>NC_141697.1:160307433-161719308 GCF_964263255.1 Lissotriton vulgaris | reverse complement strand
TGGGGGTAGTTAGTTTCATAGTCTAGCATTCCATAATGTGCATTAATGGTCACACAATGTAATCAGCTTTGAAGGCCCACTCAGTGGTAAGCATTAATGACCAAACATAATAATAAGAAATATTGTTCCCACGTGGTAGCATTAATTAATTATTGCATACAGCAAGCTTAGTTGTCTCTCTGATACCCCTGTTGATAGGTTGCATTGCAGCTGCAGAATGTGAGTTATGATTGCTGGGACTCAGAGAATTTGAGTTCCATGAGATGCTGTGAGTGCTTACTAGTTGCTTAGCTAGATATCCTTCTTGTGGACAAATGGAACTATTTGCACTGTAGGCGGCTGCTTATTGTCAACTAAAGGATATAAAATACCCTACAGCCACAAACATGTGGCCAGAACCTGTGAGTGCAAATGACATGTAGGGAAGGATTCAGAATAGCACCATGAAGGAGCACAACTTCCAGTAAATTGATTTTTCCTTTAAGACACTACCAGTAGGACAATGTCCTTTAGTCCACGCATGACACTGCACTTTTATTTCCATGGTTACCACCTGGAACAGTAGGTTACTTGGCCAAACAATTTCATAGGAAAAACCATACATTATTTTTAGCGAAATTCAAATTTTAAGTTCAGCACATGGCTTTCATTATGCGTGCTGTGTGCAAATGGATAATTGCTTGTCTACACTTTAGCACAGTATATAACAGTTCTGCAGAAGCAGGCACATACTTTAATAGAAAAGAAAGAGGGAACTACCACCCCCTCCACACACACACACACAATCAAACAAGAAATTGAAGTGGGCCAGGCAAAAAAGTCTAGTTCCAGATCAAGGCCCACCCCCACAAACTTGAAGAAAGCGGCTAAAAAAAGGAGAATGCTATTGAAGCTGTAAAATACCTAGTAATGGGCTCCTCAATTGTAGTCCTAAACGCAGTGACAGCTAGCGCCTGGGGTTGCAGGCGCCAGGAGGGAATGGATTGAAAGTGCAACAACGGAAGAGAGTAATGAGTAAGCATCTGTCCCAGGTATTCCACCTACTTACATTTATTCACAAGTGTCCCAATACCATCAATAAGGTCTATTCTAGTATGGAGGGCATGTAATACAGAGTAATGGGAATATTCCCATTTAGATGGGTATATTGTGCCCCAGACATCCAACCCTTGTATAGTCTGGGATCATTGTTGTAAATGCTTGGTGGTATTATGGTACTGTGCCCTTCGGAAGAGGAGGAGAGGGCCTATCAAGTTCCAAATCGGGACACAATTAAAGGCCCTGCACCAGAATGTAGGTGAGTATGCCAAATGGAGAAGGGCTGGGGCAGGGAGGTCAAGAAAAGGGGTTAACCCACATTAGGGGCGTAAAGCACTGTCAGAGTGTGAGGCTCACCATCCAGTGTGCACTCAGTAAGTATATATCTGCCTTTGGGATCAATTGTTGTATGTACGAGCACAAATGGAACTCCTGGGTCTACCCACAGGAGACATCCCTGACATAAGCAGAATAAGTGGTACCCAGCACGAAGCCACGTCAGTGTTTGCTTAATTTTGGGAGCTTCCCAGCAGTTAGAAGTGTCTTTTACAAGCAAGAAAAATTGGATTTCCGCCTTTTTAAGTAAGAGCGGATCATGTGTCTTTCCTTGTACATGTCCATGCTCATAACATTCTACATGAGTATGTTATAATCACGTGTAGACATGTAATAGGAGTATGATAAAAGAAATCAACTACTAACTGTATGACAAGGATTAGATGAGAAAGCAGGCAAGCTGGGCTATGAAAAAAATATATGCAACCATGAGAAAAAGCAATAACATTCTAGGTTTAATAAACCTCGAAACCCAGGACATACCCTCAATCGGTCATGGCCAAGTATTGCCATCAATGATTGGGTAACTAATATAAAGTCTATTCAGTTGTGAGGTGGGCCCAAGATGATTTACCTTCAAAAAACACCAAATGAGTCCCATTCAGGCCTTTCCACTAGGGTACTTTTATCCCCCCGATACTCATTTCAATGAATTTTGGCAATGGGAACAGCGAAGGAGTAATTATAATTATCACACGTGTTTTGTGCCACCACACCCAGATCAGCAATGGCAGGGAAATCCATCTAAAATATACCCACTGTAAATAGATATAGCTGCCTAGATGGAGTAGATTGACTGAGGGAAAAGTCATCTACCACTTTAGCACAAACTGCTCTAGCACAACTGGAAACCCATGTTGAGGGGGGAACAACAGGGCCCGCACTACATCCAGAGGGGATTGAAGCAGAAGGAGCATGAGCGGCTCCCCTGCTCCTACCCGTAATGAGGGCGATCCAGCAAGGAACGTTAACATTTCAACCATATTATGATCAGGGCTAACCCCCATGGATGATAGCGGGATAACAAAAACAATAATACTCTGACCTGTTCCAGACCTCCCAATAGCAAAATCTACTAATCCCCCAATATTAAGAGCTATATCATGGAATGTGGCGGGGTTGAATAGTAAGGTGGAGGAACCCACTTGGAGTTCCTTCACCAACCAATTCGACATCTGCTTGTTCCAAGAAACCTGGGTTAGAGGGGTGATCTCTAGGTTGGGCTTTGCCACCTTTAGCATCCCTGCAACCTCTGAAGGTAGAGGGAGACCATCTGGTGGCCTTATCACCTCGGTGGGTGTCCATTTAGGATGCCAGGCTGAGCAGATAAATATAGGGTCAAAAGACATACTGTGGGTCTTATTACATTTTCCATCAAAGATGTCTGTAGCCCTCATTAATGTATACTCAAGACCTACAGTCTTAGCCAAAGAGTCACAAACACTAGAGGAAATATCTAATTTTCTAGGCACCATTGCTGATAAATATATGGTGATCTTGGGTGGGGATTTCAATTGCCAATTTGAGCCACTCAAGAGTTTACTCAAAGATGGTTTATTTGAGGGGGACAATTTCTGGACAATTTCGGAGACCAGTTGCCCGCCAGTGAAAAAATGGACACCTTTGGTGATGCAATTGAACTGCCTAACACTCAAATATTCCCTTAGAGCTTGTAATGGCAGAACTCCTTCTGAAACTTCCAATAGTTATACCTTAAACCTTTTATCGAAATGATCGGGGATCCCTATTAGATTATATTTTAATCGAATCTAAATCCTGGGCGAAGATCCTAGATTTTAGGGTTATCCAACGACATGATAGTGATCATCATGCACTGGCGTTGGATCTAAAAGCTTTTAATTAAGGGAGTGCCACTGCAATGGAAAACCCTATAGATCATAGGTTGGCTATCTCGAATTGCAGGCGAAGAGTGAGATGGTCGGGCCTTAGCCAATCCCAAGCCAAAATAAGCTCCCTATATGAAGTTCTGATCCCAGTACTCCAAACAGCATCCCTCTCACTAAACCAAATGGGGGTTGGTTTAGATCTGGAAATGGTGAAGAAGAATCATGATAAAGTAGAGCCCACATTATATTTCTTCTACCCAAAAAAAACTAATAGAACCAGAAACAATCCCCCCCATTTGTGGTATAATGATCATTGCTGTAAAATGAAAAGAGCATTGGTATTATTCATCAAGGCCAACGATCGTCCGTTGATTAAATACGCTAGGACGACATATAAAAAGGCGATTGTTGAAGCAAAGAAAATATGGGAAACTGATAGGTGGGAGGACCTGAAATGTGCTTTGGGAACAAGGGACATGAGGTCATTTTGGAGAGTAGTTAATATGGACAGCTCTGGCCCTAGATCTCCGGCAGATCCTAACTTGGGAGAGGACGTATGGAGGGAACACTTCCAATCCTTATATTCTAATGAAGAAGCAGTGGTTAGTGACCTAGATGAACGGCTGCCTAATGGGGGTCGATTCTTCTCCTGATTTGAGAGATCCGAAAGAAGCCACCGACATCCCATGTAATGTAATCATATCCCTAAATGAAATCAAGGGAGCTTTAGCTAAAATAGCACCCGGGAAAGCTCCGGGCTCAGATAAAATTCTGGGGGACCTATTCGGTAATGAACCTTCTGTCTGGGCGCCATATTTCTGGATTCTTTTTAATGCGATTCTACAGGGCATGAAGATCCCCCAGAGTTGGGCTGGAGCGGAAATAATTCCATTATAAAAAAAAGGCTTCCCACTTATGCCAAATAATTACGGGCCAATTAGCTTGATTGATGTTTCTCAAAAGGTTTTCGCCCATGTAGTGCTCCTCAGACTCCAATCCTGGATAGAGAAACAGAATATACTTACCTCCCTCCAGGCTGGGTTTAGGGAAAAAATGTCCACTATCGACTAAATTCTTAGGCTCCAGATGTTATACTGGAAGACGTGTCTCTGGAGGGTGGCAGCCTGTATTTAATATTCGTTGACTTACGGTCAGCCTTATATTTGGTCCCTAGGGATAAACTCTGGTCAGTCCTCTATGATATGGGGGCCCCCACATACCTAATTCATCTTATCAAGCTGCTACACAAGGAAAATGTTGCACAAATTAGGAACGGTAAGGATGGAAATCTTACCGCACCAATTCCAAGCAAGCGTGGAGTACGCCAAGGTTGCGTGCTTGCCCCCACCTTGTTTAGTCTTTATATCAATGGTCTAACAGATTATTTAGCATCAGTAAAGGATATTGATGCCCCTAAACTAGCCTCCCGTCCGATATCCGCAATGATGTTCGCGGACGATGCCTTGTTGGTCTCAAAATCCCCTATGGGGATCCAGAGGGTACTTGATAAATTTGAATTTTCTGTAGGCAAACTGGTTTGGTAATCAATCTACAGACAACCAAATTTATGGCGTTTAATTGCCCGAAAAGTACAAGACCTAACCCTACATTATCTGGTAAACCCCTCGAAAGAGTTATCTCATTCAATTATCTAGGGATAACAGTATCAGAAAAAATGGAGCGGGGGGGGGCCCAAGTTAAAAAATCAGTTCACAAAGTAACACAATTCACGGGAGGCATCATGAAGGTTTTTTGTGAATCTAGCCAGAAATTACTGAGCCCAGCCATTGAAATATATAAAGTACAGGCACGGGGAGGGGCATTATATGGCGCAGAACTCCGGGGGCATGTAAGCCAAGAGAATCTTACCCAGGTAGAGAATAGCTTCCTCAGACAGTTAGTAAAACTCCCTCAGAGCACTCAGCTTATCCCTCTACACTTAGATCTGGGACTTTGGGCAATTGTGAATATAACAAATCTGAAAACTCTACTCTACTTGCAGCGCCTCTGGGTGACCTCCGAACTCCTATCATGCTGGGAGGAACTAATGGAAATAATGAATCTGCGAGGGGCTGGCAGACTCCCGTGGCTGGGCCATATTAAACAATGGCTGGTTCGTCTTGGGTTGAAGGATCTCTGGGATCACCCAGAAACCGCTTGTGTCATCCACCCCAAGAAACTACTGAAGGCATACTACGAGGAGTATAAACTATCTCAACTTCATAGCTGTCCCCGAACTGGCAGATTAACTACAGTTTTTTTAGAAATACAAGATAGGTTTAGCTTTGACCCGGTATTAGATGAAATTAAACCTGTAGCAGTCAAAAAGCTATACCTCCAGTTTAGACATGGGACACTTCCTCTTCGATGTTTTACTTATAAATGGGGGGATGCACAAAGTTCAAATTGCCCTGCTTGTGATTGTACTTTAGAGACTATTCTGCATGCTTTATTTATCTGTACCGCCTATCAAAAGCAGAGGAAGTGATAGTTGGTCCAGATTTGCAGGAACCTAGGAACTAGATGCTGTTCTGAGGCTCTCAGGATACTGAAGTACGACACTAGTATCCCGATAGTGTACTCAGTGGCCGGGTTCCTATTTTCTATGTGGTGCACCCGCCAGACATATTTGAAAAGCGTGAGTGAGGAGTGATAGGGTCTTTGCCCATGTTGGATGAGAACTATTGAATATCCTAGCCTGTTAGCTTTAAATTAAGCACTGTTTTTATTATAATAATCTAGGACTGTTGTGGGCCTTAGAACATGGCACAACGAATCTTGATTCCCAGGTATCATGTTTGAATAATGATATAAAGTATAGGCCATCTTTTTATATTATGTCGGCAAGATAAATGTTTTTAGGTAATTTATTTATTTATTCAGCATTTTGCATTTCCCGAGTACGGAGTACTGTACACAGCCATGAATCAACCCTTGTTTTTAGCACTTTCACATGATAAATCAACTTGACACGTATCTTTCTTGATTGTCATTTTTAGAAATTTTATTTGTAATGTTTTGTGATTCTACTTTTGAGGTTTGTGAACCGAAATAAAGTCTTTTTGAAATGAAATGCATTTTTACAAAGAAATGCACTTATCTAAATGCATACGTATAATCAGATTATACATATTAATATACACAAGCATAGGCTGTACATTTGTTTTTTGAGTGTCGTGGTTATTTAGGAAAGAGCCAACTCTTGAGTAGTGTAATGGACATAATATAGTTATCCGTGGATCTCATGTGTGGGGGTAGTTAGTTTCATAGTCTAGCATTCCATAATGTGCATTAATGGTCACACAATGTAATCAGCTTTGAAGGCCCACTCAGTGGTAAGCATTAATGACCACACATAATAATAAGAAATATTGTTCCCACGTGGTGGCATTAATTAATTATTGCATACAGCAAGCTTAGTTGTCTCTCTGATACCCCTGGTGATAGGTTGCATTGCAGCTGCAGAATGTGAGTTATGATTGCTGGGACTCAGAGAATTTGAGTTCCATGAGATGCTGTGAGTGCTTACTGGTTGCTTAGCTAGATATCCTTCTTGTGGACAAATGGAACTATTTGCACTGTAGGCGGCTGCTTATTGTCAACTAAAGGATATAAAATACCCTACAGCCACAAACATGTGGCCAGAACCTGTGACTGCAAATGACATGTAGGGAAGGATTCAGAATAGCACCATGAAGGAGCACAACTTCCAGTAAATGGATTTTTCCTTTAAGACACTACCAGTAGGACAATGTCCTTTAGTCCACGCATGACACTGCACTTTTATTTCCATGGTTACCACCTGGAACAGTAGGTTACTTGGCCAAACAATTTCATAGGAAAAACCATACATTATTTTTAGCGAAATTCAAATTTTAAGTTCAGCACATGGCTTTCATTATGCGTGCTGTGTGCAAATGGATAATTTCTTGTCTACACTTTAGCACAGTATATAACAGTTCTGCAGAAGCAGGCACATACTTTAATAGAAAAGAAAGAGGGAACTACCACCCCCTCCACACACACACACACAATCAAACAAGAAATTGAAGTGGGCCAGGCAGAAAAGTCTAGTTCCAGATCAAGGCCCACCCCCACAAACTTGAAGAAAGCGGCTAAAAAAAGGATAATGCTATTGAAGCTGTAAAATACCTAGTAATGGGCTCCTCAATTGTAGTCCTAAACGCAGTGACAGCTAGCGCCTGGGGTTGCAGGCGCCAGGAGGGAATGGATTGAAAGTGCAACAACGGAAGAGAGTAATGAGTAAGCATCTGTCCCAGGTATTCCATCCTACTTACATTTATTCACAAGTGTCCCAATACCATCAATAAGGTCTATTCTAGTACGGAGGGCATGTAATACAGAGTAATGGGAATATTCCCATTTAGATGGGTATATTGTGCCCCAGACATCCAACCCTTGTATAGTCTGGGATCATTGTTGTAAATGCTTGGTGGTATTATGGTACTGTGCCCTTCGGAAGAGGAGGAGAGGGCCTATCAAGTTCCAAATCGGGACACAATTAAAGGCCCTGCACCAGAATGTAGGTGAGTATGCCAAATGGAGAAGGGCTGGGGCAGGGAGGTCAAGAAAAGGGGTTAACCCACATTAGGGGCGTAAAGCACTGTCAGAGTGTGAGGCTCACCATCCAGTGTGCACTCAGTAAGTATATATCTGCCTTTGGGATCAATTGTTGTATGTACGAGCACAAATGGAACTCCTGGGTCTACCCACAGGAGACATCCCTGACATAAGCAGAATAAGTGGTACCCAGCACGAAGCCACGTCAGTGTTTGCTTAATTTTGGGAGCTTCCCAGCAGTTAGAAGTGTCTTTTACAAGCAAGAAAAATTGGATTTCCGCCTTTTTAAGTAAGAGCGGATCATGTGTCTTTTCTTGTACATGTCCATGCTCATAACATTCTACATGATTATGTTATAATCACGTGTAGACATGTAATAGGAGTATGATAAAAGAAATCAACTACTAACTGTATGACAAGGATTAGATGAGAAAGCAGGCAAGCTGGGCTATGAAAAAAATATATGCAACCATGAGAAAAAGCAATAACATTCTAGGTTTAATAAACCTCGAAACCCAGGACATACCCTCAATCGGTCATGGCCAAGTATTGCCATCAATGATTGGGTAACTAATATAAAGTCTATTCAGTTGTGAGGTGGGCCCAAGATGATTTACCTTCAAAAAACACCAAATGAGTCCCATTTTGATTCCACTGGAGAATTAAGGCCCTTAACCCCTCCTGCAGTGAGGGTACCACCCTTGGATCATAGGTCCATTCGATGTGCCTAAAAACAAAGCAAAACTTGTTTTATAAAACACAGCACTAAACTGATATACTTTTCACCATCAAGTACTCTGCAACATGTCTGCCGTCATGGGGGGTGGCTATAGGATTTCAGTAAATCGAACCCCGGCATGACATTGTGCAGTGATCCAGTGTCTTCATCGGAGGCCCTGACCTCCGGGTTACCTGTTGATATTTGACTAGCTGCCAATTGGGCCTCCGCCCTAATCCTCTCTGCCTGTGCCCTCAACAGCTTGTTCTGAACAGTTCTGTTAGACCACCCCCTAGTTCGTTGGGCTTTTCAGGTTCCATCTTGAGATTATTGAAAATGATGCGGAAAGTCGCTTTGGTATCAAGCCAGGCCTACACCTCCTGTGATGATTGAAAGATCAGCATGCTGTTGTTTTTCAGGGAACAGCCATATTTGATATCCATGGTGCACAGGTGTTGTTTTCATTGCATGAAATGAGTCACATAGTTTCTGTACCTCTAGCGTATAATATGGGTAGAATCTGATGGTAGACATTTTGCTCTAGTGAGCTGGAGAGTTATGTCTCTGTCCTGAAAGTTAAATAATCTTACCACCAATTGCTGTTGAGGTGCTCCCGGATTTGGAAGATGGCCTGGCACTCTGTGCGCCCCCACAGAGAAGAACTTGGAGGCCTTCTCATTCAAGACTTGTTCCTTCAGCCAGGTTTTGAGGTAAAGGTCCATACTCAGGCCTTCTATGCTTTCCAGAAGGCCCATCACTCTGATGTTGTTCCAGCAGGAGCGCCCCTTGTCATCATCGGCTCCGGCCAGCAGGTGAGTTACCTCTTTTGCAATGTTTCGATTCATTGTTGTTGGTCCGATACTGACGAATGAACTGCCACCAGCTCCCGTTTCAGAGTCATTCACTCTGCCTGTGGGTTTTTATGGTCCTTACAAAGAAACCCTACATTGATCATCAGTGCATCGAATTAGGTTCTAGAGAGGATTTTAAGTTATTAACAGACACCAACAGTTCCGTAAACTTCCCTGTGGGATCTTGCAAGTGCTGTTGTGCTGCAGCTGATTATTAGTGTGCCTGGGAGTCATTATCCAATGTAGGACACACTACAGAGTGATCACCCCCCCTTACCAGTCTTTGTTTTGGGCATGTTGTCACTGCAACCCCAAGGGATACTCTCTCTGGATACTAGAAAGAGCAGAAGTATACAGATGACCCAGCAGAAAGTCACTGCAAGACTTGTCCCGTGAGATAATGAGTGACAGTACCAACACGGGTATCGATATCAGCAGTATGTTAATTCACCCCAACGCTCCTCCCAATCATATCAGGAACCTATATCCCATTAAGCATCCACAATTAAGCTGTGGTCATGGGGATTAACAATCCTCCAACACTGGGAGTACGTTTTGCCCACAAGATAGTCTCCAGTGGCAAGAGGCAATATACTGATGCTGGGCCACACCAATCACAATGCTGCATAAGATGTGCAGATTAGGTTTGAATTAAAGCGTTAACAAGAGATCCCAGATGAGTGCACTGGTGTAGTTATCATTACCCCACCAGGGTTCAAGGAAGTGCTGCCTTTAGCAAAATTCCCAAAGGCGGTCCTTGGAAAGAGAGGAATATGCTCCACATTACTCTGGCATTTTTAACCCAAGCGGTAACATAATGCTTTCATAATAGCTCTGGTTGCCAAGTCGTGTTGTGGGCCTCGTGAGGTGGTTGGTGGCCTTTTAGCACTGGGTTGCAGGCCAGAGGAGCACAGCAAATAGGAAACACAAGCGTAGCAGAAGACTCAGTAGGCACACTAGTCTTCCTCGTGGCCCCAGTGTTCCGTTGACTAGAGGAATCACCAGATAGGCAAGCAATGGGGAGGCAGTACACTTAGCAGGCCATAGAGAAGAGGCCATCGGGGAGGATGGAAAGGGTCCCACATTATGCTGGCAACATTTGTCTCAGCGGCAAGAAAATATCTCCTAAGCTTCTCCCATGGGTGCTGGCTTAGAGCGCAGATCCTAAGTCATATCAGGTCTCTCGTGAGGCAGCGGATAGATGTGTAGTTTAGGCTGCAGGACAGAGAAATGCATGCAACAGAAAATCCAGGCACCCGTAGTGGCCTCGGCAGGCACCAGAGTCCTTGTCAGGTCCTCCAGCTACAGGCAAATGATCTGCACCATCGAAGTTCACGCATATGGGAGGAGGGGAGGGGGCAGACATGCCCCAGGATCCACAGGTCCTCTCACCACGTAGAAGGGGCACCCACAGTCAGTGTTCTCTGCAGAATGAAGCATCTGCCTGTGAGGCATGGTAGCGTAGATACCAGAGCTCAAATACCGGGATTGGGCTAAGCACCGCCCTGGGTACGCAACGTAAGCTTTGGCCACGTGTTCCCGTGTGGTGCTTCTATATGCCCAAATCACTCTCTGACAAGGGCCAGAAAGGAGCAATGTGCTTCTCCTGTGACAATTTACGGTGAGGTCTGCGTGCCAGTGGGGGGATATGGGCGGAGAAATGTGGCTGCCCACGGTCCACGCAGGAGACCCCCATAAGAGGGCTGCCGCCTTAGTGCCAGATGAGGGCATACAGTGACAATAGCCTAGTGCTGAGGGACCGCCTTTGGGTCCACGTGAACACATCATTTGCGGGCACAGTTGGGTGGTGTAATAGTTATAAGTAACTTTCCTGCCGACTTGGCGACCTCTTTGGCCAAAATCCTTCACACCGTTCAGCTCGCTGGTTGGGCAGGAGCTGTTTCAGGGGGAGTCCATAACCCCCTGGCCATTGCCTTGGACTTGTGTCCACTGGGGGTAGGTGATGCAGCTCCCCCGGCCAGTGTATGGCTTCCGTTCTCCCTTAGTCAAGCGTCCTCCCTTTACCAAGCATTGATGGCTCTCCGCCAACGGGCAGGATGTGGAGATGTGGTGGAGACTGAGACTGCGGGGAGTTTGGGCGCCAACTAACTTTAATGAAGAAGGGTGGAACGGTAATGCAAGCCTTATGGTGTTATCAGGTCTGTTTTTGCTGCCTCATTTTGTCGATCCGCTCCGGGGCCGCGACCGCTGGGGGCGTGGTGAGTGGGCAGTCTGGGCCTCCAGGATTGCTGGAGGCCTTGATGGCAACAAGCAGCAGTCGGGGAAGGGGCGAGCGACTTTACCATTGCGGCGTCCATACCCCCCACTCTATGTATTAAAGAGGTCAGTGAGGGCTGGGGCCCGCAATTGCGGGGAACTACCGCGAGGGGCGTTGAGTGCAGGCCAGGTAGGGCTTTTGTCTAGGCCGATCAGACATGTTAGTGTGGGCAGTCCCGGGTTCGAGGCGGCCTGGGTTCCAGTTTGTGTGCAATTAATTGAGGATCCAGCTGTCCCTGAGCACGGCTTGTTGCGTTCACAGTGGGCGCACTAGTTCTGCCTGCATTGTTCGTCTCACAACACCCCGTTTGTTAGCACTGATCAACAAGTATTATTTTTCGGTGTGCGGATAGTAGAGCCAGTGACGGCGGCTGCTGGAGTGTCGCCTGATCCTTCCTGGCTTGCGAGATGTAGGAGAGCTGTAGGTTGCAGGAGGCCGTGGGCATCTTCAGACCAATCTGTGGGCCAGTCCAACCCGGCAGGGGCTCCTGCATGAGCGGCCGGCAGCACTTTCTCTTGCGCCAGACATCTCACGGCACTAAGGTGCATATGTATCAAACGATTTTGTATTCGGAAACGCTGCGATTCGCAAAAAAACAGCATTTGCGAATGCAAAATCGCAAAACGGGATGTATGAGCCTTTTTCGCATCACATTATTAAGGAATCGCTAATTTCGCTATTCCTTAATTTTGCATAAGCATTTAAGGAATCACAAATTGCGATTCCTTAAATGCTATGTAACATGCTATGTAAACCCAAGCACCCAAGTTGTGTGATTTCTTAAGGAGAAATCGCACAACTTGGGTGCTTGTTACATAGCATCACCACCAACTTCAAGTTGGTGGTAATTTGCAAATTCTTTGCAAAATTAACTTTTTGGCATTTCTCAAAGTGCCAAGTGGCGCACATACATGACCCTCGGGCATGTATGTGTGCCATATGCGCACACATGCTCATTTCAGGGGTGCATCATGGTGTTGTTATGACACCCTTGAAACTATTCTCAATTTGCGATTCTCTAATTGCGAATTGCAAATTGAGAATGACTTCCCATTCATTCCTATGGGCCTCCTGGCCCATAGGAATGACTAGGAAGGTATTCCTTAATTGCGATTTCGCAATTTGCTAATCACAATTAAGGAATACTAAGAAATCACAAAATATTAGCGAATTTTTAAATACATCCCGTTTTGGGATTCTCAAATAGCGATTTTCCCAAAAATCACTATTTTAGAATTGCAATATATATACATATGCCCCTGAGACAGTCCCGGTAGTCCTATGGGCGAAACTGGAGACCCTGTCCAAATGGAGCTCTCGCCAACGGCTCCTGGGTGATTTTTATAGAAGCAGTAGTCAGCAGTGCTACAGGGTTGAGGATCTCTGCCGTGGCATAGTGGTCAGGTCTCTGACTCCACCGCCGAAGATTATGTGTTCAAATCCGGAGTTTACATGGGTGCGGGGTCGGAGGTAAATTTATTGGGGGCCCCAGCTTGGCTACCAGGGTGGGTGGTGCAAGGGGACCTCTCGTAGATGGTACCGGTGGGCATTGCTGTTTTTCTTACAATTTTGTTGTTGTGCATGTGGTGCCTCGGCTTGGCGACCGGGGTGGGTGGTGTGAAGAGACTTGGAGAACCGGGCCTTATGGGCCGGTCGGCGCAGGGCACGCCTTAATCCCCGAGTTCACCTGCCTTGTATAAAACAGAGACACGAGACACTCTGTTCAGCATGGAAGCCAGGCTTATTAGCTGCAGCTAAGCACAGTTATCCTAGAAGTTACACATGAGGTGGGTTCTAAGGAGACTGCCACTTCAAACCGTGGTGCACAATCTCTTATAGTAACATATTCACAATCATTTACTCCTTTCGTATATAGAACGGACCAATGAGAAAAGTTGAAAAACAAGCTATCAGGTGTCTCAAATACGCCCCTCTCTCAGACCCCGTGTGTTACCCCTCCCAACAAATTAATCAGTGATGGCGTCAACAATCCCCTCTTGCAGGTGGCCGGACATATTTGTGTGCCTCAAAGGATAGTTGTGTAATAGGAGAATACAAGGAGAGAATAGTGAAGGCCAGTCGGATAAGATAATATAAGGAAAGAATAGGAGAAGGCAAATGGTCGGTCGAGACAGGGATCAATCGAGCCAGACATAGATTAACGAACTCAGCCAGACCCTGACATCGGGTTTTGTAAACAAGAGCAATGGAGTTACTTTTCAACTAAAAGGACACGTAGCAGCTGGAAACGCAAAAACACACCGTCTGCTTTGCTGCCTGAGTGAGGGCATTGAACAAAAACAAGGGGAACCCAGTAAATGGCTCGGGACCATGGGTATCAAGTATTTATCAAAGTAACAAGAGGTCCTTAACATATAGGAATAAGAGAAACCAAAGACATTGTATAGACCACAATGGGCTACTATATAGTTCACAATCCCTTGTCCAGCCGGGCAGGGAATTTTTATTGATTTGATAGATTGTTAGATCTAAAGATACAACACATAACCCAAAACAGTAGGGTTATAGTAGGGCACAGTCCTGTGCCGTACGTGGGGAGGAAGTGAAAAGGAGCAGTAGGTGAAAGAAATATCAGGCAAACAGGGTGAGCTTGCAGGTCACTGATATGGATTTACATTGGCAGTGTATCCTGGAGTTCCTCATACATACAATAATACAGTAGGGTCACATGTATGAATTACTCAAAAGGAGTCGACGTTTCGATCCCAAGCTTGGTTATAAAGGGATCATCTTCAGGACTTGAAAATAATTTTGCCTGAATAAAGCTTTTTAAATGCCTGTTTAGAAAAAAGCAAGGGGGAAAAAAAAACAAAGACATACATGTAGTCAATTTAGGTATAAGGCAGCTAATGGTCAGCACATGCTTAACAGTTACAGTATTCGAATCGCAGTGGGAGGTGAAGCCGTAAGGCGTGGGCATTCTGTGCAATCCTTTTTGGGAGTCATGCTGCTGTAGAGATAAACATTATGTGCACAATCAATGTTTTAACAGCTTTTTGGTGGTGGCAGTCTCTAGGATAGAAATAGCGCGTGTAAGTGATCCAGGTTCTAATATTCTGCGCCGAGGTGGTGAGGCGTGATGCCGTGATCAGGATGTGATACGGAGTGAATGTGAAGGTTTTGTGAGGGGGCATAGTGAGGTCGTTGCCGTACTGTAGGTGCATCGGTCATCCCTGATAATGGATTGGTGAGCAGTGGCAGAGTAAACCTACCAAATTTGTGTCCGTGATAGAGGTCTCTTCAATTGGAGTGGCCTCGTTGTTGGAACCTCGGAGCATTGCCCTGTTGGGAATAAGGGATTATTTTAGTAATCATTTTGGATAGTGTTGGGGTTAAAGAAGGGGTCAGGCCGAGGTATATCATTTTACCATCTCTGGGGTATCCCTCTGATATGGGGCAATATTTACGACGATGCTTGCGAGCTCAGTGCAGGTACCGGAGTTTGGTATTCAGTCATGGCGTCACTGTTAATACAGAAATGATGCAGAGTTGACTGAGTCACTCATAGGTCAAGGGAGACTTTTGGTATATTACATGAAGTAAGAGTTTCGCATTACCCTTTAAATTGCTTTAGGATTGATAAATGGTACACCGGAGTCGATGCTTGCGTGCACTGTGACGGTGCCAAGATTTACTGCACGTGTTAATTGCGTCGCTGTTGGTAAAAAGTAGACTTTATCAGTCAAGGGCCACCAGGGCGGATTTTTAATTCTGTGCGGTCGCAATTCAGCATTACCTTGTGGTTAAAGATTGGTAACTTAGTAAGTTTGGATCCTCAACAAAAACACTAGTTAGGAGGGATGACTGGTATGTTGTAGTTGTGGGCTCTTAGGCTCCAAAATGACAGATGAGATCGCTGCGGGAGTAATGTAAAGAGCAGGATTAAAATTGAGTATTAGGGGGTAATGAGCGGGAATACATTGGGGCAGAGGCTGTTTTACCGTGAGGTTTTGGGTTCCGGTTACAGCCGTGGTTAAGGCGCCGTGTAGGTCGCGATCTGCGAGGTAAATAATCTCTGTGGGGGTAAAGGGCTGAGATTAGTCAGGATTAGGAGATAGTACGCAAACTGGCGGCGAGCGTTACTTTACCGGATTGATATATTTTCCAGCAGGATTCAGTGGTCCGGTATAGTCAATGGTGCCGTTTTTGGCGGGTCAGCCAGAATGATGACTGGTCCGCTGCGGGGCATAAATAAGGAAAGAAGGGGGGGTTAGCGAGCGAGTTGGGATTGTGCTCGGTCGGAGGGCAGCGGTGACGCGAGTTTACCGGGGAGTTTGAAGATACTCTGCATACGCCGGTCACACGCTGTATCTGGCAGAATCGCTTCCGTGTTGTTAAACAAGGAGCTAGTTATTGGTTAAACAGAGGTCACATGACAAGGGACTAGTGCAGTCCATGCTGACTTCACTTTTTCGGGGCAGCCATTTTTGGATGGTCAGAAGTAACGTTCTGTCTATGGGGAAATAATTACGAATCAGGGTTATGGGGATGAACCTCATATATTCCAAAGGAGAGGGGTGCTGCTGCATGGGTTTGGGGCTGGGGCATGACTATAATATGCATAATTAGAAGTGCCATTATAGGTGCTCGAATTGTGACCAAATAGTGATCATGTGCAGAGAATAAGGTGACTTGAACTCACAATTACATGTAAAATTCGTAACCTTTTATCACAGAAATACAACAAAATTGCAAAGGAATGAAGAGACCTTTGAAATTATGCAAGTTGTTTGGACCTAAGTTTGTGATTTTAAACAACTTTTGACAACCTGTCGTGGGGAAGTGACGCCAATGTTTTGTCCAGTATAGGCGCTTACAGCAGGGTTGTCCAATCCTCACTTCTGTTCAGTCCTGTGTGAATAGTGTTAAATTGAATGATTGTCTTTAGTTCCTCACGGTTGAGTAGTTGGGCCAAGTTGCCTCCTCTTTGTGGGAGTTTCACAGTCTTTATAATTGTCCATTTAATATCATCAGCAGTGTGTTTCAGTTCTGCAAAATGTTCGACGAGAGGTGTGTTAGGAGTCCCACATCTGATGCGACTTCGGTGCTGGCATATGCGGGTCTTTACTTTCTGAGTGGTTTGGCCAACGTACATTTTTGGACAAGGACACAGGATAGCGTAGAGGATATTATTGCTATTACAATTAGTGAAGCTTTTCATTGTCACTGTCACACCATTATGGCTGAAATTCCGTGCCTCAATCGTGAACTCACACACAGTGCAACATCCACACTTAACGTGCCCCAAGATAGGTGGGAGGCCCCAGTTGGATTCAATTGTTGTCAAGGAAACAGGGGCAGGTAATGCAGCTCTAACTAGATGGTCCCTTAGGTTCTTGCTTTTCTTAAAAGCAAATACTGGCCTTTCTAGATGTATTGGGCCTGCATTTATTGTGGGCCAATGTTTGAGAATGGATTTCCGGATTTCGTTGGATATGGGGGAGAAGGTGGTTACGCACGCTATTCTCTCAGTTTTATCGCTTGTCTTCGGTGTCAGAAGGGCTTCACGGGGGCAATACCAGGCCCTTTTAGAGGCCGTTTTGATTAGTCTTCTGGGGTAGCCCCGTGCCTTCAATTTATTTGAAAGTACGTCAGCTTCCCTGAAGTAATCTGCTTTGACTGAGCAGTTCCTCCTGATTCTCAGGAACTGAGAGTATGGTAAAGAGTCTTTTAGCGCCCTGGGATGATTACTATCGTAGCTCAGGAGAGTATTGCGTTCCGTGGGCTTCCTGTAAAGGCGTGTTAGTAATTCATTATCATGATGAAAAATTGTCAGGTCTAGGAAAGCTATTTGGTTTTTATCATAGACCAGAGTGAAATTCAGGTCAGCACAATTGTTATTCAACCAATGATTGAAGGAGTGCAGTGTAGGAATATCAAGATTCCAAATAAGGAAAATGTCGTCTATCTAGCGACGCCATAAAGAAATTCCTGCATAGAAAGGATTACTTTCTGTTAAGATATTGCCAGTTTCGAGGGCATCCATGAATAGAATTGCCAAGTTGGGGGCAAAAATTGCCCCCATGGAAGTGCCCTTTATTTGTTGGTAATAGGTGTTATCAAACACAAAATAATTCCTGGTGAGGCACATTTCAAGGAGCTGTAGGATGAAGATGGTGGGGACCCTGTGGGGACGTGGTCGTGAGTCAAGGGTTCTCCGGATAACCAGAAGAGCCGCTGTTTGTGGGATGTTCGTATAGAGCGACTCTACGTCTACGTCTACGCGTTGAGGGCAACACAAAATGGCGGCAGGACACAAAATGGCGGCTAGATACGGGATGAAATCAGAAATCGCAGAACCTCAGACTTACTGCTGATGTTGGACAATTACCGTTTTCTTACAATTTTGTTGTAGTGTATGTGCAGGATCCCATGCAGCCGCCATGTCTAACACATTGGATGTCGCGTGTGCGGGCTCTCAGTCGAGTACTTTGCGTAATTTTCGGCTTTGTGCACTTGGCGCGTTTGGGGGACGAGCTGAGCACTTACTGCCACATGTGGGGAGGGCACAGTGTGCTGGGCCATTGGCTTGGTGCTCTTCCCGCCGTGTGCCTGCAGTGGTTACTGTATGCTGCTATTCCAAGCACAAATGATAAACTAGATGTACCCGATACAGGCAGTCTCCCGGAACCGGAATTCAGCAGTCTCTACATCCCTGCCCTAAAACCGCATCCTCACGCAGCCGGAAAAGTCAGTGCGTTTGGTTTGCACCTTAGGTTTGGCCCAACGGGGGAAGCAGGCAGGGCGAGTGCCCGGTCCAGAGAGACCCAAGGCCCCGGTGGGGAAGATGGGGTGTTAAGTCTCTGAAATGTATCATAGGTCAGGTGTAATAATAAGGGTGTTTCTGGGGTGGTGGTCTCCAAGCCTAAATTTTCCCAGCTAGCTGCACCGAGACAAGCCCTTCTCCATCAGCATAGTTGGCAGCTGGCACCTGGATTGCCAGCATATATATGACAAAACGCCGCCTCCCTGGTTATGCTCAGCTGTTCTTTGCAAGACAGCTATTGTAACTCTGCCGATCGGTGATGGTCCATTTATCTACCTAATATAAATACATTAGACACACCTGGCCCGAGGCTACTAGTTTACTAGGGAAGAGGATCAATCGGGCATGTGGACTGCATGTCTGGATCTCTGTATTGGGTTTGTCTCCAGGGTCATAGGTTCGACCCGACCGGTCTGCGCAGCATTCTTAATCACAGTGGGGCTGATTTACAATAAGTGGCGCATCCCTGCATATCAGCAGGGATGCGCCACTTATTGTTCGCCATGCCCCCGCCACCATTGATGCGCCGCATTTACAATGCGGCGCACCATGGGGCAAAAACGTCACAGATGCATGACGCATCTGTGCAGTAAAGGCGGCACATTCCTGGAGTTGCGTCGCTATCACGACGCAGCTCCAGCAATGCTCTGGGGGGACCCTATCTTGTTAATGCTGCGTCAATCCTTACACCTGCTTCAAGCAGGCGCTGGGTTTTGAAGCAGCAATGTCCCAAAAGTGACTGAGTGAAATCTTGTAGATTTCACTAAGCCACTTTTAGGAGGCGTTCCTGTGCTGGAACGCCCCCCCCTGTGCTGGAACGCCTCCTTCTGGCGCAGGGCTTTACAACGTGATGCACCTCCCGGATGCATCACATTGTAAATGCCCTGCACTACGGTGCATCTTTTGTGCCACTGCTGCATCACAAAAGAGACGCAACGGCGGCATAAAAAAGGTGCAAGTAGCTTGTTAATCTGCCCCAGTAATTCTAAAAGTGCTGAGTGCAGTGGGGCTAGCTGCATTGGTTATCCCTCAGCAAATTTGGAGCCGGAGCAGGAAAGAGGGAATAATAGAGGGGACAATAAAGATGGTAACCCATCATAGAGGAGGAGCTTGCAAAAGAGAGAAAGCGGGGTCAGAGTGTGTTTGTTGGTGGATTACAAGAGGCGTTAGGCATTCGGAACAGCCTTGGGAGTTTGCCGCCAAAGTTTTATTATGCCAGCTATAGCTATGTGCTTGGGAGCAAATCTCTGGGCATTACATTCTTTTTAACCTCAATAACTTCCCACCCATCTCCCTGCTCCCGTTCCCGGTGAAGGTCATTGAAAAGGCCGTCAACAAACAACTGACCAGCTTCCTCGAAGAGAACAACATCCTGGACACATCCCAGTATGTGTTCATCAGCAACCACAGCACCGAATATGCCCTCTTCGCCACCACCAACGACATCAGGATCATGCTTGATAACGGAAAAAACGCAGCCCTCATCCTCCTAGACCAGTCAGCCGCTTTCGACACAGTAAGCCACCGCACACTAAGAGCTCCCCTCCACGATGCTGGAATCCAAGAGAAGGCCTTGGACTGGACCACCTGCTTCCTCCCCGGGAGAACCCAGAGCATCCTGACTGGCTAGCAGTAGCGGGCAGAAACTGACAATCCATCAATACCGCTAGGGCAAAACATGATCGACTTATTGTGGGCTGCCGTGGAAAATAAGGGACAATCTTTTTTGCAACTAATGTGAGCGTACCTATGGAATGATTTGGTTTGGCATTGGAAGTCAGCTTTTTTTTTAAGTTAAAGTTTATTGAAGAAAAAGAGTATAACATACATAGGAAATGAACAGCCTATAAGAGAAACTCACTATGAATATTATGCATTATAAAACAAATTACATGTTAGGGAAGTCACCTTTTAACACGTTTGAAAGTAACAGTCCTCTGGGCCTTATCACATGTCCTTTGCCTCCTAAATAAGTAAACACTCTTTGGCAGCGGTCTCTGCTGCAACCAACTTGTGAATTAGAGGCAAATTTAATCAAAACATTTAAACTACAGGAGACCTTTAAAATATAGCCCAACCTCTAGCCTTGCTGAAGGGGTAAGGTTAGGGGTGGATTAGATACTTGGAGGCAGTGACAGAAAAGGGGGAACAATGCAGCACGCTATGCTAACATAGACTAATGCTTAGATCTGGTAATCCAATTCAAAAATAGAGCAAGTGTGCAGGTCAGAACCATGAGGACACGGGGTGGCACAACCACAATATTGTATACCTGCAGAGAAACTTTTGATTAGGTACATGATATTTATGCCATTTGCCAATAGGGTATCTGATGTTTTATCCGTACGACTTAACCACGTTGTTGCATGTACCTCACGCAGTTACCAACCAGTGACATAATCAATAGTCCGGGAAGGCTTTAGGTCCATGGTTATAGGATGTGCCAATTGATGGGTACAATCGCAGAGGAGGCAGGATCAGACAACGCGCATTATTAAGCCCAGACAGCAGCTTATATGTTCCAAACCTACTCCAAGAGCGTCTAGGTTCGGGCTAGAACAAGTGGCACAGCTGGTGGCTTTAATAGGTAATTTTAAGCTGGTAAATGGTACTGTGGATAACGGTGCAAGATAATTACCCCTAAGGTACACCTGGGCCGGCAAAGGGGGACGACTTCTGCAATAGATGTGCAGGCTTGTTAATCAATACTTTAGGATGGCGGGTGGATTGCCCCTGCCAGGCTGGCGGGAGCCATCGCCGGCCTGGCAGGGGCAATCCACCCGTCATCCGCACCTATATTCCCCCCGCCATATTAGTACTTGTATGATGGAACCACTTCTGTAAGTGTACCTAGTGTGTGTGTAGGTGTAGAGCCGAAAATCCCCCACTGGGATGACCCAACCCATTACCTGACTGGAAAGAGTGAAGGACCCTGGCTTGGTCTCGACTTGTACACCACTCACAGAATGTCAGACCGGTGCATGGTGATTTCTCAGCTTGCAGGGACCTTCGGGGTCAGCAGAAGTACCTCCTCTACCAATCTATTGGAATGCCTATTATTTAGAATAAAAAGCAGCCTTCGTGGTGTGCACGCCAGATTAGTGATGATATGGATATGTGGATAGCGTTGTCGCCTCGTGGATGAAGATTGGATGATTTTTGTACCTAGTGCGTATAGAGGCCTACTACACAATATTCAAGGCATTGTAATAATATTGAGTGAAGCTGTATGTGAAAACAAATTAGTTTCAGAGAAACTAATCCAACATTGTTGTGCATGAAAATATGTGCAATAAGTAACTGCTGAAATAATATTTTCTATGCCAATGTGAGGAATTTCATGCCTTCTCACATGGGCCTAACTCGGGAATATAACAGGTAAGGCACGTTCCCATAAAGATACAGTGAAACCTGAAGAAAACATCAAACATTACATGTGTAATGCTAATGATAGTCAGTTGCGGGTAAATGTGACATCTTCATTACATTTAGGCAAGTCATATACTTCTCTGTCAATAAGTTAGAGTTACTTTAATAATTTAATTGCCCAACGTACCCCATGCCCTCTCCCCCTAATGATCCTGAACAATAGATCATGGGGCATATATACAACAAAATGTCGGAGCTTGGAGCTGATCCAAATTTGGGAGCGCCGCGCTCCGACATTTTCAAAATGCAGAGATGCATGTATTTACTACAATATAGTGCACCCCTGTGTTTCCCCTAGCACTGGTTCTAAAGTTAGATGCCTAGCACCAATGATGGCACTCTTGCACAGTAGAGCAAGGGTGGCAGGGAATGATTTTTCCTGTGCAGTGAAGTGTGCGGGAAGGAACATTTTTCTGCACATAAACAATATTTAATGGCTTTTTGCTTTTTCTATGTGTGCTGCAGAATACACCTTCTTGCAAATCTGGGGCAGCATAAAAAAGCAATGAGTGTTGTGTGGAATGCCCACAGCAACATCCATTGCATGCCTCTTTCACGCAGAAAGGGTAGCATATTTACAAAGCGGCATTAAGCCGCAAAAAGTGCTTAACACTGCTCTGTAATTAAATCTCTGTACTGGGGTGAATGTATGACATTGTTCTGCATTCTGTCCATCAACTGTTGTTTTTGCATTTGTCTCCCCGAGTGGGACGGGTATGCTCAGATGTGCGTCCCGTGCTCTCCACGCCACTGGAGTCAAGCTATGCTGGCTGAAGATGGCTGCTAGCCAGAAACCGGTCCTAGGATGCTTGATTTCGGTCCAGGGAAGGCATGGCTTGGCAGTTCGGGCTGGACTATTCCCATGAGGCATAGGGTCAAGGCTGATTTGCATATGGCCATGTCTGAACTGCGGTGGTGTGGTGAGCAAAAAAATGATGAATTTAGGCCCAGATCTCTGTACTGAGGTGAATGCATGACATTGTTCTGCATTCTGTCATCAACTGTTGTTTTTGCATTTGTCACCCCATGTTGGATGGGTATGCTCAGACGCGAGTCCCATGCTCTCCACGCCACTGGGGTCAAGCTACCCTGGCTGAAAATGGCTGATAGCCAGAAACCGGTCCTAGGATGCTTAAGTCCGGTCCAGGCAAAACATGGCTTGGCAGTCTGGGCTAGACTGTTCCCATGAGGCACAGGGTGAAGGCTGATTTGCATATGGCCATGTCTAAACTGGGGTAGTGTGGTGAGCAAAAAAATGATAGATTTAGTTCCAGATCTCTGTACTGGGGTGAATGTATGACATTGTTCTGCATTCTGTCCATCAACTGTTGTTTTTGCATCTGATTTGTAGCCCAATGGTAAAGTTGATAAAATTTGAATCTGGATCAAATTTGATTTTGTTTGAGATTTGAGCTCATCCCATGGCAAAAGTTTATTATCTCGCAGTAATTGGCCCCATTTCTGATATCCGTTTCCCCATAAAGGGGCAGATAATCTGTCATTTAGGCATTCTGGTGTGCCTGGAGAGGTCCATATGGGAGCACCTGAATAGTAACATGGAATTTGAAGCAGCTTTCTCATCTGGAACCATAAGTCGACGACCTACCGAATCACCTTCAGTTTAATTTTTTTAAAGTATTTAGGATGTCCGAATTTAAAAAGAAACCCATCACCCCCCTGAGTTACACTGTTAGACATAGCTAAGATATAAGGTGGAAAACAGGTGGGATCAAGCAGAAGGGATCTCATGTTCTTAAAAAAGAAAGCCCAGCTGTAAAAACCAAGATCAGGGCTAGCTACTCCCACGGCTGCTTTCTCACATCTCAATTTCTTCCATGCAATCCTGACCCCTTTGTCAGCCCAGAGGAAACTATTTGTGCCTGACTGCAAGTTTTTTAAAGCGGCTAAACTAAATAGTATTGGGATTGCATCAAAGATGAATGTCATTTTGTGCAGAACAGACATTTTGACAAAATTGGATTGACCAAGAATTGATAATGGAAGGTTGCACCAAGATTTCAATAAAGCTCTGATCTCATTTTTTTTAACCTCTAAATTAACCTGGGCCAATTAATCAATGTTCTGAGTGATTTGAATACCTAAGTATCTTATTTTATGATGTACTAAAGGCGAACTAGATTGCCAATTCCATGACATAATCTCGTTTTTTTTGTGAGTTAATTTGATAACCAGATATCTTCCTGAAATCTGTCAGGAGTTGTTCCAACTTTGGCAGAATCGCTGGTGATTCTTTCATAAAATTCATCAGGTCATCCGCATATAGGGCCAACTGTTTTGACCATACCCTATATTCAAATGGAACAAAGAACTCACTGGACCTGATGATTTGTGCCAGTGGTTCTATGAACAGATCGAAAAGGAGAGGGGAAAGAGGGCAACACTGCCTAGTGCCTCGATCTAAAGTGACTGAATTGGTTATATTTCCATTGACTATAATCCTAGCTGTAGGAGTTTTATAGATGTTCCTAATAGTTCTTGAGATATTTTCTCCTAAGCCAAATGCTTGAACTAAGTGATTTAAGCAGGACCAGTTCACCCGATCATAACTTTGGCTGCGTCAAATGTAAAAATTGTAAGTGGCAAATTATTGGCTGAAGCGATATTGATAGCTCCTATCAGCTCATGAGTTAAATCATGCAGTTGATGCCCTCTATTAAACCCCTTTTGAATCGGATGAATTACATTTTCCATTATATTATTCAATCTCCCTGCTATAATTTGCGCACATTTTTTATAGTCACAATGTTGTATTTCTATCTAGGACCCTAATTCAATATTCCCGATTCATGCCCTTATGTGGTTATAATTAATAATATCCTTATAAAGGCATAAGAATCATATCCATATTCAGTAATAGCCCATGCAGTCCAAAGCACAGCACGGCTACTCCCATCGACTCCTAGAAAGCACAACGCGTTCTTTAAACAAACCAAGCCTCCAGCAGCCCGGGAATTTCCCCCCTGCTTTTGTTTTGATTTGAACAAGAACTTCTGGAGTCCAGAAAGAACTGTTAGTTCTTAGTGATGTCTTATGTCCAACCTTACCTCAAACTCTGCACCTTTCAGGTATAAATATACCAACAGTTGCCTTAAGCAAACACACGGTGGTTTGGAGCAGAGCGGCTATCTACTTGCCCGAGAGCCCAGCTGATGCGAAAGCCCACGGAAGCCGCCTCTCCCCTTTGACGCGCTGGAGAAGCTGCTTTTTCTCACGCCGAGAAAATCCAGCTCCGGTGTTCCCGAGTCACCCTTGCGAGTTGCTGGGAGATCGAGTCCTGAAGAAAGAGATACCAGACCTCCCACATTCTATTACCAAGGTACGGACCTGACTAAACGCTTAAGAGAATTCTTGATTCAGATCTTTGGCAAAAACCAACTTAGCCAACTTAACTTAAACTGCTACTTACTTACTCCTTTCCAAGCATTAGGCTTAGGTCAGGTACACCGGGGTAGGCGTAGTTAGAAGCACCAGTTGAGTACGTTAGTCAATGTTTTTATGTATGTATATATTTTATCTATTTTAAAGTATCATATGGCTAAGAAACCATATCAATGCTTTTACAGTATTATTTCATAATACTAATTTTACTGTACGCACTTTACTTTATGATAAGTATTGCAATAGTGGCAATTCATTTCTCTTGCATGAGAAAGAAGACTGCTCAATAAATATCACTTTTTATTAAAAAATGCCCGTCTCTCTATTTCTCTGCACTCTGGTGAAACTAAGTATGCACGGTTGACTGAGTGAAATAGCTGCCTATTGTTTTCACACGACTCTAGAGATACACTCTTTTCTGAGGAAGCAAAGTTGTCATGTTTGTATGGTTGTCAGAAGCTAATCCCTTCTTGTCTAAATCCGGAGAGTTAACTCTTTCCTGAATATTCGAGAAAGTTTCTAGTGACCACTGAGCTAGCAGGCAAAACGAATTAAGTCTAATATAGTCAGTAGAGACCTAGTCGACCTCAGTTCTACGTCTATACTGCTGTTTATATTATTCCAATGCGCAGAGCCTATTGGTAATATAGGAACTAAACTACAACAATTAAGCAGGGAGATGGGTCTGTATGACTCAATTTATTTAAATCTTTATTGGGTTTCAGAATCAAAGTAACGGCTGCCTCGTTCCAGGAACTAGGGATTGGGGAATTTGTTGAGAAAATGCTATCAAATAGTTTCTCCATGACCGGGCGAGCGTCTTGTTAACGGCAATATAAAACTCATTGGGGATAGCATCTAGACCGTCCTGTCTCTGGCAGTAGCGGTCGCTCCCCCACGCTTCCCTGGCCATCGGATACCGTAGCGCTTGGCTGCTTGATAACATTTAATTCCTTTGCTCAGACATTGTAAAACGTAGCGCTTTGACATAAATATCGTAGCGCTTGGCTGCTTTGTGACTTAGAATACTCTGCTTGCACAATCCAAAACGTAGCGCTTTTGCCGAGATATCGTAGCGCTTGGCTGCTTAGTGACATTGGAATTCTTTCTGTGCATACCTATAAGCGTAGCGCTTACTGCATAGTCGCAGCGCGTTGAAATTGGTGCCTGGGTCTTTGATGCTCTGATCGTGCTTTCACACTGTTTGTGAGCCAAATCTCTGCTGGGTGTTCGTGCTGGCATATTGTAGGAGCGCTTTCATCTTAATTTAATTAGAGCTCCGCTTTGGTTGCTGTGTGGATCCCTGCCTGCTTGCTGACACGCATTCGCCCCGTGTTTTTGTTTGTTTATGCCGCCATCTTGTGACGGTGCCTCCCGGCCTGTAGCTCCGCCCCGCTCCCACCTCCCAGCTGACCCTCCCTCGCCCCTCCCCCTCCACTATCCACATATGACTGATGTCTCTACGCGCAGCGTTCACGCGCAGCGGTCGCGCCCCAGTTGCGCCGAAGGTGCACCAAAGGTAAGCCCATCTACGCCCGTCCGCGCCTGGACCGCGCCCAGCGCCAGACCCCCTGGCCCCCATACCACCCACCCCACCCGCATTACATACGACGCCTCCACCCTCTTAGCCCTAAACCCCGGCCGACTCCCCAACTGCGCCCAAGCCGCTCCTGGACACACCCATGGACCCTTCACATGCAACTCCTGCAAGTATGACGGCACCAAGACCAACTCCTCATCCACTAACACTAAACAGAGATCTGACACCAACCACCTAAAATGCATCCTGCTCAACACCCGCTCGGTCCACAGACACGCCATCGACCTTTGCAATCTACTAGACACCATCTCTCCGGACGTCGCCTTCCTAACAGAAACATGGATGAACGCCTCCTCAGCCCCAGACATCACCATTGCCATCCCGGAAGGCTACAAGATCATCCGAAAAGACCGCACCTACCAAACAGGAGGAAACATTGCTATCGTCCATAAGAATTCCATCCGCATCTCAACCAGCTCAGACGTCAACTTCGCTATCGCCGAACACCTTCACTTCCAGATCCACACCGACCCCAAGACCACACTCAGAGGCACCCTCCTCTACAGGCCACCAGGACCCCGAGCACAATTCAGTGAAGACATCACTGACTTTATCACCCCACACGCCCTCCCCTCCGAGGACTACATTCTTTTGGGAGACCTCAATTTTCACCTGGAAAAGAGCAACGACAGCAACGCCACCACCCTTCTGGACAATCTCGCCAACCTCGGACTCAAACAACTTGTTAATACCCCCACTCACTACGCAGGTCACACACTCGACCCTATCTTCACCTCCAGCAATCATATCTCCTTCAGTCACACCACAGTTCTCCATTGGACGGACCACAGCTGCGTTCACTTTGTCTACAAAAAGACCACAACCCACAACCATCCTCAACCTACTCTGCGAAGAAACTGGAACAAAATAACCATCGACCAGATCTCCTCATCGCTTCTTCAAAACCTCCCTGCCCACTCTTCGAACCCCAACCAAGCAGCCATTAACCTCACTCAATGGCTAACCAACAGCGCCGACAACCTAGCACCTTTGAAAAAACGTCAAATCAAACTAGGCAGCAAAAACGCCCCCTGGTTCAACGATGATCTTAAGAAATCCAAGAAACTCTGTCGCTCCCTTGAGAAGGCCTGGAAAAAAGACCCAAACACCAGCACCAGGGACGCCTTCAAAAACACCACCCGCATACACCACCAACTGATCCGGACTGCCAAGAAAGCCGCATTCAAAGACCGACTAGACAACAACGCCTACAACAGCAAGGAATTATTCAACATCGTCAAAGAGTTCACCAACCCCACTGCCAACTCCAACGACATCACTCCCTCTCAAACCCTTTGCGACTCCCTAGCTTCGTTCTTCCACGACAAAATCGCAGACATCCACAACAGCTTCGACAACCAACTCGGAGACCAACCCACCCAACCTTCTGCCGTACCTTCACCCCCCTTGAACATCCTTAATGACTGGAACCCAATCTCCACTGAGGACACCATCCGCCTGATGAACTCCATCCACTCAGGATCCCCCACAGACCCATGCCCTCACCACATCTTCAACAAAGCAGACTTCATCATAGCACCACACCTCCGAGACGTCATCAACTGCTCCCTCAACTCCGCCACCTTCCCGGAAAGCTGGAAACACGCCGAACTCAGCGCCCTTCTGAAAAAACCCACAGCTGACCCCACCGAACTCAAAAACTACCGCCCCATCTCACTCCTTCCATTCCCGGCCAAAGTCATCGAGAAAGCTGTCAACAACCAGCTCGCCGCCTTCCTCGAAACCAACAAATCCCTCGACTCCTCACAGTCCGGCTTCCGAGCCAAACACAGCACTGAGACCGCACTCATCGCAGCAACAGACGACATTCGAACTCTACTGGACAATGGAGACACAGTCGCCCTCATCCTCCTCGACCTCTCTGCAGCCTTCAACACAGTCTATCATAGCACCCTGTTACAACGCCTCAGAAACATCGGAATCCAAGGTAAAGCACTGGAATGGATCACCTTGTTCCTTGCCGGAAGAACTCAGAGAGTCCGCCTCCCACCATTCAAGTCAGAGGCCACTGAAGTCATTTGCGGCGTGCCACAAGGATCTTCACTCAGCCCCACCCTCTTCAACATATACATGAGCCCCCTCGCGGGCCTTCGCACGCCAACACAACCTCAACATCATCTCCTACGCTGATGACACTCAACTGATCCTCTCACTCACCAAAGACCCTAACACCGCCAAAACCAACCTACATGAAGGAATGAAAGAAGTAGCCAAGTGGATGAAGCACAGCCGTCTGAAACTGAATTCAGACAAAACAGAAGTCCTTATCTTAGGTACCTCCCCCTCCGCCTGGGACGACTCTTGGTGGCCAGAGGCCCTTGGAAAAGCACCCATCCCGACGGACCACACACGGAACCTGGGCGTCATCCTGGACTCCTCACTCTCGATGACCAGACAAGTCAACGCCGTTTCATCATCTTGCTTCAACATTATTCGCATGCTCAAAAAAACTTTTCGCTGGATCCCCACCGAAACTAGAAAAACGGTCACCCACGTACTGATTACAAGCCGCCTGGACTATGGAAACACCCTATACGCCGGTACCAACGCAAAACTTCAGATAAAACTCCAATGCATCCAGGACGCATCAGCCAGACTCATACTAGACATCCCGCGTAAAGACTACATTTCTGGTCACCTGAAAAACCTCCACTGGCTCCCCGTCAATAAGAGGATAACATTCCACCTCCTAACCCACGCACACAAAGCACTTTACAAACTTGGACCCGAATGCCTCAACACACGACTTTCCTTCTACACCCCCTCCCGCCAGCTACGCCCTTCCAACCAAGCCCTTGCTGCTGTACCTCGCATCAACAAAACCACCATGGGAGGAAGATCCTTCTCCTACCTGGCGGCTAAAACCTGGAACCCACTTCCCTTTCACCTTCGCCTCACTCAGAACCACCTAGCATTCAGAAAGCAACTTAAAACCTGGATATTCGACAAGTAATTCCCCACCCTTCTTCAAGCGCCTTGAGACCCTCTGGGTATGTAGCACGCTATATAAATTAATTGACTTGACTTGACTTGACTAGACCTGCAGCACTGCCTCTCTTTACATTTTTTATTGCAGTTCTGATTTCAGGTTGTGGGAGCTTCCTATTAAGTTGTTGAGCCGGGTCTTCAGATAATGACTGTAAGGAAGCTTGATCTAGGTAATTTTTTATTTGGGAGTCAGGGACTACTAGGTCTTCAGTGTACAGATCTTTAAAAAATAATTTGAACGTGTTTTCCATATTGGCCCTATCTAAAACATCTCCCCTGTTTCTGTATTGCAGATCTCTTCAATCAAGTTTCTTGTTAGATTGACTCGAGATTTCCAGGCCAGGAGCTTCCCAGTGCCTTCTCCATATTCATAAATAGCAAGTTTGCTAACTTCCCATCTTCTTCTGATAATACTTTCAAGATAGTCTGACATACTTTGTCGTTTGGCTAGTAGCTCGTAACTTTCCTCCCTCTGTCCTACATTACTCTGATTGGTTGTTTGGTTAATTGAAGCTCTAAGAATTTCGGCTTCCAATAGCTTAAATCTTTCTTTAGTTTCCTCATTGATTTTAGCTGAGATACCAATGATTCTGCCTCTGATAAAAGCCTTAAAAGCATCCCATATTAGTGGCAGACCGATCGTTTACTTAAAAAAAAAGTAAAGTGTCCTTCTTCAACTGTTCAACCACTGAAGCTTCTTTAAGGAAAGCTTTATCGAACGTCCATCTTTTTGTTTCTGATTGACTAGAGAATTTTAGATTCATCTGGACCGCTGAGTGATCTGATAGATGTTCTGGGATGTGGGAAACTACGCTGATCTGTTCTGTCAACTTGGAATCTTTCAAGAAATCGTGGAGAAGTGTGGCTCACTGGTTAGAGCAGGCAGACCCTAAAGCAGAGGTCAGACCCGGGACCCGGGTTCAATTCCCGACGCGGCAGGGTCTTGAGCTCAAATGTCCACGGACTCGACAATTCTCGCTTGGGTGCCTGACCTAATCATGGGTTCACACTCTGCAACTCTGGGCATTAAGCTTGCTTAATCTCCACAACGGCCCCCCAGCGGCGGGATGCCTGGCTTTCACCTTGGGGATGCCCTGTAGGGGCTATCTCACAGGGAAAAGCCAGGACGGGTTCCCAAGGCAAGCGCCGAGATACCTCCCCAGGTGATCGAGCACTATATAAGAACATACAAAAAAAAAAAGAACGTCAATTCTGGAATGGTATTTGTGTTTTTTTATTATGAAAAGTAAAATTCTGGAGGCTAGTTATGGTCCTGTTTTTTACTCTCCAAATAACTACAAGATTCAGATCACCCATAAGGACTTTAATCAGGGAGCCCATTTTTGTAGGCGCCATTCTCCCCCCCCCCCTTGGACCTGTCGAGAGAGGGGTTAAAAAGAATATTAAAATCTCCACCTAAAATAATGGGGAACTTAGTCTCAAGTAAGTGACTGTATATCGTTCTAAGAGTTGACTCATCGTCTATGTTTGGGCCATAGTATTCCACCAGAACCACCCACTCATTTAGTTTTTTAATATCCGTTATTATCCAACGCCCCCTGTTGTCTATCTTAGAGGAACCCAAGATTGTTTTGGCATATTTTTTAACAATAATGGCCACACCTTTGGTACAGAAGGGTTGCGTGGTATGAAGTGAACAGTCAATCCATTTTAGCTTAGTGACTGCCATATCCCATGTTCCAAGTCAAGTCAATAAACTTTATTTGGTTGTTCGTGTTGACAACCATAAAAGTATTTACATTACAATTAATAGAACACATATTCATTAAAAGGAGAGAGTTCAATTGTAGTTAAAATCGCATGAGTAAGGGCACTGGACTACATCAGACATTGAGAACGTTTAAAAATAGAGTTCCTTTAACGAAAAATATAAATAACAATTCATATATCAGTGTTATTATCCTTCCATACTGTTTCTGAATTTAACTGCCAATTTTAAAAAACTACATATAAACAAAGTGTATTCACAATTTAACAGCTGGAGAAAATGTTGTGCAGGACGGAATTGTACAAAGTTCAATTTTTTCAAACAGGGTTTCAAATATAGCTTCCTTGGTATGTCATAAAAAGGACAAAAGAACAGAAAGTGTGCCAGGTCTTGCGGAGACTTATCGTCGCAGCCGCAAGCCGGCAACACTTGACCTCGATGAGAACCCCTAGGAACAGCCAACAAAAAATGAAACAGGTTGAACCTGAACCTTGTCAGTAGGAAACGGTCATAACTAGACATTTGCCATGTCAGGTAGGGTTCCATGAGCAAAGTGCTTTTAATTAATATATGATTATGTACACTTTCTTTTTTTAATTTACATTATTCCCTTTCCTGTTGTCTAGAGTCAATAAAAGCATTCTTGACCGTGATAAGATCCATTTTGGTAATGGATTCCGGAAATAAGAAAAGTTCAGAGCGGCCTAGATCAGTAAAACACTTATGTAAGTACTTTAGCCAGGGAACCTCCTTCCTGTTATCCCATGTAAGTGCTTCTCTTAGAATAAGCTTGGTAAGTGGGATATTGTCATTTAACCAACAATTCATCCAGCATAACAAAGAATTCGCTGCAATTTTGTCACATATGTACGGAACACCCAATTCCTCATGCACAGAAAAATTTGCTGTACCCCTGGGGACCCTTAAAATCTGTTTTAAAAAGATATTTTCAACTATCTGTAATGCATCCAGAGGAACATATCCCCATATTTCACTGCCATAACATGCTGTAGTAACGCTTTTGGCCTTGTAAAGTTGAAGTAGAGCGGCAACTGGGCTATTTCCCATTTTACTGGAGAAATCCAATATGGCCGCGTTAACCCTAGTAACATCTCCCTTCTTTTTTTGGATCACGGGTCCCCAATTTAGTTGACTATCAAAGAGGACCCCAAGGTAGGAGAATGTATGAGTTACAGGGATTTCTACTCCATCTACATTTAAGCGATTTGGTTTTTTAAAGCCTTGACCAACCTTCATTATGTAGGATTTGGTGTTGTTAATACTTAATTCTCTTGACTTCATGAAAGAGTAGAAGGAATCTAATAAGATTTGCAGTCCGTTGGCCGTTCTAGATAAAAGGACTGCGTCATCCGCATATAGTAGAACCGGCAGTCCTTTTCGGCCAATATACGGATAGTCTGTGTTAGTACTTAAAAGGTGCTCTTCCAGGTCATTAATGTAGAGGTTAAAAAGGAACGGGGCCAAAATGCACCCTTGTCGGACGCCCCGATACACTCCAAAATCTTTGGTCACTTTTAGGTCCTGGGTGTATCTGACATTCGCTTTAGTATCAGAGTGCATATCTTCTAAACTGTCAACCTGGAATCTTTCAAGAAATCGTGGAGAAGTGTGGCTCACTGGTTAGAGCAGGCAGACCCTAAAGCAGAGGTCAGACCCGGGACCAGGGTTCAATTCCCGACGCGGCAGGGTCTTGAGCTCAAATGTCCACAGACTCGACAATTCTCGCTTGGGTGCCTGACCTAATCATGGGTTCACACTCTGCAACTCTGGGCATTAAGCTTGCTTAATCTCCACAACGGCCCCCCAGCGGCGGGATGCCTGGCTTTCACCTTGGGGATGCCCTGTAGGGGCTATCTCACAGGGAAAAGCCAGGACGGGTTCCCAAGGCAAGCGCCGAGATACCTCCCCAGGTGATCGAGCACTATATAAGAACATACAAAAAAAAAAAAGAACGTCAATTCTGGAATGGTATTTGTGTTTTTTTATTATGAAAAGTAAAATTCTAGAGGCTAGTTATGGTCCTGTTTTTTACTCTCCAAATAACTACAAGATTCAGATCACCCATAAGGACTTTAATCAGGGAGCCCATTTTTGTAGGCGCCATTCTCCCCCCCCCCCCCCTTGGACCTGTTGAGAGAGGGGTTAAAAAGAATATTAAAATCTCCACCTAAAATAATGGGGAACTTAGTCTCAAGTAAGTGACTGTATATCGTTCTAAGAGTTGACTCATCGTCTATGTTTGGGCCATAGTATCCCACCAGAACCACCCACTCATTTAGTTTTTTAATATCCGTTATTATCCAACGCCCCCTGTTGTCTATCTTAGAGGAACCCAAGATTGTTTTGGCATATTTTTTAACAATAATGGCCACACCTTTGGTACAGAAGGGTTGCGTGGTATGAAGTGAACAGTCAATCCATTTTAGCTTAGTGACTGCCATATCCCATGTTGTAAAATCATAATATCAAAGTCTGCTTACCTTCGGTATTGAAAGATCCTCCTTTGTATACTTGGGACCCTTAAGCCAGTAATATTCCAAGTAGAAATTCTGGTTTCAGTCATTTGTGCCAGGCTAACGCGCCCTATCTCTCGACCAGGAGAACATGCCCTGGTTGCAGGCTAATCCTGTCTGGTTAGCAACTTCCTTAACTAACTTATATAAATGAGGACTTTTTTCTTTTTTCCCCCTACTTTGCTCCCCACTGAGTGAAAAAAATACCAGTGCATTATTCTTTCCCCCCCCCCCCGGGAATCCTCCTTTATCAAATGGGGTTTGATGTAGATTGACCCCTATGCACTCATTGCCCACCCGCCCGGCAACCAATGCTTAAAATGCAATTTAATAAATAAGATTATCCCTGAGCTTTAATTTGATCAATAAAGGTCTCTACCTCCTTAGGGTCCCTAAAATTAGACATTTTGTTTTTCCACATCACCCTAAGCATGGCAGGGAACCTCAACTGTACAGTGTCTCCCAGTGATCTTAAAATTGTCCTGAATTTTCCCAATTCTCATTGTCTGTCCTGCGTAATTCTTGAAAGATCCAACCTTATCTGGAAAGCCAGTCCCCTTTTGTAAAAGTACCAGCTTTTTAGGCTTCCGATAGTACATTCTCTTTTAGAGCATACTTTTTAAGATTAACCAGAATTTGCCGAGCATTTTTTCTGTTTGGGTTTTTGGAGAAAGGATCTCTGGGAATTCTCTGGATGTCTGTTTCTAGTTCCTTAACATCTACCGTGGGGATAAAGACGTTTAACAGATTTATGACATAGATTTTAGTGTCCTCCCCCTCTGAACATTCCAGAATGTTCATGATTTTAATGTTATTGCACCTAGCATTATTTTCTAGTGTCTCCAGTTTATCTAGCATGTCTTTTTGCTCCCCTTTTTATTGCCTGAATCTCAGTACAGTTAAGCTCCACTTGTTTATTCAAAGCTTCTATTGAGGCTTCCATTACAAATATTCTTTCTGTAATTGCCGACATTTTGGCTTCTAGGGATTCACATGAATCTTGAATTTTGGCCTGATTTGTCTATAAGATGGTGAATTTACGCATTTTCTGATGAAAGAGCATCTAACATCTGTGCCAAATTTGGCTGGTCGGGGGCAGTTGACATTGATGATATGACCAGAGAGGCTGATGTGGAGTTTGAAGTATCATAGCCAAAGGCAAATCCCAGGCCTTTTTCACCTAATACCTCAAACATAAATACCCCATAAATTGTGCCCCTTCACCGCCGTTTTGGCGGGTCTGGTCCTGGGGTGGGTGCCTGGTTCGTTTTTGGCGGACATCTTGGAGTGGGGTGAGTGGAGTGAGGCTTTTCCAGCTGACAGCGCTTGAATGTGCATGTGACGCCTGGGAACACCTATTTAAGGCTCCTCCCCTAGCGCAGCGGGATCGCGCAGCGGGCGTGTCCTCACGTGGCCGGAGTCGTGCCAGAGTCCTGCCCGTCCGCGCTCGGTTGCGCTGGCTTCGCGGTGATACTTACATCAGGTGCATCTCTAACCATGCTTATGTATACCAGGGATAGGCTCCTGGCATTTAACACCTGTCTGCCTCCCTGCGCCGAAGTCCGCGTTGACCCTTTGTGTGGCCCCCATCGCTGTGCTTGTGGCGGCTGGCTACTCGAAGCCCCTTCCTGTTTGGGGTCTTGTATAGTGCAGCCTGCCATAAGCAGTAAGGTCTCTCCGCGACATCTCACCATCTGGAATTTAAACGTCAGATCGGCGGTCAAGCATTATCAGGATATTGCTGATCTTGTGGACAATGACCCCCCTGACATCTTTTGTCTGACAGAGACTTGGCTGCAAGACACCGATTCTACGGTATTGAATCTGGCGTTCCCCATTGAGTATTCCATCTACACGCTCAACCGCTCTTCGAGAGGGGGTGGCGTCGCTCTTGCTGTTAAATCGTGCTATTCTTGCGCCTGGAGCGTGCAGAACATCACGGGCTGCGAAAGCGCCCTGTTCAAGGTCGCGGTTACTCCGCATTTTACCTTGTCAGGATTGCTGATTTACCGTCCACCTGGTAGTTCAGTGGCATTTCGAGAGGCTCTTCCTGAGGCGGTTAGTTCACTAGCAGTAGGGTCTGCCAATTTTTCTATCATTGGTGACTTGAAAATCCATTTTGACACTCCGTGTCTTTCTTCTGTGGGAGGGATGGTGGCGGACCTTGAGGCCCTTCAATTGTTCCAGCTGGTCTCGGACCCCACTCATAGTGGTGGCCACACTCTGGACCCCTTTTTTTCTAACTTAGAAGGGGTTACAGTGGCCCCCCCCCCGTTCCCCTGACCTGGTCGGACCACTCACTCGTGACCATCCACTGTCCTCTTGACGAAGCCCCACTTAAGGTGCCACTGCGAGCCATGCCCAGGCGGCGCTGGAGCAAATTAAAGGCGGAAGATCTCCACCGCCTTCTCACTGACGACCCACTGGGTGCAGTGGAGAATGTGGAGTCTGGTTACGACCATTTCTGCGGATGGGTAACCAGGGCCCTCGACTCCCTTATCCCGATGGTTTCCAGTAAGTGTGGCTCCCGCGCCCCCAGTCCTTGGTATGATGGCAATCTGAGGGCTCTGAAAAGCGTCTGCAGACGTGCAGAGAGAGACTGGAGGAAGAGGTACGACAGCAGCAAAAAAACCCTGTATATGGCTGCGGTCAAGTCTTATCACCGCGCGGTTTGTAGAACCCGGGCTGAATACTACGCTCTGGAGTTTCGCAATAGTGGGAATCCTGTTAAAACCATCTTTAAGGCCCTTAAAGACCTTGTGGCAAGGAAGCCGGCCGGTAACTCCATCAGCTCCAATATTCATTGTGAAGCGCTGGCGGCTTTCTTCCTGGAGAAGGTCCAGACCATATATAGGGCCTTCCCCTCCTCCACTGCTCAAACCAGTATGGGGCCTCCCATCCGGCTGGATCAGGTGGTGCTAGACTCTCTCCGAGTTAAGTCGGGGTCGCCGGACGACCCGCTCAAGCCACCTATGTTCAGAGACCAGGTTTTTGCTCGCCCGGTTTGCGACTTAATCAACACGTCGCTAGCATCAGGCCAGGTGCCTTTGAAATGGAAGCATGCGGTAGTAATGCCCATTTTGAAAAAAACATCTCTCGACCCTACAAAATCGGAGAACTACCGCCAGATTTCGCTTCTCCCGTGGCCAGCCAAACTCGCGGAGGCGCATGTCAACACCGCCCTCACTGGTCATCTGTCACGTGCCAACATTCTGGACGACACCTAGAATGGTTTTCGGGCTGGCCACAGTACGGAGACAGCACTGTTATCTATGGTCGAGCACCTTCGGGTAGTTCTGGATGCAGGTCAAACGGCGGCGCTTGTTTTGTTAGACCTTAGCGCCGCCTTTGACACGGTCTCCCATGACATTCTCCTGCAACGTCTTGAGGAGATAGGGGTGATCGGCACTGCACACCAGTGGTTCCGTTCGTTTCTCAGGGATCGTTCCTTCTGTGTGGCGTCCCCGCCCTACCAGTCCAAATGTCATCCTCTGTCTCTTGGGGTCCCACAGGGCTCCTCACTGAGCCCCACGTTGTTTAACATCTACGTGAGGCCGCTGGCTGAGGTTGTGAAGCTCTGTGGTATGACCATGGTGTCGTACGCAGATGACACCCAGCTAGCGGTCACGATCAGCGGGGAATCTGGGGTGGATGCCCCAAGATTCAGATAAGGACTCAGGGCGGTGGCTGGTTGGATGACGTCCAACTGTCTCCAACTAAACGCCAAAAAAACGGAGGTGATGATCTTTGGGAAGCGGACGGACCTATGGGGAGATACTTGGTGGCCCTCTGAGCTGGGGCCGACCCCCACTCCGGTTGCGGAGATCAAAAACCTTGGTGTTTGGCTGGACCCTTCCCTCAACTTCGTTGGCCACACCAAAAGGACGGCGGCTTGCTGCTTTGGCATCCTGCGCAATCTGCGCCCTGCCCTTAAATACTTCGATGCCGCAACTCGCCAATTGGTGGTGCAAGCAACGGTTTTGGCGCGGTTGGACTATGCCAGCTCCCTTTTTATAGGATTAAACCAGGCTGAGTTAACTCGACTTCAAAGAGTGCAGAACGCTGCGGCCAGAGCGATCGTAGGTCTTCCTAGGTTTTGCTCGGCCGGTCCATCTTTGCGAGCCTTGCATTGGTTACCCGTTAGGCAGCGGATCCACTTTAAAGTTTTGTGCCTTTCCTTCAAAATTCTGAAGGGCCTATCACCTCCCTTACTGCACCAACTTTTGCGCCCTTACATCCCGGGCCGCACTCTGCGCTCGCTAGACCAAGAATTAGCGGTAGCCTCTCGGTTCAAACTCAGTCGGGTGGGGGGCCGCTCTTTTAAGGTGCGGGCAGCCGCACTCTGGAACGCTTTCCCTTTGAAACTCCGGACCTTTGGTGACCTGCTCTCCTTCCGCAAGGCCGCTAAAACTCATTTATTTTCTGAGCTTTGTTAAATCCTTCACTCCCCAATTTCTTAATAATTATTTCTGTTCCCCAGTTGTGTTGTGTTCGCCACCTTGTCGGTGCGCCGGGACGCTCCTTCGCTGGAGCAGCCGTGCGCAATACAAATAGCACAAAATAGCACATATTATCTGTGGTAATATTGGCAGATTCCGCCCCACCAGGAACCGGGATAGTTTTCCTTGTATCCATTTTAGCCTCTAGCCTTTAGTACCTTAGTTGGCGATAACTTCCGTTTGCCCTTACTTATAGAAGACTGGGGCTCCTCCAGTGGTAAAGGGGGGATTAGTTGCGTTTTCTCCTGTACTTTGATGTAAGATCTTAAAGACGGTGTAACCTTAAGTGTAGAAGCTTCCGTTAGATTTCGCGAACACAGAGGCAAGATAAATTGCTGATTCCCTTTAAAGTTCTTGCCTGATTTTTTAATAGTTTTTTTTATCGGGAGATTCCCTGCTGTAGGGACCAGAAGGGAGGAAATAGGGGAAGCTTCCAAGTGCTCCAGCTGGTTGTAGGTTTTATTGCATAAAGTGTACCTATTATGGTGCACTGAGGTTGTAGATCTCTCCTCTACAACCGCTTGAGAATGCTGACTCTCTGATAATTCAGAAGATTCAGAGGACTTAAGTAGGTTAACGTCTTTCCTGTCCGCTCTGTGTACTTGGGAGGTATCAGGGATGGTAAACTAGTTTTTACTTTCCTTCCTCTCTTTGGAGGCAGATTTGAGGGGGAGATCACATTACAGTCCCCCCTATTGGAAATGTTGGCGCGTCTGGGGGTCATAGGCTGGATCAAGTTAAAACACCCCCGTGATTCCATATGCCTATACTGGAAATTGCTAAAAGTCTGGAATGTTTGAAAGACAGTTCTGTGCCCTTGTAAATATTGCAAATATTGCGAGTGTTGTGAACGTTGTGAACGCTGTAAGTCCGTCAGAAAATTGCCCAAAGAAAAGCTTCTACTTGTTTTATTTAATCCCAAATCTGCCTTGACCTCAGTAACACATTAACATCCACATCCACTAATAGTAAACTTTTGACATAAGGAGATCCTACCTGGCATTCCTTGCAGCGAAATCCTTGCGGCTGCACGCCTGTTGGAACGGATCCCAGACACTGCCTGGAATAACCTTCCCCCACCATAAACAGCCGCAGGCTCAGGCGAGCCAGATACAGATCCAGAGCCACATTCAGGACCAGCCCACCAGCCGGTCTACCCAGCTACTGCAAGCCGGTTTGGACACTGCCCCCACAGCGCCAAGCAGCGAGAAACAGACGGATAGGAGAGGACAAAGATTACCAAAGATGCTACGATCAGCCAAAAAACAAACCGCAATGGAGAAAAGGAACGAGCCAGGCAGCCCTCAATGAACCACCACTTTCCGTGAATAATTTCAACGTATCCCCTGATTCATAGTGCTCTGTTATCTATTAAGTGGTGCCGGGACGTGGAGATGAGTTTTCGGCGCAGACTAACCTGCCGCCATGTTCCCTGGTAATATTTTGGTGAGGTGAAGAGCTCTTGTGTAAGTGGGACAGATGGTGAGTGGAAGACCTTCTGATAGGTAATTGGCTAGAGGACCCCGTTTGGTATACTTATCGATTAAAATGTCAGGCATGTTGCAGGGATTCTGCACACACACAGAACTATGCACAGGAAGACAGAACCTTAGTGAATAGGTGGTGTACCAATCTAACACATCTGAACCCAAAATCTCTTACCGGCTAGAAATAGTGTCTCATTCGGTCTCCGTCTAAAGCGAAGCTGCCAATGATTAGACAACCCAGAACACGTAACCCTATCTTTGGAATCGCGGGAGCCGAATGCTCTTTCGTTCAGCCACTCATACTTGGCCACAATACGAGTAATCTTAGACGCAGTATAGTTTAAAATGTTAATTTCAACTAACGCGCTTTATGGTGCAGTACACGGCCAATACTAGCAGCAGAATGCATAAACACAATATAGTCAGAAGTGTTACAATTCCATAGAATACAAACGGGCCAGTCATGTTATAGAAAACAATGAAAAAGGATGGAACGACCTAACCACCCTCCCTGTGACAAGAAATAGTTTATTATAAAACAGGAGACCTCTTGGCTTTGTCGACAGACCCCCATACCTCACGGCCTAGATGCAATGTTCACATCGTGGGACAAGCACGGGTCTTCTCTCTGGAAAGGTGTATCTCTGTGTGTGTGAAAACAGCTTGTGTTTGCAATATTAAAGTACGCGATTTCCAGAGGTGCAGCTGTGTGAAGCCTATTATTTCTAGGTGCGAGGGATAGATCAGAACAGAATAACAAGGGACATTGTTGTTTAACCTTGAACACCATGTGGAGACTAAGGGCCATATGCATGAACACATTTTCACTTTGAAGGGTATTTATTCATTTATTGAGTTTTATATAGCACTGGCTAGACCCAGAGGTATCAGAGCGCTTTACATTAGAACCACAAAGTTGCAAAATTACATCAGTTAACAGGTTACATAAGTTACTAGAAAAACATTTAAAGAGCATAGGAGATGGGGGGCATGGCTAGCCGAGCCGCGGAATGGCCGCTTTGTAAGCGTGCTTCACCGGCCAGGAGAAAATCCTGTAACCATCCTGCAAACAGGGAGATGTAGCAGCGTTGAAATAGCCTCTCGGGCTACGGAAACACCCGCTCCTGCATCGCTGCTGTTTTTAGGAGCGAGGTGCATTGCATGTCGGAGCTAAGAGCAATCACGCAAAGCCACGGCTGAGCTGCTGGCTTCCGCCCCTTGCTGCGACTGTGCCACATCGAAAATCAAGCCCGAGGCTGTGGAGGCCTACTATGCCCGGAGCAGATCGAGCAGCGGTGGAGGGCTGAACAGGTGATCGGAAGCAGAGACTGGACTGAGCGGCCTCATCTACATGTACAGGGAGCTGTGGAGTGATATCGGGCAGCGGAGATCTGTCTGAGAGGATCGGAGGGACGCAACCCAGGAGTCAGCGACCACAATTTTGTGCACTAATGCAGAAGCCTAGCGGTGAGGGGGTAGGAGATGTCTGGTGGGGCTGTGGTGCCATAATAACGCACGCAAGCCCGAGCAGGACATACATATGCAGGGGAGCTGCATGGTTCAGACATTTCACGCACAGGAGATCGGGCCATATTTCCTACATTAACCCCAAAGGGCTGTTGAACTCGCTATAGTGCACCAAAGGCTGCGCTTGTGAGGCCGCCTCTAATTGCTGTGGCCTGAGGAACGAGACACACAGGCGGGGGGAGTGTGCCAGGCCACCGAGAACTGATCTGAAGTCCCTTGGTATTAAAGAACAGTCATAGGGTAGGTGCCCTGGATTGCATTGCACACCGTATACCCCGCTGCCTGTACTGGAGGCGAAACATAACACACAAGGCGCTGTCACTGATCGAGGTGAGACTACATCCTGATTGACCACACCAGTTGGACAGCTGAAGCCTGACCCTGAGCGGTTTTGGCCAGACGTTGTTGAGCGTATTGCTGGAGCTAGGGTCTGCAGAGTTCTGAAATTGGGAATAGCCCGCTAGTTTGCAACTGACTGTGGGATATTGTGCAGGCCAGGTACACGCGTGCAAGACAGCAGATGCTGCAAAGCTTGCTGGCTGCCTGCGAAATGGGTAAACCAGATGCAAAGCAGCCGAAGCTGAACTTTTAAAGTAAGCGCTCCACAAGGCACACAGACCCGGACACACAGTGCGATGCCCATCGAGACTCACAGGCTGAAGATCAGGGGGAGGACTTGCGGACCCTGATGCTGGAGATGCGCTCCAGCATGCGGAACATAGATACAAATTTGGATACCCTGACCACGCACTTAGATTCTGTAAAGACACAGGTGCCTGCCAACGAGACTAGATTGGACGGGCTTGAGAATAGACACACAGAATTCCATGAATTCCTGGTGGAAACTAAGGAACAATTGTTGCATATGGATAAATTGTTAGGTATCATAAGGGCCAAGAATGATGATTTGGAGGCGCGGTCTAGAAGATATAACCTCAGAACTACGGCCATTCCGGAGACCACCGCCATTTCTAAAATGGAGGCCGTTGTTACGGATCTCTTACATGAGCTCTTTGACCCTCAATTGTCGTCGGTCTTCGTAATTGAGCGAGCCCCCATGTCCCTGGTTCCGAAGCCTCCTGTTGGTGCGACGCCGAGCCCAATCCTGGCCAAGCTACTGAACTCTCAGGACAGGGATCTTATTCTGCGCCTGGCGAGGGAGAGGGGTCAAATTTCTCATAAGGGCAACACCATCTCCTTTTACCCTGACTTTACTCCGGCAGTGCAGGTGGCATGAAGAGAGTTTCGCCCCGCCAAACGAATCCTCATGCAGGCGCAAATTCCTTACTCCCTGCTCTATCCAGCTAAGCTCAAGGTCTCACATGATGACACTGCTCATTACTTCACTGATGCAAAACCTGCCCTGAAGTTTGCTAAACATGTCGGCGGGAAGAGGTCAAAGACCACGGGTGCTGCTGGGGAAACTCTGGGAGGCCATCTCAGTGACAATGACTGACACATCCCTGCATTTATGTCTGTTTTCATTCGCTGCTGTAATACCAAGCAATGGAGGTGTCTATCTCACCTAATATTGCTGGTTTCTTTTTTTGCTCCTCGCTTTGTTGGTTCCCCATACTTGGATGCTGGTGCCTAGCGGCCCTGAGGCCCGTGAACAAATGCTAATTCATTGATGTTAGTTACCGCTGCTTGCCTCTCTGCATTCCTCCGGCCACCCTGTGCAAGCAGGGTATTCACCAGCTTTACCTCGCCCTCATGGGAAGTCTCCCTTTATTACTTTTGATGTTTTCATAGGTTCAAACAGGGTTGGGTATGCTGCAACCTTATTGGGGTGTTGGAGTGGGTGGTGGGTGGAGGATGGGGGTTGGTTTTCTGTTCATACGCCAGCATGCTGATTCAGAAAAAATTGGAGTGTTTAATGGTTGCAAGGGGCAGCTGCGCTGCTTAAATGCAGAGGGTAGATACACGCGATTTCGGCCTGACCGCACAATAATACACTGAATGTTCTTACATGGAATATTAGGGGGTTGAGCGATGGTAGGAAAGCCAGGCTTGTGCATACGTATTTATCTAGGCACAACATTGACATATGTATCCTACAGGAAAGACATTCAAATGTCAAACCGTCACACCGACTACGGCACAGCAGACGGGAACAGTGCACTCATCTATCTATTCCAACTATGCTCAGGGTGTGGCAGTGCTGATTAGGAAAGGGGTTGACTGGTGGAAAGAAACTGCTTATGTTGATCCAGAGGGGAGGTACATATTCTTACATGGGAAGTTGGGTGGCATACCCTTGGTAATATGCGTCCGGAGGGAATTTGATTGCGGTGAAGTGCTCCTTCGGATGTTAGAGAGCGGGTCCGCCATGGAGCTTCAGTTCAGAGCGGCCATCATGGTCGCTAGCTCCTTCTCCTTCGGGTAGGTGTGCTTAGGTATACGTTAGGGTGTCAATCTACTTTTGGGTTCACCATAATCACTGTCTTTGACTGTTTTGCCTCTAATAACCAAACACTTTCCCAAAGTCAGATATCGGGCGATGCAAACTGGCTAAGGTGGTGGCACAGTTTCATAGTAGGGTAATTCCTCTTGCAGAGCCTTCACAGGTGTGGAAGGAGTGGTAAGATAGAGTAGCACATCATTCATGAATAGCGAGATTCTGTGGACTACAGAGCCGAAGGGAATCCCTCGAATCGTAGGTGTGGCTCTTATTTTAGGTGCAAGGGGTACTATACTAAGAGCAAATAAAAGTGGACACCCTTAATGCATGCCATGTTCTAGTTTAAATCAATCTGAGCACACTCTATTAAACAACACCTGTGAAAGTGGATTTGCAAAATATTACTAGTAATTCAATCTCCAAATTTAAATACTATCAGATTCTAAGTTGGTCTAAAACAATACCCATATATAACAAAGAAAATGAAAAACTTGAAAAAGAAATGGTAAAACATACACTAATATCAAAAGAAGTGGCAAAATGGTACTGGGTATTAATAACAGCTGGAGACAGGAACCAAAACATTGAAGATCAAATCTGGGCGAAAGACTTGACCATAGCCGACTTAGACTTAATTTGGGAAAAATCAGTGGAGAAATGCTGGTCGACACTAAAATCTGCGTCACTAAAAAGGAATCATTTATATACAATACATCGAGCATACTGGACCCCGAAAAAACTCTTGAAATTCAAAAATACAGGAATAAAGAAATGCCCCAAATGCGGCAAAGAAAAGGCAAACGACATCCACATGTTCAGAAGCTGCCCCATGTTAAAGGATTTCTGGAATGAAGTTGGTAAGACACTGAGCAAAATCATGAAGAGAGAAATAACTGTAAGTACCACTCTTACTCTTTTCGGGATCGAAGAAGCAGTCAGTAGAGGGGGGGTTAAACAATTGCCAGGAAAACCTGCTCTTTGAATTAATTGTACTTGCAAGAAGGGAAATCTGCATTAAATGGATAGGAACATCTTCTCCAACACACAGAGAGTGGATGAACTCAGCAGTAAGAATAAACAAATTAGATAGAAAAGGAAACAACAGCAAAAGATTTAAGTATTGGGAAAGTTTTGAAAAACATGTAAATCCTAGCACAGAGTAGAAACATCAGTCCTATGATTAAGGCGAAACAACTTCTGGTTAACAAGTATGGTACTTGTTAAGTAGCTATAACAGCTAGCTCCCCCACGTCTCGAAACCGAAGTTTAAATTATGTGATGTTTCAAGGATACTCCTCTACACTACCCAGACAAGAGAGACCAAGGGGTAGAAACGGAATGAAACAAACAAAGTTAGAGGTAGACACCTGAAACTCCGACCACATAAAGCTTCGCAACATGAGGACAAAAAAAAAAAAGTGGATTTGCATAGTTTGCCTGGACCATGGCCATAAGGCATTCGCTAATGCTGAATTTGCCGAGAGTGTGGAGGAGGAATGACTAGTTCACCTGGCCTAAAGGCTTTTTAGTGTCTAGAGCTAGAAGGGTGGCTAGGATTTATTTTTTGGTATCCTTTTATACCAAGAAGATCATCACCCCACCCTCCTCAGGTTGTCATGTGTGTGTCTCCCCTGAAAAAAAATGATTGGTCACGATGGACCAAGTCAGCCATAACACCTTCCAGTCTAGTAGCCAGGCATACATTTTTTAATCTAGATTATGTAGGGCTATGGGCCTATTAGGAGCACAGTAATGAGGGTCCTTCCTTAGTTTAGGGATGACTGAGAGCAATGCTTCACTCATCGAGGTGTAACCTTTTAGTGGATGTCATATAGTTGAATAGGAGTGTGAGATGAGAATAATTCAGAGCTAAAGGTATTATAGAATTGGGCTGCAAACCCATTGGGCCATGGTGATTTATGTCTACTAAGAGCTTTGATTGCTATTTGAACTTCTAACTCTTATTGGGCTACTCAGCTCTTCATTTTGATCATTTGACACATGGGAAACTCAATATTCCCATAGTCCCCTCAAATATTCTAGCTGGGACTCCTCGACCGCTGCCTAAGAGTTGTATAGAGTTTTGTAGAAATCACAGAAGGCATTTGCCTTGGCCATCTCCCCCGCTTCTTTATTGATATGACTGATATAATTGTTCTCGTGTTTGACCCATAACTGTTGTTCCAAATGAGTGCCCACCTTGTTACACCGATCATATGTTATATGTTCAGGGCACAGCCAGGTGCATTCTGCTCTATTTGTGTATATCTCCTTTAGTTTCCCTCTCAGAGCTGGGACCTTTCTCTGCGATGTAAGGATGGAAGTATCCTGCAGTTTGGAGTCTTTCTTTGGTCTTTTGTTTGGTTAACATAGATAACAGGAAGATACACTTTCCTCTAATAAGCGACTTAAAGGCGTCCCACTTAGTGGACAGGTTACTATCCTGAGGCTAATTTAGTTGGAAAAAGTTCCTGATGGTTTTGTGCATTTCGTCCCGGAAGAGGCGATCTCTAGTGAGAGACTTTGGGAAGAACGATCAACGGAGTTTAGGTGTGTGGACTAACCAGTCTAGTGTTAGCTCTACAGGGGTGTGGTCTGATAATACTACAGGATGAAAATTGGTTGCTATAATGGCATGTTCCAGGGATTGGCTGTGTAGTCAAGCCATGAATAAGAGCTATGGGGGTGTGATAAGAAAGTGTAATCTTGGGTGGTAGGGTGTGTTGTTCATCAAGCATCTATTGAGCCCACAGATTGCATGGATTGTTTTAGACCTTCAGCGAATCTTTCTCTGATGTAGGTAAGATTAATATCTCGCCACAAGTACAATCTCTCCATCTGCAAAGCCCCTCAAAAGAGTGAGAAATGAGTGGAGAAAGGTAGCTTTTGCTGAGTTTTGAGTGTAGACCGCTGCTATCGTGCACAACCTGTCCAGTAGTTTCCCTTTCACCATTATTATTCTTCCCTCTTTGCCAGATTTGCTGCCTAATGGCTGAAGCTTGATAGATGAGTAGAAAAGAAGGGCAACCCCATTGTGTTTGGTGGGAGCAAAAGATCGATAATTCAGAGGATATGCTTTATGACACAATCTGTGATCTTCACTGAGTTTGAAGTGTGTCTTCTGAAGTGCCACTATATTGTTTCTCTGGTCCAAAATGTATTTCCATAATTTGTGCAATTTGGCTGGAGAGTTAAGACCTTTAATGGTCCATGTCAGTGTAGTAAACACTATCATACTGTTAGGCAGTCAATCACATTTGAGGGCTCATTTTGTACTACTCTCCCTTTACCATGTTGTACCTGTCACCACAAGGGTCTCTCTCTGTGACTGCCTCCCTGCCCCTTGCCTCCTCCACCTCCCCCCAGCACACCTATCTCATGGAATGAAAAATAAACAATAAAACAGAACCATTTGGGAACCCAGTTCCACAACAATTGTGTAGTATTTGGGTAAATCACTTAAATGCAAGTGTGTAAGTTATGGGCCACTTTAAGGATTTTTGCTAAGTTAACACTAGATCAAGGTAACAAAGGGTATACCCAAAGCTAAAAACTGTTTGCCTGGTTTCTCAGGGCGTAATGTTCATTCTACAGTATCAGAATGGGAGAGAAGCAGGATGTGAAGAACTTGCTCCCGCGTTTGGGGACTACTGTAAAGATGCACAACAGATAACGATAGACTGCACACAGGTATGTATGGTTTAGTCTTTGTCCTGGAAAAACCCTCACCCTACCTGTTAGTTTGAGTCTGGAGCCTAGCATTTCCCATGCCATCTTGGATGACACTGTGAGAGACATTGTCGTTGGTCGTTGGTCCGCACCGATCTTCGTGCTCATGGACAGCCCGGTCCTTCTGTGTGTCCCTCAGGATGTTCTGGTTTGGAGATCATCACATCTAGCATACTTACTGCTTCCCGTAGGTCTGTAAAGGGGTACACTTTGTTCTGATAGCTGAAGACTGGGCCAAAAGGGAAAGTCTATCTGTATTTGATGCCTTCGTGGCACAGTTTTTCAGTAGCAGGCCTAAATTGTAGTAATCGGGCTAAAGCTGCTGGACCAATATCTTGGAACACTGAGCATGACACACATTGGAAGGATACATCCTCCACTTTCCACGCTGTTTGTAGAATTGCGTCTTACACTTTGAAAGAGTATAACTTTGCCAAGAAATTTCTGGGGTGCTTCCCCTCACCATGTATCAGTACTCAACCTGGTGGACTTAGACCAGTTTAACCTGGGTGCCCCTTTCTCTCAGGAGCATTGAGAACAGACCCACCATGAAGGACTCCAACTCCGGACCCTCCACTCCTTCCTCCAGGTTTCACAGCTGGATATTGTTGCTCCTTGAGTAATTTTTTCAGGTCCTTGCATTTTAATGGTGTAGCTTGGAGATACGCTTTAACCCCTTCCGTGCTCATGAGGAGCTCAGCTCGTCATGAGGCTCGGTGCTCGTGTGCTCATGGCGAGCTGAGCCCGTCATGATAACACCCATTTATATTGATCCTCAGCACAGAAGAAAAATATGTCAAGCAGCAATGGTGCTAAGCAGCTATCCAGTCGATCCACTCACTGTTCAAGGGTCTGACATACACTATTGAGGTCAAGTGTACATGTTCCAATGGAGTCTGCATCCTGTTCTACAGTATTGAGTTTCAAAGTGAGATCCACCGGAGAGCTAGAGACTAGAGAGTTATTGAGGTGTACTTTAAGTTCTCCCCTCAATTATTTTTTAAAGTCATGATAAAGGGTTAGGAGATCCTCCTTAGTTAATGCCAATCCCCTTTCTGTAATTGCACGTGAGTGTGGGTCTTGTGCTTCAGTTGATTGAAAGTAGCTCAACACTCTGTTTGTTTTTTGTCTTTTTTGGAGGCATGTAGAACATGGCTGCTAATGAGAGTAGAAGAGTAGCAAGTAATGACCCCAGGGACACGTCCATGCGCATCGTGGGGAGTCAACTGGTGGGTTGCTGCCCTCTTTAGTACTTCGGTGTCCCCACTGGACAACCATTGAGGGTCCATTTTAACAATAGTGCAGCTGATGTGTCCTCTGGTGAGGTCCTGTGGAGCTGAAGACTCAGAGCCTACCTCATTGTTGACTTTTTGAGAGCCTGTACACTCTAATTATGGAGGTGGGCTCTTCTGAGATTGAGAGACTGGTTCCTGGTGTTCCAACGCTGACCTGTTAAGGCTTTCCGTAACACCTTCATCGTTCCAGTTCAGGGTTTACTGGTGCCAAGCTTGAAATGTTCAGTAGATGAAGGCAACATTGATATAAAAACTGACAGGTCTGTTGTCTATCGTAAAAAACACCTAGAGCACCTGAAGGATGACCTTTGCATTATGCCATCTCCCTAGTGTCTTTCCGGTGTATCAACTCCAGGTGTGGGACTGGGGTGCCTCATGTCTCAGGGTAGGAGGGGACCCCTGATTCGTTATCCCAGCCGGGGATGTAGAGCTATATGGTGGCCAAATGTGGGAGGATCACCTGCCATCTGTAGTGTAGGGCACCAAATAGTACAGCCTTCGCTGACCTTGTCTCCCAAACTTTAGTGCTGGGGTTGCCTTCAAGCAGAACAGCAGTGTGTACAGCCCCGGTGTGTAAAGCATGCTCCTTAGTCATCAGTGCGAAATGGCAGTTCCAAGTGCAGCATTGGTGGAACACCACATGGCACATGTGCCATTTTGAAGTCAGGCAGCGGGTCCTCACCGGAGCACTGGGGCAGCCATGGGATGCGGCACAACACCTCTAATGATCCAACAGCCACCACTCATGTGGCCTCTGCATGTGAGGTTCGGGGGATAAAGATGAGTGTCCCCGGGAACACCCCAGTCTCTCTGGAAGGGCGCTTCAGGTCTTCGCGCGCCATGGGATCCCCGTCTCCATGGCACTGTGCTGTGAAGAAGTAGTGAGGGGCCAGGAGGTTGTATTTTTCAGATTTGTACTGTGGTTCTATTTACAATGTTGTATGTGTGGTCCTATTTACAATGTATATTATGTGTAACTCTTCTTTGTTTATTCTTATGCCTTGCAATACTTTGAAAGAATGTATTCTTTAAAGGTGCATCGCTGGTGGTATCTGTTCACTCAGAGTCTCCAAATGAAGAATGGTTCATTCGTCAGTTGGATACTCTGCCGGACAACTGTGCTCCGGTGATTGTTGGATTACTTCAGGAAATAAACTGCTTCTCTTCACTTTACATCTCTGACTTCGACTTCTTCATTTCATTTAATCTTGAAGAAGAAGTACTTTACAAGATTGATGCTTCCCAGTCTCCCCCAATTACAGTACCTCAGATCAAAGGAGCCCCGTTGCGGGGACACACCCGGTGGGCAGCTGCCCCCCTCCCCGGCCTCCCGGAAATCGGCAGCCATGAACAGTGTCCGCGGGGTCCCTTCTCAGCATTTATCAGGGTTGAGCTGCAGCCCCCTTGGTGCCCCTTACTCACCGCTTGGTCCTCATCGGGATAGGGCTGGATTTGAACGGACAGGCGCCCGTTACCTTGAGTTTTCAAATGGCTGAAGCAGCGCTGTTACGGATCGCGTCTGTGCGGCCATGATCATTGGCCATATTTCAAGTGTTATTTTTACACTTGTCTGCAAGCACGAATGTCGCTTTACATGGTCTAATGTGGGCGCGTGAAAGTACTAGATTGGCAACAGAGTCCCCAATTGCAAGCACATTTTCATGCGCCCATTGATAAGCCAACCATCTAATTTAGTTTGTGATGATTTGTTTATAGAGTGAGATTTCAGACTATTAGACATCCTTGCTATGCACCAATTTCAAATGACAAACATAATATTTAAAAGTAATGTTAGTTCATTTGCAACTTCACATGTTTCACCTGCTGGTTTTGAATTCACCCTAGGCTGACAAACGAATCACACTAGATGCTGATATAACATGTTAAAATGTGTTACAAGTGCAGATGACAAATGAAATTTTACATTGGCTCAAAGTGATAATATGTTTGTAAATAGTCCATTTTAGCCACCCCTGCAATGTATTAAAATGTGTTTCTTTTTCAGTTTTGTAAATCCCTCCGCACCCTTCATTCCAGGAAGTGGCACAGAAAATTGTTTGTACTATTTTCACGATTCACTAAAACATGAAGACATGTAGGAAGCAGATGCTGTCATGTGTTGTCTATGGAAAAAGAAGACTGCATCAGTCCTTAAGTGGATGTTATTGTCAGGCTCCACTAGTGCTCTACACTGATAGATACTGCCATTCTCAGATCGGTGGCACTTAGCCTAAGAGTATATGCATCTCCCAGCAGGGCTGCTATCCCATTAATAGCACAATATGGAGCTTCTCAGAGGAAAGCAGCTATTGTGAGACAAAGTACCTACACTTCCTCATTCCACTTTAAGCACTGACTACATTTATTTTCCTTTTTATTCCTATTGATTTTCCAACAGAGTAACACAATTACAGGCATATTGTTGATGCACTCATTTCTTCTTTCATTTTTGCTGAGAGTAAAAATCTATCAAATATACCCTCCGAAATGGAGTTCTCAAACAAGAAACGAAGGTGTGCTGAGATCAAACACAAGAATACATGACTAGAAGCATTTAGGATAAATAGTAAGCCTTACTGGCCATGTAATGCCTTTAAAAGCTTAGATGTGAAGGGCACGGCTAAGTTAGGTGCAGGTCCTCTTTGTTCTTGTACCATTTTGGAGTAAACAGTAAGTCCTGCTGATTCATTGAACATTAGCACTTCTCAACAGCATGACATTGATGGTAAGGGCAAGTGAAAATACTAAAAAAAGTTTTTTAAAAATGAAAAAATTGTTGTCAAACAGAAACGTGAAAAAATGTAAAAAGGACATGTACAGGCTCCCATTTCTTCCACTGAAGAGAAAATCAGGTGCAAAATACTCGACGCACCAATTTGCGACTCGCAAATTGCATTACGTTTGCGACTCGCAATTTGTGACTCACAAATTGGGATGTACAACAGTGTCTCAGACATTAATTGCGATCCCTAATGGGGTGGCAAATTGCATGTCTCATGAATTATAATAAGGCTGTCGCAATATGCAACCCCATTAAGAATGGCTAGCACTCACAGAAATGTTGGCCTGCTGGGGTCAGCAGACCACATGAAAAAAAAAAATGAAACTTTTCTGTTCCATTTTTTAAGGGTATGTGGTGGTTCCTGGCACCGCTGCCTACCCTTAAAATAATATATTTTGAGGCATTCACAAAGGGAAAGGGGTCGCCTTGGGACCCCTTCCAGTTTGCAAATGGTTTACCACCTAATTAAAGTGGGTGGTAAATTACGAGTGTTTTGCGACCGTGGTTGCAAAACGTTCATACATACAAATGCGAGTCGCTATTAGGAAGCGATGCCCTTGGCATGCCCATTCCTAATAGCCATTCGCAAACCTCATTTTGCGAATAGGTAAAATTTACCGATTCGCAAAATGAGGTTTGTACATGGCCATGCCATAAATTGCAGTCAAAATGGGCTGATTGCCCATTGGCTAGCGCAATTTAGGGTCATACATCTGGCCATATATCCACTAACTCCGCCCTAAGTTACTGATATGGCGAGCATTGATAATTCTGAGAAGGAGAGAGGGACGGTGATGCAGGGTATATGGAGCCTTGAGAGTCCCCTTGGATATGACAATTTATTAATTTTAGTCTTAATTCAACTGGTGGCTACCCAATATTTCATGCCAAGACCACATCTGCTCTGAATGTAAATACACCAAGCCCATGGAGTTTCCATGCATCTCGTAAATCCGATGGGGTCTGTACCTGTTGGTAACAGTCCCAATCGGAACTTAAATGTGCTTGTAATGCGAAACTAATAGAGGCTACCATAGCAATGAATGAAAAACAAGATGGCTGCACCCATAGAGGACCGCGTGGGTAAGTTTGTGCGATATTTTCCCCGCACGCACGCAAAAACACAGGCGAACTAGTAATAGCGCGCCGCACACAACGCGAGATTGCCAATAGCGCCCGGAACCGGAAATACGCAACGCGCACAAGATGGCCGCGCCCATGTACGAACGCAAGGGTAACTTTGCGGTCGTTGCGCTGCAAGCGGCTTGCGAAGACGCAAAAAACGCGAGAACACCCTAAAAAAAATACGCTAATTTGCATGAATTCGCGGATTGCGAGTTCGATTTAGCGCGAATCTCGCGAAATTGCAGAAAAACAAATTTTGCAAAACTGAAAGCACTAAGCAGGTGCAAACGTTCAAGCTAATTTGTAACCATTCCCTGTAGTGCGTCCTGAGGGGCCCCTCCAAAGTTCAGTTGCCTACTTGCAACTATTCTCTGACCCAGCTCTGATCCTCAAAGCAGGGTCAGAGAATAGTTAAAAGTATGGCACAATGCTCCTGTAAAAAAAACTTAAACTGCAACAGTAAGCACTTACAGCTAAGGAAGCAGGTGCCAGAATTGAAGCTCAAATTCAGTGAGACATTAACCAGCCCCAAATTAATCCATCTCAGTTGAGGCTGGGCAGGTGTGCTTTCCCCCCATAATCTACAGTGGTGAACCAGAGGGTGCTGTGATTAACCAGAGGGTGGCAGTGCTGAACCAGAGGGTGGTAGTGATGAAACAGAGGGTGGCAGGGATGAACCAGAGGGTGGCAGGGATGAACCAGAGGGTGGCAGTGGTGAACCAGAGGTTGGAAGTGGTGAACCAGAGGGTGCTGTGATGAACCAGAGGATGGCAGTGATCAACCAGATGGTGGCAGTCTTGAACCAGAGGGTGCTGTGATGAACCAGAGGGTGGCAGTGATGAACCAGAGGGGGACAGTGATGTTCCAGAGGGTGGCAGTGGCAAACAAGAGGGTGGCAGTGATGAACCAGAGGGTGGCAGTGATGATCCTGAGGGTGGCAGTGGTGAACCAGAGGGTGGCAGTAATGAACCAGGTGGTGGCAGTGATGAACCAGAGGGTGGCAGTGATGAACCATTGGGTGGGAGTGGTGAACCAGAGGGTGGCAGGGATGAACCAGAGGGTGGCAGTGGTGAACCTGAGGGTGCTGTGATGAACCAGAGGAGGACAGTGATGATCCAGAGGGTGGCAGTGGCAAAACAGAGGGTGGCAGTGATGAACCAGAGGGTGGCAGTGATGATCCAGAGGGTGGCAGTGGTGAACCCGAGGGTGGTAGTGGTGAGCCAGAGGGTGGCAGGGATGAACCAGAGGGTGGCAGTGGTGAACCAGAGGGTGCTGTGATGAACCAGAAGATGGCAGTGATCAACCAGAGGGTGGCAGTGATCAACCAGAGGGTGGCAGTGATCAACCAGAGGGTCGCAGTGATGAACCAGAGGGTGGCACTGGTGAACCAGAGGGTGGCAGTGGCAAACCAGAGGGTGGCAGTGATGAACCAGAGGGTGGCAGTGATGATCCTGAGGGTGGCAGTGGCGAACCAGAGGGTGGCAGTAATGAACCAGAGGGTGGCAGTGATGAACCAGAGGGTGGCAGTGGTGAACCAGAGGGTGGCAGTGGTGAACCAGAGGGTGGCAGTGGTGAACCAGAGGGTGATGAGCCAGAGGATAGCAGTGATGAACTAGAGGGTGGCAGTCTTGAACCAGAGGGTGGCAGTGGTGAACAAGAGGGTGCTGTGATGAACCAGAGGGTGGCAGTGATGAACCAGAGGGTGGTAGAGGTGAACCAGAGGGTGACAGTGGTGAACCAGAGAGTGACAGTGGTGAACCAGAGAGTGGCAGTGGTGAACCACAGGGTGGCAGTGGTGAACCAGAGGGTGACAGTGCTGAACTAGAGGGTGGCAGGGGTGAACCTGAGAGTGCTGTGATGAACCAGAGGGTGATAGGGGGGAACAAGAGGGTGACAGTGGTGAACCATAGGGTGCTGTGATGAACCAGAGGGTGGCAGTGGTGAACCAGAGGGTGACAGGGGGGAACCAGAGAGTGACAGTGGTGAACCAGAGGGTGCTGTGATGAACCAGAGGGTGGCAGGGGTGAACCAGAGGGTGACAGGGGTTAACCAGAGGGTGACAGTGGTGAACCAGAGGGTGCTGTGATGAACTAGAGGGTGGCAGTGGTGAACCAGAGGGTGACAGTGGTGAACCAGAGGGTGCTGTGATGAACCAGAGGGTGGCAGTGGTGAACCAGAGGGTGCTGTGATGAACCAGAGGGTGGCAGTGGTGAACCAGACGGTGGCAGTGGTGAACCAGAGGGTGACAGTGGTGAACCAGAGAGTGACAGTAGTGAACCAGAGAATGGCAGTGGTGAACCACAGGATGGCAGTGGTGAACCAGAGGGTGACAGAGCTGAACCAGAGGGTGGTAGGGGTGAACCAGAGAGTGCTGTGATGAACTAGAGGGTGACAGGGTGAACCAGAGGGTGGCAGTGGTGAACCAGAGGGTGGCAGTGGTGAACCAGAGAGTGCTGTGATGAACCAGAGGGTGACAGGGTGAACCAGAGGGTGACAGTGATGAACCAGAGGTGCTGTGATGAACCAGAGGGTGGCAGTGATGATCCTGAGGGTGGCAGTGGTGAATCAGAGGGTGATAGTGATGAACCAGAGGGTGGCAGTGGTGAACCAGAGGGTGGCAGTGATGAACCAGAGGGTGGCCGCGATGAACCACAGGGTTGTAAACAGGCTGGACTCGTAGAAACAACATGGTCGCAACCGTTGCGACCACACAAGTAAGTTCGGGTTCCCGAACTTGTAAAAAACCCTCGCGAACTGGCAAAAACCCTTGAGAAAAACAAATTCACACAAATTCGCGGGTTTTGCAAATTGCGAGTTCGCTGTGCCAATTCGTGGAACGCGAATTCGCAAATATCGCCCATACTTATAAACAGGGTCTACCCCAACCTCCAAGCACACTATCAGCTTTACCCTATTCCTAGCCAGTAGTTTGGACAGGTAGGAGTCCAAATCGACATTGGCCAATTACTCAAAATACCTTTATGATTGCTAAACTCTGTTGGTTGCATACAGTGAGTGTGTTGTAATCAATTGTGGCCTATAGACAGTCTTAATGCAAAAGGACTATGATCACTCAAACAAGTCTGCAGAATTGTGTAATTAGAAACCCTTTGACTCTATTGATTTGTGATGGCAATAAAAGCAATAAAACTACCATGCCCCTCCCTGTAAAGGGGAATTACTTTTAGCGTTTGCCAGAGCTAATTCTAATGTTAACACTAAGGGCCAGATGTACAAAGCTTTTTTATGCTACCAAACAGCCCAATTCGCAGAATTGGGTCATTTGCCACCAATTAAAAAAGCATTTTTAAATGTACATAGCCCTATTTGTGAAAGGGTAAGCTATTTCCTAATCGCAAATTGGGTTTGTGAGTCGCTATTAGGAAGGGGTGTGCCAAGGGCGTCTCTACCTAATAAAAAGACGCAGGGACATGTATGAATGTTTTGCTACCAGAATGCAGTTGCAAAACATTCATACTTTACCAACTCTGTGAAGGAGGTGGTAATCCATTTGCATGGATGTGAGTGGCAACATTTTTTAAGAGCAGGCAGTGGTCCCATGGACAACTGGCGACTTTAAAAAAAATGAAATGGACACTTTCGATTTAACTTTTCCAAAGCATCCCATTTTCCTTTAAAACCTTGTGCTGCATTTCAAAATAAAAAAATGGTTTACATAAAAAGCAGTCACAGATACGGTGGTCTGCTGACCCCAGCAGGCTGCCATCCTTGTGAGTGCTAGCCATTCCCAATGGGTCGCAAATTGCGACCTGCTCATGAATATTAATGGGGTAACACTGGGAATCGCAAACAGTGTAAAATATCCTGCTTTACATAGCTGTTTACGATTTACTATTAGGAAATCGCAAACAGAAGTCTATGTACATCTGGTCCTAAATCCTGCCTACTCATGATCTTGTTAAAGGCATCACTAAAGGGTCATGTTCAAAGTGCAAGTAATCCACATTATCATGCCCCAGTGTACCACAAACACAATTATACAAGATCTACTATTATAAGCCCCAAATTGTAGCAAAGTTCCTCTTTTACTCACCAAGTACAATGTTTAAGGCCTGATAATGTGAGTTAGCTATCTCTAAGTTATGGCAATTGAAATTATTATGATAAAATGTATGAAGACAATTGTCTGCATAACAAGAAAGCATATGAGTTGAACATGAGATGAACTACAGGTTTTACAAATCCTCCCTGCTAGAGAAACAGAAACCAAAGTTACCCGACTGCCCTTATGATACCCGGAACTACTAAATCACAGCCAGGGTCGCCAAGAGAAAAAAACACAATAGTAAGTGCAATGTCACATTCCCAAGTATCATGCAAAGACACAATTTGATGCTCCTTTATCAAATCATTCCTGGTGACAACATTCAATTTGCTGATAAGTCAAGACCTAATGCAGATACTACAGTCCATGTTTTGGAAGTTGACACTATCCCAACTTGCAAAAATAAATCATCTGAAATGTTGTCTCTGACAGGTTGGGAAGGGGCATTTTCGACAAAAGTTACTTCTTGATGGGCATATGGTCGGGCTGAATAACTTGTGACCATAGATAGCCTAGCCATTGCAAATTGATTGAGACTGCCTTTCTATAGTCACTGAACCCTAGTTGCTGGTGAGGTCTGCCAATCAATGTGGTAAGATACTAAATTCCATGTCCCAACTGACCTCCTTTCCCTTATAAGTCAATCATCCTGCTTCAATGGAGCGAATTGAGTATAAGTTGTAAAATAGTGGGAAGCCTGAGCATTGGTTCGGAAGATACAGGAAATCTAGATGCAACAACTTTTGTCTGGAGTTCACAGGAGTTGATAAGATGTTACTCTTTGATGCCCCAGTGCACATTAAACTATGGAGTAAAAATCCTACCAACTATGGGTCCCTAAAGTTAATGAAAATACAATCCCCCTTCTCTCCTTTGAGGCAATTTCCCACTCAAGGTACTCTATGGAAGGCAATTATGTCTTTGTGCAAGGCCTCAATACTTGAAATGCTTTGCCCATCCAATGAGTGATTTTATTTTTTAAATGAGATTTATTCTTATTTTAGTTTGAGTGTAAAATTGGGACATTTTCAAGCACAATCACAAGGGGAGTAGCTTCTCGGGGTAGTTGCAATTCCTTAGAATGCTATCCACATGAGGAGAATTGTCATTTGACGACATTATTCTTTCTGATTCTGAGAGAGATAGTGCAGACCCTATATATGACAATTGAGGAGTGTATCTTGGTATACAGATTGAACTCCTATATGCAATTTTGCCACAAGGGATGTTTGCTGTGCTAGTTGAGGTTAAGAGTTCAGTTGTTATATTTTCCAGGTGTCTACCCGCTGACCTATTGTCGCCACCTCTACTTTGAAGGCTCTTGTTCCCCTTGCAGAGTGACATACAAAAATGTCCTTTACCCTGGGTAGCTTGGCACAAACAGCAGTCAGGCTTAACTTAAAGGCAATTTGTAAAGTATTTATGGAGCACAAAAACAGTAATAAAATGAAAACACAGGAAGAGTTTCAAATCTATTTAGAAAAATAGAGTACATTTTAATCCATTATTTGAAAACGAAACAACAAAAAATCCAATCAGTAGAACCAGAGTTATAAGATTTAAAAGTTTTTAGTAAAAACAAGTGCCTAAAAGATCTAGGCACCAACTTCAGCGATCTAATAATATAGGAAACAGTTGTCCCTGAAAGAGGAAGAGTAAACTCAACTTCCATGGTAACCTAGTGAATAACCATCACTAGAATGGTTTTACTAAAGAGAATAGATTTTTTTGATTATTCAACATTTAGATTCTTAGGAAGACAAACTCATTTAGCTCTGTTAATATATATATATATATATATATATATATATATATATATATATTCAAAATTAGAGAAGTGCTCCCAAACGTAACAACGGTGCAGTGAAAGCATAGTAAGTGAGTAAGTAGTGCGCTAGTGATAAATAGTACCTGTGGAGGATGCACAGTTGTTTGATCAATCTCTAACATAGAGTTACAGGCTGCTGGATTACAATGTTGCTGTTTGTTTTATAATATATACAGTGAACATTTAGTCATGCTAGACCAGGTCAAAGCGAAAAATATTGCTAGTACGAGGGAACAACAAAGATACAATAAATGGATCTGACCCAGGTAGCCCTTTGGACTTTGAGAAATGTCTGAGAAAAATGCCCTGAGGCCAGATACCCCTTTGACGAACAACCACTGAAACGGATTTCCTGCTGCTGAGAAGAAAGTAGCAGAAGAAGACTCAAAATAAATCCGATGACAATGCAATTCAGGTAGATAGGCAAGCAAGTTGGTTCTCACAGCAGTTTTTAGCCAAACACGTTAGTCTCCACTTTTAGATTTTGGCTATGGGGGCACATTTAGCATCACTTCCAGGGGTCCAGGACTGGAGGGGCACCACTTGAACAATCAGGACTCACTCAGGCTTGGTCCAGATGTTGGTTCAAGATGGAGGATACCTTTTGTGTCCCTGTGGCTCTGAACAGGAGCCCAACAAACTAGCCCTTGTGAGTCAGTCTGGAGGTTTTGGGACACTTGAATATCCAGTCCTTGTACCCAGGTAGCAGGTAGCAGAGCAGAAGGACAACAGGGCAGCAATCCAGCAGGGCAGCAGTCCATCAACTGGCACTAAAAAATCAAAGACATAATATCAAATTAATCCCAAAACCAGTAACAAATATAAAGATTTGCTCATGGAATGTACACGGTTTCAAAGAGATGTCACAAGATCAAGAGACAATAGACTACCTGAGTAATTTCGAAATAATACTACTTCAGGAAACATGGAATCTAACCCCGAAGCAAATTATGGGATTCGAGGAACACCACATACTGGCTGAAAGATTGGCAAAGTTTGGACACCCAAGGGGTGGCCTGTCCACCTTTATTACCAGGTAAAGTCCGGGCACCGGGCAATCCCCCGGTAGGCTGGACGGGGTGGGGGCCGGTTTTCTGTCAGGGGGGCCGGTTTTGTGCCAGGGGGCCGCAGGTCCGGTTTGGAATTAATTTGGACCTGTCCCTGGCGACACCGTGACAGTCTGCGAGTAGCAGCTAATTCTATCTGCTGCATAATTAATGCTAAATGTGCTGCTGTGCCTGTGTGTGCATAACGCTGGCAGTATTCCATGTAAAATTAATTAAATAAATGCGCCACCTGCTGCTGTTCACGCAGATCCACGGCTGAGGCAGCGCTCAGATGTCTCCTCCTCCGCCTGGCCCCCACGCCTGCGCGTGGCCTAGTTCACCCCTTACTAGAGTGGGGTTTGGATTTGAAGGCCGGGCTCGCGCTAAATGCGCGTGCGAGAGGTCAATGAGGCAGACACGAGTCACGAGTAGAGGACCGAAAAAGAGCGAGGCACAACATTTAATTGTTTCTAATTAGCCCACCGGCCCCCTGTCTGCAGGTGAGTGTAGTCATGCTAAATTGTAGAACTGTTTACCCCTTTTTATTAATAAAAGCACTTAGCTTTCAGTTTCCACATTTCCAAAATAATGGGAGGGGTGAAGCGGGCGGGCCTGCAATGGGAGAACTAAACAAATGAAATCCAATTATTTAATCCGTCCACCCGGCTCTGAACCCTGACTGGACACTGCCTGGCCTTCCATAGCAGAGCATAGTTGGGCGTAGTGAAGGTGCCCCGGTCCAACTGCAACACTCGATCAAATCTGCCGGAAGGGGCCTCAGCCCCTGTAACCGAAGCTCTTCCTATCCCCTAAGGCCTCTACAACTATGAACGTTAGCGGGTATGGAGGCCCATAGTCACACACACCAAGGGGAACACAGACTGGGTTTAAAAAGCAGGCCCGCAGCCCCTCCCTTCCCGCCCTTGTTAATTCCACCCAACTACATCAGTGGCGCCTCTGCCCCCAGCTATTTCACCAGTGGCCCCACCACATTTTTTGCTAAATATATTGATATGTGGGAATTCTGCACACTGTTATTTCACTATTGCCACTATCATCACAATGTTCTACCAGCAAGTGATGTTGCAATCTCAGCGAAGAGGTCATGAATTGACTGGGCACGGGTTCTGTAGTCCCCTTCCTGAGAACCTGGGTTGCCAAATGGTGTGAGCAAAGTACAACGTTAGCCATTCATGGGCAGGATGAGGACACTGGACAAAAACGTCAGGAACATCCACAGCAAGGCAGTGGCACAGAGGGGCAACCTATGGGCCACGTGAGAAGCAGGGGACTCCTGAAGCGGTTACTGTTGGGCGATCTAATGTGTTTGCGTCGGATGCAGTATCACACACAAGCGTGGGAATGTGAGCTGCACGATACGCTTGCACTGGTACACAGCATGATAAACTGGAATGGGGCAGCAGCAGAGGACACACTGGTGAGCGCTCATGCACGTCGATTACACTTTTGGGCAGTGAAAGGAGCTAGCACTGTGAACACTGCAAGACCACAGCAGACCGTATTTGAAGCAAGTGGGCCGTTAGAAATGCTGGTGCCAGCTAGCAGGTCACAAAACTGACACTGGTGAGCACGATGAGATGCTGCAAAAACATGCGACAAAATGCAATTACAAGTGAGACGCAGTGTCTCTAAAACTGGAGCCAGGGAAATAATAAGCAGGGATAACACAGCAAGGTTTTTGCTAAAGTTCTGGAAACCCTTACTCCGATTATAGGAAGAATGGTTTCATTATGACTCTGCACTGCTGAGATTTCTAAATTAGAGCCGGACCAAAAGGATGATTTATTTATTTAAAAACGGGTTTTGGTTGGAGCTGTGTCTGTGTGCGCACAAAGCTATTTGTGTCAAAATCTGAATGTAATGGTATGTCTTATGGCAAAGGGGAATCTTTTTGAGATATGTTTATTTACACACAAGAGTTGTGTTTAGCCTGCTTCCAATCTTTTAATTGTGACTGCTAGGAGCGTTGAGCGACATGGAGATAAAACTATTTGCAGAGAATAACATATCTTGATCAAGCGAGGGAGCCATGATTAGCATAGAGGTCTCCTTGTTCGTCTGTTGTAACTTTCACCAGAACTAGGCCACATATCTCCCTTATGTGCCTTGCATGTAATGTGTGAGGTGTGCACGGCCTCTCTCTGTAGCTGGCACCAATGCAGTCCTGGTACCTGGTAATTATTGTCATGTACATTTCACACCGTTCACAGGCAGGACGGTGTGCAGCCAGGGTGCTTCTCAAAGAAAAAGAGGACTTTACACACAGCTGCGAAGGTAATTTCTAAAGGTAATTTACAGGGTTTTTTGTACAGGCTTTTTATGCATTAGTATAATTAAAGAGTAATGTACATACAATTTTTTGTAAGAGCAGTGGTCAGCAGCAGCATCATCCAGGAGTTTTTTGCATTAGTCATAGTGAAAGAGCACCCAGTATTTAACAGAATACAGCGCCAATGTGTTGGTTTCTTACAAAGGAAGCATGTTGCAGGAGCATCATGAAGGGTTTTTTCATGGCTTTTCAATGTGCAACATGATGGAAGGGCAATATGTACATAGAAGATGGAATTGTTCACAAGAAAGTTTTCGACTTTGACATCTACCTCTATGCATTCCGCAAATGTAAAAAGTAGTTCACAGCCCATGTCCATCCTGAGCCTAGTGTTTATGGCCTGACAAATGGCTTCAAGGAAAGCAGCCTCTTCAGCCCCTCCCAAATGCAAGCAATACATTGAAGTAACTCTGAGGGCATGAACGCAGGGCCTGGAATCAAGCACAGCAGAGCAGATTGACAATTCAAAGAAGCATGTATGGCCTCTGGCTGTAGTGTATGTTGTGTAAACTTTCAGAAAGGAAAATCCACAAGGCTCCCGCCTTGCCTTTGATGCTAGTTTCGTGACCATCTCAGGGAGTTTGCAGTTGTTATCTGTTTCTTATACTATAATTTATACATTACCAATATAAGATGCAGAACTGAAGTGGCTTTTGCTAGCAAGAAGTTAGAATATCTTCTACAATATATTTTTAAATGTTATTTTTGTTAGACAGGAATGAATGGCAGCGAATGTGTTGCATGTTATGAGTTAATTACTTTACCCACAATATATCTAAAGACGTATGCTTTATATATTCCAAGTTTTATATAGCTCTTTATTAAACTTGTTGCTTTCTGAAATTTGCTTGAAAATGCACCATTTGCCCACTCTTGTTTTCAAAACTTTCTCCAGGGGAGACTCGAACTGCCCTCCCCCACCCCGCAGCCCCCCTTATGACTGTTGGTTTTACCACCAGCCACTCTACATGAACAATTACCCCTCACCACTTTCATATGTCCCCAGCCACCACTGGAATCCAGAACAACTCGCTACTACTTGGCCTCTCGACCCTTTCACCACCTGTGGGGAAACTGGAGTTGGTAAACTGGAAGTGTAGTTTGATAGGGAACATTTATTTGGCCACTGTAAATTAGCGCTTTGTCACATATGTCTGTTTATCGGTTTTCTACCATTTCACCACTGGCAGAAAACAGTTCCAATTGGTGTATTAATATAAGTGCTCTGATTTAATGCATTTAACTTTCCTGCTAGCTTCTATAGATCTCTAACATCAATGTGGGTTAATGAACAAGCCGCAATGCAGTTGTGTTCGCAAACTCAGTGTCATATTTTTTAATAATATTTTTATAAGGGCAAGTAATTACCTTTTTATATCCTATTATTGTCATTCCTTAATCCAGCTAAGTGCAGTGCATACAATCTCAGCAGCTTGTTTGAGCTGGTGCAACAGGTTAGTAAGTTAATGAACTTATTTTATGAAATGTAAAATGTACTACCTTAAAGTCTAAAAAGTACATTTTTGTATTTTCTCTCTTAAAACTTTTAAATGTATACATCCTATTAAGTACTTCAACCACAATTAGCCATTGTGCTACTCAGGAGGGTTATAGCTTTCAGATCTGTAGGATGATGCTTATGTTAACAAGTTAACTAGGAATATATCTCACTGTGTAATGCAATTTCTGAATAGTTTATACCACACCTACAAATAACAGGATCTAATCCGCATTGTTCGACTCCAGCCGTTTAGTCTTCATGAGTCAAGTACCACTGTAATAAACTCCATTTTCCTACTTTGTAAGAAATGTGACTGAGTGCCTAGAGCTGCTGACTTTAGAACCTGGTGATCCAGGTTTGAATCATGTCTTTGGTACAGTGCAGCCAGCCTTGCAGACCAGAGTCTGAAATTATGGACTGTTATATTCCATATAGGTACTAGAATATAGGCCTCAGTAAATTTGTTACCCTTCACCTATATTCTCTCCCTCCATTACACTTGAAATAGTGCAGCACATGAACCTACAAGCAGTGTTTTTTTATTTTTACACACGTTTACATGAAACGCTTTGACAGCCACTGTCCCCAAATGTGATGTGTGTATGTGTGTGTCTTCCTGGGAGGTCGTGCCACTAGACAAGGCACACACTGCAGGAGTGAAAGCAAACAGAGAATGTTTACTAACATGGTGCACTCCATGAGACTGCATGCAGTGTTCACCATTTTGATATGAAAACCCTTAGCTCCAGACATGCCCCCAAACATGCAGTCATGACCTGTCACTTCAAAGCAGCTGAACATATGTAATTATCCTTGCTTCTAGAACAACTATGCCATAACAGAGTGGCCATGCATGTGATTGCCCATGTATATAGTCTTTGTGACTGGGGGTACCCATTTCTATCAGAGAAACCAGAAAATGTTACTCTCACTTTACTTTGTTCTCTCTGATTCACTGCTTGTGTCTGTTTGGTGCTCTCTGAAAGAATGTCTATGCGTACATATGACTGGGTGGCTAACCTGATGTTCTTTAAGGTCGTCATCTACTATTTACTGTGCTTTGAAAGTTGATACAATTTGAATATGTAATGAAAAATGTGCTGTAAAATTCACCATTTTGGTCTGTCATTTCCCTAAACCCCCCCCCCCCCGCCAAACCCCCGAATGGCGTTCGGACTCGCGCGCTACCTACGCACCGGATAGGGGCTGGTCTGGCAAAATTTGCCAGGGCTGCTTTTAGTTCCCAGTCCGGCCCTGTTTATTACGAACAACCTAGACTGGAAAACCGAATTGCTCGAGTTAGGGGAAAATTGGTTACAACTGGTCAAAATCGAGTCAAAAGCAAGTAAAAAAAGTCCAGGATGGAATTTAATAATTATAAATATATATCCACCCAGATAAGACAACAAAAAAGAAAAAAGCGTTAACTTTAGTAAATTTGATAAAATCCCTACGCAAAACTTATCAATTTCATGAGATATTTCTTTCCGGCGACTTCAACAGCAACCTAATAAAAGCCAATACGACCAAGGATAAATCACCAAATATTTGGGGCAAACTGGAATCTCTAGGTTTAATAATCCTAAACGGAAACACAGAGGGAGATATACCTGCCAAAACCACCTTTACCAGCGGCAAAACGAACTCTATAATCGACTTCACTTTAATAAGCAATGAATTAAAAAAGAGCATAGACTATTTTGGAATCCAAACCTGTCCAGAGAGCGACCATTCCCCACAAGAGATCATAATGTGGAAAAACATCGAAGAGAGAATGCAATTAGAATTTCTTACCGCGATTCCGGAGATATACAAATTGAAGAAAATCAAAAGTAAAGGCAATATAAAAAAAGAAATTATGGACTCGGTACTGGAACACGTAAATTTCACGAACGCCACAATAAACCAATCTCCCATAACAAATTGGGAGAATTTACATAAATTTGTACTAGAAAAATTCGCTGTAAAATCTCCAGCTATTTATGGATACAAAGTAAATAAAGATCCGTGGTATAATCTCAACCTAAGAGATAAGAAAAGAGAAATTTCGAAAAAGTTAAGAAAAATGGCCGCAGAAAAAAGACTTGGAAAAGAAGTAGATCACACCGCTATACAAAAAATGAGGAAAGAATATAAAGAAGATTGCAGAAAAGCAAAAACATCTTACATAGAGGAAATCTGGATAGAACTGTTAAGAAAAAGCAAACTACCTAACAGTGGAGAATTTTGGAAAATCATAAATAAATTATCGAAAGGAGCTGGTGATCAACATAACATAGGAATAAGTGAAGATACATGGGCTGCATATATCGATAATTTGTATAACTTCCAGAGTCCCCCAATTAACACAGTAACTTCAAACCACCCAAAAAAAGGTCAAGAACAAAAAGATAGAACCCTGGGACAGTGGAAAAAGTTCCAGCCCGAAGGCACTGCCTTAGAGGATCAAACGCCCTTGACAACTGCCAAACAGCTAACCAGCCTTATAAGGAAATTAAAAGTGGAGGGAGCAGCTGCCGCAAATGGAATGCCTAATGCCTTATTCAGATATGACATCGACTTCTGGGCAACTTACCTGACTCCATTATTTAACCACATTTATAAGGAAAAAAAGATTCCTGAGTCTTGGCAAGGAAACATCTTCCACCCTCTCCTCAAAAGTGGATGCAGAATGGACCCTGGTAACTACAGACTAACAGCCCTAATCGATGTGGAGGCAAAGCTTTTTTCTTCTTGCATATTGTCTCTACTAAGACAATGGATAAAAGAACACAATATAATACCCAACTTTCAAACCGGTTTTAGGGAAGGCATGGGCTGCTTAACCAATCTGTCAGCCCTGTCCTTATTAATCGAAGGAGCAAGGAAAAAGAAGATCGGTCTAATAGCCTGTTATATAGACCTGAAATCCGCCTTCGACCGAGTCCCCAGAAAAAGACTATGGGAAAAACTGGATCTCATGGGTCTCCCACCGGCACTAATGGAAACATTAATGGTTTTATATAGCAGAACATGGGCCAAGGTAAAATTGGGTGATGGAAGAAGAATATCTGCTGAACAAAAAATAATGAATGGCCTTAAACAAGGCTGTGTGCTCCCCCCAAGCCTTTTTAATATATATCTGGCCGATTTGAAAGACCATCTCAAGAATGTTAATGGACACCCGCCCAAACTGGCCAATAAAAGCATCCCGTGCCTCCAATATGCGGATGACATTGTAGTTTTAAGCCAAACCCCAATAGGCCTACAAAGAGTAATATCGGAACTAACTGACTATTTCGAGAGAGAAGGTTTGGAAGTAAACATCAAAAAAACAAAGGTGGTGAGATTGACGGGCACCGGTGGAAAATCCTTCACTTGGCAAACAAAAGGAAAACCCATTGAGGAAACAACTGCTTATAAATATCTGGGGGTTACAATAAGTAAAAACATGTCCCTCACAGATCATAAAAGAACAATTACCGCAAAGGCCCAAGCACTGAGCTTTGCTTTCAAGGTTTTGCAAAAGAAATTGCAATGTCCATCATATGACCACCTGTTAAAAGTAATGACAGCCCAAGTCTTACCATCCCTCTCATATGGACTGGAAATATGGCATGGGAAAGAAGCAGCTATCCTAAACGCACTCCAGACAAGAATATATAAAACTGTCTTTCACATATACAAAGGAGCAGCCCCTGCCCAAATAAGGCTAGAATTTGGTCTACAAAATCAAATCTACCAGAGGAAAGCAGCTCTAGTGAAATGGTGCTGGAAATTGAGATTATCGGAAACTGGATCTTTAAACAACTTATGTTGGCAAGAAATTAAAAAACAATATGACCAACAGGAACCTGACTCATGGGGCTATGACCTGAGAGCCTCACTAGACACCCTAAAAATAGTTGAGATCTGGAATAACCCACCGGAAACAACGTCCTTTAAAAAAATTTGCAATCTAAACGCAAAAGCCTTATCTCTTGTAGAGGATAAAAAGACTTTGGCCAAACGTCGACACGCATGGACCATTCTAAATTCGTATAAACGACTAAAACCTCAACCTTATCTCACTGCGCACTTCCGGCTATCACTAAAAACAAAATTCATGGCCTTCAGAATGGGCAACCATATCTCAAAAGACTTGATTCCGTCATGGAAGGTCACTCACCAGGAACGAAGATGTAGATTATGTGATTATCACAGTGAGACCTTGAGTCACCTCCTGTGCACGTGCGAGTCTTCTAAAGAAGAAAGGAAAATTTTACTGAAACCAATTTTTAATATGCTACAGATCCGTACCTGCAGGCAAGCTGTGACCAGCTGGATGGGAGCAGGTTCAAACATTTTGATATGCCGCGGGGTAAAGTTTATGAATTCTGTAGAGACAAAGCTTCAAAAAGCAGAATCAGACCCTCGATAATGACTGGGTTAGTTTGTAAATGAAAAAACGAGAAAAGACATTTTTTAACTAAAGGAACTTTTAAGTGTGTGTTACTTTTAAATTGTTTTTTGGATATGTATACTTTATGGTTGTGAAATACCAAATAAAGTAATTTTTGACTGACTGACTGACAGTCCATCAGAGTAGGAGCCCAGCAGAGTGCAGTCCTACCAGCAGCACAGCAGTCCTTCTTCCTGTCAGAGTATTCACAGGTCCAGAGGTGTACTGAAGTTTGGGTGGCTGAGGTCCCCTTTTTTTATAAGTTGGTGTCCTCCTTCTGGAAAGTGAGAGAAGCTTCTATACAGTGACTTTGAAGTACATTGCATTTCCTGACTCCTATGACCTGGCTCAGAGCTGGCTGCTGATACAATGTGAGGTTGTTAGACCCTTTATCAGATGGCAGAGCACAGGCTATTCTGCTGCAAGTGGGGCTGTGCTCAGCTCCACCCTATCCTGCCAGCAGATGGCCCATTCAGTCAAACCTAATTCCTCTATAGTGTGACTGTCTGACTTCACCATTAAATAAGGTATTTCACAACAATTTAAAAGATACCAACCATGACATAGCTACCAGCTCCCATTTAGAAATACCAGCATATTAAATGCAAAATGACTCTTTAATGTTGGCTTATGGGAGGGGTAGGACTCATAGTAGTGAAAATGGATTTAGGAGTGTTTTACCACCAGGACATGTAAAATATAAAAGAATATGTCCACCATTTGTAACTGTACAGCCCCCAGCCTATGGGCTACCTACGACTTTCCTTTGGGGTAACTTATATATAGGATGTTTTTTGCACTGTTTATACAAGCCTTTGCAAATAAAATAAGCATTTGATTAAGAAAAATAAAACAAGTACAGGGCATTTTATACAGATTACAAGAAACACCTTTAGGGACCATTAAACATATCATAAAAAGAGGAGGTGAAAGAATATATCACATAGCATTCAACTCAAATCTCAATGACTTGTATTTGCTACGTATTGAAATTAACAAAACTCAAAACATAAAACAGCATTTATTGCAGATGAAATAAGGAGGAGGGAGGAGGCATGCCTATTATTGGTTCCTAAGTACAGCCATAATAGCTCAATGTAAATATATCCACAGTAATAGAACATCAAATTCCAAGCGTTAAATCTAAGGGTGTATATCAAAAAAGGAGGAAACCAAAAGATGTCTCATCATTCAACATTTATTCACTTGGGACTTGAGCATAGACAAAAATGTAGACATATATTTTAGTAGTTTAACACTCAGTGTGGTAGTTTGTGGATTCAGGGCCGCAATAACGACTTGCCTACAAGTTCAAACGTTCAGCGTGTTGAACTCTGACGGAAGTAGATGTAGAAGTAGTATTATGCTGGTTCCATAATGGCACGTAGCACAGAAGCTTGAGGCAAGTAGCACACCGTTTTGAGAGGGAGCAAGTAGCACACATGTTTGAGGATGAGGGAGTAGCACAAGGGTGTACAGGTGGGTTATTAGTAGCACATGCTCGAGACAAGTAGTGTACAGGTTCAAAGGTGTGCTATGGACCCATAGGGCAGATTTATATTCCCAAGTACTGAGCCAGTGGGAATCATTCAAAATTAGAACAACAAGCCCTTTCCAATTCTTTACCACAACAAAGTGCCTGCAGATTTTATTTAAGAACTGACTGCAGTTAAAACAGTTTATCAAGTAGTTTATCAAGCAGTAGGTGAACAGTAAAGCTGAGCAGCATTTTATGCTGGATTAGCGGAGGGCCGGCCTTTATCATGGGTGAGCAGCTGGGCCCGGATCCAGTGTGCCAATATTCTGGGGAGGCGCTTGGAGCTGGGTGCATTAAAGTTATTTCAAAGGTAACACCCTTGTCATCTTGCTTTAGTCTTGTTCGTGCCCCTGCGTGCTCGTTTCTGTCTAATGTGCAAGTTTAAAGCAGTTTGCAGGCTTAAAGCAGTTTTAATCCTTCATTATACTGTGTGCGATGTTTTTAGGATTATATGTGATTTTATATAAGTGAATAACACAATCACTTGCCTGCATCCAATGGCTGGCGAGAAGAGGAGGTGAAGAGAAATAGGTGAAGAAAAAAGACAAGAGGTTTAAACAGGGATGCATGGTGATAAGAGAGTGTGAAAGAAAGGACATGATGCCATCACCCATAACATTCAACAACTCGTCACTCATCTACACTCAGTCCAAGGTAGGAGCTACACTGTGGTATTCACATCTGTAGTAGGGCGTAGAACCTGTAAATATATTGGGCAAGTGAGTTTACATTAAGTGGTGGACAAGAATTTCATACATGCATCCCATGTTTACTCACATTTGGGGAGCTTATGGTCCACCATGTCAGTTAATTTCTCCATGCTAAGCAAAAACGGTCAATGAGTATAGGTTCAACATCAGTGCCCCACTTCGAGAGCAGGACCTGTTTTGCCACACAAAGTGGTAATGATATGGCCCTCCCCTTTGAGGAGCTCAGCAGATATGTGAGGAGGCTGGGGGGACCCAAAAGAAGCTAGGAAAGTAGGGCAGCTTGTGTCAAACATCTGATCAATGTTCGCAAGGACATCTACCTGATATTGATGTAACTTGGGGGCAGTGGCACCATTTTTTAAATTATAGAGTATTATATAGCACGAACTTGACCCGAATAGGGTATCAGAGAGCTTTACATAGCACCAGTTGCATTACATGAGGACGCATTCATTTTTTGTGAGGCACAGGGAGATTAAGTGATTTGCCTAGCATCACAGGATATTCAGCGTCATTGCCGAGACTCGAACCCAGTTCCCCAAATTCGAGGTCGACCGCCCTAGCCATTAGGCCAACTCCTCTCCCCAATTCACAATATATGAGAAGGTGTACCTGAATGAGTGCAACGCCGACAGCATCGTAGGTCACTCCCCCTCTTCCATTTAGCAACATGGGTGGGTATATAATGCCAACAATGCATTACTTTGAGCAATGTCTCCCTACTGGAGGTAATACATGCAGAGGTACGAGCTCGCTGTAAGATGTTAGACCATTTCTTATCAGGGAATGAATGCTCACCCTCCTGTTCCCAACATGTGAGAGCTGGAGAAGCTGAGAGCTTAAGATTATTGTTAAGAAAGGCGTAAATGTCGGACAGGATATGGCATTTGTCTCGCCTAGACAAAGCCAATGCTCAAAGGGAGTAAGCAGTCTGCTCGCATGAGGGCATATCACTGGACTGGCCACCCAGTATCAAAGCTGCATATTGCGCCATCTCTCCAAATTAGGTAAGCCATACACTCTGCATTAGAGAAAAGTTAATTTGTCCCTGAGCATCGAATAAATCCCTGATTCTATTACAATTAGCATCTTGCCATCGAGAAAATGATGCCCCATGAAGAGCCGGGGGAGAAATCTACATTCCTGATAATCGGGGTAAGTTGGGAAATGGAGGTAGATAGTTGTCTAGAGAGGCTACGTTTATCCCACGTCCCCATCAAGGTCCTGACCACCTGAGAGATGTACACCCACAGTGCGCAATATCTCCACAGGAGGCATGATATCTTCCAGATATGGATGTCCTCCACAGCCCTGTCTAGAAGACACAGTTTTTTCTCCATGACTAGCAGTTGCCATTCCACAAGAACCAGTACCTTCACTGGCTGGTAGTACTGTACCAGATGCAATACATCCAACCCTCCCTCTGCCATAGGTAAGTATGTGTATTCCTTGGCCATCCCAGTGTGCTTTTCTCTCTATATAAAGGTCTCAATGAGATGTTACAATTTTATAGTACTTGGGAGGAAGGCTGAAGAGGCAAGGTTTGCATAAGATCGATGATCTTGGGGAGTAGGGACATTTTAATAGAGGCAATTCGTCCGAGCCAGGAATTAGGTTCCCCATTCCATGATTGTCTCAATATCCTGGCGGTGTCCAGCAAGGCACCATAATTATGTGTTGCAGTCTTCTCAGGAGTTCAAGGTATTTACATGCTCAAATAAGAAACATCTTTGAGCACCCAGGAAAAGGGGGCCTGCACTGCTAATTATTCTTGCTCCGCCTGTGGAATGGTAAGGTTCCGCGGTTGAGATTTACTTGCATGCACCTTGAAGCCAGAAGTCTTGCCAAATAGCTAAAGTTCCTCCAACAAGAAGGGCAGCAACTGACGGGGCTAGTTATTGCCAAAAGCACATTGGAAGCATACAACCCCATCTTGTGAGTGTAACCCCCCATCAAGACTCCCTCTATATGAGGATGTCTTCAAATTCACACTGCCAGTGGCTCTATATGTAAAGCAAATAGGAGTGGCGACAGGGAGCGTCCCTGTCATGTCCCTATGGAGACAGAGAATGAGCGAGACAGTAGGCCGTTAACCCTAACTGATAAACTGGATCTGAGTAGCTGGCCCACACCGATTGGCGAAAATTGGGGCCCATGCCTATTGCTTTAAGAACTGAACTCAAAAAGGGTTGGGGAATATGGTTGAATGATTTTCAGCATTGATCGAAAGAAGCAAGATGGGGATACCTGATTGTGTGCTCTTGTCGATAAGTTGGATCAATTGATTGCTGTTGTCCCTGTAGCATCAGTCTGGTATAAGACCAGACTGGTCTGGATCTATCAGTCCAGGTATATACTGCCCTAATCTGGTAGCTAAAATGCTGGTGAAGATCTTTACATCAACACTGAGGAAAGATATAGGATGATAGGTGGCGCAGTATTGGGGTCCCTCCCCGGATTGGAAAGGACCGTGATGACAGCTTCCGTCATAGTATCTGTGAGGGATCTTTGGGAACTAAAGGAATTGTATAGCCTAGCTAGAACAGGTGCCAGTTTGAGGCAATTGTTTTATAAAAGGCCGTAGTAAACCTGTCCTGTCCTGGTACCTTCTTTAGTTCAAGCCCTGTAATAGCTGCTAGTACCTTCTGATCTGTAATATCCACATCCAAGAGAGAAGCCTCTCTCTCGGGGAGCGTAGTCAATGAGGCCTATTCTAAATATAAGGAGCCATACGCAGGGAGCGTTGGATCAGTGGAATACAGTGCCATATAGAAGCGGCAGAATTTAGCAGTTATCTCCTCATCTCTTTGCACCATGTAATTGGAGTGATCTACAACAGCAGATATCCTCCATGGAGGGTCTGCTCCCTCAGGCGATTGGATAACAGTCACCCGCCCTTGTTGCTCCCAGCACAATTTTTCTGCTTCATGCAGAGTGATGCATACTCCATCACATCCATATCCAGGGCCTTGAGGTGCATTCTGGCAATCACAAGTTGTCAGAACACCTTGTGTGAGCCAGTCTGTCTATGGGATGCCTTCAATTCCCTTACCTGGGCCTCCAAATCAGAGGGTTTGCTCTTTCTATCTTTATTGAGCTGTGAGCCCCTCGAACCACTGCCTAAAACGAACCCTTTAGTAGCTGAACTGGTGTGTCTGGAGTGTCATTAAGTTCTAGGTATCCCGGTATGACCTCTTGTATCTCTTTGGTTGTAGAGTTGTAGGACACTAGTTTGGGGTTGAGGCGCCATATCCGTAATCTCGGGCAGCATATGGGTAAGTGTAGTGTTATGGTTATTGGGCAGTGGTCCGATAGTGCCTCCATCCACACTTCAGCACGGGTGACAGCAGAGAAGAGAGAAATGGAGGCTATAAAATAATCTATCCTGGCATAAGATTGAAGTGCGGCTAAAAATAAGGAATACACTTTTGTTTTAGGATTCTATGACCACCACGCATCAACCAGACCTGTGCCTTTGAGCTATTGAAAACCCTGTGGAGAATAAGCCCCTCCTGGTCCCGCCTGCTGAAGCGAACAGTCTAAGTAGGCATTTGACACCAAATTAAAGTCCCCTCCAATCAGTATATTGGTATTGGGTGGTATGACAACATTCCCGATTGCTTGGCGCATTAAGGTTCCTGGTGGTCATTGAGGGTATACAGGCATGCCACTGTGAAGGAGTACTGCGGAAGGGAGATGCGAATAGAAAGCATTTCACCCATCATTTCGGCTGCACCTGAATGACCTACTTCTGAAAGCATGTGGCTAAAAGAATTGCTATCCCAGTCTTCTTCTGTGGTCAAGGACCAAAATTGCCTATCATATCATTTCGATTTCATGCGGCCCCAGTCTTTGCTGGGAAGATGTATGTCCTGAATAAGGCATATGTTGCATTGAGTGGACTTCAACTGGGACAGCAATGCCAAGTGTTTGGCTGGGGCATAAAAGGCCTCTGACGTTGAAACTAAGAATGTTTACCATGACATTTATAGATAAAATAGACCACATGTGTCACCCCTGAGCAGAGAACCCCTTGTGCAGCCATGAATTCATAAAGGAGTGAAGATGGGACATGCTAGCGAACTGAGTGTGAACACGCAAGGTAAGGAACATAGGGAAACCAAGAATGTAAATCAGATCAACAGATCAAAGAACAGTGTATCATGGAGAGCTGGTCCGTGTCATGGGGGACATCTGTCACTGGAGGAATGACAGTGGAGGAAATGTGCAGGAACCCTGCCACTCCCGACCATCAATGTGCCATAAGTTTGGGCGAATCACTGACAGAATATCAAACTCAAAAAAAATCAAAGACAAAAGTATCGATGTCAAAATATTGAAAGTCAAAATATCGACATGCTATATTTAAAATGTAAATAACAAAAATATCGAAAAAAATAGATGCCTAAAATATATATTTTTTAAAATATATAACAAGAAATGTTAAAACAATTATATCATAAAATTAACAAAAAATAAATTACTTTAATATAATATACATAAAAAAAATATGATAAACAAATGTAATGTAAAAAATTGTAAATGTACATATATAAAATGTAATATACGCATGTATATTTACTTTAAAATATTTAATAAACGAATAACTTTAATTTATTTTCAAACATTATAAATGTATAAAAATTAACTATATATATATATATATTCCATCATACCATGCTCATACGATTGAAGAAGGCGCTGACTCCGTGAATCTGAATCCAAACTTTATTCCTTAGATCAGTGTCTGCTTAGACGCGTTTCGGCGTTGCCGCCTTGTTCACTACATCTGCATGAGAATTTCAAGCGTTTATATATGCACAGAGAACTGGGCGTGACATTCAATTGAGTTCAATTAAGGTACAGGTTAAAACTGGATTTCGCCATGGTTACAATGTGGCTGAACCTGTATTTTGTAATATTGTACATTTATGCACCCAGAACGAGCATTACTTCAGAATTGGTTTTTTAAAACATTAACATGGTTACATATATCACCAGACCCTAGTGTTAACATAATTAAAGACCTTTCCTTTGTATAGCATGTTATAATTCACAGCTAACATGAGGTCATAATTCAAGACTCAGTGACACCATTAGTGAAAAAAAGGGAAAGAAAAGAAAAAGTGTTGTTCTGGTTAACGCAACTTGCTACTGTTTTCCTTATGTGTGTTAACTGCCATGAATGTTCCCACATAAAGGTCCCACAGAGGTAGCCCATCTGGTTTGCCTGTGTTTAGCTGAAGCCTCGTGTGGACGCTGAGTGCGTGTCTGAAAGCCTGAGCGCTTAAAACAAAGACGGTAGTCTCAGGCGCGAACCTTTGCCTTGCTACAATTCCTAAATCACAGTGAGTTATTGCGCGTTATTAGGCTGGTGACTTAAAGGCATAAAATATGCTTTAAATTGTTATTCGGCGGGGGTTAAGCCCGTGACTCGTGTCTCTCGCTGTGGCCTTGGGTAAACGCGGTGATTATATATATATATATATATGTTTACCAAGTCCGCTCTGACGTGCTACCTGCGGCCCCGAGGGAGGTGGCACCAATGCCGGCCGAGCACGCTGGTAATAGTGATTCCAAAGTTCAAAAGTGACGGTGCTCTCAGATCACAAACAACGCGACTCCATCTGCAACTCCAAGGGTGTTTATTCACCTAACAACATGTTTCGGCTGCGGACAGCCTTGATCACGTTAGGGAGTGTGTCAGTTTCAAACATTCATAAAGGTTTCAAGTGAAAAGAAACATAGAAATGGGACTTCCACATGCGGTACAGGTCGCTAATTAGATCGACTTAGAAACCAATGTAAATTTACATTGGTTTCTAAGTCGATCTAATTAGCGACCTGTACCGCATGTGGAAGTCCCATTTCTATGTTTCTTTTCACCTTTATGAATGTTTGAAACTGACACACTCCCTAACGTGATCAAGGCTGTCCGCAGCCGAAACATGTTGTTAGGTGAATAAACACCCTTGGAGTTGCAGATGGAGTCGCGTTGTTTGTGATCTGAGAGCACCGTCACTTTTGAACTTTGGAATATATATATATATATATATATATATATATATATATATATATATATATATATATATATATATATATATATATATATATATATATATATATATATATATAGATACAATGTCAACCAAAGTAAAACTTTGGCTGAGATTCATTGATGACCTCTTTGTTGTGTGGCAAGGAACGAGGGAAGAAGCGGAAATTTTTGTGGCACTAATCAATCCGAACGATTTAAATTTAAAATTTACTGCAGAAATTAGTGAGCAAAGTGTGAATTTACTCGATACTAAAGTGTATGTATGCAACAACAAACTCGAAACCACTTTATATCACAAGAAAACGGCTGGAAATTCGGTGCTACATGCATCTAGCGCTCACCCTCGTCATCTGGTGAACAGCATACCTTATGGCGAAATGCTAAGAATAAAAAGGGTTTGCAGCACACCAGAAGAATTAGCCTCAGCACATCAAAAAAGTAAAGAAAGCTTTTTAGACAGGGGCTACTCCCACAAAACAGTGAACAGAGCTATCATTAAAACAGAATCTCTAGTAAGAAATGAGTTACTTGCCAACTGCAACAGAAAGGACCAGGTAAAAAATCCCGGGGAGGGTATTACAACAGGAGAAGACAACAATTTTCGTTTGATAATAGTTTTTTGTAAACAACATAAAGAACTTCATAAAATTATCCAAGGGAGCTGGCCTATACTCCTAAACGACCCAGTTCTAGGACCCCTGCTGCCGCAGAGGGCGTCCATTACTTACAGTAGGGCCCCCTCTATGAAAGACTGTTTGGTGGTATCTTACCCTGAGATAATATCTAATCCTACCTGGTACCAAAATTTAAAAGGGTTTAGAAAATGTAAAACCTGCAAAGCATGCACCCATGGAACTTACACCACTACCTATCATAGCCCTTTTAGAACTAAACCTTACACAATAATGAAAATGTTAGCATGCAAAACTGAATACACTGTGTACGTCCTAACCTGCCCATGTGGGTTAATATATGTGGGCAGCACAAAGTTACCAGCTAATGTAAGAATACTTCAACACCTCCGCGCAATTACCAATATTAACAACACCTATCCGGTGTCAAGACATTTTAGGGAAAGCCACGGATCCAACAACAGAGGGTTGTCATATTATTTAATTGATAAAATCTCCCCTAGTAGACGCGGAGGTGACAGAGAAAATAAATTACGAAAATTAGAAACCAGGTATATCTTACTATTAGATTCATAACAACCAAGTGGTTTAAATATTACGGAAGATATTTACACGTGTCTATAACAAAAATGTGTATATTTACTACACTTGGATGATCAAATATTAGGGGGAAAATAAATTAAAAGAACAACCTTTAGTCTTAAAAAACAGCTATGCATTTGACTGAACAGATATTTTGTAAATATAATGAATTTCCCTTATTAAGGATTTTTTAATATTTATTTATATTTTAAATGCTATATTTATTTGACATGTTAATATACTGTGAATAATGTGCAGGATTCAATGTCGAATAGATATATGTATTAAACAGTAATATGCAAATGCTAGGACAACACACTAAAGTGAAGATCAATCCTCCAAATTATTGTAATATGGACTATTCCCAAGTGGCGGGATAAAACAGGCAAAAAAAGTAAATCACACAAATGATGTATACGAAGAGTCAGGAATCCTACACAATGATATATTCACAAAATAATTATGCACAAATGAAACTATATGAAATGTTGTGTTATCATACAACAGGTTCGAGATAACTTAAGAGAAAAGAACATCGAGTTTTTGAAAAATGACAATAAAATGTATTTCACTTTTCACTTCTGCACTTTAAACATTATTATAATCATTGTTCAATTACAATGCTTGTTTGTATTCACCATTATCAATGAATTAGGTATTTTACGATAACAACATATGTGCAATAACAACGCGATTTATTTTAACAATGTATGACCCAATTATAGTGTATTATACAAATATGAAAGCAATCCGACAGATTGTTAATATTATAAACATGGGAAAGCTCAAATTCTGTATTTTACTGAGTAGCAATAGGACCTCGATCGTAAATGCAATAATGCCAAATCGAATGTCAACAGAGCTGAGAATATTTTAACTAAAGGATCAACTGTTAAAATCTCGTAGTGTATTTTACTGTTATATATAAATCTATTTATGTATTTATTTATATATTGCGGAGTTTTGCACATAATCATTGTAAAGTTTTGCACAACATATGGTGAAGTTACCATGTGATAGTATTTCTTCCATTGTAATTGTAAATGTCGATCACGTGACACCCTGAAATAATGCACTGCCACTTTAAATTGTTTCCCAACTGCACTAACAATTGTCGAGTGAACAAGCGGCGCAAGCTGCGAAACGCGTCTCTGACCTTTTGGGCAATAAATAATTGAGGCTCCAAAACTGGGTCCGTGTCCTGTGTTGCTGGCAGCAGTGAGTGAATGACAACGCGGCGGCAGAGTCGACAGGATTTTTGTGATATATATATATATATATATATATATATATATATCATAGTATATATAGATATTTTACCTACTGGCGGTCGCCAGTAGGTATATATATTTTGGACCTAGTTACCATAGGAAATCCCCAAAATAACTTTGGCGCCGATTGAGGAATCTGCGTATAATTTCCCTTAAAATTGCTTCGCTCCGCTCCTTCCCTGAAAGTTTCGGGGGGATTCGTCAACCGGGGGCCAAGAAAAAAGGGGGTCCCAAAACGTATTTTGTCATGTTAATTTCCATCGGGACCTTTAGACACGGCTACAGCCCGAACAGCTGAATGGAATTACACCAACCTTGGCAAAATGGTAGGGCCAGGTATGCAGATGTGCCTTTGCTATGTTTGGTGAAAATCCCTCCAGTAGTTCTTGAGAAAATTGAATTTGAAAATTTTCAAATGGCATTTTCTATGGGACCTTTAGACATGGCTACAGCCCGAACAGCTAAACAGAATTACACCAAACTTCGCAAAATGGTAGGGACAGGTATGAAGTAGTGCCTTTTCTACATTTGGTGAAAATCCCTCCAGTAGTTGTTGAGAAATTGAATTTGAGCAAATTATATATCTATATGCTCTCAACATTCTATGGGGAATAACTTTGGCGCCGATTGAGGAATCTGTGTGTAATTTTCCAGAATTTTGGCCAGCTCCGCTGCGCTCCTTCCCTGAAAGTTTCGGGGGGATTCATCAAGCAGGGGACGAAAGGGGGGTCTCAAAACGTGTTTTCCCCATGTTAATTTCCATAGGGACCTTTAGACACGGCTACAGCCCGAACGGCAGAATGGAATTACAGCAAACTTTGCAAAATGGTAGTGCCTGGTATGCAGATGTGCCTTTGCTATGTTTGGTGAAAATCCCTCCAGTAGTTCTTGAGAAAATTGTATTTGAAATGTTTCAAATGGCATTTTCTATGGGACCTTTAGACACGGCTACAGCCCGAACCGCTAAACAGAATTACACCAAACTTGGCAAAATGGTAGGGACAGGTATGAAGTAGTGCCTTTTCTACATTTGGTGAAAATCCCTCCAGTAGTTGTTGAGAAATTGAATTTGAGCAAATTATATATCTATATGCTCTCAACATTCTATGGGGAATAACTTTGGCGCCGATTGAGGAATCTGTGTGTAATTTTCCAGAATTTTGGCCAGCTCCGCTCCGCTCCTTACCTGAAAGTTTCGGGGGATTCATCAAGCAGGGGACGAAAGGGGGGTCTCAAAACGTGTTTTCCCCATGTTAATTTCCATAGGGACCTTTAGACACGGCTACAGCCCGAACTGCAGAATGGAATTACAGCAAACTTTGCAAAATGGTAGTGCCTGGTATGCAGATGTGCCTTTGCTATGTTTGGTGAAAATCCCTCCAGTAGTTCTTGAGAAAATTGAATTTGAAATGTTTCAAATGGCATTTTCTATGGGACCTTTAGACACGGCTACAGCCCGAACGGCTAAACGGAATTACACCAAACTTGGCAAAATGGTAGGGACAGGTATGTAGTAGTGCCTTTTCTATATTTGGTGAAAATCCCTCCAGTAGTTGTTGAGAAAATTGAATTTGAGCAAATTATATATCTATATGCGCTCACCCTATGCGCACCGTACGCGTACGGTACGCGTACATGCGCGTACCCTTACGTGCGCGAGCGAGTTTCTGATTGGCTGGCAGTCGACTGTCAACATTCCAAACTGTCCAAACCAGGAAGTGTTGGCCACCATCTTGTTTTTCAGGAGAACTGAGGCACTAGAGAGCCCAAAACAAGAGTGGAAAACACGAAAAGGGGGCAGGGTAGAGACCCCCCAACCCTCTAACCCTTCTCAGGTAGTCCCAAAAGGACCCCCAAGAGCAAAAAAAAAAAAATCATGGGGTACGTGCACCGTACGCGTACGGTACGCGTACTGTGCGTGTACCCCTCGATTTAAAAAAAATAATTATTATTTTTTGCACTTGGTGGTCCTTCTGGGACCCCCTGAGAAGGGCTAGGGTGTTAGGGGGTCTCAACCCTGCCCCCTTTTCGCGTTTTCCACTCTTGTTTTGGGCTCTCTTGTGCCTCACTTCTCCTGAGAAACAAGATGGCTGCTCAGGTGGTCCCAGAAGGATAATAACATATATAAACGTTATCCGCTAATAGAATTAGCATTTACAAAATCTTTGAAATTTATTGAAAAAAAATATAGGTTTCACGCCTGATATAGTTAGGAATTAGCATTTAAAAAACCTTGCACATTCACTGAATAAACCATAGGTTTCAAGCCTTATATAGTTAGGAACTAGCATTTTGAAAAACTTGCAAATTCACTTAAAAAACCATGGGTTTCAGGCCTTATATAGTTAGGAATTAGCATTTAAAAAACCTTGCAAATTCACTTAAAAAACCATAGAATTCAGGCCTTATATAGTTAGGAATTAGCATTTTAAAAACCTTGCAAATTCACTTAAAAAAACGATAGGTTTCAGGCCTTATATAGTTAGGAATTATCATTTAAAAAACCATTGAAATTGCTCCTATATAGTTAGTTGTACTAACTATATTTCGCGCAGCCGCAATCCACTGCTGATGATGTCATATATTACATCATTCATGACATGGTCAGTGACATCACTGATGACATCACTGATGACATCTCAAATGACATCACTGATGACATCACTGATGACATCTCATTTGACATCACTGATCACACCACTGATGAAATCATCCAGTGACTGTGTTTTTCTGTAAAGTTAAATATGTTTTACATATTGAAGAATGAGTGGATGTTTTTTTAAGTGAATTTGCAACGTTTTTAAAATGCTAATTCCTAACTATTTAAGGCCTGAAACCTATGTTTTTTTAAGTGAATAATTATATATATATATATATATATATATATATATATATATATATTCACTGAAAAAACCATAGGTTTCACACCAGTTATAGTTAGGAATTAGCATTTAAAAAACCTATTAAATTCACTGACAAAACCAGTTATAGTTAGCTGGAAATTTTACTGATATAAAACCAATGAAATTCCACGTTATAGTTAGTTGGACTCACTATAACTTGCGCGTGCAATGCACTGCTGATGACGTCACATATTACATCACTCATGACATGGTCAGTGACATCACTCATGACATCACTGATGACACCATCCAGTGAATATGTGTCTTTCTGAAAAATAAATATTAGTGAGTAATGTTTAAATATTTAAATATATATATTATTGTTTCACTTTGTTTATAAGTGGCTACATGTGTTGGTAAGTAGCTACATGCGTATGTATATGGGTTATTAGATGTTTCTCTTAGTATCAGTATGAGTGTCTATATGGTTTGGTGGGGGTATTACTTAGCACATAGATGCATGAGTGACTGACTCGCTGTTTGTATGTGTTTTGAAGACAGCATATGTGCAGGACTGTATGGATGGATGAGTGTGTATATGTGTTTGTTAGTGAGTGAATGACTGTCTCACTAGTGTCTTTATCAGTAACTACATATGTTTTAATCTAGTATATGTGAATATTGATGTATATAAGTGAGTATATGTGAGAGTAAGAGATTGTAAGAGTTCCTGTTTAAATAAGTATGTGTTTCTATAAGTGATTGTTTAAGAGAATAAATATGTGTAATTTTCAATACAAGTAAGGTGGAAGTGTGTGTATAACTCTATATTCAAATAAATGGATGTTCAATAGTTTATTTGCACGTGTGAGTATGTGTGTGAGTAACTTTTGGATGACTGTCGGTGTGTAACAGGATGTATAGGTGTATCACTTCATATGATAAGTGAGTATATGTATGAGTGACTATATAGAACTGTTGGTGAATGACTGGATGTGCATATAGATGGTGGAATTACTGAATTGCTTGTTGTAACTGATATGGGTATCTCCATTTTTTTTTTAATTTCAGTTTCTATTTTTGAATATGTGTTTCAAGGGTTACATTACACTGAAAGGAGGTCTGTCACTATGTCACAAGGATGGTGTCATCAGTGATGTCATGAGTGATGTCACTGACCATGTCATGAGTGATGTAATATGTGACGTCATCAGCAGTGCATTGCACGCGCAAGTTATAGTGAGTCCAACTAACTATAACGTGGAATTTCATTGGTTTTATATCAGTAAAATTTCCAGCTAACTATAACTGGTTTTGTCAGTGAATTTAATAGGTTTTTTAAATGCTAATTCCTAACTATAACTGGTGTGAAACCTATGGTTTTTTCAGTGAATTTCAAAGGTTTTTTAAATGCTAATTCCTAACTATAACTGGTGTGAAACCTGTGGTTTTTTCAGTGAATTTCAAAGGTTTTTTTAATGCTAATTCCTAACTATATAAGACCTGAAAGCCCACCAGGAATCTCCAGTATGCGCCAGGGGACTGCATTGCAGAGAGGTGTAATGAAGCCACAACCCTTTTTACACCTCTCTGCAACGCAGCCCCCGTGCATGTTTGAAGAGGGGAAACTAATTCCCCTTGCATACTGGGGGCCCCTGGGGGCCTATTAGCCCACCTGGAACCTCCAGTATGCGCCTGGGGCTGCATTGCAGAGGTGTAATGAGACTATGCCCCTTGTTACACCTCTCTGCAACGCAGCCCACTGCCGCGTTTGCAGAGGGGGAACTAATTCCCCTTGCATACTGGGGGTCCCTGGGGTCAACTAGTCCACCAGGAGCCTCCAGTATGCACGAGGGAGCTGCATTGCAGAGAAGTGTAATGAGGCCACACCCTTGTTACACCTCTCTGCAATGCAGGCCACTGGCGCCTTTGCAGAGGGGGGACTAATTCCCCTTGCATACTGGGGGTCCCTGGATCATATCTGCCCAAACACCGATATTCCGAACGATTGTAAATGACTTTTCTTGAGAAACATTTGGATTTGGATTATCATGTCCTATACTTTGGAATTTTTGAAAGACTGACTTTGAGGATGCTATAAATTACTCAAGTCTGCCCGAATTGTGTGGGTAAAATTGATACCTAGTCACTTTTAATAAGAATATACTTATGTCTCGTCTAACATTTGGAAGAAATATCTAGTTATATGACAACGGGATACCGACATAACTTGAAGGAAATAAGAACGCCCTGAAGAAGTTCTGTTGTACAGAACGAAACGTTTCGGCTGGCTGTGGTACATAAACTTAAGGAAAATAAAAGCATTTGAATATACACCAAGATTCAGCGCTTCAATAAGTACTCTAAGTGATATGATTTGATTGGACTCATTGTGAAAGTGGTGCTGTGCCAAACTTTGGAATATTCTCCACTACTCTCTACTACTTACTCTCTCCCACTCTCTACTACTCACTCTCTACTGCTCTCTACTACTCACTCTACTACTTACTCTCTTCTACTCTCTACTACTCAGTCTCTACTACTCACTCTCTACTACTCTCTACTACCACTCTACTATTCACTCTACTACTCTCTACTACTCACTCTGCTACTCTCTCTACTGCTCTCTACTACTCTCTACTACTCACTCTCTACTCTCTATTACTCACTCTCTACTCTCTACCTCTCTACCTCTCTACCTCTACACCTCTACCTCTCTACCTCTCTCTACACGCACACATATAGACATATATGCATATATATATGTGCATATGCATTTATATATATGTATGTGTATATATAAAAAAAACAACTAAACATTTTTTTTTCTAATCAGCTACTTTTAAAACTGTCATTCTTTTTCCCCATGGTACACTCCCCGGTACGCTTACCGGTGCGCGTACCGGGCGCTCACCCCGCGAAAATCAAAAAATTTTTTTTTTTTTTTTTTGCCCCGTGGGGCCCTTTTATGGCCCCCACATCAAACCTAGGGGGTCAAGGGGGGTCTACTCTGCCCCCTTATGGTCATTTCCCCCTTTGTTTTGGCCACCTCTTGTGTCTCGATCCTACCGAGACACAAGATGGCGGCCGCTCCGGACTGTTTAGAATGTTTACAGACACCCCAGAGCCAATCAGCTTTCTCCGCGCAAGTCGCGTGACGCGCCCGGTGCGCGTACCGGTGCGCTTACCGGAGCGCTGCTATAGATATATATATTTTTTTGAACCTTAATTACTCAAAATCCACTGGAGCACATATCTTGAGACATAGCAAAGGCACATCGGGCTACCAGTCCCTACAATTTTGCCAAGTTTGGTGGAAATCCATTCAGCCGTTCGGGCTAAAAGTGAAATCGACCGCCCTATGGAAATTAACATGGGGAAAACGCGTTTTGGGACCCCCCTTTTATCTCGGCCCCCGCTTGACGAATCCCCCCCAAACTTTCAGGGAAGGACCGGACCGCCATGAGACCATTTTCCTGAAAATTTCAGGCAGATTCGTCAACCGGCGCCAAAGTTATTCAAAATAGAATGTTGAGATTTAACATTGAAAATTATCCTAACTATAACTACCTACTGGCGACCGCCAGTAGGTAATATATATATATATATATATATATATATATATATATATATATATATATATATATATATATATATATGAAAAACATGAAGGCAATCCGAAGGAGCTACAATATTATTTACTGGATTCAGTCCCCATGTTTAAGAGGGGTGGGGACCGAATAAAATCCCTTCGTAGATTAGAGATGCTGTACATCTTAAACCTGGATACCAACTATCCTGGAGGTTTAAATGTCACTGAGGAGCTACATTCAAGCCTTGAAACGTGTATTCAATTAGAATGGGAAAACTGGTTTTCTGAAGCCAATGGTGCATGATGATGGCATCTTATTGAAGGTATTTTAGCTTGTGTGTTGGTGTTGAATTTTTGATATTTATTCTGTATAGTATTTATTTATTTTGTTATATGGTTTAAGATATGTATTTATTGATGCATCATTTTGCACATGGCATTATACCCTCTACCTATATTCCCCAGACAAAGTATACACCCACTATCTATGTATTTCACCGTTTATCGAAAACTCTATGACAATTCTTGATGAAGATTATTAGTTATTATATTATATATATTTGTTTCTTCTCTTTTTTTCTCTCTAGATTTCCCAACCATCATTTGATCTCATTTAACAATAAAGCAGCTGCTAATTGCCTTGCTTTTAATTGTTTAATATTTGGTTTTGCACAGTTGATTCATTATTTTCTCCTTTTTATCACTTGTGATTATTTAAACATCCTCCACATGTAATTGTAATATATAAGAGATGATCAAAGGTATTTAAACTGTTACCCAATTCAGAATGACTCCGTTTAGATTGAGAGAGGATAACTAAAGCAACGTATATGAAATACCATATATATACATATTTCTAAGGGTCTTTTTTATGAATTTTTGATAAAGGATATATATATATTTATGTTATGTTATGTTATGTTAAAATAAGTTTATATAGCGCACGGCTACTCTAAAAGAGTGTCCCGGCGCTTTCCACAGGCGGCTCAGTGTGTAATAACATAACAAGAAAAACAGATACAAGAAAGAGAGAAAGACCCACCAAAAAGAAACTAGAAATTAAAAAGCCAAGTCTTCAGGCTCTTCCTAAATTGAAACAGATTAGGGGTGCTGCGTAGCGCCAGTGGTAGAGAATTCCACAACTGGGGCGCCTTGAAGCTGAAGGAACGGCCTTTATATTTATATATATTTATTTGTATACATCAAGATTTATTTGTTTGTATATATATATAAAATATCAGGGTATTGCTATACGAATAAGACTGTCTATATATATATATACATATATATATATATATATATATATATATATATATATATATATATATATATATATATATATATATATTATTTCGCGATTTCTAAAGCGCCTGGTGACCCGTAGGCATCCCCGCGCTATAACACCTGTCGCTATCCAAAGAGGGGGGAGGTAAAGTTTTAATTGGGAAACAAGAATGTTTTGAGTTTCCTACGGAACACTATGTGGGAGGGTTCCAAACGTAGGCTGAGGGGGAGTAGGTTCCAGGCTGTGGAGGCTTTTACCGAGAAGCGGCGTCCGCCAGAACGAGCCTTCCTGAATTTGGGCACCGTGGCAAGATGTTCGGCGTCGGAGCGAAGGGATCTTGAGGCTTTATATGGGGTAACCATATGTTTAAGTGCGTCAGGGCCAGCTCCATTCATAAGCTTGTGGGTGGTACAAAGGGCCTTGAATTCTACTCTCTGGCGAACAGGGAGCCAGTGTAGGGCTTTGAGGGCGGGCTTAGCCGACACTCTGGGGGAAAGGTTCATGATGAGCCTGGCCGCCGCATTCTGAGTACGTTGGAGTATGGCCAAGGAGTACTCAGGGGCCCCTAGATAGATGGCATTGCTATAATCGAGCCGTGCCAAGACAAGACCCTGGACAAGTAATTTCCTGGATGGGAGGGGAAGAAGAGGCAGGATTTTACGAACGGACCGTAGTAGACCGAAGCAGGTGCCTGCTGTCTTGGTTGCCTGCGTTTTCATGGTGAGGTCCGGTTCTAACCAAACTCCTAGAGTCTTAATTTCATTTTTAGGGGATGGGATTTCACCGAAGGTGTCGGGCCAGGACGTAGGCGGCAGGGTTATCCGTTTATTGCCTAGGAGCATAATCTCGGTCTTTGCGCCGTTTAGCTTCAAGGCCGAGTCACACATCCAGGTATGAATGTCCTGGAGACAGTGGAGCAAACTGTCCGGATGGTTATCCAGGTGGGACAGGGATACGACAAGTTGGGTGTCGTCAGCATAGCTGATTATTTTTATACCGTAGGGGGCCACTACGTCTTCCAGGGGCGCCATATAAACATTAAAAAGAGTTGGGCTGAGCGACGACCCCTGGGGAACTCCGTTCTTCAGTGGAAGAGGATCTGACCGGGAATTGCCGTCCCACACCTGGAAGGATCGATAGGATAGGAAGGATTCGATCCATGCTCGCGCCGTACCCGCAATTCCTGCCTTGGCCAGGCGGTGTAATAGGACACGGTGGTCCACCGTATCGAAAGCGGCGCTAAGATCCAGGAGGATCACTGCCACTGAACCCCCTGAGTCTAGGATACACCTTACCTCCTCGATGACAGCGAGGAGTGCGGTGTCCGTGCCATGGCCAGGTCGAAACCCAGTTTGGGATTGGCGCAGGATGCTGTGGGTTTCGAGAAATTGGGATATCTGAGCATTGACTAATTTTTCAGCCATCTTACTGACGCAGGGGAGCAGTGAGATCGGTCTGTAATTGGACATGTCGTCCGGGTTTAGTTGGGGCTTTTTGAGCAAAGCCTTTACGACTGCGTTCTTCCAGTTGGGGGGAACCGTTCCACTGGCTAGGGAAGAGTTGATCAGATCCCTGATGATGGGGGCTATGGTGGAGGACACCTTTTTTAGGAATCTTACAGGGGCTGGGTCCAGGGGGGAGCCACTTTTCATTTTAACAAGCGTGGCCGTCACCTCGGGGAGGGAAACTGCTCTGAAAGTTTTCAACTGTGGGCCATTATTTTCGTCCGCTGTGGCCAGGATAGGAGGGCTGATGGTGGGAAGGGAGTCAAGTATCCGTAGAATTTTAGAGTCGAAGTATTTAGCTAGATCCTTGCTTCTGTCTGTGGCAGGGGAATGAGGGGGAGGTGCTGTTGGGATGTTTAATAATTCTTTGACAATCTGGTAAGATTCTTTGGCTGAGTTGGTCGATGTTTTTATTCTGTTGTCGTAGAATAGTGATTTAGCTGATTTCAAGGCAGTCTTGTATTGTCTAACCGCGTTGCGATAGGTATCCTTGTTGCTGTGGAGCCAATCTTTCCTCCAAGCTCTCTCAGCCTTTTTACATACTTTGCGCAGGGCTCTAAGATCAGCATTGTACCAGGGGGCATGGCCCTTCGTTTTGATTTTCACCTCTCGGTTTTTGATGGGGATAAGGCTATATATATATATATATATATATATATATATATATATATATATATATATATATATATATATATATATATATATATATTCACTGAAAAAACCATAGGTTTCACACCAGTTATAGTTAGGAATTAGCATTTAAAAAACCTATTAAATTCACTGACAAAACCAGTTATAGTTAGCTGGAAATTTTACTGATATAAAACCAATGAAATTCCACGTTATAGTTAGTTGGACTCACTATAACTTGCGCGTGCAATGCACTGCTGATGACGTCACATATTACATCACTCATGACATGGTCAGTGACATCACTCATGACATCACTGATGACACCATCCAGTGAATATGTGTCTTTCTGAAAAATAAATATTAGTGAGTAATGTTTAAATATTTAAATATATATATTAGTGTTTCACTTTGTGTATAAGTGGCTACATGTGTTGGTAAGTAGCTACATGCGTATGTATATGGGTTATTAGGTGTTTCTCTTAGTATCAGTATGAGTGTCTATATGGTTTGGTGGGGGTATTACTTAGCACATAGATGCATGAGTGACTGACTCTCTGTTTGTATGTGTTTTGAAGACAGCATATGTGCAGGACTGTATGGGTGGATGAGTGTGTATATGTGTTTGTTAGTGAGTGAATGACTGTCTCACTAGTGTCTTTATCAGTAACTACATATGTTTTAATCTAGTATATGTGAATATTGATGTATATAAGTGAGTATATGTGAGAGTAAGAGATTGTAAGAGTTCCTGTTTAAATAAGTATGTGTTTCTATAAGTGATTGTTTAAGAGAATAAATATGTGTAATTTTCAATACAAGTAAGGTGGAAGTGTGTGTATAACTCTATATTCAAATAAATGGATGTTCAATAGTTTATTTGCACGTGTGAGTATGTGTGTGAGTAACTTTTGGATGACTGTCGGTGTGTAACAGGATGTATAGGTGTATCACTTCATATGATGAGTGAGTATATGTATGAGTGACTATATAGAACTGTTGGTGAATGACTGGATGTGCATATAGATGGTGGAATTACTGAATTGCTTGTTGTAACTGATATGGGTATCTCAATTTTTTTTTAAATTTCAGTTTCTATTTTTGAATATGTGTTTCAAGGGTTACATTACAGTGAAAGGAGGTCTGTCACTATGTCACAAGGATGGTGTCATCAGTGATGTCATGAGTGATGTCACTGACCATGTCATGAGTGATGTAATATGTGACGTCATCAGCAGTGCATTGCACGCGCAAGTTATAGTGAGTCCAACTAACTATAACGTGGAATTTCATTGGTTTTATATCAGTAAAATTTCCAGCTAACTATAACTGGTTTTGTCAGTGAATTTAATAGGTTTTTTAAATGCTAATTCCTAACTATAACTGGTGTGAAACCTATGGTTTTTTCAGTGAATTTCAAAGGTTTTTTAAATGCTAATTCCTAACTATAACTGGTGTGAAACCTGTGGTTTTTTCAGTGAATTTCAAAGGTTTTTTTAATGCTAATTCCTAACTATATAAGACCTGAAAGCCCACCAGGAATCTCCAGTATGCGCCAGGGGACTGCATTGCAGAGAGGTGTAATGAAGCCACAACCCTTTTTACACCTCTCTGCAACGCAGCCCCCGTGCATGTTTGAAGAGGGGAAACTAATTCCCCTTGCATACTGGGGGCCCCTGGGGGCCAATTAGCCCACCTGGAACCTCCAGTATGCGCCTGGGGCTGCATTGCAGAGGTGTAATGAGACTATGCCCCTTGTTACACCTCTCTGCAACGCAGCCCACTGCCGCGTTTGCAGAGGGGGAACTAATTCCCCTTGCATACTGGGGGTCCCTGGGGTCAACTAGTCCACCAGGAGCCTCCAGTATGCGCGAGGGAGCTGCATTGCAGAGAAGTGTAATGAGGCCACACCCTTGTTACACCTCTCTGCAATGCAGGCCACTGGCGCCTTTGCAGAGGGGGGACTAATTCCCCTTGCATACTGGGGGTCCCTGGATCATATCTGCCCAAACACCGATATTCCGAACGATTGTAAATGACTTTTCTTGAGAAACATTTGGATTTGGATTATCATGTCCTATACTTTGGAATTTTTGAAAGACTGACTTTGAGGATGCTATAAATTACTCAAGTCTGCCTGAATTGTGTGGGTAAAATTGATACCTAGTCACTTTTAATAAGAATATACTTATGTCTCGTCTAACATTTGGAAGAAATATCTAGTTATATGACAACGGGATACCGACATAACTTGAAGGAAATAAGAACGCCCTGAAGAAGTTCTGTTGTACAGAACGAAACCTTTCGGCTGGCTGTGGTACATAAACTTAAGGAAAATAAAAGCATTTGAATATACACCAAGATTCAGCGCTTCAATAAGGACTCTAAGTGATATGATTTCATTGGACTCATTGTGAAAGTGGTGCTGTGCCAAACTTTGGAATATTCTCCACTACTCTCTACTACTTACTCTCTCCGACTCCACTACTCTCAAATACTCACTGTCTACTACTCATTCTCTACTACTCTACTACTCTCTACTACTCTCTCTCTACTACTCACTCCCTACTACTCGCTACTCGCTACTCCCTACTACTCACTATCTACTACTCTCTACTACTCACTCTCTACTACTCTCTCCCTACTACTCACTCTTTACTACTCACTACTACTCTCTACTACTCACTCTCTACTACTCACTCCCTACTACTCTCTACTACTCACTCTACTCTTCACTCTACTACTCTCTACTACTCACTCTCTGCTACTCTCTCTACTGCTCTCTACTACTCTCTACTACTCACTCTCTACTCTCTATTACTCACTCTCTACTCTCTACCTCTCTACCTCTCTCTTCTTCTCTCTCTACTAATCTCTACCTCTCTACCGCTACCTCTCTACCTCTCTACCTCTACACCTCTACCTCTCTACCTCTCTCTACACGCACACATATACACATATATGCATATATATATGCATATGCATTTATATATGTATGTGTATGTATAAAAAAACAACAAAACATTTTTTTTTAAACAGCTACTTATAAAACTGTCATTCTTTTTCCCCATGGTACACTCCCCGGTACGCGCACCGGTGCGCGTACCGGGCGCTCCCCCCGCGAAAATCAAAAATTTTTTTTTTTTTTTTGCCCAGCGGGGCCCTTTTATGGCCCCCACATCAAACCTAGGGGGTCAAGGGGGGGTCTACTCTGCCCCCTTATGGTCATTTCCCTCTTTGTTTTGGCCACCTCTTGTGTCTCGATTTTACCGAGACACAAGATGGCGGCCGCTCCGGACTGTTTAGAATGTTTACAGACACCCGAGAGCCAATCAGCTTTCCTCACGCAAGTCGCGTGGCGTGCACGGTACGCGCACCGGTGCGCGTACCGGTGCGCTGCTATAGATATATATATTTTTTTGAACGTAAATTACTCAAAATCCAGTGGAGCACATATCTTGAGACATAGCAAAGGCACATCGGGCTACCAGTCCCTACAATTTTGCCAAGTTTGGTGGAAATCCATTCAGCCGTTCGGGCTAAAAGTGAAATCGACCGCCCTATGGAAATTAACATGGGGAAAACGTGTTTTGGGACCCCCCTTTTATCTTGGCCCCCGCTTGACGAATCCCCCCCAAACTTTCAGGGAAGGACCGGGGCGCCGCGAGGCCATTTTCAGGAAATTTTCAGGCAGATTCGTCAACCGGTGCTAAAGTTATTCCAAATAGAATTTTGAGATTTAACATTGAAAAAAATCCTAACTATAACTACCTACTGGCGACCGCCAGTAGGTAATATATATATATATATATATATATATATATATATATATATATATATATATTTTATATATTTATATATTTAGTAGGTTGTTGTTTGATTTTATCTCCATGCATTTATGCAACAATTTTGTTTCGCAGCCTTCATTAATTATTGAAAGGTTGGTACAAGATGATTTGATGTACAAAAACGTTTTTATATGCACTGTCACTTTAATGTTCAAGTCACATGGTGCAAGCATTTGAAAAAATACAAAAAATATTTAAGCCAACTGTCGGGCCAGAAGCGCTTGATGTGGTTAAGTTCCCTGTGAGGGACCAAACACGTCATGGCTGCTGCTGCGCTATCTATGGAATTCCAATAAACTGCAGCTGACTAGCCACAGTGGTCTGCGCTCTTTATTTACCTTAGAAACTGGGGTATTTTGGAAGAAAATTATTGAATTGCATAAGGGTAAAAATTGACTATTCCCACTGCAATTACAACAACAGTAGGGAGAGTGTTGGATAGGGTAGGGGTAAAAATTACTTCTACCACTCCTGTGAGTGCAACAGTAGGGAAATTGTTGGATCGTGTAAGTGTACACATTTCTATTCCCTCTCCAGTGAGTGCAACAGTAGGGAAATTGTTGAATAGTGAAGGGGAAATAATTACTACACCCACTCCAGTGAGTGCAACAGTAGGGAAAGTGTTGGATAGCTGATGGGGAAAAATTACTATTCCCACTCCAGAGGGTGTAACACTAAGAAAGTGTTGGATAGTGTAGGTGTACAAATTACTATTCCCAATCCAGAGAGTGCAGCAGTAGGGAAAGAATTGGATAGCATAGGTGTAGAAAATACTATTCCCACTCCAGAGAGTGCAACGGAAGGGAAAGTATTGGATAGCCTAGGTGTAAATATTACTATTCCCACTCCAGAGAGCCCAACATTAGGGAAAGTGTTGGATAGCATGGGGGTAAAAATTACTATTCCCACTCAAGTGAGTGCAACAGTAGGTAAAGTGTTGGATCACGAAGGGTAAAAAAATACTATTCCCACTCCAGAGAGTGCAACAGGAGGTAAAGTGTTGGATAACGGGGGGTAAAAATTACTATCCCCACTCCACTAAGTGCAGCAGTAGGGAAAGTATTGAATAGTGGAGGGGTAAAAATTACCATTCCCACTCCAGATTGTGCAACAGTAGGGAAAGTGTTGGATAGTGTAGGGGTACTCATTTCTATTCCCACTCCAGTGAGTGCAACAGTAGTGAAAGTGTTGGATAGCGTAGGTGTAAAAATTCTATTCCCACTCCAGAGAGTGCAACAGTAGGGAAAGTGTTAGATAGCAGAGCGTTAAATTTAATATTTCACAAAAATTTAAATTAAAAAGAAACAAAATACCAACTACAATACAAAAATTGTTAATACCACAAAAATAAAAAAGATTTAAAAATATAAAAAAAGTACAAAAGCTTGAAAAATATTTTAATGTCAAAAGTACTAAACATTAACTATATACATTATTTTATAAAAGTTGTAAAAAACATATTACAAACAAATAATTATATTTAATATACATATATTATAATCAAAAAATTAATTAATAAATATTTTTAAATACATTACTTCACACTATATTCCCTTATAAATGCACAAACAACTCCTACACAATTGAAACAATTATTATATTTACCAATTAATTAATTATAATTAACAAACAATTAATAATTAATTAATATTATATAAATTAACAAAAAATAATTATAAATACCCCAACATTAAAATTAATAATTACTTTATCCAAATTAAATTACTTCCCACCCTATACCCCTATAGACACACAACGCGTTTCCAAACAAAAGAACACAATTAACATAATTATCAAATAATTACTCAATACATTTGTATAACCGTTTAATCATCAATTAATAAAAAAGTAATTATAAATACGAATAAATACAATTTATTAATTAATTTATTATAATTAAATTACTTCCCACCCTATTCCCCTATAAACCCACAACCCGCTCTAAAAAAAGAACACTAATTAATTATCAATTATCAATTAATTAATTATTACATGTTGATAACCAACTAATAATTACTTATGAAAAAAGTATTAATAAATGTGAATGAATAAAAATTATTATTACTGAAATATAATTAAATTTCTTCCCACCCTATCAACCCACAACCCGCTTCAGAATTAAAATACACAAATTAAAAACTTCTAAAAATTTCACATATACATAAAAAACAGCTATACTTATACAAAAAAATTTGATCACACACTTCTAACATACATACAAAAACACAGAACACTAATATAAATATCGATATTATAAACAACAATATTTTTACAAATGATGTTACCAACTTCGAAATTACAGAAAACAATATTTCTTACTTTCAGGTCGATATTCTGGTCAACAATATTCTTGCAGTCGATATTATGCCACTTTGATATTAACAACTGGCACTTCGATATTCAGAACTCAATATTCTGTTGGTGCAGCATTTGGGTGTCTTAGTTCCATTCATTTAGTGATTTCGGGCAAGGCAAGACTTGTACAGTGAGCTAAGGGCTGTCCAGCTTCTGGCTGCCGGTGGCAAATCATTCAACGTGAAGTCCGGAAACATATCGCGGCAGGTAAGCTGCTGCAGAAGTGCTGATTGCTCCAAATGGCTCTTTGCTGCCATTTGTTTGCTCCATTTCCTTCAGTTCAAAAATTTTGAGTGTCGTGGATAGGTCAAGGACTGGTGCAGTGGGGCCGCGCCATGCATCCGCAAGGTCTCGCTTTCTTCCTGCTCAATCCCAGGATCCAAAATAAGCTCTTGACCAATGAAGTCTGGGACAATATGGTGGAACAGTCTGGGAATGTAGTCCCCTAATTTGCCTGCGTCCATCTACATTGGGACCCCCTTTATTCGAATGATTGACCTCTGGGACCTGTTTTTCAAATCCTCTAAATAGTAGTTGAGATCAGTGTTCCAGTCCTGGAGTTTCAGAATCTGGTTCTTGCAGGTTTCCAACTCTTCCTCCTTGTGTCTCCACTCATTGTCCTAGGTCCCCAAAATCACGGCGAAGTTCTTTGATTTCCTTAGCCATGTCCGCCTTCGGGGTCGCTATGTCATCATGCAGAGTATGGAAGAAGGATTTCATGAAGCCGCGGGTAATCAGAGCCTCTTCACCCAAGCATGGTTCCTGTGAAGATTCTGTGGGAGACCAAGGTCAGGAGTCAGGGTCTTTGGTACACTCTACTCACTTGAGTGAGTTTTTAATGAGTAAGTCCTTAATAGTAGGTTCTTGTTTATTTCATGCAGACATCATGGTCCTATATTCAATTTGTCCCCACTGCGTGCGACTATCCACTCTGACCAGTTTCCTCAATAAAAGAGGGGAGTGGAGCAACAGGGGGCGCCCAATGGTCAATTTTGCAAATCGGAGCCTCCAAGCACCAACTGGGCCGGTACTGCAATCCACTCAGTGCACCCTTTTCTCCGGTATGATCTGAGCAGTCAGTCCGTAGTCTCAGCTCCGGCGGATAGTGAAGTAGGAACCAGCTTGCCCCATCGATGCTGCTACCACGCAGCCCCAACAACCCAAGGTTATCAAGGAGTATGAGTGTTCTTATAGCATGCCAGGGTTCTGAGATGCAGATGGGCAGACGCGCCTGGCTATCCAACGTGGCGAGGCCAGGGGGCCCATGTTAATCATGTTCCCCCACAGTGGCCTCTCTTCCAACCACTCCACTGTACATGAGGTTGCTCAATATTCCAGTGTGCGATCCCACAACAGCAGATCCACCTCAAAGACTTCAGGCAGTTCAGATCTGCTCTTCGCCCTGCCAGCCTCGACCAGGCACTCCCCCAGGCTGCTCTTTAATCCTTTTCCTGGTGTCTTGTAGGGTCCACAGGAAATGCGGTAAGTCCCTACAAGTCAAGCGGCCTATTTGACTTCTCATCTCTGGACCGCTCGACCCCGAGTCTGGTCCCTCCGCTGTCAGGCACTTGGTTGGGCCTCTCACACAGCACCAGTGGCATCAACAAGATCCTCAATCCTAGGGCAAGCACAAGTGTGGCCCTTGCGCTGTTGCTGCGGGTGTGCCACAGTAGCCTGCAGCCCCTCCTCCGAACTGTCTCTGCCGGGCCTCATGTCCTCCATTAATGCACCGGTCGCATAAGCCAGCCGTGCACTTTCTCAGCGTGGTCCGGATGCCACCAGCTGCCGTCTCAGGAACCACACACCCCTTTCCTTTGTGGGAGGGCACAAATCATCCATTGTTCACCACTGATCTCCAGGGGGGTAAGTGGAGACCGTGGGCTCAGGTCCTCCATGCCGTCAGAGCTACCCTCTTAGCACCATCTCCGCAGTGCCAACTCAAGCTTATAAAGCAAGGAATCAAGGTGATTTTTAGTGGGGAGGAGCAGCCAGCTGTTTCACATAGCTCAGACTCTTCAATCCAGAGCAACAGAACCCTTTCTGTGCCCTCTAACCGTCTACATTCCAGTGATTCCAGCAGAGCTCCATCACCGAGCTCCTAGACAGATGCCGGGTTGAACACAACCCCATGGGCCATGTGTTTAACACCCCGTTAGCCCCCTTCCATGCCCTCCCTTCAACCTCACCCTTGCTGACACACACCAACAACACCCTCATCAGCATGAGGCAGCAAAGCTATCGATGATTTAGGTGAGCTGGGGGAGGACTAGAGATGTTTGTGTTCAGGGGCCAGTCACTGCTCAACCAGGGACTGACCAGTGAACACAAAACAGCCTGCTGCTGCCTCATTTTATTCAATAGCACCAGCAAGGGTTTTAAATTTCGCTTTGCCCACTGCTTTTTCGTAGCAATGGCCAGCTCTGATAAGCGGCATGTGTTTGCCGTATGGCAGTTGAGGATGTTGGTAACGGCAAGAGTGGCCAACTTTCAAGCTGGAAAACTGTGTTCGCATCTCGGTGGGTGGATCAACATCTTGTGATTCTGGGCAAATCACTTAATCTCTCTGTGGCCAAAAAATGGATGTGCCCATCTGTAATGCAACTGGTGCTCATGTAAAGTGCTTTGATACCTTTGGGTCAAGTTCACACTATATAAAACTCAAAAAATAATAATATTATGATAAATAACGTAGCTCAAACATATATTATATGAACAAAGGAAAACCTCGCCAATTACCCCCACCATATAAAGTCAATTGACCAAGGGCCTCGTCAATCCACCTGAGCATAGAACTATTTAGCAGTTTACAAAATACTCATTAACCAGATTTCGGGGCGCTTAGCACAGTTTAGAGAACTACCAACTTGTTGGACAAAATTCAAACAACAGAGAGCTACAACACCTTGCATTGGCGCCAACAGGCAGACTTTTAAACCAAGTTTAGAACACGCCTTACCCAGTGGCGGCTTCTCCACTATGGCGGAGGAGTGTCGCCCCACTGCTTTCTCGCAGTGTGAAAAGCAGTAACATAAAATGGTAATAACTTCCAGTTATTACCATTTCATATTTCTTTTGCAGGCAGGCATGTGGGCGGGCTGCTCTGTTAACAGAGCAGGGCAGGGGAAGAGTAGTTTGCCATCTCCTAAGTGCGCAATGACTGTTTGGCCGGGCTTCTCAAACCAGTCATGCATTTCAGCCTGCATGAAGAACATGCCCACCCCTCCATCCCCTGGCTGAGCACTGTATCACGGCATTCAGACCAATCAGATTGGCCTAGGGGAGAGATCCTGGCTTCCTGCTTCCTGTTCCTGGAGGTAGAGACAGGAGAGCAGGAGCAGAGACGTGGGACCTGGCCTAAAGATAAGTTTTGTTTTTATTATGCTCCCTCCCATGTGACCCCGCACGCAACACCCGCCTGCGCCAGCCCCCCCACTCATGAGCTATGTCGGCCACAACTGGCTTTACCCCTAGGCTTTCCAACTCAATTAGTTGTTTTCTCCAGGCTTATCTTTAAAAATTAGCTCAGCATTTAAATGTTACTCTATAGTGTTTTGGAAAAAACGTGAAAGGCTGCCGCAAAATGCTGTTGACAACATTCATTCTCAGTTAGGGAAAAAGCATTACGTGAATAATGCATCTGTACATTCTATTGTCTGCATCAAACGATGGCGTGAGTGTACTTTTTCATATCAATTATATTGCATTTGTTTTGAGGCCCAGTAAGCTTTAAATGTAGAATGTCTCTTCAAATTTAGGAAATTAAAGATGAAATTTCCCTGATTACAATGTACTGAAACACGCACCAATTCAACCTCTGGAAAATTACTTTCTAATTGATCATTTAGCATATCATATAATTGGAAAACACGGACTCCCTATTTAATTAGTTATGTGCAGAGGTTACATACCCTGCCGCAATTTGGTCACTGTTGGTCACTGACTGGAGTCTGACAAACACTTTGTCACACGAGGCCGACTTCAACAGAGACACCTGTCGGGGACTGGCCAATAAATCTAGCCAGGTTCGTCACTGGTAGCAGTGCTTTTGTGCACTACTAGATTGACGGCCCTGCAAGTGACTGAGGCGAGGCCCAGGCACGCAGCGGAGCAGATGCATACACATGTATCTAGAAGTCTAGGACTGAGCACCGGCTGGCCTTGGGTCACCATAGCTAAGGTAGAGAGGACGGGTTCTGCACAGGCCCAGGCCGGTGGGGCCAGCCAGCTTGCAGGCAAGCTGCAATTATGATGCAGTCACCCAGAGCTTTCTTCAGCAGGGAAATCAAGTGCTTCTCACACTGAGGGGTATATTCACAAGGACTTATCTCCGATTTATCCTCACCTTTACTAAACAAAAGTGGAGATAGATTTAACACTCCATTCACAAGCTGGTTCAACCTGCAGACATCGCCTATAATCCTGCGATAACTGCCCCAAAATGTATCTCCACAGCGGACACCACCAACTAACCCTAATAAGATACAGAGTAGGCGTTCCAGTGCAAAAACACAACTCAAAGCCATGATCACACAACGCACAACTGTGGGAATGCATATGTGACCAAACCACATACAACATGGCAATCAACATGCCCACCTACCAGACATGACAACACCACTCCATGGTGATCCTGGGCTACCACTGCACACAATATAGCCATATCATGGCACCACAGCCACACAACAGCTGAAAGTGTGTAGATGCAGAAAGTGACCTGTAAATGGCAATGTACACAACGACAAGTGGGGTGTGGTTGTGCAGGACAGACATGGGTAGGCAAACTACAGATATGTCCATGCAGACCACAACTGCTGGTGACTGGAGAATAGTGTACAGTGGACGCAATCATGTCACAGCAGGCCGTGGCTCAGATAGCGGAAATGTCGCTCGTTGCCTCCCTACCTGTGTTCGTGAGCGTAGTGGGTGGGCCCTCAGTACGACAGGGTTGCACAGGGGTGTGGACAATAACCCAGTGACGCAGAGCGTGGTTCTCTCCCGGAAAGGCAACGTCACTGACAGGGCGGCACCTCGCAGTCCGGTACAAGGCTGACGCCGTGAGCAGCAGGGCCTGTGACCCTGTGCGCCTGCTGCACCCCAGATCGCTGATACCCAGGCCAGGCCTGCCTGCCCCATGCCCCAAGGCCGCACTGCTCACCTGCCGACACCGTCGTGTGTCAAAGAGGGCCCACCAAGCTCCAAGCCCCAGTACCGCAACCTCTGCAGCCTACGCAGACCATTGCTGGCCCCACGATGCGGCCCCACATTAATCCTTTCTGATTGACATACTCCACCCGCATTCCCTTCGTCACAGTAAGTCCCACATGTGGAACTGTGTCCTGAGTCCCAAGTCCATGTCAGCGGCCACAGCGCCAGACCCCCTTTGATCAGTGATGCATAAATCCATATGGCAGGCCTGCGAGACATGGGGCCATCCTGGCTGACAAGGGCTGAAAGCCCGAAACCGGTCCTAGGATGCTTGTTTCTAGTCCAGGGAGGTCAAGGCCTGGCAGTTCGGGCTGGACTGTTACCAACGGGCGCAGGGTCAAGACTGATTTGCATATGACTCGGTCCAAACTGGAATGTCATGGGGAGCAAAAAACAAATGGATTTAGGCCCAGATCTCTGTACTAGGGTGAATGTATGACATTGTTCTGCATTCTGTCCAACAATTGTTCTTTTTGCATTTGTCACCCCGAGTGGGACGGGTATGCTCAGACGTGAGTCCCGTGCTCTCCATGCCACTAGAGTCAAGCTATCCTGGCTTATCAGGGCTGAAAGCCCAAAACCGGTCCTAGGATGCTTGTTTCCAGTTCATGGAGGACCTGGTCTGGCAGTTCGGGCTGGACTGTTCCCATTGGGTGCAGGGTCAAGACTGATTTGCATTTGGCTGGGTCCAAACTGGAATGGCATGGTGAGCAAAAAAACAATGGATTAAGGCCCAGATCTCTGTACTGAGGTGAATGTATGACATTGTTGTGCATTCTGTCCATCAATTGTTCTTTTTGCATTGGGTGTTGTCATCAGTTGTCTGTAGCATTCATATCCTTCATGTCACCAGACACAGCTGGCATGTGCCCTCTACATCATGCCCTGGGGGTACACTTTCCACGGTCCACCGAGACACTCCGCTGCAAGCTCCTTTTACATCTACGGAAACCTGCTCTGCATTCGTGACCCTGCCCCACTGCCCTGCAAGTCAGGTCCCTTGGCGGTGGGCCCTTGTCGGCCGCTGTGCATCCGGGGCCACTAACCCTGTGCGACTCAAGTCATCCCCCCTTGTTGTTATGCCATTGTTTGTCTGAGTGCCTGATGACTGTTGGAGTTGTTGCCAGCAACAGCTACTCCCTGAGGACCGGCTTACACTCACCCCACACACAGCCAACACAGGTGTCAGTGGATTAATGGGCCTGCCATCATATCCTGCTGAGCTAAGTATTCACGCTTTTCTCCCTGCACTGTCACAGGTGATCAAGGATATGCACTCTGCCCTTGGATGATAATACCCCTCCAAGACCCGAACACACCCACACAGAGGCAATACAATGTGGCCCACATACGCACCAGGGGCATCGTTGAATGCACATTTGGCGCGTTGAAGTCACGTTTCAGGTGCCTGGACGGCACAGGTGGAAAGCTACAGTACAGCCCGGAGATTGTGTGCAAGATGATCATTGCATGTTGTGTGTTGCACAATATCTGTGTACGCACCAATACCCATGGATCCCAGTCCCAGAAGTACCGCACGATGATGGAGATGATGGGGCAGGTGGCCCACATCCCACTGCAGCTGCGGCAGGAATGGCCCTTAGGAACTCCATCATTGACAATTACTTCTCATGAGCATGTGGCATTGTGGCCACCCCTGGCAATCATGGGACAGTACAAAATGTCCAAAAACACGGCATGTGTGAATAAAACATATTTGCAGCGTACTTGTACATTGTTATGTCACAGTTTCCCGCTGTGCCAGATTTGGTTTGCCATGTCGTGCACATTTGTGGCACCAGTAGTAAAGTAGTAAAGATGTCTTTATTTAGATATAAAACAATATCTTTAAAAGTTTTTCCCCAAGTCACATTATGTACAATTTTGTATGAAAAATAATTAAAATCAAAGAACCCATGCGGGCACACAAAAGGACATAAAAAAGATAAAAATGTAAACTGTTTTGTATAACATGACCTAGCGTCTCTCATACGGCTCCCATTATATTCAAATGATAAAGTCAAACCATAAGCATACCCGCCACAGAATTTCAGTTTGGGTTGAGACCCTCATCATCTTCAAAAAAGACTGTTATCATACGTCATTTGATCTAAGTAATGGATGGCAAAATTACGATACGCTTGCTGGATAAATTTAGCACATTTTAGGTTTAAAACAGTATTATCCGTGGACAGGGTGGCAATGATAGCATGCCTATAGGTCCGAACTCCCAGCCTATTCCATTCTAACCTAAGCATGCACCTGCATTGAAAGTTGAAGGTGGGGCAGAGGCAAACCACATGCATGATTGTTTCATTTGCTAACCCACACCCTCTGCAGGATGTGACCTCCTCCATGCGGCACCAAATGGGTAGATTTTGAAGGAAGCGCCAGTCCCCCAGTCTTAAGGCTATAAAACTGCGCTTTAAATAGAGTGAAAAAGTGGTGGAAAAATACATAGTGGGGGATAGCTGTTTGTAAGAGTTGACTACTGCCCAAGAATGGCTGTGTTCCGTAAGGAGAGCTTTGTCAGTGGCGAGAGATGTCGATCTCACACCTTTTTTAATTGCCTTTTTAAAGGCTGACTGACTAGGATTAAGGGCCCATAGGTCAAAGCTGACATTTGGTGGATGTAGTCCTTAAAGAGACAGCCAAATGATCCTCCTGGGTTGCTCTCATTGATTTCTTTCTAGACTAGGGATTCTAGCGTGCCTGGTTCAGCCTGTCTTAATTTGTGGCAAAGCTTAAGGTATGTGCCAACGTTAGAGGCTTCGTAATTAGTCAACCCCAACTCTAATCTGATCTGTGCAGGAGATGCAGGACTTGGCAGGTGGAGTACCTTTTTGTATATTTTAGTTGTATGTTTATTTAAAACAGTGTTTATTTTACCTTTAAAGATCTCTATGCCGTATGATAGAGTGGGGCCGATCTTTGCTCTTAAAACCTCCAGTAGGGGAGAGAGGGTTGGACCAGAGAGTTTCTTCGCCAACTTAGACAGTGATACCACAAGTGCCGTAGCTTTGGCTGTGATCACATCACTCTGCTTTATATAGTTGCCTTTGTGATCCAAACAAACACCTAAATATTTGTATGATTGGCCGATGCAAAGGCTTGTTTTGTTAAATGACCAGCCACCACCACCGTAACGTTTATTACCAAACGGGACTATCAGGGTCTTTTTCATGTTAACTTCTAGTTGGTTGCTAGTCGCGTATTGCATTAATGAGTCGAGAAGCCTTTGTAACCCTACCCTTGTAAGGCTAAACAGGGCCAAATCATCGGCATATAAAAGATTACATAACGCCGTACCTCGTACTTTGGGCGGGCGACTGTTTACTTTGTTCAGGGTACTTGACAGGTCTGCAATGAAGAGATTGAAGAGAAGGGGGGCCAGCACGCATCCCTGCTTGACACCTCTTGAGGTCATGATTTTTCGCGAGAGATGCGTGCCGGACCCTAACTTCACTCGGACCCAAGTATTCGTGTGCAATTGGATAATAGGGTTCAGGATTCTGTCTGGGATACCCTACTGCCTCAGTTTTTCCCGGAGTGCTGCCCTGGGAACCCTATCAAATGCAGCTTTAAAGTCGACAAAGCAGCAAAATGCTGTCCTGGATGATAAAATGGCTTTGTCGACGATGGTAGAGACTGCTAATAAATTTGTCATGGTTCCTGAGTTGGCAACAAACCCTGTTTGATTCATTGGTATCAGATTATTGGCCTTTGCCCATTGCCCAAGGTCCTACAAGATAAGCCCTGCATAATGTTTCGCCTCTATGTCCAAAAGGGCGCTACCAGTAGTGTCCTGTGTTCTGTTGTGGAGGTGTTGTTGTTTGTACTGGGATGTTGTCAATGTCGACGTGCACTTATACTTATGTGCGTATGCTGTACGGTGGTTGATTTGCTCCTGTGGCTCTGATTTGTCTGCCACTGCTCCCTATCAGGCGGTGTGCCTATCAGTTCTGTGCTTCCACAGTGCTGAGATGTTGCAGACTTGGGTAACTTGTGCACTTTGTCGAATTGTGACTCTTTGGCACAGTTTGTCCACAGATGTGTCGTTGACGACAGGGGTTGTTTGTGCAGGTGGTTGTGTCCGAGTGTGACTTGCTCCTTTCTGGTTGTGGTCCACATTCAGCCACCTCAGTGTTCTGCCGTGTACATTGTCATGGTGATTGGACTGCAGCCAAAAAGTTTTCTTATCGCGTTTGAGCACATTGCGTCTTTTTACGTGTTGGGGTTTGTGTTCTTATCTCTGTCTCGGTGGCTGTATCACGGACCTTAGCCGCGTTTTCGCCAGACTATCGCATGGTACCACAGTGTTGTGAATTCCACGTTAACACAGGGTTATTTTTCTGCGATAGGCTGCAATGTGTAAAGGTCCGTTAGCATTTTTTGGTGATGTTTAGCATACATTCTTGTGAATATACCCCAGAGTGATTTCCAGCCAGGGGTCAGAAGTAAGGTGGCAGATGTTGCAATGGGTGGCTTTGCAGTTGTGACCCCTTGCAACCCCTAATTGACATCCATGCTTACCCTGCACTCGCAATCCTTCTAAATAACTGTGTTGAGCTGCAGCGTGCGATAGAGTATGTATGCCTAGTTGACCACAGGCGGGTTCTTCACATCACACAGTGATTAATTGTGTCATCCCTGTGTAGGCGGATCTTGCCTGAAAGCTATTTGACTGTACTGACTATTGGAAAATGAGTATATTTAAAAAGACAGTTATGAGCAGAGTCTGTATGTAATTCGAAAATACTGTGTGAATTGCTGGAAAATTAGTTAAAAATAAAAATAGAAGAAATATTAGCTGAGAGTCATGATGAGCCCATAGTGGTGCCCAAATATAGTCACAGTTCATGATATTATCTGTCTATAGAAGCAAGTGTTGCTTGAAACCTAAATATTCATCCAAAGACATGAAATGTGAAGATCCTGCTCAAGTTGCCGATGCAGAACCGTGTCTCCCATAACTATGCGCTTAGTGGATGAATACATTCTTATAGGACTAATTAAAAAAGGCTCGCTCGAAGGTCTGCGTCAGTGATGCCAGGAGTACAACTACTCTAATTAAACTGCATTGTTTTCTCGATATGTTGCCTTGTGGGAAGGGTGCAAATTCAGGTAATACCTACGGGCAAGATATGTGATGAACGTAATTCATCTGTTTTCACACTTACAATGATTGACTGATAATAAGCGTATATATTATTATCAAAGGAAAAATAGTCAGTGACACCACAGAGAAAAAACAATTTGGAAACTGGCTGAATATACCCATTTGTTCCTCATTTCTTCATGCTCTTTAAGTTCCATATTAACAGAGCCCAACAAAAGCATCAACTCACATTCTCTGAAGTCAAGAATTGTCCCAATGTCTCCACCTCGTTGATTCCGACAAACTACTAAATTTTTTCTGGTCCATAGTTTGTTTTGTTAAACTGCTCCACCAATGGTGCTCACATGTCTCCCATCTTTTGCAGCTATAGTGTTGTCAAATCCTCTGTTTCACCTTCTCTTTTGTTTGTCCCTCGTATGGTAGAACACAAGGACATATCACAACATAAATGACATATGCATCGTTACAATTGGAATGGGGAAAGATTTTTTTTGTACATATTCAAAGTCCTCATGACTACAAATTTTACAATGTTGCAACTCCCACACTCGAAATGTCCTCGAATTGGTGGAATATGCCATCCGGACACAATAGGATGTTCCAGAGGGCCCTGTTTCCTCGAGTGAATGTTTGGCAAGTTGTATAAGGTGGACATACATGGTTGTTTCTTGTTCAGGAGGTCATACTCATTCTCACTGAGATACTATGGGCCCCATTAGGATGTCAGGCGGCTCGCCACCGCCATACGGGTGGTGGCGATCCGCCCAACATCCTTCCCCGCCCGCCACCGATTTCCCCCGCCATATTACTATGGCGGGGGGAAGACCGTCTGCTGCATTTCTCCCCGGTCAAGGAGTTGACCGGGTGAAAAAGGGTTTCGTATGGTGGCGGTGTCTGTTAGACACCGCCATCCATATTAGGGTGAAGGCGGGGACATGCTTTTCCGTGGCGGGAATGTCTTGTGGGGGCCCGTTGCGGACCTCAGTGACTCTGGGGGGATTGGGGGTGCACATGGGGGGTACCTTTAGTACTCCCCTACACTTCACTGTACAAGGTGACAGGCTCCTCATGGTGCCTGTCACGTTGTGCCTTGAAGTGCACAATGTGCATTTTTAGCATTGCGAGTGGCAGTACTTTCAGCACCGCACGCCACAATGTTAAAAATGCAGGATGCGCCTGCCAGTGTGGCGGGTGCATCCTAATGGCCCCCACGGGACCGCCGCCCTTATGGCGGGCGCTCCTGTTTTACATCCTAATGGGCCCCTATATCTTCAGGCCTTCATCTCAATTTTCCTTCATACGGTTTTTTCCTCGAGAAATATTGGAGCCAGACTTGCAGAAGGTTTGATGAAGTTCCATTTTGATTTTAAAAGAATTAGGTAAAGTAGTGTGTACAAATGGGAGAATCAAAAATCTTAGAAAGTACAGATGAAGGGCTGAAGAACAAATTACTCTGATGCACAGAAATCTTTATAAATGTTATTTTAGCAGTGACGGCTGTTGAAATTTCAAAGTGGTAAGGCATAAGCATATGCCTAAAATTGAACCGACAAAGCACAACTCTACCAAGGCAGGCCCTGGGGGGGAAGGCTGCTGGGTCTTGAAGAAAATTGGTTTATTATATGCCACAATTTCCCATAGACATCGACATGGAGGTTGCACTTTTTAAAGGAAATTCCTAAGAGGTACTTGATAAATAAAGATTTATAGAGGTCTGTTTTTCTAGTTAGGTGGCCTCCACTTGACCAACTGATAGTGCATATGTCACATTAAGCAGAATTGTGTAATGCTTTCAGGAGCACATCTTGGTTTCGCATGCAGGATAATTAACATCAACAAAATGTAACAAAAAATCAAGTTTAGAAATGTTTCTAAAGTCGTCCCATTTGAATAAAAAATGATCTGCATGGTAAGAGTGCATAAATATATATACATAGAAGTACAATCCGATAGCGTGGTCACATGGAAGGCAACATAAGCACATATCACACAGTGGGGGATATGTACAAGGAAGTGGCGGTGCACAGCGTTAGCCTCATTGGCTTAACGCCACGCTCCGCCACTTCTGAAACACAAGGCTGCATCATATTTACAAGAATGTGGTGCAGCCTTGCATTTCCCCCTGCGATGGCGCTAAGTGTAGCAACTTAGCGCCCACGCAGGCACCCTTGCACCATAGACAATATTCAAATGCCATTCTGTCACTTTCACATGGCAGCACACATGGAAAAAGCAAAAACGAGAAGAAATAATGCATTTCTCCTCATTTCGCCAACTTAAGACCAGGGGGCATATGTACAAGCCCCTATCACCACCAAAAACGTCACTTTAACCAAAGTTGTGGTGGCGATAGCATCTGCGGCTTGTGTACAAGCCAGCATTAAGCCACTTAACGTGGCTTAACACTGCCTTGTACATAATAGGAGAAACAGTGGTAAACCCAATCTACCCTTGGAGGCTTGGGAATTATAAATAGTCATAAGTAACTGTGCCTACAAGGTGTTTCATTTAAGGTACTCAGTAATACTAATTCAACAGTTTACTTCATGTTTAAGCCCCAATTGGTTACTAACCTTATGAAAAATCGAAACATCAATTCACTCATTTACATCATAATTAATACATAATGAACAATTTCAACATGGGTGTGTGTTTCTGAATTTTTGCACATTCAATGTAGGTAGACGGAAAAGGGTACAAAATGTGATAACGGAAACACAATGACAGAGGTAAACAAATCATATACAACAAGAATTATGACCTTCAAATCATTAGTGGTGGCATCTATTTCAAACTGATTCACATAGAAAAGCATCTAAGATAACAGAAACAATTCCTGGCAGAGTTTTTCATAAGGTTAGTTACCAACTGGGGCTTAACCACAAAGTAAACTGTTGAATAAGTATTACTGAGTACCTTAAATGAAATCCCTTGTAGGCACAGTTATGCCTTGTACATAAGGCCCCCTTTCACTCTATGGTTAACATGAAAGGGGTGGGCGGTGGGTGTGGTGGTGAGCGTTCCACCGCACCGCCAATTAATTTTGATGCTGCCCCCTATATACAAGGGTGGCATACATAGGAGGCAGCGCCAAAAGTAAGGCCAGGTAAATCCTGGCCTAAAGTTGGCGAAATGAGGAAAAAGGCATTATTTCTCATTGTGTCTGTTTTTTCATGTGTGCTGCCTTGGGCAGCACACATGGAAAAACCATAATGCCATGGTTTGTTTATGTACAGGAAGGTTTCCATTCCTGTACACAAACAAACCTTTAAAAAATGCAACCTTGTCACTTTCATGTGTGCTGCATAAAGCAGCACACATGAAAGTGACAGAATGGCATTGTAGGATTGTTTATGTGCAGGAAGGGACACCTTCCTACATTTATACAATTCTCTCCTGCACGTAGACACCCTTGCACTATGGTGCAAGGGTGCCTGCGATGGCACTAAGTTGCTAAACTTAGCGCCATTGCAGGGAGAAATGCAAGTCTGCACCACATTCTTTTGAATATGGTGCAGCCTTAGGTTTCAGAAGTGGCAGAGCGTGGCTGCTGTTAAGCCAATGAGGCCTTTAGGTGTAAAGGAAGGCCTAGGGAATAGAAGCTCTTTCAGTCATGTGGGATTTAAACCTGAATAGTTCATTGTGGGTTAGTTTGCAGTACAGCAACCAGGATGTGCGGTAAAAGTGGGAAAGTTTGCCCTTGGGAGCTTTTATCTCATTCATTAGGGAGTGTCCAAGAGTCACCCCCACCCACTGGCTATTGAAACAAAGTGAAACCTCAACCCCTGCTCATCAGAACTCATGTGGACCTGTGGAAGAACAGAAGAGGACTGGGCCTGCTGTATAAGACTTGTGTGGAAACCTGAATGGCTGGACCAGCTTCCTCTTGTACCCCCACTGAGAAATGTATTTCAAAGGTTACATGGCTGATGTGCTGCATGGCTACATGGACACAAAAAGTTGCAAAAGGCCTTTTTTCTGCAGCTACCAGCTAACAAGTAGCACCTCAGCTTAGACTAGACCCTGCTGGTGGCCTCTGCTAGCACACAGGGGCTGTCCCTGAGTTCCTGGGAGTCTTAGCATAGGCAAAGATCAGCTACTCCAAAAATCTGAACTGTTGGGACTTCCAAGACCACCAGAGCTTTAGCTGGTCGCATAGCAAATGTGTCAGAGGTGTAGAGGATTTACCAGGATACATAATTAGGTCTGCCCTGCTCAGGGATTTTGAGCTCCTAAAAAGAAAATATGTCCTTTTTTTAGAGTTTGACAATGAGCTACAAATGTGACTGGTGCTCTATCTGCCGTAATACAAATGCATTACAGCCTATGGCATTTGTAATATTGTGGGCGGGGTATATGTTATATTTTGATGAAGTATTCTGTCCGTCAAACTCTAATAAAGCTCATAGTTTTTAAGGTAGGAATCTTGCATTCAGCCATGGCCCATAGGAGTATTTCGACTTCAATGAAAAAGTCTAACAGCTTGATTTAGAGTTTGCCAGACAGACTTCTCTGTCACAAATGACTGAAATCCCGGTTGCCTTATAACAAGTGCCACTGGCTATAATACACTTGTAATAAAGCAGACAGAGTATCGACCAAGTTTCTGATGGAGTAATCCATCTGCCAATCAGGCCACTAGTCACCAGATTTGTCTACGACAAACACTTTTTGTAGATCACAACTGCTCCCTCGCATTGGCCTGAAATCACGCCCTGGTAAACAATCAACAGTGAAGGCTGATTAGCACTTTACTTTTTCTTGTCGCTTTTTCCCCTAAAAACTTTAAAATGTCATATTACTAGATCTCCTTATTGTATTTTAATCATTCTTGTGTCATTTTTCGAATGATCTGTTTTCCATTTTAAGAGAAAAGTTGTAGAATTTTTATTGTGATGTGTTTTGACTTCTTATTTGTTTGGGACTGCTAAATATTTCACATGCTCACACACATTTCCTAAAGTTAAGCCTGTCTGCTCTGTGCCACGGCTACCAGGGGTAGAGCCTATGTTTATTTTCTTGGAATTATAAGTTAGACATGACAGGATTTTGGACTTATCCCTCACCCCCTCCACAACAATTAATCCATTTTCTTACATGCCTGTGGTGATGATAATGTTTAGACAGATCCTGTTTGGACTACAGCACGTGTGTGCTGGGATTTACAAGCTCAAATTGTTTGTGGTGAAAGTAAAGGAGAACAGCTGGAAAATGCTAAGGGTAAAATAACCACAACAAGGTAAAGATAATCCTGATGACATAAGCACTGCAGAAAATGATGTATTTATTCAGCCAGAAGTCTCCTGTCAAACCATTATATTGTTTGAATGCACATGTAGCTGGCAAGTAACTGTACATCTGAAATTACTGTATGTACTTGTGCCTACTAGTCCTTGCTAGCACCTTATTGATTATGTAATTATTATTACACTGTGATGGGATTAGTGTCTATTGATTCCTAAGCAGACCACAAGCACTATCAGTGCAATGCATTTCACTGCTAGAACCCGTACTCTCAAACCATTTTCTGGTTGTGAACTACACAGACTTACAGTGGAATTGTGTGCTATGTAAATAGTGAAAGCTGTGATAAACATGTTTATTTAAAATAAACAGATGATGGATGTAGCGACTGGTGTGTTGATAGAGTGGAGGGGTTTCATGCTGCCGCTGCTGGTCAGACGTCGCCTTTGAGTCCCCATCTCTTGGGATCTGATTAGAACAGAAAGTAGGAGCCTCCATCCATCAGACAAGAGATCCTCCCTAAGGACAAGATAGTCTTGGACCTTTTGAACCCCGAATTCGGCTGAAGACTTGTTTCTTTACAGACTGTGTGTTCCCCCCCTGGTTGTACCCGCTCGCCCGGACGAAGGTGCTCAACACCGAAACGCGCATTGGCGTTATACATAAGAATGGCAGTACCTTAGTCCATGTGGACAACAGTTTTTCCATCTAATCTGCCTTCTTATCTTATTTTTGCACTTACGTCCATGCACCCTAAAATCTACCCCTGTGGTGATAGCTGCTGCTGATCCGGAGTTGCCTGTTTGCTCTGAGTTAAAAGAGAACTCTCGTCGCTGGAAGGACGCTGCTGTCTTTGTAAAACGCTGCTCATCTGAAAGCGCTATTTGGCAGCGCTTGAACTCTACTGCTCGCGTTTCCCGCTTTGCGGGAAACACTCGTGAATCTGGGCTGGTAGGCGGACAGGGAGACCAGGAAACATCTAAGCCCACAAGCCATCTGGGCCTGGAGCACCTCCCCGCCACGCCCCCCTCACCTGGCTTTAATTGTGCTGCAGGACCGCGCATCGCGGGACGCGCGCGGGCGGCGCCGGGCCAAGCCCGGGCAAAGGGCAGGCCCTCTGTGACCCTCGGTGACTGAGGTAGGCTGGGCTGGGCCCGGTTATTTATATTTGCTCATAAATATACGTGTTGTGTTTAAAACGAAGTCCCGCCTTGTGAAGTTAAATATCAGTTCTTGCTCCATTGACACTAACTGGAGGGCAACCTCAGACATTCCTCCATTATTAAATTTATTTTATGGTCTTTCATATTTTTAATCACACTCTTTGTGGAAGTACATCTTCTATAAACGACACTCTCTGAAAAATTATTGGAGAGGATGACAAAGAAACTTCGCTCTGGGAGATTAGTAGGGGGAAGGACCTGTGCCAAAACAAAATCCAACCCCCTAAGAAATAAATCAGTGAATAATCCTTTACTAAAGGGACAATGTCAGCTTTTTGAACTGTGGGAAAAACCAGTGGATAAGAAATTACCTGTTGTAGAAAATGAAGGCCTACTTTCAGTTGCACATGTGGGGCCGACACAAGTGGTTGACAATTCGGTCCCCCTCTCCTTGATGACAGACCCATTCCAAATAGAAACCACTGCGAGGACCTGCCTTGTACATTCCGAAGCTGATGGTGATACTAAGCTCCACGTTCAAACTATGGAGGGAAAACAAGCTAACAATTCACCAGTCCCACAAGCCTCTACTCCTTACGTTCGGTTAAGAGGAGATTCCTCATTGTCATCCATTGACCTAGAACTCTGTGGCCGCTACTTGGATGCAGGTAGTCTGAAATCTCTAGAAGCCGTTAAGACATCAGTGGGTGCCACTCCATCTGGGTTATTGTTATATAGCAGTACTCCCTCTATAAATGTGCAGGATATGTCCGCGTTGCTAAATGTCTCCAAGAGCCCTGAGCTCAATCTATCTGGAATTTGTCCTTCTGCTGCTGCTGGCGAAAAACCTATATCGGAATCTCTGATTGCCCTGGAACATTTGCTAGCCTCTATATTACTTCTTTTGGGCAAATTCGTGGGCAGCTCTGATTGCATCTTGGATTCTGTCACTCAAATATTGAATACGTTGCTGCAAAAGGCTCCTGAAATGAGGAGTGTCCACCCCCCGCGGCCGATATTAGCTTGGCAACGGGGAATGTAAATGCGCCTGCAGAGAACTCTGGTGGAAAGCCTTCAGTAACAGTTCAAGAAAACAATGCCACGGTCCTGCCAGTCACTGCGGCGACTAACTGTGTAAAGAATTCAGATCTTGAAATAGAGAAAGAAAATCTGTCTGCTTCAGTTTTAAAAGTGACACAAGAATTAATTTCCAATATTCATCCCTGAAAAAAAAGGGCAACATGATGATGATCAAGAGATAAAGGAAGAAAGTGGCAAACAGAGAAATAATAAAGGGAAAAAAAGGAAACCTGTGCGCAAATATAGGAAGAAAAGACAAAGGCGGATAATCTTCCAAGATCCAATTGTTTTAACTGATAATGAAGATAATGTCACTGACTCTAATCCGGTGACCATAAATTTGGCTAGTGAATCCTGCCGCCCATGTTGTGGTCCTGAGATCATTTGTAATACTCTTCCTATGACTGTGGAGGACCTACCTCAGAATGGTGGACATGGGTTGATTGCCCCCCCAATGGTAGAGATAAGGAGCTCTATCCCGGTCGAACTTGGGCCTCTCAACCCTTTGGCTTCTTTTTTTTCTCCTATAGATGGGGTTGGCGTACGCCCACACCTTTCTTCCCAGGCAAAAATATCAATGTCTTATGTGGACACTTTGGTTTTGGACTTCTTGCCTTTATTTGATGTGGATTTTCCCTTAAATAGATCATGGCTGCTTAAATGTTTCAGTGACTTGGAAAGTCTTCACCTTATTCAATCAAGTGACATCGAGTTAGTTTCTTTGCTAGGTGGAGATAGTGTGTCACGTATAAGGGTCAAATTTTATTCTAAAATCATTGTAAATCTTATATTACAGCAAGCGGAGAATTTCCAATGCAGAGGTATTGACGTTTTGCCTATTTTTAGTTTAGGTAATACCACTCATCCCCATAGGATGGCCCAAAAGGGTGATAAGCAAGATGGGGCTCTTTCTCCATTTAAAGATTTAAAGATTTGGGTCTCCAAGGGGAAACGTTCAGTTTCCCAGGTATTGCCCCCTCCACTAATCCAGAACTCTCTTCCATCAGAGGATAATAATCGGTAGAATTGGCTGCCTACTGCCCTATCAAATAAGAGCACAGATAACCCCAAATTATTCCATCATCTTTAACAATAAATTAAAAATTATTTCTTGGAATGCAGCTGGGATACATAGTAGTCCAGAGAAACTAGAGTTTCTATTCTCGCTGGGAGCAAATGTGATTTGCATCCAAGAAACATGGTGTACTAATAATATTTATGCAGGGAAGGATTACTATGTGTTGGAAGCGCCGGCTGCCCCCTCCAAGAAAGGTCATGCCAAAGGGGGAATTGCTTGCTTGTTATCTAATAAACTGCACTGGAGATTCTCTCATTATATTGACCCAAGTAATCTCTTTCAAGCTATAACAATAGCAAATCTCCCTAGCTCCCCTAATAAGTCTGCGGTCGTAATTATTAATGTGTACATTCCTCCCGAAGAGCATTTTAACATTTTATTGAAGCATGTATTTCAGTATATTGGACAGATTAAAAATGTTTATTCCCCACCTGAAGTTATTCTAGTAGGAGATTTGAACTGTAAAATGTCTAATGCTGGTTTAAATCTATTTAGAAATAAACCCAAAGAAGAGGTCTATTTTATTCCACAATCCCTCTTTCCAGATAAAATAGTAACTAATAAAAGAGGAAAGATTCTGCTGGAAGAATTATCGGCTGTTGAGGGGCTCATTTTAAATGGGAGATTTCCCTCTGATGTGCCCGCGAAATTTACTCACAGGTCCCCTTTTAGTGCCTCAATTATTGACTATGTGATCTCAGATTATGACATTTTCCCATGCATTTAGGATCTTACGGTATCCCCTACATCCTTGAGTGATCACAGCATAATCACTATAACAATTTCTTTAAAACCTCCCCCCACTGAGTCCTGGTCCCTCAATAATAACGATGTTAATTTTCATGGATCTTCGGGTAGATGTTTTTGGAATCCAACTGCCATTATAGGTGTGCATGATATTCTATGCAAAACTATATTAGAATTAAACGACTGGCATGGTTCTGAAATTGTTAACTTTGAAAAATTTATGAGGAAAATCATCTTGGATGTGAAAAAGGTTAGTTGTTCTAGGAAAAAGGTAGTTTTTCCTAGTGCATTGCGCATCCTGAATAAGGAAATAAATAAATTAGTGCGAGAGCAATTTTTAGGTAGATCTGGTGAACTAGCGAAAGAAACATTGAGGTTAAAAAGAAGGAGAACTAGATTAAAAGCGAAACTAAAAAAGGAGAAGGAAGATTCAGTATGGATCAATTTGCGGGAAGCAGTTGCGCATGGCAAGGCTGGAGAATTTTGGTCCATAGTTGGTAAGGGATGTGGTACTAGAACGAGCCCTCTCCCCATCCCCATATCTGAAGAAGTATGGTCCTCTTACATTCAGAAGCTGTATGTGGAATTTTAGTTTGCGATCTGAACATCATCTGCGCCAGCTTGTCACCTATGTACTACGTGCACGGCAGCCATTTTAGATATCATGGTCTCCCTGTCCACGATCGATCGCCAGCACGCCCCTCTGACCCAGCAAGCATCCTCCGCGCACCCTGGCTCCCCCTCCCTCCCCCTCATGAACATAAACCTTCTGCATGACCCTGTCCTTGGGAGTCACGCCAGCGCCTGACCAACACCTCCTCTCCTCCCATGAATGACCCTCTGTTGATAAACCTTCCCACCGCGCTCGATTGTCCACGCGGCATGAATACCACTCCTTTGATGACCCCTTCCCCCGTGTCCAGCTGTCCACACAGGTCCGAGGCCATCGCCTAAGCCGGCAGATATCATTTACTGCCCCTTATTGTATGAGGTCGCTCTCCTTCAAAGGACCCTCTATTGATCCAGGCCTCCCCACCCCCTGTGACATGATCAGGCGCACACATCCTAAGACTCGACGGAACACTCAGCTGCATGATGACCCCCTCCTCTTATCAGCAGGTTGAGGACCTCTATTGTGGAGGTATCTGGGGGTGGGATTGACACGAGGATTACGGGGATGTCTTTTCCTTTATGCCACAATGTTCTGATTGTAATAAAGAAAGGTCACATGCCATAAACCAGTGTATAAGAGGCCAGGCCTCCGAGAGGCTGTTAGAGCACCTCGAGACGATACCTTGTTGTCTGATCTGATGTGTTCTGCTCCGTCGGAATAAAACTTCTGTTTCCTGCCTTCTGGTCTCCGGCGCCTGCCTCATTGCTTGGTAAATTTGAATGGTACAAGGGCGGTTAGCGCCGGGCAAATCTTGAGAAAGGTCCTAGCCCTACCTTTTTCCACAATTGGCGTCCCAAAGCGTGGGGCCCATCAGCGACACGTGGATCCAGTGGGAGAGGTCCCGATGACAGAGTGAACGACTGCAACGATCGGGAAGAGCTCGTGTCCGATAGACCCTCGTCTGACAGCCGATCATCCGACCTTCACTAGTTCTGAACAGACCTCTCTCGAGTGATCTACGGTCCTGACTGGGAACCATCAGGAGTGCCACGGGCATCACGAAGGAGAGAGGACGATCGGGCGCTGGATCCAGAGGACAGGAAACCGTCCATGCGGTCCGGGTAAGGTCGTGTAAACACGACGAATTGAGGAAAAATTGTTTTTGTTTGGATAATACTAGTATTACGCTTTGTTGAAACCTCTGGAGATTCGCTGTCTGCAAACGGAGAAAACAACAGGCTCTCTCTTTGCAAACAGTGAAGGATAGGTAACGCAGACATTTGTCCCCGTTGTAATCCGTCGTGCCTATCTTCCTCCCCCACTGTTTCCCGAACTGTCGTTCGTGGATTATTGTCTGGAGATTCTTTTTCTGCAAACAGGGAAGAACAAGGTCTCTCTTTGCAGGTAGAGAAAGAGTGGGTAACGATAACTTTTCGTGCCCACTTATTCTCCCCACTGAATTGTTTTGATTGACCGATTGTTCGGTATTGGTTCGTTTGAGGTATTCACCGCCGGCAAACAACGGAGAATAGAAATATTCTGTCTAGTCTTTGCCCGCCGTGATAAGATAGGTAGTGCAGACTTTTGTCCCCGTTGTAATCCGTCATGCCTATCTTCTCCCCACTGGTTGGTAGCCTGTTTAGCCCGGACCGCTTATTAGAGATGAACCATCCAGCTCCACTGGAGGGCACCCCTAATAAGGACATGTTCACTAAGTATGGACTAGTCGCTATAGCTTACACTAAACTATGGCATAAATATACGAAAAAGAACCCTGAAAGTCAGTGGCCACTGATAGGTTCCTTTAATGAAAATAAAATAGAAACATTAGAAATAGCGCTCCAGAAGAATAAGACCACGCCCACTATGCTCGACAGTATCGGCATGTGACGCAAAGAAACGGAACAACGAAAGAAAAGAGAAGAAGCAAAAATAGGGAAAGAATTACGAAAGGCAGCCCACCTAGCCGCAAAGCAACTAGAAGAGGAAATAAAAGAAAGAAAGGAAGCTACACAAAACCAAGAATCAGGGTCGACAGGCCAATGTCCTGTTAGGACCCCCTCTGCGCTCTACCCTGAATTGCCCTCCAAACAACGGGCAAACGATGAGTTACTGCTAGGTCCCCCAATCATCTACATGCCCCCTCCATATGCTCCCAGCCGACAAAGCCTGCAAACCCCGAGTGTGAGTGAAAGTGACCCTAGCGCTAGTGCACCAGCCCTCACGGCCTCTGCACCAGCCACATTAACAACTTCGTCAGACGATCCTGAGGCTAGCAAACAATCACCAGCCAGGCTAAATAGGTTGAGCAAAGATGAGCGGGATGGGATCGACAAAATAGCAAAGACATTAGTAGAACGAAGGGAGAGCGAAGATTATACAATGAACGTATATAATTCACATGCCGACAGCCACAGACGGCATTTCATCTTGCGATTCAGCTACTACACCCTGAACGCATATGAAGATAGGTATCAAAGTAAGGGTCCCGCTAAACTAACAACACTATATAGGAAGATTGATGTTGGAGATGGGACTGAATGTGAGGCGACGGAGCTCTTCATGCAGATGCTTGAGGTCTTCCGCCACCTCACGGAACAGAAACCAGAAGCCAGGGTCACAGTCCCTGAAACAACCTCGGTAGAAGTAGCCAATACTATGATGCCTATCAGAGAAGCGGCCCCTTACTGGATCCCGCCACGGGGCCAGGGAACGAGCGATGATATTAATAATGTTATACCGAATTAGGCACAGCCTTGGGTTCGACAATAATGACTTTAGCAGACATTGACTTGTTCTTTGGGTTATGTCTGCCAGCTGACGTGTGGAAGCAAATCCGGAAGGCTGACCACACGGACCTGTTTGGACATACCTGGGACCAACTCGGTAAACTAGATAGACAGCGAGAGCCAGGAAGGAAACCAGTGAAGGACATACTGGAACTCCCAGACAAACTAGTTCAGAAGTTAAAAACACTGATCCCGGAAAGAAAGGTAGACTGGTCGATAGTCACGGCCTGTCGACAGAAACCCCAGGAAGATGTGTCAGAATACTTCTCCCGATTCGAGACAGTGTTCTCCGACTACAGTGGCCAAGACATGACCACCGCGACCGGACAGCACCTGTTTGTACAAAATTATGTAAAGGGCCTAACACAAGAAGTCTCCCAAAAACTGCAGACGAGTGAGAGTAGTTGGGGGGCCTCCAAACCCGCAGCTATCCTTCAGATGGCTCAGTATTATGAGCACCAAAAGAATGAGAATGATAGGGTGTCCGAGAAAAAGAAGAAAGATTTAAAGGAAAGGGTAATGATAGCCCAGATACAGGGTATAGCGGTAGGACGGGAACACCAAAGGGGGAACTACCAATCAACCACCCCCAGAGATCTACCTCCTAAAGATCACACCCCAACACCCCACACTGGACGTAGAGACATTAGCAATGACCAATGCGCCTTCTGCAAAGGGTTCGGCCATTGGAAATCCCAGTGTCCGGTTCTGCTAGAGATGAATAGAAATAGGGATTCCAGGGATGTGGCAGGTGGTCCGAGGAATAGAGTACAGGGACGAGGGAACCCCAACGACACCAACAATGACAGATCAGGGAGACTGAACACATTTGACCGTCCCCGACAGAACCAATATCAGCTATCCGAAGGTGAAAATGCCCCCGACTTTGCATAGGACTGCCAGGGGCAAGGGAGGGATCCAGTCAAGCTCTGTGTTGACCAGCAAGGTCCTTATGTCACCGCTAAGGTCCTGGGTACAGAGTCTCCATTTTTGGTAGACACTGGGGCGACACGTAGTGTGTTATCAAAACGACTGATTCCAAGGGCACCCTTGTCTGGCTCACACATAACGTCGATAGGTTTCGATGGAACGCCCTCTACTAACCCCCTGTCCGTACCTATTACTTTTGACCTAGAAAACAACACCACTGACGCGACATTTCTGCTCTCCTCCAACTCCCCTGACGCCATTATGGGCATTGATTTACTGAAACATTTTCGAGCTACCATTAGGTGTTCCCCAGATGGAATACGAGTCATCCTGCATGACAACCCAGACATGCCCAGGTCCCGTCCCCCACGGCACATGTGCTCCATAACTGACGCTGACCTGTCCCTGCTTGACACCCTGCCTCCGTACCTATGGGCCAAAAATGACTCTGATGTGGGGCGAATGATGATTGATCCTATTCACATAACTGTACGACAGGACGCTATGCTCCCGAAACTTCCGCAATATCGGATATCGCCAGAGGGTGAGAAGGCACTGGTAGCGATCATTCAGTCTCTGGTAGATGCAGGAGTGGTTGAAGAGGTGGTTAGCAACGTCTGCAACAGCCCAATCCTACCTATTGTTAAGAAGCAAGGTGAAGGAGACGAGAAAGCGTACCGCTTCATCATCGACTTACGAGAGATTAACAAAGTGGTTGTACCCCAATATCCTGTAGTCTCTGATATCACCACCATTTTGACCCTCATCCCGTCCACCGCCACCACCTTCACTGTTATCGACCTTAAGAACGCGTTTTTCTCTATCCCCATCCATCCAGACAGCCGTTATCTCTTCGGCTTCACTTTAAAATCCCGCTCGTACCGATTTTGTAGAGCTCCCCAGGGGTACACTGAAAGTCCCAGCATTTACAGCCAGGCCCTTAAAAGACAGCTGGATGCCTTCCAGCTACCAGAGGGAGTGGTGTTGATCCAATATGTCGATGATATCCTTTTGGCAGCCGACACCTCCCCGCTTGCCACGACAGCCACTGTCCAACTCCTACACTTTCTTGCAGAAAATGGCCATAAAGTCTCCAAAAAGAAGTTACAGTTCTGCCAGTCACAAGTGACTTACCTAGGCCATCTTCTGTCCAAAGAAGGGAGGAAACTTACACCCGACCGAATCCAAACCATCCTAGACACCCCCATCCCAAAAACACAAAAGCAGGTCCGCTCTTTGGTTGGCCTAACCTCTTTTTGCAGACAGTGGTTGCCTAATTACAGCCTCATTGTGAAACCATTACTTGCCCTGTTGACCAAAGATGTCCCCTCCCCGCTTCCTTGGACCACTGAGTGTCAAGCCTCCTTTAAGGAATTACGAGATGCACTCTGCTCAGCACCCGTCCTCGGAACGCCGGATTACTCCAAACCCTTCTCCCTCTTCACCCACGAAAGGGAGGGGTGCGCATTGTCTGTTCTAACTCAATCGATGGGTCCTAAGCAGCGCCCTTGTGCCTACCTCTCCACCACTCTTGATCCTGTAGCCAGAGCTTTGCCTGCCTGCCTTCGAGCGGTAGCTGCCGCTGCCGTCTCTATCCGTCAGAGCGAGGGAATCGTACTTTCCAACTCCCTCACAGTATTAGTACCCCATGCAGTCGACACCCTTTTGAACCAGACAAAGACCCAACACCTGACTAGCGCACGACTGACAGGGTACGAGTTGACTCTACTTGCACCCCACATCACACTAAAGAGATGCACGACTTTGAATCCTGCCACATTACTGCCCCTGCCTGAAAATGACCCCGACGTGCCTCCCATACACGACTGTGTGACCCTCACGGACGAACAGACTAGGAGTAGGGTTGATCTCCGAGACACTGCTTTTCCTGACCCCGATGGAGAGCTATGGGTAGACGGCTCATGCATCAAACTCCCAGATGGCACTACTTCAGCTGCCTATGCAGTAACGACAGCCCGAACAGTAGTTGAGACAGCCTGCATCACACAACGATCTGCCCAGGCAGCAGAGCTGATAGCCCTCACCTGAGAATGCATCATAGCCGCAGGGACCACCGCGAACGTATATACGGACAGCCAGTATGCCTTCGGAGTGGTCCACCATTTTGGGCTCCTGTGGAGGGAGAGGGGATTCCTGACGTCCCACGGCACCCCAATCCTCCACGGAGATCTAGTTTCCGCTCTGATTGAAGCAGTTCTCCTCCCCAAACGATTAGCGGTGATCAAATGTCAGGCACACAAAAGGGTAACAGACTTAGTCGGACAAGGGAATGCATTGGCCGACATCACTGCACGAACCACAGCTGAGAATAGGACAGTGACACGCATGTATGTGACCAGGTCACAAGCAGAGAGATGGACTGACGCAAGGGAAATGATCAGAGGCATCCAGTCGGCCAGCACCCCTCACGAACTGACTAAGTGGACAGGGGTGGGTTTGAAGGACAAAGAGGGCTGCTGGCGAACAAAAGATGCCAACAGATGGTTGCTACCCGACTCGTACCTGATCCCCATACTGACAATGGCACACTCCCCCGCACACATAGGATCTGCACCCATGATCGAACTCATTTCCAAAGTCTGGCACAACGACAAAATCCCTGACTCAGCCAGATGCCTAGTTCAGCAGTGCCTCATCTGTCTGCAACACAACCCCGGGAAAGGAACTGTGGTACCCCGGGGAGGGTTTGGGACCCCCAATCACCCCTTTGAGGTCCTTCAGATGGACTACATCCAACTAGAAAGATGCCAAAACCTGAAGTATGTACTAGTCATCGTATGTGCCTTCAGCAAATGGGTAGAGGCCTATCCAACCCGTGACAACACTGCCATGACTACTGCCAAAGTACTACTGAAAGAATTCTTCCCTCGCTATGGCCTTTGTCGAATTTTATGGAGCGACAATGGCCCCCACTTCATAGCTGAGGTTATCCAACTAATCCTAAAGGGGTTGGGGGTGAAGCAAAGGTTTCATGCGGTCTTCCACCCCCAATCCGCCGGTCTGGTGGAACGCCATAATGCCACACTGAAGCTGAAATTGTCAAAAATAGTGGCCACCACTGGACTTAACTGGCCGGATGCCCTCCCACTGGCCTTGTTATCGATGCGCTCCACTCCCACCAAGCACCATTTGACCCCCTACGAGGTCGTGTTTGGGCGACCGATGAATCTCTGGACTGCTCCCAAACCGACCTCCATTCATGACGTCCCAGACGTCCTACTATCTGATTATTTGTGCAAGTTAACTAAAACATTGTCTGTCATTCATCAACAGGTGCAGCAGGCCATCCCCGATGCTTCCAGGGGCCCCGGCCATGACATCCAACCGGGAGATTTTGTGTTGATACGAAATTTCCAGCGGACCAAGAGTCTGGAACCGCGGTGGACGGGCCCCTGGCAAGTGCTGATTACCACCCGAACGGCGCTCCGAGTGGAGGGGAAGAAGCACTGGCTGCACGCGCATCATTGCCGGAAGGTCTCTGCAAACCTGGCCACGACAGAAAACGTCAACACCCAAGAAGAGCTCCTGAGCAAGGATCGACCGATATTGGACTGTTATCCCGATACTGAGGCACTCGAACTTGCAAAATTCTCTGATCCCACTGTGCCATCCAGAGAAGGGTATTTCCTGCGTCGAAGGGAGGGAGTTTCGGCTAAGTAGGCAACGGACTAAGTTAAATCTCAGAACGGTGACCTAATCACAATCAAGGGTTACCGGGAGAGAAGCCAAACGAGGTCTGTGGTTCTGCCCACTACCGAGCCCCTTGAAGGTGATGGAAGCGCCAGATAAGAAGATGATGGAAGCAACAGGAAATACCCAGTATAGAAATCCAAAGACTGACAACTTGCACAAATCAAAGACAATCGCACTCTTCACTGTCTTCCTCTTCTGCCTCCTCCTCATGACCTCCTTCTGGATTCTGGAGGAAAGCACACCGGCTCATGAGGCATTGCTACCTACTGCACAGCCAACACCTCTGAAAGAGCATCACCTAATCTCTCTGTCGCCTCAGCTCCGAGAAAGGCGCAGGGAATTTTGGAACAATTCCTTCGTGCAACTGTTGCACCAACACAACCTCGCTGCAAATGCTACGAACTGTTGGATCTGCGGGCTGCTTCCGCATGCCACTGGACACTCCATCCCCTTCATCCCTTCTCCTTTCTCAGTTCACGGCTCCTGCCTCGCCTGGTTGATCCTCATGCAAGAGAGCCACAAGGACAACGCCACCTCCAGCCGGACAGTGTCACACTTCTACTCTGGGTTCTGGCTGAACAAAACCGGAAAGGCCCCTGCTGCCCTGTGTCCTGCGCTCGCAGGCGCCACCTTCCTCAAAGACATTCCAGCCAAAGAACGAGTCGAGGTGCAGGTGCTCCACAATCCAGCCAGAACCACCTTCTCTCATCTGCAAAAACAAACTACCGCCACCCTGACTGTGGCTCTGTCTGTTATCAATGTCACCGGTCTTGTGTGCCTAGAAGGCCAGGGAACGCAGCTGGTGGGCCACAGCTCCTGCCGAATCACCAGAACATTAGACTCAGTTGACCCCCCTTCCTTTGTTGCTTCTCCGAACATGTACTTTGTGTGTGGCACCAAAGCTTACACCTGGCTCCCGAAAGGTTGGAAGGGTATCTGTTACATTGCCTTCGTTCTTCCACCCACATATGTAGCCCCTGCCAACCACCACCGGCAGAGGCGTGCAGACGACATTGGACAAGCCGACTCCACTGGAGCACAGTTCCTGGATGCAGCAAAGGGACTTGTTCCTCTGTGGGGCCCAATGGCAAACAGCCGCGCTATCCGACACCTGACCCAGGCAGTAAAAACAACGATCAACATCACGGCTGGCATCCTCGCCAACAACACTGCGGAGCTTCAGGCGGTCCGCCTTGTGACCCTTCAAAACCGTCTTGTCCTAGACGTGGTCCTAGCCGACCGAGGAGGAGCATGCCGCATCATCGGATCTAGCTGCTGCACCTACGTGCCTGACAACTCGCCTTCCGTCTACAAGGCAATTGAACACCTCCACAGACTTTCCTCAGAGGTTCACCAAGAACAGGAAGGATGGTCGCTTGGGAGCTGGTTCTGGGACGCTTTGAAGAACTGGGGTTGGAGGTTGTTTTCCTTCGTGCTGATACCTGTTGTGATAATATGTGGGTGTTGCTTAGGTATCCAATGTCTGCCACCTTTGTGCGGCCTTGTTTCCAATTGTATGTGCCCAAAGACTTTGGACTTCCGAAATGAGCACATGAGTCCCCTCTATGATGTAGAAATACGCGGCCTTATGGGGATAAACCCAAACTGACAAGTTGGCGAGACATGTTAAAAGGGAGGACTGTGGAATTTTAGTTTGCGATCTGAACATCATCTGCGCCAGCTTGTCACCTATGTACTACGTGCACGGCAGCCATTTTAGATATCATGGTCTCCCTGTCCACGATCGATCGCCAGCACGCCCCTCTGACCCAGCAAGCATCCTCCGCGCACCCTGGCTCCCCCTCCCTCCCCCTCATGAACATAAACCTTCTGCATGACCCTGTCCTTGGGAGTCACGCCAGCGCCTGACCAACACCTCCTCTCCTCCCATGAATGACCCTCTGTTGATAAACCTTCCCACCGCGCTCGATTGTCCACGCGGCATGAATACCACTCCTTTGATGACCCCTTCCCCCGTGTCCAGCTGTCCACACAGGTCCGAGGCCATCGCCTAAGCCGGCAGATATCATTTACTGCCCCTTATTGTATGAGGTCGCTCTCCTTCAAAGGACCCTCTATTGATCCAGGCCTCCCCACCCCCTGTGACATGATCAGGCGCACACATCCTAAGACTCGACGGAACACTCAGCTGCATGATGACCCCCTCCTCTTATCAGCAGGTTGAGGACCTCTATTGTGGAGGTATCTGGGGGTGGGATTGACACGAGGATTACTGGGATGTCTTTTCCTTTATGCCACAATGTTCTGATTGTAATAAAGAAAGGTCACATGCCATAAACCAGTGTATAAGAGGCCAGGCCTCCGAGAGGCTGTTAGAGCACCTCGAGACGATACCTTGTTGTCTGATCTGATGTGTTCTGCTCCGTCGGAATAAAACTTCTGTTTCCTGCCTTCTGGTCTCCGGCGCCTGCCTCATTGCTTGGTAAATTTGAATGGTACAAGGGCGGTTAGCGCCGGGCAAATCTTGAGAAAGGTCCTAGCCCTACCTTTTTCCACATGTATGCAGGGAATGACACATCAGCTGCAGATAGTGTCTCTGATTTAACACCTGAGGGTCCAATTAATTTTCCCACAGAGAAAACAATAGAAAGGGCCATAAAGAACATGCGCTCCTCCGGCGCAATGGGACCTGACGAACTTCCTATGACGGTTCTGAAACAGGAACCCGTATAATGGAGTAAGATCCTTTACCCATTGTTTAAATCCTGCTTTGTTACTAAAACGGTCCCTGCTTCTTGGAGGGGAAGTATATTGATCCCTATTTTTAAGAAGGGAGCTAGGGATAACCCCATGAACTACCATCTGATAGCCCTCCTTGACTCAATCGGAAAGGTCTTTGCGAAATGTATCTTAATATTACTTAACGATTGGATCGAGGAGAATAATATCTTACCATTTGAACAAACTGGATTCCGCAGGGGGCACGGTACATTAGATAATCTCACCGCCCTACATGTGATTTCTGATAAATACACACATGTGAGAGGGGGGGGGGTGTTCGCTGCTTTTATTGATTTCTCCACAGCGTTCGATAAAGTTGATCGTCGAACGCTGTGGAGAAAATTAGCAGCCCTTGGTTTACCATCTTATTTATTGGATCTTGTACGTGCTCTCCATATGGATACTTGGTGCTGTGTTCTGCAAGGTGGAGAAAGAGGACTCTCGCAGCGAATCCCATCCTTGAACGGCCTTAAACAAGGCTGTCTTCTGGCTCCATTATTGTTTCCCTTGTACACTGTAGACCTTCCTGCTTCCCTGACAGCTTGTGTGGGTATAGCTCCGGTGGTAGGGGGGGCCCTATCTCTTGTTTGATGTATGCAGATGGTATTCTTGTTCTAGATCTAACACCTAAAGGTCTCAATAATCGGCTGCAGGCTCTACATGCTTTTGCTGACTCTCATTTTATGAACATTAATACATCTAAAAGTAAAATTATGTGTATTGCAGGGAAAAAGAAGTGCCGTTCTGAAAACTTTGGATGGTTTATCGGTGGCCAGAAATTAAAGGTTGTTAAATCCTATACCTTTTTGGGTAAAATAATTGCGGCGAGTTTGAGTGAGAGGCCCCATATCGAGCATAGTTCACGTAAAGCCCTCGCTCATGGCAAAGGTTTAAATTCCCTCTGTCTCGCCACCAGAAAAAGACACTTCGCCTGTTTACTTGAGGTGTATAGGGCAAAGATTCCTGCTACGATATTATATGGCATAGAACTCATAGAGCTGAAGCACTGGGGTTTCTGTCATAAAATTGAAGGGAAACTCTTAAGATCCCTATCCACCCTCAACACTGCGTGCTCTTTGGCCGCATGTAGGCTCGATTTTGGCCTTAGGAGCAGCTGGGTTCAGGGATTATGTGCCCTGGTAAGATGGGTGGCTTGTTTGGCTAGAGCTGAACCGGGTTCGATGAGAGCACTCCTTAAAAGTGAACTGTTGGGCAACTTCAAAGAGTTCTCACGAATAGTAAGGAACTTTAGAAGAGCTGTGTCACTTTTAAAGTTAGACGAAAGTGTTTTGTTCCTTCACTCACCGACCCAGCTAAAAATCCTGCTAAAACAGGCATCGTGGGAACTCTGTTTTCAAACAGATAAGAATATAATACAAGAAAAAGGGGGTTGTGACCTCCTCCTTAATTCTTACTCTATGAAGTTGGCCCAACCCTATGCCACATGGAATATGCCACATGGTGTTCGCAGATTTTGGTTTCTCTTACGATACGATTTACTGCCCCTAAATTTACTCTTATCCAAATGGTATGGATCCTCTCCCATGTGCAACTTTTGTAATTTGAGTATACAGGATCGTACACATGCCTTGTTGATTTGCCCTGCACTCCGCCTATTGCAGCTTAAATGGTTAAAACCAATATGTCTCCGACTAGGTATTTCTAATGTGAATATTTTTCTACAATTCCTATACTGTCCTCCAAATGAAATGTTTTGCTTCCATATTTTTAATTTTTTTAAAGGTTTTTTAGCTATTTATTAATGTGCTATGGAGAGGCCTGACGTTGTTTATTCTTGTTTATTTGTCAATGGATGCAATTTGTTTTTTGTTTATTAACTGAATTTTTTCTTCAGTATGTAATTTGTATTGTGAATTTTATGTGGCCCTCGTTGAGAGCCAAAACATAATAAAAATTGAATTGAATTGAATTGAGTGGAGGGGTGGGTGACCAATGGAGGGATGATGAGACAAATAAACAAAAGAAAAAAACACTTACCTACCGCATTGCCGCATCGCGCCCCTCTCCAGTGCAGGCATAGTCTCTCAGAGTCCACTGTGGCCAATCCTGATCCTGCTTTCATGATGTTAAAAGCAGCATCAGAATTAGTCTGAGCGCTGATGATTTGCACTCCCATTTAGACTGGGAGCCTGTGTCTGGTCTCGCCATCCTGGTAACGCAGCTCAGGTTGGAGAGAGCTTCAGTGGTGCGCAAGATGGTTTAGCCGGCCTGAGACGTTTGGCCCGACCGGCATGCACACTGAATAGCAGTGCAACCACTCCTCCATCAGTCTGTCATTCCTCTGGCCCCTCCCCAAAGCCTTTGCTCTGAGAGCAAAAATAAAAACGATAATAAGCAAGGGTTTCTTATCATTCTAGTTTTCATTTTTTTTGCCTGCTTGCAGGTGGGGGGGGATGCTCCTTCACCATAGCGGAGGAGCACCCACTGCATTACTGCAGCTTTGGTCCATCAATCACTAGGAAGGAATTCACATAAATTGCAGTAAGCTTGCTGCACCCTTAGTGTAGTGTTCATGTGCTAGAAACAAAATGAAAGAACATTCAATGCAGCTCTATTAAAATATGCAAAACAAAGGCCAGATGTTTGTGTTCTGTGCAGGAAAGAAAACTTCTTTCAATTGCAGGGGCGTTCCCTGCCTTAGGGTGCCGGGGCATTGCCCCATTTATATTATATGCCCCACTGCAGCAAAATAAATATAAGCAATAAGCTCAGTATAGGCTGCATTACTATATCTTTTTCCTGTTCCCGTAAGTCAGCAGTCAGTCTGCCGGGCACGGCAGCAGCAGACAAGGGGGGTGAACCAAGTTGACATTTGGTGGACTGGAGCTGAGCCGGAGGACACAAGTGACATGTTGATGACATACTTTACTAGTATGGGAAAGAGCACACAGCAACGTGCGTATGTCAGGTTGACCGGGTGCCTTTCCCTGCCCAAACCGACATGCGCAGTACGGGATTCTCTGTAACACTCATTGAGTGAGTGAGGGTTGTTGAAAACAGCAGACCTCTAGCACCTAATGAGCAGTGAGTTTGCCTTCAAATGCCAATCCTGGGGCTGGTATCATGCTGTGTAACACATGACAAGAGAGCAGCAGGTCTGGATTGGCTGCCAGGCAATGCAGGCCTTTGGCTGCAGCAGTGATGTTTCTCACAGATGGCACTGCGGGGTGCGAGAGCCTGCCACGGAGCAAAGACCAATCACTACAATGGCTTTGTGAAGCCATGCAGTGATTGGCCATTTTATCAGTTGCTGGGTGGGCTATTGCGTTGTCTGTGCCGCCTGCTTCCTCTCCGCCAGCGAGCCACACCACTACCAGTGCCACACACCTATGCTGCTGTAGCCAGGAAGGCAGCATGCTTGAGCAGTGAAGATCCAGCAGAGCCAAGGATGACACTCAGTCGACGAGGACCAGTATATAAACACCACCAGAGCCAGCCACTTGATTTCCAAGCAAAAGTAGGAGGCAATGGCAACCTTGTGTGTGGCGCACAACGAAGGTCAGATAAGACGACACAAGCAGGTTAAGTTAAGTGGGCGGATGGGGGAAAGAACAGAGAAGCCCCAGTCAGATTCGGACTGAAATGACGTAGAGGTGAAGTCAGTTTGATTTTGGTAGTGGTCGGTTAACAACAACACAATAATTCCCGAACCTTACAGAATGCAAAAAACTCACCTCTGATGCTGGCCTGGTTAAATGAGGAAGACAAGTAAGTATGCTTCCTTACTACATCTGTATGTGATGTCTTTAATGAATAGTGTTAGCGACTTAGCACGTGCAGAAGTTTCCATTTTATTATTTAATTCCATTTGCGCATAATGTCTCTAGTTTTGCGCGGCGGCACCGCCATAATGGCTTTGATAATGTAAAGTAACCTGACCGAGTCTCCTTTTGACCAGGTGGCATGCCTTGAGGGCTATCTGAAATGGGAGGGTTTCTTTGATCATGGCGTACTTGCGCTTCCTTTCAGATACGCAGTATATGTGAACTGAAGAGCAAGTCTAAATGGAGCCATGCTAGCCGGTAGCTAACATCACTGTGCTGCATTTTACTGGTTGTGGGGCTCGCCACTCAACAGCTGCCCCATTACTGGCCAAACTTAAGCTCCAATGCTCCATTGATAGAGCGGAGCGCCAAAGCCGCAACTTGCTTGCAGCCACAGCTTAGTCCAGCCCTGCTCACCTCAAGTCAGTCAGTGATAGCTAGCATTCAATAGCTGCGAACATAATCCCAAGTAGTGAGGCATGGACAGGCCTGGCGGAAGCGAGCCTGCAGTCTGCCTGGAGCAGAGGCCACAATTCCTCCTTTGAGCCCCCTTCGCCGCGCTTGTCTCTACTCTTCACCTCCCCTAGGCCCTCAGAAATCTGCATCAGGCTCAGGCCCCCGGGGCACGGGGTCACACATGTTCTCTCCAGCAGGGTTGTATCTTATCAGGAGGATAAGATTACGATACAACCCTGCTGTAGAAAACAAATGTACGCCAGTGAGGGTGTTATGTTATGTTATGTCATGTTATGTTATGTTATGCTATGTTATGTTACCACAACTTGTAAAGGGCGACGGCTGACCCAGCAAAGAGGCGTCCCAGTGCTGACAGCAGAGCAACAGACAAGGTAAAAGGGAGCAGAGAGAGCAAGCCTATAGTGCAGGAAATAGGTGTGTTTTTATTACCTTCCTAAATTCCAGGTAGTTGTTGAGGCCGCGGATGTGAGCAGGCAGCAGTGCACAGCAGTCAGGCTTGGGACCTGGGCCTGGCTCAATTATATTTCCCATTTATTGAGCAGCAGGAGCTGCCTGGATGATACGTGGGATTCGCCATCAGTGTGGGTAGGTTTTTTATGACTGAGATATAGTTGCATAACTGTTGTAATTTAGGGGTCAATGTCTGGATTAACAGTTTTCTTGTAATCTGCTGTGCAGTTAAGAAATTAAGGCTATTTTTAGCCCCTTCATACCTACCCCCAACCCAAAAAAATTGTATAACGTACAGTAGGGAGAATGAAACAGAAGCAAATTTCTGTACACAGGAACATTTTAAAATAGGCAATATATACCAGTCAGTAAAATGCAGACTAATTGGAAGGGAACTGTGTATACTTTTTCTCCAAAAACGTTGAAATGTTGCAGACCTCACAGGGCTCTTTATCTTCTCTAATTGAGTACAATATCAATGATCATTATATGCCCCAGATTAACTGTTGTCCAGTCACACATTTTGCTGCTTGGAAATGTACACCTGCATTTTCTTGTACTGCAAAATGTTTCCTTTTAGTTAGTGCCTGTGAACAGTGCATGTTGGATGGGAAGGGTTCATTCCTGGCAGTGACATAGCTTGCACGTTCCACCTTTCCTCTGTCTTACACACATATTATTTTCCTGTCTTCCTTCTCTCTGGTCTCTGGAGATGCGGTGTCTTGTATGTTTTACTGCATTTCAGGATCTTCTGCGTTTCATCTGGTCCTTCTCTGTAATATTAGTAGGTCTTGTCTTTCCACCAGACATTCAGTCGATGGAAAACTCTGCATACGCACAATTGATCTCTATCCCACCTTTACTCCACCAAGACTGAACCTGAATCCAAGAGAAAATAAAAAGAGGGAAACAGAAAGACAAACTTTGGAATTATTTTGGAGCAGAAGGCCTACTTACATCAGCCATTATGCTTTGATGACAGTTAATAGCTCTCTCTGCTATGTTAGGCTTGTAACTTTTAAACTGCATGTAACAAAATCGTCTCTCTGACAAAAGCAATAACCCTCTGAACTATCTACATTCTATACACTTTCATGATCTGTATGGTACACGTTCTTTGTGACAGGTATATTGACCCTCTGTGCATTACCATTACCCTGGGCTAAGTTCCTGATTGGGGAAGTGCGTGGGCAGGTATTGGGTTGGTGAATTGTGATTTCCACAGTCATTGCTTGGGTTTCGTGTATAATTTGTGTTTGGTTGACACTACTAAATCATGTAATATTTTTTCAGCATTTGGTAAAGTCTCAGCCTGATGACCTTTACCCAATATTTGAGCAAAGACCGGCCTGACCTAAAACTATAACAAAACGCCCAAGACAGAGGGAAGACTTACAGACGTACATTCTCAAACACCTGCTACACAGAAGTTGATTGGCTTACATGGTGTACTTCAACAAATTCTCTGTTCTACTTCCCCTGCTTGCTGTTTGGTGGTGACATTCCTAGGACAAAAAAGGAGTAACAGACTTGAAGCATTTGTAAGACAAAATAAAGAATCATGGACACACAAGAATCCATATGGAAAACTAACATGATCGGGGATGTTGGGAGAGACACTGATTGAAGCCCACATAAGCGCGGCATACAGCAAATCAATACAGAAACACAGTGAAGCAGTTGAACTGGCATTAGGAGCGCATGATGAATCTGAAAGTCCCTCAAATCCTAGTATATTCAGTGGCCTTGTGGATTTAATAGCAATCAAAGCTACAGTCTTTAAGGGCACCTCTAAAACAAAACAAAATTAAGTCCTTGAGTGTATGCTAGAAAATATGAGAAGCTATATTGTCCAACAGGTGACAAACACAGACGTTTTGGCTATTTAGGCTGACGGCACCACTGGTGTGGCCACTAAGACACAGTATATTAGTCTTTTGGTACCTTAACAATAACTGTAAAGTTGTGGAGAGATTCTATGTTTTCACTCATTTAAGAGACTGTAGTGCAGAAACCATTACTTTAGCTATACTACGTGAACTGAACTTGATTTTTTCAGCGCAACCTCAAAAACAAAAACGTATTGCACAAAGCTTTAATGGTGCGTATGTGATGGGTGGAAGCCTTGGTGGAGAACAAAGAAGAATTAGAGATATGTACCCTAATGCCCATTATGTGCACTGTTATGCCCACCAACTTAATCGTACTATGCAACAGGCAGTATCAAGGATCTCCTAGGCCCAAATGTTCTTTTGGATGTAGGAGGCATGGCAACATTCTTCTCACATTTCCCCAAAAGAAAGGAAGTACTTCAGGAAATTGTGGCCAAAAGGCTTCCAAAGGGATCACAAACTCGTTGGATTTTTCACATACATGCGATCAACGTCATATTCCTATATAGGGTCGATCCTAGGAAATGTTTTAAGCCCATAGAAGCCAATGCTGTTTTTTAATTCAGGAGTCAGAATGAATCACATGGCTTTGCTAGAACACTACAAGACAGAGAGTTTCAGTTCTTTATGTTTTTATTTAATGAAATAATGCCTCCTGTTGATATATTATACAGCCAGTTACAAAAACAAGCAATAGACACTGTCTTTGTGGAAAGATCTACCAGTCTGCTTGTCACCAGCATGAGCAAAGTGAGAGATGGGGTTGACAATTTAGACATCAGACTGCCAAAGGATTCTACTTTCTCACACCGCAGGAAAAATATCAGCAGTCTGGTCCGAATTGCAAAGGAGGTATGTGACATTACATTTGTGCATGCACTGCAATATTTTTCTTTTACAAAACATTTGGTGAGTGCCACATTACTGCAAAGTGATCAGTTTGCAACATATGATGATTCCTTCCCTGAGTAGGCTCTGAATGAGGATGTGGAAGCTTATCCTACGATCAATAAAGAGGATCTGAGAACTGAGTTGACTGCACTGTACAGAATTCTCGTATAGTAGCAGGCCATTGGTGTCATTTCTTTGCTGGCTTCAATTCAGAAACTTAATATAGAAAAGTAACGTACATAGGCAGTGGCTTTACTAAAAACAGCCATTACCACTCCTATGATAACAGCAGAGTCGGAACAATGTTTTTCCACTTTAAACAAAATTAAGACAATCCTAGGGAACACCATGATTGAGGAAGGGCTGAATGCTTTAGCAATGCCCTATATAGAGAGAGACCTTGTCAAAAGAATCCCAGACTTTAATGTTCAAGTCAGACGTGCTGATTTTGTCTACAAAAATTGAACAGTATGTTAATCCTAACATATCTTGAATGCTGCTTTTGTGACCTGCTAAGTTGTTTGATAAATAAAAAAATCTGTGAGGTAGTCAGCATTGTTATCTTCAAGTCTGTTATGAAGCTCTGTGGTTATACTGAATAAGCATCTACTTATGTTATTATGATATCTCTTTATTAATGTAATAACTGTACTTTCACAATTGCTTTATTAACCTGCTTGCTTTCTTATATTTGCTTGAAAATGTACCATTTGTCCGCGCTTTTTCAAAATGTTCCCAGCGGGAGAACCCACCGAACCTGCCTTAGGTTGCTCATTTTACGCCTCACCCCTTTCAAATGTCACCAGTCACCACTGCAGTACAGGCACAGGTTACTACATAGATAGAGCCACATGTATGGATGTCATTTAGGGGTTGCCAGGGGATTGCAGCTGCAACACAAGGCTTGTTCCTTGCGACCCCTGGCATTGCCCATGTGACCCTGGAGTCAGAGATCACAAAGGCAGTGGTAGTAGCAGAAGGAAAACAGTGCTCAAATGAGGCATGTGCACTTTCTATTATTCAAGCAGAAATGAGATTTTTTTATTTATTTTATTTTGTTTCGCACTTTCCCATTTTGCAAATAGACATTTTGAAGCGAGTGCAATCCACACTCAAATTAATTAAAATGGTGCTTTTCTTCAGGCTTAGTAAATCTGCACAATTGATTTCAGGGGTACTAATGATAGTTACTAAACATTGTATGGCCCTTTTCAAGAATTCTCACTCCAGAAGAACGAGAAAAAACGAATCCTAGGGATTACCTTGCAGGTTCTGCTTGTATCACATTGACTTATGGTCAGCCATTTGGTTGACTGCCTCTGCTCTGCTGCTTCACACGTGATACATACTTGGTAATTCACGCAAAGCAGCACAGCACAGCAAGAAAAGTCACTGCATTCTGTTCCATGACTGAGTGAGAGGAGAACAGCACCATATATATTAAGATATGGTGTTGATCTGCTCTCTCCCAGTGCTGGCTCAATTCTGGCTGCCTTGAAACAATGGTATAATCATGTTAGGGTCTCTGTGTTGTATGAAGCATAGGGCTTGTGCTGGAAGCAGGTCTTTCCAGTAAAAAATGTATGCTTTAAGGTATAATGTGTGCTCTAGAATGCAGCACACATTCAAAGAGGAATACAACGAGGGTGAGTGAAAATGTTTTCCTTGTTACACCTTCCTCAAGAAGGCACACATGTTTGGTGCAAATCCGTCTCTACAATTCATTGTAGTTAAGAGTTTGCTTCAAACTCATGGATGGTTGCATGGGAATGCCCATGCACCAACAGTAGAATGAAAGACAGTTCTCTGTGCAGCTTGGTATTACTTTGAGTAACAATCCACTGAAAATAATGATTTGAATTGGATTGTATATCCCACCACAGCACTTTGCATCAGGTTTGTGTTAATAAAGTAACACAATCCTAATGCAAAGTTGTTTGTAAATCTTGTTCATAGTGTGGGATTGAAACTTGAAAAAAATGAATGTGCCTTTCATTTGAGGCTGTGTGGAAGAGCTGATCATCTTGTCTGGGCACTGGGCAAAGTGTTCGGCACTTGTCTCGGCCAGGGCATTTTGAGCTGGGTCTTAGTAAGTGGGCCCATGCATTTGCATGGAGCTTTGTGTCAATGCTGGCTGTATTTGGGTAGATGGCTGCTACAAACCCAACATATTAAGGCAGTACTCCTGGCATGTAATAGTTGCACTCATAGTATATCATTTTTTTTTTTAATATATTTGTATTGCAGGAATTAGCCAAAGTTACATATTAGCTCAGAGACACATCACCTGTATCAATCATAAGAAAGAAACCCCTATAGGGGAACACCCCTTGTACACAGCCATTCAGCCCACATCCCGGAGGTTGTGCGGCGTTTGCTGTGAGTCCACGCATGAGGGTCTAATAGTCTTCTGGTGTCGATCCGAATAAGTGAACAGTCTTCTTCTGCTTTTCTAAACAACTTGAAAACACCCCTTTCTTCCCACCTAACCAAACCCCCCCAGAGGACCAAGGACCAATCACACGGTATGAAAAACAGCAATGTCAGTAAGAGCTTACTACGCTTCCCTCCACCTCTATCCACCACCCTCCTCCCCCTGCCCCGCCATCGGTGCGCTGTGTGTGTGCTAAGAGCTTGTGGAAGGAAACCATTTCCTGCTATATAGGAGATCGTAGTGATACATTTCTACTGGGACTGAGGCTGTATACCATCATCACTATCGGATTCGCTGGAAGTGCTGTAATCGCGCAAGGCCTGCACTAACGTCTCCCCCTCCTGTGCTGCCTCTAACGCCTTCTGGTTCTGCTGCCAGCTCGCAATTTGATACCTCAGGGTGCTCTCCCCCATAGCCCACTTTAGAAGTTCATTGCGCCATTTAGTGCCTGTTGGACCAACTCGCGCTTTCCAATGCCTGGTTATCTCCCGCTTTGCCAGAATGAGCCCCAGATCAATAAATTTACTGGAGAGTTTGTTTTTAGGAGTGTGCGGGAACCAATGTAGGATCCCTACCGCAGCGTCAAATACCAGGGTCCTCCCAGTGACCCCATTAAGGGTGTCTCCTATCAGCAACCAGTATGAGTACAGCGCAGGGCAGGACCACAACATGTGTATGAGGTCAGCCGCAGGTGTCCGGCATCTGGGGCAGGCCGCCGTGTCTGAGGCGAAGTATTTCTGAATTTTCTCCGGGGTCAAGTAGGCCCGGTGGAGTATGTAGAAGTGAACCAACTGAAACCGGGCGTGGCGCGTTCCCTTCCAGGCTCGGCGCATTAGCTGTGCCCAAGTAGTCTCTGGTATGTCTTTCACAATGTCAGCCTCCCACCGAGTCCTGAGTGTATCGAGCGGGGGCAGCCCCTTGTTGATCAATCTGGAATACAAACACGTTACTGCTTTGACCATCCCCGACGACATCATGACATATTGGCACACCACTGACGTTGGCGGCTCCTCCAGGCCCTTCTGCCAGAGCATCTGGATCGCCCGCGTGACTGCCGCGTGAAGCAGGAAATTCCCCCGGGGTATGTCAAAGCGGTCCAGAATCTCCTGAAAGGATAACAACACTCCATCCTCATAGAGGTCGCCCACTAGTTGTAGCCCTGCATCTTCCCAGTAACTTAATCGCGACCAGTCGCCTCCGTGTGGTAAGGCAGTGAGCATCCCCAGTGGAATCTCCGGAGCATACGGATGTTTCAGCTCCGCTCGGCCATGTACACGGTTCCAGCACAAACGTATGGTGCGTTATTCGTGTGTGAGGTCCCTCAAGGCTAACCGTTGTCACAGTGCGATATAGGATATAACATGTCTGGGCATACCACTTCCCCTCCTCTCTTCTGGGCCTCGGAACTCCCTCGCTACTTCCTGGGTATAAGTCTGCAGGTGGGCTGCCAAATAGTACTTTTCAAAGTCCGGCACCGCCAGACCTACCTCCGATTTCGGCCTCATCACGGTCTTGAGTGCCACTCTGCGGCGGCCCGATTCCCAGAGGAACGCCACTAACATGGAATTCAGGGACCGGTAGGTGGCCGGCGGGATCCAGACCGGGAGCGTCCGAAAATAATATAGCAGCCAAGGGAGCGCCACCATTTTCAGCAGTGCAATACGTCCTGCCACCGATAGCGGCAAAGTGACCCAAAAGCCCATACTGCCCCGTAGTGCTCCAACACACCGGGCGATATTGCCGTCTAGGATATCGGCGGGGCCATGATACACGTATACTCCTAGGTATTTGAGGCAGCTAGGCTCCCATCTAATCACCCTGGTGGTGTCAGGTCTGGGCTCCCCCCTTCGAACCGGGAACAAGCAAGTTTTGGCCCAGTTCATTCTAAGGCCCGAGAGCTCCCCGAAGGTCGTAAGGGCCATATCAGCCCCGGTCAGGGCTTCACCTGAATCCTCAAGGAAGAGCAGCAGATCATCGGCATAGAGAGAGATGTATTGTTGCCCCGTCGAGGTCCGTAACCCTCTGAAGTAGGCCCCAGTCTGAATCGACAGCGCCAGTGGTTCCACCGCGAGCGCAAAGAGCAGGGGGGACAGCAAGCATCCCTGTCTCGTGCCTCGTTCCACTGGGTATTGTTGGGAGATCAGTGGGCCCGATCTCACTCTGGCCATCGCCGAAGCATACAGTACCATGGTCCATCAGATGAACCCCTCTCCCAGACCGAAGTGTACAAGCACTCTATGTAGGTACTCCCACTCCAGACTGTCGAAGGCCTTTTCAAGGTCAATCAAAAGGATTAAGGGGCACGGGGCCTCAACGTGAGGTTCCTCCAGTAGGAGGAATAGGCGGCGGATATTCATTGTCGTGTTACGTTTGGGGATGAATCCCGCCTGATCGTCATGCACTAAGGAGCTCATGTGACCCAACAATCTCGACGCTAGTATGCTGCTCAAAATTTTGTAGTCTACTGTTAGCATCGAAAGCGGTCGGTAAGATGCCGGGTCACTGGCCTCCCTGCCAGGCTTGAGTAGGGGAACCACCAGGGCCTCGCACATCGATCCAGGGAGGCGTCCCAAGCGCTTCGCTTCCCTATACACCACCAATAACCGGGGAGCCAGGAGGTCTACGTAGGTGGAGTAAAACTCCACCGGGAGTCCGTCTAGGCCCGGAGTCTTGTTTCTCGCCATCCCCTTTATGGCGCTGCGGATTTCCCCCAGCTCTACGTCTTTCCCCAATTCTTTCGCTTTTTCAGGCTCTAGAGCGGGGATCGACAAACCCTGCAAGTATTCATCAATCTGGGCAGTTTCCTGCGTTAGTCTACTGTGGTACAACCTTTCCTAGTAACGCAGATAACAATCAAGAATCTCTGGCTGAGTGCATACATCGGTGCCCTCCGCGGTATGCATTGCCATCATTGGGGTGGTACGTCTCTTGGGGTTGGCCAGCCAAGCCAAGAGCGCTCCCGATTTATCCCCCTCCGTTAGCGACCTGGTTACGTAAGCCTTATAGTCGAAGCTACGCAGTCATTCAACCTCCACAGCCACCGCTTCCCTCGCTGCTGAGGTTTGTTCCTGAAGTTCCGGGTGGCCGGGGCGGAGAAGCTCCATCTCGCAGAGTCTCCGGTCAGCGTTGGTCAGGTCATCTAGGATGACCCGCCTCATTCCTACCTTTTTGGTTATGCAGTATCCTCTAACTACCACTTTCAATGCATCCCACTCTGAGGCCCCCGTCCCAGCCGTGCCCTCGTTCACCGTGAAGTATTCAGCGATTTTGTCTTCCAGATCCGTCCTAAACACCAGATCTTCTAATATCTCGGGGCGCAGCTTCCAAGTGGGTACACTAGGGGCACCCGGAAACCATCGAAAGTCTACTATTAGGGGATTGTGATCGGAGATAGTCCTCGTCAGGTATTCAGACCGCACGGTCGCGGACACTAGTTCCGCCGATCCCAGCAGCCCATCCAGCCGCACATGTAGCTCATGCATGCCAGAGAAGTGGGAATAGTCCCGGGTGAGTGGGTGCTGTGCTCGCCAAATGTCCGTCAGTCCCCATTGGGCTTGCCACTCCCTCCTACCCTTGGCCACACGATGGACTGGTGAGTCCGGGAGGGGGGGATGTGATCGGTCGAGATCAACGTCCACCACCGAATTAAAGTCTCCTCCCATCAAGAGGGAACCCGATAGGAAATGGGCCAGGGAGCCCGACAGCGCGGTCAAGAAAGCGAGTTGGTCCACGTTAGGCTCATAAATGCAACAAATGTTTAGAGCTCTACCCCCCAATGTGCCGGAAATTGCCACAAATCGTCCCTCCGGATCCACCACAGATTTAATAACCTGTAGGGGTACCCCGGCCCGCACCCAGATCAACACCCCTCTCGCATAAGCTGAGTATGTGGTGCAGTATACCTGCCCTCTCCACCTACGCTGCAGCGCCAGTCCCTCTGACTTAGTAAGGTGTGTCTCCTGAAGCAGCGCAATCTGTACTCCTCTGCGCACTAGGTAAGCTTGGATCTTATGCCGTCTGGACATGGTATGAAGGCCCCAAACATTCCAAGTGATACATTTCAAATTAGTGGAATCAGCCATTGTCCCATAGTGTCTCATCCAGTTTCCCCCAGCAATGCTCAGATATAAACAGTTTCACTATTAGCCTCACACCAATGGCGGGTTCCCCCCCCAATAAAAACAGAACTCCCCCCTGCCTCACTCTCCCCCCCACCCTCCCCAGAACAGGTCCCAAATAGTGCCATCTAGTTCCCATCCAAACTGTACCCTTAGAAACCCCCCCCCAACTAACCCGACGGTAGCCACCGCAGGTGTGCCTTAAGGGCTGAGTGGGGGTCGAGCGCCGATAGGGGATCACCGTGTCTCAATGCTGCCGAGACTTGACCGAGCTCCAGATCATGGAGGTCGGGAAGAAGGTGCTACCCCAACCCACCCGGTAATCAATGGCCTAGCAGCTCCCGCCAGGGTCCCCCCCACCCTCAGCCATGCCCTCTCATCCAACTGGAACCAGCTCACCCGAGTTCATCCCTGCCCATCTAGTAGGCCTTCTGCCGAATCAGGGATAATCACAGGTAAGTTCACACTGTCAGTCTCAAATCCTAGTATATTCAGTGGCCTTGTGGATTTAATAGCAATCAAAGCTACAGTCTTTAAGGGCACCTCTAAAACAAAACAAAATTAAGTCTTTGAGTGTATGCTAGAAAATATGAGAAGCTATATTGTCCAACAGATGACAAACACAGATGTTTTGGCTATTCAGGCTGACGGCACCACTGGTGTGGCCACTAAGACACAGTATATTAGTCTTTTAGTACCTTAACAATAACTGTAAAGTTGTGGAGAGATTCTATGTTTTCACTCATTTAAGAGACTGTAGTGCAGAAACCATTACTTTAGCTATACTACGTGAACTGAACTTGATTTTTTCAGCGCAACCTCAAAAACAAAAACGTATTGCACAAAGCTATAATGGTGCGTATGTGATGGGTGAAAGCCTTGGTGGAGAACAAAGAAGAATTAGAGATATGTACCCTAATGCCCATTATGTGCACTGTTATGCCCACCAACGTAATCGTACTATGCAACAGGCAGTATCAAGGATCTCCTAGGCCCAAATGTTCTTTTGGATGTAGGAGGCATGGCAACATTCTTCTCACATTTCTCCAAAAGAAAGGAAGTACTTCAGGAAATTGTGGCCAAAAGGCTTCCAAAGGGATCGCAAACTCGTTGGATTTTTCACATACATGCGATCAACGTCATATTCCTATATAGGGTCGATCCTAGGAAATGTTTTAAGCCCATTGAAGCCAATGCTGTTTTTTAATTCAGGAGTCAGAATGAATCCCATGGCTTTGCTAGAACACTACAAGACAGAGAGTTTCAGTTCTTTATGTTTTTATTTAATGAAATAATGCCTCCTGTTGATATATTATACAGCCAGTTACAAAAACAAGCAATAGACATCTGTCTTTGTGGAAAGATCTACCAGTCTGCTTGTCACCAGCATGAGCAAAGTGAGAGATGGGGTTGACAATTTAGACATCAGACTGCCAAAGGATTCTACTTTCTCACACCGCAGGAAAAATATCAGCAGTCTGGTCCGAATTGCAAAGGAGGTATGTGACATTACATTTGTGCATGCACTGCAATATTTTTCTTTTACAAAACATTTGGTGAGTGCCACATTACTGCAAAGTGATCAGTTTGCAACATATGATGATTCCTTCCCTGAGTAGGCTCTGAATGAGGATGTGGAAGCTTATCCTACGATCAATAAAGAGGATCTGAGAACTGAGTTGACTGCACTGTACAGAATTCTCGTATACTAGCAGGCCATTGGTGTCATTTCTTTGCTGGCTTCAATTCAGAAACTTAATATAGAAAAGTAACGTACATAGGCAGTGGCTTTACTAAAAACAGCCATTACCACTCCTATGATAACAGCAGAGTCGGAACAATGTTTTTCCACTTTAAACAAAATTAAGACAATCCTAGGGAACACCATGATTGAGGAAGGGCTGAATGCTTTAGCAATGCCCTATATAGAGAGAGACCTTGTCAAAAGAATCCCAGACTTTAATGTTCAAGTCAGACGTGCTGATTTTGTCTACAAAAATTGAACAGTATGTTAATCCTAACATATCTTGAATGCTGCTTTTGTGACCTGCTAAGTTGTTTGATAAATAAAAAAATCTGTGAGGTAGTCAGCATTGTTATCTTCAAGTCTGTTATGAAGCTCTGTGGTTATACTGAATAAGCATCTACTTATGTTATTATGATATCTCTTTATTAATGTAATAACTGTACTTTCACAATTGCTTTATTAACCTGCTTGCTTTCTTATATTTGCTTGAAAATGTACCATTTGTCCGCGCTTTTTCAAAATGTTCCCAGCGGGAGAACCCACCGAACCTGCCTTAGGTTGCTCATTTTACGCCTCACCCCTTTCAAATGTCACCAGTCACCACTGCAGTACAGGCACAGGTTACTACATAGATAGAGCCACATGTATGGATGTCATTTAGGGGTTGCCAGGGGATTGCAGCTGCAACACAAGGCTTGTTCCTTGCGACCCCTGGCATTGCCCATGTGACCCTGGAGTCAGAGATCACAAAGGCAGTGGTAGTAGCAGAAGGAAAACAGTGCTCAAATGAGGCATGTGCACTTTCTATTATTCAAGCAGAAATGAGATTTTTTGATTTATTTTATTTTGTTTCGCACTTTCCCATTTTGCAAATAGACATTTTGAAGCGAGTGCAATCCACACTCAAATTAATTAAAATGGTGCTTTTCTTCAGGCTTAGTAAATCTGCACAATTGATTTCAGGGGTACTAATGATAGTTACTAAACATTGTATGGCCCTTTTCAAGAATTCTCACTCCAGAAGAACGAGAAAAAACGAATCCTAGGGATTACCTTGCAGGTTCTGCTTGTATCACATTGACTTATGGTCAGCCATTTGGTTGACTGCCTCTGCTCTGCTGCTTCACATGTGATACATACTTGGTAATTCACACAAAGCAGCACAGCACAGCAAGAAAAGTCACTGCATTCTGTTCCATGACTGAGTGAGAGGAGAACAGCACCATATGTATTAAGATATGGTGTTGATCTGCTCTCTCCCAGTGCTGGCTCAATTCTGGCTGCCTTGAAACAATGGTATAATCATGTTAGGGTCTCTGTGTTGTATGAAGCATAGGGCTTGTGCTGGAAGCAGGTCTTTCCAGTAAAAAATGTATGCTTTAAGGTATAATGTGTGCTCTAGAATGCAGCACACATTCAAAGAGGAATACAACGAGGGTGAGTGAAAATGTTTTCCTTGTTACACCTTCCTCAAGAAGGCACACATGTTTGGTGCAAATCCGTCTCTACAATTCATTGTAGTTAAGAGTTTGCTTCAAACTCATGGATGGTTGCATGGGAATGCCCATGCACCAACAGTAGAATGAAAGACAGTTCTCTGTGCAGCTTGGTATTACTTTGAGTAACAATCCACTGAAAATAATGATTTGAATTGGATTGTATATCCCACCACAGCACTTTGCATCAGGTTTGTGTTAATAAAGTAACACAATCCTAATGCAAAGTTGTTTGTAAATCTTGTTCATAGTGTGGGATTGAAACTTGAAAAAAATGAATGTGCCTTTCATTTGAGGCTGTGTGGAAGAGCTGATCATCTTGTCTGGGCACTGGGCAAAGTGTTCGGCACTTGTCTCAGCCAGGGCATTTTGAGCTGGGTCTTAGTAAGTGGGCCCATGCATTTGCATGGAGCTTTGTGTCAATGCTGGCTGTATTTGGGTAGATGGCTGCTACAAACCCAACATATTAAGGCAGTACTCCTGGCATGTAATGGTTGCACTCATAGTATATCATTTTTTTTTTTAATATATTTGTATTGCAGGAATTAGCCAAAGTTACATATTAGCTCAGAGACACATCACCTGTATCAATCATAAGAAAGAAACCCCTATAGGGGAACACCCCTTGTACACAGCCATTCAGCCCACATCCCGGAGGTTGTGCGGCGTTTGCTGTGAGTCCACGCATGAGGGTCTAATAGTCTTCTGGTGTCGATCCGAATAAGTGAACAGTCTTCTTCTGCTTTTCTAAACAACTTGAAAACACCCCTTTCTTCCCACCTAACCAAACCCCCCCAGAGGACCAAGGACCAATCACACGGTATGAAAAACAGCAATGTCAGTAAGAGCTTACTACGCTTCCCTCCACCTCTATCCACCACCCTCCTCCCCCTGCCCCGCCATCGGTGCGCTGTGTGTGTGCTAAGAGCTTGTGGAAGGAAACCATTTCCTGCTATATAGGAGATCGTAGTGATACATTTCTACTGGGACTGAGGCTGTATACCATCATCACTATCGGATTCGCTGGAAGTGCTGTAATCGCGCAAGGCCTGCACTAACGTCTCCCCCTCCTGTGCTGCCTCTAACGCCTTCTGGTTCTGCTGCCAGCTCGCAATTTGATACCTCAGGGTGCTCTCCCCCATAGCCCACTTTAGAAGTTCATTGCGCCATTTAGTGCCTGTTGGACCAACTCGCGCTTTCCAATGCCTGGTTATCTCCCGCTTTGCCAGAATGAGCCCCAGATCAATACATTTACTGGAGAGTTTGTTTTTAGGAGTGTGCGGGAACCAATGTAGGATCCCTACCGCAGCGTCAAATACCAGGGTCCTCCCAGTGACCCCATTAAGGGTGTCTCCTATCAGCAACCAGTATGAGTACAGCGCAGGGCAGGACCACAACATGTGTATGAGGTCAGCCGCAGGTGTCCGGCATCTGGGGCAGGCCGCCGTGTCTGAGGCGAAGTATTTCTGAATTTTCTCCGGGGTCAAGTAGGCCCGGTGGAGTATGTAGAAGTGAACCAACTGAAACCGGGCGTGGCGCGTTCCCTTCCAGGCTCGGCGCATTAGCTGTGCCCAAGTAGTCTCTGGTATGTCTTTCACAATGTCAGCCTCCCACCGAGTCCTGAGTGTATCGAGCGGGGGCAGCCCCTTGTTGATCAATCTGGAATACAAACACGTTACTGCTTTGACCGTCCCCGACGACATCATGACATATTGGCACACCACTGACGTTGGCGGCTCCTCCAGGCCCTTCTGCCAGAGCATCTGGATCGCCCGCGTGACTGCCGCGTGAAGCAGGAAATTCCCCCGGGGTATGTCAAAGCGGTCCAGAATCTCCTGAAAGGATAACAACACTCCATCCTCATAGAGGTCGCCCACTAGTTGTAGCCCTGCATCTTCCCAGTAACTTAATCGCGACCAGTCGCCTCCGTGTGGTAAGGCAGTGAGCATCCCCAGTGGAATCTCCGGAGCATACGGACGTTTCAGCTCCGCTCGGCCATGTACACGGTTCCAGCACAAACGTATGGTGCGTTATTCGTGTGTGAGGTCCCTCAAGGCTAACCGTTGTCACAGTGCGATATAGGATATAACATGTCTGGGCATACCACTTCCCCTCCTCTCTTCTGGGCCTCGGAACTCCCTCGCTACTTCCTGGGTATAAGTCTGCAGGTGGGCTGCCAAATAGTACTTTTCAAAGTCCGGCACCGCCAGACCTACCTCCGATTTCGGCCTCATCACGGTCTTGAGTGCCACTCTGCGGCGGCCCGATTCCCAGAGGAACGCCACTAACATGGAATTCAGGGACCGGTAGGTGGCCGGCGGGATCCAGACCGGGAGCGTCCGAAAATAATATAGCAGCCAAGGGAGCGCCACCATTTTCAGCAGTGCAATACGTCCTGCCACCGATAGCGGCAAAGTGACCCAAAAGCCCATACTGCCCCGTAGTGCTCCAACACACCGGGCGATATTGCCGTCTAGGATATCGGCGGGGCCATGATACACGTATACTCCTAGGTATTTGAGGCAGCTAGGCTCCCATCTAATCACCCTGGTGGTGTCAGGTCTGGGCTCCCCCCTTCGAACCGGGAACAAGCAAGTTTTGGCCCAGTTCATTCTAAGGCCCGAGAGCTCCCCGAAGGTCGTAAGGGCCATATCAGCCCCGGTCAGGGCTTCACCCGAATCCTCAAGGAAGAGCAGCAGATCATCGGCATAGAGAGAGATGTATTGTTGCCCCGTCGAGGTCCGTAACCCTCTGAAGTAGGCCCCAGTCTGAATCGACAGCGCCAGTGGTTCCACCGCGAGCGCAAAGAGCAGGGGGGACAGCAAGCATCCCTGTCTCGTGCCTCGTTCCACTGGGTATTGTTGGGAGATCAGTGGGCCCGATCTCACTCTGGCCATCGCCGAAGCATACAGTACCATGGTCCATCAGATGAACCCCTCTCCCAGACCGAAGTGTACAAGCACTCTACGTAGGTACTCCCACTCCAGACTGTCGAAGGCCTTTTCAAGGTCAATCAAAAGGATTAAGGGGCACGGGGCCTCAACGTGAGGTTCCTCCAGTAGGCGGAATAGGCGGCGGATATTCATTGTCGTGTTACGTTTGGGGATGAATCCCGCCTGATCGTCATGCACTAAGGAGCTCATGTGACCCAACAATCTCGACGCTAGTATGCTGCTCAAAATTTTGTAGTCTACTGTTAGCATCGAAAGCGGTCGGTAAGATGCCGGGTCACTGGCCTCCCTGCCAGGCTTGAGTAGGGGAACCACCAGGGCCTCGCACATCGATCCAGGGAGGCGTCCCAAGCGCTTCGCTTCCCTATACACCACCAATAACCGGGGAGCCAGGAGGTCTACGTAGGTGGAGTAAAACTCCACCGGGAGTCCGTCTAGGCCCGGAGTCTTGTTTCTCGCCATCCCCTTTATGGCGCTGCGGATTTCCCCCAGCTCTACGTCTTTCCCCAATTCTTTCGCTTGTTCAGGCTCTAGAGCGGGGATCGACAAACCCTGCAAGTATTCATCAATCTGGGCAGTGTCCTGCGTTAGTCTACTGTGGTACAACCTTTCCTAGTAACGCAGATAACAATCAAGAATCTCTGGCTGAGTGCATACATCGGTGCCCTCCGCGGTATGCATTGCCATCATTGGGGTGGTACGTCTCTTGGGGTTGGCCAGCCAAGCCAAGAGCGCTCCCGATTTATCCCCCTCCGTTAGCGACCTGGTTACGTAAGCCTTATAGTCGAAGCTACGCAGTCATTCAACCTCCACAGCCACCGCTTCCCTCGCTGCTGAGGTTTGTTCCTGAAGTTCCGGGTGGCCGGGGCGGAGAAGCTCCATCTCGCGGAGTCTCCGGTCAGCGTTGGTCAGGTCATCTAGGATGACCCGCCTCATTCCTACCTTTTTGGTTATGCAGTATCCTCTAACTACCACTTTCAATGCATCCCACTCTGAGGCCCCCGTCCCAGCCGTGCCCTCGTTCACCGTGAAGTATTCAGCGATTTTGTCTTCCAGATCCGTCCTAAACACCAGATCTTCTAATATCTCGGGGCGCAGCTTCCAAGTGGGTACACTAGGGGCACCCGGAAACCATCGAAAGTCTACTATTAGGGGATTGTGATCGGAGATAGTCCTCGTCAGGTATTCAGACCGCACGGTCGCGGACACTAGTTCCGCCGATCCCAGCAGCCCATCCAGCCGCACATGTAGCTCATGCATGCCAGAGAAGTGGGAATAGTCCCGGGTGAGTGGGTGCTGTGCTCGCCAAATGTCCGTCAGTCCCCATTGGGCTTGCCACTCCCTCCTACCCTTGGCCACACGATGGACTGGTGAGTCCGGGAGGGGGGGATGTGATCGGTCGAGATCAACGTCCACCACCGAATTAAAGTCTCCTCCCATCAAGAGGGAACCCGATAGGAAATGGGCCAGGGAGCCCGACAGCGCGGTCAAGAAAGCGAGTTGGTCCACGTTAGGCACATAAATGCAACAAATGTTTAGAGCTCTACCCCCCAATGTGCTGGAAATTGCCACAAATCGTCCCTCCGGATCCACCACAGATTTAGTAACCTGTAGGGGTACCCCGGCCCGCACCCAGATCAACACCCCTCTCGCATAAGCTGAGTATGTGGTGCAGTATACCTGCCCTCTCCACCTACGCTGCAGCGCCAGTCCCTCTGACTTAGTAAGGTGTGTCTCCTGAAGCAGCGCAATCTGTACTCCTCTGCGCACTAGGTAAGCTTGGATCTTATGCCGTCTGGACATGGTATGAAGGCCCCAAACATTCCAAGTGATACATTTCAAATTAGTGGAATCAGCCATTGTCCCATAGTGTCTCATCCAGTTTCCCCCAGCAATGCTCAGATATAAACAGTTTCACTATTAGCCTCACACCAATGGCGGGTTCCCCCCCCAATAAAAACAGAACTCCCCCCTGCCTCACTCTCCCCCCCACCCTCCCCAGAACAGGTCCCAAATAGTGCCATCTAGTTCCCATCCAAACTGTACCCTTAGAAACCCCCCCCAACTAACCCGACGGTAGCCACCGCAGGTGTGCCTTAAGGGCTGAGTGGGGGTCGAGCGCCGATAGGGGATCACCGTGTCTCAATGCTGCCGAGACTTGACCGAGCTCCAGATCATGGAGGTCGGGAAGAAGGTGCTACCCCAACCCACCCGGTAATCAATGGCCTAGCAGCTCCCGCCAGGGTCCCCCCCACCCTCCGCCATGCCCTCTCATCCAACTGGAACCAGCTCACCCGAGTTCATCCCTGCCCATCTAGTAGGCCTTCTGCCGAATCAGGGATAATCACAGGTAAGTTCACACTGTCAGTCTCAAATCCTAGTATATTCAGTGGCCTTGTGGATTTAATAGCAATCAAAGCTACAGTCTTTAAGGGCACCTCTAAAACAAAACAAAATTAAGTCTTTGAGTGTATGCTAGAAAATATGAGAAGCTATATTGTCCAACAGATGACAAACACAGATGTTTTGGCTATTCAGGCTGACGGCACCACTGGTGTGGCCACTAAGACACAGTATATTAGTCTTTTGGTACCTTAACAATAACTGTAAAGTTGTGGAGAGATTCTATGTTTTCACTCATTTAAGAGACTGTAGTGCAGAAACCATTACTTTAGCTATACTACGTGAACTGAACTTGATTTTTTCAGCGCAACCTCAAAAACAAAAACGTATTGCACAAAGCTATAATGGTGCGTATGTGATGGGTGAAAGCCTTGGTGGAGAACAAAGAAGAATTAGAGATATGTACCCTAATGCCCATTATGTGCACTGTTATGCCCACCAACTTAATCGTACTATGCAACAGGCAGTATCAAGGATCTCCTAGGCCCAAATGTTCTTTTGGATGTAGGAGGCATGGCAACATTCTTCTCACATTTCTCCAAAAGAAAGGAAGTACTTCAGGAAATTGTGGCCAAAAGGCTTCCAAAAGGATCGCAAACTCGTTGGATTTTTCACATACATGCGATCAACGTCATATTCCTATATAGGGTCGATCCTAGGAAATGTTTTAAGCCCATAGAAGCCAATGCTGTTTTTTAATTCAGGAGTCAGAATGAATCCCATGGCTTTGCTAGAACACTACAAGACAGAGAGTTTCAGTTCTTTATGTTTTTATTTAATGAAATAATGCCTCCTGTTGATATATTATACAGCCAGTTACAAAAACAAGCAATAGACATCTGTCTTTGTGGAAAGATCTACCAGTCTGCTTGTCACCAGCATGAGCAAAGTGAGAGATGGGGTTGACAATTTAGACATCAGACTGCCAAAGGATTCTACTTTCTCACACCGCAGGAAAAATATCAGCAGTCTGGTCCGAATTGCAAAGGAGGTATGTGACATTACATTTGTACATGCACTGCAATATTTTTCTTTTACAAAACATTTGGTGAGTGCCACATTACTGCAAAGTGATCAGTTTGCAACATATGATGATTCCTTCCCTGAGTAGGCTCTGAATGAGGATGTGGAAGCTTATCCTATGATCAATAAAGAGGATCTGAGAACTGAGTTGACTGCACTGTACAGAATTCTCGTATACTAGCAGTTCATTGGTGTCAATTCTTTGCTTGCTTCAATTCAGAAACTTAATATAGAAAAGTAACGTACATAGGCAGTGGCTTTACTAAAAACAGCCATTACCACTCCTATGATAACAGCAGAGTCGGAACAATGTTTTTCCACTTTAAACAAAATTAAGACAATCCTAGGGAACACCATGATTGAGGAAGGGCTGAATGCTTTAGCAATGCCCTATATAGAGAGAGACCTTGTCAAAAGAATCCCAGACTTTAATGTTCAAGTCAGACGTGCTGATTTTGTCTACAAAAATTGAACAGTATGTTAATCCTAACATATCTTGAATGCTGCTTTTGTGACCTGCTAAGTTGTTTGATAAATAAAAAAATCTGTGAGGTAGTCAGCATTGTTATCTTCAAGTCTGTTATGAAGCTCTGTGGTTATACTGAATAAGCATCTACTTATGTTATTATGATATCTCTTTATTAATGTAATAACTGTACTTTCACAATTGCTTTATTAACCTGCTTGCTTTCTTATATTTGCTTGAAAATGTACCATTTGTCCGCGCTTTTTCAAAATGTTCCCAGCGGGAGAACCCACCGAACCTGCCTTAGGTTGCTCATTTTACGTCTCACCCCTTTCAAATGTCACCAGCCACCACTGCAGTACAGGCACAGGTTACTACATAGATAGAGCCACATGTATGGATGTCATTTAGGGGTTGCCAGGGGATTGCAGCTGCAACACAAGGCTTGTTCCTTGCGACCCCTGGCATTGCCCATGTGACCCTGGAGTCAGAGATCACAAAGGCAGTGGTAGTACCAGAAGGAAAACAGTGCTCAAATGAGGCATGTGCACTTTCTATTATTCAAGCAGAAATGAGATTTTTTGATTTATTTTATTTTGTTTCGCACTTTCCCATTTTGCAAATAGACATTTTGAAGCGAGTGCAATCCACACTCAAATTAATTAAAATGGTGCTTTTCTTCAGGCTTAGTAAATCTGCACAATTGATTTCAGGGGTACTAATGATAGTTACTAAACATTGTATGACCCTTTTCAAGAATTCTCACTCCAGAAGAACGAGAAAAAACGAATCCTAGGGATTACCTTGCAGGTTCTGCTTGTATCACATTGACTTATGGTCAGCCATTTGGTTGACTGCCTCTGCTCTGCTGCTTCACATGTGATACATACTTGGTAATTCACACAAAGCAGCACAGCACAGCAAGAAAAGTCACTGCATTCTGTTCCATGACTGAGTGAGAGGAGAACAGCACCATATGTATTAAGATATGGTGTTGATCTGCTCTCTCCCAGTGCTGGCTCAATTCTGGCTGCCTTGAAACAATGGTATCATCGTGTTAGGGTCTCTGTGTTGTATGAAGCATAGGGCTTGTGCTGGAAGCAGGTCTTTCCAGTAAAAAATGTATGCTTTAAGGTATAATGTGTGCTCTAAAATGCAGCACACATTCAAAGAGGAATACAACGAGGGTGAGTGAAAATGTTTTCCTTGTTACACCTTCCTCAAGAAGGCACACATGTTTGGTGCAAATCCGTCTCTACAATTCAATGTAGTTAAGAGTTTGCTTCAAACCCATGGATGGTTGCATGGGAATGCCCATGCACCAACAGTAGAATGAAAGACAGTTCTCTGTGCAGCTTGGTATTACTTTGAGTAACAATCCACTGAAAATAATGATTTGAATTGGATTGTATATCCCACCACAGCACTTTGCATCAGGTTTGTGTTAATAAAGTAACACAATCCTAATGCAAAGTTGTTTGTAAATCTTGTTCATAGTGTGGGATTGAAACTTGAAAAAAATGAATGTGCCTTTCATTTGAGGCTGTGTGGAAGAGCTGATCATCTTGTCTGGGCACTGGGCAAAGTGTTCGGCACTTGTCTCGGCCAGGGCATTTTGAGCTGGGTCTTAGTAAGTGGGCCCATGCATTTGCATGGAGCTTTGTGTCAATGCTGGCTGTATTTGGGTAGATGGCTGCTACAAACCCAACATATTAAGGCAGTACTCCTGGCATGTAATGGTTGCACTCATAGTATATCATTTTTTTTTTTAATATATTTGTATTGCAGGAATTAGCCAAAGTTACATATTAGCTCAGAGACACATCACCTGTATCAATCATAAGAAAGAAACCCCTATAGGGGAACACCCCTTGTACACAGCCATTCAGCCCACATCCCGGAGGTTGTGCGGCGTTTGCTGTGAGTCCACGCATGAGGGTCTAATAGTCTTCTGGTGTCGATCCGAATAAGTGAACAGTCTTCTTCTGCTTTTCTAAACAACTTGAAAACACCCCTTTCTTCCCACCTAACCAAACCCCCCCAGAGGACCAAGGACCAATCACACGGTATGAAAAACAGCAATGTCAGTAAGAGCTTACTACGCTTCCCTCCACCTCTATCCACCACCCTCCTCCCCCTGCCCCGCCATCGGTGCGCTGTGTGTGTGCTAAGAGCTTGTGGAAGGAAACCATTTCCTGCTATATAGGAGATCGTAGTGATACATTTCTACTGGGACTGAGGCTGTATACAATCATCACTATCGGATTCGCTGGAAGTGCTGTAATCGCGCAAGGCCTGCACTAACGTCTCCCCCTCCTGTGCTGCCTCTAACGCCTTCTGGTTCTGCTGCCAGCTCGCAATTTGATACCTCAGGGTGCTCTCCCCCATAGCCCACTTTAGAAGTTCATTGCGCCATTTAGTGCCTGTTGGACCAACTCGCGCTTTCCAATGCCTGGTTATCTCCCGCTTTGCCAGAATGAGCCCCAGATCAATAAATTTACTGGAGAGTTTGTTTTTAGGAGTGTGCGGGAACCAATGTAGGATCCCTACCGCAGCGTCAAATACCAGGGTCCTCCCAGTGACCCCATTAAGGGTGTCTCCTATCAGCAACCAGTATGAGTACAGCGCAGGGCAGGACCACAACATGTGTATGAGGTCAGCCGCAGGTGTCCGGCATCTGGGGCAGGCCGCCGTGTCTGAGGCGAAGTATTTCTGAATTTTCTCCGGGGTCAAGTAGGCCCGGTGGAGTATGTAGAAGTGAACCAACTGAAACCGGGCGTGGCGCGTTCCCTTCCAGGCTCGGCGCATTAGCTGTGCCCAAGTAGTCTCTGGTATGTCTTTCACAATGTCAGCCTCCCACCGAGTCCTGAGTGTATCGAGCGGGGGCAGCCCCTTGTTGATCAATCTGGAATACAAACACGTTACTGCTTTGACCGTCCCCGACGACATCATGACATATTGGCACACCACTGACGTTGGCGGCTCCTCCAGGCCCTTCTGCCAGAGCATCTGGATCGCCCGCGTGACTGCCGCGTGAAGCAGGAAATCCCCCCGGGGTATGTCAAAGCGGTCCAGAATCTCCTGAAAGGATAACAACACTCCATCCTCATAGAGGTCGCCCACTAGTTGTAGCCCTGCATCTTCCCAGTAACTTAATCGCGACCAGTCGCCTCCGTGTGGTAAGGCAGTGAGCATCCCCAGTGGAATCTCCGGAGCATACGGACGTTTCAGCTCCGCTCGGCCATGTACACGGTTCCAGCACAAACGTATGGTGCGTTATTCGTGTGTGAGGTCCCTCAAGGCTAACCGTTGTCACAGTGCGATATAGGATATAACATGTCTGGGCATACCACTTCCCCTCCTCTCTTCTGGGCCTCGGAACTCCCTCGCTACTTCCTGGGTATAAGTCTGCAGGTGGGCTGCCAAATAGTACTTTTCAAAGTCCGGCACCGCCAGACCTACCTCCGATTTCGGCCTCATCACGGTCTTGAGTGCCACTCTGCGGCGGCCCGATTCCCAGAGGAACGCCACTAACATGGAATTCAGGGACCGGTAGGTGGCCGGCGGGATCCAGACCGGGAGCGTCCGAAAATAATATAGCAGCCAAGGGAGCGCCACCATTTTCAGCAGTGCAATACGTCCTGCCACCGATAGCGGCAAAGTGACCCAAAAGCCCATACTGCCCCGTAGTGCTCCAACACACCGGGCGATATTGCCGTCTAGGATATCGGCGGGGCCATGATACACGTATACTCCTAGGTATTTGAGGCAGCTAGGCTCCCATCTAATCACCCTGGTGGTGTCAGGTCTGGGCTCCCCCCTTCGAACCGGGAACAAGCAAGTTTTGGCCCAGTTCATTCTAAGGCCCGAGAGCTCCCCGAAGGTCGTAAGGGCCATATCAGCCCCGGTCAGGGCTTCACCCGAATCCTCAAGGAAGAGCAGCAGATCATCGGCATAGAGAGAGATGTATTGTTGCCCCGTCGAGGTCCGTAACCCTCTGAAGTAGGCCCCAGTCTGAATCGACAGCGCCAGTGGTTCCACTGCGAGCGCAAAGAGCAGGGGGGACAGCAAGCATCCCTGTCTCGTGCCTCGTTCCACTGGGTATTGTTGGGAGATCAGTGGGCCCGATCTCACTCTGGCCATCGCCGAAGCATACAGTACCATGGTCCATCAGATGAACCCCTCTCCCAGACCGAAGTGTACAAGCACTCTACGTAGGTACTCCCACTCCAGACTGTCGAAGGCCTTTTCAAGGTCAATCAAAAGGATTAAGGGGCACGGGGCCTCAACGTGAGGTTCCTCCAGTAGGCGGAATAGGCGGCGGATATTCATTGTCGTGTTACGTTTGGGGATGAATCCCGCCTGATCGTCATGCACTAAGGAGCTCATGTGACCCAACAATCTCGACGCTAGTATGCTGCTCAAAATTTTGTAGTCTACTGTTAGCATCGAAAGCGGTCGGTAAGATGCCGGGTCACTGGCCTCCCTGCCAGGCTTGAGTAGGGGAACCACCAGGGCCTCGCACATCGATCCAGGGAGGCGTCCCAAGCGCTTCGCTTCCCTATACACCACCAATAACCGGGGAGCCAGGAGGTCTACGTAGGTGGAGTAAAACTCCACCGGGAGTCCGTCTAGGCCAGAGTCTTGTTTCTCGCCATCCCCTTTATGGCGCTGCGGATTTCCCCCAGCTCTACGTCTTTCCCCAATTCTTTCGCTTGTTCAGGCTCTAGAGCGGGGATCGACAAACCCTGCAAGTATTCATCAATCTGGGCAGTGTCCTGCGTTAGTCTACTGTGGTACAACCTTTCCTAGTAACGCAGATAACAATCAAGAATCTCTGGCTGAGTGCATACATCGGTGCCCTCCGCGGTATGCATTGCCATCATTGGGGTGGTACGTCTCTTGGGGTTGGCCAGCCAAGCCAAGAGCGCTCCCGATTTATCCCCCTCCGTTAGCGACCTGGTTACGTAAGCCTTATAGTCGAAGCTACGCAGTCATTCAACCTCCACAGCCACCGCTTCCCTCGCTGCTGAGGTTTGTTCCTGAAGTTCCGGGTGGCCGGGGCGGAGAAGCTCCATCTCGCGGAGTCTCCGGTCAGCGTTGGTCAGGTCATCTAGGATGACCCGCCTCATTCCTACCTTTTTGGTTATGCAGTATCCTCTAACTACCACTTTCAATGCATCCCACTCTGAGGCCCCCGTCCCAGCCGTGCCCTCGTTCACCGTGAACTATTCAGCGATTTTGTCTTCCAGATCCGTCCTAAACACCAGATCTTCTAATATCTCGGGGCGCAGCTTCCAAGTGGGTACACTAGGGGCACCCGTAAACCATCGAAAGTCTACTATTAGGGGATTGTGATCGGAGATAGTCCTCGTCAGGTATTCAGACCGCACGGTCGCGGACACTAGTTCCGCCGATCCCAGCAGCCCATCCAGCCGCACATGTAGCTCATGCATGCCAGAGAAGTGGGAATAGTCCCGGGTGAGTGGGTGCTGTGCTCGCCAAATGTCCGTCAGTCCCCATTGGGCTTGCCACTCCCTCCTACCCTTGGCCACACGATGGACTGGTGAGTCCGGGAGGGGGGGATGTGATCGGTCGAGATCAACGTCCACCACCGAATTAAAGTCTCCTCCCATCAAGAGGGAACCCGATAGGAAATGGGCCAGGGAGCCCGACAGCGCGGTCAAGAAAGCGAGTTGGTCCACGTTAGGCTCATAAATGCAACAAATGTTTAGAGCTCTACCCCCCAATGTGCCGGAAATTGCCACAAATCGTCCCTCCGGATCCACCACAGATTTAGTAACCTGTAGGGGTACCCCGGCCCGCACCCAGATCAACACCCCTCTCGCATAAGCTGAGTATGTGGTGCAGTATACCTGCCCTCTCCACCTACGCTGCAGCGCCAGTCCCTCTGACTTAGTAAGGTGTGTCTCCTGAAGCAGCGCAATCTGTACTCCTCTGCGCACTAGGTAAGCTTGGATCTTATGCCGTCTGGACATGGTATGAAGGCCCCAAACATTCCAAGTGATACATTTCAAATTAGTGGAATCAGCCATTGTCCCATAGTGTCTCATCCAGTTTCCCCCAGCAATGCTCAGATATAAACAGTTTCACTATTAGCCTCACACCAATGGCGGGTTCCCCCCCCAATAAAAACAGAACTCCCCCCTGCCTCACTCTCCCCCCCCACCCTCCCCAGAACAGGTCCCAAATAGTGCCATCTAGTTCCCATCCAAACTGTACCCTTAGAAACCCCCCCCCCAACTAACCCGACGGTAGCCACCGCAGGTGTGCCTTAAGGGCTGAGTGGGGGTCGAGCGCCGATAGGGGATCACCGTGTCTCAATGCTGCCGAGACTTGACCGAGCTCCAGATCATGGAGGTCGGGAAGAAGGTGCTACCCCAACCCACCCGGTAATCAATGGCCTAGCAGCTCCCGCCAGGGTCCCCCCCACCCTCCACCATGCCCTCTCATCCAACTGGAACCAGCTCACCCGAGTTCATCCCTGCCCATCTAGTAGGCCTTCTGCCGAATCAGGGATAATCACAGGTAAGTTCACACTGTCAGTCTCAAATCCTAGTATATTCAGTGGCCTTGTGGATTTAATAGCAATTAAAGCTACAGTCTTTAAGGGCACCTCTAAAACAAAACAAAATTAAGTCCTTGAGTGTATGCTAGAAAATATGAGAAGCTATATTGTCCAAAAGATGACAAACACAGACGTTTTGGCTATTCAGGCTGACGGCACCACTGGTGTGGCCACTAAGACACAGTATATTAGTCTTTTGGTACCTTAACAATAACTGTAAAGTTGTGGAGAGATTCTATGTTTTCACTCATTTAAGAGACTGTCGTGCAGAAACCATTACTTTAGCTATACTACGTGAACTGAACTTGATTTTTTCAGCGCAACCTCAAAAACAAAAACGTATTGCACAAAGCTATAATGGTGCGTATGTGATGGGTGAAAGCCTTGGTGGAGAACAAAGAAGAATTAGAGATATGTACCCTAATGCCCATTATGTGCACTGTTATGCCCACCAACTTAATCGTACTATGCAACAGGCAGTATCAAGGATCTCCTAGGCCCAAATGTTCTTTTGGATGTAGGAGGCATGGCAACATTCTTCTCACATTTCTCCAAAAGAAAGGAAGTACTTCAGGAAATTGTGGCCAAAAGGCTTCCAAAGGGATCGCAAACTCGTTGGATTTTTCACATACATGCGATCAACGTCATATTCCTATATAGGGTCGATCCTAGGAAATGTTTTAAGCCCATAGAAGCCAATGCTGTTTTTTAATTCAGGAGTCAGAATGAATCCCATGGCTTTGCTAGAACACTACAAGACAGAGAGTTTCAGTTCTTTATGTTTTTATTTAATGAAATAATGCCTCCTGTTGATATATTATACAGCCAGTTACAAAAACAAGCAATAGACATCTGTCTTTGTGGAAAGATCTACCAGTCTGCTTGTCACCAGCATGAGCAAAGTGAGAGATGGGGTTGACAATTTAGACATCAGACTGCCAAAGGATTCTACTTTCTCACACCGCAGGAAAAATATCAGCAGTCTGGTCCGAATTGCAAAGGAGGTATGTGACATTACATTTGTGCATGCACTGCAATATTTTTCTTTTACAAAACATTTGGTGAGTGCCACATTACTGCAAAGTGATCAGTTTGCAACATATGATGATTCCTTCCCTGAGTAGGCTCTGAATGAGGATGTGGAAGCTTATCCTATGATCAATAAAGAGGATCTGAGAACTGAGTTGACTGCACTGTACAGAATTCTCGTATACTAGCAGTTCATTGGTGTCATTTCTTTGCTGGCTTCAATTCAGAAACTTAATATAGAAAAGTAACGTACATAGGCAGTGGCTTTACTAAAAACAGCCATTACCACTCCTATGATAACAGCAGAGTCGGAACAATGTTTTTCCACTTTAAACAAAATTAAGACAATCCTAGGGAACACCATGATTGAGGAAGGGCTGAATGCTTTAGCAATGCCCTATATAGAGAGAGACCTTGTCAAAAGAATCCCAGACTTTAATGTTCAAGTCAGACGTGCTGATTTTGTCTACAAAAATGGAACAGTATGTTAATCCTAACATATCTTGAATGCTGCTTTTGTGACCTGCTAAGTTGTTTGATAAATAAAAAAATCTGTGAGGTAGTCAGCATTGTTATCTTCAAGTCTGTTATGAAGCTCTGTGGTTATACTGAATAAGCATCTACTTATGTTATTATGATATCTCTTTATTAATGTAATAACTGTACTTTCACAATTGCTTTATTAACCTGCTTGCTTTCTTATATTTGCTTGAAAATTTACCATTTGTCCGCGCTTTTTCAAAATGTTCCCAGCGGGAGAACCCACCGAACCTGCCTTAGGTTGCTCATTTTACGTCTCACCCCTTTCAAATGTCACCAGCCACCACTGCAGTACAGGCACAGGTTACTACATAGATAGAGCCACATGTATGGATGTCATTTAGGGGTTGCCAGGGGATTGCAGATGCAACACAAGGCTTGTTCCTTGCGACCCCTGGCATTGCCCATGTGACCCTGGAGTCAGAGATCACAAAGGCAGTGGTAGTAGCAGAAGGAAAACAGTGCTCAAATGAGGCATGTGCACTTTCTATTATTCAAGCAGAAATTAGATTTTTTGATTTATTTTATTTTGTTTCGCACTTTCCCATTTTGCAAATAGACATTTTGAAGCGAGTGCAATCCACACTCAAATTAATTAAAATGGTGCTTTTCTTCAGGCTTAGTAAATCTGCACAATTGATTTCAGGGGTACTAATGATAGTTACTAAACATTGTATGACCCTTTTCAAGAATTCTCACTCCAGAAGAACGAGAAAAAACGAATCCTAGGGATTACCTTGCAGGTTCTGCTTGTATCACATTGACTTATGGTCAGCCATTTGGTTGACTGCCTCTGCTCTGCTGCTTCACATGTGATACATACTTGGTAATTCACACAAAGCAGCACAGCACAGCAAGAAAAGTCACTGCATTCTGTTCCATGACTGAGTGAGAGGAGAACAGCACCATATGTATTAAGATATGGTGTTGATCTGCTCTCTCCCAGTGCTGGCTCAATTCTGGCTGCCTTGAAACAATGGTATCATCGTGTTAGGGTCTCTGTGTCGTATGAAGCATAGGGCTTGTGCTGGAAGCAGGTCTTTCCAGTAAAAAATGTATGCTTTAAGGTATAATGTGTGCTCTAGAATGCAGCACACATTCAAAGAGGAATACAACGAGGGTGAGTGAAAATGTTTTCCTTGTTACACCTTCCTCAAGAAGGCACACATGTTTGGTGCAAATCCGTCTCTACAATTCAATGTAGTTAAGAGTTTGCTTCAAACCCATGGATGGTTGCATGGGAATGCCCATGCACCAACAGTAGAATGAAAGACAGTTCTCTGTACAGCTTGGTATTACTTTGAGTAACAATCCACTGAAAATAATGATTTGAATTGGATTGTATATCCCACCACAGCACTTTGCATCAGGTTTGTGTTAATAAAGTAACACAATCCTAATGCAAAGTTGTTTGTAAATCTTGTTCATATTGTGGGATTGAAACTTGAAAAAAATGAATGTGCCTTTCATTTGAGGCTGTGTGGAAGAGCTGATCATCTTGTCTGGGCACTGGGCAAAGTGTTCGGCACTTGTCTCGGCCAGGGCATTTTGAGCTGGGTCTTAGTAAGTGGGCCCATGCATTTGCATGGAGCTTTATGTCAATGCTGGCTGTATTTGGGTAGATGGCTGCTACAAACGCAACATATTAAGGCAGTACTCCTGGCATGTAATGGATGCACTCATAGTATATAATTTTTGGTTTTTTAATATATTTTTATTGCAGGAATTAGCCAAAGTTACATATTAGCTCAGAGACACATCACCTGTATCAATCATAAGAAAGAAACCCCTATAGGGGAACACCCCTTGTACACAGCCATTCAGCCCACATCCCGGAGGTTGGGCGGCGTTTGCGGTGAGTCCACGCATGAAGGTCTAATAGTCTTCTGGTGTCGATCCGAATAAGTGAACGGTCTTCTTCTGCTTTTCTAAACAACTTGAAAACACCCCTTTCTTCCCACCTAACCAAACCCCCCCAGAGGACCAAGGACCAATCACACGGTATGAAAAACAGCAATGTCAGTAAGAGCTTACTACGCTTCCCTCTACCTCTATCCACCACCCTCCTCCCCCTGCCCCACCATCGGTGCGCTGTGTGTGTGCTAAGAGCTTGTGGAAGGAAACCATTTCCTGCTATATAGGAGATCGTAGTGATACATTTCTACTGGGACTGAGGCAGTATACCATCATCACTATCGGATTCGCTGGAAGTGCTGTAATCGCGCAAGGCCTGCACTAACGTCTCCCCCTCCTGTGCTGCCTCTAACGCCTTCTCGTTCTGCTGCCGCCTCGCCATTTGATACCTCAGGGTGCTCTCCCCCATAGCCCACTTTAGAAGTTCATTGCGCCATTTAGTGCCTGTTGGACCAACTCGCGCTTTCCAATGCCTGGTTATCTCCCGCTTTGCCAGAATGAGCCCCAGATCAATAAATTTACTGGAGAGTTTGTTTTTAGGAGTGTGCGGGAACCAATGTAGGATCCCTACCGCAGCGTCAAATACCAGGGTCCTCCCAGTGACCCCATTAAGGGTGTCTCCTATCAGCAACCAGTATGAGTACAGCGCAGGGCAGGACCACAACATGTGTATGAGGTCAGCCGCAGGTGTCCGGCATCTGGGGCAGGCCGCCGTGTCTGAGGCGAAGTATTTCTGAATTTTCTCCGGGGTCAAGTAGGCCCGGTGGAGTATGTAGAAGTGAACCAACTGAAACCGGGCGTGGCGCATTTAAGCATGGGCGAATTTTGCGAATCTCGCGTTCGCGAATTTTGTGGATTTGCGAACTCGCAATCCGCAAAATCCGCGAATTCTCGCGAATTTGCGGATTTTTTTTTTGTGTGTTTGCGCGGGTTTCTGCCAGTTCGCGAGGGTTTTGTACAATGTCGCGAATTGCGAACTTACCTGTCGGGTCGCAAGTTTCGCGAACTTGTTGTTTCTACGTGTCCAGCCTGTTTGGGACACTCTTCTTCATCACTGCCACTCTCTGTCACCACTACCACTCTCTGACTACTCATGCCACCCTCTGGCCCACCCATGCCACCCTCTGTTTCATCACAGCACCCTCTGGTTGTCCAGTCAGTGTACATTATTGTGGCAACGCAAGCACACCTTCCCTGCCTCAAGTGACCTGAATTAATTTGGGGCTGATTAATGTGTCACAGAATATTTTTTTAGCTGGCACCTGCTTCCTTAGTGCTTCCTGATTAGTGATCTTTTGCACTTGCTAAGTGCTTTCATTGTTGCAAAATTAGTTACAACACCTGCCCTGCCCCAACTGACAATAATGAATTAGGGGCTGATTAATGGATTTGAACCTCCAGCCTGGCTCCTGCTTGTCTCCCTTAGCTGTAATTCAGGACCTTTGTGGCATATGTGTAACTATTCTGAGGTTCAGAGGAGGGTCACATAATAGTTGCAACTGGCAACTGAACTCTGGAGGGGCCCCTCAGGAAGCACTACAGGAAATGGCTACTAATGATGAGCCTGAACTTTTGAACCTGGTAAGTAGTTTCAGTTTTGCTAAGATCGTATTTCTGCAATTTTGCACTTATTCGCGGGGCGCGAACTCACGCGAACAGTGCGAACAGTGCGAGCAAAATCCGCTGCTCGCGGATTTGCGGATTTTGCGGGAGATTCGCAAATCTCGCGGATTGCGAATTTACCTAAAATCCGCAAAATCCGCGAGCGAAACGGATTCTCCGCCCATGCTTAGGCGCATTCCCTTCCAGGCTCGGCGCATTAGCTGTGCCCAAGTTGTCTCTGGTATGTCTTTCCCAATGTCAGCCTCCCACCGAGTCCTGAGTGTATCGAGCGGGGGCAGCCCCTCGTTGATCAATCTGGAATACAAACACGTTACTGCTTTGACCGTCCCCGACGACATCATGACATATTGGCACACCACTGACATTGGCGGCTCCTCCAGGCCCTTCTGCCAGAGCATCTGGATCGCCTGCGTGACTGCCGCGTGAAGCAGGAAATCCCCCCGGGGTATGTCAAAGCGGTCCAGAATCTCCTGAAAGGGTAACAACACTCCATCCTCATAGAGGTCGCCCACTAGTTGTAGCCCTGCATCTTCCCAGTACCTTAATCGCGACCAGTCGCCTCCGTGTGGTAAGGCAGTGAGCATCCCCAGTGGAATCTCCGGAGCATACGGACGTTTCAGCTCCGCTCGGCCATGTACACGGTTCCAGCACAATTGTATGGTGCGTTCTTCGTGTGTGAGGTCCCTCAAGGCTAACCGTTGTCACAGTGCGATATAGGATATAACATGTCTGGGCATACCACTTTCCCTCCTCTCTTCTGGGCCTCGGAACTCCCTCGCTACTTCCTGGGTATAAGTCTGCAGCTGGGCTGCCAAATAGTACTTTTCGAAGTCCGGCACCGCCAGACCTCCCTCCGATTTCGGCCTCATCAGGGTCTTGAGTGCCACTCTGCGGCGGCCCGATCGGAAGGTGGCCGGTGGGATCCAGACCGGGAGCGTCCGAAAATAATATAGCAGCCGAGGGAGCGCCACCATTTTCAGCAGTGCAATACGTCCTGCTACCGATAGCGGCAAAGTGGCCCAAAAGCCCATACTGCCCCGTAGTGCTCCAACACACCGGGCGATGTTGCCGTCTAGGATATCGGCGGGGTCATGATACACGTATACTCCTAGGTATTTGAGGCAGCTAGGCTCCCATCTAATCACCCTGGTGGTGTCAGGTCTGGGCTCCCCCCTTCGAACCGGGAACAAGCAAGTTTTGGCCCAGTTCACTCTAAGGCCCGAGAGCTCCCCGAAGGTCGTAAGGGCCATATCAGCCCCGGTCAGGGCTTCGCCCGAATCCTAAAGGAAGAGCAGCAGATCATCGGCATAGAGAGAGATGTATTGTTGCCCCGTCGAGGTCCGTAACCCTCTGAAGTAGGCCCCAGTCTGAATCGACAGCGCCAGTGGTTCCACCGCAAGCGCAAAGAGCAGGGGGGGCAGCAAGCATCCCTGTCTCGTGCCTCATTCCACTGGGTATTGTTGGGAGATCAGTGGGCCCGATCTCACTCTGGCCATCGCCGAAGCATACAGTACCATGGTCCAACAGATGAACCCCTCTCCCAGACCGAAGTGTACAAGCACTCTACGTAGGTACTCCCCTCCCACTCCAGACTGTCGAAGGCCTTTTCAAGGTCAATCGAAAGGATTAAGGGGCACGGGGCCTCAACGTGAGGTTCCTCCAGTAGGCGGAATAGGCGGCGGATATTCATTGTCGTGTTACGTTTGGGGATGAATCCCGCCTGATCGTCATGCACTAAGCAGCTCATGTGACCCAACAATCTCGACGCTAGTATGCTGCTCAAACTTTTGTAGTCTAATGTTAGCATCGAAAGCGGTCGGTAAGATGCCGGGTCACTGGCCTCCCTGCCAGGCTTGAGTAGGGGAACCACCAGGGCCTCGCACATCGAGCCAGGGAGGCGTCCCAGGCGCTTCGCGTCCCTATACACCACCAATAACCGGGGAGCCAGGAGGTCTACGTAGGTGGAGTAAAACTCCACTGGGAGTCCGTCTAGGCCCGGAGTCTTGTTTCTCGCCATCCCCTTTATGGCGCTGCGGATTTCCCCCAGCTCTACGTCTTTCCCCAATTCTTTCGCTTGTTCAGGCTCTAGAGCGGGGATCAACAAACCCTGCAAGTATTCATCAATCTGGGCAGTGTCCTGCGTTAGTCTACTGCGGTACAACCTTTCATAGTAACGCAGATAACAATCAAGAATCTCTGGCTGAGTGCATACATCGGTGCCCTCCGCGGTATGCATTGCCATCATTGGGGTGGTACGTCTCATGGGGTTGGCCAGCCAAGCCAAGAGAGCTCCCGATTTATCCCCCTCCGTTAGCGACCTGGTTACGTAAGCCTTATAGTCGAAGCTACGCAGTCGTTCAACCTCCACAGCCACCGCTTCCCTCGCTGCTGAGGTTTGTTCCTGAAGTTCCGGGTGGCCGGGGCGGAGAAGCTCCATCTCGCGGAGTCTCCGGTCAGCGTTGGCCAGGTCATCTAGGATGATCCGCCTCATTCCCACCTTTTTGGTTATGCAGTATCCTCTAACTACCACTTTAAATGAATCCCACTCTGAGGCCCCCGTCCCAGCCGTGCCCTCGTTCACCGTGAACTATTCAGCGATTTTGTCTTCCAGGTCCGTCCTAAACACCAGATCTTCTAATATCTCGGGGCGCAGCTTCCAAGTGGGTACACTAGGGGCACCCGGAAACCATCGAAAGTCTACTATTAGGGGATTGTGATCAGAGATGGTCCTCATCAGGTATTCAGACCGCACGAAGCAGTGGCCTAGCAGCTCCCGCCAGGGTCCCCCCCACCCTCCGCCATGCCCTCTCATCCAACTGGAACCAGCTCACCCGAGTTCATCCCTGCCCATCTAGTAGGCCTTCTGCCGAATCAGGGGTAATCACAGGTAAGTTCACACTGTCAGTCTCAGAGTCCTCTGTGTCCGACTGGCCCCCACCTCCGCCAGGTTCCGAGTCTTCCGTGATGGGTCCGCCTTGGGAGCCAGACAAATTGGAAACCATCTCCAACGCCCCTCGCCGCTCCGCCGCGGTCTCCACCGTCGAGGGTCTGCCCTGTCTACCACGGCGGCTCCGAATTCTCTTAGACCTCCGCTGATGCCCAGCTTCCGATGTGGATTGGAAGGAGGAACCAAAGCCATCTTTGCCAGCTCTGTATAACTCAAGCCAGCTGCATACATTCTCCGGGTTTTCGAAGAATTTGGTTGTGCCGTCTAGGATGATGCAGAGTTTCGCCGGAAACAGCAGGGAGTACTGAATGCCCTCGCTCCGCAATTCCCGTTTGACCGCCAGGAAGAAGGCCCGCTTTCATTGGGTCTCGTAGGTGTAGTCTGGAAAAATGTTCACTTGACTGTTCTCCACCTGGTACGGTCCGTTGTGCCTGGCGGCGATGAGGAGGAGATCTCTATCACGGAAGTGCAGTAGTCGTGCCACCACCGGGCGTGGGGAACGGCCCTGTTGTGGAGGCTTGGCCGGTACCCTATGTGCCCGCTCCTAGGTGTAGAAGGAGGAGAGCCCCTCAGGCGCCACCACAGTCCGGAGCCAATTCTCTAGATAGGCCACCATGTCGCCATTTTGAATCTTCTCCGGTAGGCCCACCACGCGGATGTTATTCCTCCTGTTACGCCCTTCCGCGCCCTCCGCTCGTCTCTCCAAGTCCCCAATCCGGGATAAGGCATCTTTCATGGTAGAGGCCAGGGTCTTTTGCGTGGGTTCCAAGATTCCCACCGAGCTCTCCACTTCTTTGACCCTGTCGGAGAGCTTACCATGATCCGCTCTGAGCAGGCCCAAACTCGTCGAGACCTGAGCAATGTCTTGTTGTAGGGCCGATCGTGTATCTGCGATCGCCTGCAGGATCCTATCGAATTGTTGCTGTAGGTGAGGGCCCCCCGATCTCTCTGGGTCCAGACGGTCATCTTTGTCAGGAGCCTCCGTGTCCGAGACGGCCTGAGTGCCACCTTTAGCTCCCTTTGGCTTCCCCATGACGGCCGTGTCCTCTGGTGGGGAGCCCAACAGACGTCCAGCCAGGGAGGGGTTTCAGCAAAATGTCTCTAGGTGCCGGGTGTGGGTCTGTGTCGCTGTAGGCCGTCAAACGAATCCAGCATGATGGCGCGGGGCTCCCCCTCCAGTCGGCCGTCCAGTGTTTGGCCGCGACCTCGTCTCCGGGAGTAAGCAGAGGGGGGGAAGAAGGAGCGATCGCCGCCAGGTAATAGTGCCCCGTCAAACTCGGGTCAGGCCTCCGTCTTCAACCACCGGTCTCGCCGAACCTCCTGCAGTCTGTCCGAGTGTTGTTCAGCCGCTCGCTATGTCCCGCAGGACCCGAGGGTGTTCGGACTCAATGGCGCCAAGCACGCTCGCCGTTAGCTTCAGGATCGAGACGAAGTAAGTCCGCTCCGCTCCGGGCAGCTCGGCGCCTCCAGCTACGCCCTCCAGCACTCTGGGCCTCCGCAGCGCCTACGGAGTGATCAGCGATCTCGGCGGAAGTCGTCCGGGAGGGTCTCCGGTGTCCGTAGCCCCCCGGGCAGCCGGACGCAGCGCCGCTCCTCCAGAGGGGAAAGTGTGGAGAGGATGAGCTCGGAGACGGCGATCTCCCCAGGTCCGTAGCTCTCTCCGGGCCTATAGAGACGGAGCGGGCGCCATCGTGAGTTCCGCTCCGCTCACTTCGCAGCTCCGAATTCTCTCTCGGCCAGTTGTTTCCCGGGGCTCTTCAGGTGTCCCCCGAGTCCCTCGGAAATCTGGATAATTGCGGTCTCGGAGCCGAGCTTTCAGGCAACCGCCGCCATCGGCGTCCAAGCCACGCCCCCACTCATAGTATATCATGGCACTATGTGATGATACATAAATAAATTTTCAACTGTTTTAAAAACCTGTGCATTATTTTGAAAAACTTGCATTTAATGTTCTCTCTTTCATTCATTGTTAGTATTTTGAGTTCAATTATGTCAGTACTCCAATGTCGTTTTTTAAAAGGTCATGTGATAACACTTGCTCTAACATCATCAGGGTCAAAGGCCATGTGATGTAACTTTCTGTGATTTCATCAGTGGCTGACCTTTAGGATGATGTCACTTCTGCTACCCCTGGCATTTTGGTTAATTGATGCCCATGGGCACAGCTGTTGCATGATGTGCTACTCAGAGCCTTCAGCAAGCTTATGTGTATCTTACATTGTCAGCACAAAGCCATCAGCCGGTAGCACCCAGTCAACCACTTGCACATTAGCGTTCTCTTCAGGGTTATCTATTGTGAATATTAATAAGGTGGCTACAGCAAAGCCTGGAGCCAGATATTTAACTAGTGCTTTTTTACAAACTGTAGTGTAGTTCCTAGTTTCCCACTAGGCCCTGCGCATTGGAATAACATAAACAGTAGTATCGACGTGGAACTGCTTATATTCCAGGCCTCCACTGACTATGCTAAACTTAATTGGGTTGTGTTACCAACTAGCTCAGAGGTCACTGGAAACTTTCTTCTCTGCATAGGAAGTGATCAGCTTCCTTGGCACAGACAAGAAGGGATTCAGCTTTCCAACAACCGTGCAACATGACAACTTTGCTCCTCAGATCAAGAGTCGATCTCTAGGGTCGTGTGAAACAATAGACATAGATTTCACTCAGTCAGTCTAGTGCAGTGTACTTTCACAGTATGTAGAGAATAGAGAGACGGGCGTGTATCAATAAAGGTTAACATTTATTGAACAGTCTTTCTTCTCATACAAGAGAAATGTATTGCCACAATTGCAATAACTGTTATTATAAAAAGTACGTACAGTAAGATAAGAATAGCGAAATAGAACTGTAAAAGCATTGATATGGTTTCTTAGCCATACAATGGTTTAAAAGTAATAAAACATATATACAGTCATATATACATTAGGCTAACATACTCAACTGGTGCTTCTAACTAAGCCTACCCCAGTGTGCCTGACCTAAGCCTAACACGTGAGAAGGGGAGTAAGTAAGTAGCTTAAGTTAAGTTGGTTTTGCCAAGGTTTGTTTCAAGAATTCTCGTCTAAGGGTTTAGTCAACACCATACCTCTGAATAGAATGATGGAGGATTGGTATCTCCTTCAGGGGTCTCTCTCGATATCCCAGTCACCTGCGAGGGTAAACTGGAAGCGCCGGGACTGGATTTCTCTGCACGAGAAAGGCAGCGGCTTCTCTCAGCGCGTCGAGGAAGGAGGGGTGACAGCGTCCGCGGGCAGCTGGGCTGGATGTCTTCGCAGAGGACGGCTGCACGGCTCCTCAAGCGTACTGCACCATAGGTCGCGCTGTAGCGGCGATAATGGTAATCAGTAGCTTCACCACCACAGGATAGCAGGCTGCAGCGACAGAGTGCTAGTTTTTACCAACACGGGGTCATGCAGGCAGCTGGCATCAGCAACATGTTCGCTCATTGCTTAAGGCAACGTTGGTAATATTTATACCTGACAGGTGCCGGGTTTGACGCAAGTTTGCTGGACATAAGACGTCAATTAAAGATGTCACTAGGAAGTGATAGTTATCAGTTGCTCATTAGAGTTCCATTACTAATCAAAACATAGCAAGCGGGGATTTCCAGGTTTGCTAAGTTTTTATCTTGTTGAAGAACTCGGAGTGTTATCTAGGAATATCAGATAGTGACTGCTGCTCTGTCATTGCACTAATTGGTCGCAAAGGAAGTAGCAGAGAGTCATGCTGGAATGTGGCTCTGTGGCTCTGCTCGTGTGAGGCCAGAGATGACTTTACAGAAAATCGCACTTGAACGGTTATGCCAATATAGGGAATAAATGGATTTATAGCCGAATAGGGGCATAAGGTCACAGTATCGATCAGGAACCTAGATAAGCACATGACACCCACTCCACGAATTCATGTCCATCAAAATTACTAAAACTAAGCAATTAGATGCATGTGTAACATAGCCCACCCCAAAATACATAAATGCATTCGAAATAGGCGTACTTGTAATACATGGAATTTAGGTACTGTACGTTTTTTAAAGCATAGTAATCATTCAAAAAATTATTGCATATGAAATCAATGAACGATTATGCATAAAGAATTACACATGAAGTATCTGTGACAGAAGAAAAGCGAGATAAATCATCACATAAAAATGCATTGTAATAATATGTGTGCTAGAGGCTGGTGTTATGTTGTTATGTCTCTAGATGTGTTTTTTAGAAATAGAAGTGTGAAGCTTCTGTTCTCTAAGAATAGTTTTTACGTTAAGCAAAGAATAGTTTCGTGCCAAAATGAAAGGGTCAATATTAAAAAGATTGTCCAATTCAAAGAAAAAATCAGTTTACCAAAGCTCCTGGCAGTTTTATGTTGATCAAAACTGAAGGCCGAATTCAGAGTTCATGGGAACGCCGTGTGTCGGAAAGCTTCTCAAAAGTTATTGTTTCTCTGTGGGTGAGAACATCGTATCAGACAGGCTCGCAAAGAATTGGTCTACAAAATCAGGTGATAGTTCAACCAAATTAGATAGCGCTGAAACTTGGCAGGTGTGAGAATGATTGCTGTCATCGAAGACAGGACCAGCTCTGCTCACAGAACGTTGTACCTGGATGATGTTGCTTTTGTCACTCGCTCCACTGTTACCACTTGGCTGTAGTACAGGAGTCTCCACGAATGCCGTCATCAGGATTGGTAGCCGCTGGGGACAACACAATGCGTGAGCCGTTATTGGACTTAGCAAAGTATCGACGTCCATTGGTACTGCTGATGGAAGTGAAAGACAGATGTCCAACACGCATTCATCGCCGCAAAGCATACACCGTAGCACAGGTAAAATGCAATTTTGCCATATTGGTCTGAATGAAAGGAACCAGGTCATATTTAGATCTCTCAGCCTGGCCAATCCGAGGACGTTAGTTATCCTGTCCCTGTAGCGCATTGCTAGGATTGTCTCTTCCATTCCCATGGGAGCTATGTCTGAGCCGAGGTTTGCCATAACGTAGCAGAAGGGTCAAAAATAGAATCCCTGCGATGAGTCCAAAAAATAGTGGAATACCACCAAAGATGGAGTGCACAAAATTAGGAAAGATTCCCAAAATTGCCTGGAAGGGTGTTAGCAGTCCCGTAAAGACTGTCTTAAATATGCCTGGGATGCTTGTAGCACTAGACATGTTAAGGAGTTGGTCGAGCATTTGTACGAAATGCACGGGGCAATTTGTTGATAAAAGGTCATGGACCTCAGTAGCCGTCCTTGCGACTAGAAGATCATACGTCTCTTTAGATGACGTTATAGGCACTGTTGTCTGTAAAAGCACAGATTTCATTTTGCTTAATGTATCAATTCGTATAGAATAGAGATTCAGACGAGGCCAGAGGGGAGTCACTATGTCTGGAGGCCCGCTCGGGAACAATGCTTGCATACAACATTTGACCATGGACGTTACTTGTACTAGATAACTTTTTCCGGGCGCGAGGCCACAGCACCTGTGATCCGTTCTTAGAATGTAACTCCCGTTTGCGAGTTGCATAAAGAAGGGCTCTATCTGAGTTGCAGGTGTGACTAGCTGGTGGCATGAAAGGTTGTTTGAATTGCCATCACATGCTCCGTGTAAATTAATACCCTGACACAAAAGTATACCGCTTAGTGAGTGTTTACAGTTGTCACCACTAAGAAATACATTTTTGTCGCTGTCACTATAGCAAGAATGAGTGTATGGTAATTTCCATTCGGATTTTACATATCCCTTACCCAATTGTTCATATTGGCCAGCAGGTATGTATTCAAGGCATTTTTTAAAGCGGAAAGTTGTTATCGGAATTGTGATAATTCCGTGTATTATCCATTCAATGACAGGACTCTCTGACATTGTCAATGGTAATCTCTCGAGTTTCTCGATGCTCAAGATTGTATAGTCTGCTCCTTTCTGTGCCAAACTGATCTGTTTATCAGTAAGGTTAAAAATGGAAAATAATGACGTTGTGTTTATCAGACGCCAAGGCACATAGCCTGAACGAAGATTTTGCAGCGTCCAGCCTAGTTCTATAATAGAGCGTAATTGAGACTGGCCATGTTGTAACATTAGCAAATCTCTGTCTATCACATCAAAGGCAGAGGATACAATATTGTCCAAAGAATATATTCTGGAAGACAGAGTCATTAACCCATTGTCTACCACAGAAAGTGATTTTTCCAAATTAATACGATCAATTTCTCGTATCTTTTCAGCAGTTTCAATTTGCTTTACTTTCCAAGCCTCGTTGTAAGCTGCATAGATGCTGGTCGCTATGAAACGCTTTTGACGCTGTTTGCGTGGACCAAGAATGAAATCGCGCAAATCAGCACCATCTTTTAATAAAGACAAGTGTTGCTTAATTTCAGCCAGTGTGGATGTAGTTAGCCATTCTAGGCAGAGTTTCCCTACACTGTATGTGGTTATAATTCCTGGATGTTGTCTCTGGGAATATCTAGGGTCTAATCTGGTCATTTTTAAACCCTGTGTTTTATTCAGGAATCTATCTTGACAGCTATTTGTGTCTGTAGGCCAGATTAACCACTTTTTCCAATCAGGATTTGTTCTGTTGAAATGTAAAATTTGTGACACGTCTAACTCAATATCAGCTGTTGCATTTTCAGGTATTGGCTTTGGTATAGACGGTGTTTTCAGGTCTTTGTTCTTGGCTAGGCCAAGACAAGATGTTTGGTGTACAGTGTCATTTAAAAATAACATTTGTTCTGGTATCATGCAGGTTCTAAACAGTGCTTCTATGCCTTGCACCTGCCAATCTTTTGTACCCCAAATTGATTTTGTTTCAATATTATTTTTCCAATAATCAAAACCAAATGTCATCATTTTGTCATAAAATGCTTCTGAATATATCAATTTAGAATTTGTCAGCATTGTTTTCATTCCTGTTTTATCTAACAGTTTGTAATAAAACGTTTCTGCATCACTGGTGTTAAACCCTGAAAAATATTTGAATTTCTCAAAAAATGCTTTAGAACTGCTTTTAGGTGGTGTAGAACAATGTTCCCATTGATTATACATAAAAACATTTCTAGGCTGTGCATATTTATGCAAGTAAAGATCCCCATAGTGGGTGTAACAAAATAACTGCTCATAACTAGATGAACCTTGTAAATAATCATGATCTGTGAATCTAGCTGACATTACTAAATCAGACATCATGTCATTAATACTGTTAAAGTCCCAATCATCAGAGAATGTACTTGGTGTCACAAAGTCACTTAAGGAAACCTTTAGTTGATGAGGATACTTCAGGATTTCGACCGGACCATAGATCTCATAGTCTGTTTTCTCCCATACTACCCCACCAGGTATTGGAATTGCTGTGACATTTACTGTTGACAGTTCTCTTTTCTTCACATGGGATGATCTGTGTGGTTTCAGGACTAGGTTGATGTTCTGACTTGCTGTGTCCATTGTAATATATTTTCCTTCAATGAATTTTCCCAAACACAGTACCATGATGAGCCAAAGCAGGAGGAAAAATACACCTAGACCGAACCAGAACTCTAGCCAAGGGGAAATAAGGTAGATTTCCTTCAGTTGATGAAAGAGTTCCGTTGCTTTTTCTTTAAAAGACTTATTTGTTTCTGGCATCACTTCCGGGTCATTTAAATCTTCAGAGAAGTTGTCGAAGTTGATGAAATAACCAGAGGCAGTTCTGTCAATTGATGGGATTGTTTTTTCAATCTGTCTCTCGGTAGCACTTTCTGATGCCACATCATTGTAGACTGGTGTTGTTTCTTGACGAACTGTTTCAATCTGTGTTTCAAGAGGCACGAGTTCCATGGCATTATTGCATAGTCCTTCATTGTGCACTGCAGGCTGATCGAATGTGATTAGTCTTTCAGTTTGAACCTCTTGGATTGTTGCAAGTTTGGGTATTCTGTTGTTTCTTGGGAGTCCACTGGGCCTACTGTTGATTATAGGCCACATGCTTGTGGTTTTACCAGATCGATGGACACGACTCTGTTCTCCTTTTTACCAGCAAGGGGCGGTAGCACAACTGATCTTGTTCCGGTGACTGCCAAGACAGGTACTGCTTTTCTGTAAGAAGGCCCAAATTCCTTCTTAACCGCGATCTTTTCTCTGACTAGATCCCCAATCTTTGGAATCCAGACAGGCCTTGCTGGGGCTGTTGCGGGTGGTGCCTCGTCAGTGGTACTTGGCTGTTGCTTTAACTTTATGTTGCTTAATGATTTTCTTGTTTCATTCAGTTCCTGTAAAACAGCCAAACGGTCTTTTACTTCAAACTGCTTTGTTTCTTCTTGTACCACTGACATCTGACTATCGAGGTCCTGAACGTTCATTCTTATTCCGAACAATAGTTCGTATGGGCTGAAACCTTTTAGAGAATTTCTTGGCATGTTGTTAAGACTAGTCTGGACACTTATTAAATGTTTGACCCACCCAGCGCCTGAACCTAATACCTTCGCTGTTATAGATTGCTTTATGTCCCGGTTTTTTCTTTCTACCACACTTGTGCGACGGACAAGAATACCGCAACCCAATTCCCATGCTGGCCATGGCCTCCTTATAGGCTCGAGAGCTGAAAGCAGGACCCTGGTCAGAATGGAACGTGGTAATTGCGTATGTGCCGATATAGACTCGCAAATCTTTTATAACCGTTCTAGCGTCAGCCGAGCGCTGGAGGCCTCATTATTTAAGTGCTTTTCGTCTTAATGGTGTACACTGGGACGCGCTTCTCTTCTTTGATTGCGCAGATAGACCGCCTTATGCTGTCTAGAAGGGATCCTGAAACTACACTTGCCTGTTCATTACTGCGATCTCTATTGCAGTCTTCACAATTTTGAGCAAAACATTGAATATCTATACTCATTCCTGGCCACCAGTACTCTGATTGCAATTCTTTCAGAGAGGCTTTGATTGTTTGGTGTTTCAGACCCAACCCCATGTGTGCTTCCAGTAGGAGGAAGCCCCTCCTGCTCCTGTTTGGAATTACTCTATCCCCCACTCCAGGGATTCGAGCAAAAGGAACGGAGTTTGCATCGATTATGTATGCATAATTGAGTGGATAGTTTACGGGTAGTGCTGCACAGTCGCCTTTTACGGTCGTTTTTACTGCTAGCATGGTTTCCCCGTCTATATACTTATCTGTACGCTTTTTTGTGGCTACGGAAGCCGGTTTAGTTGCTTCCGCGGTGGCTGTTTTAGCCAATGAATTCCCTGCAACGTGAACGCCATCACGTTGAAGACTCTGTGCGTGAATCACGTGAGTCTTTTGTAGTTCTTTACTTAAAAGAGCTACCTCGTTCCAGAGCAATTTATGCTTTATTGTGGCACCTGTGTCATCTTTGTAGTTGTTTTCGATCCAACTCTGCAGTTTGTTGTTGTAAGAATTGACGCAAAAATGAGAATCGCACACGATAAGTGTGGGGAATTCGCGTTCTGCATTTTCGAGCGCCATCTTTAAAGATCTGATTTCAGTTCTCTGAACCGAACAGTTTCTTACAGATTCAGTTTTTGTTACTTTCGGTCTGAATTTACCGCACAGCCAACGACCTTTAATGATCGCACATGCTGCATTGTAGGATTTTCTCTCTACGTTGAAATGCTGTACAAAGCTATCTGTATAGATTATACATGCGTATTGTGGGAGAGGCAGGATTTCGATTGGCAGAGGATATTCTTCTTCATATTCTAAATCATTCAGTTCTTCGTATTGCGGGGCGAAATAGTATTTCACGTCTTCCGCTCCTAGAGAATCTATGCACTGTATCCATTTTGGATCCAGTGACACTGTAGGCAGGTTTACTGGGCTGAATAGCGCCTCGAAGGCGGATTCCGCTGTAAGGATATTAATCCGTTTGCCGCGTGCTAGTTCTCGTTCATTTGCTAATGCGATTTGCACTGCGTTCACAGTTCTTTCTGTGCGACTGAATGTTTTTTCTGCTTGTGTGTACAAGTGAGATTTAATTGAAATTGGTACCTTTTCTCCCTCATTAGAGGTCAGGTACGTGAATCCGCATCTTCCTGGGATGACTCGGATTACAAGATCGATCGTGTTGTCACATGTATCTAATTTTGTTTTTGCTAACATATCTGTTCGCAGTGATCTCAAAATTTCTGTGTGTTTTTGAGTCCAATTGATTTGTTTTAAATCAGGTTTTATTAGTTCGTAGAGAGGTTTAACCCTCTCTGCGTAATTTAGTATGTAAGTTCTTCCGAAATTCAGAAAACCTAGTATTGATTGTAAATTCTTCAGCGTTTTTGGAGCTTGGAGTACAGCGCACTTCTCTAAGAAGTTGTCCGCTAGGCTTTTCCCTTCACTTGATAATTCGTACCCTAAGAACAGTACTGTCAGATGGGCAATTCGGGACTTTTTAAAGTTGAATTTGTAACCCTCTGCTGCGAACCCAAGTATAATGGTGTTCACTCTTTTCAAGTGAGTATCCAAGAGTCGTCGTCTGTGAGATAAATATCATCTACGTAAGATAATGCTTCATCATCATAGATTTGTAGTAACTCTGTTACCCTAGCTGAGAATAGTCCTGGGCTGTTCTTGAACCCCTGTGGAAGTCGACAGAATTTTTTCTGTGACCCAAATGCGGAGAAAGCGGTCAAGTATCTGCTTTCTGGTGCAATAGTTTGACAAAAGAAACCATTAGAAATGTCTAATGTCGTTTTGTATTTTTTCCTAACTATGTTATTCATTAGGGCTGCACTATGCGAGTTTTGTACTGCAAAAGTTTTGCAACATGTATTAAGATGTCTGTAGTCCAAAACTAGACGATATGAATTGTCTGGCTTGGAGACAGGAAACAAAGGATTGTTCATTTGAGAGGTGCATGTTTCAATCACCCCCTGGTACTCAAGTTGATCTAAGATCTCCCTGACTTGTTTTTTAGCTTCTTGCTTTATGGGATACTGCCGTTGGGCAGTTGGTTCATTTTTTAGTTGGATTTTGTGAGGCGGTGAATCCTCATCCCATCCTACATGATTTTTATACAATGCAGGTGCCTGGGCTACTGCCCATTTCCTTGCATATGTGTATTTCTTATGAATCGGTATGTGATTCGAGAAGGCAGGCATAATCACTTCTTCGCCACGAGGGCACTCCCTGACAAACTCCGGGGGCCAATCTTTTTCAGCTAACAGAATATCATAGCCTTTTGAGAGCTTATCCCAAAATAGACCCTTAATTTTCCTAGTCTTATCACCCTCTATACGCAATGTTATTTCGTATATTTTATGGGGCTCGCTAAGTCTGGTGTCGGCAGTTTCAACCTGAATGTATTCATTCGTGTCCACTGTCTCCAGATGACTCATCAAGATCTTGCGCGCTATACTGATTTCTGCTGCACTGTCCAACATTGTCAATGCCCACTCCCCGTTTTTCAACTGTGTCCTCAGTATTCTCGGCATGGTTGATTACTCTAATACTGGCTACCTTCTTTTTCTGAAATTGAGATTTCTTATTTTGAGCAGGTTCCTTGTCTTTGGACTTGGTGTGCTCTCCTGGGTCTGACCGTCCTCTTCTTTCCGAATTCTGTGGAAAAGATCGAGAGGGACGTGTATCAATACTTTGATATCTATCAGGTTTTTTTATATTATCCCTATTTCTAAGGTTATATCTTTTCTCAGAGGGCTCCCGTTGGGGAGACTGGCGTTCTCGAGTCGGAGTTCTTTCCCTCCGTCGAGGAGACCTTCCTCTGGACTGGAAAACTTTTTCCTTGGGAGTGGATTGTTTATTTCCATCCCAGCTCTTTTTAGGAGTGTTTAAATTATTTTTAATAAATAATTTTTCAGGATTTTCGAGAAGTTGGGGCTTAACTGGTTTTCCACCCAAGCTGTCTCTACCTAATTCTTCATAGCATTTTTCTATGATTTTTGCAAGCTCAACAGGATCTTTTATATCTGTTTCCCTCAACTTCTGGCGAATCGCCACAGATGCTGCTTCTCCCTTTACATTGGCTAATAATATAGCCGTGACCTGCTTGAAGTCTTTCAGTAATTTCATACCTAGATTTAAAGCGGGCTCTGGACCGAATTCATTTTGAATCTGTTTTAGCACGTCTGGTATTACCGCCATAGACGGAACACCGTGTGTTTTTGTGTAAATGGAAGCAAAGACTGTACCCCAAGTGTCGCAGTCCTCCACGTGTGGTGCGATTCCCATAGGAAGGCAGATGGTCAAGATTCTGTGTTTCTCAATAGGGGTAGTATCAGGAAATACTGCCTCTATTTGAGTGATTTTCTGGGCTAACCAGAAAGGAATTTGTTCCCGTTTTACGGGTGTTTTACCAAGACATGACTGTATGTTCTGTGGTGTAATTTTATTTGTGTTCCCCTGATGAGGGGTCAGCTGTGGTGTATTAACAGCTGGCTGGACTGTTGCAGTCCGTATTACATATTGGACTAATTGCCTATGTATTTTTATTAATGTGTTTAGCTGTGCTAACAGCTCTTCTCTAGACATTTTTGCAATGTCAGGATGTGGTGTGTAGCTGGCTAGAACCGGCCACGTGGCTCCTGGTCTACCTAGTGGACCGAGCCTAGTTATGTGATCATTGTGTTTTAGGGCGCCATTAAACCAGAGCAGGTGCTCTTGAAATTTAAGTGGGATTTCAACCTCCTCGAAAGGAGCGTACTCTCCCGGAGGTTCCTCTATTTTGTAATAGTGAAACTCTTGTGTTATAGCGTTTACCGCTGGAAAGTTTATCCATGAATAGAATACCTCTGTCTGCCGATACTCGTGAGCCTCTATCACGAAAATTACTGTACCACCTTGAGGTGGCAGTCCGTTTTCTATAAGTTTTAAAGTTATAGATCTTCTTAACTGGACCGGGATGATAATAGCACCCGGGTCTGTGTATTCGGGACCTTGCTGAGTCGCATCAGTGGTGCCGTTGTTTTCTACTGACATTGTATAAATGCAGTTTTTGCAGAGTAGGTCTCCAAGGAGACAAAGATTAGATGCACAATATTTTGGAACACTGTATCCTTCAACGTTGAATAAACCAGAGCTTTACATAGGAATCTCTTCCTACTAAGGTCGGCGGATTTTAACCTTTCACCCACTCCAGACGTCTATTGGAGTATTTACGGGAGAAAGGGGTGTGAAATATGCACGACTGAGTTACTCTACAAGTCTTACGTTAGTTTATCGCCTTACCAAACGTTGGGCGCCATGTAGTGTAGTTCCTAGTTTCCCACTAGGCCCTGCGCATTGGAATAACATAAACAGTAGTATCGACGTGGAACTGCTTATATTCCAGGCCTCCACTGACTATGCTAAACTTAATTGGGTTGTGTTACCAACTAGCTCAGAGGTCACTGGAAACTTTCTTCTCTGCATAGGAAGTGATCAGCTTCCTTGGCACAGACAAGAAGGGATTCAGCTTTCCAACAACCGTGCAACATGACAACTTTGCTCCTCAGATCAAGAGTCGATCTCTAGGGTCGTGTGAAACAATAGACATAGATTTCACTCAGTCAGTCTAGTGCAGTTTACTTTCACAGTATGTAGAGAATAGAGAGACGGGCGTGTATCAATAAAGGTTAACATTTATTGAACAGTCTTTCTTCTCATACAAGAGAAATGTATTGCCACAATTGCAATAACTGTTATTATAAAAAGTACGTACAGTAAGATAAGAATAGCGAAATAGAACTGTAAAAGCATTGATATGGTTTCTTAGCCATACAATGGTTTAAAAGTAATAAAACATATATACAGTCATATATACATTAGGCTAACATACTCAACTGGTGCTTCTAACTAAGCCTACCCCAGTGTGCCTGACCTAAGCCTAACACGTGAGAAGGGGAGTAAGTAAGTAGCTTAAGTTAAGTTGGTTTTGCCAAGGTTTGTTTCAAGAATTCTCGTCTAAGGGTTTAGTCAACACCATACCTCTGAATAGAATGATGGAGGATTGGTATCTCCTTCAGGGGTCTCTCTCGATATCCCAGTCACCTGCGAGGGTAAACTGGAAGCGCCGGGACTGGATTTCTCTGCACGAGAAAGGCAGCGGCTTCTCTCAGCGCGTCGAGGAAGGAGGGGTGACAGCGTCCGCGGGCAGCTGGGCTGGATGTCTTCGCAGAGGACGGCTGCACGGCTCCTCAAGCGTACTGCACCATAGGTCGCGCTGTAGCGGCGATAATGGTAATCAGTAGCTTCACCACCACAGGATAGCAGGCTGCAGCGACAGAGTGCTAGTTTTTACCAACACGGGGTCATGCAGGCAGCTGGCATCAGCAACATGTTCGCTCATTGCTTAAGGCAACGTTGGTAATATTTATACCTGACAGGTGCCGGGTTTGACGCAAGTTTGCTGGACATAAGACGTCAATTAAAGATGTCACTAGGAAGTGATAGTTATCAGTTGCTCATTAGAGTTCCATTACTAATCAAAACATAGCAAGCGGGGATTTCCAGGTTTGCTAAGTTTTTATCTTGTTGAAGAACTCGGAGTGTTATCTAGGAATATCAGATAGTGACTGCTGCTCTGTCATTGCACTAATTGGTCGCAAAGGAAGTAGCAGAGAGTCATGCTGGAATGTGGCTCTGTGGCTCTGCTCGTGTGAGGCCAGAGATGACTTTACAGAAAATCGCACTTGAACGGTTATGCCAATATAGGGAATAAATGGATTTATAGCCGAATAGGGGCATAAGGTCACAGTATCGATCAGGAACCTAGATAAGCACATGACAAAACATTTCGAAGATGGTTAAGGTCATCAGTCATACTAAACTTGGATTACGAGTCTGGGAGTGTGAGTTGGGAGTATACTATGGTGTACCTATTTTTGGTGTCCATCTAACACTGAAATCCAATTTGAAGCAGGTCCTGTATCTACAACAAAGGAAGAGACAGAATTCTGGTAGCATAAATGCAGGGTTCTTCAGCAACCCGAGTGTGGATACAGAAGAATTATTGTGGCATCCTGTTTGCTCCTTTTAAAGGCAAAAAGAATAATTGACGGATGGAATGTTGAACAATGTCAAACATTCACCACAAGTACATAAATCTGGTACAAACAATGTAAAACATTCACAACCAGTACAGAGATATGGGTCTAAATCCATAATTTCTTTGCTCACCATACCATTCCAGTTTGGACCTGGCCATATGCAAATTAGTCTTAACCCTGCTCCCCTTGGGAGCAGTCCAACCCGAACTGCCAGACCAGGTACTCCCTGGACCAGAAACAAGCATCCTGGGACCAGTTTCGGGGTATTACCTCTCGTCAGCCATTCTAGGTTCAATCCAGTAGCATGGCACGCACTGGGGTCATGTCTGCTTATACCCGTCCTACTTAGGGTGAGAAATGCAAAACAAACAATTTGTGGACAGTATGCTGAACAATTACAAACATTCTCCTCCTGTACAGAGATCTGGGCCTAAATCCAATACTTTTTGCATTGTGCACAATGGGTCTCTGGAACCAAGCATAACAAGGGCAAAACCAGTCCTGGATTGATTGTCTTCCAGTTCAGGGAGAGCTTGGCTTGGCAGTTCCAGCTGGACTGTTTCCATTGGAGAAGTGTCAAGAATGATTTGCATACAGCTGGGTCCAAACTGAGGTGGCACTGTGTGCAAAATAACGATAGACTGGGATGCAGCCCTAGTAATTACCAATGTTTGAGAATAATTCAGGCATTCCAGTCATCACCTTTTGGATACTTTCATGGCACCCTAATTGGGATGGGTATGACCAGACATGGGTCCTGTGTACAATGTGTCACTGAAGCCAAGCTATACCCCGCTGATGAGCCCATGACAAGGGTGAAACAGGCCATGGATTGCTTGTCTTCCAGTTCAGGGGGTGCCTGGCTTGGCAGTTCGGGCTGCACTATTCTCATTGGAGCAGGGTCAAGACTGATTTGCATATAGTTGAGTTGAAACTGAGATGGCATGGTGTGCAAAATAATGATGGACTGGTATGAAGCTCAGAGTATTTACCAGTGGCTGAGGTGAAGCCATCACCTTTTGCATATTTGTATATGCTCCCTATAAAGGGCACTAAATATTTACAGGTCCTGATACAAGGGTAAAGTCAATTGTATTTGCTCTTCCAAGCAACGTGGGGAAGAGTTTGTCTGATCTGCCTGCTAATAATACTGTGGTGCTCTCTATTTTGGAATCTGAATGTGTCTCTCTTCCTTCCCTTTTGGCCATCGTCCCCCTCTTCCCTTAGCCTGGGCTATCAGTTTTTTTAGGGGACTATGGTTCATGGGCTACAAGATGCAAGTGTCAAGTGTTCGTCCAGCAGTCCGTCCTTGCATTCACTGTATGAGAAAGATATTTCCATGAATGCAATGCAAAGGGCATTGCCTTCATATAGAAAACAAGTTGCACCTTGTTGTCCGGGAATCCATGAGCATTCCTCCTAAACAGCCTACAAAACAAAGAACATAGAAATTAGTAGGAGGTGAACTTGTCCTATATGGGCACCAACCAGTGGCATAACAAAACTTGTGGGGGTCCCCCTGCAAAGGACATGGAAGGAGCCTCCCACGCTCCGGACCCAGACAGGAGTGTTAAATCCAAACTCCAATGAAAGGCAGAGATGAAGTTGGTGTAGAAAAGGTTCTTTAATTAGCAACCTTCACAGCAAGCACGAAGCAACGTCAGCTCTGAACAGGAACCAGGCAATAACTGACAAAGGTAGAATACTCAGTAAAGAACCTAGAGAGAGTGTTCTAGGCAATAGAGACAGGAGAGAATATAGAGAGACAGAACCATAGATACCACACATCTCCCTTTCCCACAAAAAAAAAGAAAAGGAAGAAAGAAAAGAGAAAAGAAAGGAAGAGAGAAAAAGAAACAGATTAGAGATAAAAGTCCTTTAGATAAGCAGGAGCACGAGTGTTGCGAGAACTCCGCCTGAGGGCAGGAGGAAGCCCAAATTGAGCAGAGATGACGTTGGAGGAAGAATCAGAACCAACAGGAAGAACATTAGAGGTACAACCATCATTGATGAGATCATCAGAACCAACAGGAAGAACATTAGAAGTACAACCATCATTGATGAGAACAGAAGAAGAACATTGATCCAACAGCAGGGAAGAAGGACCTGGACGTTCCAAATCATCGACAACAGAGTCTCTTTGAGGAGAAGAGGTGGAGGGCTGAAAATCCAAAGACGAGGAAGTAGAAAAGTAGCTGTTCTCTTGGTCTTTTAAGTCCTTGGGAACAAAAGGATTAACAATAACGACATTTCTCTTGCTCCACCACTTCCCATTAGAAAGTAACACAGCATTCTTGGAAACTCTGATAACTTTAGCAGTAGGGTAGAATTTTGAAGTATGACTACTGTTTTTCAGGGGTCTTTTGACTTTGACGGAGTCACCCACATTGAAAGGAACCACTTTCGTTTTGAATTTGTCATCATAAGCAATTTTCATCTTGTTTTGCATGGAAACAACCCTGTTGCGAACCTGATCAATATTGGGTAATTTCTCATCCACTTTTGTCTTGTCAAGGACCCAGGAAGGGCTAAGCTTGGAGGAGCCAAAACATTTCTTTAACAAGACAAAAGGGGTAATGCCAGTTGTGGAATGGGGAGTATTGTGATAACTCCACAACCTTTCTTTAACAGCTTTGGAAACATCTAAATTTTGCATGCAGGCTAATTGGATGGTGTCTTTTAGCATTTTGTTAACCCTTTCGACCATTCCATTTCCTTGTGGACTGTAAAGGGCAACAGTCAAGTGTTTGATGTCAAGATTGGATAAGAACTTTTGAGTGACAAGGGACTTAAACTGGACACCATTGTCAGAGACTAGAAATTTGGGGATACCTTCTCTGTGAAAAAGGTCATCCAAAAAATCAATGACACCAACCGTGGAAGGATCAGACATAAACCTGCACTCAACCCACTTGGAAAAATAATCCACCAGGACTATGGCAAATCTTAAATGAGGCTTCAAGTTGTACATGGGACCAATAAAATCAATGCCTAATTTCTCCCAAGGGCCCTGAGGGTAAGGAACAGGAATAAGGGGGGTATTCCGAAGCTTGAGAGACTTGTCAGCTTCAAAACAACAGGAACACCTACCAACAAAATTTTCGACATCAGCATCGAGATTGGGCCACCAGTAGTAAAGTCGTAACCTTTTCTTGGTACCAGTGATTCCTAAATGACCAAGATGAGCCAAATTCAACAATTTCAGTTTGAGTTTATTAGGAGGAATCAACAAAGAGCCCCTCATCAAAAAGTCATCCTCAACAGTAAGTTCATCTTTAACTTTAGCAAATGAACGTAACCCAGAATCAAGATTTCTGTCATCGGGCCAGCCCTTGATAACATGATCCTTGACCAAATTTTGGACCTTGTCCAATTTAGCACAATCCAACCACTCATCCTTGCTGATGATATTCTCAGAGAACAACAAACCATCAACCATGCCTACAACACACTCAGAGTCCTCACAAAGGGAAGAAGAGTTTACAGAATCCTTGAGGGGACACCTAGAGAGGAAGTCAGCACGGGTATTTTTACCCCCAGGGATATGAGAGATGGAAAAATTAAAATCGTACATCCTTGAGAGCAACCTGACTAAACGAGGACTGAGATTACTGTGGTCTTTATCAGACAAAAGGAACACCAAGGGTTTGTGGTTGGTCACCAAAATAAATCTTCTACCCCAGAGGTAAGTCTCAAAATGCTTGGTTGCCCAAAGACAGGCCAGAGCTTCCCTCTCAATGGTGCTGTATCTGCGCTCTGCAGGGGAAAGGGATCTGGAGGAAAAACCAACTGTCTGTTCCACACCGTCAACCAATTGAGACAAAACAGCCCCTAACCCAATGCCACTTGCATCGACCGTGACAATAGATTGAATATCATCTCTGAAAGAATGAAGAGAGGGGGCTTGAACAATGAGGTTCTTTAAGTGCACAAAAGTCTTATTAAGAGAATCATCCCAAACAAACTTTTCACCTTTTCTGAGTAATTTTCTTAAAGGTTCGGTTTGCAGGGCAAAACAATCCACAAATCTTGAATAGTACTCGCAAACACCGAGGAAAGATCTAAGTTGATCTTTGTTTTCCGGACTGGGACTGTCAACAATGGCCTTGATAAGGTCTTGTTTGGGAGAAATGCCACTGCTAGATATGTGATGGCCAAGGTAATCAATACTATCAACCATGAACTTGCACTTTTCTTTCTTTACAGTAAAACCATTGGTTTCCAAAATGTTCAACACCTCAGACAGTTTCTTTAAATGGTCATCATCACACTTAGAATAAATAAGGATGTCATCTTGATAAGCCAACACATTGCTGCAATTGCCAAACATTTTAAACATGAGCTTCTGGAAGACAGAGGCAGCAGACGCAAGCCCAAAAGGCATGCGTAAGAACCTGTAGGGACCAAAAGGTGTATTAAAGGAAGTCAAATCACGGGAATCTTCACTGAGTTCAACCTGGTGATAGGCGGACCTTAAGTCCAAGCACGAAAAAACTTTAGAATCACCAAGTTGAGCCAACATGTCTTGGATTTTGGGCAGAGGAAAGCAATCTATTAAAATGTTTTTGTTTAAGGACCTCAGGTCGATGCATAGTCTTATGTCTTTGCTACCCTTTTTCTTCGCAATAACGATGGGGGCGACCCATTCTGAAGAATTTATAGGCTCAATGACTTTGTCAAGGCATAGCTGCTCTAAGTGTAACTTTAGTTGGGACCTAACAGATAGGGGAACATTCCTGACTTTATGGACCACAGGAATAGCATCCTTTTTGAGAACAATGCGGTGCTCAAAGTCATGAACAAGACCCAGCTTGTCCATGAAAAGAGCACTGTGTTTGGCTAAAAGTTGTTGTAGGTCAAGATTGGAGGAAGAGCAGACATCAACTAAGGAAATAGGACAAGAAGTGCCTGGTCTTAAAACCATGCCAAATTTGCCCTGATCTTTCCAACCTAAAATGTTGTACCCATTTTTAGCAACATATATTTTAGTAGCAATGGACCTGTCCTCAAACTTTATGGTATCATTGAAGAATCCCAGCATGTCAATGGAATGCCCACCAAAGGAAATGGTGTGAATATCAGGAGGGAATAATTGGGAAGAATTCCAGTGTAAATTATACAAAATGTCGGTGACAAAGGTGATCGGAGAACCAGAATCCACCGTCACTTGGATTACTGTGCTACCAATGGTGATATCGCAGATGGGACCACCATCATCCAACTCAGCATCAATGTACAACACAATCTTTTTAGAAGAAACAACGGTACATACATTCTCAGGTTCAGAAAACTCAACATTTTCAATCGCATTAATTTTCACAGGATTTCTGTTACATACTCTGGTAAAGTGACCAGTACGTTTACAATTGAGACAAGTTTTACTCAGAGCTGGACAACCTTTGAAATTGGCAAGATGTGAAGAGGAACCACATCTGAAACATGCAAAGCTTTTTTTAGGTTCTCTAGAATCTTTGTTTTTAAACTGGGAAGGTTTAGGTTTGATGTTTAGAGCATTGACAGCTTCAGTTATGGTATCCCCTTTACTTTTGTTCAAAACCCTTTGAGAAGAGACAGATCTCTCGATTCCTCTCGCAAGTTCAAGAGTTTCGTTGAGAGATGGATCCCTACAACAAAGTAATCTCTCTTGGACCTTTTTGTTATAACAGTTAACTACTATCTGATCTCTGAGGTAAGAATCGATATTACCATCGAATTCACAAGTTGCTATCAAAACTCTAAGTTCTGTCAAAAAGGTTTCAATTGACTCATACTCAAATTGATGTCTGGTATAGAATTTGTGACGCTCTACCACAACACTAGTTTCATCAATGAAATATTTGGCTAATCTAGAAACAGCTTCTTGAAAACAATCCCATTCAGTTTCATGAGGTTGAGGTGAAACAGGTAAATGGTCAAAAATACGTTGGCCTTCTGCTCCAAGACTGTTATAGAGTAAAGCTAATTTTCTGTCTGGTTCATATTTTTGACCATCTAAAGCAATAATATAACTGCCAAAACCCTTGAACCATTGTTTCCATTTAGTTTTAGGTACACCAGGGTCAGGGAGAAAATAAGGAGGAGTGACAATATTTTGAGACATGTCAAAGCAACAGTGTGCGCAGAGAAAACAGTAAAACAAACAGAACAGGTAAAGGTACACGAACAAAAGGAATAATAAAGAAAAATGTCAGTCCAATAAGGGTAAAGTACTTGGTAAGATGTGCACATCATCGAGTAGCCAACCAGAAGATGTGCCGTGGGAGAAGCAGACTCAAAAACAATTTGAATGTCAAAGCCAAACCTGAAAACGAATAAGCTGCTTGAAGTCCAGGGCAGCGTAGCGAACAAAATAGGATAAAAATGAAGGAACGCTGTAGATATGATGAAGGAAGCGTTGTTCAACGTGACGAAGAAAAGCGATGAACTTAGAGAAACGAGCGCATGAAACTGACTGCGCATGCAAATGAAGAAGGCTACGTGAACTTTACCAAGATGGAGTCACGTAGAGGTCACGTAAGTTGAGACAACGTGATGCGCGTCACTCCGTCACGGACCAGGCGGGGAACTGTGACGTGCGCTGGAGGCTGACTGGGAGGAGGAAGGACGAAGATGGCCAGAATGGAAGACACAGTCAGGTACGTTCGGGTGGAATTTTCGAGCAGGAGCACGCTCGAGGAGGGGAACGTAGAGACTGTGGCGCTCGAGGGAGATTCGCTCGAGGGTAGGAAGGTGCGCAATGAAGCCAAAAGGTAGCGTAAGGCCGCTAAAAGCAGTCAAACATAAGAAGTTACATACGACCTTTTGAAGAGGAAACGCGTTTCATGCTGATGAGACGTTCTTGCGCATTCAGATGGTCGAGGAGGCCTCCCAGTGCTTCAGTGGATGCTGGGAATGTGAAGGAATCCAGAAAAAATCCCAAAGCGTCGCCAAATGTTAAATCCAAACTCCAATGAAAGGCAGAGATGAAGTTGGTGTAGAAAAGGTTCTTTAATTAGCAACCTTCACAGCAAGCACGAAGCAACGTCAGCTCTGAACAGGAACCAGGCAATAACTGACAAAGGTAGAATACTCAGTAAAGAACCTAGAGAGAGTGTTCTAGGCAATAGAGACAGGAGAGAATATAGAGAGACAGAACCATAGATACCACAAGGAGCTCTCAGGTCTGTCCATGCACAGTCGGGTCCTGGAGCTCTGCCACCCCCCCAGCCCCCAGCACCACGGGTTCTGCGGGGCTATTGTTACGTCAGAGGCACCAACCATCCTCTATGTCACAACCAACATTCTTAGATTATCAAATATTCACAAACATTGCCCTTAAGGACAGGAGCATTACCAGTGTTAGTGTAGCATTTAAGCAAAAGTTGTGCACATAATGTTCAGAAGCAATACAAACATTTTAAACATTCCAAGAATAAAAAAATGAAGGGCTTCAGTTGCCTTTGGACTTCATTTAGAAGGGAAGTCTATTAAGTAGCTCACTTATGTGCAGTTATCCATCCTATTAAAAACTTGTATGCTATCAAGAGCCAGGGCTTGTTCGTTCGGGGTGAATGGAGTATGCCTAGTTTCTAGAGTGAGGGATAAAGAACACATAAAATGGTATTCCTGAGGAGCACCAGATCTGTAATTTGATGGGTCCCTGAAGTTAGGGATCCTACAAATACTGACAGAAAGCAAAATGCAGAGGAACTTTATAATGGGTGAATAAGTGGCACTGATGGTACTGCAGCTGGGGTGATGTTGTACCACATTTTTGTGGCCCTAATACTAACATATGTCTTTCAATACCATCAACAACACAGTAGCATGATGGAAATATTAATACATCTGCACTTACCTGGATGATATTTCAGGATCAATGGCACGGTCATGATATACGTTCAGGTCAACATTGTGGATGGGATCGTGTGCCCTGATACAGCTTCAGTGGCTCTGAGCTTTTGCTGCTGCAATTTGTCAAACGCAGCCTTTAATGCTTGGTAAATTTGCTATTCCTAACACACCTTTTGCGGTTATGCGTGCTCATGCCAGGAGTATGGCAACTGTTAAACTTTGGTGCATTTCTCAAGCTTAATTGTCATGAGCAACAATCTATCTGTGAAGAAGCTAATGCGACCCTAAATTCCACCAAAGGATCCGTACAGCTTCTGCCGGGAAGGAATAATTTTGGCTAGAATTGTAGTACCGCTAATTTTGCTTCATGTTTTTAGCTAAATAGAGAAAGAGAAATTTGAATAAAATGCTATATACATTATTTTTTCCAACCACAGTATTATGCATTTCCCACCCTTTAGGAATAGTTGAGTTCTTTGATAAAAATGAGAACAATCAGTCCCAAGCGTAACTACATTTAGTGCTCGAATGACCTAAAGCCCATCTTACCCAGAAACTTTCCATAAACATTTTTTTTAATAGAGTTCAATTACTCTGGATCTTGGCCAGAGGCCCTCAGAAAGCCTTCTCTAGAATGATGTTTATATTTGTGATGTTGGAAATGTACCTTGTTGTTATCTTTAATTTTGCAAGTGCAGTCCAGTCATAAAGAAACAGAATGTCCTGAAATCCAGTTAATCATGCCAACCGCTGAATTGCTTCCCGAATTCGACGAATTTCCACTTCTTTCCTACCAGAAATAACAGACCCTGGTTGCCACAAAAGACTAATGGATGCAACCTGCATTTCCATCACCTTCAAGTTATGTCTCACTTTCTGGTTAAAGCTAGAAAGGAGGAAGGCAGACAAGCGCGATCCCCAGAGCCTGTTTGCCAAAAAGATAACCTTCTCAGGAGAGTAACACGTTGCAAAGTGGTGGAATTTAGGTGGGGCGCTTTTTATATGACTCACACACACCAGACCATGATGGGTGCCTTGGGTCCCTTGAGATCCTCTGGAAATTAGAGCTCCAGCAGGATCTTCAAGTTTAAAATGGAGTCTTAAAATAATTTATCAGCATAAGTTAAACAGACAGGATTCGCACTTTACTTTTACTGGGCCATGCATAAACGTTCCATTTTGTCCATAGCCACATCTTGCTGACATCTGGCGTAGATCCGTCTCTGATTATTCAAAGGCAAAAGCATTTGGCAAAGAACGTTCTATGACCTCTTCCACATAAGTGTCTTGGGGCCAGATGTATCAAAGGGTTTTACCCATTCTGTGTCTATGGGGAAATGTGTTGATACATATGACCCTTGTTCTTTGCCATGCCCTATTCCTCATTTTATACATGGACAATTTGGTCCCATTTCTACCACCCATCTCAATTGTACTTTCCCTTATTAAACTGAGCTGTTTATGAGTCACAACTGCGTTCTGCTGTAAACGTGTATACAATTCCTGTACCAGGGACACTGCGGAGACTTAAGGGGATATAATAAAAATGCGATTATGGTGATAAGCGAATACAGACTAATATGGACTTTCTGGTGAAAAGAGTGTAAAGGCATTATGCTCTGATCTGACCACAGGACATCCACTCAATGCACTCTCTCCCACTGCAGAAACAAATGACACTCCATTCCAGCTACAACACAAAAGTCAGACAAGAACATCTAAATAAATTGAGGGGCCTGTCTTTAATGCAATCCTGGTAGAGTATGTAACAAACCACCCTTTGTAAGAACGCCTCTACTAAGGAATTGATTGCTTTACTAAAGTAATGTCACAAATATGACAGTGTTTATACATTTACACTAGCATCACAACAGATCTGTAACAACAAGTTCCCAAGGTTGGGGAGGGAAGGCATTGCATCAAAGAGCCCAAGATCCTGAAGATGAATGTGGAAGGAGGTGCATGAAGAAGACCTTATGTCATTTCTGCAAGAGTTTATCTCTGGTCAGAAAGTATCTTAAGTACAAATTGTATGCTCTGCACTTTAAGATTTTAAGGTGTTTGCCTTTACATATTGGGTATTCAGCAAGCCGATTCCATTCTTTGCCATGTACTACCACTTCCCTTCTTCGAGGTCTTTGGTCAGTTGGATACTCTCATGGGAAATGAAGGTGTAACTCTAATAAAGCTAGAGCTTAGAGAAACCCTCCTCTCTCTCTCTTTCCCGCTTCTGTGTTAAGGGGCTGATAGAGCGCCATGTTATTCTGAAAATTGTAGGGGTGCATCATAATCACTGATAGGACCCGCATATTTAAAGGACTGTATTAATGTGTGATCATTAGATGAATAGTATAGCATGTTTAGATATGCAACCATGTAGTTATGCAGATCAAAGAATAAGTTAGTAGGAAATGTGCTTTGAATAATGCAAGATGTACTAGTTCATGTGTAAAGTGATGCATTAGGATTAAACATGCACCATATTAAAGTTGCACATGTAGGTTTGCTTTTCCATGTAATGAAAATAATGCATTAGATGATCGTAAATAGCAATGCTTATAACGTGAAATTAGAAAGAGTGTGTTTAAATGTACGAAGGCCAGATCACATATAAGTATAAGAAGAGGCCTATTTGTGATTTCCTATGTTAGCTAAAAGATGTAGGCCTGAAATATATTTTCCTTGGGAAGGCTCTTTTCTTTAGTTAAAAGCAGACAGTGAAACTTGTGCGCGTGTAAGGTCGAGTTGTTTACAAGTTTCCAGATGCAAGGACACATGTCTCGTTAGTCAGAATAACCCTTTTGTTTTAGGAGTAAGGATGGTAGGAACAGGAGCTAAGGGAGTCAACTGGAATGTAGATAGTATGTTTTAAGGGAAGATGGTAACTGGAACTTAAGGTCAACCCAACGGTTCTTGGATGAAGTCAGAGTTTCGATGGAAAAATACAGAAGGAGGATCTGCTTGAAGGTGTGTGCGAAGGGTGCGCCCTACTGTTTTGGGATTTTGTATTAGGGACAGTGCCCCGAGAAAAGAGAGTTGGAATAGGAGCAGAAGAGAGCTAGGAGGGAAGAGAGAAGGAGCATCTTAGAACGAGCTTTGTAGCTTTGGCTACTTCCTTTGCAAAGGGAGTGTACTTCTGAGGAAGTCATCACTGCTGACACCTTTTCCTCTTGCCTGGGAATAATGCTAAGCAGGGATGCCACTTTAGTGTTAGTGTAGGGACAAATTAATAATCCTTCTTTCAATGCAGTCATCTCTTCAAGTAGGGACTGTCATTGTCTGCCTCATGCTTTTGGAGATCACCCTGATCATTATATTGAGTCGTCTGAGGCTCATGCAAAGGATTATGTTTGTATTAGTGCCTGTTTACCTTCGTAACCTCTTGCTGAGGTGCTTGTAAATTCAATTGTTTTTGGCTTTGTAATAAACCTCAAAACTTAATTTGGTAGTCAGTAGTTCCTTTTGAACCGGATTGATTTGGTTATTGACAACATTGTGAATGGAAAAGTGTTTCTCCCCTTTACACTTCTTAGCAGGCAAAAAGATCACAAATGGATGGAGGATTCTTAGTGTTGGTAAGATTAGGTAAATTCCAGAAACAAGAATCCGGCGGCAGCAGTTGGTAGCAACCGAGGATGGTTGTCTCTATAGTAAGGGGAGATTTAGATTAAGATAAGAGTTTCCCAAGCCCCATAGAACCCAGGTGATGGTTGTCCAGCGGATTGTCAGCGGAAGACGGCATTTCAGGGAAACCGACAAAGAGTAATGGTGCGGTGAAAGCAGCAGTTCATGGTAGAGTGAGTATGAAAAGGATTATGTGTTGTTAGATTGCGGTATTGTTTAATGTTGTGATGTCTTGCGGAGTTAGAGTGAGTGTTGGGTAATTTTGAGATCAAGCTGTGAGCGCGCGCAGCCGGGAATCTTAGGCCTGACGAGCAGTCTAAGAGATTGTGGTGTAGAAGAAACCCAAAGCGTAATTGTCAACCAGTCGTGAGGCACCATCGACTTCCCAGACCGAGATAGGGAGAGCGAATGTGTGAGTGCGCGTGTAACTGACGCTGGTCGTGGGTTGCTGTATGTGGAACATCGAGCGTTTGTAACCTATCAGCTAAGGTGATTGTACGGTCATTCGCATACAGACAGTTGCCAGTTTGGGGTGGACAATTTAATGAGACTGTGAACGTACAGTCAGATAAGTGACCGCTTGGACAATTGGCGGACAAACAGTAATTTCAGCGTATACTGGGACGCAAGAGTGTTTGGGAGACAGATTGTAAAGGAGGGGAACTGCTGCAAGCAGAGGAGAGTGACGTCAGAAGGTGCCGCGCTGCGATAGGTCGGTTGGTGTGAAGCAGCACTGGTATTTGTGGATTGTCCTCAGGAAGTAAAAGAGCGTTGCGAAGCGAAGAAAACTGATTTAACATGAAATGCTTTAAAGTTTTGCACAATTTGTGTAGAGGAGAAAGACAGGTGGTTACTCGGGGTGGGGAAGAGGCTCCGCTCAAGGATAACCCAGCTCATTACATGGCTACAAATGTAGGATTACATACCATGCTTTGGCTTGAAAATTGATGCAAAATGAAAGAAGGTCAGGAAGAATTGACCTTTCCCCGTTATGGAACATTTAGGTTGGAAGTGTTATATCAGTTGAAAACAATTATGGCTTCTTTGCGACCTTTGCCTAGAGCCACACAGTTTGAAGCGATACATGGCTAGATTAGGGCGGCACATAAAAGAAAAAGGGACAGGAGTCAGGAAAGAGTGAAAAGGTCTGTCAGGGCACTTCAAGACGCAAAATGGGACGCATTGGAGAAGAGGTGGAGAGTGCAAACCATTGAGGGGGATAAGCTGTTCCTATTGATAGTCAAGGAAGTGAACACCCAAAAGAAAAGTGATGAGGGAGATGATAGCGATACAGATAATAGCTTGATAGAAAGGCTGCTATCTGAGAGACTATCTCCTTACAACCTAGACTCAGTGGGGGATAGATCAGCCCCGATGGAGGGAATTAGAGAAGCGCAAATTCCACCTAGTGCAGGAATAGTAGGAAAACTCTCGACCGGAGGGATGGGGACACAGGTCCCACAGACTGCAGATGCCAGGAGGTTGCCGGATGCCCTTATGGTACCGGTTACCATTGGTCCCATAGTGTCAATGTATGAACCAGATCAGGTGAGGAATGAAAATTCGTCACAGCCAGTAGAAGGGAGAGCAGCACCGGAGGGAATGGTGTTGTGAGCGGAATAGTTCACCTACCAAGACCCACAGAATCTAGTACGCTGCTACCAGCTACGGCAGACTCGTCGAGGGGACCAATGGATTTGAGGGGGCCGAGGCCCAAACCTTTGCTGAATTACGATCAGATTTAGGGACGTGGGATCAGTTGACGGAGAATTAGAGTGACAGGAGAGTGGGACCATGGAAACGCAGAGAACAGGGCAGTCGTTAGGGATACCATTGAAAGGAATAAATGCTGAGAGCAGAATAGCGATTGTGGAGAGTCAAGTGGTGCAGCTAGTCGAGGTACTCTGAAGGTGGCTATAAGGGCAAAGATGTTAGATGTGATGCGATTAAAAGCAGAAGTGGATGAGATAGTGAAGGGAAACTTGCCTTTGGAGAGAGTGGTGCTTCATTAACCAGACGAGTTGCTGTTTGTAGCTGAGGATGTGACTCGCCAGGCAAGATCAGCACATGAGAAACTAACTGAGTTGGCAAACAGATACAAGGCGGATTTGTCTAAAACGAAAATTTTACAGAGGAACCACAGATTACAGTAAAGTGACCAGGACCTGGAAGAGAAGCGGGTCATTGAGCTAAATACCCACATTAGAGAACTGATCATAGGGATACGAGCATGGAACGGGCTCGAGAAGTGGGAAGAAAGATGGTCTAGGAAAAAGAGCAACTAAAAGGAGTGTAGCAGAGACTCCACCTCCAGGAGGGGGAACGTTGGAAGTAGGAAATTATCCTTTGCGAGAGGTATCTAGTGGAGGATATGTGCATGTAATACCAAAATGCAAAACAGAGATGTTGCGGTCCACTAAGTGTGTTGCTGTACTAATCGCTAAGAACCAACAAGGATAATACAAACGAATAATGAGTTACATCTGGCTGAGAAATTGCCATCAGCCCACCCATCTGGCGGAATCTCATCATGTGGGAGTTGTCAAACAATCAAAAAAAACGCCCAAACCATCAGTTGATAGTGCGGATAGGGATGTCAAAAAGACACTCTAGCCAGAGTTACTCAAAAAAGGTGGTGCTAATGAAGTGCAGTGCTAAGGTGAAAGTGATACTTAAAATTGGCTACTTGGACAAAAAATATGTTTATTAGGAATCGTCCAAGTGTCAAAATTAAAACCACGCCAGGTAGTCTGAATCTATAGCTACACTATGACGCTGTGCAGGATGGTCAACATGTTTCAGCCTTAATGGAAACTCTGTCCGGCTTTCTTCAGGACCCTAGTAATGGAATGCTACTGCAACAATCAGTGAAGTGATAGTAGTGTGTGAGGAAAATATAAGTGATAAATGATATACTTTACAATACTTATATCGACCAGGAACTTGGAGCCCCAATGAACTCTGGAAGAAGAAGATTGTCTTTTCCTGTTTGAAAAGAAAACACAGAAAAACACACACATTTTCATGTATATATCCATATAGTTACAAAGAGACTGTACACACAACACACCTGCATGAGTATAATATGCCCAGCTTGATAGTAGGCATGATGGCCCAAGTACAGAGAGGAAGTACCTCTCAGTAGTACTCACCCAGCTTTTTGTGGGAGACAACCTCACCTCACCCGGCAACCGCTCGGGAATGTGAGGCCCTGCTCTAGTGTATAAAATAATAATAAAGGACATAGTTAGGAAAATTTTCTCATATGCCCAAGTTAAACTAATTACACCTATAACCCCGACAATTTGTACTGGACCCTGTATTGTCAACCTATGGCTTAACCTATCCAAGAGTTAGACACAAAATGTAATGAATTCTCATCTATTCCAAACAAGTATTTATTAAAAAAAATCTCATGAAATTTGAAGTGAGCAGCTGCTCATTTGCTGCTCCTATGTTCCACACACACTTAGAATTGTACAAAATGTAAGGAACCAACTGAGAAAATGGCAGGAAGAGGTGGCCAAGCGATTAGAAATCGACACTGTTTAAATTAGACCCAGCATTTAGCTCCCAAAAGAGAAGAGTGAGGAAGGAGAGAACCTTACCTGTCCGTCGGTACCTCTCACTGGCATCCGAGAGGAAGTGGAGGTACCGACTGGACAGACCCTCCGATGTATATATAGTGGAGCTAATTAGTTAATTGCCCACTCGGTAACACCAATTTAGATCGCAAAAGTAAGTACTAGTGATTCTTTGCGCTTGTTTACGGCCAGACGGAGCATTCACTAATCCGGCGAGCACGCGCAAAGGACGCCGATTGGCGTGCGCATGCTCCCAGATCGGAACGCTATTCCCTGGAGTCTGTTCTATTTCAGAAATAAAACTCGGCAACCTAAAAAAAACATTTAGCGCTGGGCATGGTGTACCCTTATATAAAGCACAGCGCTTCAAGAGTGAAACTATAAAATATATTATACGGGGGCTTATTTAACGTATCTGCAAGACTGTTTCAAGCAATAATTATTTGTTGATGTAAATCGCTATTTAGCTGAAAAAAGGCGCATCAGACTGGTGATGCACCTACAACACTCAACTGATGTCTAGTTGGTGAACAAAAGATTGTTATCGAGCATATACAGGGGAGATACTACTCTCTTGCTAGAAATATTTACTGCACTTGCCTACATCCAAGACACTACTCTCCTCACTAGTTAGTGTATGAGAATACAGCACTGACCCCGAGGCAATTCAACCTAGCTGAATATAGTTGAAAATTAATATAGACACTTATGCCTAAGGGTGCAAGGGTATCTATATGCTCTGTTAGTTAGACCAAATGAGCAATAGAAATGTTGCATAATAGTCATAGTTGTAGGCTTTACAGAAAGTTTAAATCCATCTGTGGTATCTCTAAGGTTCTTTTAAGTAGCTTTTCTTATCTAGATTGCTTGTTGCCATATTAATCCTGATAGTGTGGGTGCATACCTTGCTACAGTGAAACCCACAGGATGGCATCGTTCAGTCCTCTACTATCGCTCTGGAGCCTAAAAATCCATTTCTGCTCCTTGATGAAGAGAAACCTGAACCTATCACTAATGTGTGATGGTATATATGGATGTTCCAAAATTACCCAATTCAAATCCTCTGCTCAATGTTTCATTGGCAGAAAATGGTTGGTTAGACAGGTGGATTGTTTGTGACATCGAATGGTACTCTTATGTTCGCTGATCCGAACCTTCATTTTGCAAGTGGTATGGCCAATGTACCTTAATAGACAAGGACATGTAATCATATATATATAACACCTTCCGTGTTACAATTGGTATGTTTCTTCAACAACCATGGTTTTCCCGTGCCTAGATCCACTTTGTCAGCTTTGTAAGTCTGAGGGCAGGCACTGCAGGAACCGCAAGGAAAATGTCCTTGTACCGGTGGAAGGTTCCAGAGTGTGTTGGATGATTCTGCCTCTTGTGTCCTTGGTCTAGTGTGGACCAAACTGTCACGTAAACTCTGGGCTCTTTTAAAAGAAAACAGAGGTGGCAAAATGTTAGATTGAGCTACATTTAAGATGTTCCAATGCCTGTGTACAGTCTTCTGGATCTTATTAGACAGTACACTGAAAGTGCTCACAAAAGTCAGCCTATCTAGGGTGCCTTTTCAGGTTTCTTCTCCAAAAGGGCCTCACGATTGTTATTAGAAGCCCGTTTCCAAGCCCTTTTTACTAGATGTTGTGGATACCGTAGTTCCTGAAGTTGTTTGACATAGTGGTCCAGAGTGATTTGTGGGCAGCTTGTAAAGTTGCAATTGAATGGCCTACCTCTGAACCAGAGAGGGATGCTGCCACAAACGGACCTTCACCCATTGTTATGAAAAAGTATCAACAGGCGATTACATGGCTGAAGTCCAAGATATCGCCACAGGATATTGATTGGGTCAAGCAGGGCTTTAAGTGGGATGAAAAAACTGGGGGGTCTCTCAAAGGGGCGTGGCCAGTGTACTTAAGGGCGTGGCTTTAAAACACTTACTCTAAAAATCTGTGCTTAGCATAGTGGGACACCCGACTTGTATTTTGCGGTTCCTGTGATTGCATCCAGATATGTGATACAACAAGTAACATACCTACAATAAGTCAGGACTATTGGCTTTGTCAATGGTTATTAGTTGCATAGGATAAACAAGCTGTAACTATGGCTTGTTACATATAATATTGAAAAAGTTTCCAATTAAAGCATTGGTGACCCTACCACAATGTTGCTGCTCTTGCGTTTCAGAAAGAGAAGGGAAATCCAGAAAGAAAATGATTCTTTAAAGGATTTCCCTTCCCCCACAACGCTCACCTGACATGACGTCATGGCGTAACTTCTCCACTGGTGAGAAGTGAGCAGTGTGGGCAGCGCACAACCATGTGCTTACTGTCTCCAAATGGGTCTTTATCGGGCTGTTTTGCGCCCTGGCACTTTTTTCCAGACTGCAGTGACAGCAAACTGCTGTCCCTGCAGTCCGGAAAAACGGACCGCCTGTACCAGGGCTCAAAACAGAGCCCGATAGAGACCCGTTTCGAGGTCTCCTGAAAAAAACTGCCGGTGCTCAGACCCCTTGAGACCCAGCCCACTTAAAGCCCTGGGGTCAAGATAGATCGGACAGTTAAGGAACCAAAGGAGACAGTGCATAAATACTATGAGAGGCTCTTGCAAGTCTTTAAGCAGTATAGTGGGCTGAATACCTTAGACCCCAAAGACATGGGACAGTTTGTCTCTAGGTCGTTTTGGGTCTGAGACCTGAGATTTGCCTGATGATCCAACAGCATTTAATATGCTGGCAGAACAAGCCGGTAGATGAGATACTACGTAACACCAGATATTGCAGTGATGAGGTGGATTCAAAACACTGGGAGATCAATGATATGCTGATGTTGGTCCAAATGCAAGCAGCTGATAAGGGAAATCAGGTGCAGTCAAATGGGGGAACACTAGGGAGAAAACAGAATAGTCAAAACCAAGGAAGGGGAAATTCAGGGGACCCCAAAGTGAGAATACATGTGGCGACACTGAAAAAGACCACCGCGTGTCACCTTTGTCACCAGATCGGATATTGGAGGCTCGAGTGTCCCTTGAACCCAGCAAACCAGCTGCAGCAGGAGGAAGAGATAGTACAGGTGCCTGAAGTGGCATATACTGTGATGAGACCAAGGTCGACAATGGGGGGGACACTGACTCCACAAGTACAAGTTCCCCAGCAACTGATAAATAAATAATTTTATTGAATTTTCAAAAAGTGACAGAAATGGACAAAACAGAAAAATATATTAAATAGCATTCAATTACAATTAAATGACTGAGATAAGTTACGACTTAGCTATCTTAGAGCCATAAAATACAATAAGAGAATAATCAATCAGAGGGAAAATAAAATCCAGGAATGGATGACGGAAGGGAAAGGAGGAAGGGGAGGGGACAGAGTACATCATATTACATGAAATGAAGAGTTACTATTAACATAACAAAATTAGTCAGACGCAATTAATGAAAAGAAACAAATTACAGTGAAAAATAATACTCATAACAGTAAATATGAATCAATAGGAGACCAAAAAGATTGATAAGACAGTGAATTATGATTAAGTCCTTGTAGAGACAATTGAGCACCTCTTCTTGTAAAGATGATCCATGACCACCAAGCATGAACATAAAGAGAAGTAGCGTCCTTCCTACAAAAAGTGATTGATTTTAACGCAGCTGAAATCAAAAAATTAAACAACTTTGCCTCAATGTCATTAACACCTTGGCTGCTAGGGGGTTTTCCCCTCCTGTGCTGCAAAGTGGTATTTATCATTGTTCATGACAAGGTCAACTCGTCATAAGCACAGCTCAACCGTGCCTCATGACGAGCTGGCCTCGTCATGAGCATGGAAGGGGTTAAGAGGGTGCGTAAGTACAACTGATTTGCAAATTAATAATTTATAAGTAAGAACATCTTGAATAGGTAGAATTTTCAATATAATGTCCCAAACTTCAGACCAAAATTACAAAATTATAGGGCAATCAAATAACATGTGACGTAACAATCCGAGACTTAAATTACAGTGCCAACAAACGTCTGATGGGAGCAATTTAGCACGATACAGACGTAATGGTGACCATAATGAATTAAACAAAATGAATGCATTTGTTTGATAAAGAAATACTGGTAACCAACCAGAGATACTATTAATCCAAATATTCGACCAGGAATCATCAGATAGAGAAATTGAAAATGTTGAAATTGTAGCAATGTTGGTACCCATGGAAATGGTGAATTTTTTATAAAAAATAGAAACAGTCTTAGAGGACGAAGAAACAGCATTGAGATAAATCAACAAATCAGTTGTGATTGTAGATGGAATACCATTCGGAAAAGAATCTAAAATTCAGTTACATAGAAATTGATATTTTAACAAATCAGCACCTGGTAAGTTGAATTTCAATTGTAGCACATCAACAGGAATAAAGGCATCATCACAAAAAACATCTTTAAGATAGAAAATGTTTTTTTAATCCATGAGGACCAGAAATTGACATTTCTATTTAATTTAATAAGGGCACTATGCCATAGGGATAAATGCACCGTAGAAAGTAATGGAGAGGCAAAATTAGAATCTAAATCATTAAGTATTAATCTTGAGGATTTGATTATAGAAGAATGATGAACAACGTTAGAGGTATGAGACATTGTTAATAAGGAGGGCAATGGGAAAGGATACACAAGTGATTTTTCTATATCAAACCAAATAGGTGGCTTAACAACAGGAGAGGTATTAAACCATAAGGAACTCTGTTTTATTATGAAAGCTTTATGATAAAGATAAAAATCAGGGAGGGCAAATCCTGCATGATATTTAGGGATTTTCAATTTTTTGTAAGCAATACGAGGGGGCTTATTGTTCCAGAGAAATTGGGATAACAGTTTATCAATATCTTTATAAAATTTAAGTTGAAATTGAGTGGGGATCATGGCAAGGGAGTAAAAGATTTTCGGAGCAATATTCATTTTTATAGACTGCATTCTCCCCCACCAGGTGAGATGAAGGGAAGACCATCTAGAAGTTTTATTTTTGACATACTCAAATATAAAATTACAATTTAATTTTAACGTAGCATGCAAGGATGATGAAAATAAAATACCAAGGAATTTCAGCTTGTATTTTTGCCAAATAATATCTGTCGTAGGTAGCATATCGGAGGTAAAAAGAACATTTAAAGGGAAAAAATCAGTTTTACTAACATTTAATTTATAACCTGAGACTACAGAATATTTGGCAATAATGTCTAATAAGGACGGAACAGAAGAAATTGTGTTACTAATAAACAATAAAACATCATCCGCATAAGCTAAAGTTTTAATAGTGACATCCTTAATTGTGATACCCTCAATGTCCTCACAATTACATATGCAATTAAGAAAAGGTTCAATTCCTAACAGGAATAAAAGAGGAGAAAGGGGACATCCCTGACGTGTTCCTCTAAAAAGGGAAAATTGAGTAGAAATTTGGCCATTTATAAATAATCGGGCAGTAGGTGTCAAGGCGATGCTCTCGAGGTTCCTGTTGTTTCCTTCTTGTCGACGCAAGTTCCCAACTCCCTTGTGGACTAATCACTTAGCAAGATTTTAGATACTCTTAACCAAATGACCAATCACCAAGGGGAATGGGAAGTGGACAGAGAAAACAATGCACACACTGGATCTCTTCTAGAGATGGCAGCTATGTTCTCTCTCTTGAAGTGTTCAGGGCCTCTTCTTTTGGACTCTTAAGTTGTTGCTGAATTGCATAAAATCACATTCAATACGTAGTTTCATTCAATTTAAATAACAATAAATATCAAAGATTTATTTGGCACGTACCATTGAAGAAATGGCCCTTTCTAACACTTCCTACAATTGACAGGGATTTTCTATTGCTTTAAACCTTTAAACAAATGCAAAATATTATCAGTTCTAATCAGTACTGGAATGGAGTAACGTAACTTAGGTTAATGATTAGTGATTAGTTAGTAATGTAACACTATCACACTCATCTTACCTTGTCATTGTAAGATGAAATCTTTTAGAAGGGATTCTGTGTTTGTAAAATGAAAAGAAGGAAAAAGAAAAGAACATCCAAGCATCTAACTAGAGCAATTGTCTATACACTCACTGTAGCCTTTTTGAATACAATCCCAAATATTGAACATTAAGGAATTCTCATATTAAATGTACATCAACATTTATATTTGCCAGTGATTGTCTCTACGATTTTTCTGAAATAAGAAAGCAGCAGTTTCCTGTCACTGCTTTTACTCCGATTTGTCTTTGCCAATGCTTTTTGAGTTTTGAATTGTCTTTCTCAAAGTTCCTCTAAAGCGCCCAACAAATGCGATCAAAAGTCATTGTTAAATATTCTTAAAACAGCTGAATAAAAAATGACTTGTTGTAGTTACCAAGGTTTGTTTGTTTAAGCCTTCGTTGCTAAGGTACTTGTAACGATCTTACTTTGTTATTTCAGGATAGTCACCGGAAGTTGCTGAGAGGAAGCTGAGTCGGAAGCAGATGCTGCAAGCTTTGCCGATGAAGAGGCTGACCAGGAAGCTGGAAACCGGACGTACGCCGAGGACTTCTGCAGCTAACTCGGAACAGGTAAGGGTTAAGGGAGAGGATGCTGAAAGCCGTGAGAACTGGGTGGAAGCCAGACGGGATCTTCACTAAACTCAGGAGGGGCAGGCAAAGTCAGGAGGGAAGTTCAGGAACTCTCGCTGAGGCGCAGATGCGACGAAGCGAAGCGTCTTCACAGGGAGCGGGGAATCTTTTATAGCCTGAGAGCAGGCCGTTGGCTTTGCAAGACACGTGCAGATTACATGCAGTTGGAAACGTGCACTTGAAGCTTATGTTTAACGTACCTGAAGATTTTACCTTGAAAACCAACAAGCATTGATGCCTGAAGATTTTACCTTGAAAACCAACAAGCATTGAAATGTCCTGAAAAAACAACAAGCCTTGCTAAAACCCAAATCATTCTATTCCTTAACAAGGTTTCTAATGAACACAACTCCAATTCTACACATATAATTGTACCAATTGTAACACAAATTATGTTGTCACAGATGAATTCTTGACAGTTCTCCCCCCCAAAGGTCGTCTCACAGGTCTTGGTTTGTGAGGATGCAAAGCATGAAACAAACGAACCAATCGGGGAGCATATACATTGGATTCGCGCCAGGATACTCATGAGTAATTGTGCGCGCAATAAATATCCATATAACATAACATAACATTCAGGTTCCCAAGATCTTTCTGAGGCATCATACCCTTTCCAGGATATTAAATAAAACAGACGACCTCGAATGCGTTTTGCATCTACTATCCTTTCTACTTCATATTCTACATGATCTCCAACCACAATTGGAGGAGGTGGATTATCTAGTCTGGTGTCTGGATCATAGGGTTTGAGTAAAGAGACGTGAAAAACTGGATGCATCGAATAATCCTGAGGTAATTTTAATTTAATGGACACTGGATTAATAATTTTTTCCACAGAAAAAGGTCCAATAAATCGAGGTTTTACTTTTTTGGCCGATCTATCTGAATGTTTTTTGTCGATAACCAGACCAAATCTCCGTTTTTATATTGAGGTGCTGGTATTCTATGAAGATCTGCTGATTGTTTCATTCTTTCCTCATTCTTGGCTAAAGATCTTCGCACTTGTTCCTGAAAAGTTTGCAAGCTAATTAGTCTTTCTGAAACTGCTGGCATGTTTTGAACTTTATCTGGAATTATTATTGGTAATGATCGGGGGTGTTGACCAGTAATAAAATAGAAAGGTGAGCAACCTAAAGCCGAATGTAATGAATTATTGTAGGCAAATTCAGCTAAAGGCAGAGCTTCATCCCAACTTGAAGTCATTGTGGAGGTCAAACAGCGTAAACTTTGTTCCAAGTATTGATTAACTTTTTCTGTTTGACCGTCAGTTTGAGGGTGAAAGGCGGATGACAAAGCTATTTCTATCCCCAATTGATTATTTAGTTGTTTCCAACACTTGGAAATAAATTGAGGGCCCCTATCAGAAATAATTTTCTGTGGCAAACCATGAAGTTTGGTTACATTATTCAAGAAAATGTTACTCAATTCTGGGGCTGATGGTAATTTAGTCAGAGGAATGAAATGTCCCATTTTTGAAAGGAGATCCACAACTACAAGAATTGTGGTGAACCCATGAGATTTAGATAGATCTGCAACAAAATCCACACTTATAGTGTGCCAAGGGAATGGTGGAATTGGTAAAGGTTGTAATAACCCCATTGGAGATGTATGTGAAGATTTTTGTCGTGAAGAGATAGGACAAGTAAGCACGTACCGACGTACATCTTGACCCATATTTTTCCACCAAAAGTGTCTTTGACAAAGTTCTAACGTTTTATTGATGCCTGGATGCACAGCTGCTGCAATGTCATGATTCCATTTCATTATTTGAATTCTGTTCTGGGATGCTGTACTGACCTGTGTGTTGGAGGAGACTTGAGACGCTGCCCTTTTCGCTGCTCCAGCGCAGCGCCTCGCGGAACACGCTTCGCGGGTCCCGCTTCGAGTGCTGTTCACCGCGGGATATTGGACCTTTGCTGCTACTTTGTCCGGGACCAACGGAGCTTGCTGTGGGTGAGGAAGTGCGTGGGCAGGGCTGTAGAAGGAAATATAATTGCCTTTCTTAAGGACTTGTACTCATGTGCCATCGCAACAGTGCGTTATGGCAAAAAAGGTGAATGCACTAGATCTTTTGATATTGGACGTGGGGTACGCCAGGGTTGCGTTTTAGCACCTTTCCTATTCCTGGTATATATAAATGGAATAGAGAACGCTCTAGTGGAAACAGCTTGTGATATGCCTAGGGTAGCTAAAAGACCAATTCCTGCGTTACTATACGCAGATGATGCGGTCTTAATGGCTCGTACCCCGGTGGCTCTGCAATGTCTTGTAACATCTTTTAATGCATTCATGACTAATCTGGATTTGAAAATCAACTGCTCCAAGACATTCTCTATGAACTGTGGCCCTGGAGCTAGCAGAAGAAGGAGGTGGATGTTTATTAATGCAACCCCCATAGACTATACTGCCACCTTTTCTTACCTTGGTATTCTATTTCACGAAGCAGGGAACTGGACAGAAGCGATAAAAGTAAGGAAAGCCCTGTTCTGCAAATCTATCACTGCCCTTAAGAATTTCGCAAAAAAGATGGGGAAAAAACCAACTGTAGAACTTTTAAAGATTTACAATGCCACCTGTGTCTCTATCGCGATCTATGGTGCTGGATTGTGGGGGTATGAAAATGCCAAATCTATACAAGTGGCCGAAAACAAATTTCTGAGACACATCTTAGCTGTACCTGAGAGTGCCTCTAGTTACATTTGTCATACAGAATTGGGCCAATGTTATATTGAAGACATTATCAGAATTTGACCAATACTGCTGTGGCATAGGGCCTGGACTAGTGATGGATGTGTATTGAACCGTGGTATCCTAACTGATGGACTAAGTTTGGATTATGCTGGGAGGATAAGGTGGTTCATATACATTAGGGACTTCCTTGGCGGTATTGGCTTTATGGGCTATTATGACAATCCCTTGTCCATGTGTAACATCACGCGAAAGGCACTAAAAAGAAAGTGTATGAAACACCTGGAAGAACGTAGGATGACAGTGGAACATCAGAAGAAAACTGTCTTAGCCCATCTATCTGTATCAACACAAGGAAAAATCCAACCATACTTAACCCTTTCCTTGACAGAATTTTTGCGGTTCATTTTGACCCGATTTAGGTTAGGCATCCTCTTTAGGGCCCTAAGCTTCCCCGTAATGAATTGTTGGTCCTGCAATCTCACCAAATTCCCATATGATGACCAATCGGAACAGTCTGACATCCATGTCACTTTTTTCTGTAAATATTATACGTTACCCAGGAAAAGATTGATTATTCCAATTCTAAGGGAAATGGGCGTGAGACGTTGTAGGGTTGCCTTCCTGGAACTCCAGAAATTAGATGTTATTTTTATGTTGCCTGTATCTCAGAATTTTTTAGCAATGTTTTTAGATTACGTAAATCAATTTGCACTTAAATTTAATTCATGTTTAACTTGTATATTTCTACCTGTTTGTATGATGTATTGAGTATGACACTGTATTACTATGAACAGTTTTTTTTATGTACTTTTATGGTTATTATTCTTTTAACCGAATAAAGTCAAATTGAATTGAATTCTCAGATCTTCATCTGGAATTAACAATTTACTCTTAAAGAAAAAATAACCATCTCTAATAGTGGTTTTCTTTTGTGAAAGCCATTGTTGTTGATACATTTTTTGTGTCTTTGATTTTAATATGGTTAAAAAGTCATCTGAGATAGTTTCAGCACATACCTTTTCTGTAGGGATAATACTCTGTAACTCTCTAGACTGATCATTATTTTTCTCACAAACTAAACGTGAAAGGGTATCTGATAGCAATTGTTTAACACCTGGACCATAAGTGATTATGAAGTCAAATTCACAGAAAAATTGCAGCCAACGTATTTGTCTAGGTGTAAACGCTTTTACCGTTGAATAGAACTGCAAATTCTTATGGTCTGAGTAGATGGTTACTGTGTGCTTAGCCCCTAAAAGGTGATGTCTCCATTCTTGGAGAATGGCCTTGATAGCTAATAACTCTCGTTCAGCTATTGTATCATTTTGTTCTGCAGGCAACAGTTTTCGAGAGAAAAAAGCTATTGGAGGTAAATGACCTGTGGTAACATCCTTTTGTAACAAGACTCCACCAATGGCGGTCTGAGAAGCATCTGCTTTCACAAAAAAAGTTCTGTCAGAGTCTGGATGCACCAAAGTTGGTGCCGTGGTGAAAGCCTTTTTTAAAGTTTGGAAAGCAGCTTCTGAATTCCAAAGAAACTTTTTACCTTTTTGTAACAAGTGAGTGATTGGCGTAACAATATTGGAAAATTGAGAAATGAAACGTCTATAAAAATTTGCAAACCCTAATACTCTTTGGATTTCTTTGACAGAAGTTGGTGATGGCCAATTTAAAATTGCGTCTACTTTTTTAGGGTCCATTGTGATTCCTTCAGGCGATAACCAATAACCTAGGAACTCAACTTTAGATGTGGTAAAAACACATTTCTCCAATTTAACAAATAATGAATTGTCTCTCAACTTTTGAAGCACAGCTCGAACATGTCCAGTATGTTCCTCAGGATTTTTTGAGTATATCAAAATGTCATCGATGTATACTATTACGCAAACATCCAACAAGTCATGCACGATCTCATTAATGAAGTATTGGAACGCTGCTGGAGCGTTACAGAGACCAAATGGCATCACTGTATACACAAAAAGACCAAATTTAGTAAGGAAGGCAGTCTTCCACTCGTCACCTTCCTTTACGCGGATCAGATGATAAGCTCCGCGTAAGTCCAATTTAGTGTAAATGCTTGAGCCTTTCGCTTTGTCTAGTAATACAGGAATCAAAGGCAATCGGTATCGATTCTTAATCGTTGCCTTACTGACTGCACGAAAGTCTATGCAAGCCCTGAGATCACCTGTCTTCTTCGCTATAAAAAAAGTGGAGATGACACTGGTGAGGTAGAATGTCGGATAAATCCAAGTTCTAATAGCTCGTCTAGATAAGTACGTAAATATTGGTTCTCTGGTTCAGTTATAGCGTAAATACGACTGCAGGGCAGTTTTGCTCCTGGAATCAGATCGATTCGGCAGTCGTAAATTCTGTGTGGGGGTAATTTAGTAGCTTTGACGGGATCGAATACATCAGCAAAATCTTAATATTCCATGGGTATTGACTCATGTTCACAATGAGACGTAGCACAATATAAAGGCATTACAGGATCTTTTGTTTCCTGGTAACAATGAAGTTTGCAATAAGATGAATCTAATGTTACCGTACGCTTGACCCAGTCGATCTTAGGGTTGAGCAGTTCAAGCCAATTCAAGCCAAGGAATTCCCAAAATCACTCCAAAGGTAGGAGTATCAATAAGGTCGAAAGTGGTTAATTCAGTATGACCATTGTCTGTCACCATGATCAAGGGCGTAGTACGAAACCGAATTAAGAATGAAGAAAGCGCTGAACCATTTACAGCTCTCACAGGCTCAGGTTCTTTCTTGGGGACTTGAGTCAAGTTTAATTTCCGAGCTAAATTTAAATCACAAAAATTCCCTGTTGCTCCAGAGTCAATAAGAATGGGGATGCTATGTCTTTGTTGATTAGACAGAATCAAAATGATTCTTACGGTGAAATGCCTAGGTATAGGATTAGTCACACTAGTTGCATATTGTGAGGTCATTAAACTTGAACCTCCTGAGGAGTCGATCTCTTCGTTCCCCGAGATGGTTAGTTTTCCGAGAACTGAGAAGATTCAGATGCAATTACCATAACCTTCTTCTTAACTGGTTTAACAGGACAGTCTTTAGCAAAATGCCTTGATTTGCCGCAATATAAACATAAGTAAGAGGACCCTTTATTCCTCCTATTTGCATAGGCTCAACTTGTGCATTTTTATCCTCAAATTCTCTGCGCTCTAATTTGAAATGTAATTGTCTGACGTCAGCTTTTGGTCTTTCGTTTTTTCTCTCGCCTAATCTGTGATCTAATTTAACTACCAAATTTGGGAAATCAGAAAAGTCATTAGGTAGATCTACAATGTGGGCCAAAGAATCTTTTAAGTTATCACTAAGGCCTCTGTAAAACAACAAAATTCTCTTTTCTTCAGGCCACCTGGTTTCGGCTAGCAATTGCATTGTTTGTTGTTTCTTGTACCTCCGTTTTTTTAAAATTCACTAACTAGCAGACAGCTTTATTGTCGCTGACCCGCATTCACCACAAACTTACACTCGCTCGATACCTGCCGAGTTAGGGCAAGGCACGGAGCATCAGGGATTCGAGTGGCGGCCATCTTAGGGCGGGACAGCGCGGTGAGAGAGCGCTAGTCTCCGTCATAAAAGGAGCCCCAAACAGTGTCTTGCGAATTTTGCGAGTACACGAGCAGCCTGTTACTCTGCTGCACAGCACTACGCTAGAGAACAAATCTAAGCTGTATTGCCTTGAACTTAATCATTTTTAAAATTGCATTGTTTGTTGTTTCTTGTACCTCCGCTTTTTTAAAATTCACTAACTAGCAGACAGCTTTATTGTCGCTGACCCGCATTCACCACAAACTTACACTCGCTCGATACCTGCCGAGTTAGGGCAAGGCACCGAGCATCAGGGATTCGAGTGGCGGCCATCTTAGGGCGGGACAGCGCGGTGAGAGAGCGCTAGTCTCCGTCATAAAAGGAAACAGTCCTACTCCGCGATAGCGGACGCGTTTTAGCGGACGCGCCTCGTCTTCGCCGGAGTCCAGCCAGAGTCAGCCCGTCTGTGCCCGTCTGTGCCCGTCTGTGCCCGTCTGTGCCCGTCTGTGCCCGTCCGGGCCAGGCCGGGACATAGGGCACAGAACTCTGCCCCTCCCATTACTCAGGTATGACGCTTTCACTGGAGTCTCTTAGAGCGCTACGCCCCGCTAGACATGAGAAATGTATAACGCTGAACCCGTTGTGTGCTGGAACACAAACTTGCCCTGAGTGTTCTATCACTCTGTCAAATTACCAGCCTTACCCGGATACTTCTCACGGCTCCTTCCATAAAAACCCCCGGCAGGAAGACTGTTCTAGTAATTTTACATTTTACTTGGTAAATTGTCGTTCATTACCACAACATAAAATAGCTACGCTATTGTAAGGAGGGACCGTGTTGGCCAAACAGGAGGGGGCATTGCTATTATTTACAGAAAAGATTTCATATGCAACTTCGAACCTGCAGACATTCCTAATTGCGAAGCGGCATCTTTTAAAATTACCCTTAGTCCTAATTTTACCTTCTCTGGCCTACTCATTTATCAACCACCAGTTAATAACCCTTCATGGTCAGATAATTTGGTAAACCTTATTTTACCTCACCATTTAAACGCTCAAAATTTTACAGTACTCGGGGACTTGAATCTGCATTTGGAGGATGACAATAATACGATATGTAAAAATCTCATAGATGATTTCATGGCGTTAGATATGACATTGCGTAAAAAGGGTCCTACCCACAAAGCAGGACATTTGCTTGACCCTATCATCTATAACATGAAAGAACTATTATGGCTGAACACCACCCCTATTTGCAGGTCAGATCATTTTCTCACACTCTTCTCTATTTCTCTAAAACCCACCAAACGCCCCTCCACTACCCCCTCTGAATCTTTCAGGAGAAATTGGAAAAACTTAAACTTAGATGAGCTCAATAATGCATTGAACAAAGACCACCCATGCCTTGATGGAGACATGGAAAACATATCTGAGGCCACACAGACATGGCTAAATGACGCAGTGAATGCCTGTCTGCCCTTATCCCGCTGTAAAGGGAAAGTACATCGTCCCCCGGCCCCTTGGTATACAGAGGCCCTCAAGAAAGAGAAATCTACCTGTAAGAACTTAGAGAGACAGTGGCGTAAGAACTACGAACTGCATCAAAAAGAGATCTACCGTAAGGCCAGAAACAGCTATCACTCGGCATGCATGAAAGCTAAAGCATGCTATGTTACTACTACCATAAATACAGCTGTTAACAAAGCCCAGACTCTTTTCAACACTGTGAAGGAATTGGCTGGAGAAAACTCTAGAGCGGAGGCTGCCCCTCTCAACACTCAGCAGTGTCAGGATTTGGCGTCCTTTTTCACTGAAAAGATTGAGAAGATCGTCTCTAATATCAATAAAAATAGCATTACCACCCATAACCAAGAGGACACCTCCCAAATCTCTAAAGGAAACTGTCACCTCGAAGCCTGGCCTCCCATTACATCAGATCAACTGAGGAAACTTCTAAAATCTATCAAATCGGGTTCCCCCCGCGACCCCATTCCCATCAGTATCATGAGCCAATTGGAGGACTCTACCCTGACGCCCATTACAAAGATACTTAATGCCTCCATAGAACAGGCTTCAGTTCCTGCTTTATGGAAACATGCCATAGTCAGCCCTCTGCTAAAAAAGCCGGCCGCCGATCCTACGATATTGACCAATTACCGACCAATATCGTTACTCCCTGCTTTTTCAAAAATGTTGGAAAGGCATATTCATGAGGCTCTTTCCACATATGTGGAAAACAATTAACTACTTCACCCGTCCCAGTCCGGCTTTAGGAGTGGATACTCCACCGAGACTGCCCTGCTCGGGATCACGGAAAAGATCAGAGAGCTCAGAGATGATGGCCAAACGGTGGCACTGGTCCTGTTAGATCTAAGTGCGGCCTTCGACACCATCTCTCACTCCAGACTGCTTGTCAGGTTGGAGGAGAGTGGTGTCGAGGGCAGGGCGTTAGAATGGATCAAATCATATTTATCCCTACGCACCTTCCAGACCACCTCTTCTGAGGCTTGTTCGGATGTTTTCTACTCTCCCCATGGGGTACCACAAGGCTCTATCCTGAGTCCCCTGCTGTTTAATTTGTACCTTCGTCCATTAGCCAACCTTGCAGAGAATTTCGGTCTTGTTTTAATGACTTATGCAGACGATTCTCAGATTTTGTTTTCCCTCTCCAAATCTGACACGTCTGCTCCTTCTGCACTTAGAATAGGCCTTCACGAAGTATTCTGGTGGATGTCGGCTAACCAACTTAAATTAAATGGGGACAAAACAGAGATCCTCCTCTTAGGGAACAATAAGGATCTTTGGAGCGATCCCCACTGGCCGACGTCACTGGGCAAGCTTCCGCCCCCAGCCACTCAGGTCAGAAATCTCGGGGTCATCATAGATGACAGTCTCTCCATGACACAGCAAGCCAGCAAAGTGGCTGGCATATGTTTCACTATCCTCAGATGGCTACGTAAAATTGTCTGGATGTTGCCACCTACCACCCAGAAGACCGTAGTCAATGCCTTAGTAACTTCTCGGCTTGACTACGGTAACATCTTGTACCTGGGTGCAAACAAAGCAGTAATAAGACGCTTGCAACTGGTACAAAACGCTGCAGCCAGATTGCTTTGCAGAATCCCCAGATACGCCAGGACCACTAAACATCTTAGGGACCTGCACTGGCTCAGGGTCAAAAACCAGATTTGCTTTAAAACCCTGAGCTATTTGTTTGAAATCAAAGCCGGGACTGCTCCCAAGTATCTTCAAGATCTTGCCAAGCCCTACCTTCCCAATCGCAATCTTCGTTCAGCAACATCAGCGAATTTTGCGGTACCCAGGTACAAACGGGCTAGAATGGGCGGGAGATCCTTTTCATATCTGGGTCCAACTCTTTGGAACACACTGCCCATTCAAATACGCAAAGAAGAAAACTACAGGAACTTTAGGAAAAGCGTAAAAACCTGGTTGTTCGACAAATAATTGCCTTCTGATTTGTTCTCTCTCTAGCTGTGCCCTGTGTTTTTGCTAATTCGGCGCCGGGAAACCCTTTGTGGGTAGCTGTGCGCCTTATAAATGCTATAAAATAAATAAATAAATAAATAAATAGCAATCTGTTAAAACTAGTAACATAAGTAATCAAGTCTTTTGAACCTTGCCGGAGATTAAGGAGCTCCTTATCTGAAGCCTGTAAAAATACATGCTTGGCAAAAAGACTGGACATTGCAGTATTAAAATTTCTCAGGTTATGTATCACAGGATCATCCGTATCCACAAGAGGCATGGCCCAATTTGCCGCTACTCCACCTAGATATGATATAATGAAAGCTACCTTTGAGGTATCAGTGTTAAAGATTTGTGGTTTGCACATAAATTGCAACTGACACTGACTCATGAAAGTATTGTAACGATTGGAATCTCCTGTGAACCTTTCTGGATTGGCTAGGGGAATAGGATGAGGGGTTAGAACAGTGACCTGTACTGATTGGTTTGAACTCTGTCCTGAAGTGGTCTGAGGAGCGAAATTAGAAACGCCAAACTTAGGGGGGTTCAATATGGGACGTCTATCTTCGACTGACTCTCACCATGTTGTAAATCCTGCTTTAGTTGTATCTAATTCATGTCTAAGTGATTGGTTTTCTTGACGCAATTCCTGCATCTCTTCAGTCATATTCTGTAATAACTGAGTTAACTGATCTTCCTCCATATCGAATAATCCCTAAAGGTAGTTGCGTCACCAGAAGGAAACAAGGGAGTGTGTGGCTTCGCTTTCTGTCAAGGCGATGCTCTCGAGGTTCCTGTTGTTTCCTTCTTGGTGACGCAAGTTCCCAACTCCCTTGTGGACTAATCACTTAGCAAGATTTTAGATACTCTTAACCAAATGACTAATCACCAAGGGGAAGGGGAAGTGGACAGAGAAAACAATGCACACACTGGATCTCTTCTAGAGATGGCAGCTAAGTTCTCTCTCTTGAAGTGTTCAGGGCCTCTTCTTTTGGACTCTTAAGTTGTCGCTGAATTGCATAAAATCACATTCAATACGTAGTTTCATTCCATTGAAATCACAATAAATATCAAAGATTTATTTGGCACGTACCATTGAAGAAATGGCCCTTTCTAACACTTCCTACAATTGACAGGAATTTTCTACTGCTTTAAACCTTTAAACAAATGCAAAATATTATCAGTTCTAATCAGTACTGGAATGGAGTAACGTAACTTAGGTTAATGATTAGTGATTAGTTAGTAATGTAACACTATCACACTCATCTTACCTTGTCATTGTAAGATGAAATCTTTTAGAAGGGATTCTGTGTTTGTAAAATGAAAAGAAGGAAAAAGAAAAGAACATCCAAGCATCTAACTAGAGCAATTGTCTATACACTCACTGTAGCCTTTTTGAATACAATCCCAAATATTGAACATTAAGGAATTCTCATATTAAATGTACATCAACATTTACATTTGCCAGTGATTGTCTCTAGGATTTTTCTGAAATAAGAAAGCTGCAGTTTCCTGTCACTGCTTTTACTCCGATTTGTCTTTGCCAATGCTTTTTGAGTTTTGAATTGTCTTTCTCAAAGTTCCTCTAAAGCGCCTAACAAATGCGATCAAAAGTCATTGTTAAATATTCTTAAAACAGCTGAACAAAAAATTACTTGTTGTAGTTACCAAGGTTTGTTTGTTTAAGCCTTCGTTGCTAAGGTACTTGTAACGATCTTACTTTGTTATTTCAGGATAGTCACCGGAAGTTGCTGAGAGGAAGCTGAGTCTGAAGCCGATTCTGCAAGCTTTGCCGATGAAGAGGCTGACCAGGAAGCTGGAAACCGGACGTACGCCGAGGACTTCTGCAGCTAACTCTGAACAGGTAAGGGTTAAGGGAGAGAATGCTGAAAGCCGTGAGAACTGGGTGGAAGCCAGACGGGATCTTCACTAAACTCGGGAGGGGCAGGCAAAGTCAGGAGGGAAGTTGAGGAACTCTCACTGAGGAGCAGATGCGACGAAGCGAAGCGTCTTCACAGGGAGCGGGGAATCTTTTATAGCCTGAGAACAGGGCGTTGGCTTTGCAAGACACGTGCAGATTACATGCAGTTGGAAACGTATGCTTGAAGCTTATGTTTAACGTACCTGAAGATTTTACCTTGAAAACCAACAAGCATTGATACCTGAAGATTTTACCTTAAAAAACCAACAAGCATTGAAATGTCCTGAAAAAACAACAAGCCTTGCTAAAACCAAATCATTCTATTCCTAAACAAGGTTTCTAATGAACACAACTCCAATTCTACACATATAATCGTACCAATTGTAACACAAATTATGTTGTCACAGATGAATTCTTGACAGTAGGAGCATAATATAAAGCCGAAATCATACGAATATAAGAGGGACCAAAATTAAACGACAATAAAGTTTTAAATAAAAATTGCCAATGAATTTTATCAAAGGCTTTTTCTGCATCTAAAGCCATAACTCCTGCAGGGACAAGAAAGGAAGGGCTCTGTTCAATGACATGTAGTAGTGTTCTTGTATTATTAGCAGAGTATCTATTTTTCATAAAACCAGATTGATCTGGATGAATACTAGAATGAAGGATATGCGCTAATCTAGAGGAAATAGGACGGTAATTAGAGACTAGTGTAGGATCCTTATCAGGTTTGGGGGGAACAATAATTAAAGCATATGTGAAAGAGCCTGAAATGGTTCCGGAGGATCCAAAATATGAAAAAAGTTGAAATAAATATGGTAAAAGGTGAGGTTGAAATTCTTTATAGAATTCAGCGGGAATACCATCAGGGCCTGGAGATTTATTCTTTGGGAGTGATTTGATGGCATTCAGGATCTCATCAATAGTGATTGGTAAATCTAATCCGAGTCTACCTGAGGGGGAAATTTGGGGTAAAAAAGCATCAATTAAGGAAGTATCACAAGGATCTGGTTTGTTATGTAAGTCGGAATAACATTTTTAAAATTCTCGGACAATATCATTATGGGACACTGCAACCTTACCTTGAGGACCGTGAATGGAGGTTATTTGCGTTTTATCCCTTTTAATGCGCAAGTAGTTTGCAAGGAGTTTCCCAGACCTATTGGAGTTAAAACGGAATCTAGCATTTGACTTAGCAAGTTGAACCCCGTCCCTTTTACTAAGGATAGCATTAAATTCATATCGAAGTTTTTGTAGTTTAAACTTGTATTGAGGATCACTGGAAGTGATAAATAAACGCTCAAATTTCGCTATTTGTTTCTCTAGAAGTTTAATATTAGAGTTGAATTGTTTGTTCTCATGAGCCATAATAGAAATTGTAGTACCTCTAATATAAGCTTTAAAAGCGTCCCATCTATTGACTATAGAAGTAGAATTTTCTGGGTTAAACAAAAATAAATCTTGAATAGCTTGTAATAATTTAGGTTTATGAGTCTCATTGAGGACACTACCAGCATTCATACGCCATCTAGTTTGTTTAGTGAAATTGGAAGATACATTCAAAACAAAAGATATTAAAGCGTGGTCGATATATCAATGGTGCCAATGACTGGACTATTTGCAAATTGAATAGGAGACGGGGAAAGCAAAAAATAATCAATCCTGGAATGAGAATTATGAGGGTTGGAAAAAAAGGAAAAACATTTTTCAGTGGGAAAGTGTAATCTCCAAATGTCAGCTAATTTGGTGGTATGAAGAAAAGATTTAAAAGCATGAAAAACCTTGGGAGGACGGAATCTAGTAGTAGACAAGCTATCTAACAATGTGTCAGCAATAACATTAAAATCCCCCCCAACAATCAATGGAACTTTACCCAACTTTAAAACTTCAGTAGTGATAGTAGATCAAAAAGCGGGGTCATCCGCCGTAGGACCATAAATATTAAGCAAAAAGAAAGTAGAGTCATGAATTTTAATTTTGACTATAATATACCTACCTTCAGAATCTGAAATTTTACTTAGAATCTGACAGTGTAATCTTTTCGCAAAGAAAATAGCGACCCCATTTTTCTTACCCTTAGCAGGAGAAGAAACGATAGTGTCAACCCACTTTTTATTCATATACTGTAGAATCTTATCCTCAACATGCGTTTCCTGAACAAAACAAATATCAGCTTTGCAACTACCCAGGTAATCCAAAGTTTTAGCGCATTTAATAGGGTGTCTCAAACCTTTCACGTTAAGAGAAACAATTTTAATATTGTGAATATTAGCCATTAAAAAGAAGGAAGGAGAAAAAGGAATCGAAACAAGAAGAGATAAGAAAAAGCATAGTAGAGATATAGATGAAAATAGCAACTCTATATGGCAGAAGGAAATAAAAGGAAAAGAAAAGAAGGAGAAAGGAACAAACAAGAAACATAAATATAAACATAGAAACGTACACCCGTTCCACAAGCATGTCCAGAACCGTTGAAGGCCATGAATATAAGAAGAACGAGCATATGTGTGTCAAATAATCTCAGGTTAGAAAGAGTCAAGTGTTAGGGTCATGAGTATCCATCAATGGTGGAGCTTGCTGTTCAAGAAAATGCCTCAGTTCTTCAGGACGTTGAAATGATTTGGAGACGTTGTCTTTCCAAATGCGCATCGTGGAAGGATCAAACAGACCATATTTGAAGCCAAGACTTCTAAGCTGAGGACGACAAGTAGAGAATTCCTTACGTATAGCAACAGTTTCTTTAGCAAAGTCTTGGTGAATAAAAATGTTGTTACCATTCACCATTAGTGAGGGGATTTCTCTTGCAGCTTTCCTTATTAGGATAAGATGGTGATGACGCAGAACTCTGAAAATCATTTTTCTGGGCTTAGTGTGCCGAGGGTTACGGTGTGAAGGGATTCTATGAGCTTTATCCACTTCGAATTTGTCAGGAAACTTAATATTTAAAAGACCAGGAAGCAGAGATTCCAGATATAGACGACAATTAGAACCCTCAACTTCTTCAGGCAAATTGAAAATGCGAAGGTTATACTGTCTATTTCGATTTTCCAAATCCAAAAGCTGAGCATGTATAGGAAGAATTTTAGCCACTAAAGGTGTGATAGCGTCCACTTTGTTTTTATTATCCTGAATCTTGATGGAATTATCAGAAATTTTCATTGATAGGGAGGCCATATCTTTACGCACATTTTTAACTTCTGAGGCAATAGCGTCAGTATTGAGACGTAAAGCTTGAATTTCTTATAGAATTAAAGAAAGAGAAGGTTCAGAAGACTCCACCACTTTAGACTTAACGGGAGGAGGAGAGACCTGTTGCCTCCTTTTATTGTTGGCTGGAGTTTTTGTTTACATTTTGAGGTAAAAATCGCTAATTAATTGTAAATACCTCACAAATGAGGAAAATAATTCACAAATGTGAAGAAAAAGAGTCAATAAGTAAAGAAAACGCTGAAAAAAGGCTTCAAAACTGCAAGTGCAGCAGCTAAAATGAACTGTGGGCGTGGTTAGGCCCAAGCCAGGCCCTTTCCTGGAAAACACTACTCCCCTAAGACATACAGAGCAGGCAGTACCTCAGAGAGCAGCTGGGAGCAGGAACCAGGAGGCATGAAACAAGGCTTCCATAGACCATCGATGCCCAAAAATAGCCACACAGGTGAGGAAACAAATCAGCTATAAAGCGCTCTCCTTTGCGCTAAGGAAAGAGAAAGGTGTCACCTGACAGAATTCAGGCAAACATGAGTATGGCTGTGTCTACCACACATAGAGAAGTCAGGATGTTCATAGGGATGGTTGGCTACTGTCGCCAGAGGGTTCCCAACTTCTCTTTGAAGGTGAAACCTTTACAGAGACTGACACACAAGGATGTGAGTGATCCAGTACCATTGGACAATGACTGTATGAAGGCGTTCTTGGAGCTCCGGCATTGGGCATGACTGACTACAACAAGCCTTTTTCACTATTTTGTTGTGAACAAGAAGGTTGTGTATTATCAGTTCTGACTCAAGATCATGGAGGTGTCCGTAGACCAGTTGCCTATTTTTCAGCTACTCTAGATCCAGTAGCTTCAGCGTTGCCTGGATGTCTCAAATCCATTGCTGCAACGGGTGTCAGCATTGAAAGATGTGAAAGCATTGTGATGAGGCATTCTTTGATTGCATATGTTCCGCATTCCATTGAACTGTTGATGACAAGGACCAAGACACAGCACATGACCAATAATAGACTCAAACACTATGAGTAAGTCATTCTTGCTGCGGAGAATGTGACTCTGAGAAGGTGTTCTGTTTTGAATCCTGCCACCTTGATGCCATTACCAAATACAATTGATGAAGATTGTGAGGACCATGACTGTCTTGACGTGACTGAACTTTGCACCAAACTGAGACCTGACATTGTTGATGAACCATTGTCTAACCCTGATGATTTTCTTTGTTGAAGGTTCATGTTTAAGAGACAGTGTCGGTCAGTTGAGAGCAGCGTTTGCTGTATGCACCATTACTGGAGTGGTTGAAGCTGCCTGCTTAGAAGGAGTATACTCCACCCAGGTAGCTTAAATCATTGCCTTGACTCGTGCATGTTTGGCCGCTGATAAAATTTGTTAGACCTGGCATCTTTGGCGTTGTTTCCCCTGTCTTTTTGCCTCTGCCTCCTGTATTTTTGACGCTGTGCTGGATTTCGTTTTTGCTGGTTTAGATGCTTTGGGCACTTTGCCACTGCTAGTCAGTGTCATAGTGTAAGTGCGCCCTGTGTAAATTGTTATTGTAATTGGTTATCCATGATTGGCATATTTGTATCACCAAGAAGTCCCTAGTAAAGTGCACTGAGTGTGCCAGGGCTGGTGATACAAATTCTACTTGTGGGCCTGCAACACTGATTGTGCCACCCACATGAGTAGCCCTAAAATGGTGTCTCAGGCCTGCCACCGCAGTGCCTGTGTGCAGTCTGTGAACTGCGATGTCCTCCTGGTCAGTGTCCCCACTGACGAGGCCTAGCCCTTCCCTTTCTGTGCACATTAGTCACCCCTATGGAAGGCCCAAGGTACCCCCTTGGCCAGGGTGCAGTGTATGTGAAAGGTAGAGCATGTACTAGTGCAAGTGACATGCTCTGGTAGGGAATGACAGCCATTTTTGTTTTTCACTATTGTAAGGCTACCTTGCCCATAGGCTATCATGGAGATGCTGGCTAGGGTGGCTACCAGCATATCTTCCCATAGGAGCAAGGTAGGACATAAAAGTCTGGTATCCCTGAACTCAGAATTTAATAACACATCTTGTAGGAAAGGGGTTTTTTAAATCCTGTGTTTGAGAACAGCACTTTTAGAAAGTTGCTGTTCTCTTGTCTGACCTTTCTGTATGCCTTGGCCTGTTTGTGAATTGAATGTCTGGTTTGAGGGTGACAGGGGCTGGGGAGACCCCAGGAGGCTGGCTAGGTCAGCCCTAGGCTGAATGACTGCATCTGCATATTGAGTGGTGGGAGGGGATAGCACCTGGGCCTGAATAGGGCTGTGCATGCCCTCCACAATGCTGGCTCCACCTTCTGCTGGGCGGTTGACGACCCTGCCCCTCTCTCTGAAAGGAAATGAGAAGCCAGTAAAACAAAGTGCTCAAGGAACACCCAGAACTGGTTCAGACCGGGCTCAGAGCCCTCCTGCACAAAGGGAACAAAGACTTTTAGGGGTATAAGTACAGGACCCCTGACTACAGAAAATTATATCATCCTGAAATCAAGAAGGAACCTCTGTCAAGGAGAAAGCTGGAAGACTGAAGAAGGAAGACTGTCCTGCCGTTGCTTTGCTGGACTGACCTGCAGTTGCGTTGCTGCCAAGGAGAGGGGAAGGACTTTGCTTTGTGCTGTGTCCCCTTGCTTGAAGGAATCTCCAAGGGCCTGAAGAAGAGCTGGCTCCCTGTTAAGAAGTCCCAGGAACAAAAGGACTTTACCGCCAGCTTCCCTGAACTCTACTGATAGTTTTCTGTCGTTCCTAGAGTGCTTGGGCCAGTTGTGGTGCCTCTGGAAGTTGTACCTGTGTTGGGAAGCTGGAAACCAAGATTTGAAAGACTTTCTGCAAGTTTTAACGCATCGCTTGCTTGTGGAGTGCATCCCTGTCAGTGCAATGAAATTCCCGCTGCCGCGAAGGCCAAGATCGTCGCAGCGCCTGTCGCCACTGCCAGAGTCGTCGCATCCTTTGCTTGCGGGACACACCAGACTGGTGCGGAAAGATTACCATCACTGTGAGTATCGTTGCAGAGCCTGTCGTCCCTGGGTGGGCTCGTGGCACCGGTTGCTTGCGGACCGAATCACGTCGCTGCGAGAGTCGTCGCAGAGCCATCGCATCGAGAGGCCGCGAGAGGAGAAGATCGACGCTGAACCGCGCATCTTCGCCACACTGGAGATCGTTGCCGCCCCGTAGAGCGTTGCATCGTACCTTTTGCGAGCCGCTTCCACCTAAACCTGTGCACTGGAATCCACGCAGGGTATCGCATCCCTCCCCATACAGACCGGAGTCACCGCAACACGCCCGCTGCGTCCAGCGGGGTTGTCACATCGCCTCCCCAGGGTCTCAGGAGTGACGCATCGCTTGCTTTTCAACGCTACAGCTTTCACTTGGAACTTTTGTCACATCTAAAGGTACTGTTGGCTAAAACGTGACGCAACTGTGGATTATTTTAACACAACCTTAAGAACTCTTTTGAAACCATATTCTTTTTTGTTATATTTCTTTTTATTTTCATATATAAAACAAAATAAAACAAAGACGTATCTGGGACATCACACTCGGTTACAATGATCAGCAAACATTTTGGATATCAGGATATCTACAAACAATGTGTGGGGCCAACGAGACACCGCCGCGCAAATCATTCAATATTGGCGACTGCATATAATTAGGCTGCGTTAGATGCGCTACGGTGCTCAGTCCCTGCCACCCACCAGGACAGGATAAAGAAAGGCGTATCGCACCTAGATACGAAAAAGTACAGTCAGGATAATCGACAAAAATATACTCGCCACAGCCTATACTAACCCATCCCCCCACCCTGCACCCCTGCATATGGCTTTCGCCGAACCCCAACTAGCAGTGTGCCTGTCGCCCCATCTAACTAAATACTAAAAAATAGAAAATGGAGGAGGGCACATTCGTACATGCCCCCCGTCCCCCCTCCCCCGCCAGAACTAAGAATCCCCAGGAGTAAAACCACAAATCTATTGAGAAGCAAATATATTACTCAACAGGGGAAACTGTAAAACAGCGCCCAACCTCCCATAAGAATCACAGTAGCCAATCCCTCAATACCACAATGTCAAATCCAGGCAATAAGTCTTATCCTTGTCCCTTCCTATCGGACGCGTGCACCCCTTCCGGACGAATCGCCGCCTCCACAGGATAGTCAAAGTACGAGAAAAGTGCAGCAAAGATCAAACTGAGGCGAAGCCAAGATGTAGGGTCACTGAGAACTCCAGCAGGTCCAAAGATTCTCCCAACCACTATGAACTCCCAACGTTGTTTCCTCCGCCATCTCAGTGGAACTGGCGGATAGGAGATAGACGCGGTTTCAAGCCCAAAACAGTTCTCAGCAGAAGTCTCCGGAAAGGGGGCATCGATTATACCTCCCACAGTCAGCAATGATAGTAAGCTTGACCTTCCTTTTAAAGCACCGATCTCGTTCTTAGCGGCCATCACATCAGCCAGCGGCTCCGACACCTCTTGTTGCCCGGGGCCCTCTTCCTCCCTCGAAATGGCTATCGTGGGTACCTCAAGCTGCCTCATTCCTTGCAATGGAGCAGGGCCTGGTCCAATACGCTCATTTGCAAACGAACGGGCTATCATTTTGCGGAGAAGGGCATCCACATGAGTATGGAGATCCCCAATGGCAGCCAGCACCGTTCGTAGCGACGGTCCACTCTCAGTCCGCTCCACAGCTCCTAGCCTGATATCGACCATATTCACGTCCCCCAGAAAGCTCGGTCTTCCCGGGGGTACAGTCAATAGTGGAACGGACAATAGCAGAGGGGGACTCAACGTTCACCGCTGTTTCGGTCTGCGTTCCGTCACCGCAAGTGAAGATCCCAACCCGGCAAACGCAGGCAAGGGGGCAACCGGGCCACCGGATCCGGGACCTCCGCCCACAGCCTCAGCTTCGTCACCCCTCCTTCAATGTTTGCAGACTCGTCAGATCGCCATCAAAATAGGGCCAAGAAAACCTCCACAGAAATAGACCAGACCCTGCCACACACCCACGGCCGATGTTGTCCAACTGCAGCCCGGCAGGGCCATTACTCGAGACCCCGGCTCCTAAGCTGGGCTAGGCCGCAAACTTTAACACGACGTAACTCGGTCCACCCGGCCGGTAGAAATCTCGGGGTTGCACCATCGAGCTGCCGTATGGTTCATACACACGGAGGTAGGGCACAAACACAGGATACATTACAGGATCATCTGGCAGGAGATGGAGGTCGACGAAGCCGGGAGCCTAGGCAGCCATCCTTTTTGGTAGCGTAGCTCCTCCCCCTGAAACCATATTCTTGAACTATGTATGTTGGATTTTTGTCATTTTGGTCTTGTGTAGTTTAGATTAAATAACTTTATTTTTCTAAAATGTTGTGGAGTCAGTTTGTAGTGTTTTCACCGTGTTACTGTGAGTGTTGGTACAAATACTTTACACATTGCCTTTGATAAGCCTGACTGCTCGTGCCAAGCTAACAAGGGGGTGAGCAGGGGATATCTAAAGAGTGTATCCTCCTTACCCCGACTGAAAGCAAGGGTCCCTATTTGGACAGTGGTACCTACCTCTGTCAACTAGAGACCCCCAGTTCTAACAAAATTCGAATTGCCATTTACACTGACAGCCAGTATGGGTTAGGTGTGGTTCACGACTTCGGTCAGCTGTGGTCCAAGACAGATTACATGACATCCCCTGGATCACCCATTAGGAATGGGGAGTTTGTGAGGTTACTGTTGGAAGCCTTTGCACATCCAAGGGAAATTGCTGTGGTAAAATGTACAGCTCATGAGAGGGGGACGGATTTGGCCTCTCTCAGATGAGGTTGCATGTTTCGGTGCTGAACAGGGTTGCATCTTTACTAAAGTCTACATAGGGGAGAGCCCAGTAAGAACAGAGTTCAACATGATGTTGGCCATGGCAGATACTTGGGACGGACTCAATTGGCTGCAGGAACAGGTTTCAGAACTAGAGAAAAATGTGTGGATCAAGTCTGGGTGCACGAAAGGAGATGTCGACATTTGGGTTTCTCATACCGAGGTTTGGATTTCCGACCTTTTTGGAATCGGACAGAGGAACACACTTCCATAGTGAGATCATCAAGATACTCTTCACAGCATTGCATGTTGACCAGAGGCTCCATTGTAGCTATCGTCCAGAGGTTTCCAGAGGTTTCTGGAATTGTGGAGCAGGTTAATAGGAATCTGAAAGCTCGAATGGCAAAATTGTGTTCGTCCACATCTCTGAAGTGGCCTTATGCTCTGCCTCTGCCGCTAATGAGCATCCGCAGTACCCCAGACAGGAGATCAGGTCTTTCACCTCATGAAGTATTGATGGGGAGGGCTATGAGATTACCCACAGTAACATTGACAGCTTTGATAAGCATCACAGATGATCTGATCCTTGATTATTGCAAGGGACTCGCTGATGTGGTCTGTTCTGTGTCTCATCATGTGCAGGCTGCTGCTGCTCCAGCTTTGAGCGATCTCTGTCACGACCTGAATCCAGGGGACTGGGTGCTGGTTCTGAAGCACATGGGAAAGAGCTGCCTGGATGTTTGCTGACGAGGCCCTTACCAGATCATTCTGGTGATAAACACTGCAGTGAAGTGCAGAGGATTACCAAACTGGGTGCATGCTTCTCACACCCGTAGAGTTTCAGCACCCTTGGAAGAAAACAGCTCCTCCCCCGAATGAAAATCCAGCTGTGGTGGCAGGGCCACAGGAGGGGACATGTCAAGCTGTGAGGGTGGCTGACGAAGCTTATTGTTCACCAGACCAAGCTGAGGAGGGTCATGTTAATAATGACACTGAAACTGCCTCAGAAAGAGGAAGTTGCTGTGAATGTGATACAGAATCAGACCCAGCGGAAGAAAGTCATGAGCAGGGTGAGCGAGACGAGAGCAGAAGAACAAGACACGCAGAAGAAACGTGGCCTGAGAGTTGGAGGCGACTGAATCTGTGTCTAGTCTCTGAGAGAGATCTTGCTCCTGTGTCGGAAGACTCAGAATCAGAAGAAGGGGAAGAAGGGCAAGCTTGTGGAGGTCTGAGAAGATCAAGACGAGCGAGAGTACCTTGTCAGAGATATGCAACCCCGGAGTGGACCTACGTTGTGACAAATGCCAGGACTGCTGAGTTCCGAGAGGTTGAGGTCAGTGACCGCGGTCAGCAAGAGTCCCAACATGAAGATTGATGTGATGCTGTTGGTCCCAGGACTAGAAATTGAAGGAGTACTGACCTTTACTGTTCCGAATCCCCCGACATTGAGTGGAGTTTGTGATTTGATACTGAACAGACTGATATTTCTTACTTTTGGTTTTGAGGTTCCGTCTCATGAAATGATTGCTCTTCGTATTGAACTTTTGCAGCATGTTTTAGAGATAATTGGAGCAAATCCTATTCTGGATTAAAAGAGACTTTATTGTAAATTAATTAAAAGAGATAACCTAGGTCCAAGTGGAAGAAGAAGAAATGCATGGACTGCCCGGAAAGGATGGAAAGGAGTTAAGGTTGTCTTTGCCTTGTGTAAATAAGAAACTGAAATCAACCAGGGGACTTCCAGCTTTCCAAAAGTGTTGTTCGAACTGGTTCACAAGCAACTGAAGGAGGAGAAAAGAGACTTTGAGCGTTCGTTGCTGAACTAAAATAACTTTGAGAACTTTTCTAAGACCATGGAAATTCAAATCATATATCTAGGCACATAGGTACACTTGTAGGAGGAGTTATAATCTTTATAATCCTAGCAGTTGTAGTTTCATATTTAACCCCACACGAGCAGGCAGTGGAGGTACAGGGTACACCTACACCTACCACTCCTAGCAAAAAAGAGGTCAAAATAGAAGATGAACGATCTTTGCTGCTAGAGGAGAGTCGCAGGTTTCATAGAGATCTTTCTAGAAGTGACTTTAAGATTCAGTTTAGAATTTTTTGCAAGGTACTGTGCAAGTGATACTGACTGTGTATTAGGTGTGCGGAAAGAATGCTTACTTGAGATTGCCTGCAAAATGGTATGGCACATGTTACCTAGCGATCATTTTCCCCAAGATTTATCATGCAGAAGATTTGGAACTCCTGGAAGGAGGAAAGCAATCAAGGGTCAGAAGGGGTGAAAGTGCTCGAGCAATAGTTGGAGATTTTTTTGGAGCGATGATACCAGGTTTGAGAGTGTTTCTGAAAGATGTGAAGATCAGAAGGCTGGCGACTGGGGTTGATGAGTTGTCAATTAGTACGGCTAAGTCGATAGTGCTGGTTGAAGGAGAGATGTTATCGATAAGGGCTATGGTTTTGCAAGGTCGTCTTGCTTTAGATGTCCTTTTGGCAAAAGAGGGTGGGGTCTGTAAACTTTTGAAAGTTCAAGAGTGCTGCACTTATATAGATAACAGTAAGGATCTGGAGAAATATATAAGTAACATCACTATGATTCATCATGAGATTGAGGATCTGACTTGAAAAGGAGTTTGGGAGAAAGTTGGTAAAGGATTTAGTCAGGTCGGAGGTTGGTTTGCAAACCAGGGAAAAGGGTTCCTTGGCTATGTTCTAAAACGTCTTGTTTTAGTTGTGGTTTGTGTGATCTGTTTATAGGGTTTGATTAGGGCTTACAAGTGGTATAAGTCCAACAGACTTGAGAGATCACTGAGAGAGCAAGAGAGGAGGATGGAAAGATTGCAGGACAGATGTTAGAACCGGCTGTCTCTAGTTGGCAGAGGTATGCACTTCTGACAAATAGGGACACACCTTTTCTAGTCAGGGCAAGGGGATCACACCCTTTGATAACCCCTGCTCACCCCCTTGGTAGCTTGGCAGAGCAGACAGGCTTATCTCAGAGGCTGTGTGTTAAGCATTTATGACCACATACAGTAATAAAGTGAATACACTACAAATGGACACGACACAGTAGTATTATAAAAATAAGGATTTTTATATAAGGCTTAGCACAAGACCAAATACCGACAAAAAATATACCACAATCTTAGTAAATACTCTTGGAAGGAAAAATAATAGTTCAAGTGTAGTTTCTTCTTAGCACAAAGTCTTTAGTATCAAAAGCAACTCTTCTTCTTTAAAACACAGTTCTTGGCAACAATGTAACCCACACGGGAGTCACACGACATCGAGGCAAAGTTAATCCAAAGGGTTCGGCGTCGACCGCGAGGAGCGCTACGTCGAGCCCGGAGTCGCACAGACCCCCACAACACAGTACCTTGGAAAAGCGAAGCACACGATGATCAGCGGCGTCGAGATGTCCGGCGTCGCGTCTCCGACGTCGATCCGGCCTCGGAGTCTGGGCGACCTGCAGCGGCGTCGACAGATGTCAGGCAGGAGCAGCGCTCATGGGGTGAAGCAGGATACAGCGTCGTCGTCCATGTCGATGATGGCATTGCAAGAGTGAGCAGCGCTCACGGCGTCGAGAGGGCTCGAAGTTGATGCGATCAGCAGCGGTGCAGACACGAGGTCACTTGGAGCTGGAGCCGAACTCGCTACTCATTGGCGTTGCTGCTGGCGTCGATCGGGCCCGGCGGCCGGCGTCGAGGAAGCGGGACACTGGAGCCGTTACTCACGATGTCGAGCTGGATTCGGCGGCGTCCGTCGGCGTCGAGCTTGCTGGATTCTTTCAGAGGTGCTGGATTCTCAAGCTCCAGCAACAAGGACTTTTAGCAGATGAAGTCCTTTAACCCTGTGACTTCAACAGGAGGCTGGCACTCTTCCAGCCCTTGGAGATTTTCTTTAGCAAAGCTTGAGAGTACACACTCAGTTCCTCTCTCCTGTTTCCTTGGCAAAAATAAAGAAGCACTGCAGGATTCCCCCAACAAACAGCACACCGGCAGAAGGGGTAGGCAAGTCCTTGGATCAGCAGGCTTCTTGTCCTTGGTTCAGGGTTCCTTGTCAAAAGTGATCTAAATTCTTGGTTCAGGGGTCCTTCTCTTATACCCCTTTTTGGCATTGATCCCTTTGTCCATACAGGGGAATTTCCCAACATCCGGGGTCTGTTGTGGGTGTAGCCAGGCAGAGGCACCTGACCTATTCACTGAGCAAGGCTGGGTCCTCAGACGCACAGCAGGAGGTGGAGCCAGCATTGTCACCGGCAGGAGCAGAGCTTTCGGCCTCCTGGTAGGAGGTGGGGCCAGGATCGTCCATGGCAGGCACAGAGCCATCAGTCGCCTGGCAGGAGGTGGAGCCAGCATTGTATCAGGCAGGGCAGGCTATCAGGAACTACTCTCCCCCTACTCTCAATGCAAATGTCCCACTCATCCCACACTGACTCATTCAGACCTCTGGAGCCACCCAGCTCCTGTCACACACACACCAAACCAGCAGAAACCAGAAATAGTTAGACAAGAAAATAGACACTTTCTAAAAGTGCTATTTTCAAACCCAGAGTCCAAAAACCATCCACACAAACGGATGCGTTATTAAACCCCGAGTTCAGGGATACCAAACTCGACATTGCACCATGCTCCCCGAGCCAGCTAGGATCATAGCATTAATAATCCTGGCGGCCCATTCTAACTAATGGAGAGCAGGTTACCTCGCAATAGTGAAAAACGAATTTGGCTGTAATTCACTATTAGGACATGCCAACTTGGTCAGGCTTGTCCTACCTTATACTTACAATGCACCCTGCCCGTGGGCCTACCATAGGGGTGACTAAAATGAAGTTAAGGGAAGGTGTATGGACTGGCAAGTAGGTGTACTTACGCAGTCAGTGTGACAGTACCAGACTGCACGTAGGTCTAGCAATGGCAGACCTTCAGACATACTTTTACTAGGCCGCTCTTGTGGGTGGCACAACATGTGCTGCAAACCCACGAGCAGCATTTGTATTTACAAGCTCTGGCAATCCTGGTGCACTAGACTAGGGGCTGATAGTAAACCAAATAAGCCAAACATGGAATTCAATCAATACAGCAATTTTACATAGGGAGCACTTGCACTGTGGCACTGATCAGCAGTGGCACAGTGCCCAAAGCGATATACCAGCAAAAACATCGTAAACAGAAGAGGCAAACAGAAAAAATGGAGGAGAGACTCAAGCCAATGATGTCAGGTCTAACAACAGACAATATCAGAATCTTAAAAACATGGAAATGCTCGTACGATGGAGAATGGCAACCAGTTCTGTTTAAGTTGGTTCTTTCCCCAAGGATGGTGTGATTTTGTTGATGACTTTAGTCATCAAAGGGGGGGACTGATAGAGCGCCATGTTATTCTGAAAATTGTAGGGGTGCATCATAATCCCTGATAGTCAGCACCAGCATATTCAGAGGACTGTATTAATGTGTGATCATTAGAGGAATAGTTTTAAAACCGCATATGTTAGCATGTTTAGAAATGTAACCATGTAGTTGTAAGATCAAGGAATAAGTTAGTAGGAAATGTGCTTTAGATAATGCAAGATGTATTAGTTCACTTGTAAAGTGATGCATTAAGATTAAACATGCACCATAATAAAGTTGCATGTGTAGGTTTGCTTTTCCATGTAATGAAAATAATGCATTAGATGATCGTAAATAGCAATGCTTATAACGTGATATTAGAAAGAGTGTGTTTAAATGTACGAAGGCCAGATAACATATAAGTACAAGAAGAGGCCTACTTGTGATTTCTTATGTTAGCCAAAAGATGTAGGCCCGAAATGTATTTTCCTTGGGAAGGCTCTTTTCTTTAGTTAAAAGCAGACAGTGAAACTTGTGTGCGTGCAAGGTCGAGTTGTTTACAAGTTTCCAGTTGCAGGTGCAAGGACACATGTCTCGTTAGGTAGAATAACCCTTTTGTTTTAGGAGTAAGGATGGTAGGAACAGGTGCTGAGGGAGTCAACTTGAATGTAGATAGTATGTTTTAAGCAAAGATGGTGCCTGGAACTCAAGGTCAACCCAATGGTTCTTGAATGAAGTCAGAGTTTCGATGGAAAAATACAGAAGGATGATCTGCTTGAAGGTGTGTGCGAAGGGCGTGCCCTACTGTTTTTGGATTTTGTATTAGGGACAGTGCCCCGAGGGAAGAGAGTCAGAATAGGAGCAGAAGGGAGCTAGGAGGGAAGCGAGAAGGAGCATCTTCGAACGAGGTCTGTAGCTTTGGCTACTTACCTTTGCAAAGTGAGTGTACTTCTGAGGAAGTCATCACTGCTGACACCTTTTCCTCTTGCCTGGGAATGCTAAGCAGGGATGCCACTTTATTGTTAGTGTTGGGACAGATTATTAATCCTTCTTTCTTTTAGGTAAATACAGTCATCTCTTCAAGTAGAGACTGCCATTGTCTGCCTCATGCTTTTGGAGATCACCCTGATCATTATATTGAGTCGTCAGAGGCTCATGCGTAGGATTATGTTTGTGTTAGTGCCCGTTTATCTTCTTTAGCTCTTGCTGAGGTGCTATTAGATTCAATTGTTTTTGGTTTTGTAATAAACCTTAAAACTTAATTTGATAGTCAGTAGTTCCTTTTGAACAGGATTGATTCAGGTATTGACAAAATTTTGAATGGAAGTGTTTCTCCCTTTTACACTTCTAAGCAGACAAAAAGATCACAAATGGATGGAGGATTCTTAGGGTTGGTAAGATCAGGTAAATTCCAGAAACAAGAATCCAGTGGCAGCAGGGCCCTCTGCAACCTCCAGTATTTATACCTTTAGGATGTAAATGAATCACATGAACGTAAGAAGTACCAGGTGTGACGCAGCATATGATAAACCAAGGTCAATTTCTTTTTTATCCACTTTCCTTCTGTAATGTATAGAATCACATTGTACCACCATAATATTTAGTCCTGAAAATGTATGAAAATCGGCCGTTTGACAAGGATCCTTCAAAATGATTGGATCAGAACATCCTCATGAATGAATGAATGTGGTCACAGGGCTTTTAGGTGGCGAATGATGTGTCCCACATTCATTAATCCATTGCCGAGAGAGTTGCAGTAAAGATGTCAGTTGAAACATTATTACATTTCAGACCCAAATGCAGCAAAATTGTGAACAAGTAGCAGCATTTTCCTTATGGAAACTGATTGTTAGTGCCCCAGTATTTTGCGATCCATGCACAAGAAGGTGTTTGTTCTGGAATCACAATTATAAAGAGCCACATTATTTCAGACTTAAATCGCAATAGACTGTAATTATGTAATTATGATCACATCTGACAAAGCCTTAAGCCTCTGACTGCTCAACCGGAAGTACATACACTACTGCTCAGGTTAAGAGTGGACAGCAAATAGCTGGGCACGGAAAGAGGGCTCCATGGCCTCACAGGTTAACCCTATAAGAGAGAATAACTAACACAACTAGAAAATGCCACCCCTTGGTGTCATGTTGTCACCAAGAATGCCGATCCTGCTAAGCACAGTATTTACTGGGGACACAATCATTCCGAGTGTCTGACCTGAGAATTGCGATTAATGCAATAGTGCTGTATTTTCTCCCAGTCCAATTCACAATGGACTGTGTTTGCCTGTGCAAGTTGCTAAACATGTTACCTTGTGAGCGTTCTGTGGGCAAAAACCAGAAGGTGCACAAATGTGTGCAAAAGTTGAATCACAATTCAGTTGCAAACATTGCTGTGGTGACAAGGTCTATATCTGCTTTGAATGTTCATAACCAGTCAGCTGAGACTCCATGTTGCTCATCGAGGCAACTCTTTCTCCTCTTATCTTTTCTCAATAAACACATCCTATTCATGCACAAGTCAGGCAGTAGCACTTCAGTAAGTTCCCTAATACATTACTTTGACTTTGTGAATAATGTGCATATGTAATTTCCTATTTTTTTCAGAAAGGAAGTCTCAATACCCTCACTGACAAAAATAGTGAGTCTGCACCGGAATATCTTTTCAAATCATTCACATTTCGCAATATTTGTAAGGAGCACCAAGGAAACCAGGAATATAAAAAAAATATTAAAATGAATAAATATGTTCAATGGTTAAGTCACACAACATTATATTTGTTTCCTGTATTTCTTTCATTTCTTGTATTTTGCATACAGGAAAAAATAAAATGTGCGAATTAATTCAAATAGACTGTAAAAAAAAAATGTGTTGCCATTCTTTTGCTGACATTTCTTAATGCTTCACTTGCCCTTTCCTTTTCAATTGCCTGCCCCAGGACTGTAGCCTCCAGCTGCAGTAATTTAGCATTGAGTCTGAATCACTCAAAGAAGTGGCTGCACCAATTGTTCTGTGCAGACGTTTGCAATTTGTAGAATTGGGATCTGACTGTGCTGATAACAAAAACCAATGGCACTATTCAAAAGTCTCAGCTATCAGAGGACACACCATTCTTGGGAATGAGAGAGGGATAACATAGAACCTGATGAGGGAGGTACATATTTTTGCATTGTATGAATATAACACCTCAACAAAAGATTGAAGTCTACTCTATTCTCACCCATTGATATCATATGCGTTGACCTTTTCTAGATTCAGAATCTGGAGCATAACTAATGTATGCCATTACCAACACATTTCTGCTGTTCATGCTGCCTTACTTTGTATTTCCTACCATGAAATGAGAAGCAATTACCGAATAAGAGCAGGATTTCTAGCTTTCAGGTATTTACATCTTGATCTTTCAATCCGAGAAAAAAGATGAAATTATGATACGTTTTTGAGTGCATCAAAACACACAGGCTGGATATACATATTTTTCCCACCCTCAACAGAAATACGTCAGGCTGGTTTATTTTTTTATCACAAAGCAGACCTTGGGAGGGGCAGAGATATAAATGCTACCAAAATAATGTCTGATCACAATCCCTTGATTTTAGGGCTAAGATTGCAGAAAATATATATGCAGCAATCACAATGGACGTTCGACCGGAAATTGCTGGTGGATCAGGAATATGTTTGTCATTTTAAAATGTGGATAACAGAATTCTTCAATATGAATAGATATAGGGCCCGATGTAGGTAAAAGGGATTTTCCGATTTCAAAATACCGAGGCGGGCCGAATCGGTATTCTGAAATTGGAAAACGAGATGTAGCAAACAAACCGCGAAATAATAGCGAATCGGTCGGCATCGGTAATGTGAATCGCTACGTACCGAATCGGCACGGACCGAATCGGAAAGTACCGAATCGGCTACCACCGAATCGGAAATAGCCGAATCGGCTACCACCGATTCGGAAATAGCCGAGTCTGTAAAATCCGAATCGGCAATTACCGAATCGGAGGTATTATTATTATTATTATTATGCTGTTTTATAGCGCGCTCCATTACTGCCGGAAAACACACCCATGGCCAAAAAGCCCATAGGAATGCATTGAAGAAACCGATTCGGTAAAATCCGAATCGGATTTTACCGAATCGGATTTAACCGAATCGGTAATATCCGATTCGGTAAAAGCCGATTCGGTAAAATCCGATTCAGCCAATGAGGTGGCTCCCCCTCCCCCACCCAAACAGGGAGTGGCAACTCTGGCAGGTGCAGCTAATTAAGAACTTTCTGGAGAGCCAGCCTGAGCTGAACACTCACAGTTAGCAGCAGTGGGAGTAGGAGGTAGTGAACTGTTCAGATCAAGATGGCAAACCCTACTGAGAGCCAGAAGTCCAGCCAGAAGAGGAAGCCAAAGTACAGCAGCATCGAGCTGCAGGTGTTGGTTGAGGAGGTGGTGAGGGTGCACCGGCAGCTATTCGGGATGCTGTCCCTCAATGTGCCAGACAGCACCAAGAGGAGGCTCTGGGGCGAAATCGCCCAAAAGGTCAATGCTGTGGGTGTCACCCCCAGGTCCCTAGATGAGCTGAAGAAGCGCTTCTATGATATCCGCAGCCTCACCAAACGTAAGATGGCAGAGATCCAGAGGCAAGCTGGAGTCACAGGTGGAGGCAGGAACCCGGCGCCACCCCTCACCGAGCTGGAGGAACTGGTCTCCAGCACCATTGAGAGGGAGAGCGTGACCGGAATTGGGACCCTGGACAGCTCAGCCAGAGCTACAGCTACAGGTAAGAAGCATGCGCATCATGACACACCCTACCAGACACCTCCCCATTAGACACAATGCACAGCCAAACCCCAGCACAGTACTGTAACCAACATACAAGAGACAAGCATCGTGGTACATGTAGTCAGCAGAAGTTAGCAAAATATGGCAGTGCAGAATCACAAGACAGGAAACAGTGGAACACATTCTAAGGAGATGCAAGGACCTGTGGAATGCTTTAATTGTACTGACTGTAATACATCTGCACTCAATTTACAAATGCTTCTTTGTACCTAGGGGCACCATCAGGCGGAGAACCACTGACAACAGAGGCAGCAGCACCATCTACCACTGCACTCGCAGGGCCGAGCACGAGTCAGGCTGCCGAGGAGGAGGAGGAGGAAAACACCATAGGGCTGGGTATTGAGGGAGACCTGGCAATTGACTTTGATTCACTACACTCCCCACAAATGCCGAGCACACCCCCCTTGCTGTTCTCCCCAGAGAACTCCCCGACAAGGGACCTCCTTCCACCTACACCAGCTCCTGCCACGATCATGGCTGTGGCTCCAGTACACCCTGTCCTGGGAGCAGGGGCTCAGGTCCAGGCCAGCACCACACCCCCACCAGTGGCACCCCAGCCCACTCAGCAGGCCGGCAGCAGCAGTACCCGGCGCCGTGCCATTCCCACCACTGCAGCGCCAGCACCGGAGGGCAGTGTCTTCTTGGGCCTTGAAGGGAATATGGTGAAGATCCAAAGGCAGCAGGCGAAGTCAATCATGGCCTGCCAACGCCAGCTCCTGCAGCACAACCTGCAGATGGGGGAAATGGTGAAAGGTTTTCAGGCCTTTGTGGATACCAACAAGGAGGTAGCAGCAGGTTTAGGCAGGCTAACCACTGCCATTACCCAGTTATGTGGCAGACTAGAGGAGCATGAGCTGTCGCGCAGGCGGGATGCCCGGGTGCAGAACCGCTCCATAAGCCGCCTTGCTGCTGCAACGGCACAACTCTGTCAGCGCGGTGCCAACATGGAGTCTAGTCTCACCCAAAATACCGACGAGATAACAAGGGGAATGGCCCGCATCACGACAGCAATGGAGGCCATGATTATCTCTAACACTGCCGCAAATCCTGCCCTGGACCTGGGGGATGCTGGGGACAGCAGCAGCCGCAGCAGCCCGGCCAGCGCTGCGTCAGAGCCACGCAGGAGCACCAGGCGCTCCGCAGAAGCCGCTGGTCATTCTGAAGGGGGTGAGGGACACCCCAGTGGGGCTGCCAAGCGCTCAAAGAAATAGCCTTGCAAGGGCGGGTGAGGCAACCTGGACCTTAGACTTTTGTTTTCTTTGCTATTACACCTTTTTTTTGTTGCACATCAGTGCAGTAACTGTGTTGCAACAGTATTAAAAATTGCTTTTTCACCACAACCATTTACCTGTCTGTGCATCTGTACTCACTCAGAAATAGTTTTCTGTAATCTCCTCACGTCTGTATCTGCCATCACTTGGCGTACACACCCCAGCTGGCTGTGTCAGTGGCACAGCTTCGTCGTCGTCATGGTCCTCGTAGTCAGACAACTCCACCTCAGTGCCCTTCTTCACCGCAAGGTTGTGTAACATTGCACATACAGCTATGATCTTGCAGCAGGTGATGGGGGTATACTGCCTTGCACCTCCACTCTTGTGCAGGCATCTGAATCTACTTTTCCAGATGCCAAAGGTCCGTTCGACGACATTCCTTGTGCGTATGTGGGCCCGGTTATACCTCCTTTGGCTGGGTGTGGAGGGGTTGAGGTAGGGGGTGAGTATGAATGAGCGGAGGGCATATGCACTGTCGCCTGCAAGGGAAAGGGGTAACATTACACACATGCATTCCACCTAGCTACTTTGTGTTATGGGGGTCTGATGATGTGTCTCACCTAGGAGGTATCCTTCACCAAATTCGCCAGCCATCAGCCGTGCATAGATGCCGCTCTGTTGGAAAATATATGAGTCGTGGGTACTCCCTGGAAATTTTGCTACCAGGTCTGTGATGGTGCACTTCGCATTGCAGATCACCTGCACGTTGATGGTGTGTGTAGACTTCCGATTGCGGTATATGTATTCTGTGTCCGCTGGTGGGCAAATCGGAATGTGCGTGCCATCTATGCAGCCAATGATTTGGGGAAATTGTGCCATCTGGTAGAAGTCAGCTTTAGTTTGTAGCAGTTCTGCGTGGGTTGCAGGGAAAGAGATGTATTGGTCCATCCTGTGTATCATGGCGTCAAGGAATGTGTGGAAGAACCTTGACAGGCTGCTCTGGGTCACCCCTCCTGCCGCTGCAACTCCACTTTGATAGCTGCCAGACGCAAGCAGGTGTAGGCTGCATAGCACCTGGACGTGTGCTGGGATGGCGTGTGCCCTTGGGGTGTGCTGGTCCAACAATGGTTTGAGGTCCCTGATGAGCTCAAGAATGGTGTCAGAGTCCAGCCTGTATCTCTGTAGGATCTCTGCCTCTGTGAGCATGAACAGGGTTATCCTCTGTCTGTAGACCTGTTCATTTCTTTGCCATTCCCTCTGTCCTTCCTGCTGTAGCCGTAGCCGCCTCGCAATGACATAAAAAGCTGCCATCCTGCAAGTTGCAATGCATTTTGGGGCTGTTTTTATGGGTTGGAGTTGGTTACCACCTGATTGTAATCCATGGTAAATACCGAGTGAATTCTACCGATTTTGAGCCGAATTCGGTGTTTCTGTGGATCCCTACATCTCCCCATCTGTCGGAATCGGGGAATTTCCCGATCGGTGATTCATACGAATCGGTAGGTTCTCCGATTCGGCTCATGTCCGAATCGGTGTATCTACCGATTCGGTACATGGACCGAATCGGCTTTATTCCGATTCGGTGTGTCTACCGATTCGGTACATGGACCGATTCGGATAATTTCCGAATCAGTGTCAGTACCGAATCGGTACATGGACCGATTCAGATAATTTCCGAATCGGTGTCACTACCGATTCGGTACGTGGACCGAATCGGTTATTTTCCGATTCGGTGTGTCTACCGATTCGGTACATTGACCGAATCGGTGTTTGCATCCGATTCGGTGTGTTACCGATTCGTTACATATCCGATTTTCGGTATGTACGTATCGGATTCTTTTCCATTCGGTACTCATTCCGAATCGGTTTTCGCTCCGATTTTGACTTTTTTTTGTTCCCTACATCTCGATGGCTGTATACCGATCGGTAAGGGCCCAAAATCGGTATTTTCGGCCGTTACCGATCGGTAACGGCCTACCTACATCTGGCCCATAGTGCCTCACGCAATAAGGTTTGGGATGCGTTCAAGGCAGGATTAAGGGGGGGAGATGGTAAGCTTTGTTTCTAATAAAAAACAGCAACAAGGGAAGATTAAGCAATTGCACGCTAAGCTCCAGGATTTAGAGAGAGAGCATCTGGGTAAGATAGTGCGGGGTATGGAAGCAGCTACAACTCAGCTTGACATCACTCTGACTAAAGCTGAGATAAGGTCACACTATTCTCAGTAGCAGGATATCAGACTCATAGGGCGGAGAGCTACGAGTATGGGGAAACAGTTGGGAGACTTCTTGCCTTAAAGACATGACAAAAAACAATGAAGAGCCAGATATCCTCAATAACAAGTGGAGGGACCTCATATACAGATCCGGGGGATATAGTTGATGTATTCCATAAGTTTTATCAAGGCCTCTATATGGAGGAGAAACAGGGCCCCCACGGAAATCTATTTGTGAGGACCAGTAAAGAGTATAGGAGGCTAGGGGGGAATTTAGAGAAAGACTGGAGTCTGAATTCGCATTTGAGGAGATATAAACAGCGATAAAGCAGCTGGCCTCGGGCAAGGCAGCAGGCCCTGACAAGATCCCACCGGAATTTTATAAAATCTTCCAAGAAGAGCTAGCCCCCCTGCTTTTGGATCTGTTTCTGGGGGGTACAATATTCTGGAAACCCACCAGACTCTTGGAAGGGTACCAATATCGTTATTTTCCCTGAGAGAGATAAACCACCGGACAAGCCTACTACATACAGACCCATCTTTCTAATTAATGTGGATGCAAAAATGTATTCCAAAATTTTGGTGAATGGTCTCTAGGCGGTCGTAGCCAGTCTTGTGCCGCCGTGGCAACCCAGATTTGTACCCGGTAGAGATACAACTGACCATGTAAGATGAGCCGTGGCCCTGTTCGATATTGCTAGGGAAATTAATGGCAATCTGGCTATGATCCTCCAGGATGCGGAAAAAGCATTTGACCAGGTGGCATGGGAGTACCTGTGGGGAATCTTGGCAGCCAAAGGATTTGGCCCTTGGGTTGTCACTGCAATCAAAGCAATGTATAGGGTTCCATACGCGAAGCTATAATTGATGGGCAGAGAATCAGACACCATAAAGGTGTCAAGGGGAACAAGGCAGGGATGTCCCTGTTTCCCAATCTCATTTGCCCTATATATTGATCCCGTTCATTCAATTGATAATTGAAAATCAAGCAATTACACCAGAGACAAACCAAGGGTTCAATACTAAAGTTTTAGCCTAAACGGATGACATTGCGGTACTAACACCTAACCATGAGGGATCAATGAAGGCAATAGAAGCCATGGCTACCATATTTGCAAAGGAGTCGGGGTATTTACTGAATAAATCCAAGACTCAAATAGTCTGTACTGAAAATGTCATCTTTCAGGACAGCCGGCGAGTACCTACGGCTAACTAGCTCTGGGTCAGGATTAGTCCGCGTATGGATCAGATCGCCCAAAATAACTTCAACCCCATGACAATATAAAGTACCTACTGACCTCAGGCGGATAAGCTCATTGCACCTGACCATCATAGGAAGAGTTAACGTTCTTAAAATGGAAATGCTCCAAAAGATATTGTATTTGTTCAGGGCGCTCCTGGTAGAAATTGAAGGGTCTGTAATTAAAACTCTAGACTCCATATTTAGTATATTTATCTGGCAATATGGTAAGGTCAGGAGATCCCTAAAGTTTCTTACTCTGCCACAAGCACGGGTAGGATGGGCTGCTCCTAATCTTACCTTTTATTATTGGGCAGATTTATTACAACTTAATAAAATACTCTTCTTCGAAAATGTTGGCAGTGCTAGTGGGGCATCGGCTGAGGGTCTCAGAAAAATCTACGAGCTGGCACTTGGGAAAGGGTAAGAGCACTGCTGCTCCACCAGGTGGAACCCAGTTACTATAAAAAGGTTCGATTTAAGATCATCATGAACGCATGGAAAGTTTGGGGTAAAATTCAAAAACATATGAATATCGAGAAATGTACAAAGTATACACCCATTTGGAGATCATCACTATGTCCCCCTGGGTTTTATGACGCTTTAGGAAAATAATGGAAGCAACTAGGTTTAAGCACAGAAGGAGATATCTAACCAAAAGGCCAACTATATTTATTTGCTGAGCTACAAAGAGAGTATAGAATTCCGGATGGGCATTATTTTAAATACCTGCAAATAAAGGTTTTTTTTGGTAAACGGAGGCAGGCAATCCCTAGTGCCAAAATGTTATTGTTCGAGACTATGGGGAGGCACATCTGTAAAATTAAACACCTATATGGTATGATGATGGAGCAAGTTCCGGATGACATCGAAAAAACAGAAACTAAATGGGCCAGCAGATTAGAGAACGACGATTTAGATATCTGTATGTCATTGCGGCTAGAAAAGAAAATGCTCCTATCAGCCAATCTAAAGGCACAGCACTATAAAACGATTTACAACTTATACATTACTCCTGTCAAATTATTTAAATGGGGGAAAATGGATGATGACAAATGCCCTAGATGTGGGGTAGGACCAGCAGAGGAGTGTCATATGTTCTATGGTTGTACAGCTTGATCTGATAAAAAAAGAACTGGTAAAGTTTTAGGAGGGGATTTTTGGCAAAACTGTGGTATTAACCACTTCGCTTATAATGGTGGGGTATGACAGCAGTGCCGGGCTGGATCAAGCCCAGATTAGTATTATATTAATCTCGGTTACTATATTTAGGCTACTTATTGCAACTAGATGGAAGGATCCAACGCCCCCATGCTTCCATGAACATCTGTCCCGTTTTATAGCTGTATATAAACTCGAACAGGCCCTATATGTTATGTTATGTTATGTTATGTTATGTTAACTGCTCTTGTATAGCGCTTGAATCTCCCTGGGGCATCTCAGTGCTGTCTTAAGATACAGCATGATGGGCATATTCGGGAAGCTAGATAGGCATTTAGAACAAGAAAGCTTTTAGATGCTTTCTGAAAGAGGTGTACAATGAAAGTTCCTTAAGAGATTTAGGGAGGCTGTTCCAATATTTCGGGGCCAGGAAAAAAAGGCCATTCCTCCTGCTCGCTTAAGTCGGATACGTGGAATCTGGAGCAGCCCAGCCGTAGTCGATCTTAACAGGCGACCCAGAGTGTATCTTTTTAGCTTCTTTTGTAGATACTTTGGGCCTTGTTTGTTTAACGCTGTAAACGAAAGACAACAGATTTTGAAAAAGGAGCGTTTTTTTATTGGTAGCCAATGTAAAGAGTTTAACAGAGGCAAGGACGGTGAACCAGCCGGCATGTTGAGAATCATTCTTGCCGCGGTGTTTTGGATAACTTGGAGCTTATTTAAAAGAGAGGTCGCCACCTCAGCAAGCAGGGCGTTTCCATAATCCAAGCGACTTGTCACCATTGCTTGAATCAATTTTCTTTGGAGGTCTGTGGGGATGTATGGGAAGATTTTCCTAAGAAGGCGGAGGTTATGATAACAGGATCCAGCAGTAGCTGCTATGTGATCTTGCATGGTGAGTGAGTGATCTAGCATTATTCCCAGATTCTTTACATGCTGCTTTGGGGTAGGGGGGGAACCCAGTTGTGATGGCCACCATTCGTTGTTTCAGATGTTTGCGGCTTTCCCCATCAGCATTACCTCTGTTTTACTAGGGTTTAGTTGGAGAAAGTTGTCAGACATCCAATTCGATATTGCAAGCATTCCTTTGGTAAAGCGGAGCCTATCTGCTTCTGGGTTTGGGCCTAAGGTGAACAACAACTGGGTGTCATCCGCATAGGAGACTGTTTCGAAACCCAATGCTTCTACTACCTCAGCTAGAGGGGCTAAATAAATATTAAAGTGGGTAGGGCTGAGGCAGGAGCCTTGAGGGACACCTTTGTCCAAGGCAGTTTTCTCAGAGTTGTAAGGGCCAAGGATGACTGTCTGGGGTCTGTTAGATAGAAAGTTTATTAGCCATTTTAAGGCTAGGCTTCGGATCCCGTAGGCTCTTAACCTCTCCGCGAGCCGAGAATGGGACACGGTATCAAAAGCCGCAGAGAGGTCAAGAAGGATCAGGATAGCCGAGCCCCCCGCATCCACGGTCAGTCTCAAGGAGTCAGTGAAAGCCAGGAGGGCGGTTTCTGGACTAAAACCTGAGCGAACATATCCAGTTGCTCTGCCTAGCCACCGTATTAGTATTTTGATTGTGTGACACCCGATACGTTTATTTAGTTAATTTAAAAATAAAAGCTTTATCTTATTCTGTGATTTCATTCTGCATTTAATACGAACTTTATCCTGAAACGCTGCCGGACCTCAGGGATGTCGGCTGAATAGCTGTGGCGTATCGTAGTATACTTGCTCCTATTTTTGATTAGCGGCTGGCCCCTGTGGTTGTAGGCCCATGCTTGTAAAGTTATTGAAATGAACAATAAAGGTTTTAAAAAAAATTTTAAAAAACCCGAGCGAAACCCGGACTGCGAAGGGGCTAAGATGTCATTTGCCTCCAAATAGCTACTTAGTTGTTTGTTAATAAGACTTTCAAGTATCTTAGCTAGCAGAGGGGGCAATGAGATGGGGCGATAATTACTAAGCTCCTGCGGGTCAGTTGAAGGTTTTTTTAAAATAGGTCTGACAAACGTTTCCTTCCGGGGGGGGGAGGGGGGTAACTCCTGATTGGATGGAGAGGTTAGAAAAAATTTGAATGCCGGAGGCACAACATTGTGATAATAGTGTCATGATTTTCGGGGGCATAGATCAGCAGGGGAACCTTATTTTGCCGTGTTTAATGCTAGAGTAACTTCTTCCAGTGTCGCTGGGGCGAAGTTGTCCAGGTGACAGGGTGATCTGATAGTGGGGGCTTTGGGGGTGGACAGTACAGAGGTAGCAAAATTGTCAGACGGAGGGAAATTCGAGTAGATTGTTGAAATTTTTTCTTGAAAAAATGTGGATAAAGAATCACAGAGTTCCTGGGATTCTACCGGAGATTGTTTGCAAACTTCAGGCGATATGAAATCTCTGACAATAGTAAAAAGGGTTTTTACGTTGTTATTGGCATTCTCAAATTGGTTCAAGATATACTGGGGCCTGGCTGTTTTTAGACTACGATGGTAGTTGGTTAGCGCTAATTTAAAAGTTTGCCTGCTTTGGATGCACTTTGATGCTCGCCAGGATCTTTCTAGTTGCTTAAGTGAGTACCGAGGGGCAGAGGCTCGATTAGGTGAAAGGCCTAAGATTTTTGCTTGCCGGAATGGCTTTGTCAAAGGCATTTTCAAGAGTTTTATTAAAAGATGACAGCATATCAGACACCTCTAGATCTTGAGGTTGAGTCAATAAATCGGTCTGGAATATGGAGTTGAAGGTGTGGGGAGAGAGCTTGTGCCAGGGTCTACGATATTCTGGTCTATTATTTAACTTTTTTTTGGGAAGTTGCAGGGGGGCATTGGTCATTTCAAACTTGACCATGTAATGGTCAGACCAGGTGGGAGGCCAAGGTGGATCGCATTTTAGCTGTTCCATGTTTGAGAGAATGAGGTCCAGAGTATGGCCTGCCTGATGTGTGGGGCCTATAACTCTTTGCTTAAGTCCAAGCTGTTCTAGGTCATTTAGAAAATGTGTGACCTCTTTATTTGAGTTGGCCTCACAATGGAGATTAAAGTCCCCAGCATCAAGAAATTCTTTGATGCGAGTACATGAATGGCTATATAATCAATTAGTGTGTCCACGAAGTTGAGCCCGGCGGGCGGTAGACTAATGCTCCCAGCCAGCTTTCTGTAGGAGATTTAACAACCTTGAAAATGCCTATTTCTAGGTTCTCATGTGTCATAGAAGAGACCCAGAATATGCTAAGGTGGTTTTTAAAGGCGATGGCAATTCCACCGTCAAGTTTCCCAGTACGGTCGAGGTGAATGAGTTTGTAATTTTCAGGAATGGCAGTATTTATAGTGGGGTGGTTCCCGGGATTCAACCAAGTTTCCGTGAAAAAACAGATCTTAGGTGAATGCGATGTTATCATATCCCAAATTTCGTAGGGATGTTTAGCCAGGGAGCGCACATTACATAAAATAAATGTGGTCTCCCCCGAGGAGAAATATCTTTGGAGTCTAGCAAGCGAGACGGAAGATAGGTTTACATTTTTTTGGAAGGAGCAGTGTCTACAGGCAACTGGGCCCTACATGGAATCGGGGAATACATTTAAACACCTAGTCATAGGGTTTTGAATGAGGTGCTGGGTATTTCTAATAGAAAATAGATTTTCCGAAGTGTATGTTATCCTTGGGGGAGGAAGTAAGGTTACCTTATTTCGGAAAGGGATCTGGGCCTCTGGGCTCATGCGGGCGCGGACGGGCACTGACGGGCTTTCCTTTGGCGTGCCTTCGGCGCACCTTAGGCGCGCCCGCTGCTCGCGTCTGCTGCGCGAAGGCATGCCCGTATGTTTTTATATCTGTAGCAGAGCGCGATTCTAACAACTAGACCGCCACCCAGAGTTCCTGCCCCAAGATGGCCACTATGTTTGTCCATCAGCCTCTGGGTACGAGTGGCAAGCTCAGCACCTAATCGGCTGAGGGGTGATTGCGGCGAGAGACGTGATTATTAAAGTACGAAAATTGCTAAATTATAATTTTTAAAAAGTACAGAGTACGGTTTTTCAATGCAATACAACGATCCCGGCTTTCCGCTGCTGTTAGCAGTGTTGTGATTCAGTGCTCAGACGGGGACTGGGAGTCTAGCTGGAAACCTAAAAATCCAGCACGTGAATCCGCATAATTGTATAGTTTTACTGTCTATCTCATCAAACATGTTTTCAAAAGTAAAGGTCTGATTTTCAAAATAAGATGCAGTTTACGTCAGGAATTAGTTTACGTCCCTAGGTGTAAGTAATCCTTACTGGGGGTATTCACAAATCCTTCCCACTCAGCTAGCTCTAACTCAGACGGTCAGAAGAAACAGAGTGCAGAGTACCTAATGCTCTTTTCCTAACCCAAATGTGCGTGCTTGTGCTTGGTATCAAATATGCAGGTTGTGGATTAGGAAAATATTTTTTTAGTTTTAACCTTCGGAATGTTTTTTCTTTTAGCATAGAATATGTTTTCGTTAATATGTAGCTTCTTGCCTCTCCTTGGGAGAAGTGGTTTAATTAGTACACTTTGCTAAATTTTCAGCAGCACTTAAACTTTGATCTTCCTGCTGTAACCTAAATATACTATGAAGCTCGAGTAATAAATTTGCTCTTGTTTGTTTTACAGAGAGTCGGCTTTAGCAGTGCGACAATCTGTGTTGCCCCCCCCCCGCCTAAAAAAACTCCTCCACAAATCCCCTCACTACTATGATCCACCTTCTTCTCCTCTCTCCATAGCCCCTCTCCCCCGTCATTTGTTATATAACGCTACTCATAGCAGTGTAGGGTAGAGTCAATGAATCATACGTGTGTAAATCAATCTATAAAAATGTTACATAAAAGAATGAGGAATACAAGGTGTAGGAGTTGCATGTCACTGATACTAATAGGTAGGTTATTTTAAGAGTGTTCCATCTGGAGAAGCACAAAACCATGATTTAAAACACACCACAGTGGTTGACTTCAGTAACCAACATGAGTGGGGTCCCCTGCAAAGTACATGGACGCCCCCGGACCCAATCAGAAGCTCTCAGGCCAGGGGTTCCCATCCGTGCACAGTGCTGGAGGTGCCACCTGGAGCTCGGCTGCCCCCTGTACCCTGAGCTGCTTCCAAAGAACACAGCTTTACCAGGGACGTCTGCTTCAACTTTGCCTGTCAGCGATTTTGTACGCCACAGGGATCTTGGAATTCTTCCGGCCCACATTTATTCCCTGCCTCATTAGTTGTCTTTGGAATGGAGCTTCCATCCCCATCCATCCATGACTATTTCACAGAACTTTGCCCCGACACTCTACCCCTGTCCTGAGGAAGACCCCCTTTAAGGTTATAAGGATACCTAGTATTCTTGTGGGGTCAAAACGTCGACAACCTACCTGATGGCCAGCTTGCATCGCAACCAGGAGATATTTACATAGGCTTATGGAGCATGGTTTTGTTGAACTTATGAATATTTACTCCTTTTGTAATCTGGCTCTCTATTGAAGCCAGTGTTTAATGTTTATTGACAAGGGTCACATGACTGGCACTTTAATCCTTCCCAATCCTTGCACTTATTCTCACTTACAACTTTCTCCTCCCTCACCCATCGGGGCACAAATATTTTTCTGAATAAGTGATGAATTTTCTTTCCTATATATCTGACCTGCAGGCACATTGTGATTAACCCCTCCCCTGCTGGTGACGGAACCACTCCGTCATCAGCCGCGGTCGCGCTGTGCTGATGACGGAGTGGTTCAGTCACGACCCGCTCGGAACGCCTGCGCGGCGCGGATTCCGCACCTGCGCTAAACGTTCCATTGAGTGGGCGGGGCCGTGACGGAACCGCTCCGTCAAGAGCCCAGCGCAACCGCGGCTGGTGACGGAGCGGTTCCGTCACCAGCATGCGACCGCCGCGTGGCCACCCCGCCACCTTAGCACTGCGGCGGAATGGCCGCCACAGTGAAGGGGTTAAACAACAGTGTACCTTTTCAAGTGTATGACTTTTTGTTAATGTTATGTTTAAGATTGTTTGCATTTAACTGTCCACCTTGTTTTTAAACTATTGTGTACTGGGACCCCTTTCCTATTTGTACCCTGTGCCGTAAGGGCTGCGCATGCAAATGTCACCCCACTGGTTGGTTTACTAATAAGAATCTATACCTACCCAAATTAACCCTTGTTCTAACCTATACCAAGCAGTTTGCATTGTAGCTATTTGATGACAGTTCATAACTCGCTGTCCTATATTAGGGTTGTAACTTATGAATTGAAAGTAACAAAAGGATCCCTATGACTAAAGCAGTAATCTACTGAACGGGCTCCATAAAATACAGTTCGGTGATATGCATGGTACACATTCTTTCCAGCATTAACCGTCTGTGCTCCTCGATCAGGAGAGGAAACAGCCACTAGAAAAAAACTCCTTTCCTCACTAGGAACATTAATCCACTCATAGGGACTAACTATAAACGCACAAGGAATGAATCAAACAGGTGCAAAGAACAGAAAGGTCAGATAGTAATGTCTTCAGCATCTCATTTTACTCAACTTCAGAGAAACATTCAGATAATGAAACAGTTAATAAAACTGAAACCAGCGCAAACCATCTTTATAGCCAGTCTCGCTAGCTCATCTTCTAGTGGACCTAGCCATGTAGATGGTCCAAACAGAAATGAACACCAAGGCCAGCATGATCAAAAAGACCCTGACCAAGATCACATCAGACCCAAACAATACATACTGGCCTACTCTACTAGATATATTGGAAGCTACGGTAAATGCTTTAAGGTTCCATTAAAATAAATTGGGAATAATCACCTTAGCCATTTATGTTTGGGTTTTGACACACAACTTCAAAACATTAATGATCTCATACTCCGGGAGAAAAGAGAATGTTGGATTGGATCCTTTTTGTAGGGATTTTTTCCAACCCTTTTGCCTTCTTCCTCCTATTTTTGCTGACCTGTTTTTGTTGGCTTTAGGACTCTGGATACTTTAACGCTGTTAACTAGTGCTAAAGTGCAAATGCTTGCTATCTAAATTGTATTTATGATTGGTTTATCCATGATTAGCATAATTTATTTACTAGTAAGTCCCTAGTAAAGTGCACTGTGCGTGCTCAGGGCCTGTAAATCAAATGCTACTAGTGGGCCTGCAGCACTGATTGTGGTACCCACATGAGTGGGCCTGCAACCTGTCTGAGACCTGCCACTGCACTGTCTGTGAGTGCAGTTTCACAATGCCATATCGACCTGACAAGTGCCCCCACTTGCCAGTCCCAAACCTTCCCTTTTACTCCATGTCAGGTATCCCTAAGGTACGCCCATGGTAGCCCCATGGGCAGAGTGCAGTGTATGTGAAATGTAGGACATGCACTAGTTTGTTTTATATGTCCTGGTAGTGAAATACTGCTAATTTAGTTTTTCACTATTGCAAGGACTGTCTCTCACATAGGTTATCATTGGAGCTGCCATGTAACCTCTTAAATGTAAGAGACATAGATTTTGAGTTTGGAGTCCCTGAACTCGCAATTCAAAGATACATCTTTTAGTGGAGTCTGGTTTTAAATTGCGTGTTTGACAATGGCACTTTTAGAAAGTGGGCATTTTCTTGCTTTTCCATTTTGAGTCTCCCCCTACCTGTGGAATTCACGTCTGGTTTAGACTGACAGTTGGGCTGTTTGTGCATTCACTCTAGACAGTCATACAGAGGGAGCAGAAGTGTGCCCTGCATATCCTGATGGTCCATCAACTGGCTGATGGGTCTTCCTGAGCTAGGTGGTGGAAGGAGTTGTCACAGACACCTGAATAGGGCTGTGCCTGTCCTCACACAAAACTGTCTCCACCTCTCTGAAGTGTGTCTGGAGCCATGTCAGTGAAATGCAGGGTCTCCTACACTACAAAGACTTTCCCTTGAAATTTGCCTACTTCAAAGGCAGTAATTTGTGTAAGTACTGGAGCTGTAACAACATAACTTTAGGACACAAAGAGGACCAAAAGGAGATTCTGCCAAGAAGAAGAGCTGGAGAAGCTGTAGGAGGGGCAATGCAACTCTCCTTCTTGCTGTGTTGTGCTGGCAACTGCTTACTGCTTCTGTCTTGGAGAGTTCAAAGGACTGGACTTTGTTTTCATCATCATGCTTGCCAAGGTTCTACCGGGGCTTGTGTGTGCTTGCCTTCAGTTTAGAAGTCTCAGGTCCGACAAAGACTTCATCTGCATCCCCTGAGCTCCTCTGCCAGGAGTTCTGACCTGCCAAGTGGTGCCAATACCATTTTGTGGCCCTTGGAGTCGGCTTCTGCTGAAAGAAAATAGGAAAATCAGCGCATCTACCTTCAGCGCCCGTTTTTCCCATCGCAGATTTGCATTGAGGTTGAAAAACAAAAAAAATGTGTGGAGCGACAGAAGAATCAATGCAGCACGAGTCCTGAGCACCTTGTCTCCAACGTCTGGGGCACCTGCTCCGACTCTGACGCAGCCCTGCTGTGCAGCTGAAGAAATCGACGCATCACCTGCTCACACCTGGGCTGCAGCACAAGCCTCAATACAAAGAGACATGTTTTCTACCACCTCCAAGGTGATCAGATCCTAATTTGGCAGGCGGGACCACCTACCTGTCGGTCGGTCCTGTTCCCGTAATGCTGGTGGCCGGACACCCGTCTGACCGCCATCGTAATTGGTTCCTTGATTCACAACCTCATCCAACCTCAATAGGCAATAATTTTCATGGAAGCACAGAAGATTGTACAACTAACTATTGTTTTACATCAAATATCAATCCAAGGGAAGGCAGATTGTTTTTAATCAAGGAAACATCACTAAACTATTAAAAGCCCAGGCGGACTTGTCCCATTTAGTTTATCACGTTTCTGCCATTGAGTTCTTACCTCCACATGCAGCAGAATTAAATGAGCCTTCATTTGAGACTTGGTTCACAACAGATATTGCAACTCAGGTCATTTTGAGAAAATCCACATTAAAAAAATGGGTAATCAATATACCCAAATATCTAGAAACTGCTTATCTATTTCTTCGAACCAAATCCCAATCGGAGCAAACTTTTGTAACTGATGCCAGCCGGTCCCACCTCCAACAAAACATGTTAGTACTACATCATTCCCCCAAATCTTTCACTTTCTTATACAAAATATTTTGGAAGGCAATCGAAATCACCTTTTTACATCTTTTGTCCCAATTGTGAAGAGATAGACTTTTCAAGTTTAGTGTCAGTTTAGTGTTACTGAGCTCATAATTTAAAATCACAACTTATGGTAAAGTTTGATTTTAAATGAAAGTTTAGCAAATGCCACTTTTATAAAGTTGGCATTTACTCCAGTCAGCATCCTCTCCAGCAGAATTCTGGAAGAGACTGTTTTTCGACTAAACTCAGCAAACTAGCACCTGTATACCCTCACAGGTGAATAGCTGTGCTCTACAAATATGGATTGATTGATTGATTGATTGACTTACTTTACCCATTCTGTACCATCTCCCTGTCTCTGGAATGCACATCTGGGATGGGTGATAGCTGGCTCCCTGCATTCCCTCTAGATAGTCACACACAAAGGAAAGGTAGGTATGCCTGAGTGGCTATCTGCATATAGATGGGCTAAAAGCACTGTGTCTGGTTTCCACACAAAGAATTGATTACTCGCCTATAGTGTGTCTGGTACCAAGGCAGGAAGGGAGAATCTATGTGCACTTCAAAGCTTTCTTTGAAGTCTCCCCCACCTCAAAGATACCACTGGTTATAAGTACTGGACCTCTGGCACTACCAAATCAGTACACTTCTGGACCTGTGCCAAATTTGCCAGGAAGAAGAGCTGTTGTGCAGTCGAAAGGTCTACTACTCTGCTGGACTACTGTTTTTGCCGAACTCTGCCTTGTTATGCTTTTGCCTTGCTGAGCACCCTGCTGCCTGCTTTTCCGACCCCAAGGGCTTGCTGGCTTGCCTCCTGTCCCAAAGTCTCAGGGGTATAAAAGACTTGAGCCACTGGCAGTGGCAACTGCACCTGGACGCGGAAAGCTGTGAGTCTGCCCTGCCAAATGGTGTCACCCCAGTCCTGGTCCCTTGGAAGTGAGTCCTAAGGTGCTTTTTCGTTCCGCACCCACACATCCTCATTGGAGCCCACGCATCTTCACCTTTGCATGAGTCAGAACAGGTGCATCTCCATCATTGCTGCGAGCAACCCGGCGCATTGCCGTTGGAACCAGCGCTACCTCGCTCATTGTGTGGAGTGTTCCAAGCACTTCGTCCTCAGAAAGAGTGCATCATCCTCGGCATCAACACATCGCCTACTGTGGGAGCAGCAGCCAAGCATCACATCCAGCACAAGCACCCACACTCAGAACCGCTGCATCGCCGCAGTTGTGTGGAGAAAATCAACGCATCTCGTCCACTGCGTGGTTTGACACAGACATATTGCCTTGGCTGCATTGCACATCCTCGTCGATGACAACGCATCCCAGATTAAGTTATTTATGGTTTCAATGGGCCCAAGTGTGTCCTTGTATCCAGACCACGCTCTATCAAGGTAGGGCTGAACTTTTGACTTTTCCCCGGTCTAGCAAGACCAGGTAAACGCGTATTGCTTCTAAGAGCAATTTTTACATTTATTCTATAAAAATTCATATCTCTATTTCTACATGATGGATTTTTGTCATTTTTATCTTGTTTTATTTATAAAATCGTAATCTATTTTATTTTTCTAACCTGGTGTGGAGACTTTTTGTGGTATTTTCACTGTGTTATTTTATGAAGTGTTGCCCAAATACTTTGCAAATTGCCACTCAAACTACTAGAGGCTGAGCACAGAATATTTTTGTGTGTGTTGTTAATTACCCTGAATAGGATTGTGGTTCCTGCTTGGACAGTGTGCATTCTTCTGCCAACCAGAAACCCCACTTGCCAGCAAATACAATAGATGATTAAAGATAGGCATTTAGAAGATTCAAGATGGCTTCCAACATCACTAAAAATATATCAATAAAATGAATAACATTTTGGTTTTCTAGCTTGTAAACTGGAACGTAATGCCAGGCACTTTATGCCCATACAACATAAAAAGCCTAACAAAAACTATTCAAGATCAGGAAGTGATCACTTACTGGAAGAAAATCCACATTATTATTCTACAGGAGTCATTGAGTATTCAACCTATACGACTATTCAGTTGCATCGAATTCAACTTCTGTGAAAATATGAGAAAAATGTAAGGTCAACAAAAATCAGAGCTGGCAATGTATGTCTATTCAGACATACAGTTGAATAACACTGTAATCAAATTAAATGAACCTTGGGCCTTATCAGTAAAAATAAATCCAACTGGTCCCCCATCCAACATATGACCTTAATCATAGTATACATTTATACAAATCCATCAGCTACAGAACAGACCTCGTAAGCTCTTCGATCTGGTCAAACACCAATCAAACAAACTATTCAAAATGTCAAAAGAAACCCCCAAGGTTTTAATATCATCTGAGGAATTCTCCTCCTTCTTCGCGGACAAAGTCGCAGCCTTAGAAAATGAACTTAGTGCCGCCACACACTCTATATCCCTTCCTGGCCTGCCCCCTCCTCCGAGGCGCCCCCATAGACTTCACCAAAAAATCAAGCACTTTGGACTGACTTCTTCCTCTATGACGAAAACTCTGTATCTAAAATCTTATCGTCCCTTAACCCGAATAACCATTTCAATGACCCGCTCTCCTCCAACTGCCTAGCGGCTGTTACCCAATCCATTATCCCTAGCTGGACCGCAATAATTAATGCTTCAATCCTGCAGGGTTCTATTCCTGACTCTCTGAAAGCCGGCCAAGTCCTCCTCATTTTGAAAAAAACTTCGCTGGATCCAGCCATCCGCGAACATTTCAGACCTATCTCCAACATCCCTCTCTTAGCCAAAGTGTTAGAGAAGTGTGTACAACAGCAGCTAAGTCAGCACATCAACAACTTCCACCTTCTCGACGACTTCTAATCTGGATTCAGACCAAGGCACAGCACTGAAACGACCATGCTCCATAGAGTTCACGATGCCCTCCAAGCCCTGGACCAAGGGAAAACGTGCCTTCTAATCCTCGGCCTACACAGTGAACCATGAAAAGCTAATCGAATGCCTCAAACTAGGATGGGCTTGGACGGCTCTGTTCTAGAATGGTTTAGATTCTTCCTCCAAAACCGACTGCAGCGATTCCTAATCAATGGCAACCGATCTGCAGATATGGATCAAGGCTATCACAGCCTTAGAATGCCCACCGACCATCGTGGACTCAGCAAACTTTCTCGGAATAACCCTCAACTGTAATTTGAACATGCGAGCTCACATCAACTCGATGGCCAAATCAGCCAGATTCCACCTGAGCTATCTCTGGAAACTGAAACCCTTCCTTGACACTACTGACCTAAAAAGCGCAGTCCAAGCGCTAGTAATCTCTAGACTGTAATATGGCTGTTCCACTCTGTCAGGCTTACCCACAATCTCCCTGGCACCACTAAAAGCCTGATTAAATGCAGCTGCCAGACTTCTTACAAGCTCAAACAAATTTGCCCATATCTCTCCACACCTGAAAGTTTTAAACTGGCTTCCTTTCAAGGCCAGAATACAACTCAAACTGGCTTGCATCACACACAAAGCTTTATACTCAAACTCTCCTGCTTACCTTGTACAGAAACATGTGGTATCCGGCGGTAGCAGAAACTCCTGTTCCGCCAGCAACCTTTTACTCCTACCTGCATGGTTACGGAAAAAAAACGTATAAGCGGGCCTTCTCTAGATCCGCTCCTAGCATATGGAACTCTCTCCCGCCCGCCATCAGAAGAATCCCCTCTCTGGCACGTTTCAAAAAAGAGGCTAAAACCTTCCTTATGGGTAAATTCCTCTCCTAAATGCTGCCTCCTACCAATACACAGACCTTTGACCAATACACAGACCTTGATCTAATACGGTCTAGCGCCTGCCTTCGGAATACCGACCTACCTTATGAAATCTGGGGCCTTATCTGGAGTTACTTATTTGTAAACTGTTCATACGTGTCCTCTACCCTACTGCCTATTGTACAGTGCTATGTTCATCCTGTAAAGCCCTCTGATACCCTTAGGTCAAGTTCGCACTCTATAAAACAATAAAATAAATAAATAAATAATACTAGTGCTTCATAGACCAAGCTGCCACTTGAATCTACATATAAAAGATGCCATGGCTCCCCAGAACCTATCGCTCATGAGTAGTTTATGTATCATCTGTCACTCGAGCAACTATGAGGGTAGGGACAAAGAATAGGAATCACAACGCCATTCTTCCTGCAGGATCCAATGATACGGAACACAGTCTTCCCTCCAGCAATACAAGGGTCCACCTTTCTATGCTGGCAAGTAGCTAACTGCAAGATAGTGGGGGACTTCTTTGACTTGGATGAGATCATGGACTTTACATGACTCCAATCGAACTATGGCATTCTCTCGATTGCATACTGGCAATATATCACCATTCGCCACTGGGTTCTGCAAACTCACATTCACCCTATGCCAGTCGAACCCTCACACCATTTGAAAAATGACTTCTCCTCCAAACATATTCTCTTGGACATCTATGCATTCTTCCTCACACCAGTAACCCATACCAAATCACTGCCACAGTGGCAATGGGAGCTCGAATGTGAACACACATTTATCCCCCAAGAAAATGGACATGACAATCCGCACGGAGGTCATGCCTCAGCTTGTTGCTTCTCTGGCAAAGAAATATTGCTAAAAATAGAGCATTACTGGGATGGGCAAATGGAGACAGGGTGGGATGGCAATTGCTGGAAGCAGCGTGGCCAGCCTGGCACATTAACACATCTACTCTGGCACTGCCCCTTGATACAAAAGTTTTGGACAGAGGTTTTACCAGATGTTAATGGGCTATATGACACTGAGCTGCCCAGGTTCCCTAGTTATATTCTGCTCAGCCTCGCAAATGCATTAACCTATCCTATGAAATCGGCACAGGTGGGCCATCACTCTAAACCTTGATGCAGCTAAACAGGTCCTTCTATCACGCTGGGCACTGACACAGTGCCGAGACCACTAAACTAGCTCCACAAATTGAGGGAACTCCTGGGAATGGAGAAACTGATTATGGTAGAGGCTCATACCTTGCTACAGTTTGACAAAACTTGGTGGCCCTGTATACGTTTCTATGTAACGAGTCCAAGGAACTGACCTGTCCAGCCTAACTCTGCATACTCCACTTCTCACAGACAAATCATACTGCTGACTGCAACACTAGGGAGAACCTCTCTGATAACCCCCTCCTGCATGGAACCTGGGTTTCCTAAACATTGCACTTTTTTTGTCGAGCACCCATTCGCCTTTCCTTGAACACCTTCTTATTCCCTCCTCAACTCCTAACCTTCCTGTCACCCACCTGTCATCAGTTGTCATTTATTTCCTGTTGTCTCCCACTGGCCATTGGGTCTAGGTAGGATGTGGATGTATTGTACCCTGATTCAAAACAATGAAAAAGATTTTAACCTAAAATAAACAACATAAAGTTCCACCGTTAGATCCCCTAGCACGTTGGTTGGGATCTGGTAGGCTGTATACAATGCTTAACTTAACCAGCACTTTCACCTAGAGCAAGAGAGAGAAAGGCACGCAAGAGGTATAGAAGGAGGTAGAGACAGGAGAAAAAAAAGTTGACAAATGGGGAAAGGAGGTTTGAAAAAGAGCCTATTTTATTTCTTTATTTATTTATTTATGTTTCTTGTGAAGCGCAGGAATTCGATCTCCAGGGAGATCAGAAAGTTTGTATGACATATCTAAGATTGATGGGTAGGAAACAAGTACGTCTTCAGGTATTTTCTGAAAGTAACACGATTGGAATTTTGTCTTAGGAAGGGGGGTAGTGAATTCCATAGAGTAGGACCTCTAAATGCCAGGGCCCGGCCTCCTTGTCTTTCTCTTTTGATCCTAGGGATCTGCAGCAGAGCTTGATTTTCAGATCTTAGGGATCTTCCTGGTTGATAGGGTTGGAAGATTTCAGTCAAGTACCTAGGGCCAGTTCCGTACAGGCATTTATGAATGGTACAACATATCTTAAATTGTACTCTCTGGCGTATTGGGAGCCAGTGTAGCTTGCTCAGTAAGGAATGTGAGGGGGATCTCGCAGGGACATTAAGGATCAATCTGGCAGCAGTGTTTTGAACAACCTGCAGTCTCTTCAGCTGTTCTGCATTAGCGGATATAAGCAATCCGTTGCAGTAGTCAAGCCTACTCATAACTAAGGTTTGCACTAGTGTTCTCCGATGATAGTCAGCTAAGTATAGGAACACCCTCCTGAGTAGGCCAATGACTCTCATGCAGGTTCCCGTGACCTGTGTGGCATGATCTTTTAGTATCAGGGATTGATCTAACTTGACACCCAGATTTTTCAGACTTTCCTTAGGACAAGGAGCTGCACCCAATTCTGGAGGCCACCACTCAGGTGACCAAAGGAGTGGGGCATTCCCAAAGAGCATGACCTCCGTCTTGCCCACATTACACTGTAGTTAATTGGAGGTCATCCATCCAGCTATGGCTCTCATTCCAGCAGCAAAGGAATCCCTTACTGCTAAGGTCATGTTTTGGAATGGGGACAACAGCTGGGTGTCGTCTGCATAGAATATTGGTTTGAACCCAAATTTCCTTGCGACCTTCGCCAGGGGGGCCACATACACATTAAATAATGTGGGGCTTAGACATGAGCCCTGTGGGACCCCCTTAGTGAGCTCCCTGGAGGTGGAATAGTGAGAGCCCAGGCGAACATTTTGGGATCGGTTAGAGATGAAACTTTTCAACCATGATAGAGCAGTTCCCTGCACTCCTACTCCCTCCAGACGACTGATCAAGGTGTCATGAGACACCGTGTCGAAGGCAGCGGACAAATCTAATAGCACCAGAATCATAGAGCCTCCTGTGCCATTCGGATGGTATTGGTCACGGAGAGGAGAGCTGATTCTGTGCTATGATTTGGCCTGAACCCAGATTGAGAGGGGTCCAGACCGTCCGCTGCCTCGATGAATTTAGAGAGATGAGTGTTGACATGTCTCTCCGTCATCTTGCTGATGTAGGGTAGGAGGGATATGGGACGCAGGTTATTGAGGTCTGACCATGGTAGCGTGGTATTTTTGCGAATGGGGTTCACAACCGCCATTTTCCAATCATGGGGAATCCTACCTTCCTTGAGGGAAATATTGATCAGTGCTCTGAGGCTTGGAGCCAGAATGCTGCCCAGTGGCGCAGCCATCGAGGCTGGTAGTAGATCAGTTGGTGATCCAGATTTAATTAGATTAAGGAGCATGTCTACTTCGGTATGACTGATTTCTGGAATCGAAGTCAAAGTGAGTCTACATGTTCCATTATGGGTGGATTCATCTCTGAGACTATCTATGATATCTCTGTTGTTGTGAGGAGTTTTAGTAATTTTGTCATAGATTAAGTCTATCTTTTTCTCAAAAAACATCGAGATGTCATCGCATAGGTTTTGGTTAAAATCATCTGGACTCTCACAAGCTGTAGGTTTGACAAAGGATTGTAAGACTTTGAACAATTCCCTAGTGGAATTTCCTGCCTCCGTAAATTGTGAATCTTGTTTGAGCCTCCGAGCTTTTTTTATGTTCTTAAGGTAGTTGGAGTGGGCTTCTAGATAAAGGGTTTTACTCATAGAAGTGTGAGTTTTTCTCCATTTTTTCTCCAAGCTCCTACATTTCTGTTTTTCGACTCTTAGTTCCTCTGTGTACCATATTTCTGTTTTTGGCCTAATGCGTTGTTTATGTAATTCTAGTGGAGCAATTTGATCAATGGCCTCTAATAGTGTTTTATTGAATTTGGCCAATCCACTTTCAATATTATCCTCTTCAAGAAAGTTAGGTTCTTTCCATATTTGCTGTAGTGCTTCAGGTGTTATTTTATGCCATTTTCTTTTCCATGTGGGTGGAAGAGGTTTTTGGGACCGTGAGTATGAGCCAAGTAATTGGAAAGATAGTAGGTAATGGTCTGACCAATGGATAGGAGTAGGTAAACAACATGTTATTTTAGGGCAGTTAGTTAGAATTAGGTCTAATGTATGGCCTCCTATGTGTGTTGAGCCATTGTTTTGAATTTTTAGTCCTAAACTGGATAGATCATCAAGTAAAGATCTGGTATCGGGATTGTTTGATGCATCAACATGAATATTAAAATCTCCGAGGAGGATAAAATCTTCATTGGCTCTAAAATATGGGGCTAATAGTTCCATAAGATTTAAGGAAAAATCCAGACAGGAGCCAGGGGGGCGATATAATAATGCCCCTTTCCACTGTGACTTGGGGGAAGAGGAAAATCTAAAAATCATTATTTCCATCTGGTCGTTGCTACACTGGTCAAGTGTTGACTTTATAGACAACAGCCACCCCACCTCCGGTTTTGATCTGGCGATCTAAGTGCAGAATCTTATACCCGGCAGGTATCGCTAACATGATTGTGGGAATGGTATGAGGTTTAAGCCATGTTTCAGTAAGAAAACAAATATCTGGCAGTTCGGAGTTAATAAGATCCCACAATTGATGGTGGTGTTTGGGTAGCGAACGTATATTCAATAAAAAGCATTTAAGTCCTGGGGGTCCTTTCCTGGCAGCATGAGTAGTGTTGTCTGTGCTATCAGCTCCAGTTAGGGAAAGAGTCCGAGCAGACTGTTTAGTCACAATTATAGAGCCCACATTGGTGGGGATATCTCTAGTTAGGCATATGTTTGTAGCCTGAAAGTGGCAGTTAGCACAGGAAAAGGGACCTTCAAAGTTAGGCCAAGTGTCACGTATGCATGTCTCAGTAGAGGCTGTATTTAAACTGAGAAGAGTTTCTCTGGAGTAACATAAGGTTGAGCTAACCTGAGTATTGAATGATCCAGAGATCCGCGCCATGTCCCTTGTCCCGTCCTGTCGCGGACGGGCGCAGACGGGCTTTTCTTCGGCGCTTCTTAGGCGCGTTCGAAGGTGCCCCCTGCGCGCAACCGCTGCGCGCTTGTTGGGAGGGCGTTGCTAAATAGCCCTGAGGGCGGTGACAGCTAGAGCGCTGACCTCCGCTCTAGCGGAAGTGTGAATTGTAATGCCTGGTTCTTACCTTGCCGCCCTCCGCTCTACGGCAATAATTGCCGAGTCGGACCGGGGCGGATAGGCTTCAGTATCGAACCAGACAATGCGGACAATGCGGGGGAGACTCTACAAGAGTGAGATAAGAGGGCAGGGAGTGTCTGGTGGTAGATTGTACAGGCATGAGGAGGAATCATGACTATGCAGTCTGGGCATTTGGCAAGCCAACATTCAATAAGTCCTGCAGCATGCTTCTGGGCAAAACCTTGTGCCCCAGCACTTATCTGTTACAAATTAAGCACTGATGTCTATGCACGACTGAACACTACCTGAACATCCCAGGATTCTTTATAGTCTGTAAAATCTTTGAAAAAGGATATGGTGAAAAAGTGGGATTGTGCCGCTCTGCATACATTGGGATGCCGTCACAGCATCAATCGTGACACAAAAAATATGCTTAATTAAATATACCAGTGCATACAAAAGCACCTAAGAAAATAAATGCACACAATAATGTAATTGTGGTGCTGTTTTTTCCTTCTGACGACGTTAGTCCAACTCCTTGATATTAGCCTTCTATGAAATGTTGAACTTCACACACTGCCCGTGATTTTAATTATGAACGCATTTCTTCATGCAATATCTTCGACCCATAAATTATTGAACGGAATCGTTAAATCAGAAAATTGTGAGCCCTGTGGCAATCATAATTATCCTTGCATCTATACCAAATGACTTAAGTTAAATGCTTTACGTGGCCTGCCCTGTAAAATGGCATCAGTTATTGCATCGTAAATCCTGCCTTCACACTACACACAAAGCAGTGTTTGGACTGTAGATAAAAATGGAGCTGGTTTATTTGAAAAGTGACCGACCCTATCAGGATTTTTGATCATAGAACTCGTTATCATAAATATTGCTCCTAAAACCTTGATTGCCTGTTGCTTTTTGCAATAAAGGTTGCATTTAACGGATAATAGCTCAGTGACATAAAACCACAGCAACACATAAACGTAAGGCATCTATAAAAAGTTACATAAACAGCGTGTTTTTACTACCTTGACTGCAATGCATTATCCGTGCTTCATATTTAGCAATAGGCTGAGATGACAGCTTCCTACAATGTGTTCACCTAGCCTAGATCTGCTGCTGCCCACCATGGGCTCTAATGCAAACAAAGGTATCGGCCTCCATCCACTGACAGGATAAGAACTTAGGCCCACATGCATCATTGTGACATTTTGCACTTCCTAATTTGCGAAAAATAAGGAATCGCAAATTAAGAAGTGCAAAATGCTATGCATCATTATTTTCGGTATTCATTTGTGATTCGGTAAAAATCGCAATTTTTACCGAATCCCAAATGAATACCGAATTCTTAAGTTAATTTTCGCAATTCCCATTGATTCCTATGGGCCAAAAGGCCCATAGGAGTCAATGGGAATTGCGAGTGGCACTTTGAAAATTTCATGGGTGCAGGGGGGGGTCCAAAGGACCCCCCCATGCACCCCTGAAATGTACTTTTCGCATCATGTTTCACACACACATGTCCTAAGGACATGTGTGTGTGAAACATGAATGTTGAAAAAAAAACATTTTAAGCATTTTAAACACTTTTTCCAAATTTACCGAGTGGTTCAACCACTCGGTAAATTTGGAACCCTAATTGCGAATTTCCACTTGTCAAAGTAATGATGCATTGCTTTTAAGAAGTCGCACATCTGCGACTTCTTAAAAGCACCCGCAATTTTAGAACTCGCAACAATGTTACGAATTCTAAAATTGCTTCATGCATCCCAAAAAGCACTTTTGCATTCGCAAACGGCCGATTTTAAGTAATCGCACCGTTTGCGACTACAAAAATGCTTGATGCATGTGGGCCTTAATGCGCACTATTTAGGGATATCTGTGCCCTCCGCAGTCGAGTAACACCCGTTGCACTATTGATAGATTCAGCCTTGTACCAGCTGTCCTGTCCCCGGCCGGGTCTGTGCAAGGGGCTCTGACGCTGCTTGAAGCTGACGAGCCTGCGTGGAGATGAGGAAGTGTCAGCCGTGCAGCTTTCCAGGTGTGGCACAGGCCGGCCAAGCACCGACCCACGCATGCACTCTAGATGCTACAAGCTGCGCTGCTGCACTCATTCACGTTTGGGGACCGCCAGTGCCTCTCTGGGCCTGTTTTGCTCTCAGTGACCATAGCCCAAACTAGCCACCTGGTCCTTGGAGCGCCCACCATGCAGGCACCACTTTAGAATGATGTGATGGTGGAGGGGTTTACTGATAAGTAATTAAAAAATATATATTTATCTCCCTCGTCCCTCTTTCTTCCCCCCACTCCCGACCACCCCACCCTGCCTCTTTTACCCGACACGAGCCACGACTGGTGCTGTCCGGGTGGGGTGGGGTTTGGGGGGGGGGCGACGCTCTGCCGCTGACCGCGTGACCCGCAGGGGAACATAGGCGGGGCAGCGCTTTAGTCCCACCCGGCAAACTCCAGCCGTCACTAGTGGGGCGCCCCGCCCCGCGTCCATCATTCACAGGCCAGGGGAGGGCGTTCATTTGGGAAGGGCGAACTCGCTATATTTGCCACGGTGGTTTTTTCTCTAAGAAGTCCCCTATTTGGCTCAGTTGGTCCAAATGAGCAAAGACAACGAGTCCTAGAATGCACCAAATTGCAAATTAAAGAAAACCATAGGACAAGAAAACTGAGGCCCCGGGGGCACAAAGCCATCTGGAAATGTGATATTATTGGTTAGTGCTGCACAACTTTCCTTTCTGGTTAGTTAATTCTTTTAATTTACTCCTGCAATATTCACACGGTTGATGTTGCAATCGCATACTAAATAGTTACAACGGTCGAGCTGGTTTCAGGGTGATCGGTGCCTCTGTAATGGATCCCGGATGTGATGCGCAGTGGTAATTTAACGCCACTAGTTCAGATCGCCATGTTTTCTTACCGGGGAAATTCTCCCTTTCCATGGGGGAGGTGAGAGTAATAGAATTTTATTTCAGAAATGAGAGGAGATGAGTGCGTCATTCTACATTGACAATAGTGAGTGAATTAGTGGGGCTCCCAATAAATTACTTAACCTCCCTGTGTCAAACAGTGTGGATACACATGTAATAGCAATGCGAATATGTGAACGGCAGTACCATTGTCCGATTAATTGGAGGTGTATTAATGTAAGGAGTATTGCACTGTCCTCACACAACCGATGTTGTTTAGTGATGTAGCTGGGTTTTCAGGGGACATGTCAGAGGTACCTCAGATATGCAGCGTCCACCCACTATTTCACAGAGGGGATGCCCTCTACCATGCCAGGAATTGGGGTGCCACTGAAGGAAGCGGTACATAGCCTGGTTTAATTTCAGATACAAGGAGACTTCCAGCAATGCCTATATAGGCAGCAAGGGGAAGCTGGGCCGCAATTAAGGGGCAATAAGGCATCCTTTTGATCGAGTTCCTGATGGGAAAACGAAAGGAGACAGCTTGTTATCTGGTCACAGGTACTTAAGAGAGGCATGCCTTTGACTTTGTTCACTTCATATATAAGTGCAGGCACTGTAAGAACGCCAGTTGTCTTTGTCTGTCCCGGTACTTCACCAAATAACAATTTAAATAGCACTATTTTATTTATTTAGCACCACGCATCCCAATGCAGGATGGCAGAGCGCTGTTAGGTAACATGCACGTTATACATGGACAATACATTGTGTAAGTGGGTAAATAAAGCAGTATGCATATGTGTTACATGAGACAGCGAGGGTTACAGGTACAAGAGTCCCATATCCTTCATAGTCCACAGTGCTATATTAGAAAGGATTCCAGTTTGTGAGCTGCAAGTAACAAGCTACAAATACAAACCAGTCATCTGCATGCTACATGATGTCATAGTCCACAGTGCTATATTGGAAGGATTCCAGTTTTGTGAGCTGCAAGTAACAAGCTACAAAATACAAGTCAGTCATCTGCATGTTACATGATATGCTTTTCACTGGAGGCATTAACCTTATGCCAGCTATATTCTTAACATTGTGTGATGTCCTATTGTGCTAGCACAATGCATGTAAAATAGTCATCGTGTCAATCAGCTTGCGATTGGCGTCCACAGGAAGTGGGGTAACCATAGGCATGTTGCACTATCACGACTGTCGAAACTGTGCCCATCCATTTTCTCCCATTTCCGTGTTTACCAATATCCTGCTAGCACCATCCATATTAGATTGAACATCGGAAGTCGCTTCAGAACTTGGAAATGGAACTAGCAACAATGCCATATTTACACCATGAATCTGGAATGATAATTTGACCGTTAAAATGTATCTGCTAGGCTGTACTAACTATTCCAAGTAATGATCTTGCAGTGATTTGCCAGGACATTCATTGTCATAATTATTACAGCTACTGTGCTCACGCAGCAAGTAAATAATTCTGACTACAGGATAACTTTCATAATCCCATCACTTTTCTTTCTTGGACAAGGTAAAGTTAAGTAATGAGACCCCAGGCAAACAAAGAAATAACTTCTGGAAAAGAGCCAGAAAAGCGATTTTCTGAGTGTTAAATTTCAAACCGGGGTAACCGGAAATACTTACAACCCCTGGAGTAACTGGACCCCAATTATTTGGGGGTGGGCGAAGGGAATGACAGGTTAAAATCCACCCAAACACGCAAAGGTGCAATTTGATCCTGTTTAGACTGAGGGCGAAATGTAAGATACTGATCACCTGGTGGTGCATTACAGTTAAAACCCCGCCAAAAAGGACATCAGTTAAATCCTACGCACGGTCGCCGAGCTCGCCTTTCTGTAAGCTTAAGGAATGGTGATGGTAACTAGTCCTGCGAGAATTGAGACCTGCCTGTGTAGCATATTCAAGGGCATGCAGTGGTTCAGAAGGGGTCATTTCCAATGCGATAAGCTTTGTATCCATTAGGTAATAAACCAATTTTGAGGCTCAAGCTAGACCAACACCCTGCTTACGGGGGGGCCCCCAACCAATATCCTCATTTTTCATCTGCGAACAGGTTGGGAGCGGGCGAGCTCCTGTGGTCTGAGGTTGTCCCTCACAGGGCTAGAGCACCGGTAGCGGTAGAACATTCCCACAAGGGGGTTAACAGATCCATGCAGAAGATTCATGGGAAGAGAGGCCAGGGTTTCATTAGGCAAGTACCAATACGAGAGGAAAACTGAAGGGTACTATGATAAAGACAGGGAACACTTGTCTATATTGGGAGTGGACATATTCCTCCTGGACGTACAAGAGGCACGAAACAGCGATGGGAAGTAGCTAGGTGGGTGGGGGGCTCTGTCATCGACGGGGGCCTCCTCCAGAGCTGTGGCGGAGTACAGGGCGATCTGGAAGCAGACGGGTACAGTAAGGGTACCTCTGCAGCAGAAGGGTACAGTAAGGGTACCTCTGCCTGGCACAGTAAGGGTGCCTGAGCCAAGGACCAGGAGCCGAAGGAGGTTCCGGGAAACCGCGACGGCGCCCCGTTAGTCCATCGGGCGGTCGGGGGGCCTGAAGTGACCGGGGGTGTGCCACACCGCTCCGCCCCGACAGGGGGGGGGCGGGAGTATAACGAAGTTGATAATGTGCTGCACCGTCAGAGCATCGACTCGCTGTGCAAGATGGCTCCTTAGGCATGCGGGACTGCGAGGGGCTGCCTGCTTTGGATCTCCCGTAAGATGACCCACCTTAAAGCGTCATACGTGTGTTGAATGAAAGAAACCTGCAGCAGTTCTTTCCCATAAATATGTCTCCAGAGTTTCATTGGGGAGGAATTGTGTATATGTACAAGTGGGCGGGAGTGAATGGCGGTGTGGGCACTATTCCGCCATAGCAGAGGAGCTGTGGCTGCTGGGGGGACTGTCGATCAATTCACATAAGAATCAAAGACAGGTTCCTTTCTTTTCTCTTTTGAGAGGTGGTTGTCACATAGCCCGAGCAAAGGTTGCAGAAAGAACCTGGAATGAACAATCAGCTTCTACTGTTGTGATTTGAATGCTCCTCGATAGGTTTGGAACAGAGAATAAATAAGAGTGTTACATTCGCGCTTAAATGTGCATGCTGTTATTTTCTATGTTCCATGTGTTTCACGTGCTTGCATGCACGTGTCTGTATGTTGTGTATTTCTTTGAATGCTCCGTCTCATGGCACGATCTGCGATCGGGCCGTTGAGTCAGAGCTAGTGCTTAATTTGTAAAATATGAAGTGCAGGTGCTCAAATGTCTGCGGAGGCCACACCTACTTTTCTCTGGCTCCACCCACTTACTCCACTGGTTCCACCCACTTAGTCTATCCGCTCCACCCACATCCTCAACTGGCAATGCTAAAAGTTAGATGTAATACCCGATCTGAATTTCAGGATAGGAGGTTTCCCTGCCTTATGAACATTTTCAAAAAGTGCATTTAAAGCACAATTTTGGAATAAATTAGCTAAAATCACTAAAGCATTAAAAAGGAACAAATCCAGTGCTCTATGTGCCGATTTGGGGAAATTACAATATTGGGTAAACATAAGGAGGACAGGTACCTCTCCAGGCAGGTGCAGTAACAATAGTCCATGTTGCCAATCCATTGTGAAAAGTGGAAGAGCCACTTAAGTCAGATGGTCCATTTTTTCACTAATGTGCTGCCTCCATAGCAGGTGTGAGGTCACGGCTGCCTGGAGAGAGGGGCAGTGCTTTATCTGTGCACTGCCCAAGTCTGCATCTGGTGCACCCACTGAAAGAGGCCAGGCTTGTTCACTGGACTATTGGACTGCAGTTTAAGTCCCATGTGTTTCTAAGTTCCTCAGATACTGATGCTCTTGTATCACTCCTTTCTTGTCTGATGCTCTTGCCAAGTAGAAAACCCGCTCTCATTCTCATTAGCTATGCTGCAGCCCCACATTACCACTTTGAGCCACAATTGTGCATTTTCAGGTTCAACAGATGCTAAATGACTGCTTGCAGAGGTAACCCTTGTCAATGCTAGTGCTCTTACCCTTTAGTCCAACTATAGTTTGTGTTTGGCTACTGTTTACTCAACCAGATGACGGGAATGTCACAATGCAATCTGCATGAAGCTTTCTCTTTGCCTGAATGTTAGCACACCTTCCATTTTTACCAGCTTAAAACAAGCTCCCAACAACTGAGCAACAGTATAATGAGCAGCAAGTCTTGTTTGAATTATAAAAAGTGCAAGCAGAGCTCATGAACTTGGAATTAAATACGTGATGAGTAATATAAAACGCTCATGTATACATGTGTACTTTTTCAAAACGGAATTCTGTTCCTATTCAATTTATGAGTTCAAGTTCAAGTTCAAAAGACCTTTATTCGAATTTCATAAAATTCATAAAAGTACCACAATAAAAACAATACATTTACACAACAAATACAAGCTTACAGAATTCATGAATTGTTAAAATCAAATGCAAATCTCATAAGACTGTTTTCAGGGGTTTTCCATAGTTTTACGTACACGTGTTATAAGTCTCAAAAAACTGCTAGTGCGGTAAGTTAATTCATCTGTGTCCAGGGAAAGTAACAATGAATAGGACTCCCCTAACGAAAGGGGTCTGTGTTTCCTAAAATACGGAGTTAAAAACCAGTTGATATATTTTAGGTACAATTTACAGAAAAATAGAAAGTGCAAATCATCCTGTTTACGAATACCATCACACGGGCATGGATTATGATCTGTTGTATGCTGATAGCCCAGGAGAAAGCCCAACAAATATTTTATTGAGCCCGCCCTAAGCCAGAACATCAATGATCTCTCCCAGTTAGTCATGGGTAGGGTGAGGTATTGTGTGAGATTTCTCCTGCTTAGATCATTCCTCAGGTAAGTCACAACAGTTGATTTGAGAATTTCCCTTTCCATTCGTTCTGAGTTATAAAGTGCATACAGTGCTTGTTTGACCTCAGTTTTATCTTTAAATTCAATCTTACTTGGAATGGAGAAAATATCTTCCCTGTTCACGTTGCTCAGTGTTTTTAGAACTCCCACGAGCCAGGAGATCGACATGCCATGATCACACTTAAGACAGTCTTTTATGATGTTTTGCGTTAAGATGGCTGAGTTATTCCTCCAGATCCTAATCCAGAAAAGAGCTGGTCTAGATCAGATAAAATCGCATACGTAGGGGAGGTTAAGTTCCTCATGGCAAATTAATTCGGAGGATGAAATTGAGGCACCCAGTATTTTCCTACAAAATCGACCTTCTTCACGCTGAATACTGGGGCTTTTTCTCAGTCCCCAAACCTCAGCCCAGTATGTGGCTACTGGTAGGCACTGTAGCTTAATTTTTTTTTAAATAGCTCTAGTGACACCTATTTTCTTTGGTCGGGACAAACTCAAAATAGAATTGTTGGCTTTCGAGAACTTGCCCATGGCAGGCGCCGTATGCCCACTCCATGAGCCGTTCGCAGCGAAAACCAAACCAAGATACGGGAATGTGGTTACAGATTTTAATTTATCTGTGCCTATGTGAATAGTATTGAGCTTGCGTTTCCCAGGACCACATGGCATAATAAAAGATTTTTTAAAATTGACGCGCAGGTCTAAGCCCTTCATGTGTGGGACAAAACCTTTAACGAGTAGGCGAAGGGCATTTGGTGTTCGTCCCATCAAGACCACATGGTCTGCATATAATAAAACTGGCAATGGTTGCCCCTGGATAGTTGGTACGTCACTAGTCACTTGTTTTAGAGCTTTGGCCAGACCATTAATGTAGATAATGAACAGCAGGGGTGCTAAAACGCACCCCTGTCTTACCCCTCTGCCGATATTAATAGGTCCAGATACTTCTCCACCTGCCCCGATCCTAACTTGTGCTTTGAGGTCAGTGTGGAGGTATGCCAGGAAATTGACAAGAGCCTCGTCCAGTCCGTAATTCAAAAGAATTGCCCACAATTTGGATCTGTTCACTAGATCGAAAGCGGATGAAAGATCCAAGAATTTGAAGGTAATTAAAAAACCTTTATCGGGAATATTACAGCAATACATGGTTTAAGTTTACTTGAGTTAGATAACTTGTCGGTAATGTAGAAAGCCACTCGACCGTTCCTTAATACACTTTGAGAGCCGCAGTGGGAAAAGGTATCCTTGCAGATCACTCATCACAGCAGACCTTTGATGGATTCCCTAGAAATGGGCTCTACAATGTGCAAACACTGCTTGACTGACAAAGTTTTTTTTCCGGTTCGTCAGGGATCCCAGCCAGCATTCCTTCCCCATAATAGCTAAATCATGTGATAAAACTAAATGAAAGGCAAACTGCGCAGCACCTTTTGCGCCCCATCTCATAGTTTACGTTGCAATGCAATTCACATACTTTTAGGTCATTGTGGTGGGCCCCAAGCACCGCAGAGGTCTCCATTGCGCCCCTGTAACACAGATCACACTGCAATAAAGCAGCTCACTGTAGCACAAAAAAACAGAAAACTGACATCATCAGCACAACAAATGTGTGACACACTACACCACGTCCAGAATCTTGTTTCCATAAGAAGGTGGTAATTTGATAAATGATGTGCGCACCAAAAGCAGCCTCAGTAATCATCCAGTAGAACAACTAGTGCCAGCAAATAATGTTTATGCACTGGGCCGGTGCAAGAAAATCTTAATTTAAACAGACTCTGGTGCAGTGCCCCACCAAGAGGCTCGTCCGGGGGCCCAAGCATCGCCACAGGCTGGGGGCAGATGTATGACAGCCTCACGTCCTTTCTGTTAGACAACAAAAATGTCTCGATGTCCTGTCTGCCAGAATACAGGACTGTCTTTTGTATCGAGTAATACGAGTGAATCACTGTCCCTTCTGCCAGATACCAAAGCTGTCTAGTGTTCCCTCAGACAGTCAGGGCCTCTCTGTGTGTCACATTTCAGCATGTCCCTATCTCTTCTGTCACATAGTAAACCCTGTGACGTGGACAATGCATCACAAGGAAACATGCCTCTTGGCTGCTGTTTGAATTATAAAACAGGGTAATGATGAGGGTTCAGTGGTACCCTTGGGCCCAGTGCCACTGTAGCTGGTGCTCAAATGAAAACTATGCACTTGGGCAGACTTACTTTCCTGTCCTGTTTACAATCCTCTGTCGAACTCCAGGGTACCTACACTATCCGCCCTTCCTGCTGAAGAGCGGGACTTCCACACTGTCCTATCAGGCAGAGAGATGAGATGAACTACCCCACTGCCCTCCATTCACACAGTACAGCTCTGTCTCTTACAATGGCATGGCAATGTCTCAAGTCATTTCTCTCAAGCACCAGGGCTGCCTTAGTGTGTTTTTTGTCATAGAGTTGAGTTACCTTGGAGTTTTCTTTCTCTTGTAAAAAGTATAATTTCGCTTAATTCGCAGCAGGGGTTTCCAATTTGACGGTTATACCATAGGGAGTCGGGACGTCTCATTGTCATCTCTTTCAGATCTCCGGGACAGCTGTGGTAGCACCGAGGCCCCCTCCCCTCTCTTTCTCTCTCGACAGGAGTTGTCTGCTGAGGTGTGTGTTTGATGAGGAGGAAAGGAGGGTGGAGGTGGGTTGCGGGACGAGGCCAGCCAATACAGGAAACATCCCCACAAGAAGGCAGAGTAGATGCCGATAGGGCTTGCCCGGCGAAGTGATGCAGGAGTCCCGGCTCTACCTCTGCTCTCTATCGCCTTTCACAACATTTGTGTGGAGGCGGGGGTCACGATTGGGGGGGCTCGACTCCTGCCCTGTCGTGTAACATAACTGGGTTGGGAGGGGTGAAGGAGTATCACAATTTAATTTAAATGTTATTATGAGTGACATTTCAAGTAGTATGAGTGACACTTTCTCATGAGCTAAATGAAGTAACGACGACAAGGGAAATATATAAATATTACTACTTAAAACCATTTGCGGACCGCAAAACTCTACTACAACTGAATGCAGACACAGGGCACTCATAACAAAACGTAGGACCCATAAATGGGGCATAAAGGTATATGTAGGTGAATTGGCACTGCCCATTATAAACGTGGGACAGAAATACGGAACCTGAAACTTGGAGAGATCGAAAACGTGGTTAATAGCTTAAAAATGATTGTATTGTGATTGTGTGTAAAGTAACTTGGGCTCAGTGACACTTACCCCATCAATGCATTGTTGATGTCACTGCCCTCCTAATCGCAACTCTGCAGTTTCACTCGTGATGGCAGCTGAGCTCTCTGCAAACGCCAACCACGCTGGTACTTGCCAGGGCTGGGCTGTGTCAGTAATTCACTCCTCGCTGATTGTCAGGGAGCACTGATTGATGGTGAAGGAGGCATGAAGGACGGGCCCTGCCGCGACATGCAGCGGTAGTGCGGCCCCCCCAAGAGGAGAGGACTTGAGTGCCTTGCACAGATCAGGCTGAATTCGGATTTTCACTGGCTGCACTAAACAATGGCAGAGTGGCCAGGCTGCTGAGGTACCTGGTACCACTCCGCAGTGGCCGAGGGCCCCATTGACTTCAGAATGATAGGGGTGCGCAGTAGAGAAGGAGCCTCCTGGTGGCGCCGACGTCATGCTCTCCCGCCGCACTTGGAATGGGAGATATTACGACCTTTATTATGCGGCACAAAGGCGCCTCAGAGAGAGACCTCTTTGCTCGGTGAAGTAGGGTCAGTGGTATGGTAGGTGAACAACGGTCCACCTCAGGGCTTGCCTAGTCACTCGGCACAACGCGGTTCAAAATACAGCTGCAGACTCCCGCCTGTGGCAGCATGAGCAGGCTCCCTCATACTTTAAATGTATCGCGCATGCCCGATTGTGTCACACTATCGGCTGTTGCGATTGGATGCAGACACATGAGGTTCCCAATGAGGAAGCATGTCACCAACCAGGGTGGTGCGTGAGGGCTTCATAAAAATCCAGTGCGATTTTATCACCTCCGGCTAACCGACCTCATGTGTCTGTGCTTACACATATAATAAGCGATACTCTTTTGTTGTTTGAAACATATACATCTGGGGGACTAAGAGTGTCCTTTCCCTCCCTCTCCTGTTGTTGATATTTTGCGATTGAATGCAGGCCTGCCACGTTAATACCGCGGATCATCATTGGGCAACTATCATCACGTTGACAGACTCTTGTGAGCAACAGGGGTTAGTAAAACACTGTAACCAGCCGAGCCCGGAGCGAGCTCAGCCAGCCTCCAACTTAATTTACTGGCTACAAAGCAGCGCGGACAAGCAATCTCATCTAAGGGAGGAACTCGGAACACTGAACCGAGACATTGGGGTAAGCAAATTATGTCAATATCATGTGACTAATGTGACGTGCAGCAGACTTGTAGACCCGGCCCTGATAAGTAAGTGCCGGTGCTAAGCACCGGAAAGCACCGGCACAAACTAAGCACTGGTCAGAGCAAACAAAGAAGACAGTTAGTTGGAGCTAGCCGGCGCGTCCAAACCTGTAACCGGTGGTGCTTTATTATTGCGGATTAAACTTTATTTTATAAAAATTCTTGAATCTTTGTGACATGACAATTTGGCGACGAGGATGGGACCTATGACCCTGCTCGCAGGCAGGTCGCTCCCCACCCTGCTGCATGGCTCTGCCTGCATTGTTTTTGCCTAATCTTGTATTTTTCCCCTGTGCCTAACTTGCTTTCTTGCCCAGACTTGTTTTTTTTCCCCTGTGCCTGTACTTGCTTTCTTGCCCAGACTTGTTTTTATTCCCCTGTGCCTGTACTTGGTTTCTTGCCCAGACTTGTTTTTATTCCCCAGTGCCTGTACTTGCTTTCTTGCCCAGACTTGTTTTTATTCCCCTGTGCCGGTATTTGCTTTCTTGCCCAGACTTGTTTTTATTTCCCTGTGCCTAACTTGCTCTTTTGCCCAGACTTGTTTTTATTCCCCTGTGTCTGTACTTGCTTTCTTGCCCAGACTTGTTTTTATTCCCCAGTGCCTGTACTTGGTTTCTTGCCCAGACTTATTTTTATTCCCCTGTGCCTGTACTTGCTTTCTTGCCTAGACTTGTTTTTATTCCCCTGTGCCTAACTTGCTCTCTTGCCCAGACTTGTTTCTTATTCCTCTGTGCCTGTACTTGTTTTCTTGCCTAAACTTGTTTTTCCTTCCAGTGCCCAGTTCTCCCGCGGCCCCTGCACATTTTTCCCGCCGCTGCGTCCCTGCTGCCCCGCCCACCTGCAATGCCATTCGCCGCCTCGCTCCCCCCTCCCAGCTACTCCTCCCTTCCACATCCCCTCATATGGAAGCCGCCCCTCATAAGGAAGCTGCTACGCTGCTGCATAGCGGCCGCGCTCAGCGGGGGCACCGCTGGAGTGCCGCTGGCGCACCTAGGGCAAGCCCGTCTGCGCCCGTCCACGCCTGGACCGCACCCAGCGCCAGAACCCCTGGCCCCCGTGCACGCACCGCACATGACCCAGACTCAGCTCCGACGTCGACTCCCTCCACGCTCTCAACACCGTTCTAGACCAACGCTGCAATCAGGCTGCCCCGAAACACACCCACGGACCCTTCTCCTGCCGCAGCTGCAGATTCACCTGCGACAGAACCATCAAACCACCAAGAACCAGACCCAACCACCTCCTCTGTATACTCCTCAACACCCGCTCCGCACGCAAACACGCCATCGAGCTCTGGGACATGCTCGACACCACAGGCCAGGACGTAGCCTTCCTGACCGAGACGTGGTGGAACGACTCCTCTGCACCAGACATCGCCATAGCCATCCCAGACAGATACAAGATCACCCGCAGGGACCGCGCCAACGGCATCGGAGGAGGGATAGCCATCGTCCACAAGTCCACCCTCAAGGTCACCACCCATGCAGACGACTCCCTCAGCACCGCCGAACACCTGCACTTCCCGATCCACACCAACCCCAACACCACCCTCTGAGGAACTCTCATCTACAGACCCCCTGGACCCCAGGCCCGCTTCAGCGACTCCATTGCCGATCTCGCCAGCACCCACGCACTCGCCTCCACGGACTACATCCTCCTCGGTGGACCTGAAATCCCAACTCGAGAACAACAACGACGCCAACTCCTCCATGCTGATCGACAACCTCGCCAACCTCGGCCTCAGACAACTCGTCACCGCGCCCACCCACGCCGCCTGCCACACGCTGGATGCCATCTTCTCCACAAGCACACACGTCACCTTCGACCACACAACCAAACCCCACTGGACTGACCACTGCTGCATTCACTTCACCTTCAAAAAAACAACCACGCACCATCGCACCCAACAGCTGTCTCGCCGCTGCTTGAGCAAAGTCACAGAAGATCAGCTGATCACCACCCTCTCCAAGAACCTACCCACCGACCCCAGAAACCCAGATGCCACAGCCCGCAACCTCAGATAGTGGGTCAACGACTGCCAAAACCCTCGCCCCACTGAAGAAACCCTCCAACAACCACGCCAGCAAGAGAGCCACCTGGTTCACCGACGAGCTCCTGGCCTCCAAGCGCGCACGCAGCAAACTTGAGAAGAAATGGCTCCACGAACACACACCAGACAACCACGCAGCCCTCAAGGACGCCACCCGCAGACACCACCACCTCATCAGATCAGCCAAGAGATCCTCCTTCAAAGACCGCCTGGATAACAATGCACACGACAGCAAAGAGCTCTTCCGCATTGTAAAAGAACGCTCCAACCCCAGGGCCAACACAAACTACATCCCGCCCTCACAGGAACTGTGCGACTCACCGGCCATCTTATTCCACCGCAAGATCGCCGACATCCACGAAAGCTTCAACACCATGACCGACCTGACCACGCCAGACTCCACCCCTCTCCCGAACACCAACAGCACCAACCACCTGACCTCCTTGTCCAACGTCAGCGACGTCGAAACATGCAAGGTCATGAACTCTATCCACTCAGGATCACCGACAGACCCGTGCCCATACCACATATTTAACAAGGCAGACGCAGCCATTGTACCCCAACTACGGAAGATCATCAACATCTCCTTCGAAACAGCGACATTCCCGGAAAGCTGGAAGCACGCCGAAATGAACGCCCTCCTCAAAACGCCCAAGGCGGACCCCAAGGACCTCAAGAACTTCCGACCCATCTCCCTGCTCCCTTTCCCGGCGAAGGTCATCGAGAAAATCGTCAACATGCAACTGACCCGCCACCTCGAAGACAACAACATCCTGGACCCATCCCAATCCGGTTTCAGATGAAACCACAGCACCAAGACAGCCCTCATCGCCGCCACAGACGATATCCGGTGCCAATTAGACAACGGCAAAACATCTGCCCTCATCCTTCTGGACCTCTCGGCGGCCTTCGACACGGTCTGCCATCGCACTCTAGAAACACGCCTCCAGGAAGCCGGTATCCAAGAGAAGGCCCTCGACTGGACCACATCCTTCCTCTCCGACAGATCCTAGAGCGTCCACCTGCTACCTTTCCGATCCGAAGCCACCAACATCATCTGCAGCGTCCCCCAGGGCTCCTCCCTCAGCCCGACGCTGTTCAACATCTACATGACCCCCCTCGCACAAGTGGCCCGCCACCACAACCACAACATCTCTCCTACGCTGACGACACTCAGCTCATCCTCTCCCTCAGCAAGGACCCACCCATAGCCAAAACCAACATCCACGACGGAATGAAGGCAATCGCCAACTGGATGAGGAGCAGCCGTCTGAAACTGAACTCGGACAAGACGGAGGTCCTCATCCTCGGACCCAACCCCTCAGCCTGGGACGATTCCTGCTGGCCAACCACTCTGGGGACAGCACCGACACCCATCGACCACGCACGTAATCTTGGATTCATCCTCGACTACTCCCTCTCCATGTCCAAACAGGTCAACGCTGTCTCCTCCTCCTGCTACAACACCCTCCGCATGCTCCGCAGGATCTACAAGTGGATCCCGACCGGAACAAGAAGAACGGTGACACAGGCCCTCGTCAGCAGCAGGCTGGACTATGGCAAAGCACATCCAAAATGCCTCCGCCCGACTGATCATCAACGTCCCCCGCCGCAGCCACATCACCCCCCACCTGAGAAACCTACACTGGCTCCCCGTCGACAAGAGGATCACCTTCAAACTCCACACCCACGCACACAAAGCACTCCACAATGCCGGACCAGCCTGCCTGAACAGCAAACTCAGCTTCCACACCCCTCGCCGCCAGCTCCGCTCCACCAGCCTCTCCCTCGCCGCCGTCCCCCGCATCCATCGAACAAGCTCAGGCGGCAGATCCTTCTCCTACCTCACCGCAAAGGCCTGGAACACCCTTCCTACCCACCTACGGCAGACCAAAGACCTACTCGCCTTCAGAAGACTCCTCAAGACCTGGCTCTTTGAACAGTAGCGAAGCTTCCATCCCCCCCCTCAGTGCCTTGAGACCCTCACGGGTAAATAGCGTGCTCTACAAATTGATTGCTTGATTGATTGATTGATTGATTGACTCTAACCCACGCGTGCAAAGAATTACTGCAGTGGAGTTGTGACCTATCGAGGATTGTCAGCCCTGGTAATCTCTTGTTTCCTAGAGCAGGACATCAAAGGAACTCCTTTCAACTTGTTATCCTTTGAAACTTATAAAGATTCCACTCATCGGCATTTCTTAAAGGATTGACGTCGCGCTCCTTAGAACGTTGGAGTTCTTTCCTGAACTAATAAATCCAAGACGCAAGACGTTCCTCAGTCTGCTTACTCATGCGTAGTACGTCATTGTGATTAACAACGTGATGGTACCTAGCAACGAGGATACAGATTATTTTTTTATTATTTGCGCATGCGTGTTGCCTGTTCTAACGTATTTTGTTTACGGAAAGCTCACACGTCTGTAATTTTGCGCGAGTGTAAAGAACATTTCTTTTCCACAACGCAATTTAACAGTCCGGATGAAGATTTCATTTGTTTTGTGTTTCTCTCTTCTATTCTTCCGCATCTGTTACATTTATTACATACCTGACACGTCGTTTAGTCAACAGTTGTGGAGTATATATATATATATTTCGAGTTATATATAATTTATTTATTTCTTCTCCTTCCACTATTAACCTCTTTTCCTTTCAGGATTTTGAAACACTCTACTGGGTCTAGTATTATAGATAAGATTAACATATGTGTGCTCAGGGTTATACATTATCTCCTCCGCAGTGTTTCTGGGCTGCATGTAGTTCACCTTGCATGTCTTGGATTGAATGGAAGGCATATTTTTTAAATTACATTGAGACTTTAGATGCTAATGGAAAGATGAAACCTGCAGAAAAGAAAGGCATATTTTTACATTCTTTGGGACATGAAGGCCTCAAAGCTTTCAACCAGTTACCTAGGACAGAGAGTAGTAGTGATATGAATGTTTTTGATAAAACTATCTCTGACTTTAACACATTTTGTTCCCCAAAAGTGTGCATTGGTATCTCAAGATACACATTTTTCCAAGAATTCATGGTGGTTCTGTACATCCATACAGTTTTGTGAACTTGTAACTCCCATTTATCATTCTCTACTCTTGCAGCTTGTATAGCATTCTTGAGAACCCTCTCTATAACACAAGTGCCGCTAGGATTATATAAAGAAGTGGTAGTGTGAATTACACAAATTATTTTAAAATATTCTTTGGCTTTATTGGAAAGAAATTGAACACCGTTATCAGGTATAAGCCGCACCGGTAGACCTTCCTCAGTAAAAGTCTCATCCCAGGGATTGTCAGGAATTACAGGACTACCCATGTTAGGTTTAAGAGTAAGTAATCAGGGACTTATCAGAGTTGGCACAGGTAATGCAGTTTCTAACAATGGATTCAATGAACATATCCATCCCAGGCCGCCAATATAAACTCTTTACAGCCTGTTTAGTTCTTACAATCCCGCTATGACCTTCCTGGCCCGGTAGAACTATAGTGCGTCTTAAATTGTTTGGTGGTACAGCACGGTCACCCCTTTTTATAATGTTGGTATTACAAGATAGTTCATCTCTAATTTCCCAGAAACACTTTTTATAATGTTGGTATTACAAGATAGTTCATCTCTAATTTCCCCAAAACACCTGAGTTCTGATCTAATGTTCTTTTTATTAGGCCAATCACTTGAAATGTAACTTGCAACTTGTTTCAAAAGCATATGGTGATCAAATTCTCTGTGCCACAATGTTTGATCAATAGGCATGGGACCTTCATTGTGTACCAAGGCAATGTGTAAATCATCCCAATCATTATAAAGATCTTCCTTGATGGGTAAAGGCATTCTTGATAAAAACTCAGCGGCAACATTATCCTTTCCAGGAGCATACATAATAGTAAAAATAAAATCTTGTAAACGCATTGACATGTGAGCAATACGTGCTGAAGCCTTTAACATACCCTCTGTGGTAAGTATATACACCAATGGTTTGTGGTCGCTCTTAATTTGACATTCCTTACCCCAAATAAACAATCTAAAATGCTCTAACGCCCATACACAGGCTAAAGTTTCCCTTTCTATTGTGGAAATTTCTCTTTAGATGGAGTGAGTGCTCTAGAAGCTTGTGCAATAATGCATTCTTTCCCAGATTCACTTTTTTGTGCAAGCACAGCACCTAAACCTTTCGAACTTGCATCAGTAGTGATGATGCACATGAGAGAAGGATCAAAGCAAGAAAGAGCAGTAGCAGAGCAAATTGCTTTTTATACATCCTTGAACTCAGCTTCACATTCATTAGACCATGCAAATGTATTCCTGTTTTTAATCAATTGTCTAATGTTATACATGCAACAAGAAAAATTGGGGATATATGTAGCTTAATATTCAGTTAAGCCCAAAAAGGATCTAACATCATCCTTGGATAAAGGATGTGGAGCTGATTTGATGGCTTCAATAAATCATATTTAGGTTTAATACCTTACTCACACAATTCATGACCAAGATAATTTACTGAATGTACTCCAAATTTGCATTTAGCATGCTTGATGGTCAAACCATGGTCGTTAAGAGCACCAAGTGGAGAGGTGTGGTGCAGCAACCAGGGCAGCTGACTTCGGAGCACAGAGTTCACAGTTCAATCCCTGGCTCTGGTGGCAGCTCAGCCCAGCACCATGTGTCTCTAGGCAATAGATCACTTAATTTCCATGACGGCCCCCTGCGCCTTGAGACCCGTAAGTGTGAGTTGTTCGCGCTTTACAAATATGGATTTACCAAGTACATTCTCTAGAGCAGAAATATGTTCTTGTTGACTCTCACCAAATACTAGAATATCGTCCTGAAAACATACCGCATTTTTACAGTTCACTAAGATGTCCTGCATGACACGTTGGAAAATAGCAGCGGCAGCCGCTAAACCAAAAGGCATTCTATTATACCTGAAACAACCAAATGGGGTGATAAACCCCGTGAGGTCCTTGCTCTTCTCGTGTAATTCTATTTGGTGGTAAGCGGCAGATAAATCTACAGTTGAAAAAAAATTTGAACCACCAATGGTTGCTGACATTTCTGAAATGTGAGGTAAAGGAAACTGGTCTATGACAATATTATTATTCAAATGGCGTAGATCAATGCATAGTCTGACCTTGCCATTGGCACGCCTTGCAATGACAATGGGAGAAACCCACTCAGAGGACTCAATCCTTTAAATGATGCCCTCTTTAACCAAAGCATCAAGTTCACTGTTAACTTCTTCACGCACTGCAAAAGGAATGTTACGTGCTTTGTGTATCAAGGGACATGCGTTTTCCTTTAAACGAATTTCATGTTTAAAATTGACCAATTTGCCAATTTCTGTCTTGAATACTTTACGAAATTTCTTGAACATAGAAGAACCAATCCCATTTTGTTCATCAACCACCATTACAGGATCTGGACTATTTAGGTTTAAAATAATATCTAGTTTCCCTTGTTCAAACCAACTTAAAACAGATGGACCTTTCTTTGCATTGACAAATTTTAAATCTAAATACCAAGGTTCTGAAACCAAAAATATCAATTCTGTCACCTAGGTAACCCTCTGGATTGATATCTGTTTTTTTCCAATGCTTCCCCAATCTGTCAATAAAGTGTGATTTCCAAACAGACTCGTTAATATGAGAATATGGAGAACCTGAGTCAGCATACATATTAATATTTACACCACCAATAGTCATTTCACAAACAGTTTTTTTTATTGTGGCATTATCTACATTTAAAACAGTGAGATCAGAATCTTTGATGTTCAGTACAAAAGAATTATGACTGAAATCATTTGAACTTTCTTTATCCTCACTTTCGTCACTATGTTCAATGCACTTAACCTTATTACTATTTTTGCTTCTCTTACATGTCTTTGTAACATTACAAAGAGGCGTTGAAAGTCAGAGAAGGTTTAATATGAAGGGAAAAAAGACCAACCAATATTTTTAGACCAACCACACAAAACATCAACTATGTGATTTAAATATATTGCCTATACACTGAATTGTATCCATCTGTGTTCAGATACAATTAAACAGTTTTCATATGCCTTTTTTTTTTACATCGATCTAAACATTTTATTACTGATCACAAGATACTTGTACTGATCGTGATGTTTTATATCTTTATTTGTAATATTTTTGATGACTACAATAAACATATTATTAACATTAAGAGCACAAAAGCGGCAAGGTTAGTAGTCAATTGAAAATAGTGAATTAGAAAGTGTGCATATTGAGAATTGTCATTGACCACTTTGTGGCTGAACTGCATGTTAATATTTTTTGGTCTGGCAGAAAAGCTATTTTAGTTGTATGCCAGAGCTTATGAAATGAGGAACAACATTTATACACTGTAGTCACATACTTAGCCATTATTAGAAGGAATCGTCAGTCCATACAACAACTTGAGTAGGCAGGACAATGGGTCAGCTGCTTCCAACCATGGCTTTTTATGATTGGTTATTCACATTTTGGGTTAGCACACAGGACAGGCTGTCATAATCACTGGCCCTTTCTGAAATTAACCCCCCAGAATTTTGGATTCGGGCTTAGATTTTGTAAATGGATAGATCTCCTATATGGAAATCCAGGCTCCCGTTTGCGAGTGAATAGGGTAGTGTCAAGAGAGTTAACTATAGGTTGTGATACCAGACAGGGGTGCCCCCTATTCCTGCTGCTCTGTGCACTAGTAGTAGAGCCTCTGGCATGTGTAATTCGGACACACCTAGGGATATTTGGGTTTCGAGGAGACACACATAGGACAGAAGATGAACACATATCGCTATATGCGGATTATGTCCTGGTCTACATCACTAACCCCAGAGACACCCTCCTATGCATCTTTGACATATTTGAGAATTATGGGGAACAAGCGAGTTATAAAATTAATTGGGAAAAATCATGTCTATGCCCGGCAACTCAAGGTTTTGAATCAAGTGCCGCTTTCGGGCACCTCGAGATGGAAAAGGAAGGGATAAAATAATTGGGTATGTATGTTTTGGCAAATAAATCAGAAAGTCTTAGCCATAACATATATACAGTCATTGCAAAATTTAACGCAGATGACGAGAGATGGAAAGCCCTTAACACTCCTCAGGAAAGCAGCAATGTATAAAATGAAAACACTGCCAGAACTATTATATACTTCAAAATACACACCATCTATCTTATCTCTAAGATAGATGGGACACTTGCAATTTTCCTATGGAACGGTGGTTCTACAAGGGTGGCACTCACTACCTTACAGCGAAACGGATATAATGGGGGCATATCTCTTCCAAACATTAGGGCTTACTACTGGGCGACACATTTAATTGTCATCAATGATTAGAAAAAACATGCTGGGAGATCACCCTACATACATGTTGGAACAAAATCAATTTGAGACACGCCCGCATACCCACTACCTATATGGAGGTAAAGGCATTAGGCAACTGCTGGCAGCCACACAAGTCACGATAAATTTATTGAAGAGAAGTGTAGAAAGGCAGATGAGATGAAACGACTGAGTAACAAAAGAAACACCACTATGGGAAGGGACAAGAATTTGCTAAATTGAAGGGTTTCAGAAGGTGGAAAATGCTGGGCATCTCAAACGTAGGGAAGATATAAGAAGGCAAGGAACTTTCTACCTTCACAACTTTCCAGAGGGAATATGGGCTGCACCAGAACCAACACTACAAATATCTACAGGTGGCCCATGCCAGGAGGACCCAAGGGGTAGACATGAATATCCGAGAATATGCTCTTCTAGAAGGGAGATTGTTCATGGAAGAAATCAGTGAAAAAGCTGTCTAGTGGACATATAAAACTCTCATAAGTAATAAGCCAGACAACCTGATAAAATTGAGGGCAAATTAGGAAGTAGAGGTGGGAACCATGGATGACCTTGATTGGGTGGCGGCGCTGATGCATCCACACAAGGTTGTCAGCAAGTCTCACCTCTGCCTAATACAATTGAAAATACTACAGAAGGCAAATTATGACAAGGCCCGTTTCCATGAAATGGAAAGGGCCGACACTCCCAAGTGTCACCGATGCAAATATGAGGAGAGTACTTTTATGCATACACTATGGTAATGTTTAGTGATACAAGACTATCGAAAGACCATAACAAAAGAGCTTAGCGAAATACTGGGTGAAACAATACCCATGAACCCAAAATTCATAATACTGTGAGTACCACAGAAATAGACCTCCCCAGAGCCAAGTTACTGTTAGCAAATGTAGGTCTAGTAGTGGCCAAACTAGACGAGGCTAGTCATTGGGGACGAATAAACCTCTCACACTACATTAATGGAGAGGAGGGATGGACCTCTATATGGCAGGGGGAAAATCGACCTACAAATCTGGAGATGCCCCAAGAAGTTAAAAAAATATAAAGTCCCTGGATATGACACTATGGACTCCTAGAAGTGGTGGAAAAGGAGACAACACAAGTTCAAACGTAAGATAAAACTGAATAAATGAGGGGGTGGGACAGAGAAGGTGAGTGTGCAGGGTATTTACATCACTATGTTGAATAAATGAAGAAAATGTAACAATGCCTTCTGTCGATTGCTTTACACTAGACTTGCTAACAAAGTCAAATGTATATGCTGTACCTATAATGAAAATAATAAAACAGTTAAAAAAAGGTGTCTGTCATAATGACTGATAGTGTTTTTCCTCTTTACTGTGAGGTTCCAACTACGAAGGGGCAGAGCCTGACAGGCAAAAGAACCAACCCCTAAAGATAGGTGCCTCAGCAGCAAAATCAGAGTGAAAGATGCAGAGCCCAGGTGAACTGGCATATACACTACAAGGTCACTGCTTCATGCAGCACGTGACGTGGAGCAGCCTGGCCCAACTCATTCTCTTCATAGAGTGGGTGCCTTGACGTTACTGGACTCATGTTGTGCAGTGGATGGCAACACGGGACCCAGGCCAGGTTGCACCAGGAAAAGAGTAACAAATTAGCCTCTGCATGAGCAGTTCTCCAAACTGGGCTGTCAGTGACTTGATGGGATCCACGAGAGGCACACCACCCTGTACTCTCCTCAGTGTCAAGTTTACATAAATACCTAACATTGGTAGATTTTCCCTACAGACTATGTACACTCTGGAAGAGAATGACAGAAATCACAAATGTTACTGCACAACTATCTATTCTTCAAGTACACACAGTTGATGGTTGGATTTGGCACAATGGTGAGTGAAAGTTTCGAAATGTAAATGTTATTAACAAGAGATTTCCCAAAAATGAACTACACTGTTAATACTTGGAAGTGAAGAAAACTGAACTAATAACTCACAGCTTTACAGGCCATTCACACACCTTTCACGCATGACACACACAAAGCTAATAACACCGCCAGCCACGGACCCAATACATTGCAACACTCACATCAACAGACAGGGACATTCAAGGGAGTCACTTTCATACGCCCACATGACTGACACGGCAATCACACCGCTGGTGGCTCATGAGTATACGGACTGGTGTTTGGCTGGCAGTGCATGTGAAGTGACCAACAGAAAGTCACTACACACACAGCGCCAGACAAATGCCAGATCACACTCACCACCAGCCATGCACCATCCACGCACACTGCAGGCCAATCGTCTGTCCACACACACCACCAGCCAAGTGCCCGTTCACACACACCACCGGCCAAACACCAGTGCACTCACACCGCCAGCCAAAAACCATCCAACTACACCGTCAGCAAACCACCATCCATGCAAACTCCCAGCCAAGCGCCAGGCGATACACACACAGTCAGCCAGGTGCCAGTCCACACACACTGCCAACACTTTTTTTAACACGAAAAAACACAAACCAAATTAAAAAAGATGAAAAACCAACTATGACCTCAAACAACAGGTCTAACTAAATACATCAAACTTCTTCCAACTGTGAAACTGAACATAAAATCTAAATTTATTCAGACCAGTCAGTTCCCTTTAATGCTCATGGTTACTCCCAGTAATTCTGTTACATGCGGTACAATTTTAAACATGCGGGGGATCTCTTGGGGCAGTACATATGACTCTTCTTCTGCACGCTTCTTTGGACACAGACTCTAAATCTTCTACAGGGAACGTTTTTTTGGGATGCGGGAGGAATGTAATTAGGAAAGTGGCGCTCTTTCAATCTAGCCACATCCTCCACAACTCCAACTCTAGGAATACTTGTCTGCTCCACTACAACAAGGGTGCCATTTACAGTCTATTAAAACTGTACAAAAGTCATTTTTAAATCTGGAGAACAATCCTCGAATACAAGAAGGTGGATGTCCAACTTCTTATACCAAATCTCTGACTTATGAACAGAACTGTAAGGCTCCAACATCTGATCTACTTTATCTACACCACCCATATACTTATTGCAGTCTAAAATACACACAGGTTTGCGCACTAGAGCAACCTGACCCCAGGCAGTCACAGGTGAAGTACGTTCATCATGAATGGTAGTCAGCATGTACACATCTCTCCTGTCTGAAAATGTACAGCTAGAAGTTCATCACTATACTAGGCACTGCACTTTTCCCTCTGAGGTGTTTTGCAAACAAGCTATTAATAGTAACCTTTATGGTTAGAGTAGGTTGTGACACATACAACAGTGTCCACTTTGAACAATTCCTCGAACAATTGCACACCAGTGTAGATGTTATCTATGTATCAAATGCTACCCTAAACAAACCTCTTCCAAGTTCCATATAATTCTATCACTGACTCCAAAAGTTGAAGGACAACTGGGGGGGTTGGGGGGGTCAATAGTGGAATCCCTACCAGTGTACACCCCAAAATTATAAACATACTCATTACTACTTTCAGCTAGCCATACATCTTAATTCCATACCATGCCCTCTTGGTAGGCATGTACTGCCTAAACACCAAACAACCCTTGTACAGGACCAAAGACTCATCGATATCTATTTCTTTCCCTGGAACACAGATTTTTGAAAAACAATCTAGAAAATGATCAAGCCATGGCACGATGCATCATTGAAACCAGACTTCACATGGTAAGCCCCTTATCAACAGCATCCTCAATGATGCTGGAGGACCCCACATCTCAGCCCACCGCTTCCTCTGGATCAATACTGCATGATGCATCTTTGATGCAGGATCTCGCAATGCTCCAAATCCAGGATTTAAGGTACTCATTCAGGGGGCCTAACTTGATCCCTGTATCCAGCCCGTACTCCATCACGGTCAGCCTGAAGTTGTGACTTTGTCCTTGCCCGGTTCAATCAGATGACCACATTTGTTGCATTGTTCTTCTAGTCACTATTTTCACTCAAAACCTAGATATTTAATATATTGTTTTTTTGTCTCAAATAATGTATTACATTCGACTATATGTTTCTAAATTGGTGTGGTTTCTTAAGAGATTGTTTTCCCAGGTCCAGGAGTGCTCTGTGAAGGTGGTAATGAGGTGTCATTTTTATCTTAAGCGAGTGATTGGAGGATTCCTACCACTCCTACTTTCTCATCAATTCCAACCTCTTTTTAAAGCGCTTCTTCTTTGGCTTAATGCTCACATTTTCAGGAGCCTTAAATCCAGGAAGGCTAACTTATTCTATCTGAAGTAGCTCTGACTCTCCCCTAGCAACTCATCTGTTCAAATGAGGTGCCCCTCCCTCCAACAGAGGCCAACACATGTGTTTGCCTGCTTCTGGGGCTGGAGTGAGGCAGCGGAGCAGTTCCTGCCAGCCCCATTTGCCACCGCAAAGTCTTAGAAGAAAGTGCTGCGGCTGTTCTTTTTTTCTGTCATGTATCCCTGTTCCCCTCCCGGGGCCCTTATTTATGAGGCCTTGCGTCAGTTTTCGCCGCCGGTGCGTCACTTTTTGTGACTCACCAGCGGCGTACAAAATGCGCCTTGTTGCGCCATATTTAAAAAGTGACGCATCTAGGTAGATGCGTCACTTTTTAAACCCCTGTGCCACATTATACCTGCGACAGGTATAATGTATGCAGAGGGGGCGTTCCCCCGCAAAAAGCCTCGTAATAGTGGCGCAGTGAAATCTATGAGATTTCACTGCGTCACTTTTAGGATGCTGTTGCGTCAAAATCTTGTGCCTGCCTCACAGCAGGCGTAAGACTGACGCAAGCCCATTCACATTTCCCCATGTGAAAGGACGCATTGCTGGAGTTGCGTCACTTTTGTGACACACTCCAGCAATGCGTCACTTTTGCACTTACAGATGCATCAGTAATACTGACGTATCTGTAAGTCCTTGCGACATGATGCGTCATACATTAAATATGAAGCATCATTGGTGTCGCAAGGAGTGCGCAGTGAAAAGTGACGCATCGCTGTTTTCACGCAGCGATGCGTCATTTTTCATAAATGAGGCCCCAGGTGTCTAATCCCTCTTAATGGCCAAGTTGGCAACGGTTCTGCTGTCCTGAGCTCAGAGTCCAAGCCATTGTCCTCTGTGAGCCTTGAATGTGTATTGAGTGGGGTTGAGTGACAAACTGGTTCTGAAATAGTTTTTTCTCAGTCAGCACAAAGTGCACTAAATGATCGAAAATCTGCTTTTACTCTTTAATTAGAATTTGAAATTTAGAGGAAATAACTTTGAATCGTTTTCCTCAAGCAAAGATATGTGCTAAAGATTTTCGTATTTACACCTAGGTCTGTTACAGGAAAATGTTGCCTTATCTACACAGTAAAAATAGTTTTTGGGTAATTTCACTGTCAAGGCATTTTTTTTTAATTTGTGATATGCCATATTTTTTATATATTAAGCACTAATACAGCCTTGTCAGATAAAATGGCTCATTTTAGGGATAGCTTATAAAATATATACAAATAGGTTTTCCTACATCGCAAAGGATCATTTCCATTCCAGTGCTACTGAAATGTTTTAAACCAACCAAACCAGAGCAATGTTTTTTCTTGCAGCCATATATTTGTGTTAAACCAACGGGTGGCATTACTACTATACACTGCAGTTCACATATGGCATTTGACTTGCACGGAATTTTAGCATTTTCTGTGCATTACAGGAAATTCCAGTAAGATAAATGGGTTGATCCAATTAAAGAGTGCTGTTTTAGGGTCAGAACCAGCCGTGGCCCGTGCAGGTAAGAGTGGTCCGACTGGATTGGGGGGAGGGGTGGGGGTTTTGATGGACGATGAAGAGGGAAAATTAAATAAATCATTAATTTCCCCTCATCATCGTCCAACGAAACACCCAGTGCCGGCTCGCAGTGGGGGTGCTGCGGGGCGGTGAGGCAGGGTGGGGGAGGGGCAAGGTGAGGGGGTTGTGGAGCAGTAGCGGCTCCTAGTGGGAGTACTGCGGGGCGGTTAGGGGGCGGGGGAGGGGCAGGAAGGGGGTCGTATTCCGTGGTTCACTACCCCCACCCTGACCCTCCCTCACCCCGCCTCACCGCCCCGCAGCACTCCCACCAGAAGCCGCTACTGAAGTGGAGTCAGACATATGAAGTCCACGAGTAAAGTAAGTAAATAAATAAATACAACTATTTACCTTGCGCTCGCAGCATCACTGAGTTTGCGATGAAGCGAGCACAAGGTAAAGAGTTTTATTTACTTATTTACTTACTTTACTCGTGAGCATCGTATGTCCGACTCATCTACCAGCCCCCTCCCCCCCACCCCGCCTCACCGCCCGCAGCTCTCCCACTGCGAGCCACCACTGGCCAAACACCCCGAGTCGGCGCGCCGCTCTTTCCTGCACAGACGAAGGCTGGCCGGAGCACATGTATTGTGCCACTGGAAAGCAGTGAAACCATCCACAGATTCCTAATACCAGCAAAATGATGCAGAAAAAGGAGAACTACCCAGGCTAATCATGGGGAAAAAGCACGTAAAAAGTTAAAGATATTACTGTTGATCATTATTGAACAGCCACAGTCTGCATGCTGAGAGAACAGGTGCCCACCCGTTTTTCATTAACTTTGGTTAACACTCTTAGGTGAAAACTCATATTTAATAGCAAAAATAAAAAATTTGCAGCCACAAACACATTGGTGAGAAGTCAGAAGAAATGGGGTATCCCATTTAGGCGCAAAATCACTCCTTCTCTCCTGAAAAGGGGGAATGTCACTATGGATTTCATTGAGTTGGCAGCACTTTGAGGTGCAACATCACCCTTTGAGCAACATGAGCGTCAATATGGAAAACCGTTAGGCACCTAATTAGCATCCCTGTTCAAATCGCACGTGGTATAAAATAAGCAGGATTGTGGTATTACATCTAGGAACAAAATCACATTTGTGTTAGATGTCAGATTTTTAGAAGTCACAAATCAATTTATGAGGAAAACTCATAAATGAGCAAAATGATATTTAGATGCAACATCATCATACGTGTGTTGAACCTTAATGAGCATAGATTTAATCTATTTGCAAAATCACATTTAGGGATGCAGCTATCACGATTGGTACAAAGTTATGATTACTGTGTTATCACATTTATGAGTAAAACAGATTTATTTGCAAGATCACATTTAGGAGCACACATGACACCTAGGAGACATCATAATATTTAGTGGGGGAATACATTTAGTAGCAAAATCATCTGTAGATGAAAAATCTCCCTTGAATGCAACGTAAACAGGAGTGTGAAAAACCTCTTTGGCAAAGATCATATTTTCGTGTGAAATCAAATGTAGGTGCCAAGCTTTTTTAGGTTCCAAAAGCATTTGAGTACAAAATTACATTGTTGACCAAAAGTCACATTTGATTTCAAAATCGCATTCAACTGCAAAATCAAATTTTAAGCAAGTCTGTCAGTGTGGTATCACAATTTGGTGAGAAATCCCCACTTACAGAGAAGAAATGTGGAGGTAAGATGTTATATTAGGTGAAAAAAATAAGTTACGATCATCATGGTGCAAAATCACCGACATGCAAAATCTGCTAGATTTGAAGAAATGCCTTTAGGAGCAACATTATAATTAGGTACACACTAACATGTGGTGCAGCATCAACAGGAGTGTGGATACAGTTTTTGGAGCACAAGCACTCCTACAAGTCATGTCACTGATGTTTGACTTCACCACGCGCACTGCAATCAGAAGCACCCTCAGGCAGACACCTCAAGTTTTCTGTATCTAGAACTAAAAAGCACATTCCTTTCTTTGTGGTCTTGTTAGAGATAGCCTATGTGAAGTAGTGTGGCTCACTGGTTAGAGGCGGGAGACCCGAGAGCAGAGAGCAGAGGACGGCCCGGGACCAGGGTTCGATTCCCGGCGCTGCAGGTTTCTGGACCAGGGTCCGCGGACTCGATAATTCTCTCGCCTCGGTGCCCATTCTGATCAGCGATCACACTCGGCAACTCTGGGCATTAGCTTGCCTCATCTTCACTAACGGCCCCACCAGACCGCCGGGGATACCTGGTCTCACCCTGGAGATACCCATTAAGGGACCATCTCTCAGGGAAGCCAGGAAGGGTTTCGCAGCGGTCGAAGCGCCTTGGGACCCAATACAGCCTAAAAACAAGCAGCATTTCTTTACCTGTCACCGCCGAATTGCGAGAGCGGTCAAGACCCACGGAAGGAGCCGCCAAGGATGCCAATTTCCCGCCACCAGCGCGTTCCCCGACGCGGTAGACGCGCCGGGAGGGGCACCATAAATCGGAAAGCCCTCAGCGTTGCGGGACGCGAGCGGGACACCCGGGGCGAAGGGTAAAGGGCGGGCCCTCTGTGGCCCTCAGAGGCACGAAGTGGCCGGGACGGGCCACTTCCCTAAGCACGCCCCTCTTAACCCCGAAGCCAACTCATTCACCTCTGCAGTGTATAGGGGCAGCTAACACCGTTCAAAGATGACCAAAACATGTAAAACACCGATGGCGACAAGATCAACCAGCAGACTAAAAACAGTGAGTACACCTTTGCCCACCATTACCGCTATAGACAAAATGCTGCAAAAAACTATAAATGTTGTGGCGGATGCTATTCAGGACACTGAGAGGAGACTCTCTTTGACTCCTAATCTATGCTTTCCAGATCTGTCCACGCATACCACTAATGACGATCAAAACATGGACGACACTATCTCATCACAGGAGTCCTTACTAATGCAATCATTCTCGGAATTACCCAGATCACACATCAAGGAAAAACCCTCTAATTCTTCCTCTATGGAGTTACTAGCAAACACTCTGGATAACAGTCTTATGATCTTAACCAACAGCGATAAAAACGACCAGCAGGCAAAGAATATTCCTTTTGCATCCGAAGTCCACACTGTGGAGAATGCCTTACCGGTCACTGCTTTAACAGAATCACAACCATTAAAACAACACACATCGCTAAAGAACAATCGGAAAAAGCCTAGAATCAAATTCCCTATGAGGAAAACCCATCTCCTCTCAGGCAAACCCAAACGATCACTCAAAGACATGTGGCAGAAGAAAAGTCTAGAGAAACTCATTGATCCAAAATGTGGGGGACCCTTACCAACTTCCCCACAAGTACATGATGCACATGTAAATACTAAGTCCAACCCAGGTATTTCTGTGGTTAATGAGGAAACAGGACACATTGACAAGAAGAGTAGTAGGAGTTTACCATTCATGAAAGAGATTGAAACTCTAATTAAAACACTTTTACAACCCATTAGTCACCAGATTGATATCATAGAAAAGGCGTTGAGTAAATTTGAGAGGGCTCAAAATGATATATCTTCTAGTATTCTTAGATTGCTTAAAACATCTAACACGCCTACTATCTTTGTTCCATCATCAACAACACTTAATGTAAAAAATTCAAAAACCTCAAAAAAAGTAGGTAATTTAGTAAAGAATACAGGAAAACAAAACAAACAACAGCCCCAGAGCCTACCTTCAACTGACCAAACGCTAAAGACTCAAACAGTCCCCACCTCCGCTGCGAATACAATGACTTCTACACTCAACACGCCAAATAACCAAGTAGATGAGAACGACGACGACAGTGAGTGGGCTACAGAGGGACAGCTACCTAGTACAACCATAGGTGCACCTAAGAACATAAGTCTCACGGCTTCCCCTAAAGTTAACACCCAACCAAAAGAAACAGGAGCACAGCCCACCAGACCTATTACAACACGCTCACTATCACATATCAACCTACCTCCACAGTCCAACCCCTACACGATAGTCATGATTGGGGTGCCTAAAATCGATGACAACAGGGAGGAAACGCGGGAGGAACTGAGGAACAAAGTAATGCAATGGCTTTCTACACACAGGCCCCTCCCCCCAAACATAATAGGTACCATCCAACATGTTAAAAGAGTAGAGTGGGTGGGCACTCGCTTCAAATCCACAGAGTGTGACTGCATCGTGGTCACCTTTAAATATATAGGACCGGCAAAATTCATTGCAGATTGGAGGAGTCCGGGGACTAACAGCTTGATCCGGACTATGGGACTAAGCTATTTTTATCCAGCTCGCTCAGTCACTCATAGGAACAAAACCAATTATAACTATACCCGAGATGGTTGTTATATGACACAGCCAAATTTCCCACCCTGGCTGGCCTCTGTCCCACCCCGCCTAGATATAACACCGGGTTTAGATTCACACCCATGCACTCACCCATGGGGAATTAAAGTATATAACCACCAACCAATAGAACCAGCTGAACGACAAGGGCATGGTCTTCATCGAGCCTATAACCATGCCACTTTGCAATTTAATGACTACGGGTTTCCTACGGCCAATAGATACGACGCTCTCTACAACCACGACCATTTGGAAGAGGTTGATTGACTGTCATCTGACCTGTCTCCAGATTCATCTTCTGATATGACAAATAACCCTGCAGAAAGCGACACCATTTCAGTAAAAACATCTAACCTCCCTGTGATCTGTTTACCAAATACCACTTCCACGTTGAGATCAAGCTACACAGTTAGTCCCGGAGCAAATCAAGCTCCTGCCCCTTCAGTGGACGAAGTAGGTAGTCCTTCTATAACCATACTTCCACAACTTCAACCTTCATCTGAAATTCTATGGACAAATCCTGTGGCAAGGGTCAACCCAGAACTGTGCCTTTTCTCTAACATAACTCCTGCATCCAAACCAGAGCACATTGTTCCCAATCCAATTAAAATACTGTCCTGGAACATTGCAGGTTTGGTCTCTAAAATCAATGACCCGGCATGGGTAGACTTTGTCAAGAGGTACACCATTCTGTGTTTTCAGGAAACCTGGCTGATAAATGGCAATACCTTCATCGAGGGATTTCAAAGTTTTTTTGTCCACGCATCCCCTTCGCCCAGTGGCAGGGCAAAGGGGGGCTTGGCAATATTCATCAGTCTGTCTCTTAAAATGCAGATTAATCGTGTGCAGCTGGAAAGCATGAATATTCAGATCCTGACCCTCAGAAGGGGGAAGAAAGGCATAACTCTGATAAATTTTTATAACTCTGTCACCAACTCAAGCGACTGTAATATCGCCAATCTTGAAAATTACCTAATTGAAAACTGGACAAAACTGCCACAGGATAAAATTCTTCTTGGGGATTTTAATACGCATATCTGCGGCAACCCTCTTTTGACAACTCTGGGATCTTTGGGCTGCGGACTTAAAACTGGCCCCCACTTCACACACTGCCATCGCAGAACAAAACTGAATACCCTAATGGATTCCACGAACATGATCATGGCACTATCAATGAAAGACGACTCTTTTACCTACGAAAACCCAACCTATAAAGGATCTGAGACAGGGTCCTTCATAGATCACATCCTCCTTTCTGCTGGTGTGGTCCAACAGGTTTTAAAGTTTGATATCCTTGTTAGCATTTACAGTGATCACAACCCCCTACATCTTGAGCTACAATGTGACTCTCTTGTACTCCAAAAAAATATCAAGGATCCAGGGGTACTTAAGCCGGCTAACAATAACCGCCGCTTGAAATGGCATTTGGTAAATAGTGACAAACTGTATGAGACCATTGCTAAACACTGTGAACCTGAACTTAAGCTTTGTGCCACAGACTCCGCTCCATCGGAATCTATACTAGCCGCCTTTGCAGTGGTGTCCAAAAGGATAGATCAACTATTGACCGTAACCGCGAAGGGAATGACTGCTCAACACCCCCGATGGTTTGATCATGCCTGTTCTTCTGCAAACCGTAAACTAAAAGCTGCTCTTAAAAATAAGCCGAGAGACTCTGCACTCGTTAAGGCCCTTCGAGCAGATTATAAAAACGCACTTGCTTTACGCAAAAAAAATTTAAAAACTAAAACATGGGAATCTTTGCTCGACCCCTCAACTTTGGGCAACAGCTCAAAGTTCTGGAATATAATTAATAAACCACTTTTTGACGACCCGAATGCTGAAAGTCTCGGCACAGTTATACCAGAGAATGACTGGATCACCCATTTTGGATCAATCTTTAAGAGCGATGCTCCACAGTCACCAAAACCACTTCATCTCCCTGAAAGCTGCCCCCTGCACTTTTCAACTAAAGAAATAGAATTAGGGATATTTGGTCTCTCTAGCAACAAAGCCCCGGGCCCTGATGGTCTTCCACCAGACCTATTTAAATCTAACATTATTTTATGGGCACCAATTCTTACATCTGTCATCAATGCCGGGGTCAAAGTGGGGGCTCCTAAGTCCTGGGGAGCATCTACCATTATCCCCGTATACAAAAAGGGCGACAGAACAAAAGCAGCTTGCTATAGACCAATCTCCCTGATAAACTCTGTTGCTAAGGTAGTGGGAGGGGTACTTTTAAACCGACTGAACGCTTGGGCCAAACAAAACAATATAATGACCCCTATACAGTATGGGTTCAGACCAGGACATGCAACAACTACACAGTGTCTGAATCTATATTTAATAAGCGGTAAATACACCCAAGCAAGAGATGGAACTTTGTACATGGCCTTCATGGACCTTTCTTCGGCCTTTGACTGTGTTGACAGGAGCAAACTATGGGAAATCCTGCAAAACATGGGCGTCGAACATAATTTGATCAACTTTCTGGCCGACCTACACAATGACACCCGTGCAAATGTACGATATACAAAAGACCTGAAAGTAACGAGAGATTTTAATATCAACCGGGGAGTCAGGCAGGGCTGTATTTTAGCACCTTTTCTTTTTAATTTATATATTAATGGACTCGAAGATCACTTGGTAAAAACTGACGCGGATTATCCGCGTATTGGGAAAACAGGGGTGCCGGTCCTGCTATATGCGGACGACGCCGTCCTGTTATCCAGAACCGCACTCGGACTTCAAAAGTTATTGGATTCTTTCTTCCAATTCATGTCCTCACGTGGCCTGAACATCAATAACTCCAAATCTTTTGATATGACGGTTGGATCAACTCCCAAAAAACGATACCCCTTTTCAGTCAACGGGGAAAACATACCGCTAACAAAAACATTTTCCTATTTAGGAGTATTGTTCGACCACAAACTCTCATGGGGCCCTGCCATAACAAAAAAGAAAGGCGAAGTACTAAGGACCAACACCGGAATAATGGATTTCGCACGCAAATTGGTTAATACTCCAGTGTCCGCCATAATGAAATTATACCAGGCAAAAAGCGTTGCAGTGGCGTGCTACGGAAGTGAGCTGTGGGGCATCTTACCAGCAGATGCCCTGGTGACTCTTGAAAATAACTTCCTGAAACAGGTCCTGAGTTTACCAAAAAGTACCGCTAATTTCTCTGTACATGAGGAATTGGGCACACCGTACCTAGGAGACAAAATTGCTGCAAACCCTCTGCTCTGCTGGTTAAACTGTTGGCGCAACGTATCTATACCACTGACTCATAACATCCTCGCTGAAGCCCTCTCTTGGGAAGGACAACTCAAGATACCCTGGATGAAATATATTAGAAACTGTTGTAAAGACCTGGGCAGATTGGACCTTTACCTAACACCCCAGAACATCTCTAAGAAAGTTGTTAACTTTGTAAAAAACACTTTCATGCTAAAACGACAACTTGACAGGGAAGAAACCGAGTTAAAGAAGTCCAGCGTAAGGAGTCACACACTAACAAAGACCTGTGTATTCTCCGAACCGTATTTATCATGGAATATATCCAGACACGAGCGCTTTCTGTTGAGCAGATTCCGATTTGGTCTCTACCATTTGCTCTTAGCTGTGCCGAGTGGAGCCCACAGAGGTCAAGTGTTGCCAGCTTGCGGCTGCGACAACAAGTCTCCGCAAGACCTGGCTCACTTTTTATTCTTGTGTTCTTACTATTCGAGTCCAAGAAAAATGTTTTTAAAACCTTTGCTTAAAAAGATGAATTTTGTACAGATTAAACCTGCACTTTTATATCTTCAAATGTTGCACGACGACAGCACTTTCTTTACCTGCAAGTTTTTAAAAACAGCCCTGAAGTTTAGACTAAGTATGGAAGGATGATTCCAAGTTGATCTGTGCTATATATGTAATCATGCCTCGACCAAGTACATTTATACTGGACTACTGCATCCTCTTAAGTCTCTCGTGAATTGACTATTTTAGATAGGTTTGATGTAAAAATCTTTTTGAATGAATTGTATAACAATGTACTTATGTGCTTTTATGACTGCTTTTCTGTCAGTCGAATAAAGAAATTTTGAACTGAGGTACACATTAACATGTGGTGCAGCATCAACAGGAGTGTGGATACAGTTTTTGGAGCACAAGCACTCCTACAAGTCATGTCACTGATGTTTGACTTCACCACGCGCACTGCAATCAGAAGCACCCTTTAAGAAGGCAAGCTAATGCAGCCAATGGCTGTATTAGCTTGCGAAAATATTGCTCTGGCTTGACCCAAAATGCAAATGACACCTTCTTTCGGCAGTGGTGTAATGGGGCTGACCAAAACCAAGCAAAGGCTGAAGGGTTGACCCAAAGCCCCTCTCAGTGTATGTTTTTAATGTTCTAAATGAGACCTCAGGCAGACACCTCAAGTTTTCTGTATCTAGAACTAAAAAGCACATTCCTTTCTTTGTGGTCTTGTTAGAGATAGCCTATGTGAAGTAGTGTGGCTCACTGGTTAGAGGCGGCAGACCCGAGAGCAGAGAGCAGAGGACGGCCCGGGACCAGGGTTCGATTCACGGCGCGGCAGGTTTCTGGACCAGGGTCAGCGGACTCGATAATTCTCTCGCCTCGGTGCCCATTCTGATCAGCGATCACACTCGGCAACTCTGGGCATTAGCTTGCCTCATCTTCACTAACGGCCCCACCAGACCGCCGGGGATGCCTGGTCTCACCCTGGAGATACCCATTAAGGGACCATCTCTCAGGGAAGCCAGGAAGGGTTTCGCAGCGGTCGAAGCGCCTTGGGACCCTCCGGGTAAGTAGTGCGCGATATAAATGCCTATACATATATACATACCTGTTAAATCTCATCTCTCAATAAAAGTCTTTGTATTAGCACACTGTCATTTGCCATTGGTTCTTTGGGCTTTGATTCTTTAAGCCCATACTTATTTGCAATGTCATATTTTGAATAAAGGAGACAAAGTAAATGAAGGAGACATAGGAGTCCATCTCCAGGATCACAACTGATGATAGAGCCACCATGGTTGTGCTATCTAGGGAAGCAGTTAATGGAGTAACCCTACTACCAGTGCACACATGACAAACTCAGAAGCATACAAAAAATAATAACATTTATTTATTTATTCATTTACCTATTTGAAGTATTTGTAGAGTGCAAACACTCATCCCCATAGCGATATCATGGCACTAAAACAACGACACTGTCTAACAACTAAAGTACAGGGAGGAAAAGGCAATCCATTCGATTGGGTCAGTTACTCTGGGGAAAGCCATGTTTTAAGCTTTTTTCTGAACCAGACATAGTTGCTAGGGTGCCAGAGTTCCAGGAGTAATCGGTTTCCCCGGGCTGCTGCCTGGCTCGTTTTTTTTTTTTACACGCTTGGTTTTGGCTAAGACTAAATTTAATGATCTCAGGTTTCCTATAGATTTGTAAAATTCCACCTTCGATCATAGGATCCTAGGGACGGAATCATGGAGAGCCTTCTGTGTGTGGCTGAGAAGTTTCTATTTTGCTCTTTTTCGGATGGGCAGCAAGTGGAATTCTTTTAAGCATGCAGAGGTGTATCTATCTTTGTTGCAGATGAGTTTTGCGGCTGCGTTTTGTATCACCTGCAGGCGCGTAAAAAGATAATCAGTAAATCAGCCATGCCCACATAAAGGTCATTTCTGTAGTGCAACCTATTGGTGATTAGGATTTGGACTACGGCTGTATGCCAATCAACTGGAATCCAATGAAAAAGTTTTCTGAGGAACTTGCAATCCAAAGCAGGTGAAATTGACTTGATCCTGCATGATTAAAAACATATCAGTATGAAATCCTAGTTTTTTCACTATTTGTTGCTGCTGTGTTGCAGGGCCCAGTGATACTGGCCACTACGATGAATCTCAAATCTGATGGGCACCTCAGAATAGCAGATTCTCCATTTTATTGGCGTTTAGTTTTACGCAGTGATCCATCATCCAGATTGCAACTACGGAGAGGTAGTTGGAGTGGTTTTTCCTGGTATCTTTGTGCTTCTCTCTTATCGAGGTGACCAGTTGGGTGCCTTCTGTGTATGAGCATATCTCAAATCCCTAAATTCTGACCATCTGGGTGAGGGATACAACGTAAATGTTTAAATGTGTTGGGCTCAGATAGTAGCCCTGTGGTATCCTGCATTTGAAGTTGTGGGGGGGATGATGTAACAGTATTCCGCTGAACGAACTAGGTTCTTTTGCTTAGGAAAGATCCAAACCATCGTAGGGCTGTAGAGTGGAGCCCTGTCTTGAATCAGGGCTCCACTGAATCAGGGCAACAGCCTTTCCCTGATCTACTTCTAATATAATGTTTTCCAGAACAGCAAGAAGGGTGGATTATGTACTGGTCTTGGCTCGGAAACCCATCTGAGAAGGGTCAACAGCTTTTGTCCTACAGAAAGGATATCAGCTGACTGTTGTCAAGTTTTTTCAGGAATTTGGACATATAAGAAAGCTGGGGTACAGGGCAGTAGTTAGATGGAATGGAATGATCTAATCCTACAATTTTGGCCAAAGGAAGAATAAGTGCTTGCTTCCAGGTGTCCGGGAACTCAGCATGTATGGAAGTAGAGTTAAAAATTTGAGTTGGGCAATGACTCAAAATGGGAGCTAGGCTGCAAAAAATAAAATGGAGACAGGGGTCAAGCGGGGAGCCTGACTCCACCTCTTACATCAGCCTCTCGATATGTTCCCTTGACACGTTTGTGAGAATCTCCAAGTGAGCTCTTGCTTGTGGGTGTGGCCCTAGCTTGCCCCTGCAGATCTGGGTTGGAGGGGGGGCGCTTGCTAAAAGTTGAATATGTTTTGTGAATCCTATCTGCAAAGTAATCCGCTATTGCTTTGCATTTGGGGGTGATTATCAGTAGCGACCCGTGGTGGGAGTGCTGCCGGGCGGTAATGTGGGGTTTGGGAGGGCCAGGGTGGGGAATAGTAAAATCCAGAATACGGCTGCACAGAGGTAAGTAAACAAACAAATAATATGAACTTATTTCATTGCACGCGCTGCATGGCATTTGGAGATGCAGAGCGCGCAACCAAATAAGCTGGTGGGTTTTCGAAACAGCAGTTCTTTTACAACTTTAAAAAGAACTGCTGTTTTCTTCTAATGTGATGAAGTAATTTTTTTACCTCTCTTGGGTATTCTATGAGAATCGTTCATTTGAAGCGTTTAGGGTTGACAAAAAGATGAGCTTTTTGAGTGTCTCAAAGTTCACTCAAGAGATTTGCATTTCTTTTTTTCTAGTCTCAACTCAGGGAAATACAATTTTTCAGATGGGGTACATCTGAGTGATGTATTTGTTTTCCATGGGGCTCAATTATCTAGGGATTTTTTTGGGGGGGTGAAGTAATCTGAAAAAGATTTGGTGATAATGTTGCACCAAGTTGTTTTCGGAGTGATAGGAATTTTCGAGTTAGACTTTTGAATTAAGGGGCACGAGAAGCTAAATACGGAATGGTACAACTGAACTAAAAGAGCAATCTCAATATTTTTAAGGGGGTCTATATTACAGAACAACAGGTCTAATGTATGGCCAGTGGGGCCAGTAATCCTTTGTTTTAGCTGCACAAATTGCATGCTACTCTCTAATTGTTTACAGAGAGTGTCTTCCAGGTTTTAAAAATTTAAATTGAAGTCATGTTTTAAAATAAGTGGGGAGAGCCATGAAAGAACATTGACGACCCACTGGCCTACTGATTCAGATTAGCTTTATTCGATTTTCATAGTATAAAATCATAAAAGAAGCAACACATATATATACATCTCAACATTTCATGTGTTAATAAATAAATAACATTTACATTTAACACCTTAGCAGCTATGGAACGTCCAGCTCCAGTGCTGAACGTTCCATTGCGCAGGTGCAGTTGGAACGTCCAACGGCCAACGGCAGCACTCCCGAGGTAGTGGTGCCATCGGCCGTTGGAATAGGCGCAGCACTTAAGGTGTTAAAAGAGTATTAAATCAGAGTTCTACATAATCAATCACATATCAAAGTTTAGCTAAGTTACGTTTCCTTAAAACACTTTTTAAAAAAACCTGTCATAACCATGGTACATTTAACGTTTCCCAACTGTTGCAGGCTAAGGTACGCAGCCCTACATTGCCGCCAGGCTCCCTGTCTCAGGTATTGTTTGATCCATCTGCTACGCTCCCCCTCATAAAATTTACAGAACAGCACCACATGAAAAGTAGATTGTGGCGACAAATTGTCGCATGGGCATGGTTCTAAGGTTCTGGTCTAATCGTTTTTGGTTGGAAATGTGACCAGCCGATGAAATATGTTAAACCTAAACCTGGTCAAAATGAAGCGATCAAAGCCACTCATGATTAAGGTGAGGTAAGGTTGTATTGAAAAACAGACCAAAGACAGTTCATGTTGGATAACCATTTTCTTTGTAATCTCCCCTGAGCATCTTAGTAAGTCAAAGTGGTTCATGCATAGTTTTTTTAATGCTTTCTTTGATACCCCACAGATCAAGTCCGGGTTACTGAATAGCTCTGGCATGCAAGTCTGTTAGCTTTTTCCTTACATACTCGAGCCAGGCAATACGCTTCGCATTATCCAAGCCCATTACGTCCCTAATTATATCCTGGTTTAAACCAAGTGCTTTAGTGGCCCATACTCTCCGCCAAAGCAAGATCGGTTGCAGTCTGATCAGGTCAGTAATATGATCCATGCCAAGTTCTGCGTGACAATTAAAAACAGACATGCCCTGTGGGAGAGCTAACAGATATCTAAAGAAGTTGTTTTCTACAATTTGCATGGAAGATGTGTCCTGGTACCCCCAGATCCCTGCCCCATACAGTGCAATGCTTCTGCATTTGGCCACGTAAATCTTTAGCATAATTTCGGGTGGTCTTTTGCCCAATTTGGTGGGAAAGTTCATCAACGCCGCTATGGATCGTTTAAAAGATAGGGTCCTGTTCTTAACCTCGGGTCTCAATGTGCCTGAGCAATCTATTGTTACCCCCTGGTATGGAAAGGTTTTAGTGTGTTTGATTTTTAAGTCAGCCACCTTAGGATGTTTACAGGAAGCGTGACCTTTGCCGCAAAGCATCCCAAATTATTTTTTATAAATAATTTTGAGGCCCCTCGCTTCCATAAATTCTACGGACTTCAAAAGGGCCTTCTGCGCTGCCACTTTCGTTCTGGCCATCAGTACCGCGTCGTCCGCATAGAGAAGGGAATTACTAACTCAATTTAAAGAGTTAATCAAAATCTATAGACAATTGGTTCAATATGTCATGCGGACTCTCACAGTCCAACCAGCAATAATGATTCCACAACATACCCCTCACCAGGGGAATACACTGAAAATTACACCACAGACTTTACACTCAGTCATTGGTAAGTTACCTGCAAAAAGGGAACAAGGTCAAATCTGGATTGCTCAAAAAATTACTCAAATCGAAGCAGTATTTCCTAATACTACCCCTCACGAGAAACACAGAATGTTAGCAATCTGTTTACCAATGGGGATCGCACCACACTCAGAGGACTGCAACAACTGGGGCACAGTCTTCGCTGCTATCTACACAAAAACACATGGTGTTCCGTCTATGGCGGTAATACCAGAAGTCCTGAAACAGATTCAAAATGAATACGGACAGAGCCTGTTTTAAATTTGGGTATGAAATTACAGAATTTTTTACCTCTCTTGAGTATTCTATGAGAATCGTTCATTTGAAGCGTATAGGGTAGACGAAAAGATGAGCTTTTTGAATGGCCCAAAGTTCACTCAAGAGATTTGCATTTCCTCTTTTCTAGTCTCAACTCAGGGAAATACAATTTTTCAGATGGGGTACATCTGAGCGATGTATTTGTTTCCAGGGGGCTCAATTATCTAGGGATTTTTTTTGGGGGGGGTGAAGTAATCTGAAAAAGATTTGGTGCTAATGTTGCACCAAGATGTTTTCGGAGTGATAGGAATTTTGGAGGTAGACTTTTGAATTAAGGGACACGAGAAGCTAATTACGGAATGGTACAACTAAACTAAAAGAGCAATCTCAATATTATTGAGGGGGTCTATATTACAGAACAACATGTCTAGTGTATGGCCAGTGGGGCCAGTAATCCTTTGTTTTAGCTGCAAAAATTGCATGTTGCTCTCTAATTGTTTACAGAGAGTGTCTTCCAGGTTTTCAAAATTTAAATTGAAGTCATGTTTTAAAATAAGTGGGGAGAGCCATGAAAGAGCATTGACGACCCACTGGCCTACTGGGAACGCTTCAATTAATCTCAGCCACTGGTAATTAATCAGGGCCACATTCCAGGCTATCAATATTTTGCACACCATGCCACCTCACTTTTAGACCCAGCCATATGCAAATCAGTCTTAACGCTGTTCCAAGTTTTTATTTTTTATTTTATTTTTTTGAGTTTTATATAGTGCGAACTAAACCCAAATATATCAGGTATTAGAGCGCCAGTTTTGTTACAAAGCAGACAGTCCACCTGAACTTCCAGGTCAGGTCATCCCTGAACCAGAACGCAAACAACACAAGATCGGTTTTGCCCTTTTTAATGCCCTTCAGTCAAGTATAGCTTGGTTCGAGTGGCACAGTGTGAAGAAAACCTACATCTGACGTACCTTTCCCACTTTGAGCGTCACACTGAAGCATACAAAAAGTAATTGATAGAAGCTTTAATTAAGCTCAGCCACTGGTAATTACTTGGAGCAGCATCCCAGTCCATTGTTATTTTGCACACCATGCACCTCGGTTTAGACCTAGTCATATGCAAATCAGCCTTGATCTGATCCAATGGGAACAATCCAGTCCAAACTAACAGTCTAGGTCTTCCCTGAGCTGAAACACAAGCAACCCAAAATCAGTTTGACCCTTATTAAGACTCATCATTTGGGTACAGCTTGGGTACAGTGGTGCAATGTGCATACTTCATCTTGATGCCCTTAGTGAGGCGGGCATGCCCAGACATGGCTCCCATTCACACTATGCCACTGGAACCCAGCACTGACATTGTATTACTTTAGCATCCACAGGGTGGCAGTACCGGACCTGCCTGCACCAGAATGAGGAATCCATCCTGGCTTCCATCAATCTATTAGCGCCTGAAGAGACTGCACATCTGATTTGCCTAGTCCCACCGGTTCTATGATGTAGAATATGTAGTAGTAGTTGCTGAATGGTAGAACACCAACTGAGCTGGTGCTTTTCATTATCTTCTTTTAACCTCTAGGACCAAAACATGTAGTTTTTTAAGGAATCATTTCATCATGTGAGCATGGGGAGCAAGGCAGAAGTGTTGGAATGTAGAAAATTGAAATCGATAAATGATCCTTATGAGAAACTGGGTAGTTGGTTGGTTGGTTAAGGGAAGCTGAAACCATACTCAAGCAGCAGCCCCAATCCTTCTCAGGGTGACCTACAAAAAGTCACTAAATGAACGTGTGCTTAACAATCGGGTAGCTTGGCACAAACACAGTCAGACTTACCTTAGAGGCAATGGGTAAATTATTTTTCCAGCATACAAACAGTAGTAAAGTAAAAGCACAAAATCAGAAAAAACCACACCAATTAAAAAAATAGAGTAAAAGTTAATACATTATTTGACACCAAAACAACAAAAATCCAAATCAGTAGAACTGAAGATATGTAATTTCAAATGTTTAAGGTAAGTAAAGCACCTAAAAACACAAAGTATTACTCAGAGTTATCTGGTCGTGCAAGATTGGATAAAATTTCAAGCAGACCGCAATAGAGCGCAGGCTGGATACAGGTGCCAGGTTAGTCCCTCGGAAAAAGTTTCTTGGACATTTTTTGCTGTTGGACGTTGTGAATGTTAGTTGCTGTAGCTTTGTGGCGGTCTCTACGGGCTGTCGATGCTGTAGCACAAAGTACAAGTGTTGCGTCGCCAGTCATCGCTGGCAGTCACTCTAGCGCAAAGAATCTAGCTTACTGAAGCTTCATGTTGCCGGTCGGTGTTGGCGGTAAGATCTTATTATGAATGGGTCCATTTTCTAAGGCCCCAAAACCTCAGGATTTCTCCTTTTTGAGTCAGAGGAGTGTACTCTGATGTCAGCCAAGGGTTCGGGATCTGGGGAGGCACCGTTTAGGGATCAGGGACTCACTTTTGCAGGGACCAGCAGGGCAGGTCAGCTGGGTAGATGCTGAGAGGCCTCTGGAGCTTGATTTCCCTGTGGCTTGTAGCAGGAGGTCAGGCAGCTGACCCTTCGCGTCACTTGGAATGCTGAATGTTATATATCCAGTCATCCCTCTCAGTAAGCAGGGAAGGCCTCAAGCAGCAAGGCATTCTTCTTCTGGATTACCTATGTTTTCAGTTGATGCAAAACGCATTTCAGCGTATGTGTATTAATGAGATTTGAATGCTATCGGTCAGTCTCACTTTGAAGGTTAGGTAAGTGTACGTGGATTGACACACGATTACATGGATCACCAAATTTGTGGTGCTCACATGTGTGTGTAAATGTTTTGAAGATATTGTGTCAGCTTGTAAGGAACAAAGTATTTCTGTGCGTTCCTATGTTCAACGTCGCACTAAAAAATCAGGTCTAATTAAATCATAGAAAGGTTTTACTTTTTCTGCGTAATCCAAAATGTATGTTCTGCAAAAATTTGGGAATCGTAATATGGACTGTAGATTTTTCAGAGTCTTTGGAGGTTGGAGCAGCACACATTTATCAAAGGCAATTGCTGCTAGGCTTTTCCCTTCACTTGACAGCTCACGGTCCAAAAAGAGGACATAGAGGCAGGCAATTGTTTTTCTTAAGTTACATGTATCACCCTGAGAGGGGAATCCCAGAATTAAGTTGTTCAACCTGATCAAATGATCCAATAATTCATCGTCCGTCAGATAAATATCATATACTTAGGACAATGCCGCCTCATCTAAATTTTGAAGTATCTCTGATACTCTTGCTGAGAACAACCCGGGGCTATTCTTATACCCTTGGGGCAGTCTATGGAATTGGCATAAGAGCCTAGGGCTGAAAATGCTGTCAAATATCTGGTTTGGGGTGCTATATTTTGGCAAAACAATTCATTTGAGATATCTAGTGTTGTTTTGCATTTATTCCGCACAATGTTATTCATCAATGCAGCACTGTGTACATTTTGTACTGCAAATGTTTTTGTGCATGTGTTCAAATGCCTTTAGTCTAGCACTAGATGGTATGAATTGTCAGATTTCATTAAGAGAAACAAATGATTATTCATGGAAGAGGGGCAATTGTCAATAACACCTTGGTACTCAAGTTGATCTAGGATCTCCATGATTGTTTTTTTGCATCATATTTTATTGGGTACTGCTGCTGTGGAGTAGGAGTAGATTTTACTAGGATTTCATGGTTAGGTGACTCACAATCTCACCCTACATGATTGCGGTATAATGCAGGAGCTAGTACTACTTTTCCCACCTGCGTGTATGAATATTGGAATGATTCTGGAATGAGGTCAGAGAAAGCCAGTAAAATTACGGTCTCTCCTTTTGGGCAGTGCATAATAAACACAGGCGGACAATCCTTTTCAGCCAAAAGGATATCATATGCAAAAGTCAGGTCCTCCCAAAAGAGACCTTTGATTTTCCTGGATATGTTCGCCTCCATTTGGAGTGTTATTCCATGTAACTGATGTGGGACACTTACCCTGGTATGAGGTGTTTCCACCTTGATATGTTCATTCAATGCTGCTGTCACCAGAAATTCCATCAGGTTCTGGTGAGCTATTGTTACTTCTAGGATAGTCAGAGCCCATTCCCAGTTCAGAAGTTGAGTGCTCAGCAGCCTGGGCATTTCATATTTTAAGGACAGCCACCTTCTTCTTTTTAAATTAAAGATTTACTTTTGGGTTTATCTTCTTGTTTGATAATGTAGTCTGAAGTTTGACGCGTGTCTCTTGGCTTTGCTCGCTCTTCTCAACTGCGTTCTGACAGTCCTTCCCTCTCAGAGTTTTTAGATGAACTCTGAAAGGAACAAGAGAAATGTGTATCAGTATGCAGATACCTGTCAGGTTTTTTTAATATTGTCCTGGTTTCTAAGGTTATATTTTCTGTCAGAGAGCTCCTGTTGAGAAGACGCACCCCTTGATTGTGATGTATTCTGCTTGTGTTTTAATTGTTTATTATCCAATTGTTTTAATATTTCTGGTATGACTGCTGTTGAGGGGGCACCATGAGTCTGGTATAGACGGCAGTGAAGACTGTACCCCAAGTGGTACAATCCTCTATTGGGGGAGCAATCCCTATTAGCAAGCAAATTGTCAGTATTCTGTGTTTTTATTGCGGGCGTGTGTGTGGAAACACTGCCTCAAGCTGTTCTATTTTCTGGGCTATCCAGATTGGCATTTGCTCACGTTTAGTAGGCATTCTTCCCACAATCGCGTTCAGCGTTTGTGGGGTGATTTTAGTTGCGGTCCCTCGTAGTTGACCTGTTTGAGTAACCCTTGTAAGTTGAAGTGTGATTGCTCGCTTTAGGTACTGTGTAAGATTTCTGTATAGCTTTATTATTTCTTTGTGAAGTGGACGTAAGTCTGCTGAAGGCAACTTGTCAATTTCTGGATGCAGTATGTAAGTAGCTAGAACTGACCAAGTCACTGCATCTCTGCTGAGCGGATCGAGTCTCACTTTTTTTCTGTGGTATATGGGAGGGCACCATTAAACCAATGTATATGCTCTTGGTAAGTGAGCGGAACTGCTATGTCTTCGTATGGAGAATATTCTTCACGTGGTTCATCTGGAGTATATGTATGAAATGTATGTGTGCGTGCATTTGCAGGTGGGAACTTAACCAAAAAATAGAACACCTCTGTTCTGAATGCCTTGTGTGCCTCAATCAGGAAGGTAACAGTCCGACATTAAGGTTGGGACTCCAAAATCTGCTGATTTTAAAGTAAGAGCATTTCAGGAGTTTTCTGACATTTTTATAGCTCTCATCCTGCTCTCCTTCCTCTGCTGCATTTGCATTTAATGCAGACGCAGATGCAGCATCATCCTAAACAGGCATGTCGAAAGGAGTTTCACAGAAATAGAGATAAGGTTTATGCACAATGCAGGGAACTGTAATCCTTCAAGCTTGAATATACCTACAGTCACCATATGGGGTATACCTACTCATCTGCAGTGGATTTTACTGTTGTATGGCGTTTTAGATTCCGAATGAATTTTCCCCGATTCGTGCCCTTATATAGGTAGAGAAATCAAGCCCTTGTTTAGGCATAGCCCATGCTACTCAAATACAGGCATGGTTACTTCCATCCGTTCATCAACGTCACAACAATTTCTTGGAAAACCAGACTCTTAAGCAGAAGGGACTTCCCATAGCCTGGATATTGATTTCTCCAAGAATCTCATTATTATGCATGAACAACTATTCCTTAAGGGTTCATCCATGATGTTCATATGCCCGACTTACGTCATACCTTCACTTGCTATCGCAAAGCACAGTGTGGTTCGGTGCAGTTCGACAAACTACTTGCACAACGTAGCTCGCTACAGCAAATGTCGAAGGAAGCTGACTCCCCAGCCAACGCACTGACAAGAAGATGCCCTCCTCTGCTGAGAATCCAGCTCCAGTGGTTCTGACTCCCCTTACGGGGTGTTGGGAAATCGAGTCCGAGACTGAGATGCCAACCTCCTTCATTCTAAAGGTATGGAGCTGATTAGAACCTAGAGAAACCTTTGGCAATTTTTGGCAGAACTAAAACTTATGCTAAACAATACTTACTTCTCCACTCGTACTAGACCTAGGTTAGGTACATTGGGGTAGGCATATTTTAGAAGCACCTGTTGAGTATTTTAGCCTGTGTTATTTATGTATGTATTTTTATATGGCTTAGAAACCATCCAATGATATTACAGTATTATTTTATAATACTATTCTCACTGTACACATTATACTTTGCATTCTGTCTAACTATTGTAGCAGTTCACCTCTCTTGCATGAGAAAGAAGACTGTTCAATAAACCTTTTTATTGAAAACGCCCGTCTCACTATTTCTCTGCAACTCTGTAGAAACGAAGCATGCACGACTGACTGAGTAAAATAGTTATCTATTGTTTCTACGACTCTGAAGATATTTTCCAGTCCTAGGGAAACAAAGTTGTCATGTTTTTGAAATTGTCAGAAACTAATCCCTTCTTGTGTATTCAAGAAAGTTTCTAGTGACCTCTGAGCTGGCTGGCACTGGATATGGTATTCCAATGCGCAGTGCCTATTGGGAATATAGGAACTACACTACATGGTGCCCAACATTTGATAAGGCACAAATTTAACACTAGATACTAATGTAACTCAGTCGTGCTTTTCTCAGAGACCCCTTTTCCGTAATACTGCAATAGACGTCTGGAGTGGGTAAAGGGATAATATCCGCCATAGCTGAGATATGTTATTCCAATGCGCAGAGCCTATTGGGAATATGGGAACTACACTACATGGCACCCAACATTTGGTAAGGCACTAATTTAACACTAGATACTAAAGTAACTCAGTCGTGCTTTTGTCAGAGACCCCTTTTTCGTAATACTCAAATAGACGTCTGGAGTGGGTAAAGGGATAATAGTAGGACGAAAATCTTATGTATGAGCTTTTTGGTTTGTTCAACGTTGAAGGATACAGTGTTCCAAAATATTGTCCACCTTATCTTTCTTTTCTTGAAACTTGCTCTGCAATTTTCATTAAACAATGTCGAATAATGGCAACAACACCGAGAACGGTGGAGCTGCGGCTGATCCAGCAGCTCTCAACATAACAGGTTTCCAAGAAACCGACGAGGATGCTATAAGCATTCCGCTAAGTTTAAGGAAAGCCATCGCTATAAAACTTATAAAAAATGGCCTGACACTGAGAGGTGGTAGGGTAGTGTTTGTGATAGAGGCACATGAATATCACCAGACAGAGATCTTCTATTCATGGATAGTCTTCCCTGAAACAAATCCAGTAACACAGATGTTTCACTTCTACAAAGAAGATGAACCACAGGAGGAATACATTCCTTTTGAGGATATAGAAATTCTACTAACTTACCAGGAACATGCGCTCTGGTTTAAAGGCGCCCTAAAAAATATAAATCACATTGCCAGGCTCAGTCCACTAGGTAGACCAGGAGCAACATGGCCGGTCTTTGCCAGCCATACACCAAATCCTGACATTGAAGAAATTTCAGATGCGGAATTACTAACTCAATTTAAAGAGTTAATCAAAATCTATAGACAATTGGTTCAATATGTCATGCGGACTCTCACAGTCGAACCAGCAATAATGATTCCACAACATACCCCTCACCAGGGGAATACACTAAAAATTACACCACAGACTTTACACTCAGTCATTGGTAAGTTACCTGCAAAAAGGGAACAAATTCCAATCTGGATAGCTCAAAAAATTACTCAAATTGAAGCAGTATTTCCTAATACTACCCCTCATGAGAAACACAGAATTTTAGCAATCTGTTTACCAATGGGGATCGCACCACACCTGGAGGACTGCAACAACTGGGGCACAGTCTTCGCTGCTATCTACACAAAAGCACATGGTGTTCCGTCTATGGTGGTAATACCAGAAGTCCTGAAACAGATTCAAAATGAATACGGACAGAGCCTGCTTTAAATTTAGGTATGAAATTACTGAAAGATTTCAAACAGGTCTCATCAATAATATTAGCTAATATTAAAGGTGAAACAGCATCTGTGGCGATCCCCCAGAAATTAAAGGCATTTGATGTTACTGAGCAAGCACAAGAACTGGCCAGAATAATTGAAAAATCCTATGAAGAATTAGGCAGAGACAGTCTGGGTAAAAAAACAGTTAAACCCCAACTGTCTGAAAGTCCTGAAAAGGTCTTTATTAAAAACACTCCAACATCTTGGTGTTGGTGGAGAAGTGTGGCTAAGGGGTTAGAGGCGGCAGACCCGGAAGCTGAGATCGGCCCTGGACCAGGGTTCAATTCCCCGCCTCGGCGGGTCTTGGGCTCAAAAATTCCACAGACTTGATAATTCTCGCTCCGGTGCCTTCTCAACTCACGGGTTCACACTCTGCGACTCTGGGCAATAGCTTGCTTAATCTCCACAACGGCCCCTCGCGGCGGGATGCATGGCTTTCACCTTGTGGATACCCTGCCGGGGTTATCTCACAGGGGAATACCAGGACGGGTTCCCTAAGCAAGCGCCGGGAAACCCTTTGTGGGTAGCTGTGCGCTATATAAGCTCAAATACATTTACATTTACATTTACATCTTCTAAAAAGAAGTGGAAAATACTAAGCAAAGTTCTAAAGAGAAGCGTTCTCAATCCCGAGGTAGGTCTCCTCAAAAGGAGCCCTCTGAAAGAAGGTACAACCTCAGGAATGGGGATCATTGGAGAAAACCTGATATATATCAAGATACTGATACACGCTCCTCTCGTACCTTTCAGACTTCGTCACAGAAATCCAAAAGAAGGAGACAGTCAGAACACAAGGAAGAACGTGTGAAGTCCAAAGACGACCAGCACGTTCAGAAAAATAAGAAAACTCAATTCACCAAAAAGAAAGTACCAGGTCTAAAAATCAGACATGCCAAGGATCTTGAGGACACAACTCAAGAATGGGGAATGGGCTCAGACACTGTTGGATAGCGCAGCAGAAATCACCATAGCTCGCAAGAACTTGAAGGATCATCTGGAGACAGTGGACTTGAATGAATTCATTCAAGTTGAAACTGCAGATACCAGGGTTAGTTCTCATAAGTTATAAGAAATAACACTCCGGATGGAGAGAGAAATACCAAGAAAGAAAAGAGAACTCTTTTGGGAGTGACTCTCTAAGGGTTATGACATTCTTCTAGCTGAACATGACTGGCCACCAGAATTTGTCAGGGAGTGCCCACATGGCGAAGACATCATTATGCCAGCCTTCTCGAACCAAATTCCAATTCATTTACAATATACCTATGTCAGGAAATAGGCAGTCGCCCAGGCTCCTGTATTATATACAAATCATGTAGGATGGGATGAGGATTCTCCTCACCATGAAATCCAGTTAAAAAATCAACCAACTGCACAAAGTTAGTACCCAGTTAAGCAAGAAGCTAAACAATAGGTCAGGGAGATATTAGATCAACTTGAATACCAGGGGGTGATTGAAACATGCACCTCGCCCATGAACAATCCTTTGTTTCCTGTCTCCACACCAGACAATACATATTGTCTACCAATGGTCAGTAAAACTCAATCTCTAAGAGATTGTACGGCTCAGCGAGCTGAACTAGAAGCATTCAAGATGGCACTTGAAAATACAGATCGCGAATTCCCCGCACTCATAGTGTGTGATTTGTATTATTGTGTTCAATCTTACAATGAATACTTGCAAAACTGGATTCAAAATGGTTACAAAGATGCAAAAGGTGGCACAATCAAGCATAAACTGCTTTGGGAACAAGTAGTTCAGTTACGACAAGGACTACAAAACTCTCACATGACACACACGCTGAGTCAGCAACGTGATGGCGTTCACGTTGCAGGGAATACATTGGCTGATGAAGCCGTAAAGGCAGCTGTGCAAACGGCTTCCGTAGCTGCAATCACTTGTTCAAAAACAAAAATAGACGGCAAAATAATGCTAGCTGTCAATGCCACAAGCAAAAGCAGTGGTGTAGCGTTACCTAATAAGTTTCCACTCAAACACTCATATATAATTGATGCAAACTCCGTTCCTTTTGCTCTAATCCCTGGAGTGGGGGATAGGATAATTCCAAACAGGAAGCGTAGAGTAGCTTTGATACACAAAGCACATTTTTGGAGAGGGTCTGATACATCAGGGGATCTCTAAAGACTAGGGGTGGGTGGAGTTTGCGTAAATGTGTTACGCAAATCTCCGCGAAACGGTAAAAAATCTCTGCGAACACGCAGAATTGCTTGTTCGCCATGCTTTTTTCCCGTTCGCGATCGCTGTTTGCATGCTCGGGGGAAAATATCTTGTGAACACACATTCTGAGAATGGAAAGGGGCGACCACTCGGTCCCCCCGAACGTATGGTAGGGTGCCCTGACCCCCCCGGAAAACCATTTTGGGCGGGGGGCGTGTCCCGGCTGGTATGCCCAAAGCGGTGTAGCCGGGGCACGCCTTTTCCCGCCCAAGAGGGGTTGTCCTAGACACCTGCACCGTTGGCCACGCCCCGTAGGCGGATCGGAGGAGGGTACACACCCTCCCGAGGAAGAATAAAAGAGCAACAATCCAAGGAAGCATCCTCTTCTTCCTGTGCTTGGAAGCTGCACCTCCTCGTTGCACGTGAGCCTGAGACGGAACAAGGAGCCAATTTTGAGAACTTGTAATTTTTGTATTTCTCATTTCAGTGATTCCGAAGCTTTGGATCCAGGACCTCGAATCGAATAGCTGTGAACGATGCCTGGCAAGAAGGTCGGAAAGAAGGTCGGGACAGAACAAATGCTTCGCATGCTGGTGAAAGACATGGCGAACATGAAGAAGCAGATGGCGGCAATGAATGGTACGGGTAGACCGAAGAAAGTCGTTGGGCCAGCATTGCCGGGAGTAGTCCCTGCCGGGAGAGGTAAAAGGGCCAGGAATAGGGCGGCAGGGGGGGAGGCCCCGGTGCCCGAGTCACCTCCGGCGAGCCCGGTCAGTCCGGCTGAGGCCCCAGTTCCGATCCCGAACGCGGGACAGCCGATCCCTGTGGTAGTTACACCAGTGAACGAGGGGGATATGCCTCCCGAACTGGCCGTCCAGTTGGCGGCGTGGTTAGGCAAGAGCAACGAGGGTGCAGTGGCACCGGGAGACACGGCCGAGGAGGCCAGATTAATAATGAAGCAGTTGCGGCAATCGAGAGATGCTGCGAAGGCACCTTGTCCTCTTGTTTCCCCGCAGAATCCCTCGGAACAACCGGCGTCGAGCGTTGGAACAGCAGCAACAACAAATCCAGCTACTGGTTCGGGTAAGCAGCCGTTGCCAATGGCGGGGGAGGGATCGTTACCCTCAAGGAGGGAAAAGGTGGTCCAACATATCCCGATGGATGTGAAAGAGAGGATTTGGGCGGATAAATATGTGAACATGTTTTCGCTGTTGACTGATCATTATGAGATAGAGCAAGTTAGAAATCAGAAGGAGTTGTTGCATCCGAGTGTATGGCGTGCAAAAATGGCGGGTTTCAGAGTAGACGAAACGATCGCTAATTGGGCCAGAGCGTTTGGAATGTTCACTGCAATCATGGGGGAACGTAGGCCTGAAGTATTTGTCAGGATTAGCCTGTTACCAGACACGTATAATGGAATTTTATGAAACGTATGAAGGCAATCAATGGATGGGTTATGATAACAAATTTCGTAAGGCCAAGGAGCAAGACTCATCCCTGATGTGGGATTGTTTCGACTCCATTTCTTGGCAGAAACAGGTGATGCTGAACACGACGAAGTCGTCTTCTTTCGGTGGGAATGGGGCGGAGCCTTCCCGCCATTATGTGGTGGCGCCCTTTCGGGCGGGCGCCAACAGTGATCAGCACACAAAGAGTAACGGGAACTCGAGTAGAAAAGGGGTCTGTTGGAGCTTTAACAGGGGCAAGTGCACTAGGCCACAAGGGACATGCAAGTTCAGGCATGAGTGTGCAGGGAGCGGACAGTCTTCACACCCCGAGAGTTCGTGCAGAGCCAAGAATGGTGATACAGGAGGTAGAGGGGGGGCCAAACAGGTCTAACATCGACCGAGGGGCACCGTTACCTACTCCCGTTGATATCATGGCAATGATCCCTTGGCTGAACGAATATCCTGATCATGTCTCTGCCGGGGTGTTGCGAGACGGTTTTTCATATGGTTTCCGCATCCCGGTGGGGGATTTTCGGGGGGAAGCACAGTGTAAAAACCAACTATCGGTTCAACAAAATACGGCGGTGGTACAGGCAAAGATTGCAAAGGAGGTGGCCCGAGGTCGGGTTACGGGTCCATATGAAAACCCGCCGATTGTTAATTTTGTTTGTTCACCGTTGGGAGTGATCCCCAAGAAGGACCCGGGTGAGTTCAGGTTAATCCATAATTTGTCCGCTCCTAGGGGTCTTTCGGTGAACAATGCGATTGACCCGGGAGTTTGTTCAGTGCGGTATGCATCCTTTGATGAGGCCATCGCCATGTTGAATCGCCTGGGGCCCGGAGCGCTGATGGCTAAATCAGATATCGAGTCAGCGTTCCGGTTGCTCCCGGTACACCCACACGACCAGCGTCTTTTAGGTTTTGTGTTTCAAGGACGCTACTACATGGATAAATGTATGCCGAAGGGTTGCTCCATCTCTTGTGCGTATTTTGAGAAGTTCAGTACTTTTTTGCAATGGGCGTTCACCAGAGCCACGGGCTTTACGCAGGTTATGCATTACCTTGATGACTTTCTGTTTCTGGGGGCAGCTGGGGACACGGAATGTGCACAGGCTTTGAGGGAGTTCTGTAATCTCATGAAACGTTTTGGCGTGCCACTGGCACCAGGTAAGACGGTAGGGCCATCTACTTCACTCGAGTTTCTGGGAATTGAGCTCGATTCAGTAGAGGGGTGCTTCCGTTTGCCCAAAGAAAAGGTAATGAAATTTAAAGCCTCACTTGAAACGTGCCTCGGCGAGAAAAAAGTGACTCTCCATCAGTTGCAACAAGCGGTGGGTCAGCTTAACTTTGCCCTTAGGGTGATACCGATGGCACGCCCCTTTTCCCGCTCTATCGCACAAGCCATGGTTGGCCTCAGGGAAGGGCACCACCGCACACGACTGTCAGCAGAGGTTCGCCAGGATATGCGCATATGGCTGGCATTTCTGGCGGATTTCAACGGTCGCGTCGTGTGGAACAAACCACCAGCTTCCTCCGAGGAGCTGGGGTTGTGGACCGACTCGGCAGGGAGTGTGGGCTTTGGCGCCATCTTTGGTAATCAATGGTCGGCACGAACATGGCCGGCGTGGTGGCACGATGGTGGGCTCACAGGTAACATTGGGTTTCTTGAGCTGTTCCCCATTCTGGTGGCCTTGAAAACATGGCCAGAGGGGTTTCGTGATCGCACTGTGGTGTTCTGGTCTGATAATATGACCGTTGTTGAATGTATCAATAATCAGGCAGCACGCTGCAAATGGATTTTTGAGATTGCTGAAAGAAATTGTCTTGCTATGTATGAGATTAAACGTCCACTTTAGGGCAAGACACGTGCCTGGGGTACTGAACCAGGCGGCTGATGCGCTCTCTCGTTCCCACATGCAGGCCTTCCGGGGTTTTCTGCCCTCAGCGGACTTGGTGGCGGCACCATTTCCCGAAGCTCTCTGGTCTCTCGGTGCCCCGGATTACAAAACCTCGTGGGAGAGAGTCTAGCATCCAGGACAAGGAAGGCATATGAAGGGGCGTTCCGTTCCTATTGGGAATTTTTGGGTTCAGCTAGGGGGGAGCATTGGGGGCAGGAGGAGCATGTCCTGCAATTTCTGGTATCACTACATCAGGCAGGCCGATCACTGGCAACAGCCAATAGGCACAGGGCCGCCATTGCCTTCATGGCTCAGGCGCATGGCATCCAGGACCCCACATCGTCCTTTCTCGTAAAGAAGGCTTTGCGTGGGTGGCAACGCCTTGAGGGTCGTAGGGTGGATGAGAGGCACCCGATTGGTCTAGAAAGGTTGTCCCTGTTAATGTCCGTACTCTCTGCGACATGTTCATCTCAATCAGAGACAGTGCGGTTCCGGGCCGCTTTTGCATTAGCATTCCATGGGGCTATGCGGGTAAGCGAACTGGTGGCGAGGAATAAGCAGGATACGGGGGGAGGTCTGTGTCGAGAGCACATTCAAATTAAGGGGGAGACGATGGTAGTCTCGATAGCCAGGTCCAAGACCGATCAGGGAGCGATCGGGGACTGTGTGGTAGTCCAGCGGATTCCAGGATCTCCCATGTGCCCGGTAAAATGCGTGGAGGAGTATTTAGCGCAGAGGGCGGCATCATGGGGGGGAAGTTTGCTGAGGCACACCAACGCCACCCCACTGACTAGGTTTCAGTTCCAGCGGGTGTTAACAATGGCAATCGCAGCAGCGGGCTTGAAACCGAGCGATTTTGGGACCCATTCCTTCCGGATAGGGGCTGCTACAGAGGCTACAGCCAGGGGTCTGAGTGTTGAAAAGGTGAAACAGTTGGGGCGTTGGTCCTCGAATTGTTATAAAAGGTATGTGCGGTTGCACATGTTGTGAAGCTAATGTCATGCACTCACGCTTCTTGTTTTCTGTTTGGTTTACAGTTTCGCGAGCAGGCTTTGCGGGGCGGACTGTGCAGTTGACCCGACACCTGGGGACCAGCGGTCAAAGATCACCGGCTGAGGAAAAAGTGGTGTGGGTCGTTGGCCACTCATACGTAAGGCGAGCCGCGGACGTATTCAAAGCAGGTGACATGATTCACGTGGCTGGGGAATACGGGTGCAGGGTGACCTTCCACGGAAGGGGCGGACTCTGTATTGACCAGTTTCAGACTTTTATGGAGGGACTGCTAGGGCGGACGAGGTCACCGCCGCCTGTAATCATAGTACATCTTGGGGGCAATGATTTGGTAACCATTGGTCGACGAGTACTTCTCGAGTTAATTTTATCCACAGTGAGTTGGTTGGCAAGAAGGGTTCCGGGGTGCACGATTGCATGGTCACACATGATTCCTAGAAGGGTGTGGCGGGGGGCCCTCTCTGTGCCAGCTTTGAATCAGTCGGTAAAGAAAGTTAATAACAAACTTAGTAGGTTGTTTCGTTCAGGCCAGTTGCATTGTATTCCACATGGATGTATTCGGGGGGACCATATGTATCTTGAAGATGGGGTCCATTTGTCCCGGGAGGGGAATGTCTTACTCATAGGAGACTTCATAGCTTGGTTAAAGTGTTTGTGTAGCCATGACCTTTAGTAGGAGTTTGTGGGGGGTCCGGATAGCCGGTCAACTATCCGGCCTGTGGCGGTAAGGTCATGATCGGTGAGCAGTAATTGGAAGATCCCTAGAGGTGGGGCGCCACCCATTATGGATTGGAGCGCCCGGGGGAGGCGGCCATTGGCCCCTCACACGGGGAGGCGGTACCCCTCTAAGGATGGGGCCGCCGAAAGGGAAGGCGGTCATAGGCCCCTCCCTGGGGAGGAGGGGCTACGGGCCCCTCCTGGGAATTTCCCGGGGCCAGGACATCTGCGACGGCGGATGTGGTAAGCAGTGTGGGGTGGGAGGGGGGTCTACGCTACCTTCTAGACACCTCACGCGAGTCCTCGGACGACCACTAAGATGGCGTCGAGTAAATATGGGGCCCCCGTTAAGACAAGGGAAATTGGAAGTTGGCACAGAGGTACAGTCCTCTGTGCGCCCGCCCCTTACAAGTAAGGGGGGAGTTCTGGTATTAGGGATCTGACACCGGTTACGACCTTGCCGTTGGCCCGTAATGTTAGGATGTACAATTTAATTTTGAGTATATGCATTTGCAGGATGTTTAGAATCGGCTAGGAGAACCTTTGTATTAGAGCTGTGTTAAGGTTAGCCAATAAACATCGTAATGTGAAAATGAAATTGTACATGATATGAAACTGTTATTTTAATGTTTTGATTTTGTTTCATATTTTAATAAATACGGCCGGGAGGGTAACTCCCTCCCTCCTTCCAAAAGTCAAGAACTGTGTCAGTCTTCCCATCCTTGGGGATTGTGTTGGGAGGGGGTGACGGGTATCCCGGCCATATGGAAAGGGGCAACCACTCGGTCCCCCCGAACGTATGGTAGGGTGCCCTGACCCCCCCGGGAAACCATTTTGGGCAGGGGGCGTGTCCCGGCTGGTATGCCCGAAGCGGCGTAGCCGGGGCGCACCTTTTCCCGCCCAAGAAGGGTTGTCCTAGAAACCTGCACCGTTGGCCACGCCCCGTGGGCGGATCGGAGAACAGTACACGCCCTCCCGAGGAAGAATAAAAGAGCAACAATCCAAGGAAGCATCCTCTTGTTCCTGTGCTTGGAAGCTGCACCTCCTCGTTGCACGTGAGCCCGAGACGGAACAAGGAGCCAATTTTGACCCACCCACCAGCCCCTTATGGCAACGATTAGTACTGCAATAAAGTCGATTAACGGTGATATTATTTCTTTTTCAGGTTGTTTAATAAAGTCTGGATTGTCTTTTTTGAGGATAATAAAATGGTTGCTATTTAGCATGTTCTTAGGCGAAGTATCACAGCCTAGTTGAATGATGTGTTACTTGTGTAAATAAAGGTTATTGTGTGATATCCATTCTAACCGTTTATACCGTCCTCATTAGGTTCAAAAATGTCGTATTTATTTTGGTCGGGCGGTAAGGTCATGATCGGTGAGCAGTAATTGGAAGATCCCTAGAGGTGGGGCACCACCCATTATGGATGGGAGCGCCCTGGGGGGAGGCGGCCATTGGCCCCTCACACGGGGAGGCGGTACCCCTCTAAGGATGGGGCCGCCGAAAGGGAAGGCGGTCATAGGCCCCTCCCTGGGGAGGAGGGGCTACGGGCCCCTCCTGGGAATTTCCCAGGGCCAGGACATCCGCGACGGCGGATGTGGTAAGCAATGTGGGGTGGGAGGGAGGTCTACGCTACCTTCTAGACACCTCATACGAGTCCTCGGACGACCACTAAGATGGCGTCGAGTAAATATGGGGCCCCCGTTAAGACAAGGGAAATTGGAAGTTGGCACAGAGGTACAGTCCTCTGTGCGCCCACCCCTTACAAGTAAGGGGGGAGTTCTGGTATTAGGGATCTGACACCGGTTACGACCTTGCCGTTGGCCCGTAATGTTAGGATGTACAATTTAATTTTGAGTATATGCATTTGCAGGATGTTTAGAATCGGCTAGGAGAACCTTTGTATTAGAGCTGTGTTAAGGTTAGCCAATAAACATCGTAATGTGAAAATGAAATTGTACATGATATGAAACTGTTATTTTAATGTTTTGATTTTGTTTCATATTTTAATAAATACGGCCGGGAGGGTAACTCCCTCCCGCCTTCCAAAAGTCAAGAACTGTGTCCGTCTTCCCATCCTTGGGGATTGTGTTGGGAGGGGGTGACGGGTATCCCGGCCATATGTGAACAAGCAAAAAATTTTGCAAAGTCACAGAACGCAGAATTTTGGGCAATTTTGCGTTCTCCGTAGAACGTGAAATTACCGAAATTCCGCGAGTGGAACGCAATTCACCGCCCAGGCCTACTAAAGACTATATTAGAATTAAAAGAGATGTACTGGTGGCCAGGAATAAATGCACACATTCACACATTTGTAATTAACCGAAATGACTGCAATAGAGATCGCAGCACAGAACGCCACCAGATTCCTGACTATAGCATAGTCAGCCCAGTACAGACACCATTGTTAGACAGCATTAGACTTTCTACACTTAGACGTCCCTGTGGACAAATGCGGTCCCAAAAACATTAAGACAAGGTTCATTTGGATGTGGCCCCAGCTCTCGGCTGACGCTCGAACTGTTATAAAACATTTGTGAGTCTGGAACGCTACATTCTGACAAGGGTCCTGCGTTTAGCTCTCGAGCTTACAAGGTGGCTATGGCCAAATTGGGTGTTGCATTGCGGTACTCTAGTCCATTCCATCCTGAGGGAAATTCGGTAGTGGAGAGAAAAAAACGTGACATAAAGCAATCTATAACAGCTAGGGTATTAGGTTCGGGTGACAGGTGGGTCAAGCATCTAATAAGTGTCCAACTTAGTTTTAACAATCTGCCAAGAAGTTCTCTAGGGGGTATCACTCCAAATGAAGTCCTTTTTGCGACCAGAATGTTAGTATTGGACCTCGATTGTCAGACTTCAATGGTAAACCAAAAACCCTTTGATTTCAAAGACTGTTTGGCGGTTTTACAGGACTTAAATGAAATAAGAATGAAACAAAGTAATGTGTTCCTGAAGCCAACCACCACTGAAGAAAACCCGACCATCCAGTAAGGCCTGTCCTAAGCTTGGGAATCTAGTCAGAGAAAAGATCACGGACAAGAAGGAATTCGGGCCTTCTTACAGACAACCAGTACCTGTCCTAGCAATCCATGGATCAAGAACAGTATTACTGCTACACCTTGCTGGTAAAAAGGAGAACAGGTTTGTGTCAATCGACCTGGTCAAACCACACCATGTGGCCGATTATAAGCAGTAGGCCAAGTGGACTCCGACCAAGTAGCAGACGCCCTAATCTGGCTACTATCCAAGAGGTTCAAACTGAGAGACTCATCACCTTTGAAGAATCTGCAGTGCGAAATGAAGGACTAAGCAAAAAAATGCTATGGAACTTGTACCTCTTGAAACCCCAATAACAGTTTGTCAAGAAACACCTGTCTACAATGAATTAACTAGTGATCAAGTGGTTCCAGCGATTTCACTGAATCCTGATGCAATCCCAATAATTCACAGAACTGCCTCTGGCTATTTCATTAACTTTGATACGTTTTCTGAGAATCCCAGCGAACCTGAAACAAAGCCAGTAAAAAGAACTTTCAAAGAACAAGCAACAGAACTTTTTCATCACCTGGAAAAGACTTAACTGGTTTCACCATAAATTGAGCTTTGGATTGTGTTAGGTGTGATTTTTCTTCTACTTTGGTTGACTCAGGTGATAACTTTGGGAATGCTGATAAATGGAAGATATTTCAAAAAGGACACAGCAAGAAAGAACATCAAATTACTACTCAAGCCACACAAATCATCTCATTGTGAACAAAGAGGCTTGTCAACAGTGAACATCACAGCCGTTGCTGTACCTGGTGGTATAGCTTGGGACAGAACTGACTATAACATTTTTGGCCTGTCGGAGCTGTTGAAGATTCCACTCCAGTTCAATATTTCCTTGAATGACTTTGCTTCATCTAGTACCTTTTCTGATGATTGGGACTTCAAGACTGTTAATAATATGATGTCAGACTTACAAATGTCTGCAGTATTCATAAATCATGAATATTTAGAAGGTTCATCCAACTATGAACAAATGTATTGTTATAATCATTAGGGTCACCATTTCTTGCACAAATCTGGAAATGTATTTGTCCTACACCACCAAAGGATAGCTCACCAAAGGGTAGCTCAAAAACATTTTCAAGAACATTTCCGTACTTTTCAGGGTTCAATGTATCAATGCTGAAACGTTTTACTTTAGAAATGTAAACAACGCAGGCATGACAAGTATGTTGACAAATACCAAATAGATTTATTCTGCAGCCTTTTATGCCCAACTGTCCGAACTAGGTTTCGACTATTGAAAAGACAACATTGACACGAAAACTGTCTCGAGCACAAAAGATTGGCAGGTCCAGGGTGTAGAAGCTTTGTTTAGAGCCTGTATCATCCCTGAGCAAATTATGTTTTTGAATGACACTGTCCAACAAACGTCTTGCCTTGGGTTAGCCAGAATGAAAGTCCTGAACAATCCGTCCATACTTACACCAACAACTGATAGTAACACTTCAGAGGGGGAGGTCGACGTACATACTATTTAGCATCACAACAGAACAGATCCAGATTGGAATAAATGGTTGATCTGGCCCACGGACACAAACAACTGTGAAGATAGATTCATGAACAAAACACAGGTTTTCACATTCACTAGGTTGGACCCAAGATATGTTCAAAGACAGCATCCAGGAATAGTAACATACAGTGTAGGGAAACTGTGCCTTGAATGGCTACATAGATCTACACTCAAGGATGTAAAGCAACACTTATCTTTACCTAAAGATGACGCTGATCTTAGGGAATTCTTGCTAGGACCAAGAAAACCGCATCATAAACGTTTTATAGATGCCTCTATCTATGCTGCTTATAATGAAGCATGGAAGAGTACGCAAGCAGAGACTGCAGAACAAATACGAGAAATTGATCGTATTAATTTAGAGAAAACTCTCTTTGTAGTTGACAATGGATTAAAGACTCTGTTGTCCAGGATATATTCATTGGACAGCATAGTGTCTTCTGCCTTAGACATCATGGAACAGGACTTGGTCATGCTGCAACATGGTCAGTCGCAATTACATTCTGTCATGCTATTAGGCTGGATGTTACAAAACCTACGTTCAGGCTATGTGCCTTGGCGTTTAATCAATACTACTTCACTGTTTTCAGAATTCAATCTCATTGATAAACAAATCAAATTGGCATAAAGGGGAGCAGACTATACAGTGCTGAGACTTGAAAAACTGGAAAGATTGACATTTACAGTCGCTGAAAAGCCAGCCACTGAATGGATTATACATGGAACAATCAATCTGCCTGTTACAATTTTCCATTTTCAGTATTGCCTAAAACATATACCAGCAGGCACATATGAAAGGTTGGATAAAAAATACATCAAGACATCCTAGTAATTACCGTACACACACAGATGTTGGAGTGGGGGAACAGAAGTGTTTCTTAGTGGTACAAATTGTGAAAACGCACTAAGCGGTTCTCTCCTTTGTCAGGGTATTAATTTACACAGGGCCTGCGATGGTTCCTCTACCAACTTGTCCTGCCACCTGCAAGGTTCACCAGCTGCAGTAATTGATCCAATTTTTGGACAACTCTCTAATGGAAGTTACCTCATGTTGAACGATCGCAGTTTCTGTGGCATGTTGCCAGGTTTACCCTATCTAGTAATAGACATCTTCACCATTGCAGATCACGCCACGGACCGATACAGGCAGCCGGACAGACTGACTGGATACAGCCCCATTGATGTGATTTTAGATGTGACACCAAAATTTGGGCCCCTAGATTTGACTTGGAATAATTCTTGAGTCTGTCCGGTTTTCACTAATACGGTGGCATTATTGATGAGCACACCGCTACAGAGCGGACGTTCTCGGGGATTTTCACCTGCAAACTACAATCTTTTGACACCCTGACCGGGTAGGAACTATCACCGGTTAAGGGGGATTGATCCTCTTGCTATATACAAGCGGAAGCCCTGAAGAGTCCGAGTTTATGTATATTCAGACGAAACATGTGTCAGCTGGCGCTGTCTAGTTTTGAGTATTAAAGCTACAAGATAAAACGATGCTTCAGATATTCTTTCTTACATTTGTGGAATTTGAATATATTGTACATATTTCATGTATTTGTATATATGTGTGCACAAGTAACTGTTGACTTATTACACAGGTATTTTTTGTAACATCAGCTCCCGAGGGATTTGTAGGGTCATCCCTCCTCTTGTAGCACCATCTTATTACGCCATTTTTTAAGATAATTGAACAGAAATTGAGCTGTGCGCAATACTTCCCTAACATGTTGAACTCTTTTCCGTTGATAGCATTTAGCATAGTGTCTTGTGCCATAGACATCATGGAACAGGACTTGGTCATGTTGCAAAATGGTCAGTCGCAATTACGTTCTGTCATGCTATTAGGCTGGACGTTACAAAACCTACGTTCAGGCTATGTGCCTTGGCATTTAATCAATACTACTTCACTGTTTTCAGAATTCAATCTCATTGATAAACAAATCAAATTGGCATAAAGGGGAGCAGACTATACAGTGCTGAGACTTGAAAAACTGGAAAGATTGCCATTTACATTCGCTGAAAAACGAGCCACTGAATGGATTATACATGGAACAATCACTCTGCCTGTTACAATTTTCCATTTTCAGTATTACCTAAAACATATACCAGCAGGCACATATGAAAGGTTGGATAAAAAATACATCAAGACATCCAGGTAATTACCGTATGCACACAGATGTTGGAGTGGGGGAAGAGTGGTACAAATTGTGAAAACGCACTAAGCAGTTCTCTCCTTTGTCAGGGTAATAATTTACACAGGGCCTGCGATGGTTCCTCTACCAACTTGTCCTGCCACCTGCAATGTTCACCAGCTGCAGTGATTGATCCATTTTTTGGACAACTTTCTAATGGAAGTTACCTCATGTTGAACGATCGCAGCTTCTGTGGCATGATGCCAAGTTTACCCTAGCTAGTAACTGTGTCAGCCAGGGTCAATTGCTGTCTGTATGCAAGTATTGTTTCTAAAGACCAAGACAGACAGGGAGTCGCCTTTATGGCGTTCACTGAACCTCTCTTCTATACGAATTGATACTTTAAGCAGAATGAAAGCCATTCTTTTGCAAAAAACTGTGCCACTGATCTCGGCCAAAGAGACCTATGATCTGCAAGTCGCAAGGCGGAGATGCATGCCCTATTAAATACAAACTGCCCTGTAAATTGTTTAGAAAAGTTAAGTTGTATCTTAAACATGTCTGATATGAGTGGTATTGTACATGTATTTAAGACCAAATTTTCTGGACTGTTACCAGCTTTAGAAGCAGTCCTAGGAATAGTTCCAAACTACGTGCACTCAGTGTTTGGTGGACTACCTCTCATTTTGGGACTCGCTGCAGGGATACTATTTTTGCTCCTCCTGCTACGATATGGCACGCCACTTCACCAGCGACACCCAGTTCTCCATGGAGACAACTCTACTGGTGATGAAGTGTTGTGAGCGCATCGTCCAAATGTTGGGATTAGCTCGTTTACGAGAATTAAATACCACATGGTTTCTGTCAATCAGACCAATTTGGCAAGATTGCGGCTTACCTGTTCTACGCTGCCTGCTATGCGTAGAAGAATGCGTGTTAGACTTATGTCTCACACTCCCATCAGTCATGCCAACGGATGTTGATACTTTGCTTGAACCAGTAACAGCCCATGCACTGTGTTACCCCAGAGGCTACCAATTCTGATGACAGCCTTCATTGAGATCTCACAGACACAAAATGCTGACGGTGAGGTATGAGAGGAAACAGGCACACAGATATCATCCACTTCAAACATTGCTACTGCGACCAATGCTGACAGCAATGCTTCACATATATGTGCAGTTAATCTTCTAAATGAGGTAATCCAACTTTCACCTACAATGGTAGACAACTTTTTTACAGTCTTAGAAGATTTGATGTTTTCTCCAAACAATAACATTGACTTTCGATTTGGCACACAGTGTTCTGAGAGACTTTGAATTCGACCTTCATTTTTCCAAAACAAAGTTCTAACTTTGGGACTCTTTGTCCTATGATTAAGTTTTTTTTTTCCAAATTTGTATTTTTACCCTTTTTGGCACAAAGTAATCTGCTTAAAGGAGAACTATTCATAGAGAAAAAGAATTCTTTGAAAAAACTTCCAGACACAATATTTGACCTTGTCCACATGACAGTTTTATGTATTCTAACATGAAATGGTTTCGGCCCTTTTTCTTCTGTATTTACGAGCCATTTCATAAATGTATATTTTCATGATTCATTCCGAGATCATTTACAAATGTCAACATATATGCTTAGAATGAAACATTGCTTTTAATATGTACAGCACCAATGCGCTTTTGTGTACAACCAGTACCATTGCATTATTATGTGTTTTGGGTGGGTTTCAACACATCATGTTTTGATATGTTTAACGTGTTTAGAACTTAGCAATGTCGTACATAAGAAAGTAGAGAGGGTGTTGTATGGCGTTTTAGATTCTGAATTAATTTTCCCACATTCATGCCCTTATATAGGCATAGAAATCAAGCCCTTATTTAGGCATAGCCCATGCTACCCAAGTACAGGCATGGTTACTTCCATCCGTTCATCAACGTTACAACGATTTCTGGGAAAACCAGACTCTTAAGCAGAAGGGACTTCCCCTAGCCTGGATATTGATTTGACCAAGAAACTCATTATTATGCAGGAACAGCTTTTCCTTAGGGGTTCATCCATGACGTCCATATGCCCGACGTTATGTCAAAGCTGGCATTCCTAAACACCTTCAAGGTATAAATATACGATACCTTTACTTGCTATAGCAAAGCACAGTGTGGTGTGGTTCGGTGCAGTTTGACGGCATACTTGCCAGACGCAGCTCGCTACAGCAAGTGCCGAAGGAAAGCGACTCTCCAGCTGACGCACTGACAAGAAGCTGTCCTCCTCTGCTGAGAATCCAGCTCCAGTGTTTCTGACTTCCCTTGCGGTGTGTTGGGAAATCAAGTCCGAGACAGAGATACCAACCTCCTTCATTCTAAGGTATGGAGCTGATTAGAACCTAGAGAAACCTTTGGCAATTCTTGGCAGACCTAAAACTTATGCTAAACAATACTTACTTCTTCCTTCGTACTAGACCTAGGTTATGTACATTAGGGTAGGCGTATTTCAGAAGCACCAGTTGAGTATTTTAGCCTGTGTTATTTATGTATGTATTTTTTATATGGCTTAGAAACCATACAATGCTATTACAGTATTATTTTATAATACTTTTCTCGCTGTACGCATTATACTTTGCATTCTGTCTAAGGATTGTAGCAATTCACCTCTCTTGCATGAGAAAGAAGAATGTTCAATAAACCTTTTATTGAAAACGCCCGTCTCACTATTCCTCTGCTACTCTGTGGAAACGAAGCATGCACAATTGACTGAGTAAAATAGTTATCTATTGTTTCTACGACTCTGAAGATATTTTCCAGTCCTAGGGAAACAAAGTTCTCATGTTTATGCAGTTGTCATAAACTATTTCCTTCTTGTGTATTCGAGAAAGTTTCTAGTGACCTCTGAGCTAGCTGGTACTCACAATTAACTTTAGTATATTCGATAGAGATCTACTGACCTAAGTCCTACGTCAAATCTATAGGATATATTATTTCAATGCGCAGAGCCTATTGGGAATATAGGAACTACAATACATTACCTCCCCACACCTGACATCTCTGGGTAAATGTGAGTAGGGGTCTCTGAGAAAGCACAACTAGCCTACTCAGATTTGACCCTTAAATAGGAACCAAGCCAACATTGGCAGCACCATGTCAGGTAGTTCCTACAAATCTGTATAAAATGTGCACATTCAGCCAACAGAAACTAAGGGATTGGTGTCCAGACTGATTCCAGACACCCCCAAATGATATGCTAGTCTGTAGATCAGCAAGCTCACATGCCACTATAAGCCCTCCAACCTTACCAAGGAGCAAATAGCTTCTGGCAACTATCAAACATGACAACCCTGACCCTTCAGGGATCATGAAAACAATGCAGTACTTTTTGCTCAGTCACTCGTGCTCACTCTGTCTCAGAGAGAAATACGGAATAAATGATGGGGACATTTTCATTAAGCATTTATTGAACCAGCGTCATTCTAGTATAAAATATGTGTGCTGCAACAACCATTAGACAGAAACAGATATATACGGTTATAAGCATCAAAAGAGTAAATAAAAGGTAGAATTCTACCATGGTGCTAAAACAGTGAATATATGCAGGCATATAGATACATGGCAGTAATCACGATTACTCCTAAAATGCAAACCCTCCCTAAAAGTACCTAAATGTACCTAGCATGTACGTAGGTGTATAGCCAAGAATCTCCCTAGAAAAGAGCCAACCCCATTACCTGATGGGAGAGAACGAAGAGCCCTGTCTTGGTATGGTGTTGAACACCCCACAAGGGATGTGAGACCATTGCCTGCTGGAGTGCTTTCTTGCAGGAACTTCAGCGTCTCGTAACAGCATGGAAGCTTCTCCTACAAACATGCCCAGCGAAGATGTGGTACTTATATACTCAAAAAGTGCCCTCAGGTGTTCTACCTAGATGTATCATGGTACTGTATGACAGCCAAGGATGATGATAGTGGTGACCCTTTTACAGAGGTATTATGCAGAAGATAATAATCCTGCTGTGATACTAAGAATCCTCATGCAGAATAAATCAGGCTAGTTTTGAAGAAAACCACACAACATTTATTCGGCACATAACTAGGTAAAATGTCAGCGCCAGAACTGTTATGTACAGGAATTTATATAGCGCAAATCACCACTGGTTTCTAAGCGCTTGCTTAGGGAACCCGTCCTGGTATTCTCCTGTGAGATAACCCCAGGCAGGGTATCCTCAAGGTGAAAGCCAGGCATCCCGCCGCGAGGGGCCGTTGTGGAGATTAAGCAAGCTATTGCCCAGAGTCGCAGAGTGTGAACCCATGAATCGAGTAGGCACCGGAGCGAGAATTGTTGCGTCCGTGGACATTTTTAGGACTCAAGACCCCGCCGAGCTGGGAACTGAACCCTGGTTCCGGGCTGACCTCTGCTTCCAGGTTTGCCTCCTCTAACCAGTGAGCCACACTCCTCCACGAGCAATATCTGACAAATGTTGGAAAAGGGTCATGCAACTACCTAGGCCAATATTGGAGCACATTGGGGTTCATAAAAGAAGTCCAAAATTTTCAGCAGGGCAAGGCATCAGGCTGTGGCTGAGGACTCCACAAGGTCGGATAACGGTCAGACAAGGTCTCTTTGAAGCTATTTACTTTTGATGGGAAGGTCAGAGGAGAATAAATTCAAATTGTGTCCCTAATGAAGGTCCCTCACCCCTGAATATTTGTCTTGCCTTAATCCAGTCAAGATTGATATATTCGCACTTAGTCACTTTTTTTGGAGCTCAGATTCATCAAGCAGGGCAAGGCTGCAGATGGCAACCACGCCACAAGGCTGTATATCTTCTCAGTGAGATCCTGCTGAATCAGAATTGCTCCTAAAGAAAAGCTCCGAGTGGGATAAACCTGAATCTTCAACCCAGAGGTAGCCCACCTTAAATGGACCATCTTTGTAGGTTTGTACCGGTCCTCCAGAGGTCTTTAGAGCCAAACTGTTTCTAAGTCCCAGGTTTCTCAGGATGTTAGGAGTACACTTTTACATAGCCAGGGTTCCAAGATCTCAGGAACAGCACTTGTGAGTCAAGACGCACTCCAGCAGAAGCCACCAGTATGATTTAGGGCAGGCCAAGGTGGAACTGGTGAGCTGGGGTGATGCAGGAAAGTCCTCTTGTAGCCTGTTGTGTACCTGTTGCTTGAACAGGAGGTCAGCCTCTTTACCCTTGGAGTCCACTTCTTTGTCATGTGTACAAGAGGGAGAGTATGTCCAGTCATTCAAGGCACTCCTCATGCTTCAGGAAGCATTTACATACATCAATGTAAACCGCCCAATATCCATAAGCAAACTTGCAAAGTTTGCAGATATTTTGTCGCAGATCACATTGAACGAGAGAGAAGATGTAAGAAATTGGATAATTGGTTGAGGGTGGTGGTTGCCCCTCTCTGGCAACAACCACAATCCTTGTCAAGGTGAATCACAAAAGTCACTAAGCTCTTGGTAGCTTGGCACTAAAGCAGTCAGCTTGATTTGAAAGTAATGTGTAAAGTATTCATACAGCACACAAACAGTAATAACATTAACAGATTGTACAAGAAGCATTCCAAAACAATATAAAAAGTAGAGTACATTTTATTAGATAAAATGACACTAGAAGAACAAAAATCTAATGAATAGAACCAGTGTTATGAACATTTTTAGTGAAAATAGCACCTAAAAGCACAAAGCACCACTTGTGCTCATAAAGGGCCAGATGTAGGTAAGTATATTTCACTGATTCATAAATACAGAATTTTACCGATTCGGTATTTATGAATCGGTAAAATAGAAGAGGGGAGATTCAGGTAGAATCGGTAAATACCGATTCGGTAATGCCCCTTGATTCCTATGGACATTGAAGCCCACAGGAATCAATGGGCATTACCGAATCGGTATTTACCGATTCGGTAAATACCGAATGTTGCAAGGGTGCAGGGGGTGTCACTTTGACACCCTCTAGCACCCCGGATTCAGGCACGTGTGACATGTGGCACACAGACATGCCCTAAGGGCATGTCTGTCTGTCACATGGCATAGGTGTGCATGCACACCTGGAATCGGTATTTTACCACCCAATTGGATTGGGTGGTAAAATACCGATTCGGTAAGGCCTGTGGGACTCAGAAGAGTCCCACCTACATCTCAAAATTACCGAATCGGTAAAAATACTGATTCAGTATTTTACCAATTCGGTAAATTTACCGAATTGGTAAAATAGGGCCCCTACATGCCAAATACTAAATACCGGTCAGTAACGGCGGAAATCGGCCGTTACCGACCGGTATTTTGGCTCCTACATCTGGCCCCTAGTCCCCAGGTGAAAGTCACAAGTTGAAGCAGGGCCGTGATAGAGCTAGGTTGGATACAGAGACCTGGTTAGTTCTCGCTGAAGAGTTACCTTCAAAGTCCAGCTCAAAGTTGCAGGAGGCCACGGGAAAACGGTCAAGCGTCTCAGACTGTCAGTGCCTAATTTAGGCTAGTGGTTTCTAGTGCTCATCGCTGGCACTTAATTGTCAACACTGATACTTATGATGGTCTACCCATGACAGCGCTGTCTTTCTATTTTAAAAATGAGCACAACAGCAGTAGTGTATTAATTCAATATACATTAAAGGGGACTAATACCGACTTCCTAAGTCATTCTTATAGTGTATCATTGGCAGCACTGACACGACAACGGTGGTGCGAACAGCAGTGGTCTCATGACAAGGGCCCTGGCACTTATGTTTTTACAAATTAAGTACTGCAGGCGGTCTTTGCTGTGGCTTCCTGTTGGTGATCGTAGTGTGCTGTTGGTGCTGTAGTGCAAAGTACGGGTCTTGTGTCGCTGGTTGTCACTAGTGGCTGACATGTAGAGCAGGTCTCACTAGACCTTTGCATTGGAGGTCATTGTTGTCAGCAGAGTCTTAGCTCAAACAGGCCCAATCACTGTCATGAGGAGCCCAAACTTCACGACTTTCAGATTTTCTGGAGGAGGAGTATTCTCTGATGCTAGCCAAGGGTACAGGGGCTGGGGAGGCACCTCTAAGGGATAAGGGACTCACTCAAGCAGAGGCCAGCAGGGTTTTGGGAGGTCCAGTTGTAAGACCAGGCAGGTTCACTTGCAGTAGGTCTACTGGACAGTTACAGGGGGATCTGAAGCTTGTTGCATCCCTGTAGTTCACACAGGAGGTCAGCCAACTGATCCTTGGAGTCACTCTGGTTTGCCTAGGATGAGGGTAAGCAGGTCCAGTCTTTGTTCCCAGATGGAAAGGTAGTCCTTCAAGGAGCAGGGCAGTCCTCTGGCAGCAGGGCAGTCCCTCTTCTGTAACTTCCATGGGTCCAAGCATGTTCTAAAGAGTGGATTGTGAGGTCCAATGTTTACACCTGGTGCAAACTTTTGTGTGGGGAGACTAAATATTCCTCTGTCCCTGTCAAGGCTCCAAACAGTCTGGGTTGACTAAAGGCAGAGCATACCTGGTATCACATTCCTTTGTGTGTGTAGGAGGGAAAGCCTTTGAAGTGGAAGGCTGGGTGCATCCTGCCATGATGTCACTTCTTGTCCACACCTAAGCCCCCTTTGTGTTACTGTCTGGAAGCAGTACACAAACCTCAACAGAAGAGCCATATAATGTAAGATAAGGTGGATTTATAGAGTGCTGCTTGTCACCTGTGAGGGTATCCAGGCACTGAGTAGGTGAGTGTAGTCACGTGTTGAGGGTGGGCCTGAGTACAGCCAGTCTTGGTGGTCTCGCAAGAAGACTAATTGAAAAACCAGGTCTTCGGCTTCTGGAATTTAAGAATGTGAGGTTGAGACCCTGATGTGTGTGGGAAGTAATTTCAGGATTTGGCAGCTTGGTACAAGAATAATGACCTCTTGTGCTGCTACTGTGGATGTGATGTGTGTGTGTGAGTGAGAGTCATGCTGAGCAAAGTTGTCTGGTGGGTTGGTGGAAGTGAAGCTGCTGATCGAGGTATGCAGGTTCTGTATTGTGTAGTGACTTGAATGTGGGTGTGTGAAAAGTTTGAACTGCCAGAGCTTCTGGTTTGGGGCAGTGGAGCTACCTGAGGGTTTGTGTGATATGGGTTTGGCGCGAGAGTTTGAGGACGAGTCTGTTGGTGGCATTTTGGATGTTTTGAAGTCTATGAAGAAGATGGGTTGGGATGCCGGTGTAGAGTGCATTGCTGTAGTCCAATCTGCTTGTGGCTAGCGTTGACCTTGGACTTCATGGTGAGGGTGGTGTCTAGGATGAGGGCTAGATTCATAATATGGTTGGTTGGTGTTGGTGTGGCTCCGAGCTTGGTGGTCCACCCGGTGGAATTCCAAGGTGAGCTCTTATTCCCAAAGATCAGTACTTGAGTTTAGTCAGTGTTCAGCTTGAGGAACTTTTCTTTCATTCAATTGGCCTTGCTAATCCTGCACTGTTTGAAGTTTGCTTTGTTGGTGACGGTGTAATCTGAGAGGGAAAGAATTAGCTGGGTGTCCTCAGCGTAGGAGATTTTGTTGAATTTGTGGGATCTGATTATGTTAGCCAGAGGAGTCATGTACATGTTGAAAATTGCAGGACTTAGAGATGATCCTTGTGGGACTCTACAGATGAGGTCATTGGGTTCTGATGTAAATGGCATTAGCCTGACTCATTGGGTTTTTCTGGAGAGAAAATAAGCTTTCTATTTGAGTGCTGGTCCCTGTGTTCCAACTGCATGTAGTCTGGTGATGAGTGTGTGGTGAGAGATTGTGTCAAAGTGGTGGAGAGGTTGAGGGGAATAAGGGCAGCAGTCTGTCCATGGTTGAGGATGGTGCATATGTCATCTGTGGCGGCGATGAGAGCTGTTTTGGTGCTGTGGTTGTTTCTGAATCCTGATTGCGAATCATCCAGGATTTAATGACATTCTAGTTCGGCAGAGAGTTGTCTGCTAATGGTCTTCTCAATTACTTTTGCTGGAAAGAGGAGATGCGAGATGGGTCAGTAGTTACTGAGTACTTCATGGTCAAGTGAGGATTTTTTGAGGAAGGCCTTAACTTTGGTGTGTTTCCAGCTATCTGGGCACGAGGATCTCTTGATGGCAGTATTGGGGATTGAAGTGTGTGCAGCGCTGACTGTGGCCCTTCCCAGGATGTAGATATAGTAGGTGTAGGGGGCTGTGGGCGCCCCTGAGTGGACTGTCATCATTACTGCCTCAGAGTTCTCAATGTATAGAGGGTTCCATGCTGTCAGTTGACTGTCTTTGGTTGATTACCTTACCAGGCTTGGATGGTCGATTGGGGTGAATGGGGTTCAAAGTTGCTGTAGATGTTGATGATTTCTTTCTAAGAAGAAATTGGAGAGGTTGTTTTAGAGTTTCTATGAAGGGGTGCTGGTGTTGGCTGCAGCTGTTGAGTTGGTAAATTCCTTGACAATGGCAAAAGGATTCTTGCAGTTGTTCGATTCGACAGGTTCGATTCTCAGGGTCACTGCCTCATTCTTGGTCTTATTCACTTGGTGGTGATAGTGTTTAAGTATGGCCTTGTAGATGTTTCTCGCCGTGCTTCCTCTGGTGGTTCTCTATTTCGTTTGAATTGTTTGAAAATTTTCTTGGATTTGTTGAGGTCAGTGTTGTAACAGCTAGCTTGTTTGATGGATATTTTGGGCTAGGTGTTTTTCAGGGGTGAGAGGGCATTGGAGCAGGTTGCGATTCAAGTCTTGAAGTTGTTTGTGTTATTGATGAGGTCGTTGGTGGGATCTGGATGGTTTAGTTAGAAGGCGCTGAGCTATTTCTTTCTGTAACTTTCTTCAAGCAGCAGCTTGGGGTGCAGCTACACTCAGCAGGGGTGGTTGGTGGCCCTCTCATGTTGAAGTGAATGATATGGTACATCCATAAGAGTGAACTGCTATGCCTGCCTTTAACCTTGTTGCTGGAGGAGAAGATGGAGTACAGGAAGTGTCCATTGATGTGGAAAGGGTCTTGTACGAGCTGAGTGAGGCCAATGTTTTGTAAACCTTAGAGCAAGTATGGTGGAGTTGGAATTTGTGGGGTCCTCAAGATGAAAGTTGAGATTACTTAGAAGTATGACATCTTTGGTGCACTTGGTGAGGAGTGTGGTAAGGTTGGTGAGGAGGTTGCTGAAGGGGGTGTGAGGTCCTGGGGGCCGGTAGGCGAGGTTTTACTGTCTGAAGGAAGCTTGATTTCATCCATAAAAGTGGCTTCCCGGTTAGTGTAATAGGTACACTCTATGGTATTTCTATGGATGATAGTCCTCCTCCTGGTTTATGAGGTGCAGGATATTCTACCCAGTAGGGATGGCTGCAGCTATATATGGTGCCTACGTGGGGTTGAGCCAGGTTTCGGTGAAGAAAAGTAGGTCCAGTGCGTTAGAGTCGACAAGGTCCCAATTCTCATTGGAGTGGTTGCCAAGTGGGCGTGTGTTGGGAGAATGCATGAGGGTGAGTGTTGTTGTGCTGAGTGGGTGTATGGTTCTGCATGAGTGCTGGTCTTGAGTTTTGACTTGGTGGGGGTGCAGTGTGTGTGTGGGCGATGAGAGCAGGTGTATGGATGCATGGGAAGTGGCAATGCAAGCAGGCAAAGAGGCTACCCGTGGACTGAGGTGCTTCTTGCCAGCAGCGTTTATGGTGGCGTCCAGGGTTGAACAGGTGGAGTTCATCTGAGGTGTGGCTCTGGGAGGTGTTTGGACCCAGACCTGGACTGGTGCCGCTGGGCACGGTCCAGGCACAGACGAGGCAGACTGGCATGCCTTTGGTGCACTGGTGGTGCAGTAGCACTGCACCCTCCATTAGGTAGTGTGGAATTCAAAAACCTTGGAGTCCTTTAAAAGCAATAAGAGGCTGACACAGAATTCTGAAATATCAAAGGACAGTTTATTACACTCATGTGAGGTGAGGCTGCGTCGCCCAAAAGCCATGGCAAATGAATGAGGCAGTCTGAGGAAGTCAGAAGGCTGATGCCTTATATACATTTCAGACTTACACAGTAAGCATACATAAAAGGGGGCAGTCTTGTATTCCTGTGAGCACACAAGGAATACCTAATAAGGACATGTGGAACCAAGTGGGAGGAGCTAACAGTTTCAGAACGTAGTGAACACAATCCTATGTAAAACTTAATCAGTAACAGATGCAAACTCTACCAGGCATTTCTGAGCATGCGTGGAAGTGGAGGAGGCTAAATATATCTTGTTACTAGGCAGACTTCAGGCGCAGCTAAAAGGAAGGTAGGACAATACAGATAGTGAGCACATGGCAGCACATGGTAGTCAAGATGGCCTCCAGAAACTAAAATGGCTTCTAAAAAACGGATAAGATAACTTCTAAATGCGAAATGGCTTCTGCTAACGCTAACCCATTTATGCTAATTTACAACAGATGGCCCTTTTAGCGTTTGCTGAAGACATTCGTATTACTCAGTAGGAACATGGAAAACAGGTGCTCATTAATTTGAACATAATTTCGTCAATTTTCTAATTCATTGCTAGATAACCATTTCCATTCTAAACATTTCAGCAAGGGGATGACCAGGAATACTAAAGAACGGGACATTAGGTCATAAGCATACATACAAACAATAGGAAGAAATAATGACTACTATTACAGAAAAAATTAGCATTTTCACAACCCTAAGCAATAGCAAATCCTAAAATCTTTCAGAAAACACTATATACTCATGAAAAAAATGGTGGCAATGCAATCCTTCAATGCTCTCAAATGGGATAAGGATATTCTTCACAGAGAATGAACTTCTATTCTACCTGTGCTAAAAAGAATATTACTCTAAAATACTACAGGCAAAACAATAAAAAATTAATTCCACAACACCCAGTGTCTTCACTTTTCAGGAATTACTTCTATAACCACGACTTATGCCCAGAGTCCAATTCCAAGTCTCTCTGGCAGACTTTTATTGCTCATCGAATCTCTTCATCCATCGCTGCAAGGGCCTCATCATTTCAGGCCTTCCATAGAAATGTATCTCAGCATCCGTTGGAGTGCCCTTTTTGGCAAACACTCATAGTTCAGTCAAAAGTCTCAAGTTCACAAGGGCAGTACACCAGTGTCTCTCATCTGCGGCAGACACTACGGCAGACACTACAAATGATGTGCTCTTCGTGATCAAGGGCACAAAGCATCTCGTGCAGATCCAAGCACTGTCAAGGAAACTCCTTTAGCAAATCAACAGCACTTTCAAACTCCAACACTCCTCGTTCGGTGTCAGAGGACGCTCAAGCTGCTCGTTCATGGGCACCATAAGATAGTGCCTCTCGCCAATCTCGAATTCTCCATTTCATTTCTTTTTCGTTGGAGCAAAGGTGAAAAAGGGAACGGTGTGGCCAACTTAGACCAAGGCTCAGGCCAAGACACAGACCAAAGGACTCAAGGGCTTCAGGCCAAAACTTAGGCCAAGGACTCAAGGGGCTGTACACTGTCAGAGGTTGCCAGTACATAACAGGTACCTTTTTGCGCTTTTATTTTCCAATTCAAATTCTGTTGCAAAACCAAAAGGACTCCTTTTCTTCTGTCGTGGAACGCTGGGCAGTAGAGTGAACAAAGAACTAGGGTATACCATTGATGGCATGCAGATTCCTTACTGGGTGCTGGGACTATAAACCAAAACTTCCTGCTTTTATCTATGGCTGTCAAGGATAGGAATTCGAATTCATCTTTGTCATTCGTTCTGCAGGTGTCACTCTCCCTTTGACTCTGGAGAATCCTGCAGAACCTATCAATATAGAAGATATGACACAATTGTTAGTTTCCTTCAATTGTTGTACAAAAACAATTCAATATTTAACAAGGGGATTGCAATCAGTTACCCTACAATCTTCAAGAGAGTGGTCATACACTATGAGACTTATCATAATTTAAAATGCATTATCATTCTCATAGAGCGCAAAGCAATGACTCTAGCTTCTTCAATTGTGTTTCCATATGAGAGCATGTCTTCTATCATCTAGGGGTAGGCAATTACATAAACATTTTATCTGAGTGGAAGTCCTTACATATAGGGGCATCATCTAATGGGTAAACATTTTCCCAAATGAGAAAATCTGAGTGTTCCTAAATCCCTCACCTAAAACATTTCAAAAACGAATTTACATAACAGATGATCAGGGGCATTCATACAATGGCTAATTTATCAAAAATGCGAAAACAGAGAAAAAACAAGAGTACAAACTCCTAATGTTTCCATTATTAGAACACATGTGGTCCATCAAACATTAAAACAGCAGCTAAAAGAACTGAGAACCTAATTAGAATGGGCATTACATTTTTTTCACATTCAAGAATGAACATACAGTGTCTCCTATTGAGATGAGAAACTTTCCTTATTATATTTAAAAAAAAATCAGTTAACCAGTCTATCACTAAGCTGACAGTCGGACTGGAAAGCATCAAAAATATAGGCCTAAAGAAAAAGTCTAAAGAGAAAGAAACAGTCTGGTCAGGTCATACTAAGGGGAATTATGCATAATGTTATTGTTCCTATTACATCTCTGCAGTCTGGACACAATGCAACATCTGGGGAGAAGCGCCTCCTTCAAGGGAAAAAATGAAAAATGTCGAAAAAATGAAAAAGTTAGGTCACCTTTTAACAAGAGCCACAAATCTATAATTGCATCCTTAGGTCCAATCAAGGATATGTATATAAATCTAGGCCTGCCTGTTCCTTAAGGGAGAAAGGGCAGTATCTGTATTGTGGCTTCCTGTATATCTCTTTTATTTTACTTCAATACTATTATGTCCAAATTTTAACATCCACTGGTGAGGCGAATGTATTCTCATGATCACAGTATGCAAATATCATATCTGTGAAATTTAGTATGAACAAGAATATTAACCACGTGGTGTAAAGCGACACATACCGTCATACATGTCTCTTCACAACACAGGCAAATTTGTAATAATATCAAAAAGCAGCTAATAAAACAAAACAACATGTCATTACGCTATCATCAAATATACATGCATATATAGTAAGCACAAAAAGCATAAACAAAGCACAATGGTACTTGTAATCAAGCAGAAACGCGTGCATGCATGCAACCCAAAACCCAGAATCCAGGCCAGCTTAATTTGTCAAAATCAAAAATTACATCAAAATTGCGCTTTCATTTTACTCACACCCCGCTTTTTGCCAGGTTATCACCAGTTGCTGGTTATCAAAACTGGCAAATACAACTTACAGTGCCGTTTGTGACCCATAGGATGAGCAAGAACCATTCATAAGGGAAAAATGCAAAATCATGAAAAAAACACACAAACATTTCATTTCAAAGAAGTCATAATAAAACCCATCTCTTTGCAACATACTACTAACATAGCGCATAACAGAGTAAATCTCAACTGTTAACCAACCATCCTCATTGTAAAACATGCTAACCCGCTTTCATAGTGACTGTAAAACTTTTTCACAGACACACTGCATTCCTTGCACCAGCCTTTCCATGTGGCCCCTTCAGACCCCCTGCCCTCAAGGCCCTGAGAGCCTGCGGCCCCTCATGGCCCTGGGAGCCTGCGCCCCTTCACAGCCCTGGGAGCCTGCGAGCCCCACATGGTCCCCCCATCTCCAAAGCCCCTGAGGGCCTGCTTTTTTTTCTTTCTTTAGGGCTGGTCAAGAATGCACTACTCAAAAACAAAAACCTTCATGTAACCCATCTAATGTGCAAGCTTGAAATTATGCTAATCAGAGAAGCTTTTTCACCAAGCAGTCCTTGCTCCATCTGTTCACTTACTTACTCCTAAACCCCCTTCTCACTGACCTTAAGGTCAAATTCTGCCAGGCGTACCGTGCGATCCTCTAAGGCCCTATATCCTATTTCCTCCCTTAAACTTACAATGCCAGAAACTCTTTCCCACTCATTCTAAGCTACAAGATCAACCCTGTTGAAAAACACATGTTATATAAATGACTTCTTTCAGGAATAAAGTGCATTTAGTAAAACATTTACTGTGAACAATTTGCAGAACATGACAACAGAGCATACCAGCATTATATCAAATGTTTGCTACCACTCTATACAGGGGTACCCAGTTATCAACTCTAAAAAGATAAAAGACAGAATAGGCCCTGCCGAAATTTGAATTATCAATCCTGATATTAAACATAAACCTCTACACCGGGCACAGTAGCTCACTGAGCTATGAAGAACAACCTCAAATAATAACAACCCACACGTTTTGTAATAGATACAAACATGCATTCTCTGAAAGCCAGAAACACTGCAAGGCTATGGTAATTGGCAAAAATGCTTTTAAAAGGTCTATTTTAACTGATTTTCGACTTTTGACTTTGGGGCACTTAAAAATTAAAATCCTACACTTGCATTACATATTAATCACCCTTAGAATGTGCTTTACATGTTGCAAAACGCGAACATGAGGCATAGTCATGTGATGCCTTACAAAAATGAGCTGTTACGCCTGCGCCAAGTAAAACCCTAACACGCAAATTGCCAAATAATGCAGTCATACATTACTTTAATCAAATTTTAATTTTAGGAGGTCATAGTATGAGTATTAAGCTTTATGAATATCCAAAAACGATTTTGAAAAACACATATTTTTTTTTTCAAATAATTTTTCCATGTTTAAGAATTTACTAATTTCTGTATTATTATTTTTTTTCTCTCAAACCCAATCTAAATTGCTAAAACCACATTTAAAACCCAAACTGCATCTTTTGCAGTCATGTAGGAGCCTATGCGCAGAAGCCTTACTGAAAACATGGCAGATTTTCGCTCCAAAATTTAAAAGAGGACATTTGAGCAACAAACCCAGAAATATACCCCTATTTCTTTTTACTTGTTTTAAGAATAGAACAAAACCAAAATTGCAATGTCTTCCTGTGATATAAAATAATGCAACTTACTTTTGTAACCCTTTAAAACACCTATTCAGAGTTGCTAAATTCTGCCCGTGTGAAACTACCAACTAATCTCTGACTGAATCAACATTCCAATGTTTTATGACCTATAAAAAAAACACCATCTGCCGTTCTCAAGGCAGGAAGGCAGGGAAAGGCCTGCAAAAGCTGAAACCCAAAACCTTTCAGTCTTGCTGGAAACAGAAAAAAACATGTGCCACGAAATGCGTTTAAACGTAGCAAAAATTCACTGTTAGCTGAAACTTTAACATTTTACATGTATGAAAATGCATGTAAGCAAAGGAGGGCTACAAATTCGTTTTTCCCTACAGAACACAAAATTTAATTTTTGAGGCCTTTTCATGTTCCTAGTGAATGTAAATTTTAACTTTATCTAATTTAAGCATTTCAACAGTTTGCACATATGTGCCTTTGTTTAGTCTATAATTTAAAAAGCAACATATAGCAATTTTTGCAGGTAACATGGCAAATTACTGCATTCTTATTTAATTTTCACCTAATATCAATTAATGCAACATTTTCCTTAACATACTGAAAACATCAAGAAATCCACATTCACGCATTGAGCTCATTTCACACAGAAACAGAAATATTTCAAACATACAGGACACACAATACGGCGCTTAAGGCGTGTGTTTCATAAATTCGCGCCAACGCTATTCACAAGCAGAAATTACACTAACAAGAACAGAAACCCCACATTTAAACACACATTGAACCCACAGATCAATACATAGGACTGAAACAAAAAACAAGCCACAAACAAATCGTAAACCAAACCAATTTGTAAATGCTAGTTGTACGTCATATTTACAAGGAATGTTTGGCAATGATGTTTCAATTCACAAGTTTTAACTGGCAGAGCACCAAAGAATCGCTCTGCAATCCCCATTCATAAAAGTGCACAGAACAAAAGGATCCTTACATGTATTATGGCCATATTTTAATTCCCTGAGGATACAATATCACCAAGGAAGAAATACGTTTTCACACCTAAACCTATTTAGGTATCCTTTCTAAGGGAAGCCGGCTCATTTACTTCAAATCACATTATGGTACCGTTCACAAAAGCAACACATTTTAACATGTGAGCTTAACCAAGGACAACAGGCATGCCAAAAAATAGTGCAGCGTATACACTACTATCAAAGGTGGAGGAAATATCCTCGCATTACCTGCCTATATGAGTTGCAACACATACATATCAAATCAAATCACATCAAATCATATTCATATCATATTCTTCGAAGATCAAACAAAATCCCAAGTAGACAAGTCTATCTCAAATTCAAATATGCCACAGTAAGCGTTACAAAGGCATTCAAAACTTAGAACAGGCGCCGCAAAATTACTTTTACCAAACATAAGCTGTCCAAATTCTAACTGCCAAGTCTCATCTAACAGTCTATCTTTTTATGTTACATTTTAATACTCACGCCAAAAGTGTTCTCAGTCAGGGGGGGTGACATCCTTAGGAGGACCAGAGGACAGGAAGGTCAGAAAACACACCGAGCTGCAGACACAAGAAATCAGCAGAAGCGCGCCGTGCACAGCATACCTCCTTGCAGAAACCAGTCCCATGCTGCTCAGCAGTTTTCTGCCTCCTGGCAAGTTGATCACTCCTCCAGATTGTCACCTCTCTGATGAGTCCCTTCGTGCGGTCGCCAATTGTGGAATTCAAAAACCTTGGAGTCCTTTAAAAGCAATAAGAGGCTGACACAGAATTCTGAAATATCAAAGGACAGTTTATTACACTCATGTGAGGTGAGGCTGCGTCGCCCAAAAGCCATGGCAAATGAATGAGGCAGTCTGAGGAAGTCAGAAGGCTGATGCCTTATATACATTTCAGACTTACACAGTAAGCATACATAAAAGGGGGCAGTCTTGTATTCCTGTGAGCACACAAGGAATACCTAATAAGGACATGTGGAACCAAGTGGGAGGAGCTAACAGTTTCAGAACGTAGTGAACACATTCCTATGTAAAACTTAATCAGTAACAGATGCAAACTCTACCAGGCATTTCTGAGCATGCGTGGAAGTGGAGGAGGCTAAATATATCTTGTTACTAGGCAGACTTCAGGCGCAGCTAAAAGGAAGGTAGGACAATACAGATAGTGAGCACATGGCAGCACATGGTAGTCAAGATGGCCTCCAGAAACTAAAATGGCTTCTAAAAAACGGATAAGATAACTTCTAAATGCGAAATGGCTTCTGCTAACGCTAACCCATTTATGCTAATTTACAACAGTAGGGCCTTGGAAAGTGGGTTGAGCACAGTGAACCGGCTCAGCAAGAGCCAAAAAGTCCAGCGGAGAAGGCAGGAAAGTCCCGTGGGAAGGTAGGAAACAATGATCGGTGGAGCAAATTAGGTGCAAAAACTGACAACAGTGACAAAGATGTAAAAAGGAGCAGTTAGAGGAGCAAAAGATGCAACAAGGGGCAGTAAAGAGGAACTAAGGATGCATAAAGGAGCAGTTAAACTGAGACAATGGGCAGATAGAATGGATGGCACAAACAAAGGCCGTTACTGAGTCGGGGCAGAATGAGCAAGTAACAGGAAATACTTCAAGAAACATACACCAACAAGAGTCACAAGGGCAAGGTGAGGTCAAGGTTGCACTGAAGCAAAATAGAGATTTCTGGGAACCTACTCAAAAGGCACAAATTTTTAGGACAAGAAAATGTCAACTTTCAAAAAGTGACATTTTCAGAATTGTGACTGAAAATTTGACTTTACCATTGAAGAGGAATTCACATTACAATTAAATGGAGTCGAAACAGAATATCTCTCACTGCTCCCAATCCAAATTTAGAACGTATTAAATGTAATAAAGTAACCCAGTGCTAGTCAATGGGAGAGATAGGCCTTACAGCAGTGAGAAACAACTTTAGGAGTTTTTCACGGCCTGGACATGTAAAACTTAAACCCACATGTCCTACTTTTACTTTTAAAATATTATTCACCCAGCCCTCTGAGTAGTTAGGGCCTTCCTTTGGAGTGCCTTATAAATATAAAAAAAGATTTAGGCCTGGCAAGAGGTTTATTTTGCCAGGTCTCAATGGCAGATTAAAACTGAACCACAGGCTGCAGTGGCAGGCCTGAGACATGTTTGAAAAGGCTACTTGAGTGGGTGGCAAAATGAGTGTTGCTGGCCCACTAGTGGCATTTCATTAGAGGTGGGGGTGTAAAGCAGCATGGTGGGCCACGGGCCTGAAGCAGTAATGTGGGAGGAGGAGAAGCAGCACAGTGGGTGGGGAGAAACAACATGAGGGAGAAAAGACAGGCAAATAGCATTGCTGAGTGTGGAGGGAGAAGCATAGGAGAGAGAGAGAGATAGAGAGAGATAAATATACATAAAAATAAATGCTGGTGGGGTTGGAGCAGCACATGGGCAAAAGGGGGGGGCAGAAAAGCAGCCAAGGGAGATAGCTGAAAAACAGACGCACTCCTATGGAATGCTTAAAAAAATACTTGGGGCCAGATGTAGGAGCCCTAATACCGGTCGGTAATGGCCGACCGGTATTAGGGTTTTCAGATGTAGGGGCCTATGTTTTACCGATTCTGTAAATTTACCGAATCTGTAAATTTACAGAATCGGTAAAATACTGAATCGGTATATTCACCGATTCGGTAAATCCACAGGTAGGTGGCACTCCTAAGAGTGCCGCAGGCCCTTCAGAATCGGTATTTTACCACACAATCCTATTGTGTGGTGAAATAGCGAATTCAGGTGTGCATGCACATCTGTGCATGCACACCTGTGCAATGTGACACACAGACATGCCCTTAGGCCATGTCTGTGTGCCACATGGCACACATGCCTGTATTTGGGGTGCTAGAGGGTGTCATATTGACACCCCCTGCACCCTTGCAGGATTTGGTATTTACCGATTCGGTAAATACCGAATCCGTATTGCCCATTGATTCCTATGGGCTTCATGGCCCTTAGGAATCAATGGGCAATACCGATTCGGTATTTACCGAATAGGTAAATACCGAATCCTACCGATTCGGTAATTCTTAAAATCGAATTACCTACATCTCCCCCCTTCCTATTTACCGACTCTTAAATACCGAATCGGTAAAATTCGGTATTTAAGAGTCGGTAAATAGGAATTACCTACATCTGGCCCATAGTCTCTTAAACCTGAAACATACTCAACCAATCAGGGACATGGTAAAGAGGCTAAGTTCCATTGGAGCACGGGTACTCATAGTACGGCCCTTGGGCCACCAGCGGCCCGGAAAGCCTTCCTTGGCGGCCTGCGGACCTTGAAGAAAATTTACCAGTGTTTTAAACAATAAAAAAGTTAAAGTGTCTGCAAACACTGCACGCCGCAACTCTGAGAGACTCTGCTGCTCTCTGGGGGCCCGGGCATTCCAGTGATAGTCAGAGTGGAGCTGCAGGGGCGCTAAGGGTTGAAGGTTCAATTACAACTAATGAGGCCTCCATCTCTAGGATACCCCCTCTTAGTCGTGAACCATTCAAGGCCTGGAAAGACATTAACATCCTAACCTTAAATTTTTACTTGACAGTACTAAACCAATTCTGTCTAATGATCCGGATACTGCCATTAAGCAATACCAGGACTGGTTAGGTCAAGCTATTAACGAACTGGTCCTGTTCAAATTGATAACCAGAAACAGGAAGGCCCCCTCAGCCCCATGGTTTTCTGAGGAATTAAGGAAGCAGAAACAACTCTGCAGAAATAGGGAAAGGCATTGGAGAAAAAATTATGATGAGGAAAGTAAAAATAATTATAAAGAGCTGTTAGCTCAGTACAAATCCATGATTACAGAGGCTAAAAAAAAGTATTTTAGTGAGCATATAGAGAGTGCAAAAAATTCCAATAAGAAGCTATACGACATCACTAAGCAGTTAGTAGGAAGCGCCCCCGATCTTAATCCCCCCGCTTCACACATTTTTTGTGATTCATTTGCACTATTTTTCTTCACAAAAGTGAATGACATTTATTCAGCCTCCTCCTCCAATGCTAGTCACAGTACAAACACTGTATACATTGCCTCCCTTAGTAGTGCATTTTCTCAGTTTGCTGATATCTCAGAGACCCAAACCAGAGATATTGTAAGCACTATTAAATCGAGATCAGCTTTGGATCCATGTCCTTTGAAAACTCTCGCCCCGACATTGGATTCTTTGATTCCGGCTATTACACAAATCTGTAACTCCATGTTCAGCACAAGAATTTATCCTAGTTCGTCAAAAAAGAACCTCCTGAAGCCCCTTTTGATAAAACAGAGTTGAAAAATTACAGACCAATTGCCAATCTTCCATTTTTGGCAAAGGTTGTGGAAAAGGCAATGAACACCCAGTTAGCAGCTTTTATCGAGGAACATTACCAACTCGACAAGACCCAATTTGGGTTCCGCAAGTTCCACGGAACAGAGACTGCTCTGATTAAGGCTGCTGATGACATTAGAGTCATCCGAGACCAGGGAGGCTCAGCACTACTGGTGCTATTGGACCTCTCTGCAGCTTACGACACAGTCGACCATCGGATTTTGGTCGACCGTGTCGAAAAAATGGGTATTCAAGTGACAGCTAAGAACCTACTGGCTTCTTTTCTTAACGATAGATCGCAGGCGGTGACACTGGGACGGTTCCAATCGGCTAACCTGTCCTTGCCGTGTGGGGTACCTCAAGGTTCATCCCTTAGTCCGACATTATTTAACATCTATGTGTCGGACATAGCTAAAACCATCAAAGCACACAGGATGAACCTTACCTCATACGCAAACGACACACAGCTGGTTCTGGCCATCAAAAATGATGGAGAAAAAGTGGCAGAGGGTTTTAAAACAGGTATGCTGGCAATCGGACAGTGGATGTCCGCAAACTGTTTAAAACTTAATTCCGAAAAAACGGAGGTGGTAACCTTTGGACATCTATTTCCTAGCTGGTCCCCTGTCTGGTGGACAACGTCTTTTGGAACCCTGCCGAAACCAACTTCCAAGGTGAGGAACCTGGGTGTTATCTTTGATAACGACCTCAATTTCGTTGCCCACGCCAATCAGACTGCTGCCGCAGCTTTTCACAAATTACGATTGGTGAAAAAAATTCTTCCTTTTCTTCCGAAGAGTGCAGGCAAAACCTTGGTAAGCTCCTTAGTTTTATCTCCGTTAGACTATTGCAATGGCTTGTTCGCCAATGCTCAGATCAGGGTCATTAAGAAAATGCAGACGGCTACAGAATGCGGCGGCCAGACGTCTCTCGGGAATTCCCAGGTATAAACCCATAGCCGATACAATCAGAAGTTATCACTGGCTCCCCATTGGAAACCGTATTAAATTCAAGCCACTATGCATAGTCTACAAATCACTGCATCAACAAGCACCTCAGTTTCTGAGAGATCAGTTAATTCCATACCGCCCTTCAGTACCACTCCGCTCCTCCAATCTTAACGAACTGGTGGTGCCCCGTACTAAGTCGGTCACTTGGGGAGATCGCCGTTTTTTGGTTGTGGCCCCAAAACTATGGAATACACTCCCCCAGTTTATCAGGACCAGCCCCTCTCTCATGTCATTCCGAAAAAATCTGAAAACGTGGTTGTTTAATCATTAATTGCCAGAAGCTCAGTAGTGGAGAAGTTTGCAGTAGTAACAGCGCCGAGACGCCTACGGGCAATTGTTCGCGCTTTATTAAATACCAAAAAATAAATAAATAAATAAATTCAAAAGCCTCATTAACATACAAATGGTCTTTTAAAGACCTGTGAAGTGCTCGGGTGGCTGTGTGTGTGTGTGTGTGTGTGTGTGGGTGTGTGTGTGTGTGTGTGCCCGGAAGCTGTCTCAGCCCAGGCACACACAGGCAGAGTGAAATGAAGAGGGTGACAGAGGGAGGTAGAGGGAGGGAGACAGAGGGAGGGAAGGAAAGAGAGGGAGACAGAGGGAGAGCAAGGGAGGGAGTGAAAGGGAGGGAGAGGGAGGGAGGGAGAGTGAGGAAGGGAGGGAGAGCGAGGGAGGGAGGGAAAGAGAGGGAGAGTGAGGGAGAGGGAGGGAGGGAGGGAGGGAAAGGGAGGTAGAGGGAGAGCAAGGGAGGATGGGAGGGAAAGGGAGGCAGATAAAGGGAGACCGAGGGAGGGCGGCACAAGGAGGGAGAGGGAGGGAGAGCGAGGGAGGGAGGGAAAGGGAGGCAGACAGAGGGAGAGCGAGGGAGGGAGGGAAAGGGAGGCAGACAGAGGGAGAGCCTGGGGAGCCAGGGAAAGGGAGGGAGAGCGAGGGATGGAGGGAAAGGGAGGCAGAGGGAGAGCGAGGGAGGGAGGGAAAGGGAGGCAGAGGGAGAGCAAGGGAGGGAGGAAAAGGGAGGCAGACAGAGAGAGCGAGGGAGGGAAAGGAGGGAGGGAAAGGGAGGCAGACAGAGGGAGAGTGAGGGAGGGAGGTGGAGGGAGAGGGAGGGAAGGAAAGGAAGGATAGGGGGGCAGACAGAGGGAGAGTGAGGGAGAGAAAGTAGGGAGGGAAAGGGAGACAGACAGAGGGAGAGCGAGGGAGGGAAGGAATGGGAGGGAGAGGGAGGGAGAGGGAGGGAGAGCGAGGAAGGGAGAGCGAGGGAGGGAGGTAGAGGGAGGCAGACAGAGGGAGAGCGAGGGAGGGATGGAGGGAAAGGAGGGAGGGAAAGGGAGGCATTCATAGGGAGAGCAGGGGGGGAGGAAAGGAGGGAGGGGAAGGGAGGCAGACAGAGGGAGAGCGAGGGAGGGAGGGAAAGGGAGGCAGACAGAGGGAGAGTGAGGGAGGGAGGGAATGGGAGACAGAGAGATGGAGACAGAGTGAGGGAGACAGAGAAAGGGAGACAGAGAAAGGGAGAGGGAGGGAGACAGAGGGAGGAAGACAGATGGAGACAGACAGAGGGAGAGAGACAGACGGAGACAGACAGAGGGAGGGAGAGTGGGGGGGACAGACAGAGGGAGGGAGACAGACAGATGGAGGGAGGGAGAGGGTGACAGAGGGAGACAGGCAGAGGTAGGGGGACAGACAGAAGGAGGGAGACAGACAGAAGGAGGGAGACAGACAGAGGGAGGGAGACAGGCAGAAGGAGACAAACAGAGGGAGGGAGACAGACAGATGGAGACAGAGAGAGGGTGACAGACAGAGAGAGGAAGGAGGCAGAGGGAGGAGGGAGACAAAGGGAGGATGGAGACAGAGGAAGGATGGAGACAGAGGAATGAGGGAGACAGAGGAAGGAGGGAGAAAGAGAGAGGCGGGAGATAGAGGAAGGGAGACAAAGTGAGGGAGAGAGAGGGAGACAAAGAGAGGGAGACAGACAGAGAGAGACAAAGAGAGGGAGAGGGATGGAAACAGAGGGAGACAAAGAAAGGGAGAGGTAGGGAGACAGAGAAAGGGAGAGGGAGGGAGACAGAGAGTGACAGACAGAGGGAGAGAGGAGTGAGTGAGGAGGGTGACAGACAGACAGAGGAGGGAGGGAGGAGGGAGTGAGGGAGGAGGGTGACAAACAGAGGGAGGGAGGAGGGTGACAGACAGAGGGACAGGTCCGCTGCAGGGACCTGTGTCTAACCTCATGGTCACAGTTTTTTTTTACTGTAGCCCGCCCTCTCCCCCACTGACCCCGCCCCCACCAGTGCGGCCCTCGGACCCAAACCACAGTGTAAATTTGGCCCCCGAGAGAAAGTTTGTGAGTACCCATGCATAGGAGGGAAAAACACTAGATGCACAGGCTGAAACAAGGAACGACATTCAATATGAAGCAAGCAAATAGAAGTGACAGCAAAGCTCACCAGTGGCAAGCAAAGGGCTGTCCCTTTATGTTCTTGTTAAGCACACTATATACATTTTGCAACCAGATAGCTTGCGCTGTCCGGTATGCTCGATCGAAAGGACTTTTTTCTGGAGAGAAGTTACAAATCCGAAGAGCTCAGTCTTTCTAAACTTTTATATTCAGGCTGTAAATTGTGAACCAATTTTCTAAAATCTATTTCTGACAAAATTGGAAAGTTCTTTTCTGAAGGCCTATAAAGTTTAAATTCCTTTAACTTATAAAAAAAATTATTTCTGAATATAGTAGATAGTGCTTTTTTGTCCTAATACATTGACTTCAAAACACACATGCTGATATGGAAAAACACATAAACATAGAAACTGGTCATGTCAGATTGGAAAAGGCTGACCTGGTGAAAAAAATCATGCCTGTGTATTTACAACTGTTAACCCTGGCCATTTCAATTGTCTGGGCTTGTTTTTGTGTCAATTTCTTTGTGGATGTTTGTGTCTGCATGCATGTTTATGTGTGAGCATGTGAGTGTGCTTGTGTTTGTGTGTATGTGTGTTATGTGCATGTGTGTATATTTGTGAATGTGCATTCACGTATAGGTGTGTGTCTGTGTATGTTCTCTGTGTGCATTAGTCCAGTGCGTGTGTACGCGCGTGTGCGTGTGTGTCTGTGTGTAAGCATATGTTTTATTCTGGTTGGATGTAATTACATCTGTTCTTTGATTGGTAGAAATATGCTCTGCATGTTAATTAAACTGTTGTTATTACAATGTTACTATTTCTGTCATTCTCTTTTACAGCAGGTTGCTTTATAGCATCAGTATCTTATTTTGTGTTGTGGTTGTCAAACTGAAAAAGTGCATGAACGTTCTATTTCCATTCTTGGGATTTGAACGCTCTAATTACACCATGTTCTCTTTTCTCACTTCTTAATTATTTACCATTTTCTTCAACACTAGGTTAGTGGTTTTCAATTAATTTCGTTTTACTTTCTCTAAAAGATTTATGCGCATTAACATATATATTGCATTTTCAGCATTAAAACTTTGTTTTCATTTTTATTACTTTCTACACTGACAATGTGCAGTTCATTAAAATCTCCCTGGGCTGCAATCAAGACATAATTGAAAATCCCTATATTACAATAACTTTCATGTTGGTTGCGTTTTATTCAAATATTTGCCAGCTCTGCTTGCAAAGTGTCTAAAAACAAGACCTGGCTAGAATAAAGTAAATTGTACAAAATGTAGTTCACGTTAAGAGAGAGATATGTGTCCCGATCAGATAATATATATGTCTGGGTGGGGGAGTGTCACGAAACAGGATAATAAACAGAAATTGCCACGGATTGATGTTATCCAGTATTCAGATTTAAACAGGCGCCTTCTGGCACCAGTATATTACAAAGTGAGCCAAACTGAAGCCGTCAGCAATCTAGCAGTTCCCTCCATTGTAAATGAGGCAGGGGAATTGAAGATTTACAGAGGGGATCTAACTCTACTAAATTCTAAAGGATGCCCACAGGATTCATCGGTTTAGAGGTGTGGGTTTTCGTGAAGGTCTGCTAGTGATCTGTGACAGTCACCAGAGATACTACATCTTAAATTTTTAAAGGAGGTGATCCGATGCCATTGATAAGACATCTTAAACTTTCACAAGAGGCGAAGCTATAGACGAAAGAATGGTGGCTGATTAATTGAGTGATACAAGCATAATGAAAGACACGTTTTTCATTGGTACTTACAGATGCTATCGCTGTGGGAAAAGCAATCTTACAAGACCTTTATTTCATTTCATTTTCAATCTTTATTTCGACCATTTGGTCATAAAAGATACACCTACATTAAAATCAGGTAAATTCTGTCACGTTTGATAAAACATCAGTGCATGATTTAAAGATCCACATCAAACATTATTAACAATGTTAAAAATAAAGCAATTCTACAGACTACCCAGCATTTTTTAAAAGACGATTACGCGTATACCAAACATTTGTAAAAAATTTGGCAAGCGCAAAAACAATTGGGCCGGAAACATCACATTTTAAAATCCTGTACATAGGTATATATTCCCTGCCACCCAAGTTCTTAATCAAAGGCAGCAGCCAGTACTTTCTGGCTGCCTTATATGCTGGGCAGAAAAAGATCACATGCAAGTCATTTTCCTCTTTGTCAACACAAAGGGGGCAGTACTTGGTGGAAGGGACTTGCGACCAGGTGCTAGAAAAGGAGCGCAAAGGCAATGTACCGTATCTCCACTGGAGAAATAACTTTCTAGTGAGTACGGGATATATGGGATCAAAAGCCTTTTCAAATGTGTAAAGATCCTTATTTTGCAGGAATTTGGAAGAAAGGGACCCCTCTGTCTGGGTAGCTAAAGCCCTTACCCTTTTGTGTTCATGATACAGATTCGCCAGAGATCTCTTAGAGATTCTAGGTGCTGTATCTGCTGGTTTAGTCCACAGTTCGGGGAGCCCCAGATCTGTGCAAGTTGACTGGATATTTTGGACCCAGGGAATACTGAGCGCCTTGGGGTGTTTTAATAGTTCGACCAGTTCCGCCCTATAGTCGGCGAGATCGTCGCTGCTCCAAAGCCTGCGCCAGAAGGCAATGGGTCTTAGACTTATCTCGTCGGCGAGAGGCCGTAGCCCTAGATCAAGCCTCAAAGGGAGAAGTGGGGTGCTAGGAGGAAGTGCGGTAATTTGTCTTATGAATCTGTTTTCCGTGGATGACAGGTTCCGACATGGAGTATGGCCCCACAGTTCAGCCCCATACAGGATCGCCCCCCTGGCCTGTGCCTTATATATCTGAATTAGGGCCCCCAATGGGCGATAGGTCGAACCGGTCATCATCCGGGAGATACCCCCGGTAATTTGTACTAATTTAAGGTTAGCCCTGGTTTGATGGGTCCCCCAGGTCATATTTTCGTTGAGTGTCACGCCGAGATATTCAAACGTGGCTACTCTTTCCAGCCGTGCTGCTCCCAGCAGGGGATTCGGGCGCTGTTTGGGGCTTGGATTCAATACCATATATTTGGTTTTTGTGGCATTGATTTCCAGTCCTCTGTCCTGACAGAAGGCCACAAAGGCATCAAGTATCCTTTGGATGCCCATGGGAGTTTTAGATACCAACAGCGTGTCGTCCGCAAACATTATTGCGGGCACACTGTTGCCATTTAGTTTGGGGGCATCTGTGTGGTCGGTGGCGTTCAGATGAGCGATTACCCCGTTGACAAAGAGGCAAAACAGGGTCGGCGCCAGCACACAGCCCTGTCTTACCCCTCTGCCCACGGGGAATCTATCAGTCAGCTCCCCCGACCTCCCACACCTCACCTGGGCATAATTGTTATGGTGCAGCCTCTGCAAGGTCAATAAGATGTCTGGTGGTACGCCCATCCCTGCCAGAATGACCCAGAGTTTTCCCCTGGGCACGAGGTCGAAGGCGTCTCGTAGGTCCACGAAAATCATGTACAAACTGCCACCCTCGAACCTCACTGTCTTCCAGTAGACCAGATTCAATCTAAAGACCTGGTCCACAGTCGATACCCCTTTCCTGAAGCCTGCCTGGTATGGACTGAGGGCGCCTGCCTCCTCGATCCATTCCTGAAGCCTATTCAGGAGAACCCTGCCGAACAACTTCTGCGCTACATCTATCAGGCTAATCGGTCTGTAGTTGGCTGGGAGGAGGGGGGATCCCTTTTTGTAAATCGGGACCACCTCAGCCCCCAGCCAAGTACTAGGGATTTCCATCCCACCGAGGATTCCATTAAAAAGAGCAGCGAGGTAGGGTGCCCAGACGGTGGGCTCCTGCTTGTACAGGTCTCCCGGTAGCCCATCCAGCCCAGGGGCCTTCCCCGAAGCCAGGCCTGAAATGGCAGCAGTGACCTCGCTCAGTGTTATTTGATCCACCTGAGAGCCCTGCCTCTCTGGTTCAATTGACACAGGAAGTTCTCCGGACTCAGCGCTGTATAAGGACTGGAAGTGGGCCTGCCACACTCCAGGAGCTATGTTAGGCTCCACTGCCGAATGTAAACTCCCTGATCCCCCGTAACCCATTCTCCAGAACAGGCGTTGATCTTGCACTGCTAGGGCCTTAGTGAGTTCTTCCCACTGGTTTTCCTCCCATTCTATTTTAGCCTGGGCGAGAAGTTTCTTGTAGGCTTGCCTACATTGCTTAAGGCGTTCCCCTCCTTTGCCCTCCTTTATTACTCTGAGGAGTTCTGTTTTGGCCCGTCTACAGGCTACATTGTACCATTGAGTTTTGCCTTGGCACCTCTCTCTTGGCTTTCGTACATTACATGTGAAGTGGGGTGCCGCAACTTTTATAAGTTCCTTATGGGCATCAGACAATTTACTCCTTATATCTATTTTACTTGCCACACTATCAAGGTCCCCAACAATTTCCAGGATGGGGGTAATCTCTGCATAAAGCAGTGGGAGTTTGTCCTTGTTTGTGACCAGATGCTCCCACCTAATTCTTCTCCTACTGTTATCTATGAGGAGCGTGGGGTGGTTCCCTTCTTCCTGGGTCACTAAGCCCTGAGGTGCTGGATGAACAAGGTCTAACTCAAGGGCATTGTGGTCACTATCCAGCCTGTCTGTTACCCTAAAATCCTGTATAGTTGACCACCTCGCTAGTTGGACCAGAACATAGTCCAAGTGTGACTCTCTTCCCCGGCGGTTGTAGGTATTTTTACCTGGTGTGTCCGAGTTAACTCTCCCATTGCACGCTCTAAGTCCATACCTTAAGGTAAGGGCAGTGATTTGCAACGCTAATGGGGTCCAAGCTTTCGGAGATGGGACATCAACCCCTGGTACTGCCCACCTAGCTTCTTCATCTGATAAGAACCCTTCCTGGAGGCCGGGGAGTGGCTCAAAGTGAGAATTAAAATCCCCACCCACCACATAGTATGAATCAGTCGACAGTTCAGATAAAAAGTTCGAGAGTTCATTAAAAGTCGGTGATTCTTTTGCCTTTCCCATCGGCCTGGAATAGATGTTAACCAGCAAGAGGTTGGCTTTGTTTGGCCATGTTAATGAGACCGCCAGGATGTCATCAGAGTTGCATGGGAGCCGTGATGCCACACAGCCCAGGTGAGCAGCAACCCATGTCGCAAGGCCCCCTGAAGGGCGGCCTTTGCCTTCCCACCTAGCTGGAATAAAGAATGATGTGTAGCCTTGGTGTCCATGGTCCTCTCTAGCCCAGGTTTCCTGGAACATGCATATGTCACCAGTTTCTATATACTTTTCCCAGGTCGGCTCTTCCAGTTTGTTTGCTAGTCCCGCGATGTTCCAGGAGATTATCCTCAGATGTTCAGAAGTGGGAGATGTCAAAACGCAAGGGTTGGAAGAGATAGGTCCTGGCTCCACTTGTGTTGCAAGGCCTGTAGCGGGGGCAACATAGGTTACATGTGGCACCATAGATCCCCGCTCCCCCTCGCCCGCAGGGAGGGGAACCAAAGTTATCCCCTCGGCAGCAACTACTCCATCAGTGGCTAGGTGAGAGAATTCGATTCTGCCGTAATCTATGGCAGATGGATCATTCAATGGGCCAGAACTTGGACCGGAGGACAAAGTAAAATGGTCCAACGACCCACGGGAACCCAAAACCCCTGGCGCTGTCTTACAGGCAGTAAGTCAGTCGACCCCATCCAAGCCGTCCAGGCAGTTGAAGCGATTGAAATCACAAAAAGGTGTATCCGGTGGTTGAAAATACGGGCGTTGTACAGAGCCTTTGTGATTGCGTCTATGTTCCACCCTTGTCCAGTCATCGTATATTGGGGCCTGGCGCCTAGGAATCGGGGGAAAGAAAAAAGATACTGGGAGGGTCTGTATGGTGGAATCTAGGGATCGGTTCATTCCTCTGCAAATGTGTCGAACCGTGCCTGGATCCTTAAAGGTTACCATGATACAGTCCCCCACTATAGTTTTCCTGGTCTTCCCTAGCCATGGAACCCTTCTCACCATGATGATTTCGTTATTATATTGGGGAGGCAAGGGTCGGTTCCAGTTAAGCCATTTGATTACCTTTTTCTTGAGGGACTGGTAATCCTCATTTTCCCCTGATCTTAAGTGAGGGGCACCAGCTAAAACCACCATTAATCTATTGGCCTCAGGTGGGAGGTCTGGCCTCCGTGGTCTGGGAGTTGGACAAACGGGCGTGAGTGGGGGAACATTGACCTGGTCTTGATGCATTCCAGAGGACTCTATTTGTGAGCTATGTGGGGTTAAATCCACTGGATGAGTGGGTCTGGGGCTTTGATTGTTGTGCCGTGCCTGGAGTTGAATGGCCATAAGGGGTTGCAGAGGGGGAGCAGATGGCATGCTTCTGGGGGGGGCTCTATTGGCATTAATTGCGACATCTACTTTGGAAGGTTCCTCAGCCGGGGGATGGATTTCCACTAGCTTTGTCTGCTTACTTACTAGAGTGCTCAGGGTGGTGAGAGAAGTTTCTAGTAAGGTGAGCCTAATCTCGACTTTTTTTAAGCTGTCGGTGATGGGCTGTAGAAGGGAGCGGAGTAGGAATTCGATGTTCCCCTTAGCAGAGAGTGGATTGTTTGGATTTGGCGTAGTACCCTCTTGTTCTTTGGTGGTGGCAGTGGTACCGGGATTTGAGAGCTTAGGAGGAGGCACTATCTCCGTATGCTTCCCCGGTAGAACAATATTTGGCCGTTTCTTGCCAAAATCCAGATGGGATATTTTGGGTTTCCCCCGCCCCCCCGTTGTTTTCCGAGCACGTTTACTGGGTGGGGGCCTATGTAACTCCACCACTACATTTATTTTGGGCTTGCTCTTATTGGCCAATTGGATAGGTGGAATTTGGGTTACCAGGTTGACAGGAGAATGAGAAGTCTCTAGGGGGACTGGCTCTATGTTTTGTACAAGCGCTATCCCTGGAGTGGGGGGGATTTCACTTAGTAGGACAGGGAAGTCCTCTAGTGTTGAAGTATTTAGACTGCTGAGTAGCACGCCTCCCTCTTGAGTGGTGGGGGAGGGGCTGATGTCAATCAAGGGCCTATTTTTCATAGATTCGATGAGGCGCCTGCGCTCCGCCCTGCGTTTCTCAAGTGAACCGTCCATATCCGCCTCACCTTTATTGGGTTTGAAATAGTTATCCAAAGTCCCGGAGCTGGAGGCTCCATCCCTTGAGGGGGTTTCCCGGTGTGTAGGCGAGGGCATTACCTTGGTTATGGCACAGGAAGGAATCAAGAGAGAGGGCCCAGCCCGGCCTCCTTCGGCCACTGACGGCCTAAGACGGTCCCGCCCTTGTCCCGGGCTTCTCCCGGTCGCTCCCGCTCGCTCCCGCGAGGCGGGGATACTGTACTCCTAGTAATACTACTGGTGTGCTGTCATTCGGTGATAGGCGGGGGGCGTGGCCAGCGGGGAGAGCAGCCCAGGTGTTGCTGGTTGGGCGCGCAGGGGCTCCTGGTCACTGGAGTCCCCTGCCTTGCTCGCAGCCCCGCTGGAACACTTGCCTGCCCCCGCGCTCCTCCTTTGGTCCTGGTACAGCCCTCTGCCGGTCGACGCGCTGCGGGACCCGCAAAGCGGGTCCGGCGAGTCGTGGGTGGTGGTAAAGAGGGAAAGGTCCGGTAGCAGCAGGTCCGCTGTGCTCCACGAGGTAGGCAACAAGAATCCGATGAGGTGTCCCACAGGCGCTGGGGAGAAGGCTACTTTTCAGTCCGTGTGCGGGGGGGCGTGGCCAGCGGGGAGAGCAGCCCAGGTGTTGCTGGTTGGGCGCGCAGGGGCTCCTGGTCACAGGAGTCCCCTGCCTTGCTCGCAGCCCCGCTGGAACACTTGCCTGCCCCCGCGCTCCTCCTTTGGTCCTGGTACAGCCCTCTGCCGGTCGACGCGCTGCGGGACCCGCAAAGCGGGTCCGGCTAGTCGTGGGTGGTGGTAAAGAGGGAAAGGTCCGCTAGCAGCAGGTCCGCTGTGCTCCACGAGGTAGGCAACAAGAATCCGATGAGGTGTCCCACAGGCGCTGGGGAGAAGGCTACTTTTCAGTCCGTGTGCGGGGGGCGTGGCCAGCGGGGAGAGCAGCCCAGGTGTTGCTGGTTGGGCGCGCAGGGGCTCCTGGTCACTGGAGTCCCCTGCCTTGCTCGCAGCCCCGCTGGAACACTTGCCTGCCCCGCGCTCCTCCTTTGGTCCTGGTACAGCCGTCTGCCGGTCGACGCGCTGCGGGACCCGCAAAGCGGGTCCGGCGAGTCGTGGGTGGTGGTAAAGAGGGAAAGGTCCGCTAGCAGCAGGTCCGCTGTGCTCCACGAGGTAGGCAACAAGAATCCGATGAGGTGTCCCACAGGCGCTGGGGAGAAGGCTACTTTTCAGTCCGTGTGCGGGGGGGCGTGGCCAGCGGGGAGAGCAGCCCAGGTGTTGCTGGTTGGGCGCGCAGGGGCTCCTGGTTACTGGAGTCCCCTGCCTTGCTCGCAGCCCCGCTGGAACACTTGCCTGCCCCCGCGCTCCTCCTTTGGTCCTGGTACAGCCCTCTGCCGGTCGACACGCTGCGGGACCCGCAAAGCGGGTCTGGCGAGTCGTGGGTGGTGGTAAAGAGGGAAAGGTCCGCTAGCAGCAGGTCCGCTGTGCTCCACGAGGTAGGCAACAAGAATCCGATGAGGTGTCCCACAGGCGCTGGGGAGAAGGCTACTTTTCAGTCCGTGTGCGGGTGGGCGTGGCCTGCGGGGAGAGCAGCCCAGGTGTTGCTGGTTGGGCGCGCAGGGGCTCCTGGTCACTGGAGTCCCCTGCCTTGCTCGCAGCCCCGCTGGAACACTTGCCTGCCCCCGCGCTCCTCCTTTGGTCCTGGTACAGCCCTCTGCCGGTTGACGCGCTGCGGGACCCGCAAAGCGGGTCCGGCGAGTCGTGGGTGGTGGTAAAGAGGGAAAGGTCCGCTAGCAGCAGGTCCACTGTGCTCCACGAGGTAGGCAACAAGAATCCGATGAGGTGTCCCACAGGCGCTGGGGAGAAGGCTACTTTTCAGTCCGTGTGCGGGGGGGCGTGGCCAGCGGGGAGAGCAGCCCAGGTGTTGCTGGTTGGGCGCGCAGGGGCTCCTGGTCACTGGAGTCCCCTGCCTTGCTCGCAGCCCCGCTGGAACACTTGCCTGCCCCCGCGCTCCTCCTTTGGTCCTGGTACAGCCCTCTGCCGGTCGACGCGCTGCGGGACCCGCAAAGCGGGTCCGGCGAGTCGTGGGTGGTGGTAAAGAGGGAAAGGTCCGCTAGCAGCAGGTCCGCTGTGCTCCACGAGGTAGGCAACAAGAATCTGATGAGGTGTCCCACAGGCGCTGGGGAGAAGGCTACTTTTCAGTCCGTGTGCGGGGGGGCGTGGCCAGCGGGGAGAGCAGCCCAGGTGTTGCTGGTTGGGCGCGCAGGGGCTCCTGGTCACTGGAGTCCCCTGCCTTGCTCGCAGCCCCGCTGGAACACTTGCCTGCCCCCGCGCTCCTCCTTTGGTCCTGGTACAGCCCTCTGCCGGTCGAAGCGCTGCGGGACCCGCAAAGCGGGTCCGGCTAGTCGTGGGTGGTGGTAAAGAGGGAAAGGTCCGCTAGCAGCAGGTCCGCTGTGCTCCACGAGGTAGGCAACAAGAATCCGATGAGGTGTCCCACAGGCGCTGGGGAGAAGGCTACTTTTCAGTCCGTGTGCGGGGGGGCGTGGCCAGCGGGGAGAGCAGCCCAGGTGTTGCTGGTTGGGCGCGCAGGGGCTCCTGGTCACTGGAGTCCCCTGCCTTGCTCGCAGCCCCGCTGGAACACTTGCCTGCCCCCGCGCTCCTCCTTTGGTCCTGGTACAGCCCTCTGCCGGTCGACGCGCTGCGGGACCCGCAAAGCGGGTCCGGCGAGTCGTGGGTGGTGGTAAAGAGGGAAAGGTCCGCTAGCAGCAGGTCCGCTGTGCTCCACGAGGTAGGCAACAAGAATCCGATGAGGTGTCCCACAGGCGCTGGGGAGAAGGCTACTTTTCAGTCCGTGTGCGGGGGGGCGTGGCCAGCGGGGAGAGCAGCCCAGGTGTTGCTGGTTGGGCGCGCAGGGGCTCCTGGTCACTGGAGTCCCCTGCCTTGCTCGCAGCCCCGCTGGAACACTTGCCTGCCCCCGCGCTCCTCCTTTGGTCCTGGTACAGCCCTCTGCCGGTCGACGCGCTGCGGGACCCGCAAAGCGGGTCCGGCGAGTCGTGGGTGGTGGTAAAGAGGGAAAGGTCCGCTAGCAGCAGGTCCGCTGTGCTCCACGAGGTAGGCAACAAGAATCCGATGAGGTGTCCCACAGGCGCTGGGGAGAAGGCTACTTTTCAGTCCGTGTGCGGGGGGCGTGGCCTGCGGGGAGAGCAGCCCAGGTGTTGCTGGTTGGGCGCGCAGGGGCTCCTGGTCACTGGAGTCCCCTGCCTTGCTCGCAGCCCCGCTGGAACACTTGCCTGCCCCCGCGCTCCTCCTTTGGTCCTGGTACAGCCCTCTGCCGGTCGACGCGCTGCGGGACCCGCAAAGCGGGTCCGGTGAGTCGTGGGTGGTGGTAAAAAGGGAAAGGTCCGCTAGCAGCAGGTCCGCTGTGCTCCACGAGGTAGGCAACAAGAATCCGATGAGGTGTCCCACAGGCGCTGGGGAGAAGGCTACTTTTCAGTCCGTGTGCGGGGGGCGTGGCCAGCGGGGAGAGCAGCCCAGGTGTTGCTGGTTGGGCGCGCAGGGGCTCCTGGTCACTGGAGTCCCCTGCCTTGCTCGCAGCCCCGCTGGAACACTTGCCTGCCCCCGCGCTCCTCCTTTGGTCCTGGTACAGCCCTCTGCCGGTCGACGCGCTGCGGGACCCGCAAAGCGGGTCCGGCGAGTCGTGGGTGGTGGTAAAGAGGGAAAGGTCCGCTAGCAGCAGGTCCGCTGTGCTCCACGAGGTAGGCAACAAGAATCCGATGAGGTGTCCCACAGGCGCTGGGGAGAAGGCTACTTTTCAGTCCGTGTGCGGGGGGGCGTGGCCAGCGGGGAGAGCAGCCCAGGTGTTGCTGGTTAAGCGCGCAGGGGCTCCTGGTCACTGGAGTCCCCTGCCTTGCTCGCAGCCCCGCTGGAACACTTGCCTGCCCCCGCGCTCCTCCTTTGGTCCTGGTACAGCCCTCTGCCGGTCGACGCGCTGCGGGACCCGCAAAGCGGGTCCGGCGAGTCGTGGGTGGTGGTAAAGAGGGAAAGGTCCGCTAGCAGCAGGTCCGCTGTGCTCCACGAGGTAGGCAACAAGAATCCGATGAGGTGTCCCCAAGACCTTTAGTGATACGGGGTATAAAAAGATCTATATTACCATTTCAAATGGGAAAAACAAAGCTATCCAAGGGATTTTAGGGTCTGACTTGGCAGCATAGTGATCGCTTAACTTTATGTGATTGTTAGACCTGACATCATTGGCCCGAGTCTCTCCTCCATTTTTTTTCTGTTTGCCTCCTCTGTTTACGATGTTTTTGCTGGTATATCGCTTAGGGCACTGTGCCTCTGCTGATCAGTGCCACAGTGCAAGTGCTCCCTATGTAAAATTACTGTATTGATTGACTTCCATGTTTGGCTTATTTGATTTACTGTCAGTCCCTAGTCTAGTGCACCAGGAGTGCCAGTGCTTGTAAATACAAATGCTGCTCGTGGGCTTGCAGCACATGTTGTGCCACCCACAAGAGTGGCCCAGTAAAAGTATGTCTAAAGGTCTGCCATTGCTAGACCTACGTGCAGTCTGGTACTGTCACGCTGACTGCGCAAGTACACCTACTTGCCAGTCCCTAAACCTTCCCTTAACTTCATGTTAGTCACCCCTATGGTAGGCCCACGGGCAGGGTGCATTGTAAGCATAAGGTAGGACAAGCCTGACCAAGTGGGCATGTCCTAATAGTGAATTACAGCCATATTTGTTTTTCACTATTGCAAGGTAACCTGCTCTCCATTAGTTAGAATGGGCTGCCAGGATTATTAATGCTATAATCCTAGCTGGCTCGGGGAGCATGGTGCAATGTCGAGTTTGGTATCCCTGAACTCGGGGTTTGATAACGCATCCGTTGGTGTGGATGGTTTTTGGACTCTGGGTTTGAAAATAGCACTTTTAGAAAGTGGCTATTTTCTTGTCTAACTATTTCTGGTTTCTGCTGGTTTGGTGTGTGTGTGACAGGAGCTGGGTGGCTCCAGAGGTCTGAGTGAGTCAGTGTGGGATGAATGGGACATTTGCATTGAGAGTAGGGGAAGAGTAGCTCCTGATAGCCTGCCCTGCCTGATACAATGCTGGCTCCACCTCCTGCCAGGCGACTGATGACTCTGTGCCTGCCAGGGACGATCCTGGCCCCACCTCCTACCAGGAGGCCAATAGCTCTGCTCCTGCTAGTGACAATGCTGGCTCCACCTCCTGCTGGGCGTCTGAGGACCCAGCCCTGCACAGTGAATAGGCCAGGTGCCTCTGCCTGGCTACACCCACAACAAACCCAGGATGAGGGGAATTACCCTGCATGGACAAAGGGATCAAAGCAAAAAAGGGGTATAAGAGAAGGACCCCTGAACCAAGAATTTAGATCACTTCTGACAAGGAACCCTGAAACCAAGGACAAGAAGCCTTCTGATCCAAGGACTTTCCTACCCCTTCTGCCAGTGTGCTGTTTGCTGGGGGGAATCCTGCATGTGCTTCTTTATTTTTGCCAAGGAACCAGGAGAGAGGAACTGAGTGTGTACTCTCAAACTTTGCTACAAGAAAATCTCCAAGGGCTGGAAGAGTGCCAGCCTCCTGTTGAAGTCACAGGGCTAAAGGACTTCATCTGCTAAAAAGTGCTGTTTGCTGGAACCTGTGAATCCAGCACCTCTGAAAGAAACCAGCAATCTCGACGCCGACGGACGCCGCCGAATCCAGCCCGACATTGTGAGTAACGGCTCCAGTGTCCCGCTTCCTCGACGCCGGCCGCCGGGCCCGATCGACGCCAGCAGCAACGCCAGTGAGTAGTGAGTTCGGCTCCAGCTCCAAGTGACCTCGTGTCTGCACCGCTGCTGATCGCATCGACTTCCAGCCCTCTCGACGCCGTGAGCGCTGCTCACTCTTGCAACATCACCATCGACATCGACGACGACACCGTATCCTGCTTCACCTCGTGAGCGCTGCTCCTGCCTGACATCTGTCGACGCCGCTGCAGGTCGCCCCGACTCCGAGGCCGGATCGACGACGAAGACGCGACGCCGGACATCTCGACGCCGCTGATCATCGTGTGCTTCGCTTTTCTAAGGTACTGTGTGTGGGGTCTGTGCGACTCCGGGCTCGGCGTAGCGCTCCTCGCGGTCGACGCCGAACCCTTTGGATTAACTTTGCCTCGACGTCGTGTGACTCCCGTGTGGGTTACATTGTTGCCAAGAACTGTGTTTTAAAGAAGAAGAGTTGCTTTTGATACTAAAGACTTTGTGCTAAGAAGAAAATCCTTATATTTATAATACTACTGTGTCGTGCCCATTTGTAGTGTATTCACTTTATTACTGTATGTGGTCATAAATGCTTAACGCACTGCCTCTGAGATAAGCCTGTCTGCTTTGCCAAGCTACCAAGGGGGTGAGCAGGGGTTATCTAAGTGTGTGATCCCCTTGCCCTGACTAGAGGAGTTGAGTCCCTATTTGTCAGAAGTGTATACCTCTGCCAACTAGAGACAGCCAAGTCTAACAGTGATCAACCCCCAAAAAACTTTCAGAGTACTTTTGAGAGAGGGCCTTAGGCTCCACCTACATGTTATTAATCCTGAGTACAGGAATTGCACCAAAGATGGGCGCTTCCACTTAAATGAGTGCATGTATGACTCTTATTGACTTGTAGCAAAGCTTATGCCAAATTCAGTAGGACTGACCCGGTTGCGGAGGCAAAGCAGTGAATGTGACAATAGGTCTAATTTTTTACAATTTTTAAATTAATCCTCATTTCAGTTTATAAAACCATAAAAGATATACAATACATTTTACACAACATAACAATAAAACATTCCAAAGGTATGGCTAGACAATTGCACAAGTATTGAAATTCATGTTTTCAGTACTGACCTTTCTAATCTATTAAAAGAAAATAAGGACAGTTAAAATTTAAGCGGTTTAAATAATTAAAACATATTGAGGAATTATAGCAAGATACATTGTATTAACGAAGAACATAAAAATCTATCTAACATCATTTAATTAAAACTTCCTAATTAGGAATCACTTGTTGATAAGTGCAAGTACTTTAAGTGCAACATGTATGCTTGGTATGGCCGTCCACTTGGCAGTTCGGGCTGGACTGTTCCCATGGGGCACAGGGTCAAGACTGATTTGCATATGGCTGGGTTCAAACTGGAATGGCATGGTGAGCAAAAACACGATGTATTTAGGTCCAGATCTCTGTACTGGGGGGAATGTATGGCATTGTTCTGCATTCTGTCCATCAGCTGTTGTTTTTACATTGTGCAATGGTTGACGATATTTTTATAGTATGGCATGGCAAACAAGATGAGGCAGAAGAATTTGTTAACAAAATCAATGTCAATACCATGAATTTACAATTCACTGCTCATATTGATGATAATAGTGCCAATTTTCTTGATATCCAAGTGTATACGATCCAAAAACAAAATAGAGACCTGTTTATATTGTAAGCCCAGTGCTGGCAAGAGCCTTTTGCACGCCAAGAGCTTTCATCCCTCACACACCATCAGTAGCCACCCCTATGGTGAATATTTACGCATTCATAGAGCATGTAGTTCAGAAACCAACTTAATATTCCATCAGAATGCAGCCACACAGAGGTTCATAGAGAGGATAAAGTCCCAGCAAGAAACAAAGCCAACAGTAAAGATCGACAGATACTGTTGAGAGGATTAGACCATACATCTAGTGCTGCATCCAATCAAGAGACTGACAATAACAAACAAAACTTGGCATCTTGCAGGCTTATCACCACTTACAGTAAGCAGGCACAAGAGATTAAATCCATCCTAACTAAATAATTGCCTATAGTCTTGACAGACGCAACTTTGAAACAAGTGCTTCCTGAAAGGCCCACTTTTACCTCCCGTAGAGCTTATTCCATGTATAACAACCTAGTCAAAATTAGTCCTGAGTTAGATAATACGAACAGCTGGTTATCCCCTAAAAGAGTGTTCTACAAGTGTAGTTCTTGCTGCGCCTGTAAATTTGTCATTAACACTACTACACACTACTACATACACTATGGCATTTTCATCCGAGCTCATTGAAATTAAGGGTCATTTCACTTGCTGAATGGAGTACGCGGTCTACGTGTTACAATGCAAAAGTGGACTAAGATATATAGGCAGCACTAAGTTGCAAGTGTATGCCCGCATATTACAACACTTGCCGGCTATAGTCAATTCCGACCCCACGTACCCTGTAGCTAGACATTTTAAGTTGGAGCACGCTAATAATCTGAATTGTCTCCAATATTTTGTCGTAGCCTAAGAACCTATCAACAAAAGGGGGGGGGTAATCGATAAAAGTGATTACCTCAATTAGAATCTCGGTACATCGTCGAACCTGAACCTAAGTACCCTCAGGGTTTACACACAGGGGAGGATATACATAACTACTTGTAGCAAATGCCCAGGACTGTACATACAGGGTGGTCACAGTATACATCTTTTTAGCCACACTTTCTGTAGGCCAATTGACAATATTGTTTCTTTCTTAAAGTTCCTTAATAACTTATATTGATATGCCATCATAGTTTTGAGTAGCTATCAGGTTTTGTACATATTACAACAATTTTTTAAGGGGGCTCGCTATTACTCGCACCAGTATGACAGGTCAAGATCCAATCAGTAACAGATAAGACAAGTATTCTTGTATCTGCTGTTTTTAGTATTCACATTTTTTATATATATTCACGCCTTTTAGACACAATTAAGTTTTGCACTTCAGCATATATTATGCACATTGGCTTGGCACTTTAGGAGTTTATCGCCAAATGTCTAAAAGAGTAATCAGACCATTATTGATCAGAATATTTGCACTAGCTCTAGTTTGCACTTGCAGTATTTGCACCTTTATTATATCCTAGAAACCATATGTATTTATTTATTCTATTTATGTGGTTTTAATACAGAAAAAAGTTGGTTTCAAACAACAGGAACCAAGTTGAAGTCAAAGCAATGCAATGAGTATATGTACCGTATACAATCAATGTTACTAACATATGTTATTTAGCTACGTACAATACAAACACATGTTTGACTTATTCACACCAGCGGTATTTGCACAATCTATATTTTGCACCGAAAGTCCATTTCTTATAAAAAAAACTATATTTATATGTTTATTCTATTTATGTGGATTTTTAATGTGTTCTTTATTCATGAAAAATTAGAGCTAATTGGAAGAAATGTGAATTTATTAGCATTTGTGCTTTTATACAGTTATTTGTGCCTTTTCTTCTTTCTTAACCCAAAGTATATAAAATTTAATGGAATTTATACACGAATGATTCCGATCTACATGGTGTTGTTTATATCAAATGTACGCATGTTTCAACATTACTTAACTGTTGAAAAACAAGAAAACTACAAGGTGTAGTATGTTTTCTATCTTCATTTTAGTGCTGCCAAATATGTCAGGTGGTGGGTGGTGTTCACCCAATAAAATCACGATTTGAGCGTATCCCGATCATGTGATCAAGGGCCAGGAGGCCCGAAACGCGTCATGAGCTTTTCACTTATCTGTTCAAGCAAAAAAAAATCTTATTTTGGCACCAGCTAAGAAGTTGTCCGTTCCCGTTTGTGCGTGCACTGCACATTGGAATGTAACTGGAAATAATGAAAACTATGCACGTACTCTAGCTTCTGATTTTTTACTGATAGATTTAAAAAAAAAAATACTTATGGGGATTCACTGCCATATATTTTGTTTGGCTAGAATTTATTTCCAGGCCTTTAGTTGCACAATATGCATCAAAAGTGTCTAATAAACATTGTAAACCTTTTGGGGTTTGGGATATTAAGATGGTATCATCTGCAAATAAAAGTGTAGGTTCACAGCCCAATAAATATTCCAGTATACCATTCACATACAATGAAAATAGGGTGGGCGCCAACACACATCCCTCCCTTACGCCCCTGTTTACTTTAATTGGCTCTGTAAGTTCACCCCTCGGACCCCACCTGACCTTTGCAAAATTTTCCTCATGCAATTTTATAATTTGCATGAGTATATCCCCCGGTACCCCTTGATTTTGTCGGGATTTCCAAAGACGATTTCTAGGGATGAGGTCGAAGGCGGCCTTCAAGTCAACAAAGGCGATATACAGATGTCCCTGCTTAAAGACTGTATATTTCCAACTCATGCAGAGGAATCAAAAGACCTGGTCAATTGTGCTACTTTTGACTCTGAAGCCAGCCTGATATTTTGATAAAATACTATTCTCCTTAATCCAATCATTTAATTTCATAAAAATTTGTTGAGCATATATTTTTTGTAAAACCTCTGTTAAACTAAACGGTCGATGATGCAAAGGGTCTTGGCGATTTCCTTTCTTAAAAATTGTTGTAATTTCAGCCCCTTTCCATTATCTGATATTGGTGCACCGGCAGCGACTGATTACATAAGAAGTTAATATAAGGGCCCCATACCTCTTTATCATGCCTCAATAGATCTCCTGGTATCTTATCCGGGCCAGGCGCTTTTACTGCATCCATTGCTACTAAAGTATCTTCCAAGCTAAAATGTAAAGGGGCTGTAGTTGGGATTAATATATAATCTTGTATATTAAATTCTGTATCACTCACAGCTATTGAGTAAAGGCGGCAAAAGTGGCTGACCCAAGTTTTAGCATCCAGAAAAATGTCCTTGCTACATCTTCCCACCTTATTACCCTTTGAGATCATTCACCAATAACCAGAGTGGTCCTTGGCTTGGCTGTACTAATCAATTCAGTCCATATGTTACCATCCCAATTTTTCTTAGTTTGTAATAGTAATCGCTTATACTTATTTCTTTTCTCCTTTAAGGTCACTACATTTCTAGTTTGTGTAGCCAAAATGAGTTTCTTTGTTGCCTCACGGCACTCTTTATTGTACCAGGAGGCAGGAGGTAGATTACTTTTTTCAGTTTTCGCCTTTTTACATTCTTTGGGAATCCTACTCAAAATAGTAGTCAGTGCATCTACCAATGCATGATATATGTTCATAATTGGAAACTCTGCTGCTGGCAAATCTACGTACGGAAAAATAGTATCTACAAAAGTATCATAAATCTGCTTCATGGCCTCACCATTTCCCCCTATTGAAGGCCATTTTAAGTCCCTACGGTTATTTCTTAATAATGGTTTAATGACACTAGAGTTAGTATCTTTATTTTGGTTCGAAGAAATGAGCAGCTAGTGTCAAACATAGGGGATAATGATCACTGTCAGTTCTATTCTCTACTACCATATCAAGAAAAATTGGTCAAAGGCCAATAGATAGCAATATATAATCAGTACTACTCTTACAGTTACTCCTACTAAATGTGGCAGCATTCGGACTATCAGAAGGCAATCGGCCATTACAAGCTCAGAGTCCATGTCCTTCAGCCACTCCACCGGACTCCACTGGAACGACCACAGCTGCGTCCACTTCAGCTTCAGAAAAACCACAACCCACCACCACCCGCAACAGGTTCCTCACAGAAGCTGGAGCAAGATCACCGCCGACCAGCTCACCACCTCCCTCAGCCAGAACCCACCTGCCAGCACACCGGAACCCAACGAAGCAGCCCGCAACTTCACGCAGTGGCTGACCGCCTGCGCTGACGACCTCGCACCACTGAAGAACCCTCCCAGCAGACCCAGAAGCAAGAAGGCCCTGTGGTTCACCGACGTACTCAAGGACTACAAGAAGACCTGCCGCACCCTTGAGAAAGCCTGGCTCCTCGACCAGACCACTGACAACATGACCGCCCTCAAACACGCCACCCGCAAGCACCACCAGCTCATCCGCACCACCAAGAAGAAATCACTGAAGGAGCGACTGGACAACAACGCCCACGACAGCAAGGAACTCTTCAGCATCGTCAAGGAGTTCTCCAACCCAAGCACCGGCAACAACAACATCACCCCTTCACAAGATCTCTGCGACTCCCTCTCCTCGTTCTTCCACCGCAAGATTGCCAACATCCACAACAGCTTCGGCGCATCATCCACGCACCCAACCGTCGAACCAATGCACCCCACCGCCACCCTCCGCACCTGAACCACGGTGACCACCGAAGACACAGCCCGCACAATGAACACCATCCACTCCAGTTCTCCAACCGACCCCTGCCCCACCACGTCTTCAACAAGGCCGACTCCACCATCGCACCCCAACTCCGGGACGTCATCAACACCTCCTTCAACACTGCCACCTTCCCGGAGTGCTGAAAGCATGCCGAGCTCAACGCCCTACTGAAGAAACCGACAGCGGACCCCACCGACCTCAAAAACTTCTGCCCCATCTCGCTCCTCCCTTTTCCTGCCAAAGTCATCGAGAAGATCGCCAACAGACAGCTTGCCGCCTTCCTTGAGATGAACGGATCCCTCGACCCCTCGCAGTCCGGTTTCAGAGCCAACCACAGCACAGAGACCGCCCTCATCGCAGCCACCGACGACATCCGAGTCCTGCTCGACAACGGGGAAACAGCGGCACTCATCCTCCTGGACCTCTCCGCAGCGTTCAACACTGTCTGCCACCGCACCCTAGTCCAACGCCTCAGCAACACCGGCATCCAAGAGAAGGCACTGAAGTGGATCATCTCGTTCCTCGCCGGAAGAACACAGAGAGTCCCGCCGTTTCGATCCGAGGCCACCGAAGTCATCTGCGGCGTCCCGCAAGGACCATCACTCAGCCCACCCTCTTCAACGTCTACATGAGACCTCTCGCTACCATTGCACGCCAACCCAACCTCAACATCATCTCCTACGCCAACGACACCCAGCTGATCCTCTCCCTCACCAGAGACCCCGACACCGCCAGAACCAGCCTCCACGAAGGGATGAAAGACGTCGCCGAGTGGATGAAGAACAGCCACCTGAAACTGAACTCAGACAAGACGGAAGTCCTCATCCTGGGACCATCACCCTCCGCCTGGGGCGACTCCTGGTGGCCCCCAGCCCTGGGCACCGCCCCCAAGCCAACAGACCACGCACGCAACCTGGGCTTCATCCTGGATTCCTCCCTCTCGATGACCAGACAAGTCAACGCCGTCTCCTCATCATGCTTTCACACCCTCTGCATGCTCCGCAAGATCTTCCGATGGATCCCGACCAAAACCAGGAAGACGGTCACCCAGGCCCTCGTCACCAGCCGACTGGACTACGGAAACACCCTCTACGCCAGAACCACAGCCAAGCTACAGAAAAGACTCCAACCCATCCAGAACGCCTCCGCCCGTCTCATCCTGGAAATCCCCCGACGCAGCCACATCTCCGGCCACCTGAGGGACCTGCACTGGCTCCCCGTCAACAAAAGGATCACGTTCAGGCTCCTCACCCACGCACACAAGTCTCTCCACGACCTGGGCCCCAAGTACCTCAACGACCGCCTGACCTTCTACACGCCCACCCGCCAGCTACGGTCTGCTAGCCCCGCCCTCGCTGACGTACCACGCATCCGAAGAGCCACCGCCGGAGGCAGATCCTTCTCCTACCTGGCGGCCAAGACATGGAACTCCCTCCCCATCCACCTTCGGCTGACCCAGGACCACCTCGCCTTCAGGAGACAACTCAAGACCTGGCTGTTCGAGCAGTAGCGGACCCCTTCCCCCAAGCGTCTTGAGACCCTTCCGGGTGAGTAGCACGCTATACAAGTGTTATGATTGATTGATTGATTGACTGAAACTGTCCTGAAACTAATCTTATTAACTGCGGAAAGGCAACTGTGCAGGGTACTACCGGACTGTTTTACAATAGGGGAATATTATTTACCATATCTTCTTCCTCGAAGATATTTTCAAATACTACAACCGGCTAAAATGTGCAATTAAAATCTACTGCAAACACCATAGCTTGTTGAGCATTTATAAATTCTTATGTTGAAATAAATGCTGTAAGGGTACATGCCTACTGGCCTCCTCACGGAAACGAACTCCAATGGCTTGGGGCAGACAGGTGGTGTTCGTGTATACTTTTAGTGTATTTGACATGTTTGGAAATGTTATGTACACCAGAGATTATGAACATCAGAATGTGTGCACAGTAAATTCACTGCGAACGCTATAACTTTAGTAGTGATTAGATTAACCCCAGCTGATCAAAAACGGCTATTCGTGGCATACTGGTAACACGTCCACTTTACACTTCTTAATTTCCCATCCTTTGTGTTTTAGGGCCATAACACATCACTCCATTTACCCTATTTGGCGTGATAGTGAACTTTTTGGAAGTCATAAACTCTGGCTGAAGAATTATGCCTAACTGGAACATAGTTTATGGCTTCCTGCCGGATTGCTGACATGATTATGAAAGCCTGCTGCCCTGTCCTGTTAAATATGTTCCCCTGACCTGAGGGGAAGCTGCCTACCCTGTGAATGATATCGAGATGTCTGCATCGTGGCTTATGGCCTTTTTTTGCACATCATCAGATTCCTGAGCAGTGCTGGTCTGCTTGAAGCCTTTAATTCTATAGGCATTTTAGGGCTTATTGCCGATGCTACGTGGCAATCTCACTCCCACGTTCTACATAATGTTTAATATTATTTTGTTCATATGGCAACCTTTGTGATGGTCTAGCACATGGATGGCTTGCAACATCGCTGCACGACCAGCAAAGCACATCTCCCTGGTCTGAATCAGACTTCAGCCTGTCTTTTCCATAATTAAGGTTTGTCTCTTCTGAGCAAAAAGCAACTGACAGGGGTGTAGTGTATGTGTCCCGACTTGGGGAGATATCTTCATTTTAAGGGACTGTCACCACTTAATTCTAAACCTGGAAAAATTGTTATTTACTCAAATATAAAAACTCTTTTCCTAAAGTACACGACACGATGAACTCGAGTAACAAAGGTAAATTGAGACGAAAGTCTAACTTTAGGACTGTCGGTATTTACAAAGGGTATTTACGAGTAGTAAACGCCCTTTGTGAATACCAAAAGTCGTAGTTAGACTTTCATCTCAGTTTACCGATGTGATTCGGGCCCTCTGTTTTCTTTGTGCCAGATTTTTCAGTATTCACAAATGATTAGTAAAAGACCCAAATAACACAGTTGCAACAATTGTGCTTCTTAATTTATTTTTCAGGATGCAAAGGTGTTTGCAATCATTTCGTGATGGCAAACAGAACATAATGTACACAACTTGGGTTGTGGTTCTTTTTCTGTATTGTGTTACATGAACGTTTTACGGTGGACTGTGTTTTTATACTCTTTACCAATAAATTCACACGGGCACTAAACTACACTTAAACATTTTTCATTTGTTTTTAAATGTTATGTTCTTAGATCTCTCTGATTCAACAATTGCATAATTATTGAAGTTGTGACACGTGTATTGTCCAGTATATGGACTCTCCATACTCTAACTCCAATGATTCCGGCCTTAGGTGTTTACAAATGTTTATATGGAAAGTGGAGATGGCTCAGAATATCTAGCTAGCAGGGAAGATCAGACTTCTCACCTTTGATAACGCGTGACTCTCTCCCTGCAAATATAAACATGTGAAAAAGGGTGAATGAAGAATTGTATGCAAAGAATGGGATGGGAACTGGGAGGCATATAGGCTAAGGGAAAGAGCAAAGTAGCATTCACTTACTACGTAGATATTTCGATAACAAATATGTGCCCAATCTATGACCTTATACACACATAAAACAGAAAAATGTTACATTGCAACAGAAAAAGCAAAGATCTCAGCTGGTGAACAATGTATGTGAGTTGCCCACTTTATTTGCTCCGCAGTGGTATCTAACTCCTTGCGACTTTGATCAAGCTATTTTAGGGTGCTTGTAAGCAGATAGCAGGGGGAGCGACCCTTGACCCTTCCAGTTAGGTTGCTACCCCTCCGTACAGCACCGCCTGTGCCCATTCTATCCCTCGCTGCCCCCATGTCTCTCTGCCCGGTTTCCCTTCTGCTCCCCTCGCTGCCCCTGTGTCTCTCTGTCCGTTTTTGCCTTCTGTTGCTTAGCTGCCCCTGCATTTCTGTGAACTTTCTGCCTTCTGTGCCACTCGTTTCCCCCGTTTTTATGACCTTTCTGCACGTTCTTGTGACCTTTGTGCCTCTGTGCCACTCGTTTCCCCCCGTTTTTTGTGTGACTTTTTCTGCCCTTTCTTGTGACCTTTGTGCCTCTGTCCCACTCGTTTCCTCCCGTTTTTTGTGACCTTTTCTGCCCTTTCTTGGGACCTTTCAGCCTCTGTGCCACTTGTTTTCCCCCGTTTTTTTTGTGACCTTTTCTGCCCTTTCCTGGGACCTTTCTGCCTCTGTGCCACTCGTTTCTTCCTCAATTGTTGTGCCCTTTTGCCTTCTGTTTCCTTCGTTGCCCGTTGCCGCTGCGTCCCCTGTGGGCCCGCCCCCCTTACTCCCCATTTGCTGCCCCCACCTCCCACCTCCGAGATGCTCCTCCCTCCCACCTCCTCATATAGGCTGGCCGCTGCGCGGTGAGGAGAGCGACCCTTGACGCTTCCAAGTAGGTCGCTCCCCCTCCGCACAGCACCGCCTGTGCCCGTTCTCTCCCTCGCTGCCCTGTGTCTCTCTGCTCGCTTTCCCTTCAGCTACTCTCAGTGCCCCCGTGTCTCTCTGCCCGGTTTTTCCTTCTGCTCCCCTCGTGGCCACCGTGTCTCTCTGCACATTTTTGCCTTCTGTTGCTTAGCTGCCCCTGCATTTCTGTGACCTTCTGCCTCCTGTGCCACTCGGTTGCCCCGTTTTTTGTGACCTTTCTGCCCTTACTTGTGACCTTTTGCCCTCTTTGCCACTCGTTTCCCCCTCAATTGTTGTGTCCTTTTGCCTACTGTTTCCTTCGTTGCAAATCACCTCCCCCGCCGCTGCGTCCCCTGCGGCTCCGCCCCCTGACTGCCCATTCGCTGCCTCCGCCTCCCACCCCCCAGCTGCTCCTCACTCCCACCTCCCCACACTTGCCGGCCCCTGTGCGGTCGCGCCGCTGGGGTGCGGCAAGCCAGTCTGAGCCCGCCCGCGCCTGGACCGCGGCCAGCGCCAGAACCCCTGGCCCCCGCCACGACGACCGCCACCACTACGACGCCAGCACTCTGCATGCTCTCAACCCCGGACGGACCCTTAACTGCTTCAAGGCTGCCCCGAAACGCACACACGGTCCCTTCACCTGCCGGAACTGCAGCTACACCAGCCACAGAGACGACAAACCACCCGCCAAGAAAGACCTCAACCACCTCCGATGCATACTACTGAACAACCGTTCCTCACGCAAACACGCCGCCGAGCTCTGGGACCTGCTCAACACAACCTCTCCAGACGTCGCCTTCCTGACAGAGACCTGGTTGAACAACTCTTCTGCACCCGACATAGCCATAGCTATCCTAGACGGCTACAAGATCACCCTCAGAGACCACACCAACGGAGTCGGAGGAGGAATCGCCATCGTCCACAGAAACAGCATCAGGGTCTCGACTAGCACCGACGAAGCGCTCAGCACTGCCGAAAACATGCATTTCCAGATCAACACAGACCCCAACTCCACCCTCAGAGGCACCCTTGCCTACCGGCCCCCCGGACCTCACCCTCAGTTCAGCAACTCCATCGCCAACTTCATCAGCACACATGCCCTGACTAGGCATGAGCAAATTTTGCGAATCTCGCATTCGCGAATTTTGCGGATTTGCGAACTCGCAATCCGCAAAATCCGCGAATTCTCGCGAATTTGCGGATTTTTTTTTATGTTCGCATGGGTTTCTGCAAGTTCGCGAGGGTTTTGTACAATTTCGCAAATTGCAAAATTGTACAAAACGCGTGCGAACTTGCAGCAACCCGTGCGAACACAATTATATGAAGAGAAAGAAGCTCCTGGCCACAGGAACAGCACGGGGATTGCGCTCATGAAAGTCAAGGATGCATAGGCCTCTACCCAGCATCACAGCTGATTTTCCACAGTAGATTTGGGAAGAGGCACACCTGTCCCGCCTTGAAGACGCTCATGATTGTTTTTGGGCTAATGAATGAGTCACTGATTTTGAGCATCAACTAGTTCGAGCGACCATGCAAGGCCGCCCTCTACCCAGCATCACAGCTGATTTTCCACGGTAGATTTGGGAAGAGGCACACCTGTCCAGCCTCGAAGACGCTCAGGATTGTTTTTGGGCTAATGAATGAGTCACTGAATTTGAGCAACTAGTTCGAGTGACCATGTGTGTGTTACTATGCAATCGCCCTGAAGGGCGCAGGGGTCCCTTGAGTGACCTGTGTGAGGCTGTGCCTGTAAGTATTTTCCAATGGCGCCAGCAAGCTGCCAGCGCCGTTGTAAAATAGTTACAAAGTTAGCTTGCACAGGAAGCACTTAGATAAAATAAAGCAGCACCTGCTTAGTTTTATCTAGTGGTTCCTGTGCAAGCTAACTTTGTAACTATTTTACAACGGCGCTGGCAGCTTGCTGGCGCCATTGTAAAATAGTTGCATGAGTGGGGGTTCAACTTTTGAACCCGTTACGCTCGCGGATTTTTTTTTGCGGATTTTGCGGGAAATCCGCAAAATTCGCGGATTGCGGATTTCCCAAAAATCCGCAAAATCCGCGAGCGTAACGGATTTCCCGCTCATGCTTAGCCCTGACCTCCACCGACTACATCCTCCTCGGAGACCTGAACTTTCACCTTGAAAACTACAACGAGATCAACTCCACAACCCTGATCGATAACCTCTCCAACCTCAGACTGAGACAACTTGTCACAACGAATACCCACTCCACCGGCCACACGCTCGACCCCGTCTTCTCCTCAAGCCCGCACATATCCGTCAGCCACTCCACCGAACTCCTCTGGACCGACCACTGCTGCATCCACTGCTGTTTCCAGAAACCCACCACACACCACCGCACCCAACAGATCCCCCGCCACCGCTGGAGCAAAATCACCGAAGACCAACTACACGCAAACCTCGCTCTCAGCCCACCCACCGCACCCTCCAACATCGACGACGCTGCCCACAGCCTCAGACGCTGGATCGAGGACTGCGCCAACACCCTCGCCCCATTGAAGAAACCCCCCCCCACAGAAACACCAGCAAGAGGGCCAGCTGGTTCACCCCAGAACTCCTAGATTTCAAGCAAGCCTGCCAGAAACTAGAGAAGAAATGGCACAGTGAACAAACTCCAGACAGCCACACAGCACACAAGGACGCCGTCCACAACCACCACCACCTCATCAGGGCTGTCAAGAAGACCTCCTTCAAACACCACCTCAACAACAACGCACACGACAGCAAGGAGCTCTTCAACATCGTGAAGGAACTCTCCAACCCCAGGTCAAACACCAACGACATCCCGCCATCGCAAGCCCTGTGCGACTACCTCGCCACCTTTTCCACCACAAGATAGCAGACATCCACGACAGCTTCAACACCCAGACAGCCCCAACAAACAGCAACACAACAGACCCTCCGCACACCATCAACCACTTCCCCTTTCTAGCCTGGACCAGCGTGAGTGTCTATGACACCATCAAGACCATGAGCACAATCCACTCCGGCTCTCCGTCAGACCCATTCCCGCACCATGTCTTCAACAAAGCAAGCAGCTCCATCGCACCCTACCTATGCAACGTCATCAATTTCTCCATTGAGACCGCGACCTTCCCAGAGAGCTGGAAACATGCAGAGATCAACGCCCTACTCAAAAAACCCAAGGCAGACCCAAGAGACCTCAAGAACTTCCAACCCATCTCTCTGCTCCCCTTCCCGGCCAAGGTCATCGAGAAAATCATTAACAGGCAGCTAACCCGATACATCGAAGAGAACAGAATCCTGGACCCTTCCCTGTCAGAATTCAGCAGCAACCACAGCACCGAGACCGCCCTCATCACCGCCACCGATGACATCAGGACCCTGCTAGACAAAGGGGAGACAGCAGCACTCATCCCCCCAGACCTCTCCGATGCCTTCAACACTGTCTGCCACCTCACACTACGTGCACCTCTCCATGCCGCAGTGATCCGAGACAAGGCACTGGACTGGACCACCTCTTTCCTCTCCAGCAGAACCAAGAGCGTCCGCCTCCCCCCGTTCCGAAGCCTCTGAGATCATCTGGGGTGTATTTATTTATTTATTTATTTATTTATTTATTTATTCGACTTATATAGCGCGTTATAACCCAGGGGTCTCTAAGCGCTTTATCAGGGTCAGGGTCCAAACATCAGATACTGTGAAGGGCAACTGTTAATAAAAAAGTTACAGAACACCCCATGCTTGCTGGAAAAGCACTGTTTTTAGTTTCTTTCGGAAGGCCAACAAATTAGTCTCCTTCCGTAGTTCAATTGGCAGCTTATTCCAGGCTGTTGGAAGCAAAAATGAAAAGGCACGTCCACCTACTGTGGCCAATCTACAACGTGGTTGAATAAGTAGAGAGGCGTCAGCGGATCGAAGTGTCCGTGCTGGGCTGTAGGGAACAAGCCGAGATTTTATGTACATTGGAGCCTTACCGTACAGGGCTTTATGAACAATACACAGTCCTTTGAATATCACCCTCTGCTTAACCGGCAGCCAGTGCAGTTCTTGCATAAGGGGAGATGCGTGGGTATTCCTTGGTTTTTTTAAAATAAGCCTAGCAGCGTCGTTCATGACAACCTGCAGCTTATACAAGAGTTTCTGTGGCAGTCCTATATATAGCGAATTGCCATAATCTAGCCTAGCCAAGATCGTGGCAGAGACTGCCCGCCTCATGGTGGAAAAGGACAACAAAGGTGCAACTTTCCTAAGTTGTCGAAGGAGGCCAGTGCAGGTCCCTACCACCATCCTCACTTGCTTTTGCATAGATAGCCTGCTGTCCACCTGGATGCCTAAACTCTTGACCACAGCAGCTGGTTCCGGAGGTGGCCCTAATTCCCTTGGCCAGAAATCCTCAATCCATGGGTTCCCTGCGATGGTAATTGGCAGTACCCCAAGGATCCACCCTTAGCCCTACACTGTTCAACATTTACATGGCCCCGCTCGCACACATCGCCCGACAGCACGACCTCAACATAATCTCCGACTCCGACGACACTCAACTGATCCTCTCCCTCACCAAGGACCCCATCACCGCCAAAGCCAACCTCCATGAAGAAATGAAGGCCGTCACCGACTGGATGAAGATCAGCCGTCTGAAGCTGAACTCGGACAAGATGGAGGTCCTCATCCTCAGCTCCAACCCGTCAGCCTGGGACAACTTCTGGTGGCCAACGGCACTGGGGGCAGCCCCGACCCCCACCGACCACACACGCAACCTGGGAATCATCCTCGACTCAACGCTCTCAATGACCAAGCAAGTCAACGCCGTCTCCTCCTCCTGCTTCAACACTCTCTGCATGCTCCGCAAGATCTACAGACGGATCTTAACAGATACAAGAAATATAGTTACCCAGACCCTCGTCAGCAGCAGACTCGACTACAGAAACACCCTCTACGCGGGAGCCCCGACCAAGCTCATCAATCTCCCGACATCTAAGTAGCAAGGGTGTACCTTCATGGAGAGGTGTGCGAGTCACAATGCTAAAGATGTGCACTCTGGGGATCTTAGGTGGAACCTTCGCCATTTAAAAACTGCCCATGCTTTTTCTTGCTTTTATATGTTCTCCTTGTTTACTTTGAGATTCAAAAACACACAAACTCATATTATTATTTATTTAGAAAATACATTTGTTCAAAAAATTTGAGAACAATGACATGCTTGACTCTAGCCAGGCAGGCTTTTTGACCGGAAGAAGTATGAAACAAATGATAGTTGCAATCCTTGATGACCTTCGAAGACGGGTGGACAGGGGCAAAAAGGGCACCCTGATTCCTTTGGATCATTCAGCTGGCTTCTACACCATCGACCACCTCACTTCATCCACCAGCCTGTAAATCTGACTGAGTTCCTGTCAAACAAGCTGCCAGAAATCTGTCACTCTATCTCCATTCAAATCTAAACCCAGGCCTTTAAATGGTGTGTACTCCAGGGTCCTGTCTTGTCCCTATTACTATTCAACTTCTGTGTGATTCCTTTTGCTCAGCTTCTGAAACAACCGGAGATAAGATATTACCAATATGATTATGGCACTCGATTTATTTTTGGGTTGTCATGTTGCAATATACAACCATCTACTTTGGCTGCCAACCTGTCATGGTCCCGCTGGTGGATGTCATCCAACCAAATGAAGCTGAACTCTTCTAAAACCAGATCACTAATCGCTCCATAAGTTACTTTTATAGTGGATTTAATAAACAATCCAGAGATTATGCATTTGTGTCCAAATCCTTCTCAGATGGTCGGAAAGGTTTGGGCATATGGATTGGTAATAGAGCACAGGTCTCTCTTTAGTGCTAGTTCCTGAAGTCTCTGCAACACATCTTCTCTATATTGATAAGGGAGTAAAGGTTCCCATTGTCTACAGACTTATCCAGTCCCAACTGGACTCTGGCAACGCCACCCATGCCTCCCTGTCTCTGAAAAGTTTGCGATGATTTACAGTTAATTCAGACTGCAGCTGTCCTTCTTATTACCATTGTTCAAAAATGGCAGCATATAACCTGTCCTAGGCTGCTCCTCTGGTGTGCAACAGGAAATCAAGTGTCATTTAGGTCTATGTTGATCGTCTACGGAGCTTCCTAGGAAGGTTTCCCAACTTTTATGGCTTCACAATTCAACTGGCACAAGCGTGCAAGGGTGGTGCGAATAGCGTCTGGGAGTCCTTCAGATGTGCCAAAATAGTGCCAGTGCATTTTTAGTTGCCACGGAAAGGACATGAAACTCCTTGCCATGTCATCTGCACCAAGAACCTTCTCTGAGTTGTTTTAGGAAACTACTGAGGATGTTTTTGTTCAACATAGGGGGCTGACATGTTTGTTGGCATCAGGTTCTTCAGCGCCATGAAGTATCGGTGTCTGGGCATTCAAGAAATAAATACACGAAGAAGAAGACGTTTATTGTTCAGTTAGTTAAATCTTGCAATGTAAAACAGTTAGAACGCTCTGAAAATGATGTCATAAAAACAACATAAAATCCAATAAAAAAAAAAATAAACACGATCTTTCAGTAATCTGTTTACATAGGTTTGTCTTCTTGTGCTTACTAGTCCAGTTGACTCATGGATACCCTTTTTGCTCTATTATTCGTTAAGCTAGGTGACATTTTAAACTTGATTATTAAAGTGCAGTGTGCCCTAATGGGTCGTTCGACCATTAAGTGCTAATAGATGGGTCAATGTATCCAGAGTGCCCATAATCAAGAGTAGCCAGCCACACGGGAATACTTGATCAGCCAAATACAATTTATTAGACCCTAAAGCTGGATGAAAAGGTTAATTCATCCAATACAATATAATGTTGTATGCTTATTAGGTCTCGCCTAGGCAGAGCTTGCACTGTCTCTTCGAGACATGCAGTATACACAATAGGGTGGAAGCTTCATGGAAGTTCTGTCCACTCTCCGCCCATCTTTTTCATTGGCTTAGGCCCCAAATGCTGCCTTCCGATTGGTTCTAGGCTTGTTTGTCCCTCCCCATGACGGCCATGTCATCATTTGTGTCCTTCAATGGCTACTGGCCCCTTTACTGCACAAACTACTTTCTTCCCGTCCCTCCCCCCTCCCGCAATCTGTGACTTCTTGGGGCCCCCCTCCCATGCACCCCCAGTCGTGCTCTCGCTCTGCTCTCACCAACTCTGTCTAAACATTCTCTCATCCCCCCCCACCGAAATTAAATGTCTCCTATGCCCTTTAAAAACTCCTCCTTTTGAAACACGGATTTCGTATTTCTTCTACTTATAAAGAGCGCAGTGATTCAATTCATGTACCTATTCTTCTGTTTTCAAAACTATTGAAGGCACCGCTACTGGCCTGGACTGAGGCTTTCGGTCCCATTGTATGTTGGGATTTCTAGTTTCGCTGTCATACCACAATCCCCAGTAGCGTGATTGGAGAACTACATTCCCCAAAGGTGATAGCAAGCGACAATGCCGAATAATAACTCACCACACAGCCATTGGCTGATTGAGATGCAGTCAGAACTTCAAATTTAACCAGCGCAGAATTTCGGTAGAAGACCAGCAAGGACCGAGGCACCGAGCGTCTGGCGGTGGGAGCAGTCTCCTGGATCGCGGTGAGATAGGTAAAGACATCTTGAATTTAATCACTGACGTCAAGACAATTTCGAGGTGGATGAGCTGTGCATAGTCAACATCCCCTGTACAGGAATCAGTCAGAGAAAGTTGAGATTGGGTGGTCGCACTTGTAGTTTTTGTGAGTCCCCCAAGAGGTCTTTAGTCACAGTGCACGGCGATGGAGTAATAGGTGGTTATATGGATTTGGTTCCATGCAGGATACATGCATTTAATGTTCACATGGTTACCCCTAAAGAACCCCCCCCCCCTTTATTTTATATGAGTTTTAGGGGCTTATAATCACTTCGAGAGATTGATGTTCCAAAGCAAATTCTTGCCACAAATTCCTAATTATGTGCTTGTTGTCTTTTGCTGCGATGGTTGGCAACCATGTGCCTCGAAAATGTGTATGCTTGACCTATTGTTACCGATTCTTAACAGTATAAACAGTGGGCCTTGACTCCGCCTAGCGAAGTATTTTTGTCGCACATAATGCTTTTGGCTTTTTGGTGTACCAATCCAACTGCCCTGGAGTGTTGCCACAGTAGGGCACGAGGGTCTATTTTGCATCCCAAAAATACACTGGATCATTACAAACTAAATGTTTTTGTCTTGGGTTCATTATTTACAGAAAGTAAACTGCTCTGTAGGCTTTTTAAAATAGTGTAGACTCAATGCTAGCCACGGCGATTTGCTTTGCTGTGTGGTGGGGTGGTCTCTCTCTCTCTCTCGCTCCCTCCCTCCCTCCCTCTCTCTTTTTTTATGACCTCAAAAGGCATATCTTCTGCTGTGTAGGACTGCAGATGACACATCACTGTTTGTGCCCTCTACTGTTTTGCATTCATCACTGGTATCTGTTCTTCAGAGTAAGCTTATTTTCTAATTTAGTTGCACAGTGCCTGCGTGCTGTTAAACCAGTTTACACATTTTTTTTTAGGGGGGTATTCGTGCCCTTCAAGTGTGCCAGCTGTATGGGCAGTGTTGATGAAGGATTTCTTATGCTGTAACATGTTCCTGAGAAATTCTGGTGTCATGGGTGCTTTGTCCAGGCCATTGATGTGTAGTTGTGTGGTTAAGTGTACTGATGTTTCCGCTCCTGTGAGCTGTTTAACCCAATGGTCCCAGGTTTGAATGCTAAACCTGGATCAGGGTGGAAGAGGCAGTGAGCGTGAACTTTATTTTGTGGATGGAAACCAGGGGACATCTAGTATACTAACCTGTCATTTACATGACCTTTGAACCGATCTTAAATTGTGTGGCCATTGGCAAATATTTTATTTTACAGTCACTTTGTTCTTCATTCTCACATAAGTGCACCTTCAAATATGTGAATACAGCATTTCTGCTGTACAAAACCTTTGCGTTTGATTAAATAGACTAAACGTTTTGCTCCATGTGTAATAAGAATTGAGCCCACATATAGGGTGCACATGATCGCTGATTTGCATGTTTAGTTTACTGATAGCATTGCCATCAGGGCAGGTGTGTTTCTCAGTTCATGTTTAAGCAATCACTGTTAGAACTAGGGATCTCTAGTTGGTCGAAGTAGGTACCTTTGGCTAAGTAGGGACCTAGCTTCTAGTTAGGGTGAGCGGGATACACTGTATAGATAACCCCTGCTCACCCCCTTGGTAGCTTGGCATGAGCGGACAGGCTTATCCCCAAAGCACAAATAGACAATAATATTTTTTTCAAATCTTGTATTTTCAGTGATATGACTCCGAAGGCCCTGCTTTTATATTAAAAACAGAGGTTTGGACTACACCATTCCCCACTGAAGAGCAATATTTCTCTACATGTGTTCCCATACCTGGCGTGTCACGCCGTTTGGGGCTTACTTTCCCTCCATATTAAAGAATAGTAGATGTTTCAGCACCCAGGCTAAAGACATACAAGGTTCCAAAGGCGAGACCGAGACTTAATAATAATAATAATAACAGACTTGTTTTTAAAATAGTCATAATTCCTTGTGTTAATAAAAAACCGTCATTTTTACTCATTATTCAAGGAACTCCTATGTTTAAATGACAGCAATTCTCACTATGATTGTATCTTGTGTAATCTATAGGAGTGAGTCTCTGTCAGCAATCCTTACTATTCACACTTCGCATTTTCCCCTTCGGGTAAAACCTAACATAATTAGAAATTCTTTTACTGTTCGTATTTTGCGGGTTTACCCGGCCTCAGCAAATGCAATGTACTTAAAAAACTTCCCAGTAAAAGACACATCTTCCCCCTGCAAATCACCTATAATTGCTTGACGACATGTGCGTGTGTGTGCTGCTTAAAATACACGACGGGGACGGGTAGGAGAAATGCCTTTTCCTCTTTCCTTGGTGGAGAGAGGTGAAGTGAGAGAGCAGTACATTTTCATGTTTTTAACAGGAGAAAGAATAAATGCAGTTACAGCCTGTGATGGATTGGCCCATCCTCCAAGCCCTTCCTCCGTAGCTTGACCTACATTTGGCACACGTGCATATATTTGTTGTCTTTTTTCGTCTTAAAAACCAAGTCAGCCAATGTTAAAAAGTAGCAAGAGCAGCGGAGCCGGAAGTAAGTTAATTGCATCCTACCTCAAAATAAAAAACAGCGATGATTACCAGACTCAAATGTATTCATTTTTAACGTGGACTGTGCAGACCAAGGTACTGAGCCTTCTCTGTGACTGAACATTTCTTAGAGCTTTCCTATCCCTTAGATTGTAAATGCTTGTATTGTAAAAAACAAGTTCCATGTAAAAACGAATTTCACTTGGCTGCATAGTGATTTCCCAATGGCACGTTTACTATCTGTTCCTCCTGATCACGTTGTGGTGTTATTATTTGGTTTCACCCCAAAGCCATGCACACATTACCGTTCCTTGTTTAGAACCTCAGGTTTGAGGTGCCTATTTGGACATAAAAGGGGTTCTTTGTAAAGACTAATGTTGTTTCATGTAGTTAGAGTCATACTATACCAAATATCTACATTAACTTAATAATATTAACTGTAAACACGAGCTTGCACACACAGGTACTTACACTCACAATCTCAATGTTTATTTATTTATTCATAGAGTTTTATATAGCGCGAATGCGACCCTTGGGTATAGGAGCGCTTCACAGTTACATGGGTTACATTTGGAATATAGCGGGACTTGCTATATACAGTTATATACAATTTACAGTGTATAATGGGTGCATTTGGAATATAGCAGTTATAGCAGTATTACTATATATAATAATCCGGTACATAATTCTTCTAGCAGTTTTGGCAAAAACACTTATACAATAAAATACAAAATACAATATACACTGGGGTATATTTGGACCATTCCAGGTATAGCAGCATTTTTTTCTTTCTATGAACTTCTTAAGGAACAAGGTGTAACAGTATTTCTATACATATTGTTCTGATGTGCTTTCCGCTGGTTCAGCATCATACACAGCCCACCATCTATGTTTAGGTATTAAAAACAATACTTAAACACATTGTTAATGAAGAACAGTCCAGTTTAAGGAAGGAATTTGCTCATTAGGAAGAGCTTTGCTTCCTTCTTGAATGTTGCTGTGTTTGGAATGTTTCTAATGTTTGGAGGTAGTGAGTTCCAGATTCTGTGGGCTGCTCGGGAGAAGGCTCTGTCATACGTTTTCTTCTTCCGAAAGATGGGAGGTTTCAGCACCAGCTCTCTGGCACTCCAAGCTGGTCTGCTTCGTCCTGATAGTTCTATTTTCTTAGCTAAGTACCTTGGTGTTTTGTAGTGGAGCGCTTTGTGGGTAGTACATGCCAGTTTTAGTTGAATTCTGGCTTCATAAGGTAACCAGTTTAATGCTTTCAGATGAGAGGAGATTTGGTCGTGTTTTCTAGATCCAGTAATGAGTCTTGAGGCTGCATTAAGACAAGCTTTTAGTGGTGCTGTGGACATTTTTGATAGACCTGCTAGAGTAGTACAATCATATTCAATCCTTGAGATAACTAAGGATTGGACTGCCATTTTGAGGTCCGCCGTAAAAATGAGTGGTTTCACTTTTCTAATATAGTTCACGTGAAACCGAGCACTTTTTGCCAATGATCTGATGTGGGCTGTCATGTCTAGGTTCTTGTCAAGCATGATTCCCAGTGATTTTGTAGATTCAACTAGCGTAGGGGTGCAGCTTAGCGCTGTGATTAGTTTGGTCCATTCCTTCTCCTCTGTGGGGTTCCTTGGTGGTGATATTAATAGGAATTCCGTTTTTTGTGCATTTAGTTTCAGGTGGTTGTTAGTTAACCAATATAATGACACTTTTAAGGCCTCATTCATTATCATGATGTCTTCCATTTACGCGATCTTGATGTAGATCTGAGTGTCATCTGAGTACATGTGATAAGAAATGTTTGCGTTTCGGAGAATTTCTGTAAAGGGTTCGACATAAAGATTGAAAAGTGATGTGATCGTGTCAATCCTTGAGAGACTCCGATAGAATTTGGGCATGATGGTGATAGCTTCTGGTTGACCAGGAATCTTTGTGTTCTGTTATGAAGGAAGGATCCAAACCAATTCCAGTTAGTCCCATCCTGTCTTGAAGCCTGGCTAGCAATTTTTTCGTGATTTACCGTGTCAAACGCAGACAATAGGTCAAGCAGGACAAGTATTTTTTTGTTTTCACAAAAGAGAAGACCCCACTAAGTTCCAAGGAACAGGGTACTGTCGACAATTTAAGTCAAGAAGGAATCCCTGGACTACATATGCTTTTCTCCACACTCTTATCTTTCATACACCCAGATCTTAAGAGCAACACTGTTTTTAAATATGTATCAAACCAACACGAAAATATGACGTTTACACTCTCTGTATTTTATTAATTTGTTTATTTTGTTTCGTTTAATATTCAGATCACTTTCTGAAGGGCATTGTTAAAAAACATACATGATATTATCACATTTAAACCAATTAATCACAGTGTTACATAAAATATACAATGTTAAAAAACAAAATCATATAAAAACCACAAACTTGGTACTACTAAACTTCCACAGTTTCTAAGTACATAATAAATCACAATTGACAACCCCTCCAAACCTGTAGTTGTAAAAAATGTCCTACTACTGTACTTTCCTGACCCAATAACCTCATATGATTTTAGAGTAGTTAGAAATTACAGTATCCAAAATTGTGGTATATCTGCTATCTTGTTGGGTTTTTGTTGGGTTCTATTTATCCATACGTCGACGCGTTTCGGTGTTATTTCATTGATATAGTAACACCTTCTTCAGGACAGCAAAATTCATGGGGTCATCGTTTATACATTTCCTTTCTGTGTGTATGAAACAGTAATAAATTACAATTAAAAATGAGCTTTCTACAACATTCTCTTAGCCTTACATTCTAAATTCTAGTTCATGTCTCTCATCTCGCGGTGCAACTAAAGATGTTTCTGTCCTATTATGTTATATATTGCTGCTCCCGACTGTATCTATTATTTAAGAGAAACATTTTCTCAGAAAAAAGATTTTATTGGTACAATGGTCACAACAGATTTACTTTAAAAAAACACAGGTGAGGTTTCCATTTCCCTCCATTATATTTCAGTGTTGGGCGCTGGGATGGCAGTCTTTGGGTAGGTCAGTTGCAGCTGGCATGCTGGTGGATGTCGGTTGGGTGGAGGGGTTTAAGAGGGATTTAAACCAAATTGGATATCCCAAACCCAGGAGCTCTAGCAGAGAGCTCCTTCCTGGCTCTCTCGCACCTTCGTTTTCTTTTCGAGGGCAGCAGGGGGACTAACCTATCAAGCTATCCTACGGTCTTTGGAACCCTCCATTTGTTTTATTCACCACTCTAATTATTACAGACTTTCCTCAAGGTTTTAGTATATTTTAATGCAAATTCTTCAATAGGTTGGAAGGGCTTCAGGAATGTTAGATGGGGAAGTGCTTACAACGTGGCCTGGATTTCAAAGGAATTTGCCCAGTTTTATAAAAGAATATACAACCCTGACCCAGAGCTGGGTAAAGGTGCAGTAGATGAATGTGCGTCCTCCCTATCGGAACCAGTGGTTGCTGAGCATGAAACCCTTCAGTTTACTTCAGTGATTACAACTGAAGAAGTTACAGATGTAATCAACCAGGTGCAATCAGGGAAAATCTCAAGCCCAAACCCCAAGCCAAATGGGCTTCTAATTGAACTCTAAAAGACTAGAACATCCCTACTTATCCCATATTAATTGGCACCATAGTCAGAAACCGAGGAGACAGGTACACTACCCTTTTACATAGGAGAGGGAATCAAAATAGTTACATCTACATCAGCCTTATAGATAGGCCGATCTCATTACTTTATGTTGAACTATAAATACTCATCTTGGTACTCACAGTCTTGACTAATGATAATAATTGAAACACTTTTACATGAAGATCAGATTGGCTTTCCGTCCATAACAGTTACAATATAAAAAAAACGTTCTATCGCCCTTATACTAACTAAACACCTCTGTTCATATTCAGAAACATTCTATATTGATGCACTATGCACTATACCTGCGAGGGGCTGACATCGAGGCACACAGTGTACCCTTTCCTGCGGACTTCACTGCTGGGGCCCTGACGCTGTGGTTACCCCCGTCGCCGTGCTGATAACATCGCTCGGCCGCGGAGAGGGGAAAACCACAGCTCCCAGCCTGCCTCGGGGGACTGCACCGCCCACTTCCCTTCCATCACGCCCGGAGGCGCTTAAACTTCTGCAGCTCCCACTGAGGAGCGGGGCTGCACTATACCTGCGAGGGGCTGACATCAAGGCACACAGTGTACCCTTTCCTGCGGACTTTACAGCTGCGGCCCTGACACTGTGGTTACCCCCGCTGCTGTGCTGATAACATCGCTCGGCCGCGGAGAAGGGAAAACCACAGCTCCCAGCCTGCCTTGGGGGACTGCACCACCCACTTCCCTTCCAGCACGCCCGGAGGCACTTAAACTTCCGCAGCTCCCACTGAGAAGCGGGGCTGCATTATACCTGCGAGGGGCTGACATTGAGGCACACAGTGTACCCTTTCCTGCGGACTTTACTGCTGGGGCCCTGACGCTGTGGTTACCCCCGCCGCCATGCTGATAACATCGCTCGGCCGTGGAGAGGGGAAAACCACAGCTCCAAGCCTGCCTCGGGGGACTGCACTGCCCACTGCCCTCCCAGCGCGCCCGGAGGCGCTTAAACTTCCACAGCTCCCATTGAAGAGCGAGGCTGCACTATACCTGTGAGGGGCTGACATCGAGGCACACAGTGTACCCTTTCCTCCGGACTTTACTGCTGGGGCCCTGACGCTGTGGTTACCCCCACCGCCGTGCTGATAACATTGCTCGGCCGCGGAAATGGGAAAACCACAGCTCCCAGCCTGCCTCAGGGGACTGCACCGCCCACTTCCCTACCAGCGCGCCCGGAGGCGCTTAAACTCCCGCAGCTTCCGTCGCGGACGCGCGCAGACGGCGCCGGGCAGAGCCCGGGCAGAGGGCGGGCCTTCTGTGTCTATCCGGGGATGGCAAGGGACGGGACGGGTCACCCCTTACCTCCACTCCCGCCTAAGCATTGGTAAGCGCAAACTGCACTACTCACAGGATCTGGGTGGTGGTGAGGCCAAGGTGGCTAGAAAATCCTCCTCTATCCTTTCCTACCTTACGTCTGCAGTGGGGGCTCTATCATCCCAAATTGAATCGGCTGAAAGAGAATTGGGTCTCCTACCAATGCTCTACTGAGGGAGGGAATAGAATCAATGCAACCAGTACAACAAGCAAATATTCCGCTGGAGCCCGTAGTAACTGTTATACAAAAGCCCCTGCCTCAGCAAGTGCCAGAGGGGAGAACTGAGACGACCGCCCAAACAGAGGATATTACTCTTGCTGAACTTCCAATGTCCAACAATGGTGCTCCTATCATCTCGGGCTCTGACCTGATAGTGGTACGCAAGAAATCACGGAAAAGGGATCCCAAACCCGCTGTTATAAACAGTGCGACTCAATCCACTAATCTATCAGACCCCAAAGTGCGAGACCTGATTGAAGAAATACTAACAACACAGGTGGAACAGGCCCTATCGAATATTGCTAAGGACATCATCGATACTCTTAACAGTTGTGTTGCTGACTTACTATCAAAATGTGATTAATTAAACTCATTTTCGATTCGGCATGATGTTTCTGTAACGCAAAGGCAGCTAGATCCTAACCATTCCGTTGCTCCCATGCCATCTGAGTCTCAGGTAATGTCCACGCAAACTCAAGGGCCCCTTTCAAATCATGAACAGCAGGAGAAACCTCTACTTTCCCAGACTGGGTCAACAGTCTCTTTGTATTCCACCAGGGGGCTCTGCTCCCCATTTGAACTCTGATAGTCAGCAGAGGCCCCAATGCGGTGATGGGGTTGTGGGTCATATGGACGCTGAGGCTGTGACACCGAAAGGAGTAAAGGCTCTGCAACAACCCCATATCAACTTACCCCCAGATGCTAGTCCTTTTGTGATTGTTTTAGTTGGAGTCCCATCCCTAGACACAGAAGTGGTAGAGTCCTACGGGTCTCTTTTGAATGCTACGAAGAGATAGTGTGACCAAAATTGTTCGGGGTGTGACAATATTTCAAAGAATGTAATTATGGTAAGGCGGGTTGGCTGGATTGGGAAAATTGTTATAAGAATCAAAGGGAATTGTGTTATTGTTAATGTTGACAGCCCCCTCCTACCTCCAAGAATGTTATGGGATGGTTCTGTCCTGAAGAGCGGGGAGGGAAAAGTGAGAGCAGTGCCTCTGGGCTTTTTTTACCCTGACCTAGGCCCCCATCGTCCAGCTGCCAACACGTGCTCTTTTGCTACTAGTGGTTCACTAAGGTGGCAATCAAGTATACATGATAATAGGCCTGTGAGGAAGAACAGGAGTGTCCTAGGTGTGACAAGTAGACTTATCCGCCCGGATCCAGTGGCTACGGGGTTAGGTAGCCCTCTGGTTCTGGCAAACAGGTTCTCCCCATTATCTGACCTAAATAGCAATGACTGACTAGGGGGAGGTAATGCGACTTCCTTACTGTGTACAAATGATCTCACACCTGCAATAGTGACAGACCCCTTTTATAGAGCAGTAAGTTGGAACATTGCTGGGCTAAGGACCAAGAGGGAGGACCAAAATTGGCTCAAATTTATTAGAGGTAATGATGTGATAGCACTACAGGAGACCTGGGAGACACAAAACAACTTCTGGCTGGATGGATACAAATCATACTTTCAGCCAGCACGACCATCAGTGTCAGGACGAGCTAGGGGAGGTTTGATGACACTGATTTCCGTGAACTTATAAGGGGTAGTTAGGTTCCCCAAATTGCCTAATGGTAGAAATCAGTGACCAACTCAGAGGGAAGTTGTTGTTAATTAATTTTTATAATGCAAGAGAGGGTATTAATTTTAATGAACACCTTATTTTTTTAGAACAATTCATTGGAAATTATAAAAAAGAGTATAACACTTTAATCAATATTATATTGATGAGAGATTTTAATACACACTTGTGCAATTTTAACTGCCAAACTAATGACAAACACAGTATGTCCACAGTAGCATCTCCACATTTTGAACACAGCCAGATGGGGGTGGCTCTAGAGGATTTCTTGGCATGTGAGAATCTCTACGAACCCTTTTTGTCGAAGTGAGAGAAAGAGTAGTAACTTTTAAGTCTAGAGACAGTAATTAAATTATTGACTATATTTTTCTGACACCTACACTAGTGGACCATGTAATCTTCTATAATGCCACAGAGTCCCCCTTCAGTGACCATAATCCGGTCTGTCTGAAATTGAATGCAGGCTTTGCTAGAATTGATAATCTAAATGCTACAGGGGGAACTTTAAGTCTAGCCACTAGAGATCCAGGCAGACGGTTGAAATAGTCTAAAGTAGTTCCCGAGCTATTTCTGAGTGGCCTCTGTGTTAAAATGGGAGTAGATATCCAGAAATGTTTGGTGGATATTAACCATCCAGAGGAGACGATTTTAGCATTTGAGGCGATCTGTAAACAAGTGGCAACAGATCTAAGAGCTCCATGTAATTCCAGAAGAGAAGTAACGAATAGGTGGTTTGACACTAAATGCTCAAAGTTCACCGTAATCTGAAGTCAGCTTTCAAAGCCCATCCTAGGGACAAAGCACTCATTGCCACCCTCAGAAAGGATAATAAAATTACACTGCAGACCCGTAAAAACGACATCAAAAACACAACATGGGACAGTTTAACATCTGCTGCTGTCCTGAAAGATAGTGCCAAATTCTGGGTGATTGTGAATAGCCCTCTGTTAACTGGGGAAAACAATAGGTTGTTAGAAATAAATATCACTGACTGGGACACTTTGAGACAATTTATGCTAGCAATGAAAATTTTGATCCCTTTATACTGCCAGTGAATTGTCCATCCGCCTCTACGGACTTATTCCTGGAAGCAGATGTGGAAAAGGCAATATTAGATACTGCTGCCAATAAAGCTCCGGGACCAAATGGGGTTCCATCTGATTTGTTTAAGGTCGACCCCAAACTATGGGACTCAGTTTTGACAAATGTTTTTAAGTCTACAGTAAACTACGGTTTCCGCGCCTCTTGGTCCCGTTCAACCATCATACCAGTTTTTAAAAAAGGCCAACGAGGGGACCGAGATGCTATAGACCCATCTAACTTATTGACTCTCCTGTAAAAATCCTAGGGAAAGTTTTGCTGTCCAAACTAAATAATAGGGACAAGGAAAAGGGGTTATTAGCAGAAACACAGTATGGATTTAGAGCCGGGAGAAGTACTATGGATCAGAGCTTAAACCAGTACCTTTTAGTCAATAAGTATATAGCAGCTAGAAAGGGTTCTATGCATCTTGCTTTTATGGATTTGTCCACAGCTTTTGATCTAGTTAATAGGTCAAAGCTGTGGACAATCCTACTGGACATGGGGATTGACTCTGGCTTGGTGCTTTATATGGCGGATTTACACTGGGAACTTTATGCCAATGTACGAATGACGCATGAGGGCTCTTGTACTAGACTTTTTAAATCTGGGAGAGGGGTGAGGCAAGGGTGTATCCTTGCCCCTCTCCTTTTTACCCTGTACATTAATGCCCTAGAAACAACATTGTCACCAGCCACATTAGACGTCCCGCGTGTAGGTAGCACCACCATTCCGGGGCTTCTATACGCGGATGACGTGGTTTTGCTAGCCCGTACCCCCATTGGCCTCCAACAGTTACTAACCACCTTTGGAGATTTTATGTCTTCTCTGGACCTGGTTGTTAATTCTTCCAAATCCCAGGTCAAAACTATGGGGCACCATGTTAAGAAGCAAAGAACACTCTTTTGTAAAAGGATTGAACTACAAAGAGTAGTGGCATTTACATATTTGGGGGTTTTATTCGATAAAAATTGTTCCTGGGCCCCCCAAAAAACTGCTAAAAGGAATCCTCTAACTTGTGCTGGATCTGCCCTGCTTAACCTGACCCATCGCCTAGGGGGAAAACCATATGATGCAATTTTAAAAATATATAAAGCCAAATGCAAAGCATTAATCACCTATGGTGCTGCTATTTGGCGTTATACCTCAATGACTGAGATACAAAGGGCTGAAAATAAGGTATTTCGGTGTCTTCTCTCGGTCCCTCAATCTAATGCCACTTTTGCAGTACATCAGGAATTAGACATGGGGTATGTTGAAGACCTGATAAATCTGGCCCCCCTCATACGATGGATAAAAATATGGCTTAATCCGGATTTTATTTTAAATCAGCAAATCATGAGGGATTGTATTTGCCTAGACAATGTTAAAGATATCAAATGGCTCTCCTATGTTAAGTCTGTTTTTATTAAGCTAGGAAGACCAGAAATTTATGAAAGGCCGGACTCCATTTTGAAAGGAGATATAAACTGGGTCAAAACGCACTTTATGGCTTTAAGGACACATGAGCGGGAGGCTGATGAATTGCTCAAACCCACAGTAAGAGCCCATTTTTTAATTGCTACCCCAGATTCTTTGGAATTATATTTAAAGGTAGTCACTAGACCTTTCCACAGATGGCTATTAACAAGGTTTAGGTTCAACCAAATCCCTTTTCTGTTAGGAACAAACCAGGTATGGAATACTGTTGATAAGGTTTTACCCTGTGATTGTGATAATTGTTCTGTCCAGGACACTACTCATTTCATCTTTTTTTGTAAACACTAATCAGTAATAAGGAAAAAATACATCATTTCATTACTTAAGGGCACAGGGTTACGTCAAGTCAAACCTGCTCTAATGTTCCTGCAATTGTTGCATAATGTCTGTGTCATTTTTAATATTGGGAGCTACTTGGTGGCAGCTGTTCGATTGAAAAAGCTAAGACCCATTAATAATGCAGAATTATGAAGCTCTATGTTTTAATGTAGATCATTGTATTTGGTTATGCATTTGGCACCATTGGCTTGTTAAGTAAATCATGTGTAGTATTTGGCTTTTAAATCTTATGAATGAATATTACTGATTTTATATTGTGTTCACCCATCGATTGAATGTATTTATATTGTATGTTGTATTGTGTCCTTTTATGATTTTAATTTAATCGAATAAAGTGTATTGAATTGAATTGAATTGAACTAAACACATCTGTTCATATTCGGAAACATTCTATATTGATTTTAAAAAGCTTTTAATAAATTGAACCTGTTTGTCCAATCAGAAAAACAAGGACTGCGCCCACCTATACACAACTGCTTTCTCAATTCCTGAGGTTAGGGTATATATATATTTATCCACATCATTCTCCCGCCTCTTGTAATCATTAGGACTCTGTGTCCTGGGGATACTCCTTCAACACAAGTTTAGTGAGAACCTATTCCAAGCCAGTGGGGCACCTCACAGGGTTTCCCTCTTCCGCGCCTGCTATTTACAGTTACAGTGTAACCCTAAACAAAACTCATCAAAATAAACTTTGGCATGGCAGGAGTTTGAATACAAATAGTGGCAAATATGTATCTACCACTGGCAATAAGACCACTTACACAAAATAGGGCTCAGTATAGGTCTTTGAAAATTATTCCCATGCTCAACCCATTGTAGCTCGGCTGCAAGCAGACAGGCTTAACTACAAAGACAGGTATGTAAAGCATTTAAAAACACCAATTCAGTAAATAATTAAGACACAACACACAATGAAAATCCAATGCCAATTTTTTAAAATAGGAAATATTTTATATTTCAAATTACACCAAAACTCAAATCATCCAAAGTAGGGAACCAGAGATATCATGTTTTGAAGATTTAGCACTATGAAGCACATAGAAACTTATAGTGACTATTGGGACATCTGGTCGTGCCAGACCGGGTCAAAGTATCAGGCCAACCATGATGGAGTCATGCGCAGCTACCCCTCACTGTAGTTCTTGATAAAAGTTTTTACCTTCTGACTTAGAAACCTTTCTGGAGCATTTCTTGCCATGGTCCCTCGAAGCTCACAGCCAGTCCGGATTCGGTGAGGGTTCACCGGTTTGCCTTGCGATGAGCTCCCGGAAAAACTTGTGGAAGTATGACCTCCAGAGCTTTCAAGCGGGACAAACCAGATATCCAGGCTAGCTTGCAGTTGAAGGTGGGCGGGTTGACTCTTGTGATTGGTCCTGTGCACCTTTTCTACGTTTGGACATGGAAACTTTTACTGTGCTTTTTTTTTAAGGGTCCCTTGATGCTCTTCATCGGCCAGATTTGGTGAAGGTTTGCCTGCTTGGGTTTCAGCCAACTCCTGGTCAAACTCTGGAAGTCAGACCTCTGGAGCTTTTCAGTGGGACGAACCTGTACGGCAGTCCAGCTAGCGTTTGAGGGTCACCGGCTTGGCTGGCCAGGTTGAGTTGGTGCTTATAATGCTTTTTTCCAAAGTTGCTCGAAACTACTTCAAACTTATAGAACCTCTTCCTGAAGTTCCTTTTAGGACCTCAAAGTGTCCAAAGCTTACTTCAAGGGTCCGGAAACTCAAATATGGTCCTTGAAAGTTTGGGACTTCAATTCCCACAATCCACTTGGCAAAACCCTTACAAATCCAATGGTGGTACTCCAGGCTGGGGATTCTTTGTGGGGATGGTCCAGATGAGCTCTGTTAACCTGTAGTTTTCAGGGAGTCCACCCTTTAGTCCTTTTGAAGCAGATTTGATGCAAAAGACTGGAGTTCCAGATTGTGCTGCAGGCACGGTCAGTCAGCGCACAGTGCCTGGTTGATTGTAAATCAAACTTCCAGCATAAACCCTTCTTCTTACTCGGCCAGTTGAGAGAAGGCTTCTCTCAACTGGCCGACGGACTAAGTCGGCGGAACCCCACCTTGAGGATACAGGCGTCCGGGAATAAGGCAATGTAGCAGTCGGCGCTTGCTGGAAACGGCCGGGAACTGCGTGAAAGGCTCTTCTAAATAGCAGGAAAATTGAATAATATCGAAACCGGTGTCAAGATGTCCTCCCGCTTACAAAGAGGCATATAGGCACCGACTGGATCCGTGTATCCCTACGCCCCCGGAACCCACTGAAAGATAAATTACCCATATCTGAATATCAGTGACACTCAAGAGGTCTAACTCCGTCTTGAACTCTGAAAGGCCCTTTTGCGGTCAACTGCTGTCTTGAACTGCCTCCTAGAAACCAGGTTGAACACCACAATACTTAAATAGGAACCTAACTGTAAATATTCAGTAAATATTCAGTCCCACGAAACTATCACAGCGTAGACGTCGATGTACCCGACGGGGTCCTTTGAAGCTTGTCTCCCTTAAACAGCAGAACTGAATAAAGAACCAGAGTTTTATACCCCTGTGCCCGCCCCAGTATACTGCCCCTTGCCCTGACGAAGGTGCGGCCTCACTGGCCGGTCACCGAAACGCGCGTCGGCGTATGTCCCCTGGAATACAGCTATTGCCCGCATAACACCAGGACCCGTAGCTAAAACCAACTACCCGGATGAACATCCCGACTTGACCACCTATGTGCTATAATTGCAAGGGAAAGTAGAATGAATGAGAGAGTGATTGGTGTATGTAACTAGGAGAGAGAGTGCAAGTAGGGTTGAAATGAATGAGTATGTGCATGTGAATTGAGGCTGTTACTGGGTAGGATGAATTGCTGTGACAGTTTTGCCTTCAAATCTATTTGTTTTTATATGCACCTGTGATATATCCTAACTAAATCTATATTGCTCCACAAAAAAAGTATTTTTTGTATCATAAAATAAAAATAAAAATAAAGAATATATTTTCATAAAATGAAGCTGTTTAGTCCCCTTGATTCGACCATGTGATTTTGCTATGTGCCGTCAACCCCTTGGTTAATCACCCCTCCATATGTATCAGTTAGGACCCCATAGCTAGGGCCTATATATCCTGAGGCAGGGTTCTCTCCTTTTCTATAATCAGTCAGGAAGGCACTTCTGTCCAATTAGGTGCACACCAAAACCCAAGACTATGACCATAACCTCTAAAGTGTGGCACTACAGTCTCTGAAAGAGCACCATTTCTCCAAAAAGCAATAGGGATGATTTTCCAGCAGAGGGTGAAGAGTTAACTAAACCAGCCTATAGGATGGTTCATCTACATAAGTTCCCTCCCTTTTGCATCTGCCAATTCCTTCTCTAATCCTGCAATCTGACTGTGTGTAGAGGAAAGAGGTCTACATGAAACTGGTTTCTCCAGCCTGTTCTCTCCTTCCTTTCAGAGCATTGTTTACTTCCCCTCCCCCTGGCTCTGGCATTTCTATGCCCAGCACATTCTTCCCCAGAAGGGCTCCATAAACCCTGGGGTCATTTATCACCTCTTCAAAGCAGCCTGGATAACTCACTTAACTCTGGCCAATCAGGTCAGACCAATATTTTGGCTTACAGACAACAAAGTCTTATAACTTCTTGTCAATACATTTTAGAATAAATTCAACAATAACATATTGTTGGATTTATCAATACCATTCTACTGAGTCCTTGAATGATATTTTTAAGACACCCCTTTGAATATTTCTTAATAAATAACTTCTTGCCATGTTAACCTATGTGGCTGGGGATCTGCAATAGAGAAATTAAACGTGGCAATTTCTCCATCACCCGGGCCTATAAAACATCTGTTATAAGGACCCTGCCTGTATTTACAGGACCCCCTACTCCTGGAAAACCTAGGGGAGACTGTAGGGGTTCTAAATATGTACAAATATCGCAGAGCCTCACTCGACAATACTCCTACCAAAAAGTCAATTTTAGGAAGCACTTTCCCACAATTTGGGGAGTGAAATGTACAATTTCACTATACCCAGAGCATTTAAAACTCATTTGATAGAATCCTCCTTATAAATATATAACTCGCTACCCCTTGGACACCTTGAGAAGATCCTGGGGGTACCTAACATACACAACCGAGTTTGGGCACAGTTTGCACTTCAAAAGCAGTTCTGCAACACAGAGCTGCTTTTAAACTGACCCCAGTTGAGAAGGAAGGACAAGGGAACCCTACTCACAGCGGAACCAGGGTAGCTAATTATATCAAGAAACAAAGGTACCTGTGGGATAGTATATTTATTTAATACTTTATAAATGCGAAATCACAATAAAAGGGTTATGTTGATGTCAAAGAAAGAGGGGCCAGACACACTACGGGTTGCGTTGTATACATATATTTGTATTAACCACACAATATATATCAACTACTACAGTTAAGTGACAAAATGTGAAAATATTTACAAGGGTTCACTTACATTTTCACTAAAAACTACCATAATTGAATTTTCTTCAGACTGTATAGCAACTTTATATAATAATAAGAGCTGTGATAATGGTTTGTTTTCATTAAGTTCATCAACGGCGTTTTGACCCACTCTAGGATGTGGGGGTCTCATCAGGACCTATGATAATGTAAACATCTGGATTCTCAATCGCGCAGTTTATGTGAAGAAAATAGGGCCAACCATGTGTGAGCTAAAGAAGAAATAAGAAGAAATACTCACGGGTTCCCTGTAATGGGTGTAAACTGGCGATCATTATGAGGAGACAGTTAATAGGCAAGGTCTGGTCTAGGGCGGAAATCGGGAAAGTCATCAAGTTGTGACTAATTGGAAACGGGCCGGTCGTGGCAGGATTTCCGCTTAGAAGCCTTACTGAGGCGATTCTAATGGAATATTTCCGCCGAACACGATAGATACGTGCTCTTCGGCAAAGTTGCGCTGTCTGTTTGCCGTGGTCTTTGACATCAACATAATCCTTTTATCGCGATTTCACATTTATAAAGTAGTACATAGATATATTATCCCACAGGAACCTTTGCTTCTTGATAATATTTAAACTGACCCACGGCCTCAGCAGTGCACAAATGCAAGTGCAGAAATAGCTGCTGGCCTCTAAACTGCTGTGCCCTATTATATGCTAGGGGTTTAATGGTAGTTTTGATCCCCTTTTCTATTATGCACTTGGGCCTTATAGGGGAGATCATACCAATCATAGGGGCACCCTAAGCCATATTGTACTCTAGTGTACAGAGGTGTTTTCACTGGCCTGGTTATGCAGAGCCCAGAGACAGTCAGAGTCAGTTACCACCAGTACCTGTCAGCAAGAATTAGGGGTTGCCCAGGGCACAAGGATGACTTTGCAACACAGGGTTTAAAAGACAATGTGTGCTGAAGATAAGGTAAACATGTGTATAGATGATCTCCTTATATACCAGTGCAAACAGGAGACCTCGGGCTACAAAGAATCAATATTCTGAATTAATTTTAGAATTTGTTTCCGCTAAGAGTTCATTAGATAACTTCTGTGTGTCCCTGCTGGCAAGGGCTAAACATGTGGCTGATTGGGCAGCAGGAAAACTCATCCCCATGACAATCCAAGGGATTTGTTATTTAAGTATTCAGAGGCAATAACCAAACATAGTAAAGAAACATAGGGTCGTTGTCTGAGAAACATAAAAAAAAGATCTGCACTGGAACACCTTGCTGATATTTCTTATGGACAGAGTTGCACTGTTTAAAGTGATTGACTCCCCCCAAACATATTGTACACCCTAAAGACTATTCCACGTTAAGTCCCCTCTAAATTCATTAAAGACCTAGCTTCTATGGGTAGATCTTTTCAATGCCAGGCTTAGTGGGATACTTCAGAACATTTCACTTGGTTGTAGCAAATTAATGGAAACAATTTTGGACCGTGCCTATGACAGTGAAAGATGGACTATGGGTCGAGAAGCTGCCCTACACTTTATATGTAGAGTCCTCTATGAAATATAGTGTGCCCTGTAAGTAGCACATTGATTACTATTTGTAGAGATACAGTATGAACTATGGGACGGAATTGGAATACTTATTGAGCAGCAGGGTCTGCCTGGGACAGAATATAAAAGACGATAGAATTAGGCCCAGATCTCTGTACTGGGGTGAACGTATGACATTGTTCTGCATTCTGTCTGTCAATTTTTCTTTATACTTTGGTCGCCCCAATTGGAACGGGTATGCCTAGACGTGGGTCCCGTGCTCACTACACCACTGAATTCAAGCTATCCTAGCAATTGATGGGTGAAACCTCAAAACCGGTCCTGGGATGCTTATTTCCAGTCCAGGGAGGACCTGGCTTGGCAGTTCGGGATGGTCTGTTCCCATTGGGCACAGGGTCAAGACTGATATGCATATGGCTGGGTTCAAACTGGAATGGCATGGGAGCAAAAAAAACATTGATTTAGGCCCAGATCTCTGTACTGGGGTGAATGTATGACATTGGTCTTATTCTGTCCATCAATTTTTATTTTTGCATTGGGGACAGATTATAGGCCTGGACACCAAAATATGTCACCATTGGGGAAACATCTACAATAAGTGGCCCCCAATTGCAATTAGGGCAGGTTTGAACTTGTAAAGACTTGTTGTGTAGGTGTTTGTACAATATGTGGGAGACTGCATTTATGCTTGCTACAGGAAACGTTTGAGTTCATATAAAGGAAATCAACAGTGAAAACGGCCCACCAGCCCATCAAACAGGCCTAGATATCTAAAATAAATGGCCCACACACTTGCCCTTCAGACCAGCTCTCTGGCACGGCCCTATTGCCCTTGATGCCAATTTGGCCCTGCCACGCAGCCTGTCTCCCCTTTTGGCTAAGTGACGGCTGCCTAAGGAAATGGTCCTAGAGGATATTTTACCGATGAGACATAAGCTGTCCCAGATTTACCTATCTTTCCTGCAATGCAATGCAGCAAGGGAACATGCTATGGTGCATTGTGTGAAATGAAGAGAGTAGAAATGCATCATATTTATTACGATAAGCCACACTCCTGCTTTCTCCTTGTACTGGCAATCTAGGGTTGTGTTCATTGAACTCTTAAATGTATTAAAAGCCATTAACGTGTTAAAAAAAGCGAGTGAATGCTGTGTGCATTTCAGAAGGCTTGAATAATTCTTTATATTTCATACTTTTGTCTTCCATTTCACTGGCATCACTAAGACTCATGTTCCAACCCACTAACATTCCTCCTCTTTTACCATCTCACCAGCCTCGAATCACAATGGGCTTTGTTCACCAAAGTAACTTCCAGTTTTGAATCGGTGTACTCCTTTTCAGTATTCATAAACTGCACTTTTATGGTAACTTACACTTTTTCAATAAGGTACACGTTTGTAGTTACTCCAGCACTACACATGGCCAACCACTGGTACTGCGAAACCCTCCCAAAGAAAATAAGGGAAGTAGAGACTTACTACAAAAGTGTAAGTTACTACAAAAGCATAAGTTACAACTGTAGTGTATTACTATTCTTGTGTACTGTTGTCATCTTAAGAATGTATTGCAGAATGTATTCCTTTGAAATGTTAGGAGCCTTCAGCAGTCGGGAGTTCGATGGGCTTTGTCAGTTGCCTATCGGACTTCGGACTGGTGAGGCGCTCCTCCTGTGGTTGTAACCTGAGGATTAAACTTCACAGTTTAACCATACTTCGTCTCTCCTGAATTTCTTGGGATCACATGGTCCTTTACATATTGGCGACGATCGGGATTTGTTGCAACCACCGACCCACGCATCAGATGGGATTTAACTCTGCCACTAATTCTCGTTTCGGAAAGGACTTTACCCTGTTGCTTCCATTCAAATTACTGTGAGTACTGTGGCGAGTTCATTTTCTTCGTAAAAGATCAAGTCTGAAATCTTTACGTTGGATTTTACCTTGGATTGGTATAAAAAAGACTTGCTCTGTCTTTGCATTTTGGGTGTCTTATTTTAAACTTTTGCAAGTCGATGCGGTGCGAAAGACTCTCTGTTATTTTTTTTTGTATTGGGTGTCATGTGTTAAACCCTTACAAACTGACGCGCTGCTCTGCGTCTTCATTTCTTTAACTGAAATTGGCACGCACCTGCATTTTGTAAATAAGCATCCACAGAACGATTCCTTGGAACTTTCTTCTCGGCATTATTGGAATCCTCTGACTGACTGTGACGTCTTGCGATGCATTGTGGGAGGAGGTGCGTGTGACATCGGACATTCCACGTTTCACGGCGGCCATCTTTGTAAAACTCAGAATCATCTTGAACACTAGGAGTTCTCCGTCTTTTCTTTTCTTCGCGTATCATCAATTATCCTCAGATCTACAGAACTCCTGCAAGGCTTCGTTTATGCTTTCTAAGGCATCATAACGCTGAACATTGTTTTATTAAAATCTTGTCTGGTTCTTCTACGGTCACTGTTAGGAGTTAACACAGGCCACGGAAATCTTCATTTCTTCGTGTGTTTCTACAGAATACTTCGGAACTTCCAACCCTTCGTGCGATTACAACACTGGTGATTCGCACACCTTTTCTTTGGAATTGTATTTATTCTATGTTTATTTATTTATTTATTTACTTATTTTTTTTTGTCATAATTGTGGTAACATTTTACAAGTGTCAAAGTGTTAAATGACAAATTTGAGTTGCTCACATTTTCTTTAAGAAATGTCTTCTGCAAAAGAGGTCACTCAACCCCCTCCTTTTTTAGATAAACATGGTAAGCCCATATTATTGTGGTCAGAATGGTTTGGTTTGTTCGAGAACCATATTGTAGCCATTGATGCTACCGATTATGCTCCCCCTCGCAAATTTGCGTTATTATTTGGCAGTTTAGGTTTGGCTGCCCAACGCATCTTTAATAGTCTTGTACCTATTCCTCCTCCTTCTGGCCAGTCAGGTGATAGACAGTAGAATGTCTATGTGGAAGCTATTGCGAGACTTAAAAACCAATTTGAGGAATCACCCAACATTATGTTGGAGAGGCACAAATTTTATAAGAGAAAACAAAAAGAAGATGAGAAAATCGATGAATATATTTCTGCTTTGAGGGTCTTAGCTATCACCTGTGATTTTGGTCCTCTGCTTGACAACTATATTCAAGACCAATTTGTTTTTAATTGTACTTCTCCTAAGGTTAAAGAAAGGATTTTTAGCTGTAAAAATCCCTCTTTATCTGAGGTTATAGATCTTAGTCTTAGCATTGAAAGATCTATAATTTCCACAAAAGCAATGATGGTTGATGCCTCCCCTAAAGTGAATTTGGTTTCAGATGAGTTGGAGGAGGAGGGTCTATATGCTGCTGGAGGGAAAGAAAAATGGGTCAGCAAACCTGGTCAAAATCAATCTAAGCAGGGTTTCTGTTTCAGGTGTGGATCTAAGTTTCACATGGGGAATTTTAAAGGGTGCCCAGCTGTTAATAAACGCTGCACAGGTTGTAAGAAAATTGGCCATTTTCAGAAAGTATGTAGGTTTCAAAAGAAGCCTCTTAAAGTTAGCTGTGTGGATGTGGAAGATTGTTCTGAGTATTTTGACAATCCGTTATTGAGGGTGGAAACTGATGACAACCTAAATTTTATCAGGGGTCCCTTATGTGATGCTTCTATTGATGATATTAAGGTTCATGTTATGACTGACTCGGGTTCGCCTATCACTATTCTACGTGATACTACCTTCTATGAAAAAAGGGGGAGAAATGTGAGTTTGACTCAATCAGATGTAAATCCGAAAGCTTTCGGAGAGAAAGATATAGATATGTTGGGATTTTTCTTGGGAAATCTTCAGGTTCAAAGATCTATGTGGCTATTAAAGGGAAAGACATTGTGGGATGGAAGGACTTGGCCAAGATGGGTTTGTATTTAGTCCCTGGTGATAAATATCCTATTAAAGTTCGTGAATTCCCTATTTGTTTTGTGGAGGGGGCAAAGATAGAGCGATTTGATCTGCTTAATGATTTTAAGAATGTTTTCAGTGATAAGATTGGTTTAGTCAAGGGTGCTGAACACAACATTGGACTAATTCCTGGCGCAACTCCAGTTTCTCATAAGGTTCGTCCGGTTCCTTTGAGTGTCAGAGCCGAACTAAAGAAAATGTTAGAAGATTTATGCAAAGATGGAATTATTGAGCCTTCTGAATCCTCCCAATGGGTCGCCCCCATTGTCGTTGCCCGAAAAAAGAACAATGAGATTAGGCTATGTGCGGATCTCAGAGGTCTTAATAAAAATATAAAAGTAGACTGTCACCCACTACCTAAGATTCATGAATTGTTGGCAAATTTAGGAGGGGCTAAGTGGTTTTCGCTGTTGGACTTGAAATCGGCCTACCACCAGGTGCCTTTGGCTAGGGAGTCTCAGGAACTGACTACCTTTGTTACCCCATTCGGTGCCTTTAAATTTTTTAGGCTTCCGTTTGGGTTGGCATCGGCGGCAGCGTCTTTCAAAGGCTAATGGACTCCTTATTCAAAGACCTGGTGGGGGTGCAAGCTTATTTGGATGACATTTTGATTTTCGCCCAGACAATGGATGAACACAATGTTTTACTGAGGAAGGTTCTTTCAATTCTAGGGACAAGAGGGATGACCGTGAGGGAGAACAAATGTAAATTTGGAGTGCCTGAATTGGAAGATTTGGGTCATACTATTTCGGAATCCGGTATTAGACCAACATTTTCCGTGGTTAGGGCCTTGAAAGAAGCAAAACCACCAGGGGATAAGGATGCTCTCCAGTCATTTTTAGGTCTGGACGAATATTATGCTAGATTTGTTGTTAACTATGCTCAAACTGTGGAACCTCTGCGGTTGTTACTCAAGAAAGGTCAGAAATTTGTCTGGTCTAATGAGTTGGATGAATCTTTTATTAAGGTCAAGGAATTGATTGTTTCGGCGCAGGCACTTCAGGCGTTTAGGGATGATTGTACATGTATTATCTCTGTGGATGCGAGCATGAAAGGCTTGGGGCGGTTTTAAGTCAACAAGTGGATGGTAAAGAGCAAACGGTGGCTTTTGCTTCTAGGTCATTGAAGGAGTTTGAGAAGCACTATAGTGCGATTGAAAGGGAGGCACTAGCCTGTGTGTGGGCGGCTCAAAAGTTCAAAATGTACATCTGGGGGAGGAAATTTATTATGCTTTTGGATCATAAACCACTTTCTTTTATTTTTTCCAAGGTTACTGGAACAAATAGTATGTCCCCTAGGTTGGCCAGGCTTGTCTCCAAACTTCAGGAGTTTAATTTCGAGTTAAGGCATATTGCGGGTGGCAAGAACTTCAGGGTAGATTGTTTCTCCAGGATGTTGATGGACAAGGATGATGAGGAAGATTTGGTTGAAGAGGACGTGGAATGTGTATCTGTGGTGGATGCCATTGAGGATTGGAACTCTGTTTTTTCGGAAGTTGAGTGGAAAAATGCTTGTTTGAAGGATTCAGTTTTATCTCAAGCTTTAGAATTTGTTTCTGGGGTATGGCCTGATTCAAGAAATGTATCTGGTGACCTTAAGTGTTTCTGGAACTTTCTGTGAAAGATGGTATTTTGCTGAGGGGGGATAGATTTGTCCCTTCTAGTAGTTGGAGAAATGTGATTGTGAAATTTGCTCACGTTGGCCATTTAGGAGTGACGAAAACTAGTATGAGAATTAAGTTACATTACTGGTGGCCTGGTATTGATGCTCAGGTAAGGGCTTTAGTTAATAATTGTCAAGAGTGTTTACTTTCTGATAAGCATTGGAAAACGCAGGATGCCCCTCTTCGACCTGTTCAGTTCCCTGGGAGTGCTTGGGAGAAGGTAGGTCTGGATTTCTCTGGTCTTTATAATGTTCTGCCTGAAGGGAAGAGGTTTCTAATTTTAGCCATTGATTACTTTTCAAAATGGATGTATTATAGATTTGTTGAGTCTCCAAATTCTGTTAATACCATTTCATTTTTGGAAAGGGTATTTTTGCTGGAAGGGGCGCCTCAAGTTTTGGTAAATGATAACGGTACACACTTTGTGACAGATAAAATGCGCACGTTTTTGGAGGTGCACGATATTAAACAGTTGAAAGTGGTGCTTTATTCTCCGTCTTCAAATGGCTTGGTGGAGCGTGGAAACAAGATTTTGAAAGAAGATATTCAGACTGCGATAGCCTCTGGTTTGGACGTGGGAAATTTTTGGGACAAAAAGGTGTGGAATTATAATATTTCACCTCATTGTACGACCCAGGTGTCTCCATTTGAATTGTTAAGGGGGAGGAAAGTTCATTCTCCTTTGTTTCCTTCTTGGCTTCATAATAAGGGTCCAGCTCTTGCTAAGGAGACTCAGGAAGGACTTGATTCGGCTGTTTAGCGAAAACAGGAAGTGATGAAGGCAAATTGTGATAAAGTTAAGAACGTGAAGGATGTGCAGTTTGTTGTTGGAGACTGGGTTATGATCAAGAAACCTTATAAGGTTTCTAAAGGTAATTCAATTTTTACAAGTCCTGTTCAGATTTCTAAAGGTAGTAAGAATGCTGTATATTTGGGGGAGAAAGGTTGGTGGAACGTTAGACAGGTGGTAAGATTGTCTGAGGGTCAAGCTGCCCTTATTAGAGAGAAGAAAAGTTTGCTTGTACAGGAAGGGTGTGATTGGATGCATTGGTTGCAACTGGATAGTAGAGTTAATTCTTCTCCTTCCTCTTCTCTTCCATTGAGCAATTCTGAAATGGCTTCCATTCCTACTTGTAGTTGGAGTGGTCGTGTCAGGAAAGTTCCCTCTAGATACAATGAGTTTATTTCTTATTAAGTTTTGTTTTTGGTTTTTTTTTGTGCAAAAGGGGGAAGGTAATGTAGTCTATTACTATTCTTGTGTACTGTCATCATCTTAAGAATGTATTGCAGAATGTATTCCTTTGAATTGTTAGGAGCCTTCAGCAGTCGGGAGTTAGATGGGCTTTGTCAGTTGCCTATCGGACTTCGGACTGGTGAGGCGCTCCTCCTGTGGTTGTAACCTGAGGATTAAACTTCACAGTTTAACCATACTTCATCTCTCCTGAATTTCTTGGGATCACATGGTCCTTTACAACAACAAAAGTTCAGTTTGTGAATAGTTGTTATGTTATATTGATTTGATGCCCTTTCGGCGGAACTCAAGAAGTGAGGAGAAGACTTTGACGTGCTGAGAGAGGTGTTCTTGAGTACGAATAAGCAACCTCCAGGTTTGCTTTTGCAGATACAGGGAATGTGTGAAAGTGAGGCAGAGCGTAGGTGTCTGGCGGGTTGGTTAAAATGTATCCAGCTCTTCAGGTATTTTGGTCCTGTGTTTTGTTGGACTTTGTATGTATGTGTGAAAGTTCCAAATTGGCAGCGCTTGTGAATGGACACTCAGTAAAGCTTCCTGAGCTGCGGTGTGAAGAGGGTGAGGCATGGGAGGTTGAGTATGAGTCTTGCAGCAGTGTTCAGGATGGTCTGGAGTCTTTGTAGGAGTTATTTGGAGATTCTGGCGTAGCACTTTGTAGTAAGTTTTGTAGTACTAATGTACTAATACAGAATGTACTACTATGTGGATTTTGTGAATCAGGCCATACATTTTGAAATTCAGTAAACCACAATGATTGTCAGACTTAAAACCCCAAATCTTACTGCCTACAATTTGCCTCAGCTGAGGAAAACAGAAACCGCTGTGCTATAGTTTACTGCATCAACAAAGATGCAAAACTAACGGTTTTAATTTATTTTCTTATCTCCTAAAAGACAATGCAACCTTTTAATATGCACTTTTGATACCACGTTGCTAAGAGGTTACTTACAGCTTCAGGCATTGCACCTGGTTCACAAAATGGTAGACTACTAAGTAATTGAGCATTGAAAAAACAGTAGGTTTAGCTTATAACTGAAAGTGTCTCCTCATAATTTAGTGAGTTTAGGTGCTCAGTATAATTCATGCATGCTTTTTGTGATGCTTGTCGATTCATCAGCCTATTGACTCATAATTGCATTGATGTAGTCACCCATCCACAATACCATAAAACAAATTCAAAAATCAGCGAAGACACAATTCATTTATATCTAGGGGAAGACACAATTCATACAATTTGCCTTTGCATAATTATAAAACGATTTGGGAAAATGAGGCAAAATTATAGATAATTACATTAAATTCACATCTGTCATTTAGCTCTATGTTTTTTAGTATGAAGTGCGTCCTTCTGTCAATTTTTTATTCAAGGAAGTATTTCACTGTAAAAAAAAATAGTAAGTGGAGTGAGCAATAACTTTTCGCTCTCTGGCCATTCCTATTATCCCTTAACACTCACAGCAATATTTTGCCCCTAATGGTACGTTGTTATGCAATGTGGCATAATGGTGTAATTTCAGACATTTTTCATGACATACATAAAGCAAATTTCCCGAGATTACGCAAATCATCAGCGTTATTGAAATGTTGCCCAGACTTAGTTATATATCCTAGACCTAAAAACAACCAACCAATTGTGCATACTTTTCTTTTGTAAAAAAAACTATAACTAGTTGGAAGCCACTGGAAAAAGGGTGGCAGTAGAGGGAATGACCATAGTTTATTTGTTGTGTACTCCCAGATTTATGCCCAATCTGTTTTTGCTAACTTTAGAACTCTGTGCATTTTACCCTGCTATCAGGTAACAAGGTGCATGTGTTCCCCCTTGTAACATGGTTGAGTTGGTATAAAACCCTAACTGACAAATTCGACTTGCCTTTCCCCTATTTGATTAAAAGGCTGTTCCAAAATTCAATTAGTTCAATCATTCAACTTTTCATTATCAACGAGCAGAAGACCAACCACTCCCTTATGACCAGAGAGGAAAACACAGACATATAGGATCCAATTAGATAAAACACAGTCCAATGGTTATGCTATTTGTGAATTTCATTAAGGAGGAGATCTAATAGCAATGTTTTTAATGTGATAAGAAATAGCATTATTGTTTGTAATAATATAATACCTCTATATCTCATCTATTCTGTTCAAGATACCTTGTTTTTAATATCATCAATGAATGTGGAAGCACTCTATGCTTTATATGCTCAAGGTATGAACGGTAGAGGAGTACGTCACCTCTCGAAGGGGTGCACGCTGGTGGTGCCATATGGCAGAAAGGTCCCCTGCTGAGTATTTTGTGTGATGGCTTTACAAAACCATTGGGTGTGTGCTAGTGTGTGTCTCTAAACTGCCCACTAGGGGTTTGAGTGCGGTGTTAAAGTTGCCCCCGCAGATAATGGTTTTGGGTTGGATGTCTGTGATGGTGCTCCATAACGAGTTGAGAAACTCAGGGTCATCAATGTTTGAGCCATATACATTGAGTAAGGTTAAATGTTTACCAACTATTAGTCCTTGTTCTATGACATAATGGCAAGCTTTAACAGTGATGGCGTTTGTTAGCTTTCATGGTATACCATGCTTAACAAATATGGCTACCTCTCTAGTGTACTATGAATTTGAGTAAATTACCTCAAAGCACTTCCAGTTGCCTAGTTTATTTTATTAATTACAGAGGAGCTGGTGGGTTTCCTGTAGCATAGCGATTCCTATGTTTTTGCGGTTTAACAGAACAATCAATTGTCTAATTTGCAAATGCTTGTGTGAGCCACAAACATTCCAGGTCAGGAAGTGGTAGTGTCTAGTATCCATAATTTGCATTGTCAGGTGTTTGTGGGAGGGGCATGATGCAGGGATAAAGAGAGAGTATGTGATCCTGTCTTAAAGGTGGCTTCATCTAAACAGGGCCTTAAGATCCTCACAGGTGAGTATTGTGCTATATAAACCCCATGATTGAATCAGGATTGTAATGCAGGGTGTAGCATAGGGCACGGCAGGGTACTTTGCACTCTATAAAACACCAACACCACAACTTAGTAGGTGATTGTTACACACCCTCCATCCCCTCACCTCTTGGATATCCCCTTGCCACCCAATCAATTGGATCCCCAAAACACTCCCAACCAAAGAATGTCCTGAAGTTTATCAAACAAGGAGATGAAGCGGTCACAGGCTCTGTCCACTGCCCTGGGACCAGGGATTTTCAATGTGATTCATGTTGTGGGGGTGGAATATGTCAGTTCTGAATAGATTGTGGCAGAACATGTTAATACATCGTGACAGCATCATGAGGTATGCCAGGTCAGCCGGATGGGTTATGAGGGATACACTCGTCTTCAGATAAAGTAGGAGGCAAACATGTTCTCACTTCATTCTCTCGCCAATTCTTACAAGTTTTGATAAACTGAGCAGGTTGTTTTGTATTAGTGAAAATGTGTGTTTTCAGTGTGTGATCCAGATTCTCACTGGACCGTCGCATGGGTGTTCTCCAGCTGTTGGAATTGTTTTTTGATGGAGGTGAATGTTCGGCAGGACTCCTCTCAAGTGTGGAGTGTAAAGTCTGCATACAATGATATGACATTCTCCTTGTATTGCAGGTCTGGCTATTCCTGCGCCATTTCCAGAATTAGATATCTATCCCAAAAGTTCAGGAGACGGCCAATAATCAGAAGAACCGGGACATCAGAGGATGTGTTCACTCCACCAAAATTAGTGTCAAGAAGCGTTGTTCCCCAAAGAGTGCTGTCACCATATCCATGATGATTGACTCCATTTCCCTATATTGGTTGATTCTGCTATTCCAAGTATGTGGTCTTGTTTTTGGCCTTTATGAGGCATAGCACTTTGTACTCATTGAGGAGGTATTCGTGGTCTTTGTGGGTGTTTTCTTCTACAGTGGATAGTCTATCCTCAGCCTCAGTCAGGTGACCACCATGTTTTTAAAGCCTGGAGGCCATCATGTCTATGAGAATATCTAAGGTGTCATTTTTCTTATCAATAGAGGTGAGGCTTAACTGCATATTTCTGAGATGAATCATTATATCAACATCTTCATCAAGGTCTGGGGAGTTCCCTTACCCCAATGGACCAGCGTTTGTGCAGGGTTTGTTTGCTTGTCTGTCAGGCATGATTCAAAGGGGAACCTGGATTGCTTTGGGCCCCCTGATGGTCAATGGTTGGTGAGGGTATTGTCCACAAGGTGCAACTAATGGGTAGATGAGGGGGCTCTGTTTAGTTACAGACCTGTTGCCTTAGTGCAGCTCATTCTTCGTGTGTACGGATTAGTCTCACACTCGGTAGGATTGGAGAGGAACCAGCAGTCCATAGGCCACACACCTCTGTGATTCAGTTGGAGCCGCTCACCATGGACTGAGGAGACTTACTGCCTCACTCCTTTCCAGCCCCCTCCTCTTCCACTGCATTTGCAGCTGTGATTGTGGTGCCAGGTGCTCCAAACCGTGTGGTTAGGCTGACATGCTATAGCGGGAGGCCTAGTGTTTGTTCCTCAGTGCTGGACACATGTTACAGAGGCCTCTCCTCTCTCCTGCTGTAGGGGTAAGCACCTAATCCTAGCGTAAGTGCACTTGGGGTGTGCCACCGCATAGCGAGTTATGCTCCAAGTATCCACCTCAAGCAGGAGTCAGCGGCTGGTCATCAGTCTTCTGCACTTCGTGGTAGTACTTGCAAGCCTTGACTGCTGGTCTCTATCTTGCTGGTTGGTTACAGAGGCTGCATCTCCAGTCTGCTGAAGCATACCTAATAGGATTGGGCTAGGTTGTGTGGCTCCCCTAGTTGAGTGAGGGAGGCCTTTTCTGTCTCCTGGCATCTGTGTTGGTCTCCAGAGCAGGAATAGATGTTTAGGCCCCGGTCCACATAGCCTAGGCAGTCACCCTGGACACCACTCAAGCTTCTCCCCCAAGTCTAAACCTTCCTAAAAAATGTTAACAAGTCACCCCTCCGTAGATCTGATAGCCCAGAAGGTAGGATGTATCATATTTAAGATGAGAACATTTGGAAATGTAATGATAAACATTATAGTCATTAGCACCCAAAAGCTATTTTCATTGTTGCAAGGCTGGCTTTTCCAAGGAAAAACAGTGGGATGAAGTATTAAATTTAATAATGACACATTCGACTAGTAAACCATTAGAAATGTTAATATTAGACTCTTGGTAATATTTATTAAAATCCTAATTAAAGGATTAAGTCAGATATTTATTTAATATTAATGAAAAGTTATTTTTAGAACGTTACCGTTTCTCTGCCTAAAGCCTCTGTAGGGTAATTTTCTTTTCCCTCCATCTACAGTCCTGAATGAGGTGTGAAAACTCTACTCCCAGAGCAAAGGCAAAGGCCTCGGTGTGGGTAGGTGTTTTGGTTCCTCTGGCATAATGAAGATTTGGGCTATGCCTAGAAAGTTAATTAACTTCAAAGCGACATCCATGTCACAGGTAGATGTCAGATGACAACACATCTGCAGTAAAACAGCAGGGAGATACTAGCTGGCAACAGTTGCAAGTACTCCATCGAGCTGACAAAGTCCCGGTCATCATATTTGGATGTGGGCTGGCTGAACCGCCGTCCACATCAACAGACTGTTTTCCGTCACGTAAATGGTGTACCTCTGTCGACACAGTGGATTCCTCTGCTGGCTAGCAGTCCTCTGTCACCCTCAGGCCCGGAGGTTTGCGCCTAGCCTATTTAGATGTCCCCGTTGTGCTTGTGTTTTCATTGCAAACACAAAGAGATGATGGACGGAGTACCAAAACTTTTCAGACACTCACCCCCAGTCACAGATCTAGGTTGAATCCATCATCATTCTTTAGCTCACTTCACAACCTCAGTTCAGACCCAGCCATATGCAAATCAGTTTTGACCCTGTGCATCATGGGAAGAGTCCAGCCTGAACTGCCAGGCCAGGACTTCCCTGAACCGAAAACAAGCATCCTGGGACCAGTTTCTGGGTAACACCCTTCATCAGCCAGGCTAGCTTGAATCCAGTTTCTCGGTAACACCTGATGGACTGAGTCACTGGTGGAGTGGAGACTGGTAAATACTCCTTTTAATATCTCACCACACATATATGTTGTGTTTCCTTCAAAAATATATGTAGGTAGTGTGTTATGCCCCTTTTGTTTTACAAATAGCATAGCACACCAACAACATACACACACTATTGAATGTACACCCACAACCACCACAACAAACATTTTGTCAATAAGTTCATATTGTCTTGATAAGTTGTAAAATGAACACTAAGGCATTACTCATAAGAAAAATATTGCATGTAAGAGCAATGTAAAAAATGTATTAGACCACAACAAATGATAACCATGATACATAGTAAAACAAGTGAAAAAGAAGCTTACCTTGGATCCCAGCAACAATAGAGTTGATAAGGCTTGTGGTCAAGTAGGAGCAGTAACGGGAGGACCTGGACGATGGGGTTTAAGACAGAAATGGAAGTGCAAAAAAGAATAAAAGGTACGTTTGTATCTTATTTCAAGTTTGGAGGTGTCCTCGCCACAGTTTCCTTTACGGAAAGGCACATCACAATTGGCCAGGCGGTAATCTTGACATGACTCCCTCCACCAGCTGCTTTTACCTATGATGCCATTGACTTGGGATGAAAATGCTGCCAGAGACGTTAGCACTCGGATGAACTATCGTCCATAAACCCGCCAACATCTAAATAGAGCCGGCAAACCATCAAGTAGATGAGCCGAGAAACCATTGGAAAAGTGATGGGGGATCAGATCTGCCAAGATCTAAATCAGGCTCTTAATACAAAGGGGCATCTTCCAATTGGGTCAAATCTTGTTCCTATATCCGACTCACACACCATCTCAGTTGGTCTCAAACCGTGCCAGTTTTCCTTGTTGCATTTTTGACTCCTTGGTGTCATTTTAATTATTAAAATTGACTTCAGTTTTCTAATTTGGTTTCTGATTTTTATTAATTTGTGTTTTGAATGTATTACTGTATTGGTACTGTATACACATTGCCCTAAGTTAAGCCTGTCTGTTTCGTGCCATAGCTACAAGGGGGTGGAGCTCTAGTTAATTGAGCAACTTTAATGGTTCACCCTGACACGAACTGGGGTTGCTACTCAAGGTAGGTAGTCACCCCCCCCCCCCCCTTTAACTAATAGCACAATGTCTCAAAGGCAGCATCTAACGGTAAGACTCATGCTGCTTTTATAAGAACATGACATTTCCAAAGCCTATTACATTTCAAATGTTGTAGTATGTGTATTTTGCTGAGTGAGATTACGCGAGTAATGCCATTACCTCAATGTGGTATTTCTCTGAAAAATTGAACCAGTCTTTTTGAATTAATCTATAGTAATTTTGGTAATTTTCCTGGAAAGATAAACAAGTGTTTTGAATTTAAAACATTGGATTGGTCATTGATAACATCTGCCTAAGTTCGTGAAATTTCACCCATGACAAGGGAACGTGAATTGACACTTTCACCAGCAAAATATTACTTTGCCATCACTTGTAAGCCTCGTAAGCACTTTTTTAGACGCAGGCGAAATGACAAATATGTTTCTAATAAACTCACCCTTCCACACCTCAAACATACCAATCTCTTTTAGAGAGCAGATGGCTGAACTGCATCAGCTTTTCTGTTTGAATGTTTATTCATTTCATTTCATTTCATTGAAGATTGAAATGAATGTTTATTCACATCTCCTTTTCTATGCTCAGTTCATGCCCACACATGCACATGCTTTACAGTCCTACAGTGTTTAAAACATGTGACAGGAACCAGCAATAGGGACATAAAATAGTTCCTATAATGAGTAGTAATAGAGAGGTGTATACGCTCACACGGCCTTGTGCCATTGAACTGTGGCCTAAATTCACTTCACTAACCTGTCTCCTCTTGCAGACGCCTAGCTGAGTGAATTGTTTCATGAGAGTAATAAAAAAGGCCCCTGATGTTTCCACGGTTTGTGATTCATACAAAAAATGCTCATGCAAATTGCGCAGTTTATGAAAAACAACAATTTTCCATATAAGCAGGCAGTACCAATGGCCCTCAAGGATCAGCAGAAGTCTATATCAAGGAGCCCGATGCATGGGTGATGGAGTCAGAAAATTGAGTTGTCAGATCAAGGGTGCGACCGGGGAAGAAACCAACACATACAATCTCTTTAGTTCTATCCTAAGCAACTCAAAGTATCATTTTCTTAAAGTAACGAAATGATGTTGCTTGACCAATTTTGTATAGTTAACAAATAAATGATGAGTGCATAGAAAATATAATTTATACAATATATAGTGATCAAATGTAATTAAACAAAATGTTCACATGTTCTCTCCTAGGATGAGAAGACTAAAAATTGCTTATCTATGGGGCCGATTCTGATGTGGGTAAGATCGACACTGACGTGCCTTCGATGTCGGTCCCACCGATATCTCTAACCACGGTCAGACCGCTGCATTAGGATGAGGTCGGTCGGACCACATTGGCCCACGGACTGACTGACAGCTTCCGACGGGCTCCTAGAGCCCATCGGGTGGTCGGTCTAATCGCATTCCCCACAATGGAGACAGTGACTGTAGGGATTACGATCCACCTTGCCGCCAGCCATTTCATGTCTGTTCTTCCAATGTGAAAAGGCTGGTGGAAAGACTTTTTTGGGGCCCCTAGCAAGGCCCCTATCCCTTGTCACCCTCCACTATGGGCCCACAGGGGCACCAAACATCCCTACATTGTGTGGCAGGCACTGCATGGTGCCTACCACAGGGTGCAGGGATGTTTGAAAACATGCCTCTTTGCATTAGGGCTTATGCCGCGGCCCTTTTCCGGGTCGCAGCGCAAGCCTTAATACAAAGAGACATGTTTCCGACCACCTCCACTGCAGTCGGATCTTAATTTGGCAGGTAGGACCACTGACTACCTGTCAGTCGGTCTCATTCCTGCAACGATGGCTGTCGGGCACTTATCCAAACGCCATCATAATCAGCCTCTCAATTTTGTCTTTAGTAAGAAACAAATGTCTTCTTTTCAATGTACTGATAGTGCAAAGAAAGATAAGTGGTTTTTCTCCATATATTTTTTCACTCTTGTAACATTCAGAAAGTTCCAAAAGAAATCTGCAACAGGTTTCAAAAGTTCACCCTCCTCAGGAACAAGCAACAATCTGTAGTGTTAAAATGTTTCAACCCTTGGAAGAAATTGGATTACTGGTTAAAGAAGGTGAAACCCTTCTCAAGTAGCAAACTCAGTTCTTCTCAGAGTGATGTCAGAAGCAAACCCTAAATTATCTTGTGCTCATCCCTGGGGTAGCTTGGCACAGAGCAGTCAAGCTTAGCTCAAAGGCAATGTGTGAAGTATTTGTGCACCACTTCAAACAGTAACACAGTGAGAAAAACACCACAAAAAGGAGCCTACAACAGAGTTAGAAAAATTGAGTAATTTTTAATACATGAAATAAGGCAAAAATGACAAAACTCCAATCCAAGGAATTAGAGACATTCAATTTTAAAGATTTTAGTAAAAACTGCAGACATCTGGTCATGACGAAACAGCACAAAGTGACAAGCTCAGGTCCACCGCAATGGAGCCAGGGCCGGCTACAGTGACCCAGAAGGCCCACTGCATGAAGTGCTTTCAATTGTGGTCTGGAGGCGTTGCGAGGATCTATGTCGATAATGCGTTGTGCAGCTGGAGAGATGCATCAATTCCGAGATGCAGTAAAGCTTCGGGTTGAGGTCCCGCTGCATTTTCGTTGAAGATAGTGCCAACGAGAGCTTGTGGAGTGAACTCTGGAGTTAGGGATGCGTCATGCAGTCAGAGCAATGCATCAGTTTGGAGGAGTTGAGAAGCTGCAATGTACATTTTGTCATCGTTGTCAAGGCTGCTGTTGATGAGGGAGGTGAGGCCGTGGGTTGAGGGTGCGTTGTACAGTGGTGGTTCCTAAGCAGCAGTGGGCTGCAATACGATACGGGTATTTGTGGCGGTCCTGGTCCATGCAGCAGTGATGTGTTGGTTCTTCTCAGGGTTGCGCTGAGCAGAAGAGGAAATGCATTGGCTCCACTGGAACCACAGAGGCTGGCAGCACACTTTGGGCCCACTTTCAAGGGTCCATTAGGGTGGCACTACTTTGCAGGGTAGGCTCACAGATGGAAGAGTCCAAGTGCAGGTGTAAGGTTTTGGGAGCCTTCTGTCTCTGAGGTACAAGTCAGGAGGCCGCCCTCACAAGACCTCTGCGACAAACTCACCACCTTTTTCCACCACAAAATGAAGAGCATCTACGACAACTTCGACGAAGACGACTAACACACTGAACCCTCACCAACCACCCTAGACACCCTGAAGCCAGCGATCAACAACTGGACCTCACTTACTATCGAAGACACACTGAAGACGATGAAGTAAATCCACTCTGGGGCTCCCACGGACCCCTGACCCTACCACATTTTCAACAGAGCCGCCAACACCATCGCACCCATGCTCTGCCATGCCATCAACCGCTCCTCGTTCTCTGCCAACTGGAAACAAGCTGAGATCAAACCCCTCCTGAAGAAACCCTTGGCGGACCCCACCGACCTAAAAAACTACAGACCCATCTCCCTGCTCCCGTTCCAAGGGAAAGTCATCGGGAAAGCCATCATCAGCCAACTCACCACATTCATCAAAGAGCACACTATCCTCACCTCCTCCCAATCCGGCTTCAGAAAAAACCACAGTACCCTCCATTGGCTCCCCATCGAAGCTAGAGTCACCTTCAAGATGCTAACCCACGCACACAAGGCCCTACACGACACCGGACCAGCATAACTGAACAGCGGACTCAAATTCCACGCACCCCAAAGGACCCTGCAATTAGCCCAGCTCTCCTACCCCGTGGACCCCTGCACCAGAAGACCAAATCGGGAGGCCGCTCCTTCTCCTTCCACAAGGCCAGAGCCTGGAACGACCTTCCCCTCCACCTCAGACAGATAACATTGCTCTCCATCTTTGAAAGAAACCTCAAAACCTGGGAGTTCGACAGACCCCCTCCTGGATGGACTTGATGACAACTCTTACATTTTAAGTCACTCTAGGTATAGTCTTCTTTTCTGCCTGTCCCACCCCTCAAAAGTTACAAATCTTGATGAAATATGAACTCTGATTGGGCAGGGACAGGGGAGTTGTCATCACCTCATGCTGACATGTTTAATTTCTTCATAAACTCTTTTGTCTAACAAACCCTTCCCCTTTAGCTCATTCGCTTATTCTATCTGATTTCCTTTCTCATATATTTAATGTTGCAAAACAGACACATCTTGTATGCTGTTTCACAGTCGAGAAGAGGTTTCACAGAGGTGTAGTCCTTGACTCTTGGCAGTCTGTCAGCGAGTCACAATATGATTTCATTGCGCAGGCTTTGCTTGCCTCCATTTTCGTCGCCATCTTTTTCTCTTGCATGCCACATTAGGCTCAAACGTACACTATCAATAAAGGAATCATAAACAGATGTTAATTTCTCAAATATGTGATTTTTACTGTTCACCACCCACTTCTACTCTATCCCATGTTATTTTCTATTTCTTTTAGGCAAAAGCATTAGCAGCAACAGATCTCTTCAAATTCAAGTAAGCATATGCCTTGACATGACAAGACGTAATGTTAGTAATTTCTGTGCATGAGTGAGACTTTTCCTTCTCCAAGGAGTTAGTCACGCTGTTGTCTATGTCATTCTGGTTTGCACATGCGCAAACACATTTTCCAGTTTAAAGCGGGTTTTAGTTGCGTTGCATTGCATTTTATTCATTAATTAGGCTTGTAAATGTTGTGTTGTGCATATGTTATTATAGTTTTCTATACTATTTTTACCAATTAGTACTGTTAATGAGAGATTGCTCTGAGCATGTTTCTGTTACTTGAATCTTTGCCCCATCAATACCCTTCTGATGGCATTTTAGAGCCATCATAAAATACCATTATTACCAAGTGACAACTTTATTAATAAATCTTGGTAACTACCTTGCTCTCTACACATTCTTTATTTCTCTCTTTCATGTTCATCTCTTTCATCTTTCCATAAATATTTTCTTTTATTTCCTCTGATTCGATTTCATACCTCTTTCTCTTTCTTCCCATTCTTTTATTCGTGGTTTCACTCATCGATCCAGTTCTCATTTTTCCCTTGCAACACTTATAGGTAATTATTATCATCAAAATTACCAATGCTATTGAAATTACAAGAATTCATATTTTCCCTGATAAGCTACTCCCAAAAGTGGAAAACCAGCTACCTATAGTGGAAATACTTTTACTGAGTCTTTCCCAAACACAGTCAACCTCCAGTTGGGTCAAGTCTTTATGGATCTTTGTAATATTCTTGACATATCTCTCATTACCTTTACTTTTGTCTGAAATATATGTACAGCAGTGTTGAACTTTCAACATGCCACAGACTCCACCCTCTTTTGCCAATAATATATCAAGGGCAAGTCTATTTTGTAAAACCATGGATCTTATTGCAACTATTTCGGTATTAATCATTAGGAACCCTCCAGCAGTATCTGTTGATAAACAAACAACTAGTGTTGATAATTGACCTATCTTATGTGAGTTCAATACGACTCCATCTGATAGTATCAGTGCACCAAATATGTTACCTACTATTTCTGAAAAATTCGCTCTTTTACTTCTGGTTAGTCCGTTACTTATTACATCCATGTGATTGTTCTTAGTTATGTGGTATACCTTCTGGAATACAATGCCAAAATAACAAGTACCATACCATTGTGCAGGTAACCTATAATTTTTACCGCACACATAATAGATCCCTGGGAAAACTGGGTCAGCTCCCCTTTCAGTCCCCATCCCCAAATTAATTATTAGGACGGTATGTTCACATTCACTAGTACCAATGAAAAAACTGTTATACTCTGTTTTTAGTCTCTATAGACATAATTCCCCCAATTTTGATAAGTCTAGGGACATTGCAGCATGTGTCTCACCTTTCTTATAGCCCCCTTCTAGAGTAGCCCATGGCGGTATATGTAACTTCTGCTCAACAGCCTTCTTTTGGAAATCCTGACTTTTTTCTTCTACTAAAGTTAGAAAATCTTTCTCTTCATCATGCAAAAGACATGTTAAGTTATTTCTCTGAGCATGTGTTATATCTATGCGATTCTTTGGTAGGAAAAATTCACCCATAAATTATGCATCTTTACTACTAAGCACTCGATTCTAGTTTCTACATATAGGAATTTCTGAAAAGACTAAAGTTAAATTTGAATAGTAATATTGTAACTTGCCGGTAAAATAGAACAAACTAGACACAACACTACAGGATACTCCATACATTAATGGAAGATGGTGATATGTCACACCTTTTGTGACAGAAGTAGGTAGTTTCATACAGACATAACAGTTACTTACATCCATCGTATCAACATATTGGTAAAGGAGTTTAGCAAGTACATTTAATGACGAATCACTATTCGATTTGTCACGATAATACATGCTCTTATCTACTTGTTCTAAGTCTGTAGTAGTAGTTTTCTTAGTGACTGCGCTCATTCTTTCACTAGTATTTGTGTTATTTTTATTATTAGTCACAACTAGAACAGTTATCACAACAGTTAACAATAACCACATCAGCATTAGTATTGTAATACTACATAAATAACACTTAGCACATTTCCGTTTTATACTAAACTTCGGAGGTTCAGTCACTTTCATTTCTGCCATTTCAGTATATAAATTATTTCTAAAATGTATTTTCTTTAAAAAATATATATATACAAAAAATGTAAAAAGTAAAAATCTTTGTGTGATCCTACACTTCAAAAGCTTTCAGCTTTATTTAGCCCTTTTTCTTTGTAATCTTTTCTTCTGTTTGTTTGATTGAATTTTCTCAATAAATCCACCTTTTGTGCAAAAAGTATTTTCTTTGGGGTGGACTCAATTCCCATTCATTAGATCCTTCTATGGTGTCGCTTTCTGGTTCTCCATTTAGATCAGGATTTTCAAAATCTTAAAGGATGATGTAGGTCCACTCTGGTGCCTTATATTTTCTACTTAGAACCTTCACTCTTTTTGACAACCTTAATGATTTTCTTTGTGATTGGTCTGGCTCAACTTGACTTGACACCTCATTTACTTGTTCTAATTCTTTCCCTGTTTTTCTTTTTAGAAAGTATCTCAGTATTTTTACTCCACTCGGCCAGTGATCTCCCTTTTTAGGTCTCGCTGAACCAACGCGCGCGCGTTGTTCTGCGAGAGTATTATGGGCAAAACAACTCTTGAAACCAGTGAGGATTGTCCCCAATGCATGTGAGGTAATCAACCGTGACTCTTCCCCAGTGCGCGCTTGGCCTCACTTCTCAACATCAAAGGCTGCTCACTCAAACACCATATGCCTGCTCCACTCCCCCGCCCCCCACGCCTCGCACCAGATTTCATTGGAATGCGCTCCGTGCATTCTCCCCTCCCTTTCAGCCATTTTAGCCTCTTTCCCAGCTCCCAGCCGGACCCTCCTTTCTCACCTCCTCTTTCCATCTTCGTCTGTTTCCTCCGCCCCTCAATTAACTCTCTCGAGCGGACATTCCCCTGTCACCCTCATCCTCCTCTGCCCATCTCCACATTACTTTTAAATCCCAAGTCCCCTCTCTCTATCTCACTCTCATCTGAGGTGAGATGTGTTCTCTGTGCTAATTAGAACCGTATATATAATTTTTGGACACGTGGCAGGAACAGAGGCTATTTCCTGGTAACATGCAGTTTAAAGAAAAATGATTAAGACATTGCAGCATGGATTGAAGAAAGAGATAATTGTTGTGCCCGTGCTCTTCAGGGTTTTCTGACCTCATGTTGAAGTAGGAATTCACTAAATTGCTCTGTTTTAACCGAAAGATCTTAAAGTCTTCACATTCGTTTTTTTTGTTATTGTAATAAGAGGAGCCCCTCATGAAGACATCCGGAGAATGAATTCACAATACACTTCAAACACCTACATGACATCATGAAACAAAGCAACATTCTGGAAAGCCTCGTGTTGATGATTGATCAAGATGCATTAGAGTGTAAATAGAACCCTTTTTTATCTATACTGTAAGGCGCCAATAACCCTCTCATGTTCAAGGGCTTCACCTCTAAGATTGCTTCTCTTTAATAGGGCGCCTTGTCTCACATTGCTAGAAACATGCTTACTTTATTTCGCAATATCTTGCTGAGCTCCACGTGCTGATTGGATTGCAGAACCAGATGAATCATCTCTCAGCCCTATCGGGAGAGGGAATTATTGTGCCAATGATACCCTTAAATTAAGGCCTCAACCTAAAATGAAACATAATTAATTGAATTTCTTCTAACCACTACACCTCAGTGATTTCAGTGGAGTACAATTACAATGAGCAATAGAAACACCTGTTATTTACAGTGCTTAGCAACGACAGACGTGTAGGGTGAAGCTCTTTATGAAACCATATTATTACTAGCAGTAATTATACTATCACCCTGTCACAAGGGTATCAAAGTGGGTCATGCATGCTATCATATTTTGAGTTCCTTGCTTAATTGTCAGTGATGCTGGCCCCTCAGTTTCCGCCTCACTCTCTCCTGCCCCTTCACTGTCTTGGCCTCTCTACTCTTCCTCAGTTTCCGTCTCACTCTCTCCTGCCCCTTCACTGTCTTGGCCTCTCCACTCTTCCTCTATTTCTTTCTCACTCTCTCCTTCCCCTTCCCTGTATTGGCCTCTCCACTCTTCCTCTGTTTCCGTCTCACTCTCTCCTGCCCTTCACTGTCTTGACCTCTCCACTCTTCCTCTATTTCTTTCTCACTCTCTCCTGCCCCTTCACTGTCTTGGCCTCTCCACTCTTCCTCTATTTCTGTCTCACTCTCTCCTGCCCCTTCACTGTCTTGGCCTCTCCACTCTTCCTCATGTTCTGTCTCACTCTCTCCTGCCCCTTCACTGTCTTGGCCTCTCCACTCTTCCACTATTTCTGTCTCACTCTCTCCTGCCCCTTCACTGTCTTGGCCTCTCCACTCTTCCTCTATTTCTGTCTCACTCTCTCCTGCCCCTTCACTGTCTTGGCCTCTCCACTCTTCCTCATGTTCTGTCTCACTCTCTCCTGCCCCTTCACTGTCTTGGCCTCTCCACTCTTCCACTATTTCTGTCTCTCTCTCTCCTGCCCCTTCACTGTCTTGGCCTCTCCACTCTTCCTCTATTTCCGTCTCACTCTCTTCTGCCCCTTCACTGTCTTGCTTCTGTATATTGTATTTGCACAAATCTAATATCATGGTCCATTCCTTTTCAATAATCAGGCATTGTTGTTTATTAGGTGTTTATGTTTTTGATGGGTTTATCTATAGGCACTTTCTATCTATCTATCTATCTATCTATCTATCTATCTATCTATCTATCTATCTATCTATCTATCTATCTATCTATCTATCTATCTATTGCCCTCACTCTATCTATCTATCGCCCTCACTCCATCTATCTATCGCCCTCACTCTATCTATCTATCGCCCTCACTCTATCTATCTATCGCCCTCAATCTATTTATCTATTGCCCTCACCCTATCTATCTATCGCACTCACTCTATCTATCGCACTCCCTCAGCACCACCACTCAGGGGCACCACAGCATCAATCTGTGCAACCATTCAATAACAACTGGTTCAAATATGTTCTCTCAAAGTCTCAAACTTTATTACAAATGTCACAAAAAGATGTTAATATTTCACTTCTGTTCTTGGATTTTCGTCACAATTAAATACACTTAACAAAATCTTCACAAAAGTTAGTTACAAAAGTTTAAGCTATTGCTATTATAAATTACAATCACTTTTATTTAAGTATTAATTATTTAAAAAAATTAAAAGCCATTGTTATTTGTAATAGTAATACATCTAAGTCACGTAAATGCAACACATATTGCATTACAAATGCTATAGGTGTCACATTTGCGAAAGTTATAACTATTGGCATTGTACATGACACAGCTATTAATTTAGCTATTTTCAAAACCAACACAGAAATGAAAAAAAATTGCCATTTACAATACCAATAGCTCAAAATTTCCTAATGCGAGACCTATTGCATTGCAAATACTTGTTGTATGTACTGCCTTTCACATTCTTCACCTATTTCAAGTGTGCTTTTACTTTCTCTTTCTTTTTGTTGGACTTGTTCTGAATTGTCTGCCTTTTCATCTCTGTCGTTTGTATTTGTCCTGGACCCTCTAGTCTTTTCTTTTCTTTTTCTGACAGAGCTTGGTCTGGATTTTCCGGTAGTTGATTCTTCTATTTTTTGCTCAATTTGTTCTGGTCCTTCAAGCTCTGGCTCTTACTCAGCCTCTACAAATGTTTCTTCAGTTCCAGTAACTTGTGCCCACTCCACTTGACTTGTACTTGGTTGTTCATCGTCAATGTGTTCTTCAGAGTCTGTTTCTCTGATTTCTTTGACTTCACAACTTTCAGCTTCTGGTTCTTTTCTTTGTTCTACCAGTTGCTGCAACTGGTGTCCCAAGTCAGGTGGACTTGGGACTTTCTGGGTATGACTAGCATGGATCCAGTTTGGCAAGCCGTGGGGTGTCTTGAATTTAAACATCATGGAGGGCCTGGATGGCTTGGGATTGTGCTGATTTTTCTGTGTTTTTCGATTTTTTGGGGTGTTCTTGGGGACAGGCCATGTGGGTGGGGGCCATTTTGAGTGCTGGTACAGGCAGGCCATGTGCTGGGAGGAAAGTGGCCATTTTGAATGCAGTCAGTGTTGTTAGGCCTGCAACCATTTTGCCTACTTTTCAACCTTGTATGGTTTGGGATTGTGCTGATTTTTCTGTGATTTTCCTTTTTTTGGCCTGTTGTTGTGGCCTTTTCACCAGGGGTAGTGAGTGTTGCATGGGCCTAGTCTTTCTGTGGGGTGTCTTGAATTTAAACATCATGGAGGGCCTGTATGGTTTGGGATTGTGCTGATTTTTCTGTGATTTTCCTTTTTTGGCCTATTGTTGTGGCCTTTTTACCAGGGGTAGTGAGTGTTGCATGGGCCTAGTCTTTCTGTGGGGTGTCTTGAATTTAAACATCATGGAGGGCCTAGATGGCTTGGGATTGTGCTGATTTTTCTGTGTTTTTTGATTTTTTGGGGTGTTCATGGGGACAGGCCATGTGGGTGGTGTCAGGTTTGTCAAGCTGCGCCACCTAAAATCTGGACTACATCTCCCAGAACTCTAGTGTGGGGGCGGGGCACCATAAAAGCAGGGCGGCCCATCGGCACGTTGTTCGTGATTTTGTCTTTCCACTTTGTTTGTGAGAGACTGGAGAGGAGTGCGGTCTTGGTATCCTTCAGAGGAGGAATTGGTTCTGGTATTGACTTTTGACACGCTTGCGCGAAGAGAGCAGCTAAGCGCTTGGAAACAGAAGACTCTTGATATCCCCGTAGCGCAAGGTCGGCGCTTCCGGTTGACTCTCCGTAGCGCGAGGTCAGCGCTTCTTGAAAATTCGATTCCTCACAGGAGTAACAAGGTTTCAAGGACTCGAAGGCGGGTGATAGAGAAGCCGGACAAAGAAGAAGCCGGGAATAAGCGGCGACTGTACCGTGAGTTGGTCTGAAAGACGCGTGAGGTTTAACGCGTTAGTTGCCAAACGCTGATGTGTAGATAACATGATTTTTCTGTGATTTTCCTTTTTTTGGCCTGTTGTTGTGGCCTTTTCACCAGGGGTAGTGAGTGTTGCATGGGCCTAGTCTTTCTGTGGGGTGTCTTGAAATTAAACATCATGGAGGGCCTAGATGGCTTTGGATTGTGCTGATTTTTCTGTGTTTTTTGATTTTTTGGGGTGTTCATGGGGACAGGCCATGTGGGTGGGGGCCATTTTGAGTGCTGGTACAGGCAGGCCATGTGCTGGGAGGCAAGTGGCCATTTTGAATGCAGTCAGTGTTGTTAGGCCTGCAACCATTTTGCCTAGTTTTCAACCTTTATGCCCAGTGGTAGTGAGTGTTGCATGGACCTAGTCTTTCTGTGGGGTGTCTTGAATTTAAACATCATGGAGGGCCTGGATGGTTTGGGATTGTGCTGATTTTTCAGTGATTTTCGTTTTTTTGGGCTGTACTTGTGGCCTTTTCACCAGGGGTAGTGAGTGTTGCATGGGCCTAGTCTTTCTGTGGGGTGTCTTGAACTTAAACATCATGGAGGGCATGGATGTAATGGGATTGTGCTGATTTTTCTGTGTTTTTCGATTTTTGGGGGTGTTCATGGGGAGGGACAGGCCATGTGGCTGGGGGCCATTTTTAGTGCTGCTACAGGCCCTGGCCGTGTGGTGGGAGGCAAGTGGCCATTTTGAATGCAGGCAGTGTTGTTAGGCCTGCAACCATTTTGCCTAGTTTTCAACCTTTATGCCCAGGGGTAGTGAGTGTTGCATGGGCCTAGTCTTTCTGTGGGGTGTCTTGAATTTAAACATCATGGAGGGGCTGGATGGCTTGGGATTGTGCTGATTTTTCAGTGATTTTCGTTTTTTTGGGCTGTACTTGTGGCCTTTTCACCAGGGGTAGTGAGTGTTGCATGGGCCTAGTCTTTCTGTGGGGTGTCTTGAATTTAAACATCTCAGGAGGGGCTGGATGGCTTGGGAGTGTGCTGATTTTTCTGTGATTTTCGTTTTTTTGGGCTGTACTTGTGGCCTTTTCACCAGGGGTAGTGAGTGTTGCATGGGCCCAGTCTTTCTGTGGGGTGTCTTGAATTTAAAAATCATGGAGGGCATGGGATTGTGCTGATTTTTCTGTGTTTTTTTATTTTTTTGGGGTGTATAACTGAACTGATGTTCCTCTGTCTTCCATTGCTTTTAGGTGCATAAGACTCAAGAGAACCACCAGTGCCAGGAAGAAGTCCTGCAGCGGTGTGTGTGCAGCATAACGTCACGCGACGTCACATCTGGCCACAGACAACTCTGCAACTCGTGCAACTGCGGCCTGCTGTTCTGACCTGCTCTGAAGAATATGGGCCCAAAAAAAGTTCCCCGTAGCTCCTCTAGCAAGAAAGTTGCCAGTAAGGAGCAGAAGCAGCATGTTACCAAGGAGACTGGTGTGCCCCCCGCCACATTTCTTGGGAGTAAAAAAAAAAGTACGCCTGCAGCAGCAGCGGGATCTGCTGGGGACCACGCTGGGAGCAGCACCCCCGCTCCATTGGGCTCAGTGCCACCATCACCACCACGCCAACTTAAGTCCAAGCCCTTGAGTGCTGCAGAGGCAGCCAGTGTACTTCTTCAATCACCATCGACCAGTGATGTTGGCTCATCGCAAGAAAGTAGCAGCAATGTCCCTCAATCAACACAGGTTGTTGTAACTCATCTGACGAGTGTTGAACAACCACAGCCGCAACAACAACCACATGTGCAAGTACAAGCCCAAGTACATGTGGAAGGAGAGGCAGCGCAAGGAGATGCGCAAGGAGATGCGCAAGCAGAGGTGCACGGAGGGTCACAAGTGTCCACAATAGTTGTTCCTCCCGAAGTAGGTGCACATCAGGAAATCGGCATTCAAGCCGAGGTATCATCTGAGGAAGCCACTCCTCCTGATCATTCATTGTCTTCCAGATCCCTAGCAAGGAAAAGATCAAGGATGGTGTCTACATCTTCTTCAAGCCCCCTTCCTTCTGATGATATGGATGACAATTGGGAACCACCACAGCGGTCTGAGAGTGAGGCACACCATGATCTGACAAAGGTACTTAAGCGTAAAAGGAAGGTCGTCGAAAAACTCATAGTTATGGAGGGTGATGAGGCTCAACAAGAAGTGGCGGATACTGCTGTTGATGAAGGCTCTCATGACGACGAACCAGTCATCATAAAGGTCACTGCAGCCCCAGCGTGCATGCAGCAAAGAGACATTTTGACCCTAGCCCGAGAAGCTGCTGAGCGTGATGATGATGTCGACGAGGAGGAAATGGAAACACAACAATCATTGGAGTTAAGTAGTACACCAACACGTACCGCTTCCATATTTCTTCCTCACAAGAAGGGACCTCTATCCACCTCGACCTCAATTAGTGGTGGTGAAAGTGCACAACGTACTAAAGTTCGGCAAGCCACATCCTCCACTTCATCTGGCATTAGCAGCAAGACCACCGCCACCAGTATCGCCGCCTCCTCCGGCCCCCACAGACAATTCAAGTCCCCAGTTTGGGACTTCTTTAGTGTTTGCCCAAAAAGGGAAAACTTCGCCATTTGTAGCATTTGTAAGTTGGCAGTTAGTCGTGGTAACTTTGGTACCAACTATGGTACCGGAGGTCAGAGAGGTCATCTTAAGAGACAGCACGCTGTCTAATGGTTTTCGCACCTACAGGCGATCAAGGAAGCCCGAATTGCACGTAATGAAAACGTTGATTTTTCATCTGATGATGACGAGGAGGAAGAAGACGTGTCAAACACTTCACTTACACCCAGTAACCCTGTCAGCAGCACACCCCATGTGAGCCACACTTAGAGTGTGGGAGAGAGTGAGACACCAATGCGAAAAAGTTCATCAGCGAGCATAACTGGGTCGAAGATATCATCATCATCCCGTAAATGCTTGGTCCAGGGCAACATTAAAAAGATGTTGTTTACAGAAGCGCAATATGATCGCAACCACCCACTGACGCGTCTGTATAACACTAAGCTGGCTGAAATGCTAGCTCTGGACCTTCTCCCTTTTTCTTTTGTAGAAGGTGTTGGTTTTCTAGAATTAGTGGCAGCGCTCTGCCCTAAATGGAAGGTTCCTAGCCGGTTCTATTTTGCCAGAGTTGCGGTTCCAGCACTACATGAAGATGTGCTGGAGGTGATTGGGGCAGCTTTGCAGAAGAGTGCTGTTCACACTATACATCTGACAACAGACATGTGGACCAGTGGCGCAGGCGCTGATTACATGTGCATCACTGCACACTGGGTCTCTTTTTCAGGGGTTAAAGCAAAGCTAAACGCAGGTGTTGACCCGGACCAAGTTTTTAAAGCTGCTCGGAAACATGCAACACTAGCCATGTTTGGTTTGGAGAAACGTCACACAGCACAAAACATTTTGGATGAGTTTAACACAAAGGTCCTTGACTGGCTGTCCCCAAAAAAACGCCAGATTGGTTATGTTTCCACGGATAATGGCTCAAATGTAGTTAAGGCCATGGACCTGGGTCACTATTTCAGAGTGCCGTGTTTGGCGCACTGTATAAACCTGGTTGTCAAAAAATTCTTGAGTGAAAAAGACAGTGCAGCGTACGAGGTAGTGGAGACCTGCCGAAAAATGTGCAACCATTTCAGCCATTCTTTTAAGGCCGGGAAGCATCTGAGGAGCCTGCTATATGAACGTCGAATGCCAGTGAAAGCACTCATCCAGGAGGTGGCAACACGTTGGAACTCAACCTTCTACATGCTTGAGCGTCTGTATGAGCAGTATACGGTACTCGATCAGTATTCCTTAACAGTGGGTACAGCTCAGGACCTGAGGATGGGTGCGGCGCAATGGAACGTAGTTAAAAGCCTGACACGCATGCTTCGTCCTTTTGAGGTCTTCACGCGTGCAGTCAGCAAGGAGGACTGTAATTTGGGAAAAGCTATCCCATTGTTGTACATGCTGGAGCACCAACTGAAGGAGGAGTGTTCTGTGTTTCAAAAAGATGAAAAAAACAAAGACCCTTTTGTTTTTGCGGAGAAATTATTAGAGCGCCTACAAGGTGATGAACGTCTTAAAATGATCCACTCAAACCAGCATTACATTTGTGCTACTATTCTGGATCCACGCTACAAAAATGCGCTGGCAGGCCGAGCATTCTTTCCTTTTGCTGATGAAGATGTTACAAAGTACAAACGTTGGCTAGGCTTGTCAGCCAAGAGGTTTGAAAGAGAACGGCAGAAAATTGAAGGAAAAGGCAGTACATCAGCATCAGCAGGCCATCCCCAGTCAAAACAATCCACTTCTGCACCTGTGGCTGTGGCACAAGTGACCTCTCAGCCGTTAAAGACACCGGCAACCGGATCATCTGCACCAGACACAACAGTAACATTGGAGGCAGAGGATTGGCTAGCTCGGCTTGGGTTTGGTTCTCAAAAGGTCACAGCAACAGCTAAGCAAAGTGGAGGAACCTTGGAGGAGGACCTTGAGTCGATGGTCAAGGACTATCTGAATGACTCAACAGAGGTCTATGTTGATGCTGACCCATTGGCGTATTGGCATGGGAAAAAAGAATTGTGGCCACAGATCTCCAACCTGGCTTTAAACTACTTGTCTTGCCCACTCGCAAGCGTGTCTTCTGAACGTGTTTTCAGTGATGCTGGTGGCATTGTAACTTCCAAACGGAGCCGCCTCTCGCCCAAAAATGTGGAGAGGTCAACAATGATCAAGATGAATCAGCACCTCATACCACCAGATTACAGAGTACGAGAAAGCACGCCGGATGAAGACGAGGTGGGCAGCAACGTAGATGAGGGAATTTCTTCTCTGTCAGGTGACACTGAGCTCACCCTGCCTGAATTCGCAGAGTATGATGACGAAGCCTTATTCTTATTCGTGGACCGTGACACCGAGCCCTGAAAATGAGACAATGAATCAATAAGTTTCTTTTTCGTCCTTATTCACTTTTATTCCTGTGTGTTTGTCTTTCTTTGTTGTGCACAGTTAATATAATTCAAACTTTAATCACCTAATCACAAAAACAAGCCCATCAGCAGAACTGTCTTCACTTGTTTGTTTATTGATTTGAAGGTGCTGCAGTCTGCATTCCTCAGGTTCACTAGTTCAGAAGAACATGCTCCTCTATCCTCCTCCTCCAGACTCCTATTTCCATCAAAGCAGAGGGCTGGTTTACGCCCAATGAAGAAATACTCAGCACTTGTGGGGATGTTCTACTTCTTTGCGGGTGAGTTGACGGCTCTGGGGCCATTGCTGGGAAGCTCTAATACCGGATAAAAGTGGTTTAGACCAAATCGGAGGCGGAATTTTTTGTGTGTTTTTGCTGACTTGCTTGCCTTTGAGGTGCTCTTTGGGGGGGTTACGGCTGTTTGTGGGCGAGTTTCGGGGTCTGGGAGCACTGCTGGGACACTCTAATCTTGATTGCATTTGCTTGTCAGGAAATCCGTGGTGGAAAACTGGAGTTATGGCCTAGCTGCACAGCGCGTTTGGACCGAAGGCCGGAAATATTGTAAGTATGAGATTTTCCTTTTTGGCCGTTTGGGGGTGTTGTGCTTTTTGGTGGGTGGGTTGGCGGGTCTTGGGGCATTCCTGGGAAGGTCTAATATCGGATAGAAGTGGTTGGGACAAAATCCATAAGGAAAAGCCTTTTGGCACTTTTTGTAACTTAGGGTTCGTTAGGGTTAGCCCTAGCAGCAGGATTGCATGTGTTTCGGGGTGTGCTAGTTTTTTGCAACTGAGTTCTGGGGTCTTAGAGCACTCGTGAGAATGTGTAATTTTGGTTGCAAGTCATTTGAAGAAAATCCATGGTGGGAAAGGGGGGATTTGGCATAGTTAAAGAAAGCCTCTGTCACTATTCTTAACTTCGGGTTAGGGTTAGCAGTATTTCTATTGCATGTGTTTGGGTGGGGGGGTTTTCGAGTCTTGAAGCGATGCTGGCTATGGATACTTTTGCTTGCTTGCAAGTGGTTTGAATACAATCCATGGTGGGTAAGGGGGTATTTGGGCCTACTTTTACTTTCGAAGCACGTTTTGTCACAAGTTTTCTGCTAGGCCTCGTTTTTTGAGATCTGATTGGGGGTCTTCTACATTTTTGCGACTGGCTTTAGTAAGGTTCTGGGTGGGAGCACTGCTGGGAAGGTCTAATTTTGTTCTAAAACACAGTTTACAGTACACCTAGCTTGAGGGGAAAGATCCGCTAAATTAATTTGCCCATACTTATTTATCCTTCAAAAGGTGACTCAGACAGAGTACGCACTTTCAAAAATGTTGTACTGTCTATTAGGAAAATCAAAGTGTGACTTTTTGTACTACACAGCGTACATACCTTATATTTATTAATCAGTGCTGTTTTTCGTTCAATAATTATAGGCTGGGTTTCAGTCTGTGCAATGGGGAAAAAAGGATGGAGTCAGGCTTCACATTAGCCAGCCGCAATTCAGCATCCGCCAGGCAGGCAGTGGACAGGGTGTCTTCTGGTCACCAACATTGATGGACGAAGCGTCAGCTGGAATGGAGGAGTGCCGCTAATAAGAGGAATTGTTTGCCGCATGCAACTTACTTACCAAATTCAACAGGACAACTACAACAATACAGATACAGTACCCATTCTTTTCTTCTATGAGTGTGTGTGGCTGCATTTCTTGGATCTCTCTCTGCTTCTAAATTGATCCCTACAGCCATTCTATAGGTTTTACTTTGGCTATTTTTTAAACCTAATTTAATGTAAGAAGTGTTTCTCTGAGTGCAGAGATAGGCAAGTGAAAACGCTGCAGCCCTGTACTGTCGCATTTTAGTACTACTTACTTTTCAGTAACAATGCATGCAGTAGTGCATGCACTTCCTTTATGTCACTTAAAAGATTTATGGTTAGCTTTGTACCCAAAGATTTCTTTATCTTCAATTATTGTTTGTCCATGCTGTGTTTTTTTTACAGGGTGTCTTCTGGTCACCAACATTGATGGACGAAGCGTCAACTGGAATGGAGGAGTGCTGCTAATAAGAGGAATTGTTTGCTGCATGCAACTTACTTACCAAATTCTACAGGACAACTACAACAATACAGATACAGTATCCATTCTTTTCTTCAATGAGTGTGTGTGACTGCATTTCTTGGATCTCTCTCTGCTTCTAAATTGATCACTACAGCCATTCTATAGGTTTTACTTTGGCTATTTTTTAAACCTAATTTAATGTAGCCCTGTACTGTCGTATTCTGTCATTCGCGGTCGTCGAAAGTACTACTACTACTACTTACTTTTCTGTAACAATGCATTCAGTAGTGCATGCACTTCCTTTATGTCATGTAAAAGATTTATGGTTAGCTTTGTACCCAAAAATTTCTTTATGTTCAATTATTATAGTATAATGGAGTATTAGGAGAGACGAGAGATTGACGGTAGTACTACTAAAGTCCTAGGACTATTCAGGAAAACAAACTTACTGTTAAACCCCCACCCACCAGACTCAAAAGCAGTAAAAAACAGGTATGGTCAGATAAAGTTTCAAAAAGTATATTTTTATAGCCGTAACAAAATAATCTCCCGCAAGACCCTCCCTAACCCCAACAATTGTCCTTCAAAAGTCCCCAAAAAACCCAACTCCCAATTCCCACCCCCCAAAAGTCTCTAAAAAAGGGGCAAGGGACACTACGGCAGAGTGCTGTTGACTTTAGCAGCCAGGGCATCATGCTCCTTGCGGAGGGTGGCATGTTCGAAGCGGAGGCCCTCCACCAAGTTCTTATAGTTCAGGACCTCCTGCTCCAGGTAGGACAGTCTGAGGGATAAGCGGCGCCGGCGTGCCTTGCAAATCCTGTGGGGGGCAGCTGCTGTCTTTGCTGCTCGGTGGTGGCGTTTGGCTTTGGTAGCCCGGCTCCGTACCGCTGGAGCACTGCGATGGCTGGCAGCCCGCACGGAGGAGGATGCAGCTGTCCCAGTGGATGTTGTTGTAGTACCAGGCTGCGTCTCCTCCTCCTCCAGGGCCACCAGCCGCCGATATTCAGTGACAGTGGCATCCAGCCTCCGTTGCCGGGCCATTCGAGCCAGCTCCTTCCTCCTTGATGGTCTCTTGGATTTGGAAGGAGCAACTATATGAAGAAAGAAAGATATAGTCTGTAACCAATGCTCCTTAAGATTAACACAAAATGATTGAGCAGAAAGTTGTGTCACAGTACAAGTAGCAAATTGAAAGCACAGTACATAACTATTGAGGACAGTATCTATGTAACCTCTGACTTCTTCATCCTTGCTCTAACATTAGTGGGAGTTTAAGGAACAAATTCTACGAGCACTATGGACTTCCATTACAGTTGACTATGACAGTACACCAGTCTTATTCTTCTTCTTCTCTCTTGTTTAGGAAAATTGGTACGTTATCTTATGCAAGCCGGCATAATGCCAGCGCAGTGAACTTGCACCCGAGAAAAACAGATGCACACCATGGTGAGTGAGACAGACTTGCGTTACTGTACCGGTCCAGTACATGCAGGTGGTGAAGCTCTTACTTTTCTATTATGGGTGGCACTGAGAATACTCTGTTAAAAGGGCTACTGCTTAATTAATTTAGCTTTCACCCTACAGTGCAAATGAGTATTAGAAAAGGAAAATGAAGAAGCTAAATAATCTGATTATCTATCACTTCACATGGAATGTATTTGATGACATATGGGATGACTTTAGGTGCTTTGCTTATTATTGAGTGAACAGTGAGAGATACACCCACACATGAATGACGTACTACTACTAAACTAAAGTTATTAAGAGAGGTAGGGAGTGTCCACCGTAATAACCGGATATATGCTGTGCTTGCAGTTGCAATACAAACTATTGCTACTATTCATGGTAGTATTTGGACAAAATTACAACTTCTTTTCCTTGCCTTTCCTACACTGGAACGGAGGTGCGGGTGCGGTGTTAGATGCTCTTCAAAGTAACACTTAGTTCATCCAGTGACCGTCTACTCTCTCTAGATACACATATGCTATCTAAGAGTCAGATAGTACCATGAATGATCCAGGCATCCATCCATTCAAAGTATATGCACACATACAGTTTCTGTTTCACCCACCCAGGCTGTTCTCCTTCCACCCATCCTTGCTTCATCATTCACCCAGCCATGCACCATACCATATTATTTCCTTCCCAGCCACCTCGGGGACCAAGCAAACACATATCATTCTTCTTTGCCAGTCATCATTACATTTCTCGTCCTTCCACACTTCCTTACACCCTTCTTTCGCTTTTCGTTCATCCCATCCATCAAGTTTATCTCAGATCTGATTGGGATTCTTCTCGCCAAAAATTTCACAGCTAAGTCGAAGTACATTTAGAGGAGGCTACTACCTGGTTTATTTATAATACACCCATGCAGAAAGCACACTCTGCAGTCTTCAATCTCAATAAGTAAGGAATATATAGCTTACCTCTGCCCGCCACCACCGTGTCATCCCCCACAGAATTGTCCGGCACTTCCACCGCCTCCTCCCCAGAGTTGGCCTCGTCCAATGCCACCACCTCCTCCGCGCTGGCCCCGCCTCCAGATGTTCCACCTACAAAGTACATTTAATAATGTTAGAATACACCACTCACTACTATATAATATTTGGTCTAGGAAGAAGAAAGAAATGTGAAAAAAACAGTATACAATTTAATAATTTGTGACTGTCTACTCTAAAGTAAAAATGTCCCTTTTTCCAGGGAAGGCTGTTGTCTTGCTGCACTTTTTGGCACAACTGATGAATGCTTGCTTTTTATTTTTAACACGCACCACTTTTTCTCCTAACAGACAGAAGCTTGACTTCTAAGAACACGAGCAGGATCAAGTTCAAACCAGGTGAGAGCTCGGCTCGACCACAAGAAATGTGTCCAATTAATCGTCAGCACTAAGCACTTTTCCATTTTCAGTTAAACGTTTACTTTTATGACAAACTTGATTTTAATAAATGTGTTTACTTTTAATAAAGCTTTTAAACTTAAATAGACTCTGTTGTTTTTGGTCCTCCAGACTAGAGTGGATGAGCTAAAGGTTTTGCAATTTTTGCAAGCATGAGTCCGTGCCTCTGACATCATTGGGGAATAATCATCGGTGACTTTGGGAGCTAAATGACTCTGCCACACTATCTAGTCAGTAAGGAGATTGGGGGTTCAACTACAAAGTCTGTTATCACTGAGGTATGTGGAAAGTCTAACAGCACCTATTACAATTGATAAGCTAAGCAATGCATTATTTAGTGTCCATAGTTCTGTTTGTGCAGATTTGTCCCTGCAACAGTAGTAGAATGGATTGTCCTCCTATCCAAACCAAAAGTAAAGTAGTATCTTATTCAATTTCTTTCTTTCTTGGTGGTCATTCACCTTTTTATTGTTGGCAATTGTCAAAGCATAAACATTAAGAAGACTTGAAAAGACATTATGGACAATCCCAGAGGACTGCACTCAGTGCATAGAGCTATTGCTGACTAGAATGGGAGTCCAATGGAATTGCCAAATGTGCAATCTTAGTTAGCTACACAGACAGACTAATAAGAATAATCTAGTAATACCACACGGAGTCATAGTCGAGGCAGGATAAGAATTTAGATCCAGTCTACAAGAATATCAAAGACGATTTAGAAAAAATCGAATGAGGAACGCTGGGAAAAAATAAGTACTCTATATTAAAATTAAAACTTACTGGGGCCAGCACAGGAGCCCTTGCCTGCCCGATCCTGGCCTGCATCCTCAACAGCACCCTCCTCCTCCTCCTCCTCCTGTGTCCTCCTCTTGCCCCTGGGGGAAGCTGATGTACAACATGAAAGAAAGAAAAACAGAAAACATGGATGATATTTGTCAACCAAATCAAACATTTCAAAAGAACTAACAAAATATTTTGGCGAAATAGCAAATAAACAACTATTCCACGGGATATATTATTGACCAATCTCATGTGGTCTACTACGTTATTAGTATTGCTTGATTTGCGGACCGTCGAATTGGAAACTTCTTATGTAACTCTCTAAACAAAGTACTAAAAAGGTTTGCTTAGGATTGGCAGGCAGCAGTCCGCAGCACGCGAAGTGACAGCCAAAGTCCATCGTGATTGCAGATCAGCGACAACACTAAAGTTTCCTACTACATTAACCAGTCATTAAAATACTAGAACTATCAATCCACCACCACTATTTCTTCTTATCGCCATGTGTACAAAGGAAGGACTGGACTTGAGTCTGTAGGGGCTGATTTAGAAGCCCCTTGCGGCTCTTTTGCTCCATTGTTGCGTGACTTTTGTGACGCAGTGGCAGCACAAAAGAGGCGCAATGGTGTGGCGTATATTAACAACGTGACGCATATGGGAGATGCATCACTTTGTAAAGCCCTGCGCCATCAGGGGGCGTTCCGGCGCAAGGGAGGGCGTTCCTGCGCAGGAACGCATCCTAAAAGTGGCTGGGGGAAATCTACAAGATTTCAATCACTCACTTTAACGACAATGATGCGTGACTCAAACCCTGCGCCTGCTTGAAGCAGACGTACGGCTTGACGCAGCATTGGGGAGATAGGGCACCCCAGAGCATTGATGGAGCTGCGACATCGTTGCGACGCAACTCCAGCAATGCGCCGCCCTTACGGCACAGATGCGTAACGCTTTGGTGACGTTTCCGGCCCATGGTGCACCGCATTGTAAATACAAAAAACAATTTGATGGACAGAATGTAGATCAATGTCTTACATTCACCCCAGTACAAGGATCTGGCCCTAAATCCATCGTTTTTTGCACTCCACACCACCCTGGGTCAGATAATGGCTTTATGCAAATCAGCTCTGACCCTGTGCCCCATGGAAACAGTCCAGTCCGAACTACAACAGCCATATCTTTCCCCGACCGGAATCAAGCATCCGAGGACCGGACCGGTTTCGAGGTAGCACCTCTCATCAGCCCGGCTAGCTTGACTCCAGTGGTGTGGAGGCTCTGGGACCCACGTCTGAGCTACCCCAGTACACTCAGGCATTGTAAATACGGTGCACCATGGGTGATAGTGGCGTGGCGCAAAATTACTGGCGTATCCCTGCTGCTTTGCAGGGATGCGCCGGTAATTAAAAATCTGAACCTTAGTGTGTAGCATTACGCAGTTCTTTAAACTACACTCATACATAATTTCACAGGCCAATGAAATGAACACAAAATCGAAAACAAATAAGCATAGTAGCAACACTATGAGAAGGAGAGCAGTGCACCTGAAATGCACAGAAGATTTTGAAATATAATTTACCTACAATGTAATGAGCAGCATTATTGCTCTTGGTAAAAAAAAAAAATTGCAATATAGTAACACAGCAGGAGAAAACAGAGTAGTAAAGAAATAGCTACTACTACTACTGACCAAGCCCGGGGATCTCGAGGCCAAGCAGGTCGAGCAGATCTCGTTCACGGGTCAGGACATCTGTCCAGCGGTGGGTGGCCTGGTTGTAGGTGCGCCGGACCCGAGAGTGGTGGTACATGGCCCGGCACACCTTATCCCACTGCTTCCAGCGCTCCCGCATCCCATACCCGCCTCCGATCTTTCCGCCTGCCATGATGGTCCTGGGGAGGCGGCGCTGAACATAAAAAATGAGTGCGCCCTCCTCCTCCGAGGTAAAGATCTCCCTGGGTACGACCTGCTCCCCCCTCAAACGCCCGCACGGAAGCCGGGCACGGGGTGCGGGACCCTTCCCCTACTCGGGATGCTTCCCGGCTCCCTTCACCATGGTCTGGGCGGAAAGGAATAAAGAAAATAGAATAGGGAAGAGAAGAAAAGAAAAGAGTTTAAAAAAGTAGTTTAAAATTAACAAAAAGTAGCAGTAAACACAAAAATATAGGGCTAGAAAAATAGAGGGATAGATAATAAGTAAAATAGATTAAAAAAACTTCAAACAAGCAAAGGATGGCAGAGATTTAGAGAGGGATACAAGAAGCATGCCCAGAACCATAGCAATGAATGAGAAACAAGATGGCCGCGCCCGTTCACGACCGCGCGGGTAAGTTCTCGCCAGATGTTCCTCGCGAACACTCGCGAAATTGTACTGGCGAGCCGCACACTTTGCGAGATTACACTTCGCGCCTGGAAATGGAAATACGTCATGCAAACAAGATGGCCGCGCCCTTGTACGACCGCGAGGGTAACTTCGCGCCTTGCGCTACAAGTGGCTCGCGAAAACGCACAAAACCTTGCGAACTAACACGCCGCAAAAAAAGAAATCGCATATTCCCATGAATTTGCGGCTTCCGAATCCGATCTCGCGCGTGTTTGTGCCCCGCGAATCCCGCGAAATTGCAGAAAAACGAGTTTTGCAAAACTGAAAGCACTCGGCAGGTGCAAGAGTTCAAACTCATCATTAGTAACCATTCCCTGTAGTGCTTCCTGACTGGGGCCCCTCCAGAGCTCAGTTGCTAGTTGCAACAATTGTATGACCCTGCTCTGACCCTCACAGCAGGCTCATAGAATAGCTAGAAGTAGGCCACAAAGGTCCTGGAAAAAAAAATTGCACTGCAACAGAAAGCAAATTACTGATAAGGAAGCAGGTGCCAGACCTGGAATTTTAAAACAGTGACACATTAATAAACTAACCCCAAATTAATTCATGTCAGTTGAACCAGAGGGTGGCATTGATGTAACAGAGGGTGGCATGGGTGAAACAGAGGGTGGCAGTGGTGAAACAGAGGGTGCTGGGAGGCTGTGATGATGAACCAGACGTCGACAAGTACGTTCGCAATTGCGAACTAGTAACAAACCCTCGCGAACTGGCAGAAACCCTTACGAACACAAAAAAAAAATCTGCAAATTCGCGAGAATTCGCGGATTTTGCGGATTGCGAGTTGGCAAATTCGCAAAATTCGCGAACACCAGATTCGCAAAATTCGCCCATACTTACATAGAACCATAACAAAGAAAAAATTGTGGAAAAGGAGAGAGAGCACCGCACGGTCGTAACACCAAGGGGGTTCCTGTCTGGTACTCACTGGCACACCCACATATCATCATAGGTAACTTTCTCTCCATACGGCAAAAGAAAAATGTGTGTGCTATCGTGGAAATCTCAAACCCAATGAAGTCAAAAATGACAGTGAGACCCAAGTGTAAATGAACTGTCAGTGCATAATGTCATTACAAGTGCCCATTGGACCCCACTGAGAATACAAATGTATAATTCTCACCATTGAAAACCAGTAAAGCTTACTGGCTTGACGAAACTTTATTGAGTGCTGTAAGCTTTCCCAACTAAAAATGTTTTTAATCAAACTAAGATCAATTTTTTTATGCCAACATGTTTTGTTGCAATAAAATTGGGCAACTTCTTCAGGGCTGTTGGGGTTCAAATTCTAAACAACATGCGAGATTCACATCAAACCTATGATGATATGACAATAAAAAGAAAGGACGTGCCATATGTAAAAACCATCTAACTTTTCAGGGAACACCATATAATCATAAATTACTCTAGAAAGTAAAGCAAATGCTTCATTATCAGTTGGTTGCGTAACTCCTCATACCTGCAACCGTCTTTAGGTGAAACATGCGTCAGCGGATCACGTGCCCACGGGGTGACTGCCCAAGATCAAGTCCCCTACAATTATATGCAGAATAGCGTTGCTTCCCACATTCGCTCATTTCATTATTTGCTAAAATGGCATCCTCGTGACATTATCCAGAAGGAGCCTATCAGATCAATTTTTCGATACTCCCTCCGCATCACAACTTTTCTCAATTTGGCAGAACATAATGCGGGCAAACACATCTTCAATTAATGGCCTCTCCCCTTTAAAATGCAGCCTAGTTTCCATCACAACTACAAAATGCAGCTATACCTCAATGCCTTCACCAACTGTTCAATATTAGCAGTGCGCGCAACCCTGCTCATGCGTTCACACTCAGCGCCGATTTTGTTTTCATAGCAAGAAGTGTAGTTCCTATATTCCCAATAGCGGGTAGTGTAGTTCCTATATTCCCAATAGGCTCTGCGCATTGGAATAATATATCTGATAGATTAGACGTAGGACTGAGGACGACTTGGTTTCTATCGAATATACTAGACTTAATTGCGTGTGCCAGCTAGCTCAGAGGTCACTAGAAACTTTCTCGAATTCACAAGAAGGGATTAGTCTCAGACAACTGCATAAACATGGCAACTTTGTTTGCCCAACATAAAACGTATCTTCAAAGTCGTGGAAACAATAGATAGATATTTCACTCAGTCAATCGTGCATGCTTAGTTTCACTAGCGGTGCAGAGAAAGTAGAAAGACTGGCGTTTTCAATAAAAGGATTTATTGAACAGCCTTCTTTCTCAAGCATAAGAAATTATTTGCTACAATAGTAAAACTCTTTGTAAAATATAATGTGTACAGTATAAATAGTAGAATAAAATAATACTGTAAGAGCATTGTATGGTTCCTAAACCATACATAAATACATTCATAAATAACAGAGGCTAAAAGTACTCAACTGGTGCTTCTAAAATACGCCTACCCCGGTGTACCTAACCTAAGCTTAGTACGAGTGAAGAAGTAAGTGAGGTGTAGCATAAATGTATTATTCTTTTGCCAAAAATCTGCTTAAGACTTCTCTAAGGGTCTAATCAGCTCCGTACCTTAGTTTAGAATGGAGAAGGTCAGTCTCGGGACTCGATTTCCCAACAACCCGCAAGGGTAGCTTGGAAACACTGGAGCTGGATTTCTCGGCAGGAGAAAAGACAGCGTCTCTCTCAGTGCGTCTGCTGGAGGGTCTGCTTCCTTCGGCACTTGCTGTAGCAGGGCGTGACGGGCAAGTAGATAGTCGAACTGCTCCAAACCACCGTGTGTTTGCTGCGCAAGTGTGGGCATATTTATACCTGAAGGTGCCAACTTTGACGTGCAGTTGGACATAATAACGTCATCAAAGAGTCTGAGTTATTTGAAAACTCCATGAGTTCTTGGACAAATCAATATTCAAGTCCCCGGCTGCTGAGGCTGACTTTTCCAAGAAATCGTTGTGGATTTTCGGAACTAGTGGAAGTAGCCCTGCCGTATTTGGACTGCATGAGCTCTGCCTAAATATGGTTATGATTTCTATGTCTATATAAGCATATGGTGATTTATACCTATGTAAGGGCATGAATCGGGAAACTTACTATAGGGTCCTAAAATGATACATAACACCCACTCCATATTATCATGTTCATCTAAGTTCAAGCACTAAAAACATATAATCTAGAGCATGTGTTTACAACCCCCAAAAAATCATATAAAATGCATTTGAAAAGGTTGTACACGAACAAATGAGCATTTTGTATAGTACACATTTAAGGGAAATGACTTCATTGTAAGCATATGATATGATATTAGCAATGCTAACTAAATTATTCACGAAAATTACATTTATGAAATGGCTCTTAGTTACAGAAAAAAAAGGTCGAGACCATCCCATAGCAGAATATACAAACTGTTTTGGTTTGTGGATTAGGCTAATATTGTTACTTAGGAAGTGTTCAAAAATTTCTTGTTCTCTGAGAATAGTTCTACTTTAAGCAGATTACTTTTTGTGCCAAAGTTCATTTTGTTTTTTGGAAAAAGTCAAATAAATCTGTCGTCAAACTTGGTAGTTTTTGTTTTGAAAAAAAAAAAAGCTCGAATTTCAGAGTTCGAAAGAACGCTGTGTGCTAACTTTAAAAGTTATTCTCGGTGTCAGGAGAAAACATTAAGTCATCAAGGCTGGCAAAGAAATTGTCTACCACAGTAGATGAAAGTTCGACTACTTCATTAAGAAGGTCAATTGTGCACATATGTGAAGTATTGCCGTCAGCGCCAGTTGCCGCGTTAGCAATGTTCATAGCAGATGGTACCTGTGTGCCTGTTGATCTGCGTATCTCACCTCCAGTTGGATTTGCCGGTGAGATCTCAATGAATGCCGTCATCAGGATTGGTAGCCTTTGGGGGCAACAAAACACGTGAGCCGTTACCGGACCCAGTAATGCGTCAGCATCCGTTGGCATAACCGATGGTAGTGTTAGACAGACATCTAACATGCATTCCTCTCCACAAAGCAGGCATCGTAGAACAGGTAAGATGCAATCTTGCCAGATTGGTCTGAATGAAAGGAACCATGTGGTATTCAAACAAGCCAAGCCAAGGATATGTGTTATTCTCTCACGACCCCGCATCGCCTGGAGCGCATTTTCCATGCTGACTTGGGTATTACTGGTGGCTGGATTTGCCATAACGGAGCAGGAGAAGTAAAAATAAGATCCCTGCTACGAGTCCCAAAATGAGAGGCAGGCCGCTGAACACAGAGTGGACGAAGGTAGGAAAAATGCCCAGGACTGCTTCAAAGGGTGCCAACAGTCCTGAAAAATCATCTTAAATACATGTGCAATACTGCTGGTATCAGATCAGACATGTTAAAAATATGACCTAACATTTCTGCGAAATGTACTGGCAAGTTTGTTGATAATAATACATGTATCTCTGCAGAAGTTCCTGCAACTTGCAGATCATACGTCTCTCTGGACGAGGTCAGTGGCACAGTTTTTTGCAAAAGAATGGCTTTCAATCTGCTTAAAGTATCTATTTGTATAGAAGAAATGTTCAATGAAGGCCATAACGGCGACTCCCTGTCTGTCTTAGCTTTAGGAAACAATACTTGCATACAGCAAGTGACCCTGGCTGACACAGTTATGAGATAGGCAATTTCTGGCATCATTCCACAACAGCTGTCATCATTTAACTTTATGTAGCTCCCATTGGAAAGCTGCCTAAACATTGGATCTATCACTGCTGCCAGAGACCCTTACAGGTGGCAGGATAAGTTGGTCGAAGAACCATCACAGGCTTCATGTAAATTAATACCCTAACATAAAAGTGTACCGCTAAGTGCATGAAATACTTCTTTTACCCCACTAATTTGTGTGTATATGGTAAATCCCAGGTTGACTTTACGTATTCTTTACCCAACCTTTCATACAGGCCTGCTGGTATGTGTTTCAAGCAATACTGGAACTGAAAACTCATCACTGGCAACGTAATGGTGCCATGTATTATCAATTCTATGGCTGGTTTCTCAGAAACAGTCAATGGTAATCTTTCCAGTTTTTCTATGCTCAGCACCGTATAGTCTGCTCCCCTCTGTACCAAAGAGATTTGTTTATCTGTAAGGTTAAATCCAGTAAACAATGACGTGGTGTTGATTAGACACCAAGGCACATAGCCTGAACGAAGGTTTTGTAACGTCCAGCCTAGCAGCATTATAGAACGTAATTGAGACTGGCTATGTTGTAGCATTATCAAGTCCTGGTACATTATGTCTATGGCTGATGATACAATGCTGTCCAAAGAATACATCTCGGACGACAGAGTTGTTAACCCATTGTCAACTACAGTGAGTGATTTCTCTAAATCTCTAAATTAATATGAGCAATTTCTCGTTTTCTTTCAGCTGTTTCCATTTGCTTGACTTTCTAAGCTTCATTGTAAGCAGTATATATACCGGCGTATATGAAACGTTTATGACGTGGATTATCCAAGTAAGAATTCTCGTAAATCAACGCCATCTTTAAGCAAAGATAAGTGCTGTTTTATGTCTGGAAGTGTGGATCTCTGTAGCCACTCAAGGCATAGTTTTCCTACACTATAAGTTGTTATTATCCCTGGATGTTGTCTTTAGATATATCTTGGATCTGGCCGAGTTACTGTGAACCCTTGTGTCTTGTTCTGGAATCTATCCTGACAGTTATTCGTGTCTGTGGGCCAGATTAACCATTTTTTCCATTCAGGATTTGTTCTGTTTTGTTGTAAAATATATTTCACGTCTACCTCCTCACCTGAAGTTAAATTACTATCAGGTGTGGTTTTAGGTATGGACGGTTTGTTTAAATCTTTTATCTTAGCAATGCCAAGACAAGATGTCTGTTGAACAGTGTCATTTAAAAACATAATTTGTTCTGGGATGATGCAGGCTCTGAACAATGCTTCTAAACCTTGTAACTGCCAGTCTTGTGTGCCCCAAACTGTTTTTGTCTCAATGTTGTCTTTCCAAAAGTCAAAGCCTAAGGTGGACAATAGAGCATAAAAGGCAGCAGAATAAATTTGTTTAGTATTTGTCAACATTCTTTTCATGCCTGTCTTTTTCACATTTTTAAAGTAAAAACTTTCTGGGTTTCTAACATCAAAACCTGTGAAATATGGAAATTTTCTAAGAAACGTTTTAGAACTACCTTTTGGAGGTGTTGGACAATGTTCCCATTGATTATAAGTTAAAACATTTCTAGGGTTTGCAAATTTATGCAAGTAATGATGGCCAAAATGATTAAAACAATACATTTGGTCATAATTTGCTGAACCTTCTAAGTATTCATGTTTTGTAAATTTTGCTGACATTTCTAAGTCTGCCATCATGTTAATAACAGTCTCAAAATCCCAATCATCAGAAAATGTGCTTGGTGAGACGAAATCACTCAAGGAAAGCTTAAATTGATGAGGAATCTTTAGCAGCTCAATCAGTTGTATCTCATGCTATTCCACCAGGTAGGGGGACCGCTGTGATGTTCACTGATGACAGGTCTCGTTGTTCACGATGAGATGATTTGTGTGGCTTCAGCGGCAAGTTGATGTGCTTACTTGCTGTGTCCATTTTAATGTGCTTTCCATCTATTAGCTTTCCCAAACTTTACACAAGAATGAGCCATAGCAGGAGATAAAGTACACCTAACAAAATCCAAAGTTCAACCCATGGTGAAACCAGATATGTATTTGTAAGTTCTTGACCAAGTTCCTTTACTTTTTCCTTGAAAGATTTCTTGGCTGACCTAGTTTCAGGTTCACTGGAATCCTCAGAAAAGGTATCAAAGTTGACGAAATAGTCAGACTCAGTTCTGTCAATTGTTGGTATTGCATCCAGATTCATTGAAATCCCTGGAGTTGCTTGTTCCCTTGACATGTTTGTATAGTCAGATGCTACACCATTGTAGACGGGAGTTTCTTGACGAACTGTTATTGGGGTTTCAAGAGGCACAAGTTCCATGGCTTTGTTGCATAGTCCTTCTTTTCTCACTGCAGGTTTATCAAAGGTGATAAGTCTTTCAGTTTGAACCTCTTGGATAGTAGCAAGATTTGGTCATCTGTTAAATCTTGGGAGACCACTGGGCCTACTAATTATTATCGGCCACAAGGTGTGGTTTTACCAGGTCAATTGACACAGACCGGTTCTCCTTTTTTCCAGCAAGGGGAGGCAGTAGTACTGTTTTTTATCCGTGGATTGCTAGTACAGGTACTGGTTTTCTGTAAGAAAGGCCCAAATTCCTTCTTGTCTGCTATTTTCTCCCTGACCAGATCCCCAATCTTTGGAATCCAGGCAGGTCTTGCTGGGACAGGTGTTTTTTCTTCAGTGGTCATTGGCTTTTCGCTGGTATTGCTTAGACTTCTTCTTGTTTCATTTAAGTCCTGTAAAACAGCCAAACGATCTTTGATATCAAAGGGTTTTTGTTCCACCACTAAAGTGTGACGATCTAGGTCTCCAACCAACATTCTAGTACCGAAAAGGATTTCATATGGAGAGATTCCACCCAGAGAATTTCTTGGCAGGTTATTAAGACTACGTTAGACATTTAATAGAAGTTTGACTCACCCATCACCCGAACCTAAGACCCTAGCTGTTATAGATTGCTTTATGTCGCAGTTTTTTCTATCCACAACCGAATTTCCCTCAGGATGGAATGGACTCAAAAATAGCAATGCAACACCCAAGCTGGCCATGTTCTCCTTGTAAGCCCTAGAGCTAAACGCAGGACCCTGGTCAGACTGTAGCGTGCCGATTGCGTATGTGCCGATAAAGACTTGCAAATCTTTTATAACAGTTCGGGCGTCAGCTGAGCGCTGAGGCCACATCCAAATTAATCTCAAGCATGAATCCACTGCGACCATGATATAGTTATAGTTTCCATCCCTTTGTTAGGGACCACAGTGGTCCAGGTAAACAGACGCTAATGGTTTATCTGAAATCAGAAGGGGTGTCTGCACTGGGCGTTTCACTGTTGAAACATTTATTTTCTGGCAGATTTCACATTCCAAAACATAGTTTCTGGTTTGTTTCCTCATGCGCATCCACCAGTATTTCTGTTTTAATAATGAATCTGTGGCGGAAACACCTGCATGTGCAGAGGCAAGCCCTTCATGTGCTGCTAAGATTAGTCCCAACCTGTGTTCCATGTTTGGTATTACTCTATCCCCCACTCCAGGGATTCGAGCAAAAGGAATATTATTTGCATCAGTTATATATGAGTACTTGAGTAGAAAGCCCTTCGGTAGTGTTTTACCACTGTCTTTTATTGAAGCAGTGACGGCTTGCATTATTTCACTGTCTATTTTCGTTTTTGAATGAGTAATTGCAGCTACGGAAGCCGTTTGCACACCTGCCTTTGCGGCTTCATCAGCCAATGAATTCCCTTCAACGTGAACGCCATCACGCTGATGACTCGGTGTATTATTATTTTATATTTTTATTTTATAGCATTTGTAAGGCGCACAGCTACCCACAAAGGGTTTCCCGGCGCCGAAAAAGCGGATCACGAGCCCAGCTAGATAGAGAGAAAATCCAAGGGTACTTATATGTCAAACAACCAGGTCTTTACACTTTTTCTAAAGTTCCTGTAGTTTTCCTCTTTGCGTATTTGAATGGGCAATGTGTTCCACAGGGTTGGGCCCAGATATGAAAACGATCTCCCGCCCATTCTGGCCCGTTTGTACCTGGGAACCGCAAACTTCGCTGATGTAGCTGAGCGAAGATCACGATTGGGAAGATGGAGTTTGGCAAGATCTTGGAGATACTTGGGGGCAGTCCCAGCTTTAATTTTAAACAGATAACTCAGGGTTTTGAAACGAATCCTGTTTTCGACCCTGAGCCAGTGTAGATCCCTAAGATGTTTTGTGATCCTGGCGTGTCTGGGTATTCTACAAAGCAGTCTGGCCGCGGCGTTTTGTACCAGTTGTAAGCGTCTTACTACTGCTTTGTTTGCACCCAGGTACAGGATGTTACCGTAGTCAAGCCGAGAGGTTACTAAGGCATTGACTACGGTCTTCTGGGTGGTAAGTGGCAACATCTAAACAATTTTGCGGAGCCATCTGAGAATAGTAAAACATATGCCCGCTACTTTGTTGGCTTGCTGTGACATGGAGAGATTGTCATCTATGATGACCCCAAGATTTCAGACCTGGGTGGCTGGAGGCGGTAGCTTGCCTAGTGCTGTCGGCCAGTGGGGATCACTCCAAAGGTCCTTATTATTCCCTAAAAGGAGGACCTCTGTTTTGTCCCCATTCAATTTAAGTTGATTAGCCGACATCCAGCGGAATATCTCATGGAGGCCTATTTTGAGTGCGGAAGGAGCAGACGTATCAGATTCACGTGAGTCTTTTGTAGTTCTTTCTGTAAAAGAACTACTTGTTCCCAAAGCATTTTATGCTTGTTTGTGCCACCTTTTGCGTCTTTAAAACCATGTTGAACCCAGGTCTGCAAGTATTCATTGTAAGACTGGACGCAGTTATATGAATTGCACACTATGAGTGTGGGGAATTCACGATCGGTATTTTCAAGATTCATCTTGAATGCCTGTAGTTCAGCTCGCTGAGCTGTACAGTCTCCTATTGACTGAGTTTTTGTTACCGTAGGTCTGAATTTACCATTGTGCCGGCGACCCTTAACAATCGCGCACACAGCACTGTAAGCTTGTTTACCCCCAATCGCGGGCTGTGCTGATCCGTCTCTATATATTATACAGCCGTAATGTTCTAGAGGTAGAATTTCAGTAGGCAGGGAACATTCTTGTTCGTATTGGAGAAATTCTTGTGTCTTCAAGTAAGGGTCAAAAATGTATTCAACATCTGTTGCAGCAAGAGAATTAACCCATTGTATCCATCTTGGATGTAGAGCTTTTGCATTTGGAATGCTTGCCTTCGTCACTGCTTCTAAGGCTGGTATTGATTTTAATGCATTTACCCTGTGCGAGGGCTCTCTCCTTTGCTACAGCAGTCTGAACCGTTGTCAGAATTTTTTCAGTTGAAGTGAATTTCATTTCAGCTTGTGTGTACAAGTGTGATTTGTAAGCTATTGGTACATTTTCACCTACATTAAAGGTTAGGTACGTGAATCCGCAGACTCCCTGGGATGATTCGGATAACAAGGTTGCATACATTGTAGCGTGTTTGTAAGTGTGTTGTTGACAACATGTCTTTCTGTACTGAACGCAAAATTTCTGTGTGTTTTTGAGTCCAATTCGTTGGTTTGAAATCAGGTTTGATTAATTCGTAGAGAGGTTTAACCCTTTCTGCGTAATTCAGAATGTAAGTTCTTCTGAAGTTTAGGAATCCTAGAATTGACAGCAAGTTTTTCAGCGTTTTCTAAAAAGTTTTTCTGTCAGGCTTTTGCCTTCACTTGAAAGTTCGTATCCTAAGAATAGGACGTTGAGGTGGGCAATTCTTGATTTTTTTAAAGTTGAATTTATACCCCTCTGAGGCGAACCCAAGTAATAGGTTGTTCACCCTGTTCAAGTGCCTGTCCAAATCATCATCTATAAGATAGAAGTCATCGACATAGGATAATGCCTCATCATCGTACATTTGTAGTAACTCTGTTACTCTGGCTGAAAATAACCCAGGACTGTTCTTGAATCCCTGGGGGTGACGACAGAAGTGATGTTGTGTTCTCATTATTTAGAAAGCGGTCAAGTACCTGCTTTCTGGTGCAATGTTTTGACAGAAGAAACCGTTTGAAATATCTAAAGTTGTTTTATATTTCTTCCGAACTATATTATTCAGCAGTGCTGCACTGTGTGAATTTTGTACTGCAAATGTTTTGCAACAAGAGTTTAAATGTCTGTAATCCAAAACTAGACGAAATGTATTGTCTGGTTTGGAGACAGGAAACAAAGGATTGTTCATTGATAAGGTGCATGTTTCAATCACCCCTTGGTATTCAAGTTGATCTAAGATCTCCCTGACTTGTTTTTTAGCTTCCTGCTTGACTGGATACTGCCTCTGAGCAGTGGGTTGAATTCTTTTTTAACTGGATTTTGTGGTGAGGCGAATCTTCAGCCCATCCCACATGATTTTTATATAATACTGGAGCCTGGGCAACAGCCCATTTTCTGGTATAGGTGTATTTTTTATGAATATGATTAGAGAAGGCTGGCATAAGGATCTCTTCGCCATGTGGGCACTCCCTGACAAATTCAGGTGGCCAGTCTTTTTCAGCTAGAAGGATGTCATAACCTTCAGATATTTTTTCCCAAAAGAGTGCTTTTATTTTTCTAGTTAAGTCCCCTTCTATTCGGAGTGCTACTTCATATAACTTATGGGGTACACTAACCCTGGTGTCGGCAATTTCAACCTGAATGCATTCATTCAGATCCACGGTCGCCAGATGATCTTTCAGGTTCCTGCGAGCTATGGTGACCTCTGCTGCGCTGTCCAGCATTATCTGGGCCCACTCCCCATTCTTGAGTTGTGTCCTCAAGATCCTCGGCATGTCTGATTTTAATACTTGCTACCTTCTTTTTGGAGAATTGTTTTTTCTTATTTTTTGGAATGTGTTGTTCGTCTTTGGACTTCACGAGTTCTTCTTTGTGTTCTGATCGTCCTCTTCTTTTGGATTTCTGCGAGGAAGGTTTTCTCAAATTATCCCTATTTCTAAGGTTATATCTCTTTTCAGAGTGCTCCTTTTGAGGAGATCTTCCTCTGGATTGAGAACGCTTCTCTTTAGGAAGTGACTGTCTACTATTTTCCATTTCTTTTTAGGAGCAGTTAGATTGTTTTTGATAAACCTTTTCAGGATTTTCTGTTAGTTCAGGCTTTACAGGTTTCCCTTCCAAACTATCTCTTCCTAGTTCTTCATAGGATTTTTTAATAATTCTGGCAATTCATATGGTTGCTAAGTAATATCAAGTTCTTTTATTTTTTGGCGGATTGCCACTGATGCTGCTTCACCTTTATTGTTAGCAAATAAGGTAGCTGAGACCTGTTTGAAATCTTTCAGTAATTTCATACCTAGATTCAAGGCCGGTTCTGGACCGTATTCATTTTGAATCTGTCTCAGAACGTCTGATATTACCGCCATAGACGGAACACCATGTGTTTTTAGGTAGATTGAAGCAAAGACTGTACCCCAAGTGTCACAGTCCTCTACGTGTGGTGCAATCCCCATTGGTAAACAGATTGTTAGAATCCTGTGTTTCTCATGAGGTGTACTATCGGGAAATACTACCTCTATTTGAGTATTTTTCTGGGTTAACCAGAATGGAATTTGTTCCTTTTTTGCGGGCTACTTACCGATTACTGACTGTATAGTCTGTGGTGTGATTTTGTTTGTGTTCCACTGATGAGGGGTCTGCTGTGGAATTCCAATAGCAGGTTGGACTGTTAAAGTCCTCATGACATATTGTACCAATTGTCTATGTATTTTAATTAATTGTGTTAGCTGAGCTAACAGTTCTACATCTGACATTCTTTTAATGTGGTGTATAGCTGGCTAGTACCAGCCATGTAGATCCTGATCTACCTAGTGGACCAACCCTGTTAATGTGATTTTGATGTTGTAGGGCGCCATTAAACCAGAGCTGATGCTCTTGGTAAGTTAGTGGAATATCAACGTCCTCGAAAGGAACGTATTCCGCTGGATGTTCCTCCATCTTGTAGAAGTGGAACTCATGTGTTACTGAATTTGCTTGTGGAAAGACAATCCATGAATAGAATACCTCTGTCTGCCGATATTCAAGTGCCTCTATTACAAATATTACCTTACCATCTGTCAATGATACTCCATTATTTATGAGTTTGTAAGGTATAATTTTTCTTACATTTGCCGGGGTGTGTATAACATGCGGGTCATTTTCATTAAAACCAGTAGTGTCTAAGTTTTGTGCAAGTGCTGCTCCTGCAGCTCTAGCCAACTCTTCGTCACTCTCCGTAATTTTTTATGAAGGTTTGCAGAGCAAGTTTAAAGGAAATAAAGATAATGTGCACAATATTTTGGAACACTGTATCCTTCAACGTTGAACAAACCAAAAACTAATACATAGGATTTTCGTCCTACTCAGTTATGGCGGTTATTTTATCCTTTGACCCACTCCAGACGTCTATTGGAGTGTTTACGTGAAAAAAGGGGTCTCAGTAAAAAGCAGGACTGAGTTACTCTAGTATCTAGCGTTAAATTAGTGCCTTACCAAACGTTGGGCGCCATGTAGTGTAGTTCCTATATTCCCAATAGGCTCTGCGCATTGAAATAATGTATCCGATAGATTAGATGTAGGACTGAGGTTGACTAGGTCTCTATCGAATATACTAGACTTAATTGTGTGTGCCAGCTAGCTCAGAGGTCATTAGATACTTTCTCGAATTCACAAGAAGGGATTAGTCTCTGACAACCTCATAAACATAAAAACTTTGTTTGCCCAACATAAAACGTATCTTCAGAGTCGTGGAAACAATAGATAGATATTTCACTCAGTCAATCGTGCACGCTTCGTTTGACTAGAGGTGCAGAGGAAGTAGAAAGACGGGCGTTTTCAATAAAAGGATTTATTGAACAGTCTTCTTTCACAAGCATAAGAAATGAACTGCATCAATAGTAAAACTGTTTGTAAAATATAATGCGTACAGTTTAAATAGTAGAATAAAATAATACTGTAAGAGCATTGTATGGTTCCTAAACCATATATAAATACATACATAAATAACAGAGGCTAAAAGTACTCATTTGGTGCTTCTAAAATACGCCTACCCCGGTGTTCCTAACCTAAGCTTAGTACGAGGGAAGAAGTAAGTGAGGTGTAGCATAAATGTATTATTCTTTTGCCAAAAATCTGCTTAAGACTTCTCTAAGGGTCTAATCAGCTCCGTACCTTAGTTTAGAATGGAGAAGGTCAGTCTCGGGACTCGATTTCCCAACAACCCGCAAGAGTAGCTTGGAAACACTGGAGCTAGATTTCTCGGCAGGAGTAAAGACAGTGTCTCTCTCAGTGCGTCTGCTGGAGGGTCTGCTTCCTTCGGCACTTGCTGTAGCAGGGTGCGTCGGGCAAGTAGATAGTCGAACTGCTTCAAACCACTGTGTGTTTGCTTGGGCGAGTGTGGGCATATTTATACCTTGAGGTGCCGACTTTGACGTGCAGTTGGACATAATAACATCATCAAAGAGTCTCAGTTCTTTAAAAACTCCATGAGTTTTTCGACAAATCAATATTCAAGCAAGGGGAAGTCCCCGGCTGCTGAGGCTGTGGATCTTTGGAACTAGTGGAAGTAGCCCTGCCGTATTTGGACTGCATGAGCTCTGCCTAAATATGGTTATGGTTTCTATGCCTATATAAGGATATGGTGATTTATACCTATATATGGGCATGAATCAGGAAACTTACAATAGGGTCCTAAAATGACACATAACAGGGTGAATCAAAATAGAGCTTTCACCAGCATTGCATAGAAGCCCACATACATACCTCTTACCCCTGCCGCGTCCCGCCGGCGTCTGTGATGCTCCGTCTTGGAGCTCAATTGATCGTGCGATAAAAAAGTGTGACAGTCCCTGCCCTCATTCTACCTGCACGCCCTGTGTGATTGATGAGTATCCTCTGCCTACTGCAGCGGCCATCTTAAAGTGGAGACAATAGTTCTGCAGTAACATTATAAGTCAGTTGTTCAGGGTTGCAAGTGATATACAACACTTTATTTATTTAAATAAATAAATAAAACAACCTACTCCCTTGGGCAGAGCAAAAAACGGGGGAAGCGAACCTCTTTTCCCAGGGATGAACAAAAAGGCTATGTGAAAGGCTGGGGCGAAATGTTTTCTGGGAGACAAGGTGCAAGTTGTCAATTAGGCACATGAAAAGACAATGCGACCACCGTGGCGAAAACTTGTTTTAAAAGTTCGTCCATGAATGTTCACGTAATTACTGGGGCATCTAGAAACACGGCCACATGATGTGCATCAGGAGTGCGCACAATGTTGTATCCCACTTCTACCCCTTGTTCAATAGAAAGGAAGAGCCTGATGTACTCTCAATTTCCTACCAATTTTACATGCTTTGGTTAAAGCGAACAATTCAGCTTTTTGTGCAGACTTGACTACTCTTAGACAGGAAGCTTCTATGATACCTCACACAGTACATACATCATAACCAGACATCAATTCTCCATTCTCCCTTCTCAAGCATGACCCATCCACAAACAATACAAAGTCTGAATCTTCTAAAGGAACGTCAAGGAGGTCAGGTCTGGGCTTTGTACACATTTCTGTCACATCCAAACAATCATGATCAACCTCCTCTTTCACTTCTTCACATTAGGAATTGGGCAACAAGGTTGCTGGATTCATCATGATGCATCTCGTCACACTTACATTCTCAGCCCCCAATATTAGTCTTTCATACATAGTCCGCCAACAAGGGGTCAAATGTTGAGTATGAGTCCTTATTACATGGTCAGTGACGGCTACCCCCCCCCCTCCCTGTGTACCCACATCACCCAGAACACATTGACACGGAACATGATTGTCTTTGGAAGGCGGGGATCGCAAGAATTCCCGGCTGTATTTATTAAGATACAAAATAATAAAATTATTAAACAAAAAATACAATTTTATGCAAAAATATTCAGGAACATTAGATACAATCATATCAACAAGTATGATAGGCTAACCTTAACAAGATTCTAATACAGCTTGTTTCCTAACCGAATCTAACATCCTCTGAAAATTTTTGCATACTAATATTTCTGGCCATATGGCGAGGTCGCTAACCGGTGTCAGGTCCTACAAAGCTCCGACCTTACCGCAGGTGCGCATGCGCAGCCGAGCCCGTTAATTACTCAGTCCACCCGTGCAGCTGAGCCCGTTAATTACTCAGTCCACCCGTGAACTCCATTTAACCACTGAAGGAGGGCCCTCACTCGCGTCATACGCTGACGTCATTAGTACGCGCGGGGTGGCTACCGGCCTAAGGACAGCATGACTCCCCTACCCGCGCCCCTTTCAGCACCAGTTATACCTGCCCCTGAAGTTCTAGGAGGGGCCAGTGGCCCCTCCCCCTGGGCGGACACCTCCAAAGGATGATGCCGCCCCCTCAGACCTTAAAATAGCTGCTCACCGGTCATGACCTTACAGCATGTCCATACCCTAATAAATACGACCACCTGTGGAAAAAGAACTAAAGGACAACTACACTATCTAAATCAACATCTCATGGCATACCATCGTCAGGCTACTAGGGCAAAAAGGCCTAAAGAAACTGCAACAGACATTTTATGCTTTAACACCACTTTCCAAACGGAAAACAAATAATTAATACATGACAATATACGCAATAAACAGGTCAATAATATGCACCACAACAACATAGTAACCAACATTTATGTTTCAATAACACTTCCTAAACGGGAAATAAGTAATTAATACATGTCAATCCACACAATAATATAGGAATACAATATGCACAAAACACCGCAATGTTCCAGGGATGGTGGGTGGGGTAAATTAGGAAGCCCCGAGCGCGGGGCACGACCAGTGTGGGGGAGCGTCCAGGCGACAAGAAGGGCCACCTGAGCGCTCCTCCCTCCTTTATTCCGGGATCGTGGGGAGGGGCGACACGCCCCTCCCCCTGCCCCCCAGCAGCCCGCCCCTCCGACCCGGAAGACTGCACCACGCCTTCCGGGTCAGGGATCGGGCGCCAACCGGCCGGTGGTGCGACGCACATCTCCCGTGTCATCATTGGATGCCGGGAGGTCACGCCCCCACCACCGGGAGGCAAGGGGAGAGGGGATCGCCGCACCACCATGCGGGTGGGGGGGCCGAGGGACCCCCTTTTCAAAAGGATCTCAACAGAATGTGGCACATACACCTTTATAGGATGTCCCATCACAATCAATTCACTCTGTTCCAGACTCACACAAGTAGCAGTTACTGTTTTTAAGCAACCAGGTAATGCCGCAGCCACTGGATCTAGACTAGCAGAAAAGTATGCTACTGGACGTCGGGACAATCCGTGTCTCTGTGTTAACACTGAAAGCGCACAACCTTCCTTTTCACAACAGAACAAAGCAAACTCTTTTGTATAATCTGGCATTCCAAATGCTAGTGCTTGACACAAACAACTTCTCAGTTTTGTGAATGCTTCTTCACTTTCATCATCCCATTCAATCAGATCCATTACATCTTTTTGTGTCAACCTAATTAAGGGTTTTGCAAGCAGTGAAAATCCATTGATCCAGTGGCAACAATATCCAACCACTCCTAAAAACATTCGTACTTCTTTCCTGGTTTTGGGCAGACTCATTTGCTTAATCACTTTTTTTTCTGGTGTCACTTTTCTGACTCCTCTTTCTATCTTGTGTCCTAAATATTGAACTTCTTGTTGGCAAAACTGTAACTTTTCTGGCGAGCCCTTGTGTCCTCCTTCTGCTAAGTGGTTAAGTTAAGCTATGCCACTAATAGGTCATCAAAGTACTGAACCAAGACGAATTTCCTGGCATAACCAAAGTCTATAAATTCTTTTTCACAATCTGATTGAAAATGGATGGGACTCTCTGTGTACCCTTGAGGAACTCGGCACCATCCCAAAACACGGTCTCCGAACCAGAATGCAAAAAAATATTGGCTATCCGGGTACAATGGAATCAAAAAGAATGCTTGGCACAAATCAATCAAAGTGTACCAATCGGCATCCCACAGTATCTGATAAAGAATCCCTGCTGGGTTTGGTACTACTGGACAATAGGGTGCCACTATTTTATTAACTTTCCTCAAATCTTGCACTATTCTATATTTTCCACTAGGCTTTTTAAGTCCCATGATTGGCGAATTACAAGGACTGGTTAATATTTCTTTTAGAATACCTTTGTTTAATCATTTGATCAATTACTGGGGCAACTCCTGCTTTCACTTCAAGACTCATTCTGTATTGTTTTGTGTTTGGATATATTGCACCTTCTTATACCATGATTTTAACTGGATCTACCTTTGCCATTAGACCAATTTCTTCTCCTGTAAAATCCCACACATCTGACCTCACTGTGGTCTCAATTCATCAGGCAAACCGCTTTCAGTAGGAAGTGAAAACATCTCATCTACTTCTGTTCCTTGTTTTGCTAACGTCATCTTGAAAGCAACATCTTCATCCTGTGATTGGAAAGCACCACCATCAGGCGTACAAAAGATAGTACAGTTCATCTTACAGAATAAGTCCCTACCTAACAAGTTTACTGTTGTATTCTACAAACCGTTGCATGCAGCTGCGGTCGGTAGTGGGAGTAGCTGCCGGGCGGTGGGGAGGGGGAGGGGCAGGGTCAGGGTGGGGGATAGTAAACTATGGATTACAGAGGTTTACAGGTAAGTAAACATATAAATAAATAAAAAGAATTTTGTTGCGCACACTTCATCCCCAAATGCGATGCAGTGCACTCAACAACATTTGTTTTATTCATTTATATGTTTACCCCCCACCCTGCCCCTGCCCCTCCCCCTCCCCACGTCACCACCCGGCAGATACTCCCACTACAGACTGCGGCTGGATTCATGTCTCTGAAATTCCCAATATTTATTTCTATTGGTTCTGTGACTGGGGTCCTGATTTGCTTATTTGAGACTCTACAACTTGGATAGTTTCTCCAGAGAGGGGTGGGTTTGGAATTTCTGCTTCTCTCACAGTAGAAAGGATAGCGCCACTATCCACTAGAAAAGTGATGTCATTTCCTTCAACCTTTCCATCAACAAATGGACCTGACTGATCTACTGCCACAGATGCGTCAAGCACGCATTCTTCCTCCCCCCTCAGGCACCGTCATTGGGACATTCCTGAATCACTCTCATTACTTTCCATCCAATATTGTTGAACCGTCTGTGTATTCATACCACTGTCTCCACTAAATCCGGTGTTCACACTGTGTCTCTGCACCTGAGCATTCACATTGTTGGGCAAAGGGGCTTGTGGCACTTGCAACTGAGGAGTAACTCCCTGTTGTTGTTGTTGGTTCACAACCACCTCACTCTGCATCTGCGGATTTAAAATTTGATTTACCCCATTATTCTGTTGAATATTTCTAAACTCATTCTTCCAATGTCCAAGCTTTCCGCATCCATGACTAGGATATTTCTTTTTCGCTTCATCTCTACTCATTCGTCTCTTACTCTTATTTCCGTTTGATACTGGACTATTCTGATCTTACCCATTCATCTGATTATCATTTTGAGAACCAGAATCCACTATACTGCTTAAATGCCCATAACATCTTTTCGTAGTATGCATGCACTGACTCTGTTGGCTCCTGAGTTGTTCTATCTATTTTAACCCAATCTGTTTCTTTAGGAGGAATTTTCCCTCTCAGAAAAGTAATCACTTGATTATATTTCTTTGTCACATCCTCTGAAGGCGCTCCTCTCTTTGTGCCCCTAGGATATTCTTCAGTTGGCCAATCAACTGTAATTTTACATTCTGTCCACAAATCTGTTAGTACCACTTTGTCAAACAGGCAATCCAAATCTTTCAACAAAACCTTCGAAACTTTTACAAATTTCTCTACCTACTTGTACCATTAAATACATTTTTCTCTCAACCCAGGAAAATCATTCGTAAAAGACAAAATATCCTGTCAACTCCATGGAACATGAACATATCCACCACCAGGAACTTGCCTCATCGGACACATCCTTCCTACCTTTTCTACTTCTCGCAACGGGAATGTGGATGCTTGCTTTGTAGCTGCTTCATCTATTTTTTTGTCCATCTACTTCTCTAACGTTCTACATCTCCCCATTTCTTTAAAATGTTTATTAATTCTTTATTTGCAGTCTCCTTTCTGACGCATTCTAACTTTCTAAGTTCTTCTACGTAAATTCAGATCTATACGTTTTTAAAAAATATTTTTGATGTCTCCACATCTATTCCAAATTCTAAAGCTGCATCCACTATCTTCTCATGAAGATTCTTTGTTCTCCAGGTTACACTTTTACATAAAAACAACAACTCTTCATCCCCATATGAGCCTAATCTGTCTGGATTTATGTACCAACAGTCATTTCCTCCAAATCTACTCTCAACTTGCTTACATCTATAGTTTTTGGTTGAGGTTTCTTCTTTTCTAATCCTTTTGCCCCCTCTTCTAGATTCTCTGGTGAAAATCCAGTTGAATTTCCTGCCACTGGGGTAACAATTGTTACTTTTCTCCTTGCATCTATGGGTGATATTCTCTTTGGGGTTTCAGTCACAGTCTCAAGATTTGGGAGATCTAATAATGAGACATTTGAATCACTCTCACTAGTTTGATCTTTTACCATTACTATCTCTTTTCTAACACCATTCTGAGAGACTATCACATTTTGCGGTTTTGGTGTACCATGTTTTTCCCCTTACAATGGAATAACAAGACCAATAGTTACTGCCACTGGCAATGCATAAGCATTTAGACCTAACTGATTTATTTTCTGAATTATTTCTTCTTTTGATTTATTCAACGCATCCCTTTCCTTTTCTTGTGATGCTTGGATGAATGTTGGATCATGTAGAACTTAGGGAACCAATGGTGTTCCCATCATACGGGCACTTGGAGTTGTAGCTCCAGCACTTTCTTGATAAGGCGGAGGTCTTTTAACTAGAATATCTTCTCTAACAATTCATCATCAGATTCATCACACCCTATTCCTGTAACACCTATGTGTTTCATTTTTTCCTTACATTTACTCCCTTCGTGATCTTCAGACATCAACACTGGATACAAACCCTCCGTTACTATAGCCCTTCTCCTTCTTTTCATTTGATCTCCTCGAGTATCAAAAGGGTATCTGGGTAAAAATCCTCTATTAGGTCTTCTGACTCCTCTGTATTTCTCAAATGCCTCAACTTACCATTCCTCCAAAGCCTCATACTGTGTTAACCTTGGATTTGGTTCTAATGAATTCATCCTGTTTCTAAAATTCTAAAGAATCCTCACATTAAATCTACCGTGTTCTGGAAAAGCTAAAACAACTTCACCTTTCGTATACTCCACACAATTTTCCAACCACAAACACGTATGATATCCATTTTACATCATCATATAAGAAGCAGGAGGTTGCATAAGAGTTTCCTCCCTAGTTACTATACTCTTGTCCTTCTTAAAGAAATTCTTGATCTTATTAATCTGCCTCATTCTTCCGAATCTTGTAACGGACTAATTTAGTCGGTAAAATCACCAAAACTCTTCTGTATTTTCACTAACCCTGTTTGATAACACTTGTCCTATAAAAGCACGACTCACACCTACAATCCAATTAAGTTTCACTGCGTATTCTTTTCCACAACCAATACCAACACGGTAGTGCCTACTGATCAGACAGAGCTTACAACACACCCACTCGTCCGAATAATGCCAGTGCGGCTCTTTGTGATGTCAGTATTGCTCCTGCTACTGACCCTCCCTTCATAATCTGCAGTTTTCTCACACATGCGGTTTCAACCAAAACCAGTGCAGCTCTTTATGACAAAAGTATGACTCCCGCTACTGACCCTCCCTTCACAATGTAATACGACAATTTATTTTTTACGTTTTCTTTATAAATGTTCTTGGTAGTAACAATGTAAAACAGCGCTACTCTGTCTGCTCCGCTAAACCACAGATAGTTTCTTCACTCGCTTCAAAGAGAAAATACTTCCTGTCACTACGAGTAAAACCCACTGTTTACCCTTCACTGAAGCTCAGGGAGGACCTGTTACTCCTCTAGGGTTTCTCCTTCTTTGGGTAAGGCCAAAATTTCACAGGTGGGCCCTCTGATGTCACTCACACTCAACTCTTATACTATATAGTCCCTAATACACAACCTACAGCCCTGCGTAGCTTTTAGGTATTATGACAACAGACGAGTACGTTTCTGCAGTGTGATTTTCTTACCACACTCTTCTAAATTCCATTCCTGGGATTCCCAGGTATCTCTGTACCTGTATTTCCAGACAACATAAAATATGATGCTAACTCTTAGTGTTAAACATATAGTCAATAACTAATAACTAATAATCAATAATCACAAAAACTAATCAATAATAACCATCGCTCTGCTACTAGGCAAACTGTTCCAGCGAAAGGCCAGGTATAAACACATCATAGTCCGCAAAGATTCAAATGGGCCCATATACACAATCAAGTTACCTGGCTGTTTCGCTGGGGGTCAAGTTTTGTAATTCACTTTGATCTTGATTTGTTAACTCACTGGAGATTCAATTTTATTCCTGGGAAATGTTATTCAATGTCTAACTAATCTTCACAGATCAATACTCTTCCTTTGGTCGATGGACCATTAGTTGAGTAGTTGATGGTGATATTAACAATTAACTAACTAACTTACAGACCGTATTGAAATAACCACAGACTCTGGGTAAAATTCAATCAATTTGATCTAAATCTCAGTCATAAATTAACTCTCATTTAGTACAAATTTACAGTGCAAACTCCATCACTTTCATGGGAGAGGAAACTCATTTACCAATACATTCAATTCACAGAATCATTCAACAAATCAATGCATTTAAGAGTGAATAGATGAAGGGACAAAAGGACATAATAAATCATTAATTTACAAAAGATATGCACATTTAAAGACAGAATAATAGTTACGCAAGGATGATAACGGGTAACCCATCCCTCTGGTCAAAGGACTGGTGGAGGTCCCCTGATTGAGAATCAGGAGATAAAGAATATAGGACAGGATCAGGACAGGGAAATACTTACTAAACTTCTCTACAGACCCAACGCACTGGGACGCATCCTTCTCTCACACTCTCTCCCTCCTCGATATTCTTCTAGAATTTTCAATCTAATCAGGTGTCTTTCAGAGGTGAATCTTCTGAGTCTGTTCTATCCCTCCTCAGCAGCAGTAGTTCTTGTCTCTTGCACTTGTGCTTGCCTCGCCTCACTTACATGGATGACAACTCTTAAAGTTTAAGCAACTCTAGTTATAGGGCCAGGTGTATCAAGATACACTTTTGCGATTCTCAAATAGCGATTTTTAAGGAATCGCTATTTGAGAATTGCAAAATGGTATGTATGTATAAATTTGCTTTTTTTTGCGATTTCTTAAAATTCCTTAATTGCGATTAGCAAATTGCTAATCGCAATTAAGGAATCATTTCCTATTCATTTCTATGGGCCAGGAGGCCCATAGGAATGAATGTGAAATTATTCTCAATTTGCGATTCGCAATTTGTAAATCGCAAATTGAGAATAACTTCAAGGGTGCAAGGGTGTCCAAAGGACACCCTGTTGCACCCCTGAAATGAACATGGGTGCACATGTGGTGCACATACATTTATTTTATATTTATTTTATTTGAGTCTTATATAGCACGTGGTTACCCTTGGGCATCCCAGCGCTTGTCAAGGAGTCCGTCAGACAGATGCGAAGCTATCCAGCGTGTTAAGATGGGAAAAGGTGTGTTTTCAGAGACTTCCGAAAACGAAGGATGCAAGTCTCACGACGCAGTTGCATAGGGAGCGAATTCCGAAGGGTGGCTGTATGCACCGAGAATCTTCTGCCTCCAGTGCGAGCTTTGTGGACTCTGGGGACATGTAGCAAAAGTTTTTGATCAGAGCGAAGAGCTCTGTTGGGTTTGTAAGGCACCACTAGCTTCCTTAAAGAAGAGGGTCCTTTCCCTTGAAGAATCTTGTGGGCCGTACAGAGAGCCTTAAACTTGACCCTCTCTCTCACCGGGAGCCAATGCAATGCTTCCTAGGCGGGCTTAGCTGATTGTCTCCTTGATGTGTTAGTCAGCAGCCTAGCCGCAGCATTTTGCACCTGCTGCAGCTTACTGAGCGTGGCTTCCGGAGCACCAAGGAATATGGCGTTGCAGTAATCAAGCCTGGAGATAATTAACCCCTGGATGAGTAACCTCCTCGATGGCAAGGGGAGGAGGGGCAGGACTTTATGGGCTGAACGAAGAAGCCCAAAGCAAACCCACGCCATTTTCTTGGCCTGAGTTTTAAAGGAGAGATCCTGCTCCAACCAGACTCCCAAGCTCTTGATCTCCTGCTTGGGGCTGGGGAGCTCCCCCAGACAGCTGGGCCAAACGGTCAAGGGGAGAGAGCGAGTCTTGTGCCCTAACAGCATTATCTCCATCTTGGAACCGTTTAGTTTAAGCGACGATTCACACATCCAGGTGTGTACATTGGTCAGGCATAGGCGCAGCGCATCTGGGTTCTTCTCCAGTTGAGACAATGGGACCACCAGCTGGGTATCGTCAGCATAGCTGACAATTTTTATCCCAAAAGGGGCCCCCACATCCTCCAGGGTGGCCATATAGACGTTAAACAATGTAGGGCTCAACGAGGAGCCCTGTGGCACACCACACTGGAGGGGGATAGATGGAGACTTCTCGCTGCCTTCCCAGACCTGATAGGTACGGCCATGCAGAAACGACCTAAGCCATTGCAATGCCACTCCTGTGACCCCCACATTGAACAGCCGTTGGATTAACACTTGATGGTTTACAGTGTCAAAGGCAGCACTGAGGTCCAGGAGGATCACTGCCACTGACCCTCCTGAATCCAAAATGCTCCTTGCTTCCTCAACAACTGCCAAGAGGGCGGTGTCTGTGCCCTGTCCTGGCCGAAAGCCGGTTTGAGAGTCTCTCAGCAAGCCATTGGATTCCAGAAAGACGGATAGTTGTCGATTAACCAGTCTTTCAGCGATCTTACCAAGACCCGGCAGCAGAGAGATGGGCCTGAAGTTAGCCAAATCTGACGAATCCAGATTGGGTTTCTTCAGAAGAGCCTTTACAACCGCTCTTTTCCAGCTCGGCGGCACCACACCCTGGGTAAGTGACGCATTAATCAGGTTAGCTATAGGAGCTGCAACCACAGATGTTGCCTGTTTCAAAAATCTCATTGGAGCTGGATCCTCTGGTGAACCACTCTTCATGGATCTTAGCTACTTTGCGACCTCAGCTATAGGGATTGGACCGAAGGTATCCAGGCGGGGGCCTTCTCCTGCTGTCTGATTGCCTATCTGTGCAACCTGTACGACTTGGGCAGGGCAGCTATGATGTTTTCAATTTTTAGATGGAAAAATTCTGCTAGCTCTCTACACTTCTCAGCAGGATTATCCTGAGTTGGTAGGGGCTCCGGGATTTTGAGGAGTTCCTTTACCACTGTAAAGGTCTCTCTCGAAGAATTAGAAGCACTTTTTATCCTTTCTTCAAAGAATTGTGCCTTAGCACTGCGAAGGGCGTTTTTATATGTTCTTATTGCAGTGCGATATTCATCCCGGCTTGCCACCTCTCAGTTTTTTCTCCAAGTTCTCTCCAGCCTCTTGCATCCTTTCCTAAGGATGCGTAAGTCCGGCGAATACCAAGGGATGGAACCCAACCTTTTACCCCTCTTTGCTACTCTTTTTTTGGGGAGAATGACGTCCAGGGAGTTGGTTATCCACAGCTCAAAATCTGTGTCAGCTGTATCCGGATCCGCTGCTACCGGGGGGCATGAGCTCTCAAGTCTCGCAATCCAGTTATCAACTGATAGCCTGGACCAAGCTCTCTCCAGAGTACAAAGTCTCGGAGAGGGAGCCGCTCTCGGGTCAACCTGCAGACTGACCTGAACCAGGAAATGGTCAGTCCAAGGCAACGGACAGGCGGGCAGAGCTGTAAGATACGGAATATTTGAGAAAATAGGATCAAGAAGGCGACCCTTGGAGTGGGAGGGTCCCAGTTTTTTTAGGATAAGATTATAAGCTTTCAGATCACTCAGCAGATCCGCCACCACAGAATCCGTTGGATCGTTAAAATGGAGATTCAAATCTCCTAGCAGCATAAAATTAGTTGTCGCGGAAGCCAACTGCGTGACTGTTTCCATCAGAGAGCCAACAAAACTCCCTAACACTCCTGGTGGGCGATAGATCAAGATGCCTGATCAACATGCCCTAAGGGCATGTATTTGCATCACATGGCACTTTGAAAACTGCAAAAATGGGCATTTTTCAAGAAATTCGCAAATTACCACCAACTTGAAGTTGGTGGTAATTTGCGATTCCTTAGGGACAATTAGCAATTTTTTTTGCATCATACATTGCATTTAAGGAATCGCAAATTTTGCGATTCCTAAAATGCAATCGCAAAATAAGAAATCGCAAATATGCGATTTCTTATTTTTCACTGAAATTTGCTACATACATACCATTTTGCGCAAATGAATTTGCAAACGCAGAATTTTTCGGAATTTGCGAACCCATTTGAGCTTCATACATCTGGCCCTTAGTCTTCTTTTTTGCATTTCTCACCCTCAAAAGTTACAAATCTTGATGAAATCCAAACTCTGATTGGGCAGGGACAGGGGAGTTGTTATAACCTCATGTTGACATGTTTAATTTCTTAATAAACTCTTGTGTCTAACAAACCCATCCCCTTTAGTGCATTCATTTATTCTGTCTTATTTTCTTTATCATATATTTAATGTTGCAAATCAGACACATCTTGTATGCTGCTTCACAGTAGAGAAGAGGTTTCACACAGCTGTGTACTTGACTCTTGGCAGTCTGTCAGCAACATGGTCACAGGATGATTCCATTGCGCAGGCTTAGCTTGCCTCCATTTTCGTCGCCATCTTTTTCTCTTGCATGCCACATTAGGCCCAAACGTTCACTATCAATGAGGAATCATAAACAGATGTTAAGTTCTCAATTATGTGATTTTCACTGTTCACTACCCACTTCTACTCTATCCCGTGCTATTTTCTCTTTCTTTTAGGCAAAAGCATTAGCAGCAACAGCTCTCTTTAAATTTAGGCAAGCATTTGCCAGTCATTCAGTGCCTTAAGACCTATTGTTAGTAATTTCTGTGCATGCGTGAGAGTTTTCCCTCTCAAACAGGTTAGTAAAGTTGTTGTCTCGTCATTCTGGTTTGCACATGTGCAAAAGCATTTTCCAGTTTAAAGCAGGTTTTAGTCGAGTTGCATTTTATTCTTCATTAATTAAGCATGCATAAAGCTCTTTTCCCCATATGTAAATGATCTGTGTATGTTAATTTCGTTTTCTATACTATTTTTACCTATTAGTACTGTTAATGAGAGATTGCTCAGGGCAAGTTTTGTTTTCTTGAATCCTTGCTCCATCACATTGATGAAATAAAAAGAGCAGCCTGTAACAGCATGTTGGAGCTGCAGGGCATAGACAATTAAAACAAATAAAAAAGTTTTAAAATTGTTAATAAAAAAAATATTTGTCTCAAGGAGTGTCACTGAAGTGCACTACTTAATGTGGGGATGATCCCATTGTCCACAGAAAAAATGCCATCACTCACATTGAGGTGGCTGAAGTAGGCTGACCTACTGACCACTGTCCCATGAGGTGGGTGGAAGACAGAGTGTGAATGACAATTTAGCACCCCAGTGATGAAGAGTAATGACTGAAAGCCCCTCTATGCACTTATGTATATTTTAGGATTACTTTAGGAAAAACAGAAGGTCCTTTTTTAATGCCAGACTTATAAAAGTCCCTTTAATTTTTTTTTTTTTTAAAGGATAGGTGAAAATAGTCTTTAATGTTGATATTTTGCAGAAGTTATATCGTTAATAAGGTTTAGCATCGTTTGTTTTTGTTTGTAGAAAATATGAGTGACATTTGAGGGCATTCTTGGAAATCGTAGGCATCCAAATGTTGTCTTTTCATATACATTTTGATCACGAATTTCTTAAGCGGAATGGTGGACATTAACTGCATAAAACAAAAACAAAAAACCTTTTAGTCCAATATCTCTGACTCTGTCATATGACAGAGTCGCTGTTGGCATCGTGTTCTGTCTTTACTGATTGCTAACCATCAGTACGAGGCGATTTTGACTTGCTGTGCGCTTCGCACTTGGCTTGCATCTTGTGGAACGAAAGGGAGAAAGCGCCTCGGTATCTGAGAATATGAGTAACTGAATCCAGAGTGTCCAAAGGCCATAGAATGATGGATGAGCAAGATGTAGAGGCTTCAGAAAAGGCCACTCCACCTGAAGACATGCAGGCACTGATTGATGAGGCCGGACGCCATATTGAGAGAATGGGAAGATTATAAATGATCACTGTACGGAATGGTCTTCCACCTCCCTCATTCATATTCCAAGGAATGCAGTTTAATATTATTAATTCTAGGAGGGGGAACATTTATTTGCTCGTCAGTCGGGGAGGCTTTATTAAAATAACCCCAGATGGTGCTTGATGGAGATGATGAATTGGTGTTTGACTCCCTGCACGGGGCATGTCAAGATGTTTTCACAGTTAATAAATGAGTAGCTCCTGTTTGGTACATGGCTGGGTGGGAGACCGAAGCCAGCTCTTTGAAATATTGCCAAACCAGCGCCATGTTTCACTGGGCCAGGTGAACAACAGGTGCACTAACCCTTGATGCACCAACATTTTGAACGTCCAAAGAAATGTGTTATGAAGAAAGCAAGTGTTTTTTTCCCAACACTTTATTTGTCAGTTTAGCAAATACAGTACCGTACATATCCAACATACAATTGTCACTTGTTGTACGTTATAAGAAAGCAACAGTGCGTGCTGCAATCAATTTGCCTGCGCCGCACTGAGTCATTTTCAAAGCACAGGGATGCAACATATTTACAACAATATGTTGCATCACTGTGCTTCCCCCTACGCTGGTGCACAAACTGCTGCCATGCGCCAGCGAATGCACCCTTGCACCATGGTGCAAGGATGCCTGCATCGCGGGGAGATTGTTTTTGTGCAGGAAGGGTTCCCTTCCTTCCTGCACGAGAAATAATCTGAAAGGTCATTTTCAATTTCATTGTATGCTGCATTGGCACACATGGAACTTGAAAAAAAGTAATTGTTTCAATGATTGTTTATGTGCAGGAAGGGACACCTTCCTGTACATAAAAAATCATTAGAGGTGATTTTCTCTTTCCATGTGTGCTGCAGAATGCAGGACGCATAGAAAGGGGAAACAAAAACGAGGAGAAATTAATACATTTCTCCTCATTGAAGCCTACCTACGCCTCCCATGGGGAGGCATAGCATTTACATGCATTTCCAGATTTACAATTTCTCGTACATCTGAAAATGTGTCTGGTTCCATAGGTTTTGTGTGGGAACACCCACAGCAACACACATGGAACACCTCTTTCACGCAAAGTGCTGAGTGCAAAGAGTCCATATTTACAAGGACAGGAAAAGTCACTCATGGTGGATTTTCCTGTCCTTGTAAATATGGAGCACTAAAATGTGCCACAGTACGTCACGAAAAGTGATGCACCGTTGCCGCAAGGGGCTTGTAAATCTGCCCCCAAGTGTTTAACACCTTTGGTGCTCATGACAAGCTCAGCTCGTCATGAGACAGAGTGGCGCTCATGACGAGCTGAGCTCGTTATAACCACTGCGAAGCTCCCACGCGGGGATAATTCCCCTGCTGTGCTGAGCGTTCTATTAAAACGGGCGGGTCATGATGAGCTCAGCTCGTCATGAGCACAGCGCCACCGTGCTGCGTGACGAGCCGAGCACGTCAAAATTTCATTTTTTTTTTTTACATCAAAAACATTAGAAAATAAAAGGGTCTCGAAATCTGGCTCTAGCAGAGAACACACCATAATTTAACTAAATGTAACCATGGCAGTGAAGCAGTGATGTCACATGGTTTATTGGGATCTAGGGAAAATATTGGATGGAGCAGTCTGAACACAAAGATGCCTATTACCTGTATCCTTTCCCTGCCATATTGATGGATCTCGCCTCTGACAACCACCGAACATGTAAGCTTCCTGTGCTTGATGCATCCATGTGTCAACCTTTTCATGACATTGTTTTCCGCCACAATACTTTTCGATATTTCCAATAAACATCCCGGCCAGAATATGTACTGCAACCATATTTTCAAAGGTAACTATGTATATGTTTGAATATATTTACTACATGGGGACTGGTGCATTCTGAAGCAATGAATGGAAAGGGGCGACCACTCGGTCCCCCCGAACGTATGGCAGAGTACCACGATCCCCCCGGGAAGCCATCTTGGGCGGGAGGCGAGTCTCGGCTGGTATGCCCGAAGCGGCGTAGCCGGGGCGCACCTTTTCCCGCCCTAGAGTGGGTTGGCCTAGACACGGACGCGGCTGGCCACGCCCGAGGGGCAGGCAGGGGCGGGTTTACGCCTGCCCTGAAGACGGATAAAAGGAGAAGCAAGATCCGAAGGCATCCTCTTGTTCCTGTGCTCTGAAGCTGCACCTCCTCGCTGCACGTGAGCTCGAGACGGAACGAAGAGCCAATTTTGAGCGTTGTAATCGTTCTTGTTTGTTTTGCAGATACTCTGTTGGAGAATGCCGAAGAAGGCTGGAAAGCGCATGACTACCGAACAGATGCTGCGCGTTCTCATGAAGGAGATGACCGAACTAAAGAGGCGAATGGATAAGAACGAGGAAGGGGGACCGAAACGTCCTTTGGCGGGAGCAGCCACGGGAGGAAAAAACAAGAGGCCCAGGAGGGGAGCAGCGGGAGAGGACATCCCGGGTCCCAGTGCCCCGCTCGAGGCACCAACTCCCGTGCCGAAGGAAGGGAATCCGATTCCCGTTGTGGTCACCCCCGTGTCCGAGGAAGATATGCCGCCCGAGCTGGCAGCACAATTGGCAGCGTGGTTGGGAAAAGGTAGCGAGGGCGCCACGGCTGTCGACGCGCAGGAGCTAATGAAGCAACTGCGTGAGTCACGGGAAGCAGCGAAGGTGTCCACGCCGGCTGCAGCAGTAGAGAAGCCACAGGGGACGGGTTCAGTAGCAGAGACAACGTCCGGTGCAGGTAAGCGGCCATTGCCGATTGCGAGGGATGAGTCGGCACCCTCTCGTAGGGAAAAATTGGGTCAGCATGTTCCTTTGGCTATTAAGGAAAAGATATGGGCAGGGGAGTACGTAAACATATTCTCGTTGCTTACTGATCACTATGAGATGGAGCATGTCAAGGGCCAGAAGGAGCTCATGCATCCGAGTGTTTGGCGCGCAAAAATGGCCGCCTTTAAGGTAAATGAAAACATTGGCAATTGGGGCCAAGCGTGGGGGGTTTTTACATCGATCTTGGGGGAGCGAAGGCCCGATCTGTTACCCGAGTTGCCGATTTATCAGTCACGAATCATGGGGTACTCGGTATCACACAAGGGTAATCATTGGTTCTGCTATGATAACCTGTTTAGAAAAGCTAAAGAACATGATAAAAACTTAACATGGGATTGTTATGATTCTGTGTCATGGTCCAAAATGAAGGAGACTGGTATGTTAAAATTGCCATTAGTGGGGAGTATCGTTGGCGAATCTTCCCGCCAGTATGCGGGGACGCCCTTTCGGTCAGGTGCGGGTACAGACAATTACTCGAAGCCTGCCGGTAACACAGGAAAAAGGGGGGTTTGTTGGAACTTCAACAGGGGTAAATGTACTAGGCCCCAGGGATCGTGCAAATTTAGACACGAATGTAGTGGGTGTGGGCAATCATCCCATCCTGAGTCCACGTGCAGAGCCAAAACGGGTGATAACGGGGTAGAGGAGGCGCCAAACAGGTCTAACATAGTCCGAGGGGCGCCTTTACCTACCCCGATTGATACCTTGGCAATGATTCCTTGGCTCAGTGAATACCCGGATCGTACTTCTGCTGGGGTGTTGCGGAACGGGTTTTCTTATGGTTTCCGCATCCCAGTGGGGGACTTTCAAGGTGCAACGAAATGTAAAAATCAGCTATCGGTCTTTCAGCATACGACTGTGGTACAGGATAAGATCAGGAAGGAGGTTACTCGAGGTCGAGTCGCCGGTCCGTTTAGTGTACCACCGGTTCCTAATTTTGTTTGTTCCCCTTTAGGTGTGGTCCCAAAGAAGGACCCGGGTGAGTTTCGGCTGATACATAATTTATCAGCCCCACGTGGTCTTTCCGTAAACGAAGCGATAGACCCGGAAGTGTGTTCGGTGCGGTACGCATCCTTCGATGAGGCCGTAGCCATTTTGAATCGCCTGGGGCCCGGGGCGCTGATGGCAAAATCTGATATCGAGTCAGCGTTCCGGTTGCTCCCGGTACATCCAGACGATCAGCGTCTCTTAGGTTTCATGTTTCAGGGTCATTATTACATGGATAGGTGTATGCCGATGGGGTGCTCCATATCTTGTGCCTATTTCGAAAAATTCAGTAGTTTTCTACAATGGGTCTTCACAAGGAAGACGGGTTTCCAAAATGTGATGCATTACCTTGATGATTTTTTGTTCCTGGGGGCAGCCGGGGACCCGGAATGTGGGCAGGCTTTGGCACAGTTTTGTGTCTTGATGAATCAGTTTGGCGTGCCATTGGCACCAGGTAAGACTGTGGGGCCTTCCACTTGCCTCGAGTTTCTGGGGATCGAGTTAGACTCCGCAGAAGGTTGTTTTCGTTTACCAGCTGACAAAGTGTCAAAGTTCAGGACATCCCTGCAGATGTGTATAAGGGGACCTAAGGTTAAGCTGCATCAATTACAGCAGTTAGTTGGCCAGTTGAATTTTGCCCTGAGGGTTATACCAATGGCCCGCCCCTTTTCCCGTTCGATCGCTCAAGCCATGGTCGGCCTGAAGGAGTGCCATCATCGCACAAGGCTCTCGGCAGAGGTCCGCCAGGACATGCGCATTTGGTTGGCATTTCTGGCGGATTTCAATGGTCGAGTCGTCTGGAACAAACCAGCCGTGTCCTCTGAGGAGCTGGGGCTGTGGACAGATTCGGCAGGGAGCATAGGTTTCGGTGCCATATTCGGCACAAGATGGTCTGCACAAACGTGGCCGACATGGTGGCATGACAGTGGACTGACAAGTAACATTGCTTTCCTGGAACTTTTCCCCATTTTAGTGGCCCTGAGAACTTGGCCCGAAGGGTTCAAAGATCACTCTGTGGTATTTTGGTCTGACAATATGACCGTGGTCGAGTGTATCAATAGTCAGGCAGCACGATGCAAATGGATTTTGAGACTGCTCAAGGAAATTGTTTTACTTTGTATGCAATTGAATGTGCTATTCAGAGCAAGACATGTCCCAGGGGTAATGAACCAGGCGGCTGATGCACTGTCTCGTTTTCGTATGCAGGCTTTCTGGGGTTTCCTTCCCACAGCGGACCCGGAGCCGGCACCCTTTCCCGAAGCTCTCTGGTCTCTCGGTGCCCCGAACTTCGTAACCTCGTGGGAGAGAGTTTAGCACCCAGGACGAGGAAGGCATATGAAGGGGCGTTCCGGTCCTATTTGGCCTTTTTGGGGACTGATAGGGAGGAGCTTTGGGGCCAGGAAGAGTGGGTGGTGGATTTTCTGATGTCCTTACATCGGGTCGGGAAATCGGTGGCCACGGCTCAAAGGCATCGGGCTGCCATTTCCTTTGTTGCTAGGGCTCACGGGATCCATGACCCGACAGCGTCTTTCGTTGTACAGAAAGCGCTACGGGGGTGGCAACGCCTTGAGGGTCGCAGAGTAGATGAGAGGCGCCCGATAGGTTTGGATAGGCTGGCCCAGTTATTATACAGACTCCCTGCTACGTGTTCATCTCAGTTTGAGACAGTGTTATTCCGAGCCGCTTTTACGCTGGCATTCCATGGGGCTATGCGGGTAAGCGAATTAGTGGCGAGGAACAAGCAGGATGTGACAGGAGGATTGTGCCAGGAGCACGTCCAGATCAGAGGGGAGACGATGACGGTCTCATTTGTCAGGTCCAAGGCCGATCAAAGTGGGATGGGTGACTGCGTAATCATACGCAGGATTCCCGGGTCCTCCATGTGCCCGGTAAGGTGTCTAGAAGATTATTTAGCACGAAGGGTGGCATCATGGGGGGGGACCTTGTTGAGACACGCTGACGCCACCCCACTGACAAAGTTTCAGTTTCAGCGGGTGCTTGCGATGTCGATTGCCGCTGCGGGCTTGAACCCGGGCGAGTTTGGGACCCATTCCTTTCGGATAGGGGCTGCTACAGAAGCTACAGCCAGGGGTCTGGATGTTGAACAAGTTAAACGGGTGGGGCGTTGGTCCTCCAATTGTTTTAAAAGGTATGTGCGGTTGCACATGTTGTGAAGCTGTAGCAATGTACTCACGCTTCTTGTTTTTGTTTGGTTTTCAGTTACGCAAGCCTACGAGGCGGGGCGGACTTTGCAGTCGACCCTACACCGGGCCAGCGGTCAGACATCACCGGCTGTGAAAAAGGAGGTGTGGGTTGTGGGCCACTCATACGTGAGACGTGCCGCAGACGTATTCAAGGCAGGTGATATGATTCACGTAGCTGGGGAATACGGGTACAGTGTGTCCTTCTACGGAAGAGGCGGTCTCTGTATTGACCAGTTTCAATCATTTTTTGAGGGTTTGCTAGGGCGGACGAGGTCACCGCCGTCTGTAGTGATAGTACATCTTGGGGGTAATGATTTGGTCACCACTGGTAGACGACTTCTTCTTGAGGCAATGCTTTCCACTGTAAGTTGGTTAGCGAGGAGAGTTCCAGGGTGCACAATTGCGTGGTCCCATATGATCCCACGAAAAGTGTGGCGGGGGGCTATTTCGGTTCCTGCTTTAAATCATTCTGTTAGGAAGCTTAATAACAAAGTGAGTAGGTTGTTCCGTTCCAAGACACTGCATGCTATTTCACATGGGTGTATTAATGATGACAGTATGTATTTGGGGGATGGAGTGCATTTGTCTCGGGTGGGGAATGAGTTACTCATAGGAGACTTCTTAGCATGGCTAAAAACGTTACACCATGACCTTTAGGTAGGAGTGTTGTGGGGGGTCCGGATAGCCGGTCAACTATCCGGCCTGTGGCGGTAAGGTCATGATCGGTGAGCACTAATTGGAAGATCCCTATGAGTGGGCGTCACCCAGCACGGATGGGAGCGCTCGGGGGAGGTGGCCATTGGCCCCTCAACGGGGAGGCGGTCCCTTCTAAGGATGGGTCGCCGAAAGAAGAGGAAAGGCGGTCAAGGCCCCTTCCTGGGTAGGAGGGGTTACAGCCCCCTCCTGGGGAATTTCCCGGGGCCAGGACGTCTGCGACGGCAGATATGGTAAGTTGTGTGGGGTTTGGGGGGGGTCTTCGCTACCTTCTAGATACCTCACACGAGTCCTCGTACGACCTCTAAGTGGCGTCGAGTTTTATTGGGGCCCCCGTCAAGTCAAGGGAAATTGGTAATTGCACTTGAGGTACGCCTCTGGGCCGCCCCTCACAAGTGAGGGCGATATTTCTGGGTTAGGGATCTTGACACCGGTTACGACCTTGCCGTTGGCCCTTAAACGTTAGGATGTACAATTTCAAAATTTCAAGTAAATGTTTTGCAGGGTGTTAGTTCGGCTAGGAGAACCTTTGTATTAGAGAATCTGTTAAGGTTAGCCAAACATCGCAATGTGGTAATGAAATTGTACATAATATGAAACTGTTTATTTAATGTTTTAATTTTGTTTCATATTTTAATAAATACGGCCGGGGGGGTTACTCCCTCCCGTCTTCCAAAGACTTCAGAACTGTTTCCGGTTTCCCATCCTTGGGGATTGTGTTGAGAGGGGGTGGCGGGTATCTCAGCCATATGGAAAGGGGCGACCACTCGGTCCCCCCGAACGTATGGCAGAGTACCACGATCCCCCCGGGAAGCCATCTTGGGCGGGAGGCGAGTCTCGGCTGGTATGCCCGAAGCGGCGTAGCCGGGGCGCGCCTTTTCCCGCCCTAGAGTGGGTTGGCCTAGACACGGACGCGGCTGGCCACGCCCGAGGGGCAGGCAGGGGCGGGTTTACGCCCGCCCTGAAGACGGATAAAAGGAGAAGCAAGATCCGAAGGCATCCTCTTGTTCCTGTGCTCTGAAGCTGCACCTCCTCGCTGCACGTGAGCTCGAGACGGAACGAAGAGCCAATTTTTACCCACCCACCAGCCCCTGATGACAGCAAGTGGTTTTGAATAAAGTTGATGGATAACTCGGATCTTCGTTTACAGGTTGTGGTATTATCGTGATGATTTTGAGTATGTAATAAAGAATGTCGATTTGTGTTACGTTTTGCAAATAAAGAAATTCTGCTTTAGTGTTCATTGGTAAGCATGCTTTTAATAAAAGTATAGTTGTTACTGTAATTTTAGTTTAGTCATTTAGTTAGCATTGTCGTATTTATTTTGGTCGAGCGGTAAGGTCATGATCGGTGAGCACTAATTGGAAGATCCCTATGAGTGGGCGTCACCCAGCACGGATGGGAGCGCTCGGGGGAGGTGGCCATTGGCCCCTCAACGGGGAGGCGGTCCCTTCTAAGGATGGGTCGCCGAAAGAAGAGGAAAGGCGGTCAAGGCCCCTTCCTGGGTAGGAGGGGTTACAGCCCCCTCCTGGGGAATTTCCCGGGGCCAGGACGTCTGCGACGGCAGATATGGTAAGTTGTGTGGGGTTTGGGGGGGGGTCTACGCTACCTTCTAGATACCTCACACGAGTCCTCGTACGACCTCTAAGTGGCGTCGAGTTTTATTGGGGCCCCCGTCAAGTCAAGGGAAATTGGTAATTGCACTTGAGGTACGCCTCTGGGCCGCCCCTCACAAGTGAGGGCGATATTTCTGGGTTAGGGATCTTGACACCGGTTACGACCTTGCCGTTGGCCCTTAAACGTTAGGATGTACAATTTCAAAATTTCAAGTAAATGTTTTGCAGGGTGTTAGTTCGGCTAGGAGAACCTTTGTATTAGAGAATCTGTTAAGGTTAGCCAAACATCGCAATGTGGTAATGAAATTGTACATAATATAAAACTGTTTATTTAATGTTTTAATTTTGTTTCATATTTTAATAAATACGGCCGGGGGGGTTACTCCCTCCCGTCTTCCAAAGACTTCAGAACTGTTTCCGGTTTCCCATCCTTGGGGATTGTGTTGAGAGGGGGTGGCGGGTATCTCAGCCATACGGTCTTCGATCAATTCAAACTATAGAACAGGCTCACTGAAGATGCAGTCCCTGCAGAGTTTCATTTATAGAGAGGTGCCTATTAATCCAGCTGTACTCACCTATGATTCCCGAAATATTTTAAATTGAGGTGAAAACATAATTGTATATTATGTATTTCAGTGTTATTGATTTTCATTTAAAAATCTTCAAAGGGTTTAAGTTTTTTGTAAGACCAGATTTCGCCCACACCACCGTTGAGCGAAGATGGAAAATGCGCAACTTTTCGCGCCTTTTGAAAAATTTGGAGCGACAGTTTTTTTACAAAACCCGGCACGGCTGAAAATCATATTCAAGGGCTCAACAGGAAGCTTTACTAGCGAAGTACAGGCCGAGGACTACTTAAGAGAAATTTCAGAAACTGGGACACGAAATTCAGGAAAAAAATTTAAAAAAAACACACTTAAAGGAACTGTGGAAAGAGATGGTCATTGAACTTAGCTGTCCTAAACAGCCTTAGAAAGAGTTAAGGTTTGGAAGTATGGGGAATCACTAGAAGGGTAAAATGGGGTGGAGAAGAATACAAGCTTTTAAAGCAAAATTTTGTAAGGTTATCTGAACAAGTATAAAGACTCTGGGAAACACTATATTCCATCAACCTGCTCAGGCCACGGGGTCCTCTGTGGCGATCTGATCATACGGACGCCCACAACTAGGACCCAGGACCTAGGATGCCTCATAGGATGGTAAGGGGGGGGTTGGTGGGGGGAATCAGGGGTGGGATAAGGGAGTAGTGGGGGGAAGTATAGGACCAAGATATTCCAAGCATATGAAGGATAGAAAAGACTTTGTCACAATGGTGCCAGATAATTCTGTAATGACCAAGAAAATTGGACATGGATATGATACAAGGCAAATGATAATAATATTCATGATATTATGGCTAAGTTGAAAATTGCTTCACTAATTATATATGGGGCCTCAATGATATTAAAAAAAGGCAGAAGGTAGCGGCAGGGCTGCAATTAATGGAAGCTAATATTGTTTGCTTACAAGAGACTCATATTGAAGGTTCTCAGCATTTCTTATTGAAATCATTGGGGTATAACCTTATCACCGCCTCGACACAGGGAGTCCGAACTAAGGGGGTGGCAATTTTAGCAAAAGGTGTGGGGCTCCAATTTGACCGAGTACTTTCTGATAAATTTGGTAGATGGGGAATCGCCGAATGCATGTATAATAATGGACTGAATAAAATGACAATCTGTACCATTTATGGGAGTGTTTGTGATGAACCCGAGACGCTTACATATGTTTCTAATGAGTTAACTCACTGGCCCCTACCTCTCATAGTTTGCGGGGATCTTAACTTACATCTCCCCAGTGACTGGACAATGGGGCTGGAATTTAAATATCACGGTAGGAAACCTAGAGTTTTTCGGGCACTTAAAGATCTGTGTATGGTACATTGCCTAATAGATGGGTGGCAACATAATCACAGTGGAGATCCTGGCTTTACGTTCTATTCATATCCACATTCGCGACATGCTAGATTAGATTACATGTTTATGTCAAATTCATTGAAAGCTGCATGCACGGTAGATAAACTTCCGCGTTTGTTATCGGACCATAACCCTCTAATTCTGAACTTATCTTATACTTTTAATAAACGTCCAATTACTACCTGGACGTTTGAACGGGCTCTGCTAAAGAATGCAAATTATTGTCAACACATGAGGGGGTGGATCCCGGGTTTTATAGCAGATAATTTTGGAAGTGCTCCCGTAGCTATAGTTTGGGATGCTCTAAAAGCGGGCATAAGAGGCGAGACACTGCAATTCTCGCTTAGGTCTAATAAGGAAGGGAAACTCCGCTTAGCTGTACTACAACATAACCTGGGTAAAGCCGAGGAGGATCTGATCGCTGCAGCCCAACAGGGCCAAGTGCTGGACAATGCATTGGCTCAGGTAGCCATCGCAAGAAATTTTATCACAGAAATAATAGTAGAAAAGGCCATCATTAAAGCATCAGTTAATAAGGAGAAAGTGTACGAGCTGAGCGAACTTGTTGGGCATCAGCTGGCGGTGCGCTCTAGAGAAGTGGCATCAGCAAGCACTATCAAAGAAATTCAGGACCCCAGATTAGGCTTAAAGACTGAACCAAACGAAGTAAGGGCCGCATTTCAGAGATTCTATCAAGAACTCTATACAGAACCCATTGTGGGGCTTGAGGACCCAGATTTATATTTGGATGTAAATCCGGGGCCCATGCTCAAGAAGGAAGATCAGGAAATGCTGGATGAGTTACCTAATTGGGATGAGATCCTGCTCTCTTTAAATGCGCTAAATAGTGGGAAAGCGGCAGGACTGGACGGGATTCCATCAGAGTTCTATCTGAAATTTGCTGATCAATTAAAAATAGTAATGATTGCCTTATTTGCTCATATATTTCAGGGAGGGACCCCTCCCTCCTCATGGTCTGAAGCTAAGATTGTGGTCTTCCTGAAAAAAACCAAAAATCCACTTGATTTAGGTTCATATCGTCCAATTACCCTGATTAATGGAGATTCAAAAATTTATTCGAAACTTCTAGCAGCTAGACTGGCCCCAATAATTAATAAAATAGTCTCCAAATATCAACATGGGTTTATACCAGGACGGTCAACAACTGACCACGTTCAACGGGTGATCTCGCTATTTGATTATACAGAGTCAACAGGAGACCCTATGGCGCTTATCCTCCTTGACGCGGAGAAAGCGTTCGATAGGGTCTCCTGGAGATTTGTATGGGCGGCAATGTCTCATTGTGGAATCAATAACAGATTCATCATGGCTACCCAAGGGCTATATAATAAGCCAAGTGCTAAAGTATTGGTTAATGGGCTCCTGTCAGAGAATTTTGCGATCACAAGAGGAACCAGACAGGGTTGCCCATGCTCACCTCTGTTGTTCGCGATCTATATTGATCCTTTTATTCGGTGGTTAGACAATTGTGTATCTATACCACCGATTCAAATACGTAATTATAACACAAAAATTTTGGCATACGCCGATGATATTGCGCTTGTCACTAGTGATCCTAATTTAGCCATGCCAGTGATTGAAGAAGAGGCACACCTGTACGGATTAGTATCTGGATATTAATTGAACTCCAACAAAACCCAGATTGTACTCAATAATAAGATTGTGATGGTAGATGCAAGAGTGACGGAGGAGGCCGTTTACCTAGGTGTTACAATAAGTGCAAAAATTCAAAATATTGTGGATATCAACCTAAACCCGTTGATCTCTCGGACTAAGAAAGAGTTGGCCCAACTGGATAACCTACATTTGACCATAGGGGTCCGCTGTAATCTGATTAAGATGCTTTTTTTGCCCCGTTTTTTATACTTCTTCAGGACCATTTGCCTTGAGTTCTCCCCCAAAATCTTTAGGATTATTGAATCTATGCTTTCAAGCTTTATTTGGGGATATAAGAAACCCCGAAGGGCCCTTAAACGGCTGGTATTACCAAAGGAAAGAGGAGGGTTATCTCTACCTAACTTTAAGCTGTATTATTGGGCCACCGTCCTGAAATATTGTGTTAAACTGATTTCACTTGATGGTATTAACCTAGAGATCCCGTCACCTCAAGAACTTCTACTAGGAGAAGATTGCGCTGGTTGTTTTTGGCGACATACCAACGATAGCTACTTCAAGAAAGTCAAGTTTAAAACTATTGTAGGTGTTTATAAAGTATGGTGTAATGTCCGTAAGATTTTGGGGTTGGGGCGATTTTCATTTTATACGCCAGTGAACAGCAATAACGATCTACCCCCTATATTTCACGATAGCTGTATGAACAGATGGTCCTCGGTAGGGGTGGTGCAGCTGGGCTGTTTTTATAAACAAGGCTGTCTCAAGATGTTTGAAGACCTACATGAGGAATATAATATTAGCCATAGGGACTTCTTTAAGTTTCTGCAGGTCAGGGATTTCTTATTAAAGAAAACTGGCGGGCGGGAGAATTTTCAGAATAATCAATTGATTGATAATTTATGTAAAGAAATTACCCCCAGGATTGGGGAAATTTATGAAATATTGAATCTAGCCTCCCCAGATGATATGGATAAACAATGCACTGCTTGGCAGGCTCTGCTGGGAGTCCATATTACAATCCCCCGCATGGCTTATGATTTAGCCCAAAACTCGTTAATGTCGATAAAGCTACAAGCACAATTTTATAAAACATTTTTTTTCCTGTATTACACACCTAAGAAAATCGCCAAATGGGGAACAGGGAAGGGAACTACGTGTCCTCGCTGTGCACTCTATGGGGCTGATATTGTTCATATGTTTGCCACTTGTAACATGCTCTCCGGCTTGATTAAAGATATGTCAGAATTTCTTTCTGAAGTATGCCAAACAAGAGTAGAAGTTTCAACAGAGGAAATCATGCTGGGGGTAGCGAATGGTGAACAGCAGTTAAATATACAGGGATTGATATTTGTGGCTATGGCAATATTCCGACTTAGTATCGCCTCAGCATGGCTAGATCCTAACCCACCGGCATTCCAACAATGGAGGGCTAGACTATTAGCGACCTGCAGCCTGGAAATGGCAATCTATAGGAACAAAGGAGCTAAAAAAAGATTAAGGGGCATGCAGATCTGGGCACCTATCTTGTTGTGGATTCAGAGACATTTATGATTGTATTCTGTTTGTTCATTTCTTTTTCTCTTTCTATGCTTAGGAAATGCGAATCGTAATGTATTAATTTCAGATTTATGAATGTAATAAGTCGTTTCTTTATGACATGGTCTTGGTCAGGGTGACGGGGGAGGGGTGGGAGGGGTGGGAGGGAATGTATTTATTATGTAAAAAATGTTAATAAAAAGATTTAAAAAAAAAAAAAAAATCTTCAGAAAATTTCCTAAAGGGGAACATTTTCAAAAAACGGGGTTCTCTGTGAAACAACCAACTTAAGCGAGCTCTAGCTACCACATGGATAAATAAATCAGCTATTGCACTGACTTCCATCTCCTACACAACATGGAAAAATACCATCGACAGACAAATACAATTTGCCTGATTCCAGCAAGACCAAGCTTCTTTAAAGACAACACTTTTCTTGGCCCCCTTAAATTCTCCGTATTTGGTATCTAAATCACAGCCTTACTTTTCAGCTTCCCTCAACTTTAGAACTCGAAGAGAGATCATGTACATGCAAATGCTGGCCCTACCAATTTCGGACTTCAATCGAGCCTGGACCAACCAAATAAATTGATGTGCCTGCAGATTATGCAATTACAAACATGAGTCATGGCTGCACCTTCTGTGTTGCTGTCCCGCCACGGCCCACGAATGGAGAGCTTTACTCAGGGATGTATTTCTAAAACAAAGAGCTGGCACTTCCTTATGGGCATCAGCCATATGCTTTTCACAAATGGATGCCTTCACCCTTGCCCGTTGCGGAATGTTTATGCAAACAATCAGGGACGCTCTTCACCCCTGCCCTGGACCCTTTCAACGCCCCTATGAAGTCCAGAAATTGATATCAGATTATTATATGAAGGAATCTGGAGACAAACAATCTCCCCCACAGCATTGAACTTTTCAGGCCCTCAAAAAAAAGAAGAAATCAACATTCTGGAGAGATCTCGTAATGGTTGCGCTTTTCGTCGTTAAAGGCAAGCTTGTTGCAGGAGCCTACAGACATTTATCCAGATGGAGAACCATTTCTGAGTTAAGAACACCAGTAATAGGAATCCTCAACTGTACAGAAAGCTCCTGAGGCGGAAAGCCGGGAGAAGCTGCTTTGGTGTTTTAAACTTGTTGTGTAATACTGTGTTTTTAATAATTACTGCCACTCTCCCATGCTGCTTTTATCGTGAAGCGGATCTCAGCGCTCACGAGTAATCCCTCTTCACTTGCTGCCAGTCCGAGGGGTTGATTGCGGCCATGCCCACCACCCTTAGGCCATGCCCCCTTTTTTACAATATAAACATGTGCGCACCCCGGAGGCGCAGCGGACGGGCGCAGCGGATGCGCCGTTTGCGCGCCGAAGGCGCGCCTAAGGCAAGCCCGTCTGCGCCGGTCCCGACCGGACTGCGACCGCGGCAGGCCATGCTGCCCAGGAGGCTTGGGTGGGGGGCCGGATTACCTGGTCACCCGCAGACCTGTGGGCGCTCAACACGGATCTAGGCTGCAAGGATCACTTGATGATGCTGGGGGCTAGGCCGACGCCGAAGACTTGTGAGCAATGCAGGTTCTCCTTAGGGACTTACGGCTTGGTGGCCGATGAGATACCTGCTAAAACAGCAGTGCCTAGGTCAGCGTGTTTTAAAGCAGCTCTCCTAAATTGTAGATCACTGCCTAGGCATGCGGACGACATCTGGTCGCTCCTCGAGGACCTTGAGTGGGATGCTCTGTTTCTAACTGAGACTTGGCTTCGGGAGGACAATATGACGGCTATTGCGTTAGCTGTTCCTAAGGGGTACGAAATGTGCTTTGCTAATCGAGGTGAGGGCAAGAGAGGTGGTGGTGTAGCGGTGATAGTTAAGGTAGCTTTCACGCTTACCTCATCAACCCCTTTCCTGATAGCAGGAGTGGAAGGAATACATTTTGACATCCAGTTGGGTCCCCAGGTCACACTGGCTGGGCTACTAGTTTATCGCCCCCCCCCCCGGAGGCTCCACTGCCAGCTTGGATTTATTACTGGACACGGTTGTGCAGAGCTCACTCTTACACCCCCACTTCCTTTTACTAGGGGACTTTAATGTTCACGTGGATAGGGATAGCTGCTCCCTAGCGGAAACATTACTGTCCACACTGCTGACTGCTAATCTGACGCTATGTAACGAGGGCCCCACACATAGAGCAGGCCACACGCTAGATTTAATCATTAGCAATGGGGATATTGTAAAAGCAAAACCGGTTATACCACTGACTTGGTCAGATCATTTTCTTGTTCCTTTTTCGGTGGAAATAGACACGCCCAGACCGGTCAGGAGCAAATGCACTTATACTAAAAGGCATTGGAATAAGTTAATTCCTGCGGCCATGGGCCCGGTCCTGGACCTGAATAAACCTGTGTTAACTACTGATAGTAATACTAACACGCAATTATTCAACAACTGGATCAAGAGCATGGTGGACTCAGTAGCTCCCGCCAAATGCGCAACCTCACATAGGGAGTCTCCATCGGCCCCCTGGTTTTCGAGCGATCTCAGAGCCGAAAAGAAGGCTTGCAAAAAACTAGAGAGGGCATGGAGAGTAAGTTATGGAGACGTAGAAAGGGATGTATATAAGGTTGATTTAAAAAATCTGCAGAAGGCAGTGAGAAAGGCCAAGAAAGCCTTCTTTGTGACCACTATTCGAGAAGCAGAGCACTCAAGCAAGGAAGTCTTTAAAGTGGACCAGCATCTCAGAGTATTTTGAGTGCAAGATCCAAAAAGTGTATGACTCCTTTGGCCCGGAGGTCAGGACGGAGAAATCAGACATAATAGTAAAAACAGGGCCACTGGTAGTACTTGAGCAGTTCCATCTGATAGACTTGGATTCAGTCATTAAGGAGCTTCAAAAATGTAAATCGGGTTCTGCTGATGATCCCTGCCCACCAAAACTCTGGAAATCGATTACCGAATTTGTTGTTCCCACCCTTCAGTCCATTTGGAATGGGTCCATCACCTCAGGACTATTCCCGGATGTATGAAAGCACGCCACTCTCCTTCCACTGAAAAAAAAGCAAATGGAGACCCGCTGGATTTGAGCAACCTGCGGCCAATCTCTCTCCTGGCGGCCCCGGGTAAAATGTATGAGAAGTTAATACAGCGTCAGCTGAATAATTTCATAGAGGACAATGACGTCCTACATGAGACTCAATCAGGCTTTAGACCGGGCTTCAGCACGGAGACTGCACTAATTGAAGTAGCGGAATCAGTGAGGTAGTCGATGGATGCCGGGGAATCAGCGATGCTGGTTCTCCTGGATCTGTCGGCCGCCTTTGATATGGTGGATCATGCTAGGCTCATACAACGGCTGGCTGAGATAGGGCTAAAAGATCAAGCATTGAGCTGGGCTCAGTCATACCTGTCATTGAGAACACAGAAGGTGGCATTGGATCAGATTGCCTCAAAACCCTCCAAGATAAAATGCGGTGTTCCCCAGGGTCGGCACTAAGCCCGCTACTATTTAATGTTTACTTGGCTCCTCTGTTTACACTTATTTCAAACTGGGGGGTCAAAGCAATCTCGTATGCTGATGACACCCAGCTGGTGTTCCCATACTCGGAGGTGTCGGAGGAGGCTTTTGCAACTTTCAAGGGGTGCCTCCGAGAAGTAGCCAGATGGATGAACGCCAACAAACTTAAATTGAATGCTGAGAAGACTGAGGTTATCTTCTTTGGCAAAGGGTTGCCCCCCCCTGCAGAACTTTGGTGGCCGGTGGAAATGGGTACGCCTCCGTCGCCAAGCCAGAGCGCAAAAAATCTGGGAGTCCGCTGGGATAGCAGCCTCTCCTTCGCCTCCCATATTCGGCAAGTCGCTGGATATTGCTTAACTAAGCTGAGGAACCTGCGTAAGATCTTGAGACTTCTGCCAGTAGAGTGTCGTAAAACTGTAGTCCACGGCACAGTAACAGCAAGGCTGGACTATGCAAACGGACTCTATCTGGACCTCCCCCGTTATTTAATCCAGCGCCTTCAGAGGGTGCAGAATGCGGCTGCGAGACTGCTAAGGTGCATTCCTTTTAAACACCCAGTCTCTCCGCATCTTCGGGCTCTGCACTGGCTCCCAGTGGCCAGTCGGATCAAGTTTAAAACCCTGACGCTGGCCTTTAGGTCCCTGTGGGGCACCTGCCCTAACTATCTAAAAGTTAGACTCCCCAGGTATCATCAATCAAGGACCCTCCGCTCCAACGGGCGGGTGAAGATCGTGGTCCCTCGAGTGTGAAGGGCACGGATTGGGGGAAGAACCTTCTCGGCCAATGTGGCGGGGTTATGGAACTCTCTCCACCCTGCTCTACAACAGGCCCCTTCCGAAACCTGTTTTAAACGATTGTTAAAAACCTGGCTTTTCACTTCACAACGCTAAGTCTCGCCACACAACTCTTTGCCTTTCTGTTCTCTCAGCGCCGGGACACCTCCTTGTGAGGTAGCTGTTCGCGCTCTACAAAACTCATTATTATTATTATTATTATTACCTTACTTACCTCCGACCTCAAAGACTATAAAATGGGACCAGCACTTTACCCTACTCCTTAGCGTCTCAAGAAAGGTTACACATTGTCTACTCAGTTAAACACTTACACACACCAGCTCCAGATTTTAGGATTGCACAAAGCACATGCACTTTTTCAGAGAGAAAGGACTGTGGGCAAATCACTCGCTGCTAAAGGGACAGGGACAAGTAATGGTGTCACCAACTGGTGATATGCCCACTGGTTATGAATCTGTCAGCAATGGCAACCCCACCCCCCCCCCCCCCATTTACCCATGTTTTTATTGGTATGCAAAGGTTTTAATCAACTTATGAAAATAAACTTGATTACTGATTACTGACTGCGTACTGATCTATTTTATAACCAAATATAAATGTAATTTCTTTTAGATCCGAAGTGTCATTTACCCTCATGTAGAGTTGGTAGCAGAATTTTAAAAGAATAATGAACTCCTTATTGTATTCAAGACTCATATGTTCTCCTCAAGGATGTTTCACGCTTCCCACAGATCCTGCCACCTTCTCAATTGATAGGTTTTTCTAAAAGCAACAGATTTCTGTCATGTAATTAGGTTCCATAGACTTGCACTGAAAGAGAAAAAAAAGTGTGTGAATGACATGTATTTTAGGACAAGGCTCCAACTGACCATTTTCTAACAAGAACTATTATCAGTTGAAATGTAATCTTTTTTTTATTTAGTGAGTTACTCGTTATTAAACTGAACGGCTATCCTTGACTGTTCCTACTGGGGAAGGAGCAAGGCTTGTTTGCTTTTGGGTAGTTCTTGTCTACAGTGACATAGAGATTAAAAATGATGAACGACTTAAATGCGCCTGATTACTGCATGACATTTATACAAGCATTCTACCCGTCACCTTTTTATAGGAGGAGTCATGTGATTTTATATGACGGAAACTCCATTATTTTGTTGTAAAGTTTTAATCAATGTCTTTTTGTGTGTACCTTTTTTCAATGACACGATGAATTCTTTTTCCATAGTGCATGAATGAATGGGCCTGAATTTCTTAAAAGGCAAATGTATATTTCATATAAACAATGATTACTCATTTCCTGCGAGGGCCAATTTACACAATCCTATGTTGTACATTAGGTATTCTGCTAGTGTAAACGTATCTCTCATTAGGAAATAACCTTGGTATGGTAAACAAGTGGTGTCTCGGCCTCTATCGAGTTCTAAATGTGCCCGATTGGGAAACTGAGGGGATTTGTTTGATCGAATCAGCATGGAAGGAAAGAAGTACAGTCCTAAGAATCGCAGTATGGAATAAGGCTCCGTGGAAACGAATCCTTTGCAGCTTTCATCTCTATTTTGTAGAGTTTGGACAGGCCGGAGGGAATAAGGTCAGGTAAGCAGAGATAATCTAATGTGGGAAGGAAATTGGCTGGTAGAGTCACTGGGCACGTGAGGGTGAAACTGCAGCAACACAGAGGGAAAGGGATAGATAGTAGAGTGCAGTAAAGACCAGCAGAGACAGGCTAGCTGATGGCCAGTGCGAGCAGCGCGTGGAAGATATCAGAAAGAGGAACACACACAGCCAGGGTGCATTAACGAGGGCAGTGGTTGTGTAGATCAGGGCTGGCAGTGTGTGTCAGGTAGCTTCCGGTGGTGCAGCAGGTGCACTAAGGCCCAGAGGTCCACGGACCCTTGATTATTGATGCATTTTGCAGTCCAACGTTAGCCAGGGGGTGACTTTCCTTCCTTGCACCAGGGCCCATGGTGAACCACGTTTACCAAAGCTAAAAGCAGAGTAGTAAGCATGGACAGAATACAGGCAAAATAATAGGGGGTATCATCAATGTGAACAGGGCCGGCTTCAGTGCTCGTGACGCCTGGCTTGGCGCCTCTCCCCCCCTCTTCCTTGGATTTCCTCACTGCCACCAGGCAAAAGTGCCTCTCATCTATCCATAGCTATTCTCTCATTTAAAATTAATTTGTTTTAGGGCATTGGTAAAGACTGGTTTTACTAATCCACTCAGCTATCCACATAAAATACAGATATTTTCTTTACAGCAGGCATATTAACCATCTGCATACTTTATGGTGAGTCAAAGCTGCCACTGGGCAAAACTCAGATCTATGTCTCTCTAGCAGGAACATTAATTGCAAGAGTTATTTTGAATTTGTTATTGCTGCCTGATACCTGGATGCGTAAAGAACTCTGCAGCAGGTGCTTTTAAATCGTAAAGTATTGCTAAACACAGTCTCCCCTTGTGGTCAATGCCCCCCCAGGTCAGCACCCAGTGCGGCCACAACAGTTGCACTGGCCTAACGCTAATCCTGAATGTGTTCTTTGTAGATAGTACAGTAACTGGTCACTCAGATGGAGATTGCCAGGTAAAGAGGAAGGTTCACATGGATGGGTAACACTTTTTTACTGACAAGATAGACAGGTCCTAGAAACCAACACACAGGGTGACATGAGACAGTGATAAACTCATTGCTGTTTTCCAAAGCAATGGCACAAAACTCAGCTCCCTAGCGTCAATGCAGGCCCTCTTGCCCTGTGTGGAGGGAATGATTGTTGATGTGCAGGAAGCTCGCCCTTCCTGTACATAAAAAATCATTAATGGTGATTTGTAACTCCTAGCTGTGCTGCAATGTGCAGCACACACAGAAGTTGCACATTTTTACTGATTGTTTAAGTGCAAAAAGGGACACCTTCCTGCACATAAACAATCATTCATGGTGATTTGCTGTTTCTATGTGTGCTGCACAATGCAGCACACACAGAAACCACAAAACAAGGAGAAATTAAACATTTCTCCTTGTTTTGCACTGTTAAGACCAGGGGTTCCCTGGTCTTAATTTTGGCACTGCCCCATATTTATGCTACCCTTGTAAATAGGAGACAGCATAAAAATTAATAGGTGTTGTGATGGAACGCCCACTGCAACTCCCATTGCCCGCCTTTTTCATGCGAAAGGGATAATTATGTTGGGCGGGAAGCCTCTGCCCGACACCGAATCGGAATCGGGATCGGACGACTTGTGGTTGGTGATTCCGACCACCGGATTGCAATGTTGTTCGGTCGGGTTCCCAATGTTTCCAATGGGGGCTTGTGCTACACCCGACAGCACAGACTCCTATGGGGAAATGGGATGTGTGTACGGAAAACCCTGCACCCTGTCGCAGGCATCCCATGGTGGCTGCCACACAGAGCATGGTTTTACAGAGGAGTCCCTTAGAGACCCCCTCGGTCACCAACTGCAGGCCACTGGGTCTAGGGGAGCCCTGTCAGGGGCCCCCAAAGTTACATTCAGATAGCCTTTCTGTGTACAACAGGCGAACGCGGGGAGGCTGTTGGAATTCGGCATTGTAAACCTGAGGCTGGAAAAGCTGTCCATAGGGTTGTATCATGCGGGTCCGACTCAGAATACTCAGAACTGATTCGGAATGACTGTGCTGTTTCGGTTCCGACTGCAAACAGCGTAATCGGGCGGTCAAATGAGAACCAACCAAGTCAGTCAGAAGGGCCCTACGCGCTCAGGGAATTTCTGACTGTCGATAGGAGGCTTTCCGCCCAACATCGTAATGAGCCCCAAAGTGTAGCATGAAAGGGGGCCTTATTTACAAGGCGGCATTTAATTCCACCTTGTACATAAGAGGAAGGACTTAAAGCCACAGGAACATCACAAAAAGTGACGTTAATGTGGCGTTAAGTCCTTGTAAATATGCCCCTATGTGCGTTGAAGACATACGCTTTCTGTCACACTGTCAGACAGATCCAGTGTGTGAGAGGGAGGGAGGGGAGAGAAGGAAAATGAGCTGGATTGAGAGGGAGAAATGGAGGGAGGGAGAGGGAGAGGGAGAGAGAGAGAGAGTATGAGATAGAAAGAGAACAGAGAGAGGAGCACAGTTGACTTGAACATTTTTGCTAGGACTGTTTTTGGTTATCACTCCAGTCCAGCCCTTTCGGTTCCCACTCCAGCCACTCTAGTCTTCCAGTCCAGGTAGATTACTTCCTGCTATATGCGTCTTGTGCCACAGTCTAGACATGTGTCACATATGGGACTCAGGCTTGGTGGGCATGGAGTTGCCATTTACCCTTCAGACGTTCATGCCCCAGTATCATACCTCTGGTGTCTGGAGAGAAATTACGTTAAAGTCATAAGCTTGCACCGCAGTCCATTAAAGGGATGTTAGGTTTCATATCATTCAATTTCGTTGGTGATGTGAAACTTTACAAACATTGAAGTTTAATTTCTCCCTGTTTTTGGGGTTTCTGTGTGTGCTGCATTGTGCACACACCACATTATAGAGAAAATCATCAGCAGCTTGACAAAGTACAGTTTCTTTTTTTAATCCCAGGGAAGTCATCGCCAGACCAATTGTGTCCTTGTTCTTCTAGAATATCTATTTGGGGATTACACCACCACAAGTACAGATGGCTTACTCGACATCCAAAAATTTAAAATACCATTCCAAACTTACCTCAGCACACCAGTGCTTGTGTTATTATGGTTGTTCTGAAAGGCTCCACAGGGATAACTTTAATTTCCTCTCATTCCCTTTACATGAATATGTGTCAGAAAACAGCAAATCAGATGCAGGAACAAACCTTAATCTCCCTGAAAAGAGACAAGATAAGAACCAGCCTACACTGGGCTATAATTATTGCATATCTGAGGGCCAAATTGACACCTGCAGGTATTATAGTCACTAAAGAATTTTCTTAGATAAAGAGACATTTAGGAAGAATTTTGCTACGATTATAAAGTGTTGATTTACATTGTAAAAGGCTGTACTTACCTGCTACCAGCCGGGGTTCCAGGTGGAATGTTATGCATTGAGCTTGGTGTGACGTTCAACCATCCATTAGTACTTGGCTCTGCTCCCTAGTAAAAAAAATATGTTGCAGTACAATTAAACTAGGGCGTACATCAAAAATTAGCTCAAATCTTTTTACAGTTTCCTGATATTCGTAGAGATTGTCTTCTCACTCCACTAGTTCATAAGGCAGTACATGCTCAAAATGTTCTGCCCTTAGGGTCGGACTAGCCTATAGGGCAATCAGGCAGTGCCCAATGGGCTGGTCTAACATATTACTGCACGGGCCGTTTTTTAACAGTTTTTGGAATGCTTTTATGGCTAAGTAGGTGTTTTTTTACAGTTGATTTCCCCAATATTGCGCAGTTCGAAACTGCCCTGGTTTCCAAATGATGACTGTGTTTTCAGCTGTCTGGTTTGCTAACGGTGGCCACTTTTATTTTGGTGCCCAAGGCTATTTTTTGTCCTTGTCTCGCCCTGTCTGCCCTTCAAATCCTAAATCATTTTATAGCAAAAATCTTGTATGTTATTACTAATATCTGTTTCCGACTGTGGCACCTAAGTTTTTGGTAAATGCTCTAAACCATGTTTCCATTTTAGGGTTGGGTCTATGCATATCAAACAAGAGTGTTACAACAATGTATCACTGGTTCTTAACAATGGACACACAAGCACGTGTTATGTATGTTATAAAGATGAGGGAAGTTGTGACTATCAATTTTATGTTATCATGATTCCAATGCTTAAAGAACTATGGGTCAGGTGTACAAAGCATGTTTCTGGTGGCAAGTCGCCCAATTTACAGAATCGGACTGTTTGCGACCTGAAAAATTATTTTTTAAATGTATAAAGTGCAAAATACTATGTGGCATCTTGTTACCGAATCGCAATTTGTGATTCAGTATTTGGAATGGGCGTGTTTTGGGCATCTCTTCCAAATTTCCAATTGTTATGGTATGCAACCAAATTGCAGCCAGAAAACAGTAATAATTTACCACCATTTTAAAAGTTTTAGAAACGTATTCGCAAACAGGAAGGGGTCCCCTTTGGACCTCTTCTACTTTGAGAATGTTGAAAAAATATTTTTTAAGAGCAAGTAGTGGTCCCGTGGACCACAGCCTACTCTTAGAAAAGCGTCCCTCAAAGTTTCATTTTTTTCTTTTTAAACATATCTCATTTCCCATTAAGGAAAACAGGCTGTATTTTTTAAATTAAAAAGCAAGCACAAACATGGTGGTGTGCTGACTTCAGCAAGCCACCATCCCTCTTAGGGATACGATTCCTAATGGGTCACTAGTTGCGACCTACCTCATTAATATTCATGAGGTATGTCAATTCATGACCCACTTGGAATCACTTTCTCAAAGTGGAACGTTTTCTTACATCCCACAAATTGCAATTACCTAATTGTAATTCAGTAAGCATCGCAAATAGGAAATCATGATTCTAGATTTGTGTATATCTTGCCCCCTGTGACTAAATGGAAACATTATTGGAAAGCACACATATAACATTAGAATTCAACGGATTAAAATAGCAATCTCTGTTGTGCACTGCATGCTATATTGGCAGACTGACCTGCGCTGCAAATACTGGTCAGATAATCATTTATAATGGGGTGCTTACCACCTTTGCAGATAGAAAGTTGTAGCAGATGGTTGTCTAATTAAACCACAACCTGGGTGTGACCTGTCACCAAAAATTCCTAAAGGTGTGTATTTCGCCACTATTTTACGACAATCAAAATGCTGCTCTTGTTAGAGCTCGTAAATGGTGTGCGAATCAACTACCTAAAATGGCGACGCACATCCATCAGTAGGCTCTCGCATACTTTAGTTGCATGCATTGTGCATTGCACTGCTAAATGTCAGTGTGCCAGATAGCAAGGCTGCATAGACCTGAATCCAACTCCTAATTCTTTAATCTACTGCCAGACACCTGCAGGGTCCTGTGTTTTCCCTTCGTGACAGTTTTTCTGTCTTCCGCTTTCTCCATCATTCTGCTGTCTGTGTTTTCCCTCTCGTGCCCAAGGAAATGTGTCTGATGCTGAAAAGTAAGTGCCAGTCCCCAAAAAGGGCAACCACTGGCTCTCATTAAGCACTGGTTTTATGTCACCAGTGATGATGGACAAGGGAAGCATGCTGTACTTTGGCCTCGTTGGGGGATGACAGCCATACACAGGCCAATATCCAGCAGCAGCCTGATGATGGCGAAGGACAATACAAGCAGAGGACAGGACTAAATGCTCCAAATCTGTTCTGATTCCTAAAATATATAATCTGTTCCAGAAATCAAGACTGATGCCACAGGTGCCCCCAAAAGCGGTGCTTATGAGTGCAGAGTAGGTGTAAAATAGTAAAAGAAGCACAGAAACGTCTGGTAAGCTAAGAAGGGTTCCTCGTTTACTGTGTCACAGCCCTGCTGCAGAGGCAGGAACTGGCTGCGTGTGGAATGTTATAAAACTTTACAGTACTTAATTTGAGTAGTTGGTTTCTGGTGCTCAGCACCCACCCTTATATGTCAACACCGGCACTTATATAGTGTAAAGACGGAGGCCCCCTGCAATTGGGGTTAAGTTCCTTAAGGCACCGGCACCTATTACAGCTGTCACATGGTGGCACTGTTTGTGTAATTTAGAGATGAGCAGCACAACAGTTGTTTATTAATTCAATATTCATTAAAAACAACTAATGCCTGCTTCCCAAACCATTGTTCAGCTTTGGGCACCTCAAACAGTCGGAATTGTCACACTTTTTGCAGTGTGATTGGTTAGTAGTTGTGTAGATACTGCCATTGGCAATGGGTTATGCAAGGTGTGGTGACCACCTAATGAGGCCGCTGGCACCTATTTTTTTTAATAAAAGAAGCACTGGTTTAAGGAGTTTGGGAATGTGGTGCCCTGCTTATTGTGTTTTTGTAGTTGGTCTGGTTCATCCACCAAGAATACTTTACTTTTCTTTCATTCCCTCACTTGGGTATATTAAGTCTATCATGATCAGTAACAAAAAGATGTGATCTCGTGGGACTTTGAGCATGCATCTTGGGAGAAATGTTATCTGATATCCAGCAGAGACCCTGCTGCCTTTAAGTGCTGCTATCAGGGCACTGCTAAAAAAAACGTTGCCAATGTGAATGGGTCTGGATTATAACTCAAAATACAATCCAGACTTATTGTCTTTGCCACTGCATGTATTTTCTTGGTCTGGTTTTTAGCCAGCATTGACTCACACTACTGGGAGAAGATTCCAGCTGTTACTCACTCTCACTCCAGCCCACTGGAAAAGTCTCTACATTCTAATGGGTTTGTGTTATATTCTCTTTGTATTACCATAGGTATTATGTGTTGAATGTGTTTCACTGTTGCTAGGCACTGTTGGAACTTAGAATGCCTTTTGGGGTCAGTTTTCCTCTGCTAAACATAAAGGCAACATGTATGATGCTATGCTGCCATTAAAGACACTCATTTTGTATATATTTGTGCCTTGGATGTAATTCTTACAATTGACAACGAGTTGGAGTCCAGTGGCACATCTGTCATTTATTAAGCAGCACAGGAACAGAACCTGCTTCTGGACAGCGATTCTACAAGAAACTACTGCAATTATCTGCTACTTATGGAAATTGAAATGCTTCGTGAAAGGAAGAGCCTATCGTCGAGGCAAGTACTAGCGGAGCAATCTTAATAATTTAAATTTTGTTATTAGACTCACAGCGTTACTACTGCTGTTGGAGTCACGTGTTCTTAACCGCGTCAGATACCTGCATCTTTTGAATTGACAGCAATCGGTAAGCGGCTGCGTTTCATGCACGGAGCTGTCTGGTGCTGTGTGTTTCCTCGCAGCCTCTCCTGTCTGGTGCTGTGTGTTTCCTCATGACCTCTCCAAAGTGTGAGTGCGAAGTCAAGGGTGCGCACGATGCCTAACAGCGTGAGGTCTGCTCACATCGCGCACTTTACCAAGCGTTGCTATTGGCTACCACACCTTCATCTGCATTGGAAGGTATAAGCAGCAATTTGGGGGCATATTATCAAGGGGGTTTATCTCCGCTTTTTTGGCTTTAAAAGCCAAGAAAGCGGAGATAAAATTATCTCCCTATTACCTAGCTGCCGCTAACACCAGTTAGCGACAGCTAGTAGGAGATAGCGACTATCTTGGGCCCCACTTTGCATGTCAGTGATATTTATCACTAATGAGATGCAAAGTGGGCGTGCCAAGATGTTAGAGACTGAAAACAGTCGCTAACATCGCTATCTCCTATTACCAACTTTTGGAGATATTCGCGCTAAGCGGGAATATCTCCAAAAGCTAACACCTGCCCTGAGCAGTTCTTAGCCATGTTATCCAATGGGAGGTGGATAACATGGCTAAGAGCATTAGCTCGCTAATGCATGAATATCGCTGACTTTTCAGCGATATTCATGCTTTGCGGCGATTTTTACCGCATTTGCGTTAAACCTTGGTAATACCAAGGTTTATTTGCGGTACAAATCGCCGCAGCGCTGCGGTAAATTTTTGTCTCTAACCAAGCAATAGCGATAATTATCGCTATTGCTTGGTAATATGCCCCTTCATTCGTTTTTACATTGTACATTACTATCAGGAATTTCAACTAAATAAACATCGTTTGAAATAAACTGAAGGAATCATTACGACCAGAGGCACACCACTGACAGTTCTAAAGATACCTGGTGACAATTTGAAAGATTCCTAGTAACATTGGAATAACATTGCAAATTTGTTTTGCTTTGTACTTGTTGAATTTATTTTCCAAATATCTACATTTATAACTCAATTTAGGAACTATGCAGGTTGATCCTCCAGGGAAGTTTTTACCTAACAAAGGAGAGCCAGCTATGCCTTGGGTGAGGTGGAAAGAGGAATTCATAACCTATATAAGTGCTATTGATGGTCAAAGAATGGGAGCTGAGAGGGAAAAAAGTATATTATTACACTGCCTAGGATCAGAGAGTCAAGTAGTCTTTTGGAGCTTACCACAAGTTGAACCAGATTTAGAAGTGTATAAGGAAGTGCAATTGAGAATAGAACTCAGGTGCAAACCATTTACCAGCATTGCGCTCATTAGTTTCAAATTTTACATCAGGGTGAAAAAGGATAATGAATCTTTTGATGAGTTTTTAACAGCATTACAAGGACTTTCTATGTCATGCAATTTTGGACAAATGACAGATGAAATGATACGGGACCAAATTATAGTTCATGTAAAGAGTAAGAAAATACAAAAGAGGTTATAGTTTGTAGGGGATCCTAGATTACAAGATGCTATTTCTATTGCTAAGGCTTTGGAGCAGTCAGAAAAGTGGGTATATGGTGTAATTAAGAAGGATCCCGGCAGTGAGGAGGTATGTTCTGTTAATACCAGTGAAGGCAATCTGTGTGCTGTATCCAATGGGCATGAGTATAAAAAAAGGGAAGAAGGCAGAACTACTATATGTTACAGGTGTGGAAGTACCAATCACAATGCCTCATTTGTTCATTGTCATGCCATTGGAAAAGATGTGTGAAGTGTGGGCATTTTGCTCGTTTTTGTAGGGACATCAAAAAGAGAAACAATATTAGTACTATTCAGAATGGTAACATATCTTCTTTTAGGGAATTGGGAAAGCATGACACTAATTGTGGAAAAGTGGATGTTCTAGCTAAAGGAATTGTTCTTTCCATTAAAGGTGCGAAGGATGAGGATGTAGGGGTCAAGGGTCCACCTAAGTGTACGTCAGTTTTAGGAGAACACTACAAGCTCATGGTTGATTCAGGGTCCCCATTGACAATCATTACAGAAAAGTACTTTAAGGAGAAGTTTGGAGGATGTTTAGATATTGACAAATTGAAACCTTCTGACAGTTTGGACGGTACTTCTATTGATGTCATTGGTTATAATCTTGTGGAATTAGAATATAAAGGAAGGAAAGGCGAAGTTAAGTTGTATGTGGCTGTAAAAGGCGGGAATGTGCTTGGGTAGAAGGACCAGTGGAAACTTGATATTATATTAAACCCCAGAAATAGTTCTAATCATGGCAGACAAAGGTGATGAGGAAACTATAGCTCAGCAATTTCCCAAGGTCTTCTCTGACAAACTGGGCAAACTAACAGGGTTTTCTCATGAGATAAAAGTAAAGAGAGGGACTGTCCCTGTGAGACAAAAATTAAGGAACGTTCCCATTAATATCAGACAAGAGTTGAAAGCAATGTAGGAGGATTTGGTCAAGGAAAGTATAATTAAATAAATAGAATCCTCTGAATGTGCTTCTCTCTTTTGGCGAGAGAAGAGGATCAATCTTTGAGGCTGTGTGTGGACTTAAGAACTTTAAACTCCATTGCAATAGCTGACAGTCATCCACTTCCCAATATAAATGAGGTGGTGAGTATGTTGGAAGAAGTTGCTGTATTTTCTACTTTGCATCTGAGATCCGCTTACCACCAGATAGAATTGACAAAAGCTTCTAGACATTGTACTGCTTTCATTACGCCTTGGGGCTTTTATCAGTTCAAGAGGATGCCCCTTGGTTAGTATCAGCAGTATCAGTGTTTAAAAGGGCTATCTACCACATAGTCAAAGACTCTGATGCTTTTGTAAAATGTTTCCAAGATGATATACTTATATTCTCGAAAGATCATCAAGAACATCAAACTCATCTGGTGCAAGTGTGTAAATGATTTGAGGATCAAGGTTTGGTATTAAAAAAAAAACAAATTATTCCACACGTCTGTAGAATATTTGGGTCAAACCTTACCTGGTGAAGGTGTTGTGCCTAAGAAATCTTTGGTTAATGCTATAGTGAAAGCCCCTGCACCAGACACCAGAGAAAAGTTACTTTAATTAGCAGGGATGTGCGAATACTATAGCAAATTTAGTAAGAATGTTCCAACAAAGATGGCGCATTTCCGAGTATTGACCAGAAAAGAAGTGAAGTTTGAGTGGTCTGACAAGCAAGAGGTTGCATTTCAGCAAATTAAAAATGATATTCTGGAAGCACCCACTCTTAAAACATTTTGCATGGGTAAGGAATGTGTAATTACCATGGACACTAGCATGTATGGCTTAGTTGGTGTGTTGTCTCTGAGGTGTGGGAAAGAGGAGTGGAATGTAGCATTTGCATCTAGGACATTGAATGAAGTGGAGAGGAAATATGCGGTAATTGAGAAAGAATTACTTGGTTGCCTGTGGGCCATTGAGCACTTCCACAATTATGTTTGGGGTAGCCATTTTTACTCAGGACAGACCACAAACCACTTGCACAAAATTTGTCTCCTGGGAGTGGTTGTAATGCGGCTGCTCGTATCGCTAGGTTGATGTCTGCACTACAAGAGTACAGTTTTAAGGTGGAATATGTACCGGGGAAAAATTGTGTAATCGCGGACTGGTTTTCCAGGTTGCCCTGCAATGATGAAGAAGATGTAGAAAAACATCATGAATATATAATTCCAACTATTTGTGATTTTGTGGAGAAGGATTTTGAGGGCATTGATGCAAAGGTTTGGACAGATAACTGCAAGGGAGATTAATTATGGAATAAAGTGAAAGAATATGTATTGAAGTGTTGGCCCAGGAAAGATTTCTTATCACCAGAAGTACTACCTTTCTTTAAGGTTGCGGATGAATTAGAACTAGAGGGAGAGTTACTGTTCAAGAGTGGCAAATGTATTCCCCCTGTAGGATTGCAGGATGTTGTTGTTCAATTAGCACGTAGATAACATCACGGCATGTCCTCAAAGAAAAGGTTAATTAGGACCAGTTTTTGGTGGCCCGGTTTAGACAGGATGGTAGATCGAGTTGTAAGAGAATGCAAGGATTGTGTGAATAGTGAGAGAGGTCTTAGAGTAGTTCCAGCACCCTTAAAACTTGTTGACTGGCCTGAGTTTCCTTGGCAGAAAGTTCCCATGGATATCTCAAGACCGTTCCATTCTTTACCCCAAGGTGCAAGGTTCCTCTTGTGGTTATTGATTATCTTTCAAAATGGCCTGAAGTAAAATTTATCAGTCATAAAATCACAGAAGCGGTCATTAAATTTCTTAAGGAAATTTTTGCGAGAGAGGGTTATCCTGAAGAACTCCTCACGGACAATGGTGTCCAATTTGAATTTAAAGAGATGGAAGAATTTCTGATGCATTGTAGCATCCGCCATATGACTACTGCATTGTATGAACCTCAAGTGAACGGTCAAGTTTGAAAGATTACACAGGGTTTTGAAAGATTGGATAACTGGTGCACGCTAGTGTGGTGGTGAATTGAAGAATGAATTAAGGGAATACATTTGGATGTATCGCACCACGCCTCACACGATCACAGAGGTTAGTACTTTTAAAGTACTCAAAGGTAGGAATCTCACCACTAAATTGGGTCCTTGGTGGTTCAAGTAGAAATGGGAGAAGAAATGTGATGGTGTGGATGTGGAACAAGTGGGAAATACACAGGACGGGAAAGTTTGGAATGTTAGAAGTGTGGCAAGATGCAAGGACATCAAAAATGTTAATGTGCATAAGAACCATACCTATGATCTGGATGAGGAATTGGAAAATTAATATTTAATTTTTGACCGCACAAGTGAGCATGAACCAACAGAGTCTGTAGCATCCAGAGTCAAAGATACCTGCCATCTGAGACGTGTACCTCCCAAGTTTAATGATTTCATAATTTATTAATGTTATGTTTTGAAAGAGGGAGATGTGTTATATTCTCCTTGTATTACCATAGGTATTATGTTTTGAATGTGTTTCACTGTTGCTAGGCACTGTTGGAACTTAGAATGCCTTTTGGGGTCAGTTTTCATTTGCTGAACTTGAAGGCAACATGTACAATGCTGTGCTGGCATTAAAGACACTTATTTTGTATATATTTGTGTCTTGGATGTAATTCTTACAGTTTGTCCACCTCTGCTGAATCTGAAGGGGTATTACATATCTGGCTTATCATACACTGAAGGGTTCATGTTACTTTTCAAATCTGGTAAGATTAGAGGTACCTGTTAAATATTTCCAGGCACATGTTTGGTTGCCATTGTGAAATAAGAAAACTATAAAGAGGGGGGTTATACCCAGATATAGTTACGGGGACCTGGGCTATCAATTGAGGTATGGGAAGGGGTCCCAGTAAACATGAACAATAATAACAAAGAAAATATAAACAATCAAAGAAACCAATTGAAGAGACACATTGTTTTATTCACAATGTGTTAGTATCATGTATATACGTCACTTTAAACATACATTAAACAGTGACTATTTAGTAGTGCCCCAGAGGTTGGGAGAGGGGGGAGGGTATGTGATACGTGTGGGTAATAGGTGAAGGAAAAGAGGGTTTGAAGTGACAGTAAAAATCGGCGAGTAGGAATGATTCAATATGGTTACATATCAATGTACCCAAACAAAACGACCAATTGGTTCATATAAATTCTTTCACAAACATCATACTCCAAAAGCACAACTGATGATAGCAATAGGGTGTGGAGTTGACTGCATAAACCAAAATAATGTCGACGTTTCGACCCTCGTTCGCAGATATGGGTTGAAATCTTGCCGTGGGGTCTTCTTCAGGACTGGGGAGAAGGGGGCACGTGACCTAATTGGTGTACAAATATACACGAATTAGTGTGGGGAAAGAAATTCCCATGTATTACTCAGGCTTAAAAAAGCACACCAATCTATTGATGAAAGTGGCTGACTGTTAACAAAATCTAGTTGTATGCAAATAATTCAAACAGTGTGTAGCCAGGGGTACGACTTGTTCAACCCATGGATGTATTGTAAAACCTCAATTAAAATCATTATGTACAAGCTAGGAGGGAGGCAATCTGAAGATAGGTCTCAACGCACATGGGCAACCCATCCAATATACCAATAGACTATACGTGAATTAGCAACAAACGCTACTAAGCACAGGTCCAACATGTTGATCGACACTGTACACTTCCATCCATAGATACCAAATATCCCGGTTACAAAGTCTAACTTGAAGAGGTTATAACTTACCACCGAGGTGGTGTGCAAAGGGACCCGATTCGGTGGAGGGTATCGATAGTAGATCTGTAAATTATAATTAAGTAGGGTCTTCTTATACTAATAGTGCAAATTACACAAATTGAAAAAATCACCGTATTGTAGAGGACTTACCGAGGTATCACTCGGAACCACCTAATGAATTATAGGTCGGGGGTCCGTGGACGCATCAGATAGAAAAGTAGCTCTAAAGGTAAAAAGCATAGAGGGAGCCTTTAGAAAAAATGTCGCCACGGGGCAGGGAAGGATAGAGCACAAAGCAAAAGGCAAGGACCAATCTGAGAACTTACCCGACAGCCGTGTTGCTTAGACTTTCGGCGTGGGGTAGCTGGCACTCGCGTAGTGGCGTCGAGTCCGTGGCAGGACTGGATCAAGGGGTAAAAGATTATGCAGAACGTTACTAGTCTGCTGCGAGAACGTGGACTAAACGTAAGAACTCAGAAAAATGCTGGCGCTCACCGGGTTTGGGAATTAATCCGGAGCCGTTCACTGCTCGCCGAGGGAATGGCGAAGCAGAGTTCCGCTTACAGAGACGTTGTCAAGGTTACACGTCACGTGATTAATGGACATGGTGGACAGACTCGATGAGTGGGTTGCATAGAGTCAGGTACTGGTTGGAGACACATATACTGATTGGTACCCATAGCGCTAAATGGGTTAGTGCAGATTTTCAATATAGCCATTAAACATGACTTAAATAACATATTCAGGCATGATGTAACGACTGGATGCAATCCAGTACAGGGCTGGAGGTATTAATAACCAAATCCAAAATAGGTAATTGGGTATATATTGGTTGAAAAGATTACGTGCAAATGGGTCAATGCATCAATTAGAGGATAAATGAGTACATCCACAAACAAATGTTATTCATTATAGCAAGCTGAGCATAGATTGGGGCACGAGAGTAAAAGGGTGAATGATATCACCGTACCCACGAACTAATTATTCTCATAACATAAATAATACTTCATACATTGGCTGGGTGCTCTCATACAGGGCGTACCTCACACACGTGGGTATAGGCCACTGTTACTCACTTCTGATGATTAATTATGGGAGGAAATGCTGGTTGTTGTACACAGGATGGTTCCTGGGTATTATCATCGTAATCACAAACACAACACAGTAGGTCCAGATCTTGGACCACCTAGCTAAATTAATTGACACAGTTCAAGATGCATGGCGTACCTCACACACGCGGGTATAGGCCACTTTAGCTCCGTACTAATGGTTGATCATGTACACATAATCAAGGTTTTTTGCAACATTGTGAAAGGTGGCGTACCTCGCACACGCGGGTAAAGGCCATATACATATTGTCGCTGCGCGTCGGTGGTCTTAACTACACACTGAAGCCCAGACATATTGAATGATAATACTAAGTAGATTAGCTGGTAGACAGAGTGTAATGTCAGGCTCATAGTTAGTTTTAAGTATGGATACAAGGACAATATCATTGAAAAAGTCATCAAGGTAGGATAGCCAGTTGGGAAAATGAACTATCATGTTCGTTTAGCCCAGATTCAATGGAGTTAAAGGTAAATATCCACTTTAATTCCCTGGTGTTAAGAATGTTTGAGATATTGCCTCCCCGTGGACCCAGTGTCGCTTTCTCTAAGACTAACCACTTGAGGCTTTCTGGTGTATGGCCTGCTGATACGAAGTGGTCAACCAGCGGAGCCCCCTGGGTTTTGCATCTAATCCGGCTCATATGTTGAAGTATCCTTGCTTTCACTTTTTGTTGGGTCTGGCCAATATAAATCAATTGGCATGGGCACAAATGGCGTAAATGATGTTTTCAGAGTTGCAGTTGGTATGAGATTTCATAACAATTCTGTGTCTTCCGTGTGAGAATTCTTTTGTTTGGATGGTGCTGGCACAGGCTTTGCAGCAACCACATCTAAAGTGGCCAAGAATGGGAGGCAAATTCCACATTGTTTGGATAGTTGGATCCTCAGGTGTTTTCAAGAGGGAACGTACCACAAGGTCCTTAATACTTCTGGCCTTTTTGAATGCATGAAGGGGCAAGTCTCTCTGTTGAATGTCATCAGAGATAAGGGCCCAGTGTTGGTTTATTATCTTTTTTATCTTATTGCTGGCGGTGTTGAATGTAGTGACACACACGATTTTCTGTTCAGATTCATCTCTGCTGGTTTTGGGGGTCAACAGTTCTTCTCGGGGGTAGAACCAGGCTCTTTTCCGTGCACGCTTGACTAGCTGTTTTGGGTATCCCCTGGACAAAAGTCTCTGTTTGAGTTCTTCAGACTCGCTGAAATAGTGATCTTTATTGGAGCAGTTGCGACGGATGCGCAAAAATTGCCCAAAGGGGAGGTTGTCTCGGAGGGCACGTGGATGGTGACTCTCGTAGTGCAGAAGGGAGTTTCTTTCTGCCGGTTTTCGATACAAAGTGGTGAGTAATAAACCAGCCTCCTCATAGATGGTGAGGTCTAGGAAATCGATCCGATGATTGTCTGACTGAATGGTAAATTTCAGGAAAAGAGATTGTTCATTAAGCCAAACAAAGAACGCCGTTAGTTCTTGTAGGTCTCCATGCCATATCAGGAGGATGTCATCGATATAACGCATCCAAATACTTAGTTGGTCTCTGAATGGGTTGATCTGATTGAGTACAGTTTCTTGCTCAAAGGCTGCCATATATAAAATTGCCACATCAGGAGCAAAGGGAGCCCCCATAGCTACTCCTGAAGTTTGAATGTAAAACTTGTCCTTGAACACAAAGAAGTTTTGGGTCATCGCTATACGTAGTAATGCCACAATAAATTCGGTGGGTACTTGCATCGGGGCAGGTCGCTGTTGTAGGCACCGTGTTACTACCATCAGAGCTTCCTGCTGTGGAATACACGTGTACAGAGATACAACATCGCATGTAGCTAATAGTTGACAATCTGGATTGAAATGTTGGCCTTCCACAATGTTTATGGTGTGCATCGTGTCACGTAAATACGCTGGAGTGGCTTCTGCAATGGGTTTCAAAAAGAAATCGATGTATTGACCCAGAGGTTCGAGGATCGACCCACACCCGGAGACAATGGGGCGGCCTGGGGGGTTGGTCATTGACTTGTGTATCTTTGGCAACGTGTAGATGGTTGCTAAACGTGGATGTGGTTTGTTGAGGAAATTGAACTCAAGTTCCGATAGAAACCCTAGCTCAAGACCCATTTGGGTTATTTCAAGGATGTCACGAGCAATGGCCGAGGTTGGGTCTGACCGTAGAAGTTGATAACTGTTAGTGTCATTCAATTGACGAAGAATTTCGGATTCGTATGCGGTGACGTCCTGTACCACGATTGCCCCACCCTTATCAGCTGGCTTGATAACTAGTTGGTCATTTCGCGCCAGGGTTTGGAGAGCTAATTTCTCTTTTTTGCTGGTGTTAAATCTAGTGAAGGTTTTGGTTCCTAGGAGATGTAGTGTGTCTCTCAGTACGACCGTTTCAAAGGCCAGGATCTTGTGTGACATGGTGTTGTTAAAGGGGACAAAAGTAGACGGCGGTCTGAGTCCAGTAATGGAGGGTAAGGTACTTGGTTCTTTGTTGCGGAAAAAATATTTTAGTCTTATTTTCCGGAAAAATTTGCAAAGTTCAGTCCGGATGATAAAGGGATCCGGATTACTGGTAGGGACGTATGACAATCCTTTACCCAAAATTTGGATTTCATCATCACTCAAGGTGTGTTTCGAAATGTTCACCACAGGACTCTCTGATCCAGGGGGGGCTCCTCCCAAGAGTTTCAAACGAGGGTACATTCCAATCATTGTATCAGTCTGTGGATTAGCACTGTGTACTACCATCTGTAGGTCTTGTTTCGGGTAACACGTTCCCCGTGTTGTGGTTCGGGCTGAAAGTGTACCTGCTTCTGAGGTTGGCCGCGGCCTCCATTCCAATTGCCGGTGTTGTACTGGGACCCGCGTTGCTGACCGCGTGGCCACGAATTGCCCCTGCCACGAGGTGGGCGCCATGTGCCCTGGCGTTGCCCTAAAAAAGAGTTGTTTTGGAATTGTTGATTGTAGCCAAAGTCAGGGTAGTTCTGCTGGTAGTTGGCACCCGATTGATCTTGTTCACCCTCTGAACTGTAAGACGAATCCGAGAAAGTATAGTAGTTGTTCCTTCTGCCTCTGGACGTTCCTCGTCCGCGGTTGGTGAATCTACCTTGGTTGTCTTGACGATAATGGTCTTCCTGTAGATAGGGATAGGTCTTCTTCTTGTCGTACAATCTGATGTCACGGGCAAGTTTTTCTAACTTACGATTTTGCGTGGTCAGGTCGAAGTCCTTGAGTGTAGCCTCAAGGTTGGTGAGAGTTTCTTTTGCGCTAGCAAAGTTGGCGTCAGCTGTAATTTCAGCCTTTAAGGTTTTGATCTCGGCAGTGATGATTTGAATTTGTTCAGCAGCTGTTTCAACGCCAAGGACCATCCAGTGGCGGCTACAATTGTTTGCTACGTGGCTAAAACCTTCCCTGAATTTCGGTACTTCTACAAAAATGGCTGGTTCAATTTTTATTTGCAATCCAATGGGGATAATGTTTTCTTTTAAATATTTGGTAAGTAGATGGCCATGCCACCGAGTGCGGATCAACTTTTTCTCCAGACGCTCCAAACGAGAAATCTTGTCCTTTAGCGTGAAATCAATCGAGGAAATATCAGAGGAAATAAACACATTGTTGGGATCTTCTAATAGCTTATCTATATAGTCTTCTGAGTAAGACAAGAGTTCAGCCATGGCGTGCTAGATTCAACTAAATTGAACATAAAAAGAGGAACCTCGCAGACAGCGTCTGCTCGAAGTAAACTATAAAGAGGGGGGTTATACCCAGATATAGTTACGGGGACCTGGGCTATCAATTGAGGTATGGGAAGGGGTCCCAGTAAACATGAACAATAATAACAAAGAAAATATAAACAATCAAAGAAACCAATTGAAGAGACACATTGTTTTATTCACAATGTGTTAGTATCATGTATATACGTCACTTTAAACATACATTAAACAGTGACTATTTAGTAGTGCCCCAGAGGTTGGGAGAGGGGGGAGGGTATGTGATACGTGTGGGTAATAGGTGAAGGAAAAGAGGGTTTGAAGTGACAGTAAAAATCGGCGAGTAGGAATGATTCAATATGGTTACATATCAATGTACCCAAACAAAACGACCAATTGGTTCATATAAATTCTTTCACAAACATCATACTCCAAAAGCACAACTGATGATAGCAATAGGGTGTGGAGTTGACTGCATAAACCAAAATAATGTCGACGTTTCGACCCTCGTTCGCAGATATGGGTTGAAATCTTGCCGTGGGGTCTTCTTCAGGACTGGGGAGAAGGGGGCACGTGACCTAATTGGTGTACAAATATACACGAATTAGTGTGGGGAAAGAAATTCCCATGTATTACTCAGGCTTAAAAAAGCACACCAATCTATTGATGAAAGTGGCTGACTGTTAACAAAATCTAGTTGTATGCAAATAATTCAAACAGTGTGTAGCCAGGGGTACGACTTGTTCAACCCATGGATGTATTGTAAAACCTCAATTAAAATCATTATGTACAAGCTAGGAGGGAGGCAATCTGAAGATAGGTCTCAACGCACATGGGCAACCCATCCAATATACCAATAGACTATACGTGAATTAGCAACAAACGCTACTAAGCACAGGTCCAACATGTTGATCGACACTGTACACTTCCATCCATAGATACCAAATATCCCGGTTACAAAGTCTAACTTGAAGAGGTTATAACTTACCACCGAGGTGGTGTGCAAAGGGACCCGATTCGGTGGAGGGTATCGATAGTAGATCTGTAAATTATAATTAAGTAGGGTCTTCTTATACTAATAGTGCAAATTACACAAATTGAAAAAATCACCGTATTGTAGAGGACTTACCGAGGTATCACTCGGAACCACCTAATGAATTATAGGTCGGGGGTCCGTGGACGCATCAGATAGAAAAGTAGCTCTAAAGGTAAAAAGCATAGAGGGAGCCTTTAGAAAAAATGTCGCCACGGGGCAGGGAAGGATAGAGCACAAAGCAAAAGGCAAGGACCAATCTGAGAACTTACCCGACAGCCGTGTTGCTTAGACTTTCGGCGTGGGGTAGCTGGCACTCGCGTAGTGGCGTCGAGTCCGTGGCAGGACTGGATCAAGGGGTAAAAGATTATGCAGAACGTTACTAGTCTGCTGCGAGAACGTGGACTAAACGTAAGAACTCAGAAAAATGCTGGCGCTCACCGGGTTTGGGAATTAATCCGGAGCCGTTCACTGCTCGCCGAGGGAATGGCGAAGCAGAGTTCCGCTTACAGAGACGTTGTCAAGGTTACACGTCACGTGATTAATGGACATGGTGGACAGACTCGATGAGTGGGTTGCATAGAGTCAGGTACTGGTTGGAGACACATATACTGATTGGTACCCATAGCGCTAAATGGGTTAGTGCAGATTTTCAATATAGCCATTAAACATGACTTAAATAACATATTCAGGCATGATGTAACGACTGGATGCAATCCAGTACAGGGCTGGAGGTATTAATAACCAAATCCAAAATAGGTAATTGGGTATATATTGGTTGAAAAGATTACGTGCAAATGGGTCAATGCATCAATTAGAGGATAAATGAGTACATCCACAAACAAATGTTATTCATTATAGCAAGCTGAGCATAGATTGGGGCACGAGAGTAAAAGGGTGAATGATATCACCGTACCCACGAACTAATTATTCTCATAACATAAATAATACTTCATACATTGGCTGGGTGCTCTCATACAGGGCGTACCTCACACACGTGGGTATAGGCCACTGTTACTCACTTCTGATGATTAATTATGGGAGGAAATGCTGGTTGTTGTACACAGGATGGTTCCTGGGTATTATCATCGTAATCACAAACACAACACAGTAGGTCCAGATCTTGGACCACCTAGCTAAATTAATTGACACAGTTCAAGATGCATGGCGTACCTCACACACGCGGGTATAGGCCACTTTAGCTCCGTACTAATGGTTGATCATGTACACATAATCAAGGTTTTTTGCAACATTGTGAAAGGTGGCGTACCTCGCACACGCGGGTAAAGGCCATATACATATTGTCGCTGCGCGTCGGTGGTCTTAACTACACACTGAAGCCCAGACATATTGAATGATAATACTAAGTAGATTAGCTGGTAGACAGAGTGTAATGTCAGGCTCATAGTTAGTTTTAAGTATGGATACAAGGACAATATCATTGAAAAAGTCATCAAGGTAGGATAGCCAGTTGGGAAAATGAACTATCATGTTCGTTTAGCCCAGATTCAATGGAGTTAAAGGTAAATATCCACTTTAATTCCCTGGTGTTAAGAATGTTTGAGATATTGCCTCCCCGTGGACCCAGTGTCGCTTTCTCTAAGACTAACCACTTGAGGCTTTCTGGTGTATGGCCTGCTGATACGAAGTGGTCAACCAGCGGAGCCCCCTGGGTTTTGCATCTAATCCGGCTCATATGTTGAAGTATCCTTGCTTTCACTTTTTGTTGGGTCTGGCCAATATAAATCAATTGGCATGGGCACAAGATGGCGTAAATGATGTTTTCAGAGTTGCAGTTGGTATGAGATTTCATAACAATTCTGTGTCTTCCGTGTGAGAATTCTTTTGTTTGGATGGTGCTGGCACAGGCTTTGCAGCAACCACATCTAAAGTGGCCAAGAATGGGAGGCAAATTCCACATTGTTTGGATAGTTGGATCCTCAGGTGTTTTCAAGAGGGAACGTACCACAAGGTCCTTAATACTTCTGGCCTTTTTGAATGCATGAAGGGGCAAGTCTCTCTGTTGAATGTCATCAGAGATAAGGGCCCAGTGTTGGTTTATTATCTTTTTTATCTTATTGCTGGCGGTGTTGAATGTAGTGACACACACGATTTTCTGTTCAGATTCATCTCTGCTGGTTTTGGGGGTCAACAGTTCTTCTCGGGGGTAGAACCAGGCTCTTTTCCGTGCACGCTTGACTAGCTGTTTTGGGTATCCCCTGGACAAAAGTCTCTGTTTGAGTTCTTCAGACTCGCTGAAATAGTGATCTTTATTGGAGCAGTTGCGACGGATGCGCAAAAATTGCCCAAAGGGGAGGTTGTCTCGGAGGGCACGTGGATGGTGACTCTCGTAGTGCAGAAGGGAGTTTCTTTCTGCCGGTTTTCGATACAAAGTGGTGAGTAATAAACCAGCCTCCTCATAGATGGTGAGGTCTAGGAAATCGATCCGATGATTGTCTGACTGAATGGTAAATTTCAGGAAAAGAGATTGTTCATTAAGCCAAACAAAGAACGCCGTTAGTTCTTGTAGGTCTCCATGCCATATCAGGAGGATGTCATCGATATAACGCATCCAAATACTTAGTTGGTCTCTGAATGGGTTGATCTGATTGAGTACAGTTTCTTGCTCAAAGGCTGCCATATATAAAATTGCCACATCAGGAGCAAAGGGAGCCCCCATAGCTACTCCTGAAGTTTGAATGTAAAACTTGTCCTTGAACACAAAGAAGTTTTGGGTCATCGCTATACGTAGTAATGCCACAATAAATTCGGTGGGTACTTGCATCGGGGCAGGTCGCTGTTGTAGGCACCGTGTTACTACCATCAGAGCTTCCTGCTGTGGAATACACGTGTACAGAGATACAACATCGCATGTAGCTAATAGTTGACAATCTGGATTGAAATGTTGGCCTTCCACAATGTTTATGGTGTGCATCGTGTCACGTAAATACGCTGGAGTGGCTTCTGCAATGGGTTTCAAAAAGAAATCGATGTATTGACCCAGAGGTTCGAGGATCGACCCACACCCGGAGACAATGGGGCGGCCTGGGGGGTTGGTCATTGACTTGTGTATCTTTGGCAACGTGTAGATGGTTGCTAAACGTGGATGTGGTTTGTTGAGGAAATTGAACTCAAGTTCCGATAGAAACCCTAGCTCAAGACCCATTTGGGTTATTTCAAGGATGTCACGAGCAATGGCCGAGGTTGGGTCTGACCGTAGAAGTTGATAACTGTTAGTGTCATTCAATTGACGAAGAATTTCGGATTCGTATGCGGTGACGTCCTGTACCACGATTGCCCCACCCTTATCAGCTGGCTTGATAACTAGTTGGTCATTTCGCGCCAGGGTTTGGAGAGCTAATTTCTCTTTTTTGCTGGTGTTAAATCTAGTGAAGGTTTTGGTTCCTAGGAGATGTAGTGTGTCTCTCAGTACGACCGTTTCAAAGGCCAGGATCTTGTGTGACATGGTGTTGTTAAAGGGGACAAAAGTAGACGGCGGTCTGAGTCCAGTAATGGAGGGTAAGGTACTTGGTTCTTTGTTGCGGAAAAAATATTTTAGTCTTATTTTCCGGAAAAATTTGCAAAGTTCAGTCCGGATGATAAAGGGATCCGGATTACTGGTAGGGACGTATGACAATCCTTTACCCAAAATTTGGATTTCATCATCACTCAAGGTGTGTTTCGAAATGTTCACCACAGGACTCTCTGATCCAGGGGGGGCTCCTCCCAAGAGTTTCAAACGAGGGTACATTCCAATCATTGTATCAGTCTGTGGATTAGCACTGTGTACTACCATCTGTAGGTCTTGTTTCGGGTAACACGTTCCCCGTGTTGTGGTTCGGGCTGAAAGTGTACCTGCTTCTGAGGTTGGCCGCGGCCTCCATTCCAATTGCCGGTGTTGTACTGGGACCCGCGTTGCTGACCGCGTGGCCACGAATTGCCCCTGCCACGAGGTGGGCGCCATGTGCCCTGGCGTTGCCCTAAAAAAGAGTTGTTTTGGAATTGTTGATTGTAGCCAAAGTCAGGGTAGTTCTGCTGGTAGTTGGCACCCGATTGATCTTGTTCACCCTCTGAACTGTAAGACGAATCCGAGAAAGTATAGTAGTTGTTCCTTCTGCCTCTGGACGTTCCTCGTCCGCGGTTGGTGAATCTACCTTGGTTGTCTTGACGATAATGGTCTTCCTGTAGATAGGGATAGGTCTTCTTCTTGTCGTACAATCTGATGTCACGGGCAAGTTTTTCTAACTTACGATTTTGCGTGGTCAGGTCGAAGTCCTTGAGTGTAGCCTCAAGGTTGGTGAGAGTTTCTTTTGCGCTAGCAAAGTTGGCGTCAGCTGTAATTTCAGCCTTTAAGGTTTTGATCTCGGCAGTGATGATTTGAATTTGTTCAGCAGCTGTTTCAACGCCAAGGACCATCCAGTGGCGGCTACAATTGTTTGCTACGTGGCTAAAACCTTCCCTGAATTTCGGTACTTCTACAAAAATGGCTGGTTCAATTTTTATTTGCAATCCAATGGGGATAATGTTTTCTTTTAAATATTTGGTAAGTAGATGGCCATGCCACCGAGTGCGGATCAACTTTTTCTCCAGACGCTCCAAACGAGAAATCTTGTCCTTTAGCGTGAAATCAATCGAGGAAATATCAGAGGAAATAAACACATTGTTGGGATCTTCTAATAGCTTATCTATATAGTCTTCTGAGTAAGACAAGAGTTCAGCCATGGCGTGCTAGATTCAACTAAATTGAACATAAAAAGAGGAACCTCGCAGACAGCGTCTGCTCGAAGTGCCCCCTTCTCCCCAGTCCTGAAGAAGACCCCACGGCAAGATTTCAACCCATATCTGCGAACGAGGGTCGAAACGTCGACATTATTTTGGTTTATGCAGTCAACTCCACACCCTATTGCTATCATCAGTTGTGCTTTTGGAGTATGATGTTTGTGAAAGAATTTATATGAACCAATTGGTCGTTTTGTTTGGGTACATTGATATGTAACCATATTGAATCATTCCTACTCGCCGATTTTTACTGTCACTTCAAACCCTCTTTTCCTTCACCTATTACCCACACGTATCACATACCCTCCCCCCTCTCCCAACCTCTGGGGCACTACTAAATAGTCACTGTTTAATGTATGTTTAAAGTGACGTATATACATGATACTAACACATTGTGAATAAAACAATGTGTCTCTTCAATTGGTTTCTTTGATTGTTTATATTTTCTTTGTTATTATTGTGAAATAAGAGGCTGATGCTGATCCTTTCATAATGTGCATTTTTGTTTAGTAAAATCATCACCACTGTTATCAGTTTTGATTCCTAGCTGGCAGTCTCATTACAATGACTGAGACCTGCATGGTAATTTCACAATGACTGCCATTTTATCTATGAGATTTATTCCACCTTGAACATGTTTAAGGCAAGTAGATTGAGATGTGTGGTAAAGCAGGCATGTTCTTACCACTGCTTTTGTACATCATTTGAGTCTCTGATGATTTGATTTCTGATCATTGTTTGATTGGTACTCCTTGGGTCCAATTGAGTAAGGCAACATTTTATTAATATGATGTTGTTCTGTATTCTTGTTCATGAAAGGCAAACCAAACCAAGAACTGATAAATTCTCAGGCGGATGTTGACGTCACGCCACACCTGTTCTATGATCAACTTATTAGACTGAGAGCTGTGTAATCCCTATACGGATGTTAGTGCTACCGCTGGACCTGTGTCTACTCAAAATATACCAAATGACAATTCCAATTTAGACCCAGAGAATACCTTTGTTTCCATAAGGATAACAGACAGAGAGAGATTCCACCGTAAAGGTAGAATTTTTTGCTATAGGTCATACAAATTAAGTAACATAACTAACTTTAATTGATCACTGACATAATATTGATGTGTACATTATCGAAACACAAACCTATCGGAAAATAAATATGGACTTCCTATACTTAGCTAGTAAAGCTACAAATATTGAGAAAGCAAATATCATTGTAAAAATTAAACTTTTATTACCAAAACACACATATCGGGAACGAAAATATTGTAACCTTGGACAAATTATATTACAAACTATGAATCATACATGATAAATAAAATCTAAATTAGCGTTAACCATAGAAGGGCAAAACTAAAAAAAAATATTCAAACTAAAGCTAAACCAAGCAATATAATCAAAGTATAACCAACATTAATTAATTAAATCAGATGAACAAGTCAGCAATATGCAAGACATGCTAATTTAAACAACAAAGGGCCTGATCATGATGCGGCTCGGACCACAACTGACAGCTTGCCGGTTGCAGTCCAAAACGCATCTACTGCAGCACCTGACCGAAACATTAGGATGAATGCGGTTGGAGGCAGCAGTCGGAGGGATCAACCAACACAATCCGACAGGCTCGGTCAGAATCTCCTCATAATCCCTTAAGGATGGCAATTCCGCCGTCGGGATTATGAATTTGGTTTGTGACATCTTTTCCATGTCGGTCTTTCCTACATGGGAAGGCTGTCGGAAAGTGGCTCAGGAGGCCCCTTTCATCCGGTCCCTCTGCATGTGACCCTGGGTTTCGCTGATGGTGTCCTCCTTAACATCTCTGCACCAAATAATATTCTAATACCTGCAATGGGAGGGCAACTACAAAAGATGATGTTGTAAGACATATAAGTGAGCACAATCTCCCTCCACGAGTGACAGAAATAGAAGTAGAGGAGGTATAGCAGGATAGAAGAGAGGTAAGCACTAGCTCCCAGTAACCTACAACCAGAATCCTTAAAGATATACTATCTAAAGTCCCTGAACACATCACAGGCCAACTACCACCTATACCCACTCTAAAACGTTTAATTGCACAAACTAAAAAAGCCACCAGTGATACTCCTCCTGCCCCTAGAAAGTGCCAAGACATAGAAATACCTAAACATTTAACAATGACACATAAAGAGGTACCTTTCTTTTTACATGAAAACAATGAAAAAATCATCTTAATAGTCTCTCCAGCAAATCACTAACTAAAACTAGCATTTTCAAACCTGGGTAATGGATGGGACCTCCAAATATGTTCCAAACCATTCACACAGATATTTAACATACATGGTGAATATCACAATTCATTTATCGTTTTTAAATATGCCCTACTACCAAACAAACAAAGCAGTACTTGCTCCGACGTCTCAACCCACCTTAAATGTAAAACAAGTAACTATTATCCCCCAGAAATAATCATAAACATTGAACAAGCCATGACTTAACTAAAAAACTTTACCTGCCTGCAGCATCTTGCCACTGTCGGGGGACTTCATTTGGGACCCGCATTCCTGCCTAGCTGTCCATCGCCGCATCCGGTCTCTCCCCGCTGACGCAGCTCCTCAATCTCAGAGCGGCCGCAGTGGGGGGGGGGGGGCGAGGGGGCAAAGAACTACATTTCCCAAGTGCCCTTGCGGCCCCGCTTCCGGGTATTACGCGCCAGGAGGGGCTTAAAATCAAACACCAACCCCCTCGTCGCGGGAGCGTCCTCGGAGAAGCCCGGGACAAGGGCGGGACCATTTGTGACCATTCGTGACTGTTCGAGGCTGGGCTGGGCCATATCATTAACATCTTTCGGGTGTATGTATAATTTATGATACTTTTAATATAATTGATAGGGGTTATGAGTACACGGAATGACACAGTGCGAAGGGGAGGGGTTGGTGGTAGCATTACGGGAACACTCAATAATTTTATAATTAGAGCTGCTAGTGTCCTAGAAAAAGAAATTGCTCTAACCGAGAGACTTTTGTCAATGGAACCATTATATAATAGGCGCTCATCCATGGGAACCATAGCAAACTCTAGCACACCCCACCAAGTTAGACCTTTGGTAGGGGGAAATAATTTGGCAACTAACAATGAAACTAATAATGAGGGCTCTTTAAGTTCCATGCCAAATTTAGAACTAATACAAAGTAGTGGCTCTGCTGAAGAATTGGGGGAGTCTAGTGACTCAAATAGTGTAGCCAGCAACAACACCCCACCACCCAGGACTAGATCCAAAATAAAAAACATTTTTAATCATGGAGGGAAAATTAACATATGTAAGGAATCTATCAATAAGCCTAAAGTACATAAGAAATAAAGGGCTGAGAAGACAGAAATTACATCCAGAAAGGGGGGAAATAAGATTAAAGCACCCAGGAGTGTCAGTAGAGTAGTACAGACCCTAACAAATACAGATAATACCCCTTTAATAACTACCCAGGAGAGTATAGTTCCTGATATTATTACGGTAGAACAGGCAAGTCAGGTATCGGATAATACAAACTGGGCAGAGGGGCTCTTGTTAAAGATGGAACACCTGATGAAGTTGCTTATTATACCACTGTATGAAAGGGTAAAGGGGATAGGGGAGAAACTGGTAAAGATAGAAGAAGTCTCGCGGTTGAATAATGAGATATTGTTGAAGTATGAAAAATCAACACAGACCTTAAAAGCCATGACACCAGCCAAGCGGCCTAAAATTACGAACAGTTCAGCTGCCGTTCCAGGCATACGTAAGTCTGCCATATGTGCGCAACCGCCTGTAACACTTGCTACCGGGCACACAGACGCCAGAAATAATCCCCTAGCAACTCCAGGGGCAGAGAGAATGGAGTCACCTATTGTTTCCCAGTCTACGGAATTAGATACCGGTAATACCCATGGGAAGAACAGGGGTAAAAGGGTACACGAGACCTTGGGCAAGAATCAATCGAATCAATCTGACCAATTTGACAGGGTAAGATCAATGAATAAACATACATGTATCAATCTGCCACCTGAATCATTCCCATTTACCATGGTTTTAATAGGGGTAAGCTAGAAAACTACTTCGAATTGAAAAACAAAGTTAGCCATTGGCTAAACAGGTACAGGCCGATTCCCCCATTTTTACACGGGGAAATTCTCCATGTACGCAGGTTAAGTTGGGTGGGGCAGAGGAATAAAGATCAAGATGGTGACTGTATCGCAGTCAATTTTAAAGATAGGCGAGTGGTAAACAATATTAATGGCTGGAGGGCGGGAAATCTTGAGAGCAGAATACAAACAGTAGACCTGAGTTATTTTTATCCACCACCTCCCACGGTCCAACGTAATATGCACTTACAAAGCACACAGGAAAGGTGGTATAGGTACTTCTATAACAACCAGTTTAAAGTCCCTATTCATAACCGTTTTGATGCTCTTTATACACAAGAAGGTCTTGAGGGAGTAGACTGACGGTGCGAGGGAACTGCCACCCTTATCATTCAGAATCCTCCTTATTCATGAAGAGAAGTAGCAAGTATGGGAAATGATGATGATGAACTGCCCCTAGTAATAGAAACAACTGTTCCAGAAGACAGATTAGAACCATCTGCACCAAACATTCTATGGGATAGGAAGGAGGTTAAGAATTACCCAGGGCAATTGGTGGCAGAGAACGAACCACATAATCAAAGAAGTTTAGATAAAGAAACAACTATACCAACTTGTGTGCCTAAAAAAGTCACATCAATTAAGCGTAACAATGATTACGATCTTAAAATACTTAGTTGGAACGTTGCTGGTCTTGAACGTAGACTAAAGGATAAAGACTGGGTACATTTAATTTCCACGTATGACATAGTAATGTTCCAAGAAACGTGGGCACTACACGATCTGCACATAGATGGGTTTCACTGCTTTAGTATAGCGACCCGCAAGTCACACTTTGGTCGGGCAGTAGGAGGTTTGTTTGTTGGGTTTAGTATAATGGCTGGGGGGAGGCATAGGAATATAAATACCAATAACCCCAATATACAAGTCATTGAATACAAGCGTCAAGTCCCTTTCTTCTTAATACATTTTTATAATAATAATTTTATTTCTGTTCCAAACAAGAATTTTGTAGCACTTTTTAAATTTATTTCTAAATTAGAGGACAGCCGGGGTAAAGGTGAAGGTTTGGAGATTGTATTGGGTGGGGACTTTAATGCTAAACTTCCAAAGGACACACGGGATGTGGGAACAAGACAAGGGGACCCAGCCAAGCGGAGGGGATTTGAATTGAGAACCCTGTTAAATGAACATATTCTAAGTAACGTAATGGACTTTGGCCAACAATCTACACCCCAGACACCCCACACACAGAGGAAGAGTCAGTACCTCAACCATTGATTTTATTTTTCTCTCCCTTTGTCTGGTGGACCACATATTAGTAACGAAAATTGTGACAACAGATTTTCGAGACCATAATCCAGTAACAGTCAGTCTAAGATTAGCTCAACGACCAGTTTATTGTATTATGCAGGGGGGGAGGGATATAAGTGTAACCACAGATAAATTGTAGCTGAAATGGAGAGGAATAGATAAAGATGAAACTGTTGAGTCCTTATTAAGGAAGGAGCAGATATCAATTAATTTATGCTCAAATACAACAATTAGAGGCCACAAAGTTGTTGCCCATTTTATAAAAATATGTTCTACGGTCAGAACCCTATTATCAGTGCCAGTGTCCCATGGTCCAAAAGACCCTAAGTGGTTTCATTGTAATTGCTCTGAGGCAAATAGGAATTTGCGCAAGGCCCTCATAGAGACCCCTCGAATTAGGGTGAACGTCACTGCAGCAAGGAAAGCATATAAATTAGCATTAGACAAACTGAGAGGCATACTCCTGGGAGGAACTCTGGGAAACATTGGCCGAAACGGCGGGAGGGAAATGTAGTAACCTATTTTGGTCCTCGGTCAAAGACCTTTGGAATATGGAACCACAATTAACACCATTAAGTTGTACCGATGCCAGCAGTGCCTGGAAATTACATTTTGCAAAAATGTATGCCCCACCATTAAATAGTCCGACTTTTGATGTATCAGAAGAGACCGGCAACCTACAGATAACTCTGGGGGAAGTGGAAGAGGCAATCGCCTAGAGTTCTGCTAATAAGGCACCAGGACCTGATGGGTTGCCCATAGATCTCATCAAATGGAAACCCGATCTCTGGGCCCCAATGTTTGTGAACGTTTTTAATAGTCTACCTCAAGCGACGATGCCCGAAACTTGGGGAACTAGTATAATTGTCCCCATATATAAGAAGGGAGACAGGTCTGATCCCGCAAAGTACAGACCGATCTCGTTTTAGATAACACTCTAAAGATCTTGGGTCGTGTTATCTACAACAGGATAATTGTTTGACAGAGTAAAGTGACATTTTATCTCCATTTCAATTGGGATTCAGAAGCAGGGTTGGCACAGTTGAACAATGCCTAAATCCTAAACTAATTATTGATAAATATAACATTGCTCGCTCTGCCCCGATTTATTTAGCATTTATGGACCTGTCATCTGCTTTTGATTTAGTTAACAGGTCCAAGCTTTGGTCTATTTTATTGGGTTACGGATTGGATGATACATTGGTTCACTTTTTAGCCTTTTTACATACAGATCTAAAATCAAGAGTGAGAATAGGAATAGGAGGGGAATTATCTGGGCCAATCAAAATAGGTAGGGGAGTCAGGCAGGGGTGCGTTTTAGCACCTCTGCTTTTTATTATCTATATTAATGGCCTCAGTAATTATCTTGAAAATTCTACCCCGGATGTTCCTATAATAAATGGTAAATTATTACCCGCTCTTCTTTACGCAGACAATGCGGTCCTAATTGGCCGCACACCTAATTCGCTGCGTATTTTAGTAACAAGTTTTACGAAATTTATGGAGGAATTAGATCTGCGGGTTAATTTTAAAAAATCTTTTATAATGTCATGTGGCCCAGGGAAAAGACAGCTGAGCTCTATACAGGTAGGGTGGTGTGGCTCACTAGTTAGAGGAGGCAGACCTGGAAGCAGAGGTCGACCCGGGACCAGGGTTCGATTCCCGACGCGGCAGGGTCTTGGGCCATGGTCGGCGGGCTCGATAATTCTCGCCTCTGTGCCTACTCCAACCATGGGTCCCACTCAGCAACTCTGGGCAATAGCTTGCTTAATCTCTACTAACGGCCCCATCAGCGCCGGGGATGCTTGTCTTCACCTTGTAGATGCCCAGGAGGGACCATCTCACAGGAAAAACCCAGGATGGGTTCCCCAGCGGTATACAGCGCAGGGACGCCCCTTTGCTGGGGCAGCTGTGCGCTTTACAAGTATATGAAATTTAACATTTAACATTTAGGGGATGAAAGACTTACCGCTACTCATATTTTTCCTTATCTGGGAGTGGCCTTTGCTGCGAATGGCTCGTGGACTGGGCATTTGGTAAATTCTCAAAGGCCATTAATTAAATGTTAAGCATCCCCAGACAGAAGAGATCAGGTGCCATTAAAGCAGTTGTTAAAAATTTTAAACGGGGCAGAAGTATGGGGTATCGGAAATAACTGTCACATACAGCAGGAAGAAAACCGGTTCTGCAGAAAGTGCTAAGTATACCAATTTCCACATCTAACTACATTGTGCACAGAGAATTAAACCTACATTTTGTTTCTGATTTTATCAGTGCACGACCAGTGTTATTTTGGCACTCGGTATGGAGAAATAACTTAGCCACTCTGACACAAGAAATAATAACCGACTGCCTAAAATGTGAAAGGGGGATGGAGATCCCATGGCTTTCGTTTGTTCACAAAAGCTTTACCAACCCAAGTACGGTCTGCCAAGAAAGCCGCATTCAAAGACCGACTAGATAACAACGCTCACAACAGCAAGGAATTATTCAACATCGTCAAAGAATTTACCAACCCCTCAGCCAACTCCAACGACATCACCCCCTCTCAAGCCCTCTGCGACTCCCTAGCTTCGTTCTTCCACAACAAAATCGCAGACATCCACAACAGCTTCGACAACCGACCCGGACACCAACCCACCCAAACTTCTGCAGGACCCTCACCCCCAGTGAACATCCTTAATAGCTGGAACCCAATCTCCACTGAGGACACCATCCGCCTGATGAACTCCATCCACTCAGGATCCCCCACAGACCCTTGCCCTCACCACATCTTCAACAAAGCAGACTCCATCATAGCACCGCACCTCCGAGACGTCATCAACTGCTCCCTCAACTCCGCCACCTTCCCGGAAAGCTGGAAACACGCAGAACTTAGCGCCCTCCTGAAAAAACCCACAGCGGACCCCACCGAACTCAAAAACTACCGCCCCATCTCGCTCCTTCCATTCCCAGCCAAAGTCATCGAGAAAGCTGTCAACAACCAGCTCACCGCCTTCCTCGAAACCAACAAATCCCTTGACTCCTCACAGTCCGGCTTCCGAGCCAAACACAGCACGGAGACCGCCCTCATATCAGCAACAGACGACATTCGAACTCTACTGGACAACGGAGACACAGTCGCCCTCATCCTCCTTGACCTCTCCGCAGCCTTCAACACAGTCTGCCATAGCACCCTTCTACAGCACCTCAAAAACATCGGAATCCGAGGAAAAGCACTGGAATGGATCACCTCGTTCCTCACCGGAAGAACCCAGAGAGTCCGCCTCCCACCATTCAAGTCAGAGGCCACTGAAGTCATCTGCGGCGTACCACAAGGATCCTCACTCAGCCCCACCCTCTTCAACGTATACATGAGCCCCCTCGCGGCCATCGCACGCCAACACAACCTCAACATCATCTCCTACGCCGACGACACTCAACTGATCCTCTCACTCACCAAAGACCCTAACACCGCCAAAACCAACCTACATGAAGGAATGAAAGAAGTGGCCGAGTGGATGAAGCACAGCCGTCTGAAACTAAACTCAGACAAAACAGAAGTCCTTATCTTAGGTACCTCCCCCTCCTCCTGGGATGACTCTTGGTGGCCAGAGGCCCTTGGAAAAGCACCCATCCCGACGGACCACGCACGGAACCTGGGCGTCATCCTCGACTCCTCACTCTCTATGAACAGACAAGTCAACGCCGTTTCATCATCTTGCTTCAACATTCTTCGCATGCTCAAAAAAACATTTCGCAGGATCCCCACCGAAACCAGAAAAACGGTCACCCATGCACTGGTTACAAGCCGCCTGGACTACGGAAACACCCTCTACGCCGGTATCACCGCAAAACTCCAGAAAAAACTCCAACGCATCCAGAATGCATCAGCCAGACTCATACTAGACATCCCGCGTAAAGACCACATCTCTAGTCACCTGAAAAACCTCCACTGGCTTCCCATCAATAAGAGGATCACTTTCCGCCTCCTAACCCACGCACACAAAGCACTTTACGAACTTGGACCCGAATGCCTCAACACACGACTTTCCTTCTACACCCCCTCCCGCCAGCTACAATCCTCCAACCAAGCCCTTGCTACCGTACCTCGCATCAACAAAACCACCATGGGAGGTAGATCCTTCTCCTACCTCGCAGCTAAAACCTGGAACTCACTCCCTACTCACCTTCGTCCACTCAGAACCACCTAGCATTCAGAAAGCAACTTAAAACTTGGATATTTGACAAGTAATTCCCCTCCCTCTTCAAGCGCCTTGAGACCCTCCGGGTATGTAGTGCGCTATATAAATCTTTTGACTTGACTTGACTTGAATGTGGTGAACAAAACTGAATTGAAGGAAGCACTTTATGCACTTCACAAAACGGTTAGAATCGGGACAGAACTAGGGAAAACTACAGTTGTCAGGTACATGGATATGGAACTTTATAGACATCCTCTAGCATTGTACCTAACTTTACCAATGACACACTGGGAAAGAAGTCTTCTGTTTCGACTAAGGGCTGGATCCATCAGATATCTGTTAAATTTCCCCTTGGGTCGCCACCCAAGTCTAAACAAAATAAGCTGCCCCTGTAATCGGCTAAGTAATCAAAATGACTTACATTTTTTCTTCTCATATCATTTTTATCTGAAATATACCAAATGGCTTTTAATTCCATTTTTTTTAAAACATAGACCAATTACTCTGTATGAATCCTATCAGTTGCTGCTTACTCTTGATAATGAGGAGATAATTTGTCCTACTTGCACTTTTCAAAAAATTGTATTTCGTACTTGTAAGATGATGGAAAATGCTTAAATTTGAACCATCAGTGTTTGATTGTAAATAATATTATTATTGTCATGGATTTTATATATTATTTCTATATGTGCTTTTATGAATTCTTCGAAATTCGAATAAAGATTTTTGAATTGAATTGAACAAGCCATGATTCAAATAATTTTTTTATATGTACCCCCACACAGCAATACACCCTTGTTACTATACTTTCAATGAAAGCATATGGAGATAACCCCACCAATCTGTAATAATCTGTAATAAGTGTAGAATACTATGCAAACAGCAAGCAGTCAATTTGCCTTTGAAATACCAAAAAAGGATAGCACAAGCCTATGACACTGTCACAGAGGTTGCTAACCACTACATTTTACTAATTAAAAGCCGTTTCCACCAACACAATGAAGACAAACTAGGGTCCCTGATGAATTATTTCAAAGACATTTGGGTTGGCAGACTGCATCACTCTGGACACAGATGCCAACCCAAAAGAGGGACGCAGCGTTCACCAGGCAGCGGACAGCCCCGGGGAAAAGCACGAGAAGGCACCAACGCTAGACGCCCACGCCCTCCTCTCACCGGGGAGTTTAAATTGACCTTGCGTGCCTCGCTCCGCGGGAGACGCAGTGTTCACCAGGTAGCAGACAGCCCCGGGGAAAAGCGGGCGAAGGCACCAGCGCTACCCGGCCACGCCCCCCTCTCACAGGGGAGTTTAAATTGACCTCACGCCTCCCGCTCCGGGGGAGACGCAGCGTTCACCAAGCAGCAGACAGCCCCGGGGAAAAGCACGAGAAGGCACCAGCGCTACCCGGCCACGCCCCCCTTATACCGTATATAACCAGCATCTGTTTTTGTCCCGCAGGAAGCGCACGCGCAGCGCCGGGCAAAGCCCGGCAAAGGGTGGGCCGTCTGTGGCCGTCCAGGGCAGGACGAAGCAGGGCAGGGCAACGCCATTTTCATCTACATCTTCACTAAGGTACTGTGTTATAGAACCAAATACTATGGAGAAGAGGAAAAGTATGGAGGGTGTGGCAGACGGTCCAAGCACGCGGGTGAAAAGGAGAAAGTCCAAGAAGGCCAACAAAGTAGCTAAACACGCAGGGTAGAACTGTGTAATGTCTTGTATTGACGAACTGATAGAAGACTGTAACCTTATACTTACTTCTAAGCCCCCCACAGATCACAGCCCGAATGAGAACAAAGGAGAAGATGCAAACGATTCACTACAGAGACGTGGCAAACGGGGTTTGACTGTTGTCCCTGGGATGTTCCTGAAGGGAAAAAACAGACGCAATTCTGACGAAGGTCTTGTTGGGATTGGGGTAGTTGACAATGCTGTGATAGCAAGTCTAGTTGTAGAGGTAGAAACAACTTCCCCTACCCCGCTCGATCCGATTGTGTTTTGTTCAAATAGGTTCTCTGCTCTCACTGACATTGACTGTTTAAATAAGGAGAATGGGGACCCCCTGATTCAGTTAACTCCAGATGATGCATCTGGTGTTGGGGATGAGATTTCTAATTTATGTAGCATTGTGAATCGTTTATGTAACTGTATTCATTGCATGCAAGGCAAATTAGATATTTTAACATCTAAAGTGGACAACGTAATTTCTAATTCAAAAACATGCTCTAATTGCAGCCCAGAAAAGAAACAGCAGAGCATTGCACCTGTGGAGAAGCAAAGGCCAATAGTTCAGCATTCAGTGATACAGCAATTTTGGGGTAGTATGCTGAGTCAGGTGGACATGCCTCACAGTAAAGCTGTCAGAGATAGAGAGTCATCAGCAAAACCCTTGCTTGTGAAAACCCCTAAACCCAAGTCTCCCGAACGAGCAAAAAACAAGGGGAACACAAAGTCTAATGCTAGATTCTCAAATACCACCATTACTCCCAACGCCCCTCCCTAGTAAATTGATAGGTGGAGGCCCCTCTTTACTTCGCCCTACCCCCCCCCCCCACCTTATCCAAAGTATACATGGTGAATGTCCCAAAATTGAGCCCTGGGAAGGATACAGAAACTAACGATTCCCTGACAAACAAAGCTATCTACTGGATCAGGCATACCAGAGGATGCTTATCTGTGATTAGGGAAGATATTATTAGGGCCACTAGGCTTTCGCATCCAGGATGTGGAACAGATTGCATTGTACTTACATTTAAACATGAAAATCTGGCACAAAACTTGATATTGTTGGAGTTTAGGTCCTGCTCCCGTGACCATTCACTTATTCAAATGAGATCTTCACTCCCCCAGCAGTGGGTAAAAGGTAGGGGAACCCAATCACTGGGGGTAGGTGTGGGTGGGTCGTGCCTGGACTTTAATGATTGACTAATGTCAGATGGCATTATCCCGAACTCTCTTGGTGATATAGTACCAGACACCTTAACTAAGTCACAAGGCACGCCCATGGGAATACCTTGCGCAGTATCAGACCTAGGGGTGGATTTTGTGGATGGTAGTCCCCTAGACCAGAGTTCAGATGCAAGTCTAGTGAAGGATTTTGATGCATTTGGCTCCATTATGTCATGGAATATTGCGGGGCTGGATGCAAAGATGCAAAGCCCGGAGTGGGGTTCGTTTATCAACCAGTTTACAATATGCATATTTCAAGAAACGTGGCTCCTTGACCCCCAACACTTTCCGGGGTTCCTAAACAATAGTGTCCCTTCAGAAAAAAGGGACAGAGGACGACCCTCAGGTGGCTTAACAATCTAGGTCAAACAGAACTCCGGAATTGTTGTAAAGGAGTTCACGACGATTCATAAGGACATCCCGATTGTTTCCCTTACATTTAATCGGGTCAAATCCCTAGACATTTATAATGTATATGGTAGGAGTACAGAGGGGCGGAAGTCTGGTACTTTTGCTGCCCTTGATGACTTGATTGATAAATTCTCCTCTCATTCACGTTTGATTGTTGCAGGAGATTTTAATGTAGATTTTAAACCCTTGTCAAATGGTGATTCCTATTTTGTTGAGGAGCAGGAAAGTCAGTGGGGGGTTCCTGAGCTTGAACTGGACCCAGTGAAGAGGTGGACTGATCTGGTGATCCAGATCAACTCTATCTGCCTAAACAAAGGATTAAGGGCGGCCAATGGCAGTACCCCTAAGGATAGGGTGTGTGCTGTCACATTCAAGAGTGGCAACAGAGAAAGTAGAATAGATTACATACTAGTTCATCTTGAGTTGTGGAACCATCTAGAGGATATGATGGTTGTTTACCGCCTTGAGAGTGATCACAACCCCCTATGCATGATTCTTTCTTATTGGGAAGTGCCCGTGGCAACAGAGGGACCGAGTGATGAAAGCCACCAAGCTGTCCTCCTCGCAAACGATATGCGCCATTTGAAGTGGACCAAAGTTGCCCAAAGCCAGTCAAACATTGACTTTATTTTAAAAAATCTACAACAAGCTACCAGGGAACTGAGCGCCTGTGCCAATCTCGGAGCATCAGTCTTAGAGAGAGATAGTGCCAACAAGGTGCACGAAGCCCTGTTTTCTCAAATAAAAGGCTTATTTCTTAAAATAAACATCCCAAATAAAACATTAGCTAATAAGTCTCCTAGTTGGTATAATAAAGAATGTAGGAAGGCACGACTGGATCTAGGGCAGGCTATCAGAAATGGATCTAGTGCCAGTGTTCGTCTCGCCAGGAGTGCATTTTTTTTAAATGTATTTATTTATTATGATTTTGGCTCTCAAAGAGGGCCACATAAAATATACAAAATATAGCACACAACAATTACAGCGCGACCATTACATTGCTCGAAGAGAGTAGCAAAAATATCCTAAGGTAAATACGAAACTGACATATGAATCAAAAAGCTACACAAGGCGGACAGTCAAGGTACATCTCCATAGACATATTAATAAATAGCTAAAAACCCTTTAAAAAAGTTAAAAATATGAAAACAGAACATTTCATTGGGAGGGGAATAAAGTGCAAACAGGAAATCGTTCAAAGTGACAATGCCAAGATCCAAACAAATAACTTTTATCCATCTACAACGTAATTTACGAAGCGCCGGGCAGATCAGCAGCACATGCATACAATCCTGGATATTTACTTTACAAAAATTACACAGAGGAGAGGAGCCATTCCATTTAGATAACAGTCGGTTTAACGGTAATAAATCATAACGTAAAAGAAACCAAAATCTACGGATACCATGTGGTAGGTTCCATCTTACATAGGGCTGAGGGAGTTTCCACAAATAGGAATCAAGGAGATGTTCTACCTTTCTTTTTCCACAAATTACTTTTTTATCCGTCTGGAAACACAAGTCCCATGAAGCTGCTTTTAAAGCAAATTTTAACTGTAAAGAAGAGTACAAAAACAAAGCAGTTTCATCTAATTTGAGGAGGATTACAGCTTTTCGAAAATTACGCACAAGTTGAGAAAACTCATTGAAATTACCCAGTAGTTCACTTTTGAGGATAGCTCTCATTGTCCCTACCTTAGCTCTTGCAAGGCAGGCCACCCATCTAACAAGGGCAGATAGTCCCTGTACCCAGCTACTCCTGAGGCCGAAATCCAGCCTACAGGCAGCTAAAGGGCACGCGGTGTTTAGGGAGGAGAGAGATCTTAGAAGTTTACCCTCTATCTTATGGCAAAAGTCCCACTTTTTCACATCAATAAGTTCAATACCATACAATATTGTTGCGGGGATTTTTGATCTATACACTTCCAATAAAATCGGAAAGTGCCGTTTCCCCGTTGCATGGTAAAGAGAGTTTAAACGTTTGCCATGGGCAATAGCTTTGCGTGTACAATGTTCTATGTGGAGTTTCTCGCTCAAATTAGCCATGATAATTTTCCCCAAAAAAGTATAGGACTTTACCACCTCAAGTTTTTGGCCCCCTATAAACCAACCAAAATCAGCGGAGCGGCACCTCTTCTTACCAGCTATACACATAACTTTGCTTTTAGTGATGTTGATCTTCATATGATGCGCCACAGCAAACATATGAAGCGCATTGAGCCGATTTACAAGTCCTTTGGGGGATAAATCTAAAATGAGAACATCGTCGGCGTACATCAGGCAAGATATAGGGGACCCCCCGAGCACCGGGGCAATGCCCTCACTAGAAGAAAGGGCTGCGGGTAGGTCCACCGTGTACAGAGAAAACAAAAGGGGGGCCAACAAACAACCTTGCTTAAGGCCATTCAAAGATGGAATTATATCTGAAAGACCCCTTTCGCCTCCCATCAACACCCTACACCAGGTCTCTGTATGTAGAGCCCGCACCAACTCCAATAGGTAGGATGGCAGACCAAGCGCTGCCAATTTTCTCCACAGCGTTCCCCGGTCCACTTTATCGAACGCTGTGGAGAAATCGATAAAGGCAGCATACACCACCCCACCTCTCACCTGAACATACTTATCCGTAACCACATGCAGGGCGGTAAGGTTGTCTAACGTACCGTGGTCCCTACGAAAGCCAGTCTGTTCTAGCGGCAGAATATTATTCTCCTCTACCCAATCGGAGAGGGCTTTTAGTAAACATTTCGCAAACACTTTTCCGATGGAGTCGAGGAGAGCAATCAGACGATAATTACTGGGGCTGTCCCTAACTCCCTTCTTAAAAATAGGGACCAGGATACTACCCCTCCATGAATCAGGGACCATTTTCGTCATAAAACATGCTTTAAACAGGGGAAACAGAATTTTACTCCACCTTACAGGATCAGATTTCAGGACCGTCATAGGGAGTTCATCGGGTCCCATTGCCCCGGAGACCCGCATGTTTTTTATCGCCATCTCAATTTCCTTCTCAACGGGGTAGTTAGTAAGCCCCAAGGGAGTAGCACTAATGACATTATCATTACCTAAATTACCACTGGTGTCAATATCGTTACTTAAAATCCCATTCCCAGCATAGAGTTCCCGAATATAAGATATCCAATCCTCTTCCGCTATAGGGATAGGCGAGGGGCCAAGTCTAGACCCACACCCTTTACCAATTATTGTCCAAAAATCTCTAGTCCTACCATGGACCACCGATTCCCTCACATTAATCCATACATTATCCTCCCTTTCTTTTTTTAATTTTAATTGGACTCTGCTTCTCTTTCTTTTTAACCTTGATATTTCTTTACCACGATCCATAACCTTATCAAGATATTGTTTGCGAACCAGTTTGTTTATTTCCTTATTCAGGCTATGCAGTATACTCGGGACCGCTACCCTATTTCTTGGTCGAAAATTTTTTTTGGCATAAGAAGTGATATTACGTACAAATTCTTCAAAATATGCTGATTCATTCCCATGCCACTTATTTAAAACTAATAGGGTCTCGTCTAGAAAGTCCTGTACCCCATTAATGGCATTGGGATTCCAATAGCACCTTCCCGAGGAGACATGGAAAGCAACGTCACTACCCTTAAAAGACCAAGGTGCCATTGTCAAAGGCTTTAAGGAAAGAGTAACAAGCAATATACTATGGTCGCTCAACGGAGTAAATATTATCTTAATATCCTGCACAAGAGGGAACAAACCGTAGTCTGAGATAACATAATCCAATATAGAGGTCCCAAACGGATACTTGTGAGTAAATTTTGCAGGCACGTCAGACGGAAATCTCCCATTTAATATCAGTCCATCGACGGCCTCTAATTCATTTAGTAGGATCTTCCCTCTTTTATTTGTCACTAATTTATCAGGGAAGAGTGCCTGCGGAACAAAATACGCCTCTTCTTTAGGTTTATTCCTAAATAGATTCAGGCTAAAATTAGATATTTTACAATTCAGGTCTCCTACCAACAGAATGTACGGGGGGGATGGGACATTTTTGATTAGGTCAATATAACGAAATACCTGCTTTAAAAGCGCATTAAAACACTCTTCCGGAGGGATATAAACATTCAAAATTACCACAGGGGATTTTATCCCATTATTAAACAAATTGTCGATAGTTATAGCATGGAACAATTTACTAGGATCCATGTAATGACTAAATTTCCACTGTAATTTATTAGATAATAGGCAAGCAATCCCGCCTCTGGCATGGCCTTTCTTAGAGGGAACGGCGGGAACTTCCAGAACATAGTAATCCTTAGAGACCTTCAGCATATCAATACACCACGTTTCCTGCAGGCAAATCACATTTGCTCCTAGAGAAAAAAGCAACTCAAACTTCTCAGGGCTACTGTGAATCCCTGCAGCATTCCAGGAGATAATATTTAGTGGGGTGTTAAAGGTGCTGGAACAATCTTGGATCATCTTTAGCTTTAGTAGATAAGGCACTTTGCAGCCAGTTCCACTGATTATTGTCCTCTACCAGAGAGGAGTTCTGAGTCAGCGGAAGAGGCTTCACTTGTGAGACCAAGCGTGTTCCCTTAGCTACCCAAATCTTTCGGTCCCTAAGAGGGGTGGCTACCCCATTTTGTCCCTCCCTTCTGGGTACCTCCCCAAACTCCAAGATTTTATTTCCAGGGTTAAAGATCGGGAGAATATCAATGCCTATACGTTGGAAGTTTTCAGCTTGCTGGAGTATCAGATTTACAATAATAGGAGAATAAAATTTCACCCTTATACTCGTTACATTGGCTTCACCAAACAGGGAGACTAATTCAATATCCCTAGTTTGGATATGATGTAAACTATCAATTTCACTAAAGCGCTTAAGAAGCCAAGCTCTGTTTAAAGGCAGGTCAACGTCGAATAAAGGTAGAAAGTCTAACACAAGAGTTTCAAGTGGAATGTTTAAAGTTGTTAAGGAGCGATCCGGGAAATGGCGATCTCCATTCCCCGAAACTACACGGAACGGAGAGGCCAAAGTGTTAAGGGCCCCAGGTGGATTTTGTATAGCAGCTTCAGTCATTGGTGGTTGAGGCAGACTGGTAGGGAGGCCCCCCCTTTGAGAGGTGGATTCCAAAAGCATTGGGGGACACACATCACTTTCTACCTTAAAAAAGGTACTAATGGGTAAATTCTGTTCAATATCAATCTCTGCCTTTCCAGAAGTAGAAGATAGCTCCAAATCAATCACTTCATTCTCCAGTGCAGAGACAGGATTTTGAAAAATTATCCGGCGCTGCCTTTTCTTCCTATATTTACGAGTTGGTTTCCTTTTATTTCCCTTGTTGCTTCTGAATTTCACATTTTTTGCCTTAGCCTCGTTTTTAACCTCGGGAGAATTTATTTTATTTTCCGACATGAAGATGGGAAAAAGGTCTTGAGCCACTTTAGGTTCAGAAATGGATTTGTTTTCCTCCGTTATTACTAGAACTGAGTCATTTATACAGTTAGGCACTGCAGTTAAGGAAGTAGCCGCCGTATGTGGTATCAAAACCGATGTCCCAGCTTTCGTGTCAAGCTCTACTGAAGCCACGTTTATTTCCCCCCCAGGCCGCCCATGTTCGGTCATGAGGGGAACATTCATAAAATCCGGTGACTTTTGTAGCAGAGTCTTCAGTATTTGGGTAACAGATTCCAAAATACAATCCGAGTTGCCAACAAATTTCCCTAAAAGAGTTAAAATAGAGGCTAGTAATTGTTCCAATGCAACCATGGATTCAGAGATAGGTTTTTCACATGCTTCCAATGGACGGCAGATGCCAGAAAGATTAAGGCCAGGGGTCCAGGAAGCGACTAACAAGTCAGACATATCCTGATCATTCAATGAGGGGGTACCACTATACAGCATTAGACCAGATGGGGTAGCACCCCCAGGGGATTTATTAGGGGCCAGGGACCCCCTATTCGCTATATCTACATACCGGCCACAGAGTTCATGATCAATAAGTAATACGGATAAATCACCATCCAACTTATCCTTCGACGTGGTTTGAGACATAGGTGGAAGATTCATAGATTCCCTCTCATGTACTAATGAATTGAGTTTGCTTTCCCCATTCCCTTCAAGGAAAACAGGGGAAGAAGGCACCACGGGCACAGGTAATTGTAGTGCGTGCTGCGACGAAGAGATCTCCAGGCATGTACTAGGTTGCATAGGAACCTCATGAGATGGGGCGCCGGAAGCTTTTTTAGAGGGTAAATTAGCGTTCTTAGGGGAGGGCAGAACCCAAAGCTCATACAAATGGCATTGACCCTTAAGGGGGGGATTATTTACCGATTTATTTCTCGTGCGAATAGTTTCCTTATTTGCACTAGGCATACCACCCACTTCCCTACCAGAACAAAGTTTCTTAGACATATTATCAACAGTGTGGCCACGAGATTTAAGTTGCAACAATGAATTACCTCCGAATGAATGAATAAAATGAAACAATATACCACAATAATAATAATTGTCCTGGAGATGAGACAAAGGCCGCCCGAAAATAAAGTCAGAGGAAGATAACTGGCAATGAAGTCTTCCGCATATAGTCAGGCGTATTTCCAGTGGAAAAAGTATCAGTCACTTTTAGGGCAATAATACAAACGATGAAAATAACCGGGCCCAGCCCAGCCTACCTCGGCCACTGAGGGCCACAGAGGGCCCGCCCTTTGCCCGGGCTTAGCCCGGCGTCCCGCAAGCGTCCCACTTGACGTGAAAGGCGTGTCCTAAATAGGAGGAGCCAGGGGCGGGAAGAGACACCAGGTGCGCTCCGATCTTCACGCGCTGAAGCCTGGGTCTCGCAGTCCCAGCCCCTGTCTAACAGCCTCACAAACAAGAGATCCAAGTGCCGCTTTTACTCCGTTTTTCCTCCGCAGGAGCAGGCAACACCAAGCGCGGTACAAACACGGCAGTCAAGAACAGCTGCGAGCGGCTCCCGCGGAGCGGGGGCCGCGAGCTGTAAGTAGTCGTGGCAGGTGATCAGGGCGGAGCGAGCAGCCAGCAAACAGGGCAGAGCAGGGGCGGGAAGAGACACCAGGTGCGCTCCGATCTTCACGCGCTGAAGCCTGGGTCTCGCAGTCCCAGCCCCTGTCTAACAGCCTCACAAACAAGAGATCCAAGTGCCGCTTTTACTCCGTTTTTCCTCCGCAGGAGCAGGCAACACCAAGCGCGGTACAAACACGGCAGTCAAGAACAGCTGCGAGCGGCTCCCGCGGAGCGGGGGCCGCGAGCTGTAAGTAGTCGTGGCAGGTGATCAGGGCGGAGCGAGCAGCCAGCAAACAGGGCGGAGCAGGGGCGGGAAGAGACACCAGGTGCGCTCCGATCTTCACGCGCTGAAGCCTGGGTCTCGCAGTCCCAGCCCCTGTCTAACAGCCTCACAAACAAGAGATCCAAGTGCCGCTTTTACTCCGTTTTTCCTCCGCAGGAGCAGGCAACACCAAGCGCGGTACAAACACGGCAGTCAAGAACAGCTGCGAGCGGCTCCCGCGGAGCGGGGGCCGCGAGATGTAAGTAGTCGTGGCAGGTGATCAGGGCGGAGCGAGCAGCCAGCAAACAGGGTGGAGCAGGGGCGGGAAGAGACACCAGGTGCGCTCCGATCTTCACGCGCTGAAGCCTGGGTCTCGCAGTCCCAGCCCCTGTCTAACAGCCTCACAAACAAGAGATCCAAGTGCCGCTTTTACTCCGTTTTTCCTCCGCAGGAGCAGGCAACACCAAGCGCGGTACAAACACGGCAGTCAAGAACAGCTGCGAGCGGCTCCCGCGGAGCGGGGGCCGCGAGCTGTAAGTAGTCGTGGCAGGTGATCAGGGCGGAGCGAGCAGCCAGCAAACAGGGCGGAGCAGGGGCGGGAAGAGACACCAGGTGTGCTCCGATCTTCACGCGCTGAAGCCTGGGTCTCGCAGTCCCAGCCCCTGTCTAACAGCCTCACAAACAAGAGATCCAAGTGCCGCTTTTACTCCGTTTTTCCTCCGCAGGAGCAGGCAACACCAAGCGCGGTACAAACACGGCAGTCAAGAACAGCTGTGAGCGGCACGCATATAAAATTGCCATCCAAAAATCCAAGCGCGCTTGGGATGAAAAAAAGTAGGGGGACCTTAAGGAGGCCAGCTCAGCCAAGAATTCCAAGCAATTCCGGGATTTGTTGAAATGGGGATCCGAAGGCCGCCCAGAAAAGCCCCAAAACTGGGTCACCCAAGACAACTGGGTGGCTCATTTTAGGCCCCAATATGCCAAAGTGCTGGAACTGCCCTCAGAACAAAGAGATGGGATTATATACACCCCATGGGTGGAAGATGTGTTTACTATTCGGGACATTCAACATGCTTTGGATTCTATTACACCTGGTAAAGCACCAGGAATAGATGGTGTCCCAGCAGATATATTCCTAAACGACAGAGAACCTTGGGGAAAGTATATACTATTACTGGCAAATATGATAGCCAAAGGATCACCAATACCTGAATCCTGGAACGGGGGCGGAAATAATTCCTGTCTTCAAAAAGGGTGACAAGTCACTCCCAGGTAATTATCGCCCAATCAGTCTAATAGACACTATTCAGAAGATCTACGGCAGACTGGTATTAAATAAAGTACATGAGTGGGAGCGTGAGATGAATATCTTGTCCCGCCTCCAAGCAGGATTCAGAGCCTGTATAAGCACAGTCTATCACGTCCTACACTTTGCCATGCTCTATTGGAAGGTTGTCCAACGGGGGGGGGGGGGGTAGCTTATATGTTGCCTTCATTGATTTGAGGGCAGCCTTTGATCTTGTCCCGCGTACAAATTTGTGGCTCGTATTGAAAGACATGGGCATGCCTCCTACCCTTCTTTCCTTGATTGTTAAATTGCACGAGCACAACTATGCCCAGATAAGATGGGGTCCTCCTGGAAGTGTCACAAACCAGTTTCCAGTAGAGAGGGGAGTGCGCCAAGGTTGCGTGCTAGCCCCGACCCTTTTCTCTCTCTATATTAACAATGTGGCAAAGGCCTTGATTGAGGAAAATGTTGATGCCCAATTTTAGCAGGCGCCAAAGTACCAATTTTAATGTTCGCCGACGACTGTCTTATTATTTCCAAGACCCCAAGTGGCTTGCAAAAAGTGCTTGGGATCTTTGAAGCCTTCTGTACCAACCACGGGCTGGAAATTAACGTTTTAAAATCCAAGTTTATGTCTTTTAATCAACATAGGTCATTTAGAGGGAAAATATTGATGAATGACTTACCCCTGGAACAAGTTAAATCATTTTTATATCTGGGTGTAACCATCCAGCACGATCTGCGATGGAACAAACAGATAGACCTAGCAACCCTGAAGCATAGGCAATTAGTAGGAGCACTAAACAGTGAACATGCCAAGTCCCTGACAAAACCGGTGGCCCCTGCAATTATGGTCTACAACGCGAAGGCTGTGAGCGCAGCACTCTACGGAGTAGAAATATGGGGGCATGGGAACCTAAGTAAGTTAACAGGTTCTGAAAATAGGTTCCTACGTAACCTTACCATGCTACCACAGAGTACACCTAAGGGCCCACTTTTTCAGGACTTAGGCATGAAACCAATTGAGATTATTGCAAACCTCCGCCCAGTACTATACTGGAGGCGACTATGGGTAAAGCTGGAGCTAAAAATATTCGCCATGGGACTCCTGGACATTATTAAAAGTGATGTTTTTCATTAGGTAAAATGGTTCTCTGGAATTGGAGCGATTCTCAGAGAACTGGGTCTGGTGGAGGCATGGGAGGACACCACCAATGCTATATTTCCTTCAAAGAAGGAAATAAAGGGCTTGTACTGGGGAATGATATCCTCCAAATTGTTTAGGACCACTCCTCCACTCTCACTAACCGGGGTGTTTATGGAGTTCAAGGATGAGACTCTATTTGAGCCATAACTAAGCCACTGGATAGAAAGCTCTATTTCCAACTGAGACTCGGCAGTATCCCTGTCAGAGCATTTACATCCAAGTGGTCTAGTGGTGGAAATGCCTCATGTCCATCTTACCCGGATCTCAAAGAAACAGTTAGTCATCTACTCTTTGGATGCCTTGCATACTCTGCCCCGCGCAGAGTCTGGTTGCGACCCATGGCTAAGCTGCTGGGCACCCGGAGTGGAATAGTGGCCGTTAGAATAATTTGCACAAACCCAAGCCCCTTAATATATATAGCTGTGGCGAAATTTTTAGGATGGTTGTAGGTCATCAGAAACAAGAGTGTAAAGGGATAAGTCACTGAATGATTCACTTTTGTGATTACTTGATGTATTTAAACTTGATGAAATCTCATGTGACGAAATTCAGTTTTTTTATGCATTTGTATATATTTTATCCATATTCTATTTAATGAATTTTTTTTCTGTAATGCTTTTATGACAATCGTCGAATAAAGCTTGTTTGACTGCCTGACTATAACAGCCCCTTGGCGCAGGAAGCGAAAACAATCAAAGCAGTGGAGGGATGGCACAATGTCTCCTGACCTGCACTCTGTAAATTTATTGAAGCATTACAAAAAGAGCCTAGCTACTAACAAGTAAAATAGAGCAAATTGCCCCTAAACATAACAAACAAACCAAAAGAATGTACAACAAGTTAATGTCAAACTCTTCATAAATGACAATAGAATAATACAGAATGTAACAATTTAGTTACTTGGAAATGATAGGCAAAACATATTATAAAATAAATAGTAACCTACAAAGCCTCCAAAAAACTGTACCTTGCCTTCGTGAGTGTCTGGTGTTTGCTCAGCTCCTAGCAAACGCCAGACACTTTCGCGGTCACGGCTGACGTTCAGCAGCAATAGTGATGGACAGAGTGATTGTGGACTAGTACACATTCAAAAGTAAAGGGGGTTGCAGGTAGGTCCATGAAGGGCAACCACAAGGTTTAAAAACAGATACAAATTGGTGCAGTGTGGAAAATTAACATTTGCCCTGATGAAATTGCTGTAAGTCACCCCTGGCAATGAAACATGTTGGTTTTTAAGTGAGCTGACCCACAGCACAATGAGCTTGTAGAGCGCGACAGCTACCCACGAAGGGTTTCCCGGCGCTGGACGGTCAGAGAACTAGTAACCTCGGTACTACAGAGAGACGGATTTATTGGTTGAAAAGCCAGGTCTTAAGAGCTCTGTGGAAACGTTTGTAAATGGTTTCTTTGCAGATATCAAGGGGGAGAGAATTCCACAGAGTTGGGCCGACGTAAGAGAAAGAACTGCCACCCATCCTGGCGAGTCTAATTCTGGGTACAGCGAAGTTGCCGTGAAAGGTAGATTGGAGGAGGCAAGAGGGAGTGTAGGGACAGACAAGGGATTGTAGGTATTGTGGGGCAGTGCCTGTTTTGATCTTAAACACATTGCTCAGGGTTTTGAATTTGATACTGCTCTCTACCCTGAGCCAATGTAGGTCGAGAAGGTGTTCGGAGATGTGGGCTGTTTTGGGAATTTTGCATAGTAGTCTTGCGGCAGAGTTCTGCACTAGTTGCAGTCGTCTAGTCACTGCCTTGTTAGCGCCCAAGTAAAGGACATTGCCGTAGTCCAGTCGGGATGTTATAAGGGCATGGACTACAGATTTTTGGGTATCACTAGGCAGCATCCAGATGATTTTCTTGAGCCAGCGCAAGATAGTAAAACAGATTGCAGAGACCTTCACTGCCTGTTGGTGCATGGTCAAGGCATCATCAATCGTAATTCCCAAATCATCATTTGGTTTAATCCCTTGAGAAGTGATACAATGCCCAAAATACTCCCATGTTGTCTGTTAAAAACATACATTTGTCCTCAGACACTGACATACCCTACTTACACAACATATCAAGTACCATGTCCAAAATGCAATAATGTTCCATCACATTTTTTTTTAAATAGGAGATTGTGCTGGAAAGCTAGTACACCAGGCACATCACTGAATAACCTGAACATAAGTTTTTGAAATACGCTTGCCGCTAATGCAAGACCAAATGGCAAGCACAGATATGAATAAGTCCCAATAAGAGTGATAAATGAGCAAAGAGACTCAGACTCCTGCTTCAGCAGTACATGCTGATAGCTCACTTCATCCCGTACCTTGTGCTTTACTGGCACCAAACCTGACTTTAAAATTATTTAGTGCTAAAATCCCTAGACTGTTCCAATAACATTAGAGAACACAATAGGATACTTTGCTAAAATGTGATCCACATCCTCAATTGACATCACAGGAACAGTGGTGCCTGGTAAACCATTCTTAATTCACGTCACAAGAAATGTAGTGCCTGATCTCAACACAATGTCCAATCTCCCTTGATCAACCCAACCCATGATGTTTTCAGCCATTAGCCGCTACATATATTTTAGTACAAATTGACCGTCCCGAAAATTCTAACTCTTCCTCAAAATAACCTGTAGTTACAATTTCTGATTCACCATTCTGATATCAGTTTTTTTAAGCAGTGCATCTTAAAAGACTCTTCAGAGAGCACAGTAACTGGTGAACCAGAATCCACCACGACCCTTAAATTAACTTAACCAATTTTAACGTTGCAAAAAGGGCCATTTATTTCGCAATTATACCCAAGTCCTACCAATCAGTTTGCATCCAAACTTTAGGTTGATCAGCAGCTACAGTTATAATAGTTACAGTATAAACACTTTCATCAACACACAACTACTGTTGTTCAATACCAGGAACACAACTGACTTTCACAGAATCTGTATTTTTGCAAACATGCATCAGGTATCCCACTTTCTTGAACTTGTTACATTTACTTCCCTTTGTGGAACTACTGGAACTGTTGCCCACATGGCTGTATGATTCACACACATTTGACTTATGGACTCTTCCTTTCTTATTATTCTGATGCAATTTCTTTACAGCATTGAATGCTCTCAATATCAGTAACATTGGATGGACTAACAGATGCACCAGCTAGTACTTTCACAGAAAGAGCAGAACGCTCAATACCCTTAGAGATTTTTACAGTTTCTTCCAAAATAGGATTAGTACAACAAAGCAGATGCTCCTGAACGTTTTTAGAATAGCAATTTTGTGAAATTTGATCTCTCAAATATTGTTCTCCAGCATTTTCAAAAAGACAAGTACTAGCTAAAATTCTAAGAGCAGCATATGCTGGTCAATGTTTTCCTCAGACAATTGGTTCCTAGAATAGAAATTAAATCTTTTGTAAAACCATACCGGGTTCTCAAGTAAAATGTCACTCTAGTCTTTATCTGCCTCAATACACACATTCCAGCCTGCAGCATCCCCTGCATCCTATCCAGGCACTTGAATTTCTGGGAAGTTGTCGAATATTTTTTGACCTGCAGTGGCCAAACAATTGTATAAAATGGCTAATTTCCCGACAGCACTATAACCAACTCCATCGATGGCCAACAAGTAGTTCTTAAAAACACACACCCAAAGCTTCCACTCCAAATTGAATGTATCTGGACAGTTAAAAATGTGGAGGGTGAGCCGTGAGTGGTGCAGATGCCAGGGGTGCTTTCAAATGCTTAAAGTGCAACCAAAATCCCAAAATGAGCACTACAACACCAAAATATTGTGTCAAATGCATCATCTGGAATCCTGTCAGCCGCCGCTGACCTCTGCCGAGTTCAACGTCGCTAATCTCTGCTGCAGATGGGCTCCGAGATACTCAGGGAGGAGCCAAACCCATCTTATCGCCAATATGTTGTGGGTGAGTCACCAATAAATCGCGTCTCTCAGTAGATCTATTTGAAGAAGTTTATCAACAAGAACAATAGCAACGCAGCCAATCCACCAGCGTCCTTCCAGCGATGCGATCCTGCAACCAACTATCAAACTATCAACCGTAATAGTGCCAATATCAGCAACACTCATCACCCCTTATGCAGCATCATGCCGAATAAATAAATAGACGCAACACCTTTTTGTGGAGAAAATTCCTGCAGGTTTATTAGCATATCAACTATGCTAACATGGTGGGTTATCTTACAGGTGATCCAAAGGCAAGCCGCCCATCACGGCCTACCACCTGATGGGCCAAGGTGCATCATGGCCTTAGCCAATCGGTGCTTAGCAGTTATGGTGAGGGGTTAGCCCCTCCACCCTCCGGTGAACCGTCTGTCCACCCCATTACTTACGCCCCCCACCAGGAGGGGCGGAGCGCTCAAGCCCATAGGACAGACAGGGCGCCGTCGCACCTCAGGGGCCACCGCAAAGACTTCCTGGGGATATTAGGCCTCAACACCCTTTGTGCTCCTAAAGAGGGTACCCCTGAGTACCTTTCTGCATCTGGATCACCCTGTAACTCCGCCTGCAACACAAACAACAGATTAGAACTTCCTTCCCCCACCCTCCACACCTTGATTAAGGAGGGTAAGCGGTAGGGAAGGAACAACGTCAGGGGTGACGAATAAGAGGCCGCTGGGTGGGCGGGAGAGGACGTTATACCTCTCCCCCACCTGTGCCGGAAATGACGAGTGAGACCCCGAAGGTATCTCAAGATGCTGGGCTCTCCCATGTGCCATCATGTGGCACTAAAGGGGCCGCCCTCTTAGGAGGGTCCCCTTTGTGGACGTTGGGCAGCCCACATAGTGCCAATATCGGCAACACTCATCACCCCTGATGTAGCATCATACCGAATTAATAACTAGACACAAAAACTTTTCGTGGAGAATATTGCTGCAGGTTTATTAGCATACCAACTATGCCAACATGGTGAATTATCTTAAAGGGGATCCAAAAGCAAGCTGCCCCTCGTGGCCTACCACCTGATGGGCCAACTTGCATTGTGGGCTTAGCCAATCGGGGCTTAGCGGTTATGGTGAGCGGATAGCCCCACCACCCTCCAGTGAATCATCGGTCCACCCCATTACTCAGGCCCCCCCTATGAGGGGCAGAGAGTTCAAGCAACACCCAGTTGTACAGGTTTCCAACCCCCGTAGGACAGACGGGGCGCCATCACACCTCAGGGTCCACCACAAAGACTTCTTGGGGATATTAGGCCGCAGCACCCTTTGTGCTCCTGAAGAGGGTACCCCTAAGTACCTTTCCGCCTCTGGATCGCCCCACCACCTGATGGTCCAACTAACCTCATAGCCTTAGCCAATTGGTGCTTAGCGGTTATGATGAGGGGATAACCTCGCCACCCTCCGGTGAACCGTCAGTCCACCCCATTACTCATGCCCCCTATACTAGGGGCGGAGTGTACAAGCGACCCCCGGTTTTGCAGGTTTCAAACCACCCATCGGCAGACCGGGTGCCGTTGCACCTCAGGGTCCACAGTGTAGACTTCCTGGGGATATTAGGCCTCAGCATCCTTTGTGCTCCTGAAGAGGGTACCCCTGAGTACCATTCTGCCACTGGATTACCCTGCAACTCCGCCACAGCTCTGGGTGTGGCGACCGCCACAGCCAGGGCCCCCCACCAAGGCCGGCATTCCTACCTACATCCTGCTGTTTCTAGGGCCACCTCCAGATCCAGCAAGAGCAAGTCCCACACTGGACAGGTACACCCCATCCTCTTAAAGACTCCCTGTGGATTGTGGCATGCCGCAGGCTAAGCCTGAACAACAGAAACCCCATATTGTTCCGTGACTCAGTGCATGACAATGTGAATTCACCTGTGTGAGGGTTCCCTGTCAGCCCCTAGCCAGGCCATCGCCATACTACCAGTGGGGTTATCTTTGTCCACATGATGCCCCCAAGCCCACAACACGTTACATAACTTACACCAGCGGGATTCATTACTGGCACAGTGCCCTCCTACACCAGAAAGTCAAAATTGCCTCCCAGGTGTAGGACCAAATGTTGGGTGGGGGGACATCTCCCCTGGACTGTGTCACAGTTATACTGCAAGCTGTCCCATCGTATGCCTGGGTTCCCCAACCCATACTTTCTCAGTTGTGTTACCACTTTTTTAGCAGGCTGTCCCAGCGCCTGCCTGGGCTTCCACCCTATCAAAACTCAGTGGTGGAAAAACCCCAAGTCTTCATCTTGAATTACGCCCATCGTGTCACTATGGGACGCACAGCCGGTCCTTCACCCGGGCCAATGATCTTGGCAAAGTAATTAAATGCTACTTCGCGTACACCCTTTATTGAGCACTGCACTCCAATTTCTGCAAGTACTCCAGCTTGCACCTAGTTGGACAATCCCACTGCACCCCTCCAAACCTCTGTTGCCTCACCACACTCTACGAGTGGTTGATTGTGGCCCCATAACTTACTGTGCTGAGCTACACAGCCAGCTGTTCCATCACATGCCTGGGACCCCCAACCCACTGTCTCCGTAGTGTGCCGCAGTATCTATAGCAAGCTGCCCCAGGGCATGCATGGGCCTCCCACCCAACAAACTCAGTTGTGGAAAACCCCCAAGCTTCCATTTCATGAATTCCCCCCGTAGTGCCTTTCACAGGACGCACAGACGTCCCTTCACCCAGGCCAAAGATCCTGGCAAAGTAAAGAAATGCCCATTGCTAACACCCTTTAATGAGAACTGCAATCCATTTAATCCACTAGTCCAGCTTGCACCTAGTTGTACCAAACACTGCACTCCCTAAAACCTCTGTTGCCTCACAACTTACCTTGATACCTTGTGGCCTTGAGTGTGTAATACCGGTTTCTCCAGCATGGGACAGCCCCCTCATATAGTCACCGGCCGAAACTTGGCTAGCTGGCTGGCCAACAGGGCAGCGGGGTTAGTATTAAAGCATCCTGTACCCTGGCCTCTGGCCTATGTGCAGTGCTTTGCTGAGATGGCCCGACACATGCACAGCCCCATTATGGTTTCCACACCAAGCGAAACCTGTGGCTGGTGACAATTCTGGATAGGGGGAATATTTGTACCGAGCCCCATTGCAGTCACTGCGCCCCTTTGTAGTGACCCTAATTTTCTCGCATCCAATAGTGGGACCGCTGTGTCTCCTCAACCCCCTGCAAGTAACCTTGTTAATGAAAACTGCTCCCTTCTGTGTTGCCTGACACCCACCAACTCAGAGTTGGCGGTAAAATTTTGTTATTTTGTGACCGCATTTCGGTTGCAAAACGTTCACACATATCACTGCGAGTCACTATTAGGAAGAGACGCTCTATATACGCCTCTCCTGATACGGAATCGCAAACCCACTTTCCGATCTGGTAATAGGTTACCAAATCACAAAATAGGGTTTGTACATTTTAAAATGATTTTTTTGCACTTCAAGTGGCCTGATTCTGCAAATCAGGCTGCTTGTGACCTCAAAAGAGCATCGTACATCTGGCCCTTATTTATTTAAACCTGCTGCACACCGATCACATGCAATTGTGTCGTGATATAACTGTCACTCACTGGAGACAAAATAAAGTCATGCTGGCTTATCAAGAAAACGTGCCTGTAAAACTAACTTGCCAGGTTTCTGTAGATTTCAAAAGTTGAAATTAAAATTTTCACCGAAAGATTGATGATTGTATTTTATATAAGTACAGTGTGTATGGAAATCCCTTTCTTAAACTGAATAATAAGTAAAGGTTACAGGATAGTGTTCCACATTTTTATAAACATAATGCCAGAAAGGATGATGAAAACACCTAATATTTCCTGGTTGGTGTAGCTTTAGAATGATTTGCAGTTTATTAAGGCAAAATATGTGTACCCGGTGGCTATTCATCCAATTTTGTTCATTTCAGTTCAATAGCCAGGAGGTATTTCTTGTTTATTTCTTCTGAGTGATGAAGAGCACTCTTTAATGAATCATGTTTTGCATAGCAGCCAGACTTGTTCCTTCTAAACAAAATGTTTATTGTTTGCAAGGACACTCTCATATTAGAAACCCACCTCCATACAGTGACGTGTCATAGTGCGTTCTGAGTATCATAGTCTCAAGTAGCATAACCAGTGTTTTATGTCTAAGCTATTTGTTGAGACTGACAATGATGTATCCTGCGTTCCTTTTTCTTTGCTGGACAGAAGACTCTATAAACGTATAAGGAAGTCTTACATGAAAACCTTCACATGGAACATTACTACTTTTGTTTCAAAGCCTTATTACCAATAAATAACAAGATATTCATTGGACTTGTAAATGCTATAGTCTGTTGGTAGTGCATATTCTATATACACTGGATTAGGAATAGTACAGCGTTTCATCATAACTAGCATCTGTAGTGGGTGTTTTTGTGAAGTATACTACAATGAAGGTTTGCCCCCTCTAGATGTTTTTTGGGTGTGCATTTTCCAGTCAGGCAGCCATCATTGAGGTCCTTTTAGTGGAATGTAGCTGGATTCTCTGCAATTTGTTTACTTTATATGGTTCATCCTCACTGTTGGGATGACAAACTGCTCCATATGGTAATAGACGTGCACCCTTACCCTGAGTGCACAACTATACTGATGTCAGGATGATGTCAGGATCCCTAATGCTGATTTTTGTTGTTATAGACAAACATGAGTCATACCTGTGTGTTGTGACATTGGTCTGCTTCACGGATTGCAGTCTTGTTGAAATGGGAGGGGCACCTAAAGCACTAACCTCATAGTGGTGGAAGGCTACTGCCTTCACCTGGAGTGAAGCAGTATGAATACGGTGGTGGCAGCATACCTTGTAGTGATCAGTAGGAGTGAACAGGTCTTTTTTAACCTGAGTCAATGGAGTGAGGCCTACAGGCTCACTCACTTTTAAAGTTTAACTGCTTTGTTCTTAACTCACCCTTGGCCTACATCAGATTGGTGTGAAGGGCTGTGCAGAGGTAGTGGGTGTACCTGCACTGCGTGTATGTGTTCCTGGGAAGGGTAGGCAGACAAAATATCAAAATTAAAATATCGATATACAATAATATCGATGTTTTAATTTCGACAGTATAGAATATCGATGTCCAAAATATCGACAGACAGAATATCGTTTTTTTAAGGTATGTATGTTACTAATATCGAATTTTACTAATATCGAAATTTTTTTAGTGTTATGTATTTTATTATGTTGTTTATATGTTTGTTAAACATGTTTTGTAATGTATGTTTGAAAATTTGTAAATTTTTTACATTTTGCGTTTTAGTATCAGAGCGGGTTGTGGGTTTATAGGGGAATAGGGTGGGAAGTAATTTCATAATAATTAATTAATTAATATATGTTTGTAAATATTTTTAATTTATAATTAATTGGTAATTAATTAATATTAATTATTTAATTAATTAATATAATGTTGTACATATTTTTAATTAATAATTAATTGGAAATGAATTAATATTAATTAGTTAATTACATTAATTAAAGTAATTGTTTTTATATATATAATTGTTTGTTATTGTTAATTCATTAATTGGGAAAAAATAATATTAATTATTAAATTTAATTATTTACAGCTAATGTGCTAATATATTTACTTTATTGTTATTGTTAATTAATACTTAATTGGTAAATAAATAATATTAATTAATTTTGGGTAAAGGAGTATTTTTAGGGTTCAGGGTCAGTTTTCAGTTTTTGGGTAAAGGGGTATTTTTAGGGTTCAGGGTCAGTTTTCAGTTTTTGGGTAAAGGGGTATTTTTAGGGTTCAGGGTCAGTTTTCAGTTTTTGTGTAAAGGGGTATTTTTTGGGTTCAGGGTCAGTTTTCAGTTTTTGGGTAAAGGGGTATTTTTAGGGTTCAGGGTCAGTTTTCAGTTTTTGGGTAAAGGGGTATTTTTAGGGTTCAGGGTCAGTTTTGGGTTTTTGGGTAAAGGGGTATTTTTAGGGTTCAGGGTCAGTTTTCAGTTTTTGGGTAAAGGGGTATTTTTAGGGTTCAGGGTCAGTTTGGGGTTTTTGGGTAAAGGGGTATTTTAGGGTTCAGGGTCAGTTTTGGGTTTTTGGGGTACAGTCGTACAGGGTAAAAATAAAATACATTTAAATTAAATCAATTAAATGAAATTAAATAAAAGAAAATTACATTAAATTATTACGTTTTTAATTGTTTTTAAATGTATATGTATTAGTTTTAATTTTTTAATTATGTTTTAATATTTTTATTTAATATTTGTAAAATTATATGTATTTTAAAATTATTTTTACATTATTATTAATACATTTAAAAAAACGATATTTTTAATTTCGACATTTTTGTACTACGATATTAATTTTTCGATATTTTTGTACTTACCTTTATGAAGATATGACTCCGATATTTTTGATTTCGATATTTTTGTGTCGATATTTTTGTATGTAGATATTCTGTCTGTCGATATTATGTCAGACATTCCCTGGGAAGGGTTCAATACAGGGATACTGTAGTACGGAGCAGTGCTGGATACATAATGCCTATGAGTAGTACAGTATCTGAAGATACAGCGTTGATCATGCAGATCATCCACGCAGCAGTTCCAGCAGACCCATGCCCTCACCACATTTACAACCTTGGAACATCACCCCTTAGCACCGTACTCACCAACATCATTAACACCTCCATCACATCTGCAACATTCATAGAACAGTGGAAGCATGCCATGGTTAATGCCCTCATCAGGAAGCCTTCAGCTGACCCAAAACAACTGAGGAACATCTGTTCTATCTCCCTGCTCTCCAACCCTGCCAAAGTGATAGAGAAGGCCACCAACAAGCAGCTCTCAACCCACCTCAAACAACACCATCTACTGGACAACACTGAAGAATTCAGAAAAAGACACAGCAGCAAAACTGCACTCATTTCAACCACTAATGACATCTGGACCATTCCGCACAGGGGAGACACAGTGGCACTCATCCTACTCAACCTCTAGGCGGCATTTGACACCGTCTCTCACAATACACTCATCAGAAAATTCTACGAGCTCGGCACACAAGTATCCGGACTCAGCTGAATCTGCTCCTTTTTCACTGGAAGATACCAAATAGTCAAACTGCCACCCTTCACAGTCGAGACCAAGAGCCTGATATATAGAGTACCCATAATGATCATCCCTCAGCCCTACGTGTTGAACTGTAGACATGACTCAACTCACCAACATAATCCAGTCCCAAAGGCATCACCCTTATCTTGTAAGTCAACAACACCCAACTCATCCTCTCCCTTGACAGACAAGACAACCACGACTGGAGCCAACACCACCAATTTCATGACCATGATAGCAAAATGGATGAGAACCAACAGCTCGAAACTCAACTCCAACAAGACGGAATTACTGGTCTGCAGAAAGAGGGCTTCCAAGTGCTCCCACCTGGTGGCTGACAGAGGACCAACACCAGCACCCACCTCCCATACCAGAAATATAGGGATCATCCTGGATAAGAAGCTCAAAATGACCGAACAAGTTGACGCAGTGAGCACTGCCTGCTTCCACATCCTACATATGCTATGAAATGTATTCAAGTGGCAGCCACAAAATATCAGACTAATCGTCATGCACGTATTAATCACAAGCAGACTCGACCACAGCAGCGCACTTCACTTCAGAATCTCCAAGCAGCTCCTACACAATTTCAGACCATCCAGACCGCCGCCACAGGACACATACTTAACCTCCCACACGGAGCCCACATCTCATCCCAACTCAGAGAGTTTCACTCACTCTCATTCACAATTACAGCCATTTCAAACTCTTCACGCACACATAAAAAGCTTTGCACAACACTGGGCCAACATTCCTAAAAATCTACATAAACTTTCACCAGCCTGGCAGACACCTACGCTCATCCTCATTCTCACTCGCACACACCCACATTTATAAAAGCAGAGCAGGAGGTTGCTTGTTCCCCTACATCACACCCAAAACAAGGAACAACCTCCCACAACACATCAGATCCTCTTCCTCACTACAGGAGTTTTGCAAGAAGCTGAAGATGTGGCTCTTCTAATAGCTCCACTGAGACTATGTGCCTGTACACCTGCTCAAGTGCCTGGATACCCTCACAGATGATTAGTGTTGGACTTGGCCCTTTTGGCAGGTTCACCCCTGAAATTTTTGCATTAAACTCTGACATAGTAGTAGTGATTTTTGGCCTCTGCGCACTTTTGCACTGTGGCCTAGTGTAAAAGTGTGTGCACTCTCTGAATGTGTGTGGTGAGATTGGCCTGCCCTCCCATAGGAATGCATGGGGGATATGTGTGTCCATGGTAATTCTTGGTATGAGATGAGTGCAGAGGGGAGTTTAGTATGTGTGAACTCATGAGAATAAATGCTGCACAATGGTGTGCGCAGATTTATGGTGACTGGTGGAGAAATGCCACTTTTAGAAGTGGGCATTTCTGTGTGATGTGTGTCTGCCTGCCTGATGTGAATTGCATGTCTAGCTTGTGATTGACAGGTGCTGGATTATATAGGTGGCTCCAGGAGCCGGGATGAGTCTGCCCAGTGGTGAATAGGGAGATTTACATGTAGATTCGAGGGAGGAGTTGCACCTGGGACCTGAATAGGACTATGCCTTCCCTCCACAATGCCGGCTTCGCCCCCTGTGGTGCGTCTAATCCCTGAGCCTCCACCTGACAAAGGAGAGAGGAGCTGAGCAAAACAAAGTGCTCTAAAGCTCCCCTATACCACTTCTAACTGGTATACCTAAACCCTGTGCTGTGACACAAAGAGAGTTGTTAATATAAATATAGGGGCTGTGTCCCCATGAGATGGCTCAGTGTTCCTGTTCTGGTCATGATGGAGGGGGTTTGCTGCTGGTGGGGCACAGGAGGGACCGCCTTGGGGACGGCCTCCATGCTGGAGGGCCCTGTGCGCTGGTCCATGGGGCCTGCATTGCCCCTGGATGCCTAAAGGACTGTGGGTTTTACTTCTAGCGCCTGGTGAGCGCTTTATTGCTTATCTTGCTTTTGCGCCCTGGGAGCGCTGAAATTGGGCTCCTGAAGAAGCACTGGAGCTTTGCAGCGCACCGCTGTATATTGCCTGAGGGAATTCCCCCGCCTATGCACTCGCTTGTTGGTGCCCACCTGCTTATTTCCTTAATTTAAAGGCACGTGCCCACCCCGCTTATTTCTTTAATTAAAAGGAGGTGCCACCCTGCTTTTGCAAACCTATTCAACGGGAGCCTACCCCGTATTTGCTGCATAGAGAATCACTGCTGTGGCCCGAGAACAGCAGGAAACCTCTGGGCCGCTTCTAAATGCGACCCGGAAGACAGGCACTATTGCCTGGTTGTAGGCGGGGCCTGGTGAGCGCGACCCAGAAGTGACTGGGGCTCCCTTGAGCTGTGGGAGCCCCGCCTGTTGCTGGAGTCCTGCGTGAGCCCACCCCGTATTCATGGATGATGCCGCAGGATGGCCTGGGTGAAAGAACCAAAGAATCCAGGTGGGAGCCCACCCCGCGCTGGACATTGACACGCAGAGAGAATCCTGGCAGGGCTCCTGTGCAGAGCCGTCCAGAGCGGAGGACAGAGACCCCGATCGGCTCCAGTGAAGCCCGTTGAGTGAGGGCTCTAGGGGAGGCTAGGCGCATTGTTGGTGGCGGTCCAAGCCTGACCTATTTCCTGAGCGGACCCCCTGCCTAATAGGGGGTCGCTGCAACGTCGGGGACATGTTTATTTTTAGAACCTGTGCATGGCTCCAATGAGGAGGGCATGTTTGTTTAAAGCACAGGGCGCTCCAAGGATGGGGGATATTTGTTCTCTCCCCATGTTGGCCACTATCTCCCAGTTGCCCCGCTTGACAGTGGGCAACTGCAACGATAATGGGGCAAGTGTATTTAAAAGCCCCAGTGAGGCCCCGAGGGCAAGCCGTGCCAGGGCCCTTGATATGAGTCTCAGCTGCCCAGTGAGAGCGCAGGTAGCTGCAACGTGTTGTGTTGATTTAGCGGGCATATTGAAAGCCCATGCACTCATTTGATATTTACAGCTGCCCGGCAAGTAGGGGGCAGCTGCACCATTTGGCTATTCTTTCTTTTAGGGCATGTGACTTTTGGACATAGGGCATTTGAGCCCCTTTTGAGATGGCCAGTTGGCCAGGGGGACTGTTAGATTTATAGAGCACCAGGCCCTACTGTGATTATATGGTGCTAGGAAATGTAATGTATGTAGTATGTTTTACGCACCCTGTGTTATACCTCTAAATGTGTTTTTTATGATTATGAGGTTGTTTTGCATATTATGGTTTATGCTAGTGAGATTAGGTTTCACTGTGTGATTTATGCCCCAAATGTGAATTATGCTTTGGAGGTTAGGGTCTAATGTGTTTAGACTTGTGAGAGGATTGCATAATGTGTTTATGCTGGTGAGGTTGGCACAGAATGTAATTCGCGCCTGATGTGTTACTGTGCATTATGTAGTTTATGTTACAGGCTGATGCTAAGTACAGTGATTACCAGTGGTTACTGGTTGTACGTTTATGACAGGTTTAACTTTTACTAAGTTCGCTTTGTGATGGTTCTGACAGTGGTCCAGTGGGCCCTGTCAGGTGTAAATAATCCCTTGTAGATATGACCCAGTGCCAGATGGCACCATGTTTAATATGTGTTTACTATTCTATTGTGTTTTGAGAATACAAATGCTATTTGTGATATAACCTTGTGTGGAGTTCCTTTTGTAGTGTGCCTGGGATGTTGTTGCGGTGTGCGTGCGCAAATGCTTTACACATGGCCTCCGGGATAAACCTGACTGCTCATGCCAAGCTACCAAGGGGGTGAGCAGGGGGTATCTTTGTATGTGTGCCTATGAGTGGTAAAGTGCATGAAGAACACACATAGTGATGGGCACTGCATTCATGTTAAATGCAAGTGCTTGAGATAGGTGTGCCTCTAGGTGGTACATGGAGGCTACAGCACTGTGCAGTGTGTATGCCATATACATGAACTGGGAATATGTGTGCCTGTGAATAATACAATACACTGACGGCCCTAGGTTCCATTTTGGAGACCCAGGACTTTATGGTGAAACATGCAGAAGAGGTATAGTGTTCCCCCAGACAGATTTGTATATTGCTGCATTCTTGGAAGATGGGTGGTACAAAACCTAGATAGGAGAGGACCAGGCCACATCTGTACACTTCGAAAGGTACTCTTTGATTCAGTGAGAGCTCACAAGGAAGGGGCCTGGGCACATCTTAGGAAGGAAATTGGGGTGATCGGAGAATCATAATGAGTAGGACTAGGGGCTCTAGGCTAACCTTTTGATGCACATTTAACTGTGGCTGACATCCAAGTGGGAACTCTAGTCACTCCTGTGACCTGTGTTGTGGGACTATCAGCTTTCTGCGTCAGACTGTTTTTGAAAAGGTAGAGAGAGAAGAGGAGTTGAACCCCTCCATACATCTTCAAAAACTCTGACCCTAAATTACATTTCGTGTTGGTAAATGGGCTATAATAGGGGGAATTTGAGACCACAAAAACTATCATCTGCTAAGACGCCAGATGGCTTTGTGAGTGGGGAAGCTCTGCAAGACTTTTGCATGTGCCCAGGACTGAGGAGTCAAGGCCTGTTAATCACCCTGATGGTGAGGAGACATCACCTAGTGAATCCAGGGCTGCCTGCCCTAGAGCCTGGAGCACCAGTGACTGGCTGCTTGCCAAGAACAATGAGCCCTGTGAGAAAGAGGACAGTGTTGGAGGGAGTGGGATCCAGTGGGGAGCTCTGTCAATTGAACTCTGTGTGCAAGGTGTGAGGATGTAGCTGCTGCACCGATCGGGTCATTGCTCATGTGACACTTGTATGCTAGTAGAGGGCCGCCATCAATTTAGACATGTATCGTGCTGCTCCAATTAGGCCAGACCCTTGCATAGTAATGAGGATATGACCCCATACACAAGAAGGGTCTGCTATTGGGAAAACTGCTGTGCTGTGTGTGCTGTGAGGACTGTGTCTTAGTGCCACAGAATCCAAACGTACACAATAGGGGTATACCCAAATTACCCTCCTATACCTGGGTATGGAACGTACTTTTTACAAGAGAAAATTGTATGAAGTGAAAAATACAAAAAGTATATGAGTAGAGCACATTTAATTACCCTCTTCGAAATGATGTTGTTCGTATTGAATATATCGCAATGAATTTACAACACACATAAATAATGGAACCCAATCAATGAAGACGACAGAAATTAAACTACATTATATACATCAACATAAACCCAATTATACATAACAAAAAAAACCTAAAATATTATTCTCACTAATGTCCACCCATAGGTTCTGGGGGAAGCACTCAGAGGTAGTCCAGGTGAGACTCCTAAGGCCAAGGGGCTTCTTTTCCTAGCTCTAGCTTGTCACTGCACAGTTCCAGGAATAACTGTGGTTCCAAGGACTCCTCCTTAGGAGTGTCAATGTGTCCACGTTTCAGCCTTTTCTTCTTTGACCTCCTCAGGACAAGGGTAAAAGACATTACTACAAAAATAAACATGTAACGAACAACATTACTCCAACCTCATAATTTGTGTGGAGCAAGCTGGTTGAGTTAAAAGACTGCCCAAACACTCAAAAGAAAAAAGTGCTACCAAAATATTTCAGGCCCAAAACGTAACTAGCAACAGTGTTGGCCCACTTTGGAGTGGCGCGAAGGGGAAATGAAAATAAAGATGTTTTGAGAACCAGTAATCCCATGCTATATCCAAATGTGAAAAAACAACAATACCAAGTGCTGGGACCCAATATATAGTGAGCGAGCTGGGCTTCAAAACATGCTGGAGAGTCAATTCGGTTACTTACATCAATCATATGAGACCGGGGAAAAAGGGGCTTCTAATGCCACAATAACGTCTCAAAACTCGAGACACAATTCCTTTAAAAACCAATGCGAAAAATCATTTATATAAATGTACGCAAACCACCAGCAAATACAATACAGTCATCTTAACTGAAAGCAGTCGGGCCCTTACCTCCCTCTCCGTGTAGTGGCAAACCATCCACACTCAATCTTTGAAAAGCACCATCTATAGTGATTAAAACCAGTCTCCCTTCAATATAATAACATATGCCATGCATGCGGTTACCACCTATTCATTAGAAGGATGGAAACCACAATCCCATCACCACCGTCACAATGCTTACTTCTCTTCTTTATACGTAGCGAGGGATGTAATCTCCTTGCTTTGTGCAAATTGCTGTCTCCTTCGATCACCACAGCAGCCAGAGTGCGTCAGCTGCAGCATGTAGTCGCACTAAATAATACAAGGGAAGTCTCTCCTTTTTGCAACATCACCGCGTCCTCCCAACTGGTGACAGAAAAATAGGACTCAAGTCCGAAACAACCACTAGACCGAGTTTATCACTACCTTGAGTTTGTGCGTAAACCCCAATGGTGGACTAAAGGAGCCACAATAAAGGAAAAGCCAATCCGATACCTTCCCAACAATATAATGTGTAGACTCATACGAGTCACTCTTAATAACACAAATCCAATAGCAATCAGTGGGAAGAAGTAAGTTGGGCAGTCTAAATCACAGTAAGCGTCATGCCAGCTTGCTAAACACAAAAGGGGGGGTTTAACAGTCTAGACCCAGCCCAAATAAACTTCTATTCTATATACATATGTACAAAATATTGGAAGTATTTTCTATACATGGTGATTAAAACTTGAAAAATGTAAACAGAAATAACATATATACTATCACACCTGGATCGAGAGAGTCGCGATGTACGGAATGGAGCCCCGCTAGTAGGGCGTCCTGTCGGCACGAACAACAGTGACCCGCAGCCCCGCAGGACTTGGCACCAGGTTAGAAGATGGGGGAAACCCAAAACCAGCGGGGAGAGCACGAGCCACAGAGACGTCCTGTAGAAGGAGCAAAGCCGTGCCGCTCCTGGAGCCCAGGCTGCCTGATCCCGGAATGGCCGCTGCCTGAGGACGCTCCACTTGAAGCACTCCGATCGACTAGATTTGGCCCCCCCAAGAACCTGCAGCCTCCATGGTGGGTCGTCTGTGACCTACTTCACTGAGCTGGGGGCCCTGACTCAGAATGGGGTCCCTGGGGTGCAACACCCATGGAGCCCCGGCTGCCTGACCCTGGAATGGCCGCCAACCTCAGACGCCCGACCTAAGCTGACAAGAAAATTCGCCCCCAATCAACTACAGTGAACCCCCCATGAACCTGCAACCGCTGCAACAGGTCAGCTTTGACATACTATGCCAAAGTGGGTGCCCTGAATCGGAGAGGGGGCCCTAGGGTGCAACTCGCATGGAGCCCCGGCTGCCTGACCCTGGAATGGCCACCAATTTCAGACACCCGACCTAAGCTGACCAGAAAATTCACCCTCAACGAACTACAGTGAATACCCGATGAACCTGCAACCGCTGCAACAGGTCAGCTATGACCTACATCACCAAAGTGGGTGCCCTGAATCTGAGTAAAGGCCCTGGGGTTCTGCGGACAAGGAACCCTGGCTGCCTGACCCCGAAATGGCCGCCTAATTCAGATGCCCGACCAGAAGCTGGCAACTTCAGTCCACCTGATCCATGGGAACTTTTTACCGAACTGCCTACCACCTACCCCTCCCCGCTCTAATCCTCTCCACTTTCCAGCTACTGACCTCTGCCCTCACCTGTCCTGGCCCTTAGTCCCCACCCTGTTAATCTGTGAATTTTCCCTTGTCATTTGAGATCTAGCTATTTTGTCTGATGTTATGTCTCTCCTTCTCTCCTCTCTCAATGTATTGAGACTGAACTATTTTGTCGAATGCCCAATGGAGCTACATGGTTTAGCTATAGGGGAGATGGGCTGAGGACTCCCTCCTTGGTCGTCACCTACCCAGTCGCCCTTTAGACAGACTTCATTTTGTCTCTCCTTGTTGTCTCTTCACCTATCCTCCCTTTCTCACCTTCCCTGCCCCCTCCCCTTTACGCTCCATTTATTTTGCCCTCCATGTTTCTTTGTATGTTTTCCCATTGAGACCTAGCTATTTGGCCAATGCCCGGTGGAGCTACCTGAGCCGGAATTTGGGCAGACTTTCCTTTCGTCTTTCTGCCGTATCTCCCTCCTACCCCTTTACCCTTATCCCCCTCCCCTCTACACTTCAATCATCTCGTCTTCTATGCTATTGTAATTGTTTGTCTAGCAACTGATGTAAATTGGAATTGATGTAATCTTGTAATGTAATTTTTGTGGAACCTCATGTAAAGCGCTCTGATAACTCCGGGTCTAGCCAGCACTATATAAAACTCTTAAAATGAATAAATAAATAATAGAGATACTATATGTATCATGTTATAATGCATCAAACAAATCTGATAGTATTCTATCAAATTCATGCCCAAATTTCATCGTGGTCATTAAGTCCAACAGTAGACATATGATAACTTTCTATCATACGTGCCTCTAAGCGGTTCAGGGTATTTTGCAATGCTTTTTTATTGGGTGCTTTCACCACCACCAAAACTGACCATTTCAATTCATTCTCATCATGTCCATATTCCATAGAGTGTTGGACCAGAGGGGCTCCTTGTGTCTTACAGCGTATAGCGGACTTATGCTGTAGTATTTTCATCTTGACAGCTTGCATAGTCTGCCCAATATATATCTTGCCACAAGGGCAGTTCACAGAGTATACTACATATTTAGTGTTGCAATTAGAAAAACTCAATTGTTTATGTTGCTTGTTGTTTATCGCAATAGTTTCGAATCACTTGTCTTTGGGCATGCTCTACAACTATTGCACCTGTAGTGCTCTATCACCGCTGGCAACTCCAGTAGACCTCTGAGGTCTGCAGGTGTAGGTTGATGGTGCGTTGATTTGACCCGATAGTTTCCCAAATTCCTCCCCCGTCGAAAGGTGAACAGGGGCTTCAGTGTATTCAGATGTTCTATTAACAGCAAATTCCCTAAAATGATTTGTTTTACTTTATTCCCTTTTTGGGTTAAAAGTGAGTACACATGTCAATTGTTCTGATTCTTTTTTGGTTTTAGGAGTAAGTAGGGTTTCCAATTGACTGTACCACACTCTTTTTAGTGCTCCCCGCACCAATTTTTATGGTTGTGGTTCATTTCTCTTGCAGAATCTTCGCATTTTTGAAATAATCACTTTTATAAGTACAAGTGTGGCGCACTCGCAAAAAATGCCTGTAGCGTAGATTGTCCTTGAGGTTATGCAGATGTCTAGAAGTGTATTCTAAAAGTGTATTCCGGTCTGTTGTTTTGGTATGCAAATCTACCTCTAGCCTGCCATATTTGTCAATGATTCACACATCTAAGAAGTTAATTCGTGTGTTACTAGATGTTTTAGTAAATTTAAGGTCAGTTGTCTGGGCACTCAGCCATAGATGAAATTGTTCCAGGTCTTCTTTTGTACCCTTCCATATCATAAACACATCATCGAGAAATTGAACCCCTTACAAAATGTGGTCTTTGTAAGGGGTTTGAGGTAATATAAATTTTATGGTCAGTTGTGTCCCCTATCGTAGACCCCACCGGCTCCATGTACGTGCTTTAAGTACATGTATGTTCCCTCCACTTCCAGCTATGAAGACGCAAATACATTTGCGTCCAACGTTAACATGTCCTCTTTCAGATCCACCATGAATGGGTCAGATATTCCGTTCCTAAGTGTGCCTTGCCAACGTCTTTATATGGTACACTTTCACGTTTTCTAGCTCTGGCGAGTTAGGCCCTGAATTCTGCCATCGAGCCTTTTTCTGACTTCTGTCTCTGAAAGCTGCAGTCTGCTGCTTCCTGACCCTTGACTTACTCCCTGCGCGGCGAGTGGTGCCTGGCTCGGCCTGCCTTGCCTGCCAAGACTGTATTCAACCTTCAAGTTATCTGCTCCGCTCCTCGAAAATACATTCCTGTCTAGTAGTTTACGAAAACATCCTTCCCAGCTGCAGAGCAAAGGGCCCGGCCTCACTGTCTCCATGCAAGTAATTCATAGCTTCCGTTACCATGGTAGGCCCATGGCCCCTCACATCTCATGTAGACACGTAGTCGCATATGCACGCACTAGCAGTCAGTATAGAATAGCCTCTGCCCGAGAGACCTTTCCTTCTAGATAATACAGTTCCTCAAACACAAGATATTAAATATGATTTGGGATTAGGTTGTTCTGACACCCCAGACTTCTGTCTCCTCATGTAGGGCTAAATGTCAAGTCCCCTTCACCCTCCAGTTCCACGTCAATCACACGTCATGCTGCTGCGCGCGCATCTCTGCCACATATTTCTGCTGACACTGCAGGACTCTCCTATGGATCCACCCACTTGTAATACGTTTCATGTGACGTTGTCTAGCACACACCTCCGTGTACGCCTTCATGCACGCCTTCTATTACGTACATATGTCCTTATCTCGTTTCTCTCAGCTGTTACGCCTCCTGCATATGTCTTTACTGTAATGCATTGACTACATATATGATAACCTGTCAATAAAGTATTGTCTATCCCTTCCTGAACCTTCGTGGTGATGGAACCCGATTGCCTGGTTCGAACCAATTCCTTTTTAAGGAATAAAACCCCTTTTAAAACCTCAAATACCACGGATTCTGTCTCTTATTTTTGACTGAGTTATTCTTATTGAACTTTACCGCATAAATTAAGTATAGGTAATTTAAATTTACCACAAAATTGGCGCCCGAATAGGGACCCCTCCCCCACCCCACGCGCCGGCGGTGCGTTGCAGGCCCGGTCCCCCGCCACAGCCGGACGGACAACTACGCGTACCCGCAGGATTTCCTGTATCTCCCTCAGGCCAACGGAGGTGACTGAGGCTGCGATCAACACCCAGACGAGGCGGTGAGGAGTGCGGAGGATCCCGACCAGAGCCTAGCTGAGAGAGCAAAGTCCGAGCTATTCAGAGGCCCACCAGGTTCCGAAGTTCCGAAGTATCTACGTCACGAGTCGAGTCGAGTCCAGTCCAGTCCGGTCCAGTCCAGTGTCGAGTTTCCGAGGCCTTCTGTTCCGTGCTTCCCGGTGAGTACCGTTGCTGGGGACGCATCTAGACGAGCGCATTAATTTGTGCCGGTCAAGACGGGTTTGGGTACACAGACCCGGTCTGCACTGTTTTAGCGGTGTATCTTTACTGTTTAGCAGTATATCTGGTCTGCACTGTTTTAACTGTGTATCTGTACTGTTTAGCAGTATATCGAGTATGTAGGTAGCTAGTTAAATGTGTTGATGTTGTGGTATGAGTGATTGTTCGATCTACATTATCGTGTTTACTGTATTAATTGTGTCCAAGTCCAAGTAAGTATCAAGTAATAAGGTTCAAGATGCCTTTATTCTCTAAACTAAGACAGATAAAAACTAGAAAAGGGATACTAGAGGAAGCTGTTCCCATTCCACCCAGGGACACTCCAGGGTACTTTATGTACCACAAACATGGCCTAGATGCCGTATTATATCTCGATTTGTGGGTGGATTACACCAAAGATTTAGCAGAGAATCAGAGATGGCCCGCTGCTGGGACATGGGATGCCGATTGCATCATGAGAGTAGAAGAAGCTTTATGGAAAAAGAAAGCCAGACAGTCACAGAAAGATGCCATTGAATTATGGCGTAAAGAATCGCATAGATGCACAGAGAAAGCACTCAGAAAAGCAGAGAAAAGTAGAGAGGATTCAGACAAAGCCCGAGAAAACGTATTAGTTGAGGAAGGTATACGAGTAAAAGCAGAACAAGTAGACCGACAACGAAACACTCTTATGAATGGTATGTATCCTCTCCTGGCCGAGGGTTTACCTAAGGGCAACCCGGAAGTACCAAAAGACCAGCCACAACCCATTGCCACAACACAAAACACGACACAACAGATGTACCAGTATGCACAAAATGACTATCCCGATTATCAGCGATACACATGAAACAGCCTAGAGAGGGAAGTTGGCTTGCCTCTTATTGAGGTTCCTGTAGATCAAGAAGGTCCTTATGTACATAGTCAAGTATTAGGGAAAGACAGAAAGTTTTTAATTGATACAGGGGCAAGCAGGACAACTATAAGTCACGACGAGGTTCCAGGGGCACCCCTCTCAGGCTCACAGAATGTTTCCCTTGGATTTTCAGGAAAGCCTATTATTAATGAAGTATCACAACCACTTCCCCTTGCAGTTGGTCCATTGACACGTACTACAGATTTATTACTAACGAAATCATGTCCAGAAAACTTGTTAGGTATAAAGACATTGAAAGCTCTAGGAGCTGTCATTTGCTGTTCTCCGGAAGGAGTAAGACTGTTTTTACGTGACTTTAAAGGTCACTATGTGTTGAGAGATATTGATCCCAGATTACAGAATGTTCCTGCACATTTATGGGCACAAGGCCCCACTGATGTAGGTTGTATGCACATTACACCATATCGAGTCACGCTCAGACCAGGAGTAGTCTTACCACGAATCCGACAATACAAGTTACCTCCAGATGCTGTAGCGGCTTTACTGAAAATCATTGATGAACTCATTGCACAAGGAGTGGTTGTAGAAACAGACTCCAATGTATGTAACTCCCCCATCATTCCAATTCTTAAACGTACTGATCCAAATGCACCTCCTGTTTATCGATTAGTTATCGATTTGCGCGAATTAAATAAATGCATTGTACCACAATATCCTGTGGTCCCAGATATCTCGTCTCTATTGACTGCGATTGATTCCGAAGCGACGTTCTTTACTGTAATTGACCTGAAGAACGCCTTCTTTAGTGTCCCCATTGACCCGGAAAGCCAATACCTTTTCGGATTCTGTTTAAATGGACGAAGCTTCAAATTTGCACGCGCACCTCAAGGATTCACAGAAAGCCCCAGCATCTATAGCCAAGCACTGAAAAGACAACTAGACAGTATACACATGCCTGATAACACTGCCCTGTTACAGTACGTCGATGATCTATTGATCACCGCCCGCAGCGAACCTGAATGTGAGCAAGCGTCACTGACGGTTTTGCATTTCCTGGCTGACAAGGGACACAAGGTGTCCCCTTCGAAGCTGCAATTCTGTGTTCAGCAAGTTGTTTACCTTGGGCACTTGCTGTCCAAAGGGGGGAGACAGCTAACACCTGACCGCATTCAGTTAATTGTACACATGTCACAGCCCAAGACACAAAAGGAGGTACGAGCCTTTATAGGCCTCACTTCTTACTGTAGACAATGGATCCCTCAGTATGCATTCCTAGCGAAACCACTCATACAGTTGACAACCCAGGAGGCAGCGTCTTCGACTGCCCTCCCTTGGACTCAGGAACATACACAAGCTTTTGACGACTTAAAGAAAGCCTTATGTCTAGCACCAGTTTTAGCGACACCATGTTACAGCAAGCCTTTTACACTTTTTGTCACAGAACGTGAAGGTACTGCATTGTCAGTGCTGACCCAAGAACAAGCAGGTTCACACAAACCGTGTGCTTATTTTTCTAGTACATTGGATCCGGTAGCCCAGGCTCTGCCTGCGTGCTTGAAATCAGTAGCAGCAACAGCTCTAGCAATCAGACAAAGTGATTCCATAGTGTTAGGACATCAATTGACAGTACAAGTTCCACACTCCGTGGAAGTTCTTTTAAATCGAACACAGACCCAGCACTTGACTATAGCACGACTGACAGGTTATGAATTGACATTGTTTCAGCCACACATAGAAATCAGATGTTGCAACATATTAAACCCTGCTACACTTTTGCCATTAAATGAGACAGACCCATTGGCACATGATTGTATTGAAGTTATTACTATTACGACGAAACCTAGACAAGACTTGACAGACACTCCATTACCAGATCCAGACCTGACACTTTATGTGGATGGTTCATGCATGAGAACAAGTACAGGAGAATAAGTGGCCGCTTACGCAGTCACGACAGAAACTGAAGTCATAGAAACAAATTGTATTGACACCCTGTCAGCTCAAGCAGCCGAGCTCATCGCTCTGACTCAAGCCTGTATTCAAGCTAAGAACAAGAGAGTTAACATATACACAGATTCACGTTATGCATTCGGAGTCGTACACGACTTCGGTGTCCTGTGGCGAGAGAGAGGTTATCTGACTTCTCACGGTGCCAAAATTCAACACGGTCCCCTCATTCAAACTCTGTTAGATGCAATACATCTGCCTATAGCGATATCGATCATGAAGTGCAAGGCACATACCAAAGTCACTGATATCATTTCCCAGCAGACCGACCTGGCAGACCGAACAGCCAAGCATACAGCTCAGACTCAGACTCACGCAACTGACTTGACAAAGACAATAGTCCAGACACCGACACATTGCATGACAGTTAGGGATCCCGCCCTAGATGTAATTGACATACAGACACATGCTACACCAGACGAAATCAAGAAATGGACTGAACTAGGAGGGATCCAGACAGATCAAGGATGGATGACGAAGGGAAAATCTACATGGTTTCTCCCTGACTCTATGGTCCAAGTAATCATTAACACAGTACATAGTCCTGCACATTTAGGAGAAAAAGCCATGTTAGACAGTATTCAAAACATCTGGTTCAATAAGCATTTACGAGCAGCAGCCAAACAGAAAGTGCGTACTTGCATGATTTGTTGTCAGTTCAACCCAGGTAAAAGCATTCCCGTAGAGCAAGGTGGATTTCATCCTCCCGATCACCCTTTTGAAGACCTCCAGATGGATTATATCCAGATGGAACGTTGTCGAGGATTCAAATATGTCCTCGTAGTTGTATGTGCACTCTCCCGTTGGACAGAGGCATATCCAGTCCCAGACCGACCAGCTGGTTCGTGAATTCTTCCCCAGATATGGTTTGCCCCGCATCATATACTCCGATAACGGTCAGCCATTCTCGTCCGAATTAATGAAGCAGGTATCTCTCCTGCTCGGCTACCAGTGGAAGTTCCATTGTGTCCGACATCCCGAGGCAGCAGGCCTCGTGGAGCGTCATAATCAGACTCTGAAAATTCGCCTTGCCAAGATCTGTAGAGAGAAAGGAGTCGACTGGATAGTAGCTTTGCCAGTCGCACTCTTTTACATAAGAATGGTCGCACACTCCAGAACAGGGCTATCCCCGTACGAGGTGGTCTTTGGTAGGCCGCCGAATATGTGGGGGACGCCTCTGCCTAGAAAAATCACTGATGTTGACTGTATTATGCTGACCGATTACCTTGCCTCCTTGATGTCTGCACTACAATCTTGTCGTTCACAGGTAGCTGCAGCCTTTCCCGACAACACCGAGGTGAAGCCCCATGAAGTGGTTCCGGGAGAATACGTCTTCATAAGGAATTTCGACCGAAGAAGTCCGCTGGAGCCCCGTTGGCAAGCACCAAGACTAGTACTTCTAACAACAAGGACAGCCGTGAAAGTGGAGGGCCGCAAGGGCTGGCTCCACTCGAGTCATATCAAAAAGTTTCATGGACTGCCTCCAGATTTGAACTCTCAGCCCGGCCCTCCTCCACAGACTGACTCAAAACTCCCCCTGGTCGAGAAAACTTCTTCCCAGGAATACAGACTGAAATTGAGGTCTAGCAAGTCAGACAGTTTAATCGTTTAAGTCCTCCCCTAGGTGAATCGGTTAGACGAGTTTCTGACATGTATCCCTTAGACCCCAATAGAGAGAGAGATAGACAGAAACAGCTCAAGAAACGTGAATATTGTAAATCTCTTCGCAGCCACTGCATCGTGACACTATTGATTATGTTTTTTCTAAGTCTTCTGATTATTGCTGCAAGTATACTGTTGCATATGTATTACCCTATTTTCAAGTGTGCACATTCTCCCTTCAATGTCACTGCCGAGCACTCTTTCAGTGAACTGCCCCCGCATGAATTGTCTTACCGACTTGCGCTGCGCAACAACACATTCATTAGTATGTTACATCATTCCCATCAGACCAGCAATGCTACAAATTGTTGGATATGTGGCCGACTCCCTCCCTATCAGAAATACAAGGGAGTTCTGCCCCTCTTCCCGTACCCGTTTACACACAATGGTTCCTGTGGGGCATGGTTTAGTTTAATAAACTCTCTAGATTCCAATTCCGTAGTTTACCAGGGCAACTGGGTATGGGGAAATCTGAACACAGTTCTGCATAAAGTATGTTTCCCTGACAAGGAGGGTCTACCAAAAAGAACAGGAACTGATTTAGAAAATGAAGTATATGGATTAGGTAACTTTACACTTAACCTCATGATTCTGAATGTTGAATCCGAATCCGAACCAGTCTTGCCCGCTATGTCCGTATTACCAGTCAAAGGTGAATTATGTGTCAGAAAGAATGGTTCAGTACACCTGGGTCATAGTAAATGTACTACTGTGATCGAATTCAGTGATAAGGGCAAGTCTACATTTAAAGCTTCACGTCATTCCTACTTCGTTTGTGGTCATCCCGCATATATACGCTTACCTCTAGATTGGGATGGCACCTGTTACATTGCATTCCTTCTGCCACCTGTTTTTCTAGCCCCTCCTGATTATCATAGGAACACCCATTCAAGTACACAATAGACCACAGAGAGATCTCCCGATTGTCGACTACACTGAAACGGCATGGGAACAATATACAGACTTCAATAAAGGTTTCTTTCCCTACTTAGGTGCTGTCTTTAATAGTAAACTGATACGTACACTAACCAGAACCCTCGAAGCAGTAGTGAATGAAACTACTTCCGCCCTAGGTAACTTAACAGAGGAGCAGTCTGCTATGCGGATTGTTGTCCTTCAAATTCGTCTCGTCCTTGACGTCATCCTGGCCGATAGGGGCGGAGCCTGTAGAGTCATCGGGTCGAGCTGCTGTATTTTCATTCCAGAAAATGCGCCATCAGTACATAGAGCCATCACTCGTCTTCACAAGATTGCAAGTCTGATACACCAGAATCCAGGCACCTGGACTTGGTCCGGTTGGTTCTGGACCACGTTGTCAGCCTGGGGATGGAAAATCCTATCCTTCTTAGGTATTGGCCTTCTCATAGTATTCAGTTGTTGCCTATGTCTGCAATGTGGGCCAGCGATTTGCGGCTTGTGCGCCACATCATGTATTCCTCATTCAAGTCCTCATTCAAAACGTCGTAAGAAGAAAAAAGAGCAAATGATGTTACATGAACAGATTGATAGGTTAATGAGGATTGATATATCATGAAGGGTCCGTAGGGGACAAGGAGGGAATGAGGTAATATAAATTTTATGGTCAGTTGTGTCCCCTATCGTAGACCCCACCGGCTCCATGTACGTGCTTTAAGTACATGTATGTTCCCTCCACTTCCAGCTATGAAGACGCAAATACATTTGCGTCCAACGTTAACATGTCCTCTTTCAGATCCACCATGAATGGGTCAGATATTTCGTTCCTAAGTGTGCCTTGCCAACGTCTTTATATGGTACACTTTCACGTTTTCTAGCTCTGGCGAGTTAGGCCCTGAATTCTGCCATCGAGCCTTTTTCTGACTTCTGTCTCTGAAAGCTGCAGTCTGCTGCTTCCTGACCCTTGACTTACTCCCTGCGCGGTGAGTGGTGCCTGGCTCGGCCTGCCTTGCCTGCCAAGACTGTATTCAACCTTCAAGTTATCTGCTCCGCTCCTCGAAAATACATTCCTGTCTAGTAGTTTACGAAAACATCCTTCCCAGCTGCAGAGCAAAGGGCCCGGCCTCACTGTCTCCATGCAAGTAATTCATAGCTTCCGTTACCATGGTAGGCCCATGGCCCCTCACATCTCATGTAGACACGTAGTCGCATATGCACGCACTAGCAGTCAGTATAGAATAGCCTCTGCCCGAGAGACCTTTCCTTCTAGATAATACAGTTCCTCAAACACAAGATATTAGATATGATTTGGGATTAGGTTGTTCTGACACCCCAGACTTCTGTCTCCTCATGTAGGGCTAAATGTCAAGTCCCCTTCACCCTCCAGTTCCACGTCAATCACACGTCATGCTGCTGCGCGCGCATCTCTGCCACATATTTCTGCTGACACTGCAGGATTCTCCTATGGATCCACCCACTTGTAATACGTTTCATGTGACGTTGTCTAGCACACACCTCCGTGTACGCCTTCATGCACGCCTTCTATTACGTACATATGTCCTTATCTCGTTTCTCTCAGCTGTTACGCCTCCTGCATATGTCTTTACTGTAATGCATTGACTATATATATGATAACCTGTCAATAAAGTATTGTCTATCCCTTCCTGAACCTTCGTGGTGATGGAACCCGATTGCCTGGTTCGAACCAATTCCTTTTTAAGGAATAAAACCTCAAATACCACGGATTCTGTCTCTTATTTTTGACTGAGTTATTCTTATTGAACTTTACCGCATAAATTAAGTATAGGTAATTTAAATTTACCACAGGTTGCTTCATCGAAAATGTATCTCATTTCGAAATGGCCCATCACCAAATTCGCTATTTCGGGGGCGAAGCAGCAGCCCATCCCTACTCCCTTGACTTGTAAAAACAAATCTTTCTTGAAGGCAAAGAAATTATTTTTCAAACAAATACGAGCCAAAGATTATAAAAACTCAGTCAGAACCTGATGGGGCCTTGGTCTTTTATCAAGCACCATGGTCATGACCACTAATGCTTCATCTTGAGAAATGTTCTTATATAGATTCTCAATGTCGAAAGAAACCAGCAATTGTTGGCTTCCATAAGATTGTATCTCTAACGTATGGCTTTGTTTAAGCTACAAAAGTCTTCAAAAATATGTCAATATACTTAGCCAAAGGCTCCAAGACTGATCCCCAGGCTGCAAGATTTGGCCTACCTAGAGGTTGGGAAGCATCTTTATACACCTTCAGAAGTACATATATATTTGGTATCTTCTGTTCAGTAAAGTTCAAGTATTCATGTTCGTTTTTACACAAATATTCCAACTACATGGCCTCTTTAGTTAGATGTAATATTTTGGCTTTTAATCTGGCAGTAGGATTATCTGTAATGGGGTGATAGTGTTCCCTATTGCTCAATTGACACATGATTTCATTGTCATATTTCTCACTGTCCAATAGGACTATACCTCCACCCTTATCAGCCTGTTTAATGACCGTAAGGGGATTATTAGCTAATTCTTTTAAAGCCATTTGTTCTTGTTTTGAGAAATTGGATCTATATGTAATTTGTTTAGTGTTGAGCTGGTCTATTTCATGTAATATCTGATCTACAAAGACCAAGACCTCATCAGGCATAGCCACACGTTGAGGACAACAGGTGGATTTTTTCTTTAGACCACTGATATTTCTTTCAAAACTGTCACTATACGCTGAAAAAATCTTGAGCCTGATTTTTCATATAAATTGAAGGACTTCAGTATTAGTGTCTACCGGATCTTGCACTGTCGCAGGAACAAACGATAAACCTTTTTGAAGTATTTTTATTTCCAAATCAGTTAAACTGTATTTCGATAAATTATACACTGGCATCAAATCCGTAGTAGTATGATTGTTACAACTCTCACTCTGATCTACCGCCTGTATACTTTGTGTTGTGTCCTGAAGTAACCCTGTTCCTGATTCTGTTGCACAGGTGTCTGCCATCCCCCCTGAAGCCACGGCCCCTGTTCCCGCCTCCGTCCAAAAAAGGGGGTTGGGCCCTTGGGTATTCGTAATAAGGTTGGTATGTTGGGTGTGGTAGAAAAAATGGGCCGGCTCCCTGATCTCAATCCGAAGACGAGTCTGAGAAGGTCAAAAATTTGGTCCGTAATCTCCCTCTGTATTGTAAGTTTAAACTGCTAGGGTTATTATGCTTGAAAAAATATTCCTTCAAGTAGGGATACACCCATTCCAATTTAAAATTCTTGATGTCTTGCAAAACTTTAGAAGTCTTTAAATTCACGGTATGTGTCTTGAAATCTACCAGTGTTTGTTCTATACTTTCCAGTAGGAATTTTGCATGTACTATAGCGGTATCACCCCCAATTTCCTCCTCTAGTTTCTTAATTTCTTTAAGTTCCTCCTCGCTGATTTGTAGAGCCGTCTGGATAGATAGAACAATCCAGTCACGGGAGCACTTTGTTCCGACTTCACTAAATTCTACCAAGTATGCCTTGTCATTTACAAATATTACCGGAATATTTTTAACCTGCAGCTACAGTATTTGACTTAAGATATTCCAAAAGAACTTGGGCGTGCAATTGAGTTCTTGTATTCTTTTTTCTAAGTTGTATAAGTCGCTCTCCCTCATCTGAATTAAGGTTACTTGTCCTTGGGGTCTCTCCGTCCAATGACGGGATCTGTTTCAATTTGTTTATCTCTCCTTCAGAGTGACTCACCACATACGGTTCTCACATTCTCTACAGTCCAATAAGTGTACATACAATATACAACAATACAACCAATCAATCTTCAAAAACAATATATTTCAAAGACAAGGCACCATAGCCTATGGAACTGATACAATATTTTAGGTAGATCATCAGTAATGTACAATTTACACTTTGTGATGTGTGAGGTGTTTTTTTCATAAAATTCTACATTACTGATGATCTATAGAAAATATTGTATCAGCACCACTGAGAAAACCCCTACTTACTCCTAAAACCAAACCAGAATCAGAACAATTTACATTTGTACTCACTTTTAACAAAAGAGTGTAGCTTCTAACAAGAAGAGTTAGCATTAAGCATGGGCGAATTTTGCGAATCTGGCGTTCGCGAATTTGCGGATTTGCGAGTTCGCAATCCTCAACATCCGCAAATTCTCGCGATTTTTTTTTTTTTGTGTTCGCAAGGATTTCTGCCAGTTCGCGAGGGTTTTGTACCAGTTCGCAATTGCGAACTTACATGTCGGCTCGCAACGGTCGCGATTATGTTGTTTCTACGTCTGGTTCATCATCACAGGTTCCCAGCACCCTCTGTTTCACCACTGCCACCCTCTTTTTCACCCATGCCACCCTCTGGTACATCAATGCCACCCTCTGGTTCATCATCACTGTAGATTATGGGGGGAAAAAGCAAGCACACCTGCCCTGCTTCAACTGACATGAATTAATTTGGGGTTGATTTATTAATGTGTCACGGTTTTAAAATTCCAGTCTGCACCTGCTTCCTTATCTGTAATTTGCTTTCTGTTGCAGTGCAATTTTTTTTCCAGGATCTTTGTGGCCTACTTGTAACTATTCTATGATCCGGCTGTGAGGGTCAGAGCAGGGTCATACAATTGTTGCAACTAGCAACTGAACTCTGGAGGGGCCTCAGTCAGGAAGCACTACAGGGAATAGTTACTAATGATGAATTTGAACTTTTGCACCCGCTGCTGAGTGATTTAAGTTTAGCAAAACTAGTTTTTCTGCAGAACAGCAAATGTAATGCTAACAAGCTTACTTGTGAAAGTTTATTTCTAATCCAAAAGTGATCCAAAGAAAGTCAAAAGGCCTCAAATCCAAAAAAGGGCAGGCAAATGTCAACCTGAGGAGTTATTCTGATAAAAATCATCATTTTCAGAAGGTCTATGCTGCTTGCTAGCGGATTTCTGGTGCAGAATTGCAAATATTGTAATTTCGCGAGTGCGAGATTGTTGCTGCCCGCCGCACCTACATGTTCGCAATTGGGAACTTACACCGCACGCCGCAAAATTGTATCACCAAGAAAAAAAAATTGCTGCGTGCGAATTTGCGGATTTTCGGTAAATTCGCGAGCGGATTGCGAATTTACCAAAAATCCGCAAAATCCGCGAGTGGAACGGATTTTCCGCCCATGCTTAGCGAGCATAAAGAATGTTTTTAGATACTTTTAGAAGGCCCTCACTCACCAACCTAGTTGGTGGTATGCTTCATCATCCTACCTCACCGGGAGAAGCCGAGTGCCTCCCCGGTGTGCTGCAACGCCAGAGTTACTGCGGAGCTGGAATTTGTGGTGATAAGTGCTGGTGTAATAAGGTGTTTTAAAAAATGCCTGGACAGTGTAAAAAAAAAAGTTTATTAAATGGCCAATCAGACACACTAAGAACAGAGTGTGGGAAAGAAGGGCTGAATAAATTGTTCAACTATTTCTTTTGGGGTGGGGATTACATGTTTTTGCCCTGGTGGTAAATTTTACCTGGCATTCATCAGGACAAAAAGGACTAAACCTCGGCGGTATGGGCGTGCTAAGGCCCATCCTGACCTAACCAACGTGTGATAAAAACCACGTTGTAATGGCTGTTCCCCATAGTCAGGAGCACCAAGGACTATGACTTGTTCTGCCTCCACCAGAAAATTGAGAGCACCTGCACCTCATCATCCAGGTGAGGGGTTCTACACCATATGGCCACAGGAACCACCAATTTGGACAATAACCATACACTAATCACACAGGAGAAGCCACAGAGGGCCTCTGGTCACTTCGGCAGCACAACCGCGAGTGAGAAACTCTGCACTCACTTAGTGCTGCTACCGGAGCTGTGTGCGTCAACTCACCTGACTATGAGCAACCGTGGACTGGGTGCACTCTAGAACGCCAAATGTTTTACACCTGCTGGTGCAGGTAAGACTTGTTTCAGGCTTGGAAACTCCAGTGGAACCTGTTCCTAAATTAGTGCGGCAGCACTGAAACACTATTGACTTTAAGGTATTGTCATAGTAGACTACTCATAGTAGACTACTGAGACTCAGACTACTTGTGGAGCACACCCTTGATGTTATCAGTAGTGGAAGGGGAATAACCCTGATTGCTAACACAAGGAGGTGAGTGGGATAGGGATCCCCGAAGATTCACTAAAGCCCTGACCTTTGGTGAGGACTGTGTAATTCTTCGTCAATGTCAAATTGTGGATAGCATTAAAAAACAAAATAATTCTTTTTTAATAAAAATTAGTATTTGCCTCAGCAATAATTTATTGCTTTTACTGCACGTACTTTGAGTTGTGAGCCTGTGTTCATTATTCTCTATCTACCTCTCCCCCAAGGGAGCCTCGGACTGCTCAGACCATGCCTACCCTGAGGGTCAAGGGTAGATGGGGTATCAGGTAGAGTTGGTCAGAGTCCATGGTAAGTCGGAGCCCAGGACATCAGGAATAAACAGCCTCAAGCCCCACAATTGGGCATAATAGCCTAAGGGGTTCTTATAGTCACCATCTGATGTTAGAAGCAAGGAAAGCATTTTCATGTATAACCAAAAATCCCCAAGCGAAATAAAGGGCTGTTTCTCACCTTCTGTTTCTTCTTTGAATTTGCTCTGGCAGTAGTCAATATAATGAGCACTGCAGACTGATTCTTTACTTTCCTTCATCTAGTAAACACTGTATTCTTCTTGGGCTCATAGAACCCTCTGGGTTGAGTCTTTCTTCACATTGTTCTGTCACCCACCTGTGGCCATCCTTTAGCTATAGTTTCAATAATTTCATATTTATCTTTCATAAACCCCTGACATCACTAAAAAGCAATGGAGCACTGCACAAAAAGGGTAAACTTTTACAAGATACGTGACCATGACAACTGAGGGTGTTTATGGACGGTGAGGGAAGTAATGAAGCGGAGGGATAGTCAGAAAGCACGAAAGTGTGGCAAGATACTGAGCAAAGAAAAGTTATGTTATTTGCTTTTTAGTAGTGGAGGATAACATGTTTCTTTCTGGTCTGGACTAGGGTAATGTTCAATTTTTGGGATGCATATCTGTAGAAAGCATGCTATTTGTGTTTCTCTTCTGAAATGTCTTGTTTCCAATATTACATGTGGGTGCTGTCAATGCAGATGATGATTTCTGATCCATTTAAGGAATGGTATTTGTATGGATGTCTTTGTAACCGGTCCCAGGATGCTTCTTGCCAGTCCAGGGAGGACTTGACTTGGCAGTTCGGGCTGGACTGTTCCAACAAGGAACAGGGTCAAGACTGATTTGCATATGGCTGGGTCCAAACTGGGGTGGTGTGGTGAGCAAAAGAATGATGGATTAAAGCAAGATTCTTAAAGTCAATAAAAAGTTGGCCTTTCTTGACCATAGTATATTTAGCAACGAACATAGTCAAATTGAGGCCTTTGCCTTTTCTAAAGCCATGCTGTGCTATGGTTGAGGGTTTTCGTTCCTCTACCCATTCCTCTAATCTATTGAGTGGTAAATGTCCGATCATATGTCCTGTGATGTCAAGCACTGAGATTGGGCTACCGTTTTTCGGGTTTGCCTTTGTCCCCTTTATAGGTCTCACCTGGCGTTGAAGCGCGCATGCCCTGCTCGCTCTGCGAGGGCTTCTTGGAATTAATATGCTTTGAGAAGCCTTCATAAGCAGCCTTGAAGCCCCGCCCATCTTTTTCATTCGCTAGAGTTATCCTCCATGGTAAACACTGCCTCACGATTGAAAAGGAGGCTCCTTAGTCCCTCCTTGTTACCACCTGTCCACTTTTTGCTCAGCCGACCCGGACTGGATCGTGTACTTGTGGAGTTACACGCTCTCCTTTATAAGTCTGGAAGCACTCTTTCTTTGTCATTTTGAGCACGAGCCGCTTTGGCCGCACTTGTTTTAATGTGCCTTATTTTTCAAGTGCTTGTTTAGTTTTGAGCGCGGGCCGCCTTAGCAGTGCTTGTTTTAATGTGCCTTGTTTACTTTATTCCGGAGCGCCGCTGGCCACCTCGGCCACACTTGTTTTAATGTGCCTTCAATTTTCACTATTCTCCATGCTGCGGCTTCTCACTCAATGGCACTGCTCATTTCCCCATTTTCCTCATCTTTGCTGAGGAAGGGGGGACTGGAAAGCAATTATTGTTTGCTGATGCACTACAGCAAGACCGCACATGTCAGTCACCATGCATGCACGTGTGGCCTTTCTGTTTTAACTTTTAATTCACTTTTCAGAGACCGCAGACACCACTGTTCGACCTGAAAAAAGCAGCACAGCGTAAGGTCCCGGGAGCGCGGGCCACCTCGGCTGCACTTGTTCATGTATTATATGATCCCCAAATGAACACAGGCATTTTATTTAATAGGCTGAATAGGTTTTTCCTAGAGTGAGCTTGTGACTGACCCCTATTTAGTCTGCATGTTTCAAAAAGAGTTGCAGAACCAACTGAGCTTTCGTGCCATTGGAGACAGACTCCATTGAAAGTGAGGAATGTTCAAGGGCGCAGGGCTGACAATCCGTGTCCTGGTCATTTTGCATGTTTCATTAATTGAGCAAATCAAATCCGATCGCCCCAAAACCCTTATTTTTAGATGGACAATGTTCACAGAAGTGCGTATTTTTCAAACCTTTTCCCATGAGTTTTATTGCTTGCTTGTTTTTTTTTTGCTTTCCCTCGGCTCGTGAGCTTGGGCTCAGTTAGGAATTGTTGAGCATCCCTCATTTTGTTTCCTTTCGCCATCATTTTAGTGATGATCGTCATGTATTTACATTCTATTTTTATATTTTTGTGACTTTCGTTATGTATTTATAATATATGTTTTTAAGGCACATTTTTACCGATGAGGAGACTCAAACTCCGTTTCTCAGGTCCGCAGTCAGCAGCTCTGGAGGTTACGGCGCAGCCTCTGTTCTGCTAGGTATAGGCGTCAGGGTATTTGGCTGCAACGTCCAGTTTTTTTCCTCCAGTGAAGCGAGCTGCCTGCTACCTCTGGACTGGGACTGTCCCCTCGTCTCCATTATCACTCTTCAGTGGTGGGGGGAACTGGAATGACTGTCTTTGTGCTCTTTGGCATGGATTAGTGAGGTTAGTGTGTAAAAAAAGTTATTTTTACTCCCGTCACCCTTGCTTTTCCAAACCATATTGTAACCTTGCACTTTGACTTCAGCTCCAAGAAAGGAGTTGTCAGTCTGCCCGGTGGCTTTCCAAGTGGCAATGTGAGCTTTTGCTCAGTGACTGTAATCCGGCAAACCCCAGATTGCAGACCATGTTATCATGTTTTCTACCGTTTGCATTCCTTTGGTCCGCATTTTAGGGGGTAGCAGGCATTTAACTGCCAGGCAGGATTAACATGCGACTCCCCTGGGCAGGTATCAGATGAATTTCTGACCAGGGCCGGACTGGCAGGCCCGGCCCGTGCAGGGCGTTATACCGGGGCAGTGATGTCAGGCGGGGGAGGGGCAGGGTGGAGGGTTTTAAAATGCGGAATATGGACCATTACAGGTAAGTAACGAAAAAAATAAATAAAACGAATGTCATTGCCCGCGCTGCATCGCCAAATGCAAATGGGAGGAAGGGAGCTGGGGAGGTGGAGATTAGGAAAGCGGCAAGAGGGGTACACAAAGTGTCACTACTACTCATCCCACCCCACACAGCTATTTGTTTATGGAAGTGTAGAGAGAAGAAAGGTGATTTCCAGTACATGTCAAGGGAGAACCTGCATTGGTCTTGAAAGCAGGCACCCTTCTCATCACTGACTTGCTAACAATGCTGATAACCACATTTACTTTACTCAGGCATGGTGACGTGCAAAGTCTTGCACCGACTCAGGGAAAACACACTCCAGACAGGCTAAGATCGAAAATTAAACGTAAGTCGGTAGTGCAACTTCATTTTTCCCAATAACTACAAGTTGTTTTGTAGTGGTCTTAGTATTTACATTGACAGCGTTAAAAGTGAAAACGTTTCCGCTTTTCTCCTTAAATACAACACATGGGTGAAAAATGCACAATGTACTGTACCGAGTAGACAGCACTGCTCTACAACATAGCTTAAAGACATTGGCAGAGGCAATAGCTCAGGCTAAACACGTATAAGGTCCCAAAGGTGAGGCCTATTGGCTATGCCAATGCTTGTTATATATAGTTATGATTATTGATTGCTTCCACATTTTAGGTGGGCCAGTCTTTATGATAGAATTAAACATATTTGTCAATAGGGAGCCCCATAAATCCTGCAGCTCAAAAAAGCGGTCTATAGGAACTCCATCTGGACCAGGGGCTTCATGGTGCTAAACTGGCTAATGCTCACTTTATTTCTGTTATCTAAACTTCTAGGTGAGGCTTATGTTTCTCTAGGGCATAACTTTCAATACCGGTTGGGGTCTCTAGAGACTTTTGAAAAATGCTTTGAAAATATGGCACCTAACCCGCTTCCTTTGTATGAACAGCTAGCAAGGGGTTTATGGCTTCTTGCAAAAACGGGGCCTTTACAATTTTCCAAAATCCTCTACTGTCCTTACTCTGAGCAGCCTTCCTACCTTAGTTTACTTATCCTGAGCTCTCTCACCTCCTTGTATTTAACTATTAGGCTCCGTACCAAGGAGATGTCTCTGGGAACCATGCATATGCCCTTATGCATGTTTTACAATGCCTTATTGCATGTTGTGTCAGACTATCTTTCTGGCTGGGGCTTTTTATTTGAGTATGAGCGTGTCAAATGATCTCTGATTTCTGCTAATGCCTTCAAAAAGGCTACAGTTGCCTGCCTTGGTATAGCACTAGGATCTAAACAGATGTAATAGCTGCCTGTTTCTGTGTGAGTACCATTGGAAGATTTACTTTAGCCACTTATTCCCATTTTAATAAATGCCATTTTTTTTCTGGCTAAAAGCAGCTTAGGAGCTGATCCAGCGCTCCTGTAGAAAAACTGTCTCACAAACGCTACCTATCACCTCAATACTCACCATTAATTATGAAACTCTTAAACAGGCCCATAACACCAATGAGACAATTTTGAGCAACAGAATCTAGTGGTATGATTTATGAAACTATTCTCATGATATTTACAATACTATTTACAACTGCAGTTTGTCATCTTTTACCATGGTTTAAAGCATTTGTCATTTATTAAATCAGACCACTTAAGGTGATTGGATCAACTGATAGTAACTAGACCATGAATCAACAAGACCAGCTTCTCTTTTCAAATCTAATTTTTATTAACTTTATTCTTCAAAAGGAAAGAGCATTTACGTTTTAGAATCTTTATTTTATAAGCAAATAAGAAAGCAGCATTTTATTAGGAAATGAATTAATTAACTGACATATTTAAAGCAAGCACCAACAACAAGAGAGAAAGGGTCAAAAGGTCACTCTCGTACCCCTTAGGACTAATATATCTAAACAACAGAAGAGTACCATATACAGAAATACTAAATGAAAGAACAAAGTGGGAGGAAAAGCATAACTTAGTGAAAAGAAAAACACTCAGGCACCAACTAGATATGTTGGTTGCCAGTTGTCTTCATTGGGTCCTTCTTTGTGAAAACGTAAAATACTACGTAGTCAGAAAATACAGTGCTCAGATAAAAAGAGTATGGACTACTCCCCAGAAAAAAATATTTAATATAAGGGTAGTTCTAACTCTATTAAAACAAATGTGGAAAGACGGACATATACAAGGTTGAGTTAATTTGAACCTAATGTCCTTAAAAGGTCGACATGTTTCTTGCGAGAGCCTAAAGTCAGCCCAGCATTCCTCAGGACCAAAACAACCCTGGCCTCATGTTCAGCGCTCACTGTGGCGCCAAAATCATACAAGGTGGGGTGAAACAGATATTTAAAGAATAAAAATCATAAACTTATCTGTAAATTTATTAGCGCAAACTTCCACGTAAACATTGTCACAGTTGCATGTTGATCAATCTAGAAAGATATGGTAAGTTTTGCATGTTAATATTTAGCAATTTCATTAATAACTATCAATGGCCTCACTTTAAAGAAAATGACTTAAAAGCAAGTAGCTATGCATTGCAACACCCACCCACTTTCACAGTTAATGGAGATTCCATTGGATTAACCTCCATTGGTTAAATCGCTACACTATTAGTGATAGTCGACTCGAAACGCTAAATATATTATTCAGAGTCCTTTCAGGTCTATATTAATCATGTTATGACAAAAGTTATTTATAAGCCCGCCGTCAATTTCAATGGCAGGGGGCTGGAAACTTTTCTTCAAAAAAACGTGCCCATTAAAACATTATCTGTACTTGGAAAACTCAAAACGCCATAAAAGAGGAGGTAGCGATTTAACCAATGGAGGTTAATCCAATGGAATCTCCATTAACTGTGAAAGTGGGTGGGTGTTGCAATGCATAGCTACTTGCTTTTAAGTCATTTTCTTTAAAGTGAGGCCATTGATAGTTATTAATGAAATTGCTAAATATTAACATGCAAAACTTACCATATCTTTCTAGATTGATCAACATGCAACTGTGACAATGTTTACGTGGAAGTTTGCGCTAATAAACTTACAGATAAGTTTATGATTTTTATTCTTTAAATATCTGTTTCACCCCACCTTGTATGATTTTGGCGCCACAGTGAGCGCTGAACATGAGGCCAGGGTTGTTTTGGTCCTGAGGAATGCTGGGCTGACTTTAGGCTCTCGCAAGAAACATGTCGACCTTTTAAGGACATTAGGTTCAAATTAACTCAACCTTGTATATGTCCTTCTTTCCACATTTGTTTTTAATAGAGTCAGAACTACCCTTATATTAAATAATTTTTTCTGGGGAGTAGTCCATACTCTTTTTATCTGAGCACTGTATTTTCTGACTACGTAGTATTTTACGTTTTCACAAAGAAGGACCCAATGAAGACAACTGGCAACCAACATATCTAGTTGGTGCCTGAGGGTTTTTCTTTTCACTAAGTTATGCTTTTCCTCCCACTTTGTTCTTTCATTTAGTATTTCTGTATATGGTACTCTTCTGTTGTTTAGATATATTTAAAGCAAGATCAGAAACATGAAATATTAGCAAATAACAGTTTGCATACCCTAAATCTATTTCCCTGTCTAATTCTCACTTCACCTGAAAAGGAAAATATCATTTAAAAGACTGCTGTCCTTACGTGCGCCAAAAGTCCAACAGCACGCCACGTTCTTCAGGAATCGGGAAGCAAAGGTTTTTTCCCTGACCCAAGTGTCAGGTTTTATACCTTTTTCTCTAGTTAAACTTTCTACATTTCACATTCTTTCGAACAAAACCAAGCTCCTCATTGGCTGTACGGTGTCAGACCATGATAAGGTAAATTACATCATCTCCAATCCTCGACCAAGTCCAGGCTTCACATCACTTCCATAGTATTTGGCTCCTCAAAAGAGTAACTTTTCTTCGAGTCTTGTACTTTTCATTTCCTAACTTGGCAGACTTTTACAAATCATGTCCTTGAAGCTTATTCTTCTTGTGCACGTTCAACTTGACCAAAAAACTGTTTTTCAATTAATAATGTCAGTGCAGCAAAAATTCTCACAGCTGCGTACGTGCCAATACTTCACTCTGGACGAGGTTTCACGCCTGCTGTGCTGTCAGCCATATTTCTTGGCCACCTTTTAGGCCTCACTTTGGAAACTATTATTAAACAAACACAAGACATCAATTAAGAATTGAGACCCATTCTGTTACCCTCCCCCTTTCTAATAATTAACCCTGTTAATTATGTTATCTAGCAGAAGCATAGTCAGGCAGCTTTATATTTACTCTTTCTTCAGGAACTGCATGAACTCCATGAGCTTTTGTCACAGAAAAACATAACATAAGCACACATAATAAGCACATGCCATTAGTTAAACAGCCGCATTTAATACTGACAAAGACAATAGACAAGGTTAGTTTATTATTTTCTTCTTTGTATTTGCAACATAAAGCACATTAGTTTATCCTGCGTGTACTGATGTTTGCATTTTTAAACTAAGTTAATTAATAATTTCACCACATGCTTATTAGTTTAATTATTCATTATGGGAGATTAACTTCACAGGTTAGAACAAAATGTTGTTCTTCACCTTGCTCCATCAGGGCTTTCCCCATCTTCCCGCATCTTCTTTTTGATATTTCCTTCCCATTTCAGATCACAGGCAAGTGAATCATGATCACTAAACCCCCAAAAGAACACCTGCATGTTAGACAGCCTGGCATTAAAAGAGTCTGAGGCTATCATATAATCTATTGCTGACCCTTTATCTGCGATCCCATAAGTCCCATCCATGGAATCTGTAAGGGGAGTATCCTGTTAATTACCTCCAAGCTTCTTCTTATCATCATCCTATTTAGCATGTTCCCATACTCACTATGGTCAAAATGAGTAATTATGTCACCTTCACAATCCATTATCCAGCAAACCGACTTCTCTGATTTTTGGCAGCGTCACGCATTCACATCTACCAACCAAACACATTTTAGGTGCTTTGGGTGATGGTAAAGCTCCAGGGACACTGCCTCCTGTGGCATATTGCCCTTGAAGCAATTATTATAATAATTATTGATTATCATATCCCAGTCTCTTTGCCCCTCACATACCAAATAATGAAAGTAGCGGGAGTCATTGAAGAACTTGAGAATTCTGAGCTTAGTGGTGTTAGTTATCAGTGTCAGAATCCCATTTTTTGCTCTGTCAGGCCTTGATGGTAACACAGGGGATAGGTAGTAGTGGAAACCATCCTGGGAAATGGGAACCAACTCCCAAGTTTCCCGGAAGCATAGGAGTCTATTTTAGTTAACTGACTTACCCAATCCTGATTGTCAGATTTCCATCTATAGTCTGCTATGTTCCAGGATACTAACTTAATCAAATCTGCCCCATTTCCTCAACCTTCTTCCCTGCCAGAGATTCCCTTAACCCCTCTGGCTCTAAGGCTTGCTATCACCAATATTTAGTCAATCACACTCCTCTAGACTCTCCAATAGAGGAAACCTTTTTCTGGCTGTGAACTCGACACTTCTCATATTGGCGATCCTAAGGAAATGTAGGGGAGCAGAACTGCTAATTCTCTCTAAAATGGCTTCTGAATATCACATGATTTGTTAAAGAAACCTTAGAGGAGTGCAAATATCTGGGAACCTAAGGAGGAAGCAATAGGGAGCTTCCTAAATAAATCCCCCACTAAACCAAGGCTGTCAAAATGTACCACAAGGCAGTCCCCAGCTATATTTTTGGGAGTTTACCCTTCTTGCCATGAGAATACGACCACTTAGATAGTAATCCACCCTCACAAACTTGGACAACTGGTGCAGGGCTTTCCCCATACATTGGTCAGTAGATTCTGTCTGTCGCTGCCTTACCTCAGGGAAGCTAACCAAAATGAGAACGTATGGACAGGCTGCGGTTGGCAAATCCAATATCCGTCCCACTTGTTTCGCACGTCCCCTACATGAGGTGTAATTTTCTCTACCCACCACGTTCCTGGGGTTAGTTCCTCTTTCAATAGCTGAAATCAAGTATAGGGGAGTTAGCAGAAGGGGCCACGTATGTCCCTAATGATTCCAGGGTAGAGGTTACATCTAAGGTGGGAGACAAATGGACTGGGATTATGGGCATAGTGTAGGTGTGCAAGTCTGAGTAAATTGGATCCTCCCCTCTATCCCATCCAGTGTGTTGTGAACTATAAGGCCCCTCTTGTGGAACTGGATGTTGGGAGTCCATGGTTCCTCCCCCGGCCTTGCTACCATCTGTTAAAGTTTGAACAAGTGATCTAGAATGTGGGTTTAGACAACTAGGTACATTGAAAGGCAAAGTATTGTGTGTTATCCCATTTTGTTTAACCAAGTGAAATAAATGCTGGTCTATTGACTTTAACCGGGTTAGCACGGGTTGTAAATGAAAAGACAGTACAAATAAAAGTTTATGGCATAGTTAATCCATGTTTACAATTGGGGTTGTCTGGGTCTCTGCTCCGGGCATCTTTTTCATTTTAGGGGCATTTTGCTGCCTTGACCCACCCTGTTTTCTTTCTACTGTGGGTTCCGTGTTGGAAGTGCAAAGCCCCCCTTGTTGTCCACGCTGGGTGTTAATCATCTGGCGGGGGAGTCCCTCGGTGCCTCTGACCCTGGCCATAGCAAACTGTGTCTCCCCTTAATGGGGGACTTTCAGTAGTAATAAGTTGTCCGCCGTCTACCTCTTCAAGGGAAAGCCGACGTGCAATAAGTTACATTTCCTGTGATAGGATATTCGCTGCCCTCACATGAAATGAGTCGAGGGTTGTTATAATTTACTCCAGGCCCAGGTTGCTACGTCTTCCTATTACCCATGGCCTCGTGTAGTTTGCCACGGGAACATAGGAGTTAGGGGGGGTTCCAAGTCTCTAACCTGGCTCAGACGGGCAGGGACAGGCCCGCCCTTGGACCAGGCTTTGCCCAGGCCACTCCCCAGGTGCATCCCGTGCTGCGGGACAGCATTGCACTTTTAAGCGCGTGGGCCTCACAGCAAATGGAGTATGTAGTTCTCCAGAGGTGCTTGGTCCTCCAGCACAGCTTTCCCTTCCTCACTGACAGCAGTAGATGCAGCGGCTACATACACTGCAGGACAGCATTGTGCTTTTGAGTATGTGGGCCGGCACAGCTTACCCCTCCTTACAGACCGCAGCAGATGTGGCGGCTACACCTTGTGGATGAATGTGTTGCAAAGAATGAACAGTTATTTGAGATAACATCCTTAATTGTTTCTGAAGCAACTAAAAAGTGCTTCTGAGGTTGGATCCAAGAGAGAATTAATGCTGTGGGTATTACAATATGCAGTGTGGCTGAGATAAGGAATAGGACCTGCCCTCCAGAACTAAGGAGAAGCTGGCAAATCAGATTTAGGAAACTGCTAGCACAGGAGGGGGGCCATCCAGAGAGTCACTTTGAACGAAGCCATTGAAAGCACCTTATCAACAGAGGCTATATCTGGGCCACTTAATGGAGGGCAAACTAGAAGCTCTTCAGACGAACCCAGGCTAGTGTATTAATATAGAAATGTACACATGTTTTAGTAAGTGAGTTTATTAGACATTTAGCCAGATATTTCAGTAACAGTTGTCAGTTCCCAAATGTTTTTTTTCAATGAAAATGCAATATGTTTTAACTTCTTACGTGGAAATTCATTTTGGGAGTTTTGTATTCCATTACAAGACTTGTAACATTGTAAGTTTAACAGTAATTGCCATTGCAATACATGATTAGAGACTAAGAGCCTGCAAAAATAAAATAAAAAACGTGAATTTCATGTTTAGTATTCATGTAAAAAATTTAAAAATAGAAACATACATTTATCACACAATTACTTGTAAATATGTTCATTTGGCATGTTGCACAAAGTATCCTTTTTCACATATCATATTACATACTTTCCCTACAGATATAGAATCAAACATCTCAGAAGGGGGTTGAATAACAGAATGTTGATAAGGTAGAGAATCAGAATCCACCCATCAATCATCTGCCTACTACAATGGACATTATAAGTCCTCCTACATTTTATAAAACAAGACGACAAGCAGCTAGAGCTGCTAATAATGTATGTCCTCCTACACTTTAACTCATATTTACATTCAAAGACTTAGGCGCCAAAGATTCATACCAATAAGACCAATAAGACCATGACTTTTTCAAAGGCATGATGAGAAACGTGCAACACCATCTAAAGAGGAATTTATGCACATTGAGATATCTATGGTAGAAGTTCAAAATAAGCAAAGGGTCACTACAAACAAGCTTTTCCTAATGTATTAATAGCATTGATAACTTGAATGAAACCATTAAATCTTTACATGATGCTATTTGTGCGAAAACTCAGAAACAGAACAAAAGACATTGTCATATAGTGTTTAAAATACAAAGCTAAGAGTGTTAGAACATTGGCTAATGCTACAGCTGGAGAATCATACATGTTCATCGGGAAATTGCACGCTGTAGAAAGGATGTAGCTAAAGGCTTGGGGCAGGTCACATAGTCACAGGAGTGACTTGGATCTATGAAATACGTTCTAACAATCAGTGTAGGCATACTCGTGGTCAGTGTGATGAATTGGATGGGATTCCACCGGAGGGGCCTGAGAAATTAGCCAAAATATAGCACAATTGTGGTTTTATGGGAAACAGGGGAAATATTACAGAAACAAGCAGAGCTTAATTAAATAAAAAACATTTTACCACAGTTGTGGCATTTTTCTAAGAAGTAGCCCATTTTTCATAACTTTTTTCCTGTCACACTACTACTAATGGAAACTAGTGTGAAACCAATTTGTGCCCCTGGATAGCTACACAGTACCAAAAAGTAGACTATTCTGAATTTAAGCAGGATACATTTGTATAGATCTCTCAAGGTTTTCCGAAACAAACTAATTGTTGAATAAAAAAAAAATGAAAATAAGGAAGAGGCAGTTATTTGTGACAGTGACAGTGATTTCTGCAACTTCTTGGCACGATGGCCCATTTACTGGAGCAGTATACTGCTACATCCGCTAGACTCTTCTGGTCATCAGGATATAGGGTTTGCAGGTTTTCTAACACCCAAGGTACCCAGAGGCAACAACTGAGCAGCACCTTACAGCAGGTTTTCATTGTGTACTGAGAATACAGCAATTCATTTGGTACAATAAAAAGAGTGAAGAATGGGTATGAAGGAAACCTATGTATTTCTGAAATGTACACCAGATAATCAGTTTAGGAGCAGTGATTGCGTGTACATCCCTGAAGCTATGGCTACCCCTACTAGCAAGTGATTTTGAGGGCATTTTGCTAAATGTTTTCAAACTGGCTTATATTTGGTTTTCAAAAATATATATTTTTATTAAAGATTTTTCCCCCATGTATACATGTACAGAGCACTTATTTTATAAACAGGAAGACAAACCTTTTTCAATTACTACAGGCTAGTACATTGCGATTACCTTCATTACATTGTTAAATTAATCATATTTCTATAGACTTATCGAACATAAATAAACAATCAAAATGTTAAGTAATTTATGTTACAACTTGAAGATAAGAATTAGAAATAAGATAGAGACCAAGGAATACTTTTTAAACAGAATAAAATAAGTAAGGAGAGAAACCCCAACACATCAAATCATATTATCTACTTTATCAAGAAGTTCCCTCCTTCCATAATGTGATAGGTGCCCACATCTGCTTTCCCAATTTATTTCCCTTTTTCCCCCTTCTGGCATATATTACAATTTCTAAATTGTATATTGACAATAATTTACCCAACCACTGTGAATAAGTCTTCCAAATATAAGCCACACTGGCTTATATTTGGAAGACACAAATGCAGAGAAATCCTATTACTAACAGTAAATGTTCTACTATTCTGGGTTTTCACGTCTCCAATAAAAATGGTTCCCCACCTGTGTGGTTTGGTCTAGCTCTTGCAACACAATACACCTCAAAATATGACCTGGAGACATCATATTTTACTCAGTAGAATCCATGCCTTTTCACAACGTTGGTAGCTTCAGATTTTGGGCCCTAGCTCAATCGCCACACAGGACACCCTGCCATACCCAGACATTTCTGAAAACTAGACAAATGAGGGTGTACTGGGTGGCATGACTTGTGTGACTGACTACGTTTTGTTACCCAGAAGTGTTGTACACCTTAAACTTTATCTAAAACACACATTTCCCCTTATATTTCTGTGACTGAAAGTTCTAGAATCAGCAGGGATCTACACATTTCCTACCACCCAGAATTTCCCTATATCTTACAATACAACTGGTACCTCACTTGTATGGATGGACCTAGTGCCTGCAACAGGAAAGGGTGTAACTCCCAACATGGACACATCACATTTTTCCACTGAAACTAACCCAGTTTTTGCAATGGGGGATAGGTGCAGATTTTTTACCTTGCCTACACTGCAAGGACGGGAAACCTGTGAACCCTGTGCACTTTTGAAACCTGGGGAGTCCAAAGAGGTTTGACGCATGGATCTCAGGAGGTTTTCTAACCAAAAAGCCCTTTCAAACCTGAAACTTAGGCTTAAAACACACAATTTCCTCACATTTCTGTGCAAAAAAGTTTCTGACTCTGTGGGAATCTATACATTTACTATCACTCAGTACTCAACCACATCGCCTGATAAAAATGGTACCTCAATTGTGTGTGGAAGTCTAGATCTTGTGATATAAAGAGCAGAAAATGCAACATGGATGTGTTAGAAGTGGGATTTCTGGTTGGCTAAGGCTTGCACCAAAGCCAGGCAGAAACCACCACTCTAGTCAGGGTGAGGGAGTTACACGCCAAAGATAACCCCTGCTCACCCCCTTGGTAGCTTGGCACGAGCAGTCAGGCTTATCCCGGAGGCAATGTGTAAAGCGTTTGCGCAACACACACACACACAGCAGCAACACACTAGGTACACCAATAAAAAGGAACTCCACACAAGGTTATATATAAAAATAGCCTTTGTATTACCATTAACACATTAGATCATAATCACACAGATACACTGTGCCAACTGCCACTGGGCAGTATTTACAGGGGATTATTTACACATGACAGGGCCACGTGGGCCACTGTCAGAATTAGCACTTAGTAGAAATAGCATTTCTAGAACAAAGAATAATTGTAGCACAAAATAACAATTGTAGAGCACAACCAGTAACCACTGGTAAAAGGTAGGTACACCATTCGCAATACTAATCACCATAGGCATAGATCACGCAGGGACACATGAACTTACTAGTATAAACCATACTAGGCAAAACAACGTCTAAGCATGAAAATACATATAGAGGTATCACAGGCATAACGGCATTGCACATTAAGCATAAATCACATTAGGCCTAACCAGTATAAATACAGTAGGCAATCACCTGGTGCCACATTTAGAGCACATAAATCACATTTAGGGCCTTGCGCCCTATCCACACACCAGCCCCCCTGGCCAACTGGCCATCCAAGAAGAGGCTCAAATGCCCTGTGTCAAGAATGTCAGGGTGCGCTGTCAGGGGCGCGCCATCTGCGCAGACCTAAACGTTGCAGCTGCCCACTACTTACTGGGCAGCTGAGAACCAGAACAGGGCCTAAACGCTGCAGCTGGCACTAAGTGCTGCACAGCTGTGAAAGGCCAAGGTAGGGCGAAGGCAGTGCGACTCACTCCCGGATTCACAATGAACACATGTCCCCTAAAAGGAAAAGTCCTAAACGATACAGCTGCCCACTACTTGCTGGTCAGCTGTAGAAGAAAAACTGCGGCAAGGGCTTTCACTGGCCCTCAGGAACAAAACTGCACCGGGCACTAGAGCCATCTGGCTCTATAGACAAATAGGCTGCACATGGGAGCCCTCTAGGCTCTAGAACAAATGTGCCCCAAAAAGTTGGAGCCCTCTAGTCTCTGAAACAATACTGCGGCACAGGTTGGAGCCACACAGGGCTCTAAGAATGACTGGGGCCCTCAGAGCCACGGGGCTCTGTAATGGAAACTTGCCCCCCTGGAGCACACAGGCTCCTTAACGAAATAAAGCCCCCATATCGTGGGAGCGGCCCGCTGTCATCCGGGGCCGCTCTGTGAAAGGGGGCACTGCCATTGGGCCTACTTAGGTAGGGGTTCACAGGCCCCTTAGGCCCTCAAAAGGAATCTTGCCACGTTGGAGCGGCCTACTGCACACATGGGGCCGCTCTGACTCTGTGCTCCCCTGGGCACTGCAAGGCCCAAGAGCCGTCGCCCCCACGAGCCCTACTCACCCGCTCTGGTCGGGGAGGGCTCCTTCTCACAGTCTTCACCCGGTCCCCCATCTAGGGACCGGGACTTAGTGTGGAGCCGCAAGGCTCCGGGTCAACTCCTTTCCCTGGGCTCCCTCCTGGTCATAGGAGCCTCGCAACATTTGGCGGTTTTCTCCTGGCGGCCCCGGGGCTTTCCCCAGTTCACCGGAGCCCCGGGCTGGTGGCGGCCTTCCCTCCGCCGGCTTCCTTTTCCGGTCCTGCCACGGCCGCCCCCGTCACAGGCAACCTTGCCTGACTTCCGGGGCAGCCGCAGTGGGACTATGGGGGCATTTTCTGCAGCAGTTCCAGAGGGGTGGGCACCCGCTCCGGAAGGACATAAATTGGGGGCATATACAGCAGGGTGAACACCCGCTAATCAATAACAAATACCCATAGCACAGCGGCCAGGTGGGGTAGGCACCCGCAAGGAGATTCGGATAGGCAGCCATCATACAGGGTGGGCACCTGCTTTAATAAATGATTAAATAAGTGGGGTGGCACCCGCGCTGAAAACAAAAGGGCAGGAGCGCTTCCCCTGAGGGAAAACGACAGCGCTCTGCCCCTACATGAAAAATAAAGCCTCAAGAGGTGCTGGGGGCACAGCAACCACCAAAGGCCCCAGATATGGCCCCTTAAGCAAACAGGGCCCCAGCAACAAGGTCCTCCTAGGTGAAGGGAGCAGGAGGGTCCCAAAGAAGTCCTCCAGGCCATCCAGGGGCTGGGCAGGGCCAAGGGAGGTCAGCCTTCCCCTGGTAGATTCAAGTCAGTAAATAAGAACGACATCATGGGGTCACAGCCCCTCTTTTATACACAACATCACTTTGTTTGCAAAGGTGCAGGCATGGGGCGAACCAGATGCAACTGGTTCTTGGGCACTTTGTTTTGCTCAGCCCCTCTGCCTATTCACAGGGTGGGTCAGGGACATCAGACACACCACATGGGGTGGAGCCAGCATTGTGGAGGGAAGGCCCAGCCCTATTCAGGTCCCAGGTGCACTCCTCCCTGCCATCAACATGCAGATCTCTCCATTCACCTCCGGGGACGACCCAACCTGACTCCTGGAGCCAGGCACACCAGACAGCTCCAGCCAATCACAAGCCAGATAGTCAATTCACATTTACTGCACAGACATGCCAACTTCTAGAAGTGGCACTTCAACACTAGTCACATTAAATCTGCGCACACCGTCGCGCAGCATTTAATCTCATGAGTTCGCACATACCAAACTTGCCCCTGCACTACCCACACATCAGGAACTACCATGGACACACACATTCCCCATGCATTCCTATGGGAGGGCAGGCCAATCTCACCACACGCACTCAGACTGCGCACGCACTTTACACTGGGACACTGTGTTAAAGTGCGCAGAAGCCAAAAATCACCAACACCAGGTTATAGAAACAGGCTAGGCAAATGCAAAAAAGTTTCGAGGTGAACCTGCCAAAAGGGCCGTCCAACAGGATGCATTCGATTTTTTCACAGAAACACAACCCTGCTTTTGCAATAGGGCTAAATGTGGATACTGGGGTTTGTGTATCTCATGATGTTTTCTTACCCAGAAGCCAGTTCAAACCCCAAACTTTGGCTAAACCAAGGAAAGATCTAGAATCTGTGGGGATCCACAGATTTCCCACAACCCAACATTCCCAAATGTATCCTACTAACAACAGTACCCCAATTGTTGGGGGCCAAGTGACCAGACCGAAATGGCACTAAAACACTAGATAGAGAAATCAGAGATAGGAGTAGATTCAGTCTTTGGGGCAGGGGTGGGCTAGGCTGCCACCATTGAAACTTACTAACCACAGACTTTTTTTGAAAGGTAGACGCCCAGAGTATTCCAGCGTGGTGTACCTTACTTTTTTTTATATTCAAATTGCAAAATTCGTACATATATTACTGAGCAAAAAAAATTCCAAAGGTGACCCCCGCCATAGTACATGAATTACATTAAGGGATTGGGATAAAAGGGCACATGTATCCAATAATAGAACACAAAAAAAGGAAGTCAGAAGAAAAAAGAGAAAAATGATAAGCATAGACAATAACACAAAGTGAATATACATTCCTGCATGTGACAATTTCTGTAGAAAAAAAAAGAAAAGGCAGAAAAAAATAGACCCATTTGGATTGATGGCTTTAAAAAAACAGGAGCAGTAGCAGAAGTACACGTTTTACTCCGCCGGAGTAAGCCAGTCAGTAAGTTTGCCCCAAACCTCTAGGCCCTTCTTCCGGCCCCTATGTCCCTTCCTAGCATAAACTGCTCTTTCAAGATGGTATGTAGCTACAAATCTTGCGAGCCATTGTGAATAGGAGGGAGGCTCTAAATCTAGCCAGGCTGTAGCAACGCAGCCTCTCCAGACAGCCATGGCTAGAAAAATTAATCCCTTCCCTTTGAATGTGTGGTGTTTCTGCTTGCGTTCCTAGCATGATGATGGTAGGATTTAGGGTGATTGGTTGAGAAGAGATTTGTCTTAAATACCCCTGTATTCGGTTCAGAATGGGTATGGGCTTTGGACAGGAAGCAAAAATATGTACAGAGTCAGCTCCAAATACAGCGCATCTAGGACAAAGAGTGCCTTGGCCTGTCCCCCATTTCGCAATTTTGTTTGGAGTGAAGTACAAAAAGAAAATTGTTTTGAACTTCTGTGCTTGTAGTTTTGCAGAGAGCAGGATGTTTTGAGACAGGGTAAGAGAGTTTAAAAAAAACATTTCAAGGGACTCCAAGTTTGCTTGCCACTTTTCTGCGACGTTTTCTAGGTCGTCCGGCATCTGAATATTTAAAATATTGTAGAGAAAACCAATTCAAGGAGTCAGCGGCTTCCGCAGCCCATTAAGAAATTCCACCTCCGTGAATCCTGAGGCGCCCCCAACCTTTTTAGAGAGAAAGTTGTGGATAGACAGATATTTAAAAGCATCTTCTCTCTTAAAGTTGTGCTTAATTAGGAGGTCAGAGAAGGGAATAACTCCCTTGTTAGTGATTAGCAGCCTGATTCATGAAGCTAAATTGAGCTCCGAATAGCTGCGAAAATGCTATTGCGGGCGCAATTCCCATAATTGGAATTCACCATGAAAAATGCGAATTCGCAAACACAGAATTGCAAAATCGCTAAAAGATTCGCAGAATCCCAGCAGTAGACCATTTGCGAATCGGAAATAGCGAGAAATCACGGATTCTGCGAAAATAATAGCGAATTCGCAAATTCCTCGCAATTGGGATTCATGAAAAATCGCAATTAGCGAAAAAAAACAAAATCGCATTTTGCGAGGTGCAATTTAAGGACAACCCAAAGCAGGTGGTAACCATCAAACCCATAGTAAAAAAAATAATTGAAAAACTGTTGGCCTATCAGCAACTGGTGCTGGCCTGCCCAAACACACTTAAGGAGAAGCAGCATCAGCATAAGGAGCGTCACAATGCCAGGAATGTACATGGTGGTCAGGCGGGAAAGGCTACAGCGAGCAGCACGGAGGAGACGCAGAATCCAGGCCAGGATCTTCCGTCAGTGGGTCACCCTTCTGGGCCAAACCAGAGAGCAAATTTACGCAAAGTACCGCCTGAATGGGGCAATGATCATCAAGCTAATTCAGGATCTTGACCCCCTGATGCAGCACCCAACAAGGCGGACCAATGCCGTGCCAACACATGTCCAGGTATTGTGTAGCCTGCACCTCCTGGCCTCCGGGAGCTTCCAGGGGATAGTTGCGGCTGCTGGGGGGATATCCCAGCCCACCATGTCCCGCTGCCTAGGGAGTTTCCTTGACGCAATCCTGACCCAGCTACACCACCACATCAAATTTCCAACAAGCCAACAGGAATTGGATGAGACCACGCTTCAATTCTACAATGTTGCGCATTTCCCACACGTGATAGGATGCATTGACTGTACCCACATCCACATCTGCCCACCAGCTGCAACGGAGTACATGTACCGCAATCGCAAGTCCTACCACTCCCTCAACATCCAGATGGTCTGCAATGCAAAGACATACATCACGGACATAGTGGCACAGTACCCGGGGAGTACACATGACTCATTCATATTCCGGCACAGCGGCCTCCACACAGGACTGGCCAGTGGAGACTTTGGTGAAGGACACCTACTTGGTAAGTACACTTTGCCCACAATGTCACACAGCGAAGAAGTAGCTGCGCTGCACAGGCACTCGCCCTCTGCTCCTCTCATTCATGTGACAGTGGCTACGCCCTGCGTGAATACCTCCTCACCCCATACCTCAACCCTGCTACACCACAGCAACGGCGTTACAACGTAGCACACATACGCACAAGGAATTGCATTGAGAGAACTTTTGGGCTACTGAAAAGCAGATTCTGCATACTTCACAAGACAGGTGGGGCCATGCACTACAGTCCTGAAGTGTGCTGCCGCATTGTGGCTGTGTGTGCTATACTAATCAACATTGCTACCATGCGCCGGATACCTGTCGACATCTCTGGAAGTGAATCGGAAGGGGACGACCGGCCACCTGCACATGCGCGCCATGCACGTGAGGGAGAACCCAGCTGAACTCCACAGACGTCACAACCACATCACAATGAACAGTTTCTAGTGCACCCTCTCCCCTCACCCAACAAATCACAACTGCATGCAAAATTTAATAATGACACAACGCCAATGTCTGATGCTAAATTAAATATTATTGTTTGAATCACAAAAAAAAGGTTCCAGTTGCCATCCTTCAAATGCAAACAGTATTTCAGCATACTGCTGCGTCCAATACACAGGGCAGGCTTATGTTCAGCCTGTGCCTGTACAAGTACTATTCAGACAGGTGCGCCTCCGGCGTAAAGCACTCTCTGGCTCCTCCTCAGCCTCCGCACGTGTCCCTGCAGTGGGCCTGGTGCTGCGTCTCAGCGCCCCTATGTGTGAGGCAGAGTGGCTGCTCACACTTGGTGTCCCCTCACTGCCATCATCACCCCCGACAGTGGCAGGTAGAGCAGGGTGAAGTGCCGTCACGGCAGTGGTCATGTGCTCAAGTACCCTGGCCACATCCTCTGAATGAGCTGCTGCTGCGCCAGGGACCGGCGCGATAGCTGCGAGGTGGCATTGCCAACAACATAGTTTGACCGGATGTAAGCCGTCAGCCGGGTCAGTAGCTGACGGTGGCGGCGGCGGGCTGTGTTGCGCTGCGAAATCATTGCAGCTGTGTTGGCCTCCATGGCTGCAGTCATGCGGGCCATCCCCTCCCCCACACCTGCCATGGCTGCCGTCATGCGGTCCATCCGGTCCCCCACACCTGCCACATTGCGGCCAATGTTATAAAGCTGAAGCTGTATGGCCCCTTGCCGGCGTGCCTGCAGCTGGTGAATCCTGAGCATGCGACGTTCAACACTCATGCTCGGCAGCCGCTGTCCATTCCCCCTCCTGGTGCTGGGAGCATTGGTCTGCAGGCGAGCCTGGCCACGCCTGCTCTGCTGGCCTGACACAGTGGGTGGCTGCTGTGTCGCCACTGTCGTGGGACCTGTTGTTGATGCGCCATCTGATGGTGGAGTCAAGCTAGGCATTGCTGGTGCGGCAGGGGCTGGAGGAACACTTGTAGTGGACCTGGCTGCAGGGGTTGTTGCTGCAGCAGGGGCTGGAGGCACACTGGTAGTGGACCTGGCTGCAGGGGTTGTTGCTGCGGCAGGGGCTGGAGGCACACTGGTAGTGGACCTGGCTGCAGGGGTTGTTGCTGCGGCAGAGGCTGGAGGCACACTGGTAGTGGACCTGGCTGCAGGGGTTGTTGCTGTGGCAAAGGCTAGAGGCACACTGGTAGTGGACCTGGCTGCAGGGGTTGTTGCTGCGGCAGAGGCTGGAGGCACTCTGGTAGTGGACCTGGCTGCAGGGGTTGTTGCTGCGGCAGACGCAGGAGGCTGTGTATGTAACGGCACCTCCTCGTCATCCTGTGCTTCCTCATCTATGTGCAGCCTCTCGCTGTCGCTGCTGTCTGCGCCACCTGTGAGGGGAAGTGGACGTTCATTAGTTGCATGTATCTGTTACACATGCAGTTGCTACATGCATGCTGGGTGACATTCCCTGACTGCCTATGGCCTTGCGTACTTTTGAACCTGTCTGGCTGCATTGGGGTACTTCTACATTGTGGCCACACTAAATGTCCCACAATGCTTTAGGGTATTACCTGATGTGCACCGATGGCATGACTATGAAACATTATGGGAGGCTATATGGTCATGGCCATTCATAGGGGACAGGGCCGCAGTCGCATGCCACTTACCTTGGATCTCTTGGGTGGGGCGGGATGAGTCCAAATCAGGCTGTAAGTCCCCCAATTTAGTGATGCCTGCTCTGTACCAATCAGAGAAGTAGGCTTTCCCAAAAATGTCGGGAAGGTAGGTGTTGTTTAAAATGGGAGAATAAAAAATAAAACTGCCTATACCCAGGCTTCTGCAAATATTTCGGAAAACCTTAAATGAGTTATGCAGAGTTTTGAATCTGGCCCGTTTAAAGTATCCAAAGGTGGTTTCTCGTAATAGACATCCCCAGGTATTTTCCCCCACCAACAGTTGAAATGGAGAAGGCAGTGCTATCGAGTGGGAGTTGGGTTGATCTTTAAATAATTCAGAGCTATATTGTATGACAGAGGCCCAATAGTACAAAGTAATATTAGGGAAGGCCCAGCCACCTCGATCTTTTGGTAGACATAATTGTCTGAGAGCCCTCCTGGGTTGTGAATACGCCCAAATAAATTGTGTGTAGATTTGCTGGAATTTCATGAGGCTGGCTTTATTAAACTCTAGGGAAATTGTACGGAAAAAGTATAGCAATTTAGGAAAAAAAGTAATTTTGATGACATTGCACCTGCCAACTAAGGTGAGATGAAGGTTGTTAATTTGTTTCAGTGCTTATTTAGTCTGCGTAGCGAGTGGTAGTAGGTTGTTGGTGACAACTTCGTCCAGGTTAGAGGATACATAGACTCCTAGGTATTTGGCTTTAGGGACTATTCTGTAATCGACCAAGGTGATTTGACTGTTAACTATTATCTGAGTCTTATTTTTATTAAGGGCGTAGTCAGATATTTTGCCAAATTTGCCTGCTTCTAAATCCAGGCACGTTATGGCATTTAGAGGATCTGGTGAAGTTATGGCCAGATCGTCTGCATAGGCTAGGATTTTAGCGGTACATCCTTGGAAGTCGACTGGTAAGATATATTGACTGTTTTCAATATGTTTGATAAAAGGGTCCAGGTATAGAGCAAAAAGCAGAGGGGAACAGGGGCACCACCTTGTGCCACAGGAAATCTCAAATTGTCCAGTTAGTTGGCCATTTATTGTGACGCAACTAAAGGGTTTTAAATATAGCGATTGTACGGCTCGAGTCAGATTTGCCCCGAATCTCATCCTATGCATGACCGCCCACAGGTATTTCCAGGAGACCCGGTCAAAAGCCTTTTCGGCATCAAATAGTAATAAAGACATGAGGTCCCCTGCTACCTGTGCGGCGTCAAACAGAGTGATAACTCTTCTGACGTGTTCAGTTGTGCCCTTTTCGGGATGAACCCATGTTGGTATTTTGAAACAAGGGATTCCACAACTGAGGAGATGCTGTTTGCCAGTACAGTATTTTGGAGAAGAGCTTAGAGTCAGTATTAATAAGTGTTATTGGTCGGTATGAACTCATGTCCAAAGGAGATTTATCTTTTTTGGGGAATATTGATATCTTGGCATTCCACCATGAAGGAGGAGGTGCACCCCCACTGAAAATAGATGTCATTAATTCTGTTATTATTTTTTGGAGCTGAGGTGCAAAGACCTTATACAACTCTATAGGGATGCAGTCCACCCCAGCTGCTTTCCCATCAGGAAGAGAATTAAGGGATACCCAGATCTCTTCCCAGGTATGAATTAGGTCTAAGGCCTCACTGGAGTCACTAGAGAGTGTTTGTAGATTGATCCCAGTAAGGTATCTAGTAATGCCATTATTAAGAGAATCCGCTGAGTCTTTATTCTCTTCTGAGTAAAGATTGGCATAATTATCCGTTCAGAGTCATTTGTCTCTTCTCCTGACTGGAGCTTAATTGCATGTATCTCATTGTGTGAGACCTGCTGTTGTGTCCTCACTTGCCAGATGATGTCCAATGCGGTCGCTGCACTCGTAGTTTTTTTGCTGTGTGCTTACCCATTTAGCAGTGGTTTTTCAGTGAATATAGCTCCTATTTTTGACCTAGCTAGTACCACCTCGTGTTGAATGTTCTAGATGCTCAGCCCTGCTTGAATGGCTTGGGTTAGCTTAATTTCAGCCTCCTTGAGCTTTCCCTGAAGATTAATTATAGTGAGCCTCTCCTTCTTATTTCTACTTGCTGAGAAGCCAAGTGTTTCTCCCCGAATGCCGGCTTTTAGTGTATCCCATACAATTGCCAAGAAGGCTGACCCCAATTTCATATCTAGGAAGTCCTGTATCCAGACCCGCATGTGCGTTTGGTATACTGGATCCTGGAGTAGAGCTTTCTCGAAGCTCCAGGAGTAGGGCATTTTGGATTTCCCAGCCCCTTAATATTAAGAATAAGGGGGTTGTGGTCGGACAGGAAACATGGAGCAGTCTCGATGGTGCTATTGTTAATAAGGGCAGAGGAGATAAAGAAATAATCTAGCCTGACAAGGGTGTGATGAGGGGCAGAGAAAAAGGTGTGACAGGGGAGTGCGGGATTTAAACAGGCCCATACATCTTTTAGCCCGTCTGTTACAGCCAAATTGCTCAGGGCCTGAAATACCAGTGGTTTCCTGCCGGTATACCTCCAGTTATTGACAGTTGCCCATTTACTGGGCAGGTGTAGGTTGAGATCTCCACAAAGAATTATAGGGGTGGGCCAGTGGGCTAATTCTCCTGAAATGTAGTTAATGACTCCCGGGTCATAGTATTGCTGCCATAAATCGAGCACAAAGTAAAGGGAGCACTACCAGGGAGAAGGCACTCAGTTATAACCCACCTGCCCAGTGTGTCTACTTTAGTCCGGGGAGTGCTAAGAGGGAGTCTTTTTTCTGCAAGAATGGCAACCCCTCTAGTTTTGGAGCCTTGAGTGGTTGCTCCCAGGACTTTAAATCCCAGAGAATCCAGCAATTGTTTCTGTGCACCTTCAATGTGGGTCTCTTGTAGGCAGTGGATATCCCCCTCAACGTTCTGAGCTCCTGAGAAACTTTTTGCCGTTTAGAGTAACCCTGGGCGTAGTGGGCATAGTGGGGCTTCGCGGAGCTACGTGAAGTGGGCAAGAAACTACGACCACCTCCGCACTCCGCGTAGCCCCACTACGCACCGCAGGCCTCCCTCCCGCCCTCCCTAAATACTTTAAATTAAAAGTGTAAAAGAATTAAAAGACATTTACCTTCCCCGCCGCGTCCCCGGGGCTCGCTATCTTCATTGCTGCCGTCTTGTGTACTAATGCGCATGCGCGGACCGCCCGCGCATGCGCATTAGTACACAAGACAGCAGAATGAAGATAGCGAGCCCCGGGGACGCGGCGGGCAGCGGCGGGCAAGGTAAGTGCCTTTTAATTCTTTTACACTTTTAATTTAAAGTATTTAGGGAGGGCGGGAGGGAGGCGGGTGGCGGCCAGTACGCTCCGTCTGCGGAGCGTGCGTAGTGCCGGATTCTACGCCTGCTACGCAAAATGCGTAGAAGCCGGCACTACGCACACTCCGTGCACGGAGCGTAGCCGCCCGCCCACCCTTAGATTAGAGCGGTCATTCAATCCGCAAATATTCACACAGACAATTCTTAAGGTATCAACATTAGCCATAAGGAAGGGTTTGTAGGGACCTTCCGTGCCATGTGTAAGAGATAACGAAAGAAAAGAAAAGAAAACATTTTAAGAAAAGGAAAGTACATTCAATTAGCATATGTAGGTGCCTTTATGTTAAAAAAACAGAAAAGCATTGCGCCACATTTCTGAGCCCCGTTTCCCCCCAAAAAAGCAAGGTTGAGCCTACCCGAAACCCCCCCTCCTCCCCCTTCTTGAGCAATCAGGAAAACCCTGAATGATGGTAGTCTACATGACTCCCAGGCCGTCTGTCACGCCGGAGTAAGTCAGTAAGCATAAATCCAGTTTTAGATTCTCTCTCTAAGCGAATCAGCCTCCAAAAATAGTTAATGCGTAAGGCCTTAATAATATAAACATAATAGTGCTAAATAATAAAGGAAAGTGAGCGACAGGAAGCGAGAGACCAGAGGGGAGATAAGAAGAGATAGGTAGAAAGAAAGAAAAGAAAACAGCAACATATACAGAGCGGGTATTATTAGTCAAGTCTTAGATCATCTGCTGTTGCCTTTAATCTTCATCTCGGATAGGTATTCCCCAGCTTTTATTTCTGATAAAAAGATCTTAGTGGCTCCTTTGTAGACAACTTTGAGTTTAGCGGGGTTCATCAGGTATACGTCAGCGCCTTGCTGCTGAAATGGTAGGATTGTCTTAGACGCCATCTGCGTTCCACTGTCTGGTGGCAAAAGTCTGGCTTGGCGAAGAAGGTTATACCGTTGGCACCTTTTTTGGAGTTAAAACGGGCTTTGTCGTAGATCATCTCCCTGAGAAGAAAGTTTCCAAAGTATACCAAGAACACTCTTGGGTGCCCTCCAGGATTTTGTCGCTTTAGATGGAAGGGGAAACGGTGGGCCCTCTGTACCTCGTAATTCCAATCCCAACCGGTCTCCTCTGGGAAGGACTCCTGTAGCAGCTTGACAATGTTATGTAATGTTATGTTATGTTATGTTATGTTATGTTATGTTATATAGATTTCGATAGCGCACGACTGCCCCAGCAAAGGGGCGTCCCGGTGCTTGAAGTGCCTTGGGTCCTCCCCCTCCTTCCCTTAAGGAATGCCCAGAAAGCGCAAGTTGTTTCGACGCTGGCGATTTTCCTGGTCCTCCATCTTGGTCATTAGATCCACCATGCAGGCAGTGTTGAATTCTCCGACCTGTTTCGCAGCCAGGCTTTCTGTCTCTAGGTGCCCGGTGCGTGCTTCTACCATTGTTACGCGGTCATTGATCTCAGAGCAAGTTTTATTTAGAAGGTTTAGCCCACCTTGTAGTTTCTTGGCTGCGTTTTTAGCAGCCCGATTATCAGTTCTGACCACTTCATGGAACTCCTTTATAGAGGCTAGCATGGAGGCTAGCGAGGGTTCAGGAGGTTCAGCCAGTAAGTTTTTGGCGCTCCCCCACTGGGTAGAATTATGGTCGTCCTCCTCAGCTGGACAAGACATTTGGGAGTCAGAGTAATCCCATTTTAGCTGACTACGTCGCTTGTTCCTGCTGCTGGGCTTTTTGGGCCTCTGAATGGTGTCTGTGTCTTTATGCGAGACCTCGCTGTCTCCCTCGCTAGCCCCTTCAGTCAAAACAGTTGTGTCTTCGCTCGAAGAGGAGGGGGTGCCATCAGAGACAGAGTAGAAGTCCTCTAGGCCTGCTTCGGGTGTCCAGGGGGTTTGAGCAGTAGAAGGCACCACCAAGCTTTGAATAACTTTGCTGATCTCCTTAGAGTCGTTTGGAGTCACTAGGTTAGGGGCACAGTGTGGTTGCTCAAGGGGGCACTCACTGGAAGGTTGCTCTGATAGAAAGAGGAGCTCTGGTGGCACTGAGGTCTGAGCAGGGGCAGGGGCTGGGGCCAGGACTGGGGTCAGGGCCTTGGCGACGCCTGGAGGCTCTGCTAACAAGTGTACGGATGTCTCACTGAGGCTTTCTGCTGGAGCACCCCCCTCTGTCTGGGCAATTGGTTGTGGTTTATCAGTCTTTTTCAGACCCAAAATTATCTTTGCGTGGGGAAGGTGCGTAGTATCAGAGTTTTTAGGTCCTTGCCCCCCGTCCCCCCCTGCCTTAGCTACCGGCTTCCCCAGAGCTTTAAGCCCAACACTGACCTCTGTTTTCAGGCTGATTGCGCCTCCCCGGGCTCCTCCCGAGGTGGCGGCACCTACAGCAGCAATCGCTGAGTTCCTTTAGGTTTGTGCCTCACTGGTGGTGATCGGGGTTTTAGTTTTAGAGCCTTTCCGTGCTCCTCTGGCGTTTATGCCGCTCCGGTGCAAGTGTCCTCGATACACTGATCCGCTGTTGCCTCTCACCGGGGGCTCCACCGGCGTTACAGCGGGGAAGAAGCTGTTGGCTGGAAAAAGCTCTCTCAGGGTCACTCGTGCTCGTGATCCGGCGATCACAAACGTGAAAAGTAATAGCACTTTGAGCACCGCGCTACAAGTCTCGAAGTTGCCAAAAATGGGAGTCGGAGCTGTGATTATCCAGCACCTCCGGGGTCTCCTGTGAGTTGGGAATCTTGAGTAGCGATTACGTGTCTGACCTCGCCGGGTCAGATCTGTCACTGCCTCGAGACTCTCAGCGTGGTGTACCTTACATGGACCATACAACATTTCCTTAGATACATTGCTCTGCAAACCTAAAACTTTGCCTAAATCTCCAAATTTGTAGTACATTTCTGAGATAGAGTCTCCAAAAATCAGCAGGAATCTACAAGGTTTCTAACACCTGTGAGAAGTTGGTCTGGCATATGATGTCCACTATTCTAGTGGGAACCATCCTTAGATGTCTGCCCCAGGCGGACATCTGGCATAGACCCACTAGGTCCTGCCTCTAAAGTCATGACTAGTGTGGTGTGGTGTGTGCACCTACCTACAATACTTAGTTTCCTACTGAACCTCCCTAGTAGTTGTAGTCAGGGATGCTAAGCCCTTTACACCTACAACTTCTAAGTTCAGTAGAATTTATGTATTTTAAGCTTGATTTATGTGTACTTACTGGTACCTTAAGTGATTTTTCAAATGATATTCTCAAGATTATCTGGTAAAACAATTGAAGCTGTAATCCCACATGCTGCACACCAATGTGAGAAGTTGGCCTGGCATATGAAGTCCACTATTCTAGTGGGTACCTTGCACCTGTCCAAACGACCCTTATTGATGGTAGGTTTGAAGTCAACCTTATAGAAAGCTATTCTAGTGGTAGCTGTGGAGAGCAGTCTTCAGGCTAAGACTTAGAGGCGAGTTAAGCAAGTTGTTTTACCAGTCTATAATCTTTTGAATGACCAAATGAAAGTGCACCACAAAAGGTATATATCAAATATATATGTATTTATTCTAAACACAATCCCTCTGGACTCTTTATGAGGTCGGAGGTAAAAGTACAATACAAGGAACTTAATTAGCATATGATAAGTTGCACAGTATACGTTATGCCATAGGGGCCTTACAAACCATATACTAAAATAGTGGTATAAGAACCACGTGAGGGTTAGAAAGCAGGCCTAGGGCTTGTAGAACCGCTGGGGCAACCAGGAACCGCCCAAGGTTGGGACGCAGGAGGGCCACGGGGGACGCGTGCAGTGTCTAAACACAGCTGCAGAACACTATTGACTTTCTATGGAGAGCGAACAAGTTACAATTTTAAAGATTGAGGACACTTTACTTTGTCAGATTAAAATGTCCCACTTCTGGCATTCTTATGCTCCGATTGACTCAGTTATCTCTATTCCATGGTAAGTTTGAGTTCATGTATTTCCAGAGTGAATGCCCGGCAATTCACATGCTCTCTTGAGTGAAGTGCTTTATGGTTTGCACTAGTAGTAAAAGCTGGTGAACATTAACAAGCCCAAAGTTAACTGGGTAGCAGCACTTCAGTTTCCTTATTGTAGGGTTAGTTGGGTCACCTTATTGATAATCTGGTCTCATTTTTTTGTTGTCCGGTTTGAATATAGGATTATATCTCACTTTATAAATGAATGTTTGTGTGTGTTTGTGTATATATATATATATATATATATATATATATATATATATATATATATATATATATATATATATATATATATATATATTCACTGAAAAAACCATAGGTTATAGACCATATATAGTTAGGAATTCGCATTTACAAAACCTTATTTTACTCACACAAAACCATTGAAATTCCATATATAGTTAGTTGCACTAACTATATATCGCGCACCCGCAATCCACTGCTGATGATGTCACATATTACATCATTCATGACATGGTCAGTGACATCACTTATGACATCACTGATGACATCTCATCAGCAGTGGATTGCGGGTGCGCGATATATAGTTAGTGCAACTAACTATATATGGAATTTCAATGGTTTTGTGTGAGTAAAATAAGGTTTTGTAAATGCGAATTCCTAACTATATATGGTCTATAACCTATGGTTTTTTCAGTGAATTTTCAAGGTTTTGTAAATGCTAATTCCTAACTATATATGGTCTATAACCTATGGTTTTTTCAGTGAATTTTCAAGGTTTTGTAAATGCTAATTCCTAACTATATATGGTCTATAACCTATGGTTTTTTCAGTGAATATATATATATACATACATATATAAACATATATCATCTGTATATCTATATAAATACAAACATAAATGCATGCATACATATAAATATATGCATACAGATGCATGTTATTTACATGAAAGTCGGAAAAACACTAATAAAAGCAAAGCTAAAAAGCCACCTCATTACAAACAGAATGGCTTTAACTTAAACGAGGGCGAGATCTATTGCATTTTCAATGCTTGTTTACTTTGGTTCCATCAAGAAGGCATTCAGATGTGTCACACATTTGCCATAAATTCTGAATGTTAGCACTCTAGTTGCACATTAGATCACTGTAGTAAAGCTACTGCTCACCAGGGACGTCTGCTGCTGGTATTCAAAGTGCATGTTTCAGTCTGCATGTCAGAATTTTTTTAATGAAATAGAAGAGGATTTGAGAAGTCACTCAAAATGATCCCTAATTTTTCTTTCTGAAGTACTAATCATACTTTGTAAGGCAACATTAACCCCCTCATGTTGTTCCTTTTTAAATTGAGTGTTTTCAGACTTACCACTTCAATCCAATCAAGATGGCTTCTGGTGTGCCATACTTTTGTCATAAGTAAGACTGTTAGCGCTCTAGTTGTTCTTTAGAACACTCTGGGACATTTTGTCATTGGGGTATACTTGGGGTACATCTGGGTGATATTTGGGCTACATTTAGGCTCCTTTGTCTCTGGTGGCCATCTTGGGAGACTGTATGTCAGAATTTTTTAATGAAATTGAAGAGGGTTTGAGAAGTTACTCAAAATGTGCCCTAATTTTTCTTTCTGCAGCACTAATCATAATTCATATGGCAAAATATACCCCCTCGTTTTGTTCCTTTTTAAATTAAATGTTTTAAGAGTTACCACTTTCTTCCAATCAAGATGGCTTCAGGTGTGCCATACCTTTGTAATAAGTAGGACTGTTAGCGCTCTAGTTGTTCTTTAGAACACTCTGGGACATTCTGTCATTGGGCTTTACTTGGGCTACATCTGGGTGATATTTGGGCTACATTTGGGCTCTTTTGTCTCTGGTGGCCATCTTGGGAGACTGCATGTCAGAATTTTTTAATGAAATAGAAGAGGATTTGAGAAGTCACTCAAAATGTGCCCTAATTTTTCTTTCTGCAGCACTAATAATACCTTCTATTGCATAATATACCCCCTCATTTTGTTCCTTTTTAAATTAAATGTTTTAAGAGTTACCACTTTATTCCCATCACGATGGCTCCAGGTGTGCTATACCTTTGTAATACGTAAGACTGTTAGCGCTCTAGTTGTTCTTTAGAACACTTTAGGAGGCTGCAGTAGAGCACAAAGGAATCAACTGACAGTCTCTGTCCTTGTTGGATGTACATGTTTTACTGAGAATGTCAGACTTCATTTTCACATGACTGAGAAAGATAATGTGAATTTACAGAAAATGTGCTTTCAGTTTAGCTTATAGATCCCCTTCCAAACCACTGTGGGAAAATCATGAGATATTAGTTTTCTTTCAAACAATATTCATGATATCACAGCAGAAGGCTTTTTCACATGGTAAAATCACCTTAGAACACACCACAATTCCTAAAACGAGTATGGTACCATCAACAAATGATTTATAATGTAACTAAAGTCCTAAAACCCTCTATTAACTACAATGCTTTTTAATGAGGTGCTATCATGTATATTGGTCCCAAGATGGCTGCCAACACTTCTTGGATGAAGTGCTGACAGCCAATCAGATCAGATGTGTGGTTAGGCTCTGCCCAGATATATATATTTTTTTTAACCTAAATTACTCAAAATCCACTGGAGCACATATATTGAGACCTAGCAAAGGCACATCGGGCTAACAGTCCCTACAATTTTGCCAAGTTTCGTGCAAATCCATTCAGCCGTTCGAGCTAAAAGTGAGGCCAACCGCCCTATGGAAATTAACATGGGAAAAACGTGTTTTGGGACCCCCCTTTTTTCTCGGCCTCCCCTTCATGAAACCCCCCCAAATTTTCAGGGGCTGCTCAGAAACAAAATGTTCCATTTTCCTGAAAATTTCAGCTAATTCTGTCCACAAACGCCAAAGTTATTAGACATAGAATTTTCAAAAATCCCATAGAGAAAAAATCCTAACTATATATACCTACTGGCGACTGCCAGTAGGTAATATATGTGTGTGTGTGTTTGTATATACATGCGTGTATATATATATATATGTGTGTGTGTGTATATGTGTGTATGCTCGTGTGTGTGTGTGTGTGTGCATAATATATATATATATATATTGTGGAGAAGTGTGGCTCACTGGTTAGAGGAGGCAGACCCTGATACAGAGGTCAGACCCGGGACTAGGGTTCAATTCCCGACGCGCCAGGGTCTTGAGCTCAAAATGTCCACGGACTCGATAATTCTCGCCTTGGTGCCTACTCAAATCATGGGTTCATACTCTGCAACTCTGGGCAATAGCTTGCTTATTCTCCACTAAGGCCCCCTGCAATGGGATGCCTGGTCTTCACCTTGGGGATGCCCAGTAGGGGTTATCTCGCAGGGAAAGCCAGGACGGGTTCCCAAAGCAAGCGCTAAGAGACCTGTCGGTGATTTGGCGCTATATAAATCGAACATAACATAACTTAGAGGCGAACTACAATGGAACCCTTTTAGACTTACACACTTCGCGAGTCAAGATCCACGGGAGCACCGGAGTAATCGTGTTACCTCACCCACGGAAGCCCGGTGCATAGGTGTCTTTTGGTGTCGGGTTTCGTAGTCGATTCCAATGGAGAGCTGCGAAGAAGTGCTGCAGGCGACCAGAGGAAAAGTGTCTGGGTGGATCCAAGTGTGGATCGGAGCTGTGAAGAACCTGAAAGCAGAGAGGACAGAGTCTGGGTCACTAGCCAGTGACCTGGATGGCGACAGGAAGATGCCAGCCAATGTCGGGTGTTTTCAGGTTAAGTAGGTGAAGCTTGACTCATCAGCCATGAGGACCAGAAGGCATCGACAGTGACCAGGAGCTGGATGTCAAGTGCTGCAGTGTCAGAATCTGGATTGGACCCAACAAGCCTTGGCAACAGCAATCCACGCAAGATGACAAGATTGGCTTCAGTGCAGACCAGCAAGGTCTGAGGGACTTACCCTTTGGAGGGGAGTCAGAGCATGTCTGGAGCAACCAGGAAAGCTCAAGAAACAAAGCATTGTCCTTCATGGGGACCCACTAGACAATGGACTAGGAACCGTTAAGGAGCTGCAAGCAGCGGTGAGGAAAGGGGACTCACGGGTCACTCGTGGAGTGCTGGCCTCTGTACTTCGGTGCAAAAGGTGCTCGGGGCAGGCGCTTCAAATACTCCAAAGTACAGCTTCAGGAAACTTCAGGAAGTAGGTGCAATTGCAAAAATGCAGGATGTGCAGGCGTTCTGGCCCCATGTCTCCCGTGTCAGCTACTGGTCTCAGCTCTGCTGGGAACTCGTGTCAGCTTCACAGATGTCCTGTGTCGCAGATTCTTCAGGATCTGGTGGGAGCCTAAAAAATGCAGACCTGCAAAGATGCTTCTTTGGTGCCTGCTTTAACAGGGGGCTCATTCCTTGGCCCCAAGGGAGATTCTTCAGTCTTCCAATCAAAATGAAATGCCGTAGGTCCAGGATTAATTCTTCAGAGTTTCGTGCAGGGTAATCTAAAGTCCTAGAGAATGAGTTCCTATAATTATACTAAGTTTAGGGGTTGGGCTAACTCTAAGGTCCCACCTATGGGTGTTCCTGGGGAGGGGGGTTTACACCCTTCCCTTTTGACCAGTTTCGCACCAGCAACTGGCTTGAAGTGGGAAATGCATTGAGCACCTTGTGTGCCCCAGGCAGTGTCTGAAAAGCATTCCCCGAATGCAACCCACCCTGCCCCAATACACTAAAGCCTGTCTGGGGAAGTGCCAGCACCTCCCTGGACAGGAAACCTATTGTCCAGGCCTACCTTGCTGGAGTTTCATCCAGCAGCAGGAGGTCAGACTTGTGTCTGTGGCAGCAGCATCCATTTTGTGATGCTGGGGCTCTGTTTAACTTTAACCGAGTATACATGTGTGTAAATGTCTTTTCCCCCTAGAAGGGTGGAATGCTACCCCCGCCGCCAGAGTTGGACGGGGGTAGTATTCCAAATCATTTGACACCTTGAACGACATGTTTTGATAAAACCAAACCAAAGTTAGCATTTAACTGCGAGGTTCATAATGCACTTAAGAGTATATGGTATGGCTATATTATAGAACAGCTATAAAGAGATATTTCCGAAAGCTGCAGAGGGGCTCAGCTCATGCTAGGGCACCCTCTCACACAAAAACCAAGAACTCTGCCTTCAGGATTGTCAAGGCCAGCCATAGGAGTGACTTATAGGTGACTATGTGTCTATATGTAAGGGTAGATATAGATATACTATATTTAAGTAAGGAGTGCTTACACCACCTTAACCAGGCTGAAAGTACAGATCTGTGGTGTCATTTTGGAAGGCTAACCAGGGGTGGCACAATACATACTTCAGCCCCTGGTAGGCCTCTGGGGTCCCCATGCCCTGGGTACCTAAGGTACCATAAAAAGGGACTCAGAAGGGTGACCCAGTAACCAATCTGGTATGTACCTAAAGTACATGGTATCAATTTATAGAGAGAACAGCTAGGCTGTGGTCCTGATTAGCAGGGTCACATCCATACTAAAGTCGAAAAACCAGTGAAGCACAGCAAAAAGTGGGGGTAACCATAGGAAGCAGACCCTACTCCCCTACACCACCCATCATTACGGCTCTTGTCCTGATAAAAACTAGGCCTGGGTGTAGGTCGCAGAGTTTTACTACGAAGAACTTCGTGAAGTTCCGCGAGTGGCGGAGTGCAGTGCGAACTGCAGTTTGTACTGGTATTCCTGCTGCTTGGATAGAAATTCTACCCGAGCGGCAGCTCGCACTCGCGAACTTGCCGTTCGCGATCGCGAGCGGGTTAATAACTCTGCTGCACTTCGTGATGGAGAGTCTTCTGCACTCCGCATCTTCAGCGGAGTGTGGAATGCAGAAAACTCTGCAAACTCAGTGAACGAAGAGAAGTTCACCACCCAGGCCTAATAAAAACACTGCCCCACTTGAAAGAATGGGATTAGTGCCTGCGGCAGGAATGGCTCAAACAAAGGTCGATAGGAATCCCCTGGTGAGAACTCCCATTGGTCTGCATTTGATTCTTCCTTGTCACAAATTCCGCAAAGATGACATTGTCGAGTCTGTCTCACTGTTGCAGAACTGTTGCCAGTAAAAGTTCTGATTTTGCAGCCTTGTCATGTCCTCAACAGCAGATGAAGTGGAGGCTACTTCTTTTGCAACAGTAAGACTTTCAATGACAGTCAACTGAAAGTCAAAGAAAGACATCAGTCTTCCTGTGGTAGTATGATGGTAAACAATATACACATTGTATGTTGCCAGCTGGATCAGGTGGTGCAACAGGTTCTTATACCATATACAAGTTTTACGACTTGCATTATATGGCTGAAGAACCTGGTCATTGCTATCCATTCTGCCCATGTACTTGTTGTAATCAGGTATACAAATGTTCTTGTGAGCTTTGTCCAACTGACCCCAAGGTATGACCGTGGAAGTGCTCTAATCATGGATTGTAGTGAGCACATACACATCCCGACCAACTGAGAATTTGACTGTAAGCACGCAGTTTGAATGCAATGCTTTGCTCTGGGTTTTTTGGAGGTTCTTATAAAATAGCTCGTGTGGGAATCCTTTGCAGCGACATTGAACTGTACCACATGCCACATTGCCAGCTCTGTGGAGCATGCTGAACAGCTCTATTCCCATATAGAAGTTGTCAACATAAAGGTTATAGCGTTTTTAAAGGAGTGGTTGGACAAGTTCCTATAAATATTTTTACCATGATACCTAGTGTGTAAGGGCAATCTACAGGATTCAGAGTGAAGTCATGTCCTCTATACACTCTCATATTGTATGCATAACCAATAGAGCTATTACACACATGCACATCTTTTTGCCATAGCAAGCTTGTTTGCTCTCTATGTACTGCCCCTGAACAGCAACCGTCGCTTTTACAGGATCAAGTGCTCAATAGCAATATTTCTGCCAGGGTTACATATTGGTGGAAACCTGGCAGACAAATGCTACACTACAGGCTGAATTTTGAACAATCTGTCATGATATCGATGATCCCAGGTCAATATACCAAAATTATCATTGAAATGCAGCATATGCTGCAGTAGCAAAAAACAATCTCTGCTCATGACCTTTGTGAAACCGGGTGTTATCCAAGCCATGTGAGTAGACCAATAAGTCTGTAAGCTTGGTTTACACATTATACGTACTTTGAGCTTAAGGCCAAGAAATTACTTCAACTCCCTAAGTGAAGTGGGCGTCCAACAGTGTGCTCTAGAATGTGGACCAACAGTACCTCCATGCTCCCACAGAAACTATTTGGCATGCAAATTGGTTTAGAACACAATTTCTTCAAGAAAATCAACATCCAGACAGAGATGGACGTAGCAAATAGACTGTTTAAAACATGCCTAAACCTTCCTCCTGGAAATCTGTTTCCTACGTAGAAGATAGAAATGTGGGGCTACATCAGTGGGTGAATATGTGCCTTTGTAAGGTGAGTGACAAAGTATAAAAGCTAAACAGCACTTAGCTTATCAATACTGTGATCACATTAAGTCCTCTAATGAACTTCTCCGAACACACTAAAAAAAATAAAAAATAAAAATTAAGTATTACTTCTACTTGATATATACGCAATATCTCAACATACTTCATGTTCATGGGACACATTGAACAAGACAGCAAGCAAAGTTGTTGCACTGCGTGAACTAGGGGACATAGAATTGCCCAATAATTTCCAAGAAATGGCACAGTTCTGCTCCCTCAATGCACTGCTGTATTGTATGCTGTCTCACAACTACACTGGCACCCTTGCGCCATAGTGCAAATGTGTCTGCTTTGTGGTCAGGATAATTTTTTGCAGGAAGTGGTCCCTTTTGGCATAAAACCTGCATTTGAGGCTTTTTCCACTATACATGCGTGCAGTGAAATGCAGCAATCATGCAAATTGGAAATACATTATTTCTCCATATAAGGCCAGCCTCATAAAGGTGTCAGATTTTGGCAGAAATCCATATCTACAAGTCTTTGTAGCTATGTCTTTGCCCAAAAAACAAGGGTGGATGCTTGGGAATTCCAAGGCACCACCCACCAAATGCCTCCCAGATGCCACGTAACACAATGCCAATACAGCAACGGAAATTGCCTCCACCACACTTATTTGTAAAGACGAATTAATACAAGGATCAAACCCAAACTACTTCAGTTTGACCCGGTATTTTATTGATACCCATCTAATTTTAGATTCTTTTAAGTCTATTTTTTCATATTTCATGCATAGAAAGAAAGCTGTACACTCAAATATTACATCAATATACAATGCTATTTACTTACAAATATTACATTCCACATTCCAAAAAAGACTTTTTAAATTAAATAAACATCATACATCTCAAAAAGACAATACATCATACAAACAAAACATCATACATTTTTGTTTTTATCTTTATTTTAAATGAATCTATATCCAAAAAGGAAAGGACAAAGTCAAAGAAGGGAACAAAATCGTCAAAAAACGATTACTTCTTGAACTAGAAAATGCTAGTTGACACTATAGATGTTAATATTTTGCTCCCATAGGTATGCCGACCCGTTTCAAATCCAGGGAAACAAGTTCCCGGAATCTCATCAGGGCTTTGTCACTTTTCTGTAACAAACTTCAAGATTTCAAAAGAAGGATCAAGACAACCTTTCTATCTGTCTCCTTTATTGTGAAGGTCTAAACTGATACGGTTCAACAGTGTTTATTATTCCCTCTCTATCCCTGTGCAAGGTCTATTCTGGGGGCGATTTTTCATGCCACTCGATAAGTAGTAGAGGATTCTCAACGGAGTTATGCGTAGGTGAAACTGACGCGTTTCAAATCCTGGGAAACAAGTTCCCGGACTCTCATCAGGGCTTTGTCACTTTTCTGTGTAAGATGCAAAAAACAATAACGTTTTATTTAAAACCTGCAACCCTTTCATCTTTCTCGAATTGCTCTGCAATACATTTATATATACCTGTAACGAACTGTTTCATGAGCCTTTAAGATTTCAAAAGAAGGATCAAGACGACCTTTCTATCTGTCTCCTTTATTGTGAAGGTCGTAACTGATAAGGTTCAACAGGGTTTATTATTCCCTACGGAGGAAGAATATGGTGTACATGAAGTTACTCTCATATATCAGAGGCATTCAGCCAAATAGAGACCATTCCCAAAAAAAGTTTGCTCATACCTCTCTATCCCTGTGCAAGGTCTATTCTGGGGGCGATTTTTCGTGCCACTCGATAAGTAGTAGAGGATTCTGTCAAAAGAGCATACCAGTATGGATCTCAGTCAACAGGCAAAATACAAACTTACAACTGAATTACACGTGCACATTTAAATTACTGCATGGGGCACATACCTCAACAGAGTTATGCGTAGATGAAACTGAGCGCTATCGTCGCTCCAAAAGTTGTTTTTGTGGTCCCCACAGAATCCTGCGATACACTAACGAGGGAACAAGGATGAAACAGTTGTAGGCATTTTAAGTGTGCGCGCCTAATGTTTCTCTCGTCCTGTCTCATAGCTTAAATATAGGGCCTACCTGTTTGCAGAATATGCTAGCTCTCTTCACGAGTGCTGGCGCGACCTTCACTCCCCAGCGCTACCTACCAACGAAAACGGAGCGATCTTAGCTACAGCGAAACAGTCCAAGGAATTTAAATTACAAACCCGACTGTTTACGGGGGGACCCAAATGATACCTGTTATTCGACTTCCCACGTAGACCAAATCACACACAACTGAAGTGGCGGCCATCTTAGAAAACCGCACCTTATATCTCCTCTTACCGAAACATGGCATTATGGGGCACGTAGTTTCGAAGCGTATTAATATGAATTGTCAGTGTGTGTAGTTTATATTAGTTGTTTTTATGAGATAGTATTCATATACATTTGAGCAAACCCTAATGCAGTGCTGTATTTTAAACTCTCGATAATTCGGACAAAGTGTTACTGCAAAAGGAAGCGTTTTTGATCCTCAAATATTATAGTACAGTGACAGGACTTAATAGCATGTCCGAATTTATTACTGCTGTAATAACTAGTGTTTGTGCTACCTAGTTCAATAGTATGCTTTTTAACCAATCTTCCATGAAATATGTAATAGTCCTGCAGTATTTTTAATTGTTATACTCACCTGCTTGGTGTTACATTGTTGTCTACATAAACCTTTTTGGACCTGTTTCCGCTCATTATATTCCAAATACTAATAATTAGTGAAGTTTACTTAGCATTAGGATTCACAGGTGAGGTTTTGCTAACAATTTGTTTCTTAAAACACACACTCAGTTGCTTCCCGTTCAAGTCAATACTTATTATTTTGTTTTTACAAGGGAGTGGAGATGTCCTGACGCCATATTAACATCAAGAACAAAAAAAGCATTCTTTTATTAAACAATGCTCATAACTTTGTTCACCCTCCCTTCCACATCGCTCATAAAAATGCAGGTTAAATCGCTAACAAACACCTTTGCATCCTTGACAGCACACAGGCTAGCACTGTTATAATACAGTTAATAAATAAAATTATACTCCACTCATTCTGACACGTTATATCAAGTAGAAAACCTACACAACAAAAACTGGCAGAATATGCACTCCACTGCAAACAAAAACTCCTAATTAAAAACATTAATAACAACACCAATATCTCTAAGTATCAGAAATGCCAGACTTATTGCATTGCAAACGTTTGTCTTCTTTTCCAGGTGGCGCCCCTCAGTCTGAGTGAGCCTGAAAATAAAGGGCAGGTGAAGGTCAAGGGCGGGGACACCAAAGTATCCTGATGTGACCATTGTATTGGTCACAGTGGGGGCAGGCAGGCAGAGTCCTTACAAAATGAGAGGTGAATAGCTGCAGCAGCAGGGCCATCAGAGGCAGCCGTTTTCGCGCAATGCTAGACTGATGTGCCCTTTCAGTGACACTTTGCAGGCCCCTAGACAGAGAGAAGAAGGGGAGGAGGTCGGGGGAACTGCAGAGGCCTTCCTCGATGTGCACGGTGCACCACACAGGCTGAAAGATGTAATTTTAAAGTAGTGCTATTCCTGCAGTCCCGGTATGCTTTCATAAAACAAATAAGTATGGGAACTGACTGAAATAATTTTTAAAAGTAGGGGCACGCCGTGCCCTTCCGATCCCGCCCACTTCTAACACTGAGCGCAATGCGCTGCATAACTTTTGTTTTCTTTGCAAAGCAAAAAGCCATAAACACAGCCAAAGGCAGTAATGACACCAATATACCCCACCTGTGGAAATCCACCCAGAATCAAAGATAAAATGCACTGCAACACTTAGGATCCCACTGACAAGATATCCTCTTTATAACTCTAAGACAAACACACTACAAATGGGGAGCTCTAAAAAGGGTTAGAATGTCCATGTACAAATATATTATGAGAAAAAGTCACACCATTCAGATTACTTGTGCCAGTGTTTGTTATGCACAACATTTTCATTCTTCAGAGAAAGATTCTCAACCCAACCTACGTGTTTTGTCCAAGAAATTGGACTTTATCAGTGCTGCAAAAAAATATGCAACAATACTGATTGAGTCTAAAATATTTAAAAACTCCTAATACTAAATTACCAACCATAACAGCTTGGCTCATAACATCCACAACAGAACATGGACTGAATTTCTAAAATGCAAAACAAGTGCAGAAGTCTACAAAGTAGCAGAGCAAAATGTACCTTTGTTGTATTCACTTATGTGCAAAGGCTCATAAATTGAAATAATGATCGATTGTTGAATGGCCCTCTTTAAATAACCTTGCACCATTGGTTTAAAGTCAAGGACCTTGGTCCATTCCTTCAGAGATCCCAAAAATACTTTTGAAAATAATTCTGCCCCCACATCCAAGAGGCTTACAAGCTTATACTTTTCTGGGGCTTCCTGATCATCTTTCTTAAAGATAGGTTTTATAACCACCCCTTTCCAGCTTTCCAGGAACTGTTCAGTTAATACTATACTGTGAAACACCTGGCAATTAAACTTAGAGCACCATTCTGGATTTTATTTTACTATACCCACTGGGAGGTCAATCAGTCTTGCAGCCACCATTAGTTTTATGGATGCAATGATGTTTTGTACGATGCTAAGCCACAAAAGGGAAAACAACTTCTTACTACACATAACCATTTCAATATATTTAGTCCAGATATCCTACCTATTCATCCTCTGACACCATGCAAAGAGCTCGCTCTTGTTTATTACTCACACCTTGATGCACTAAATGCCAACATTTCTTTGTATCTTTAGACAAAATTGCATTTAGCATACAGTCCCAGCAAGTGTTGTCAAAATACAAATTTGCATTTTTTACTCTCTATTTATATTACATTTTTAGAAGTTAAATAGATTAACATTATCTCCCACCATTTAGGCCCTTTCTTTACACTTTATAGTTTCCTATTGTGGCTTTGCATTTGCCTGAACTATTCATCAAACCATCCTCTTTCATTATATTGCATATAAAGTATGGTGTTTCCTTGAATTATTGCTGCCTTTAATTGTACGTTTAAGCAATCTACCACCTGTTCAACTACACTAGCATACTAATCTAAAATAGGTGTAGGACTCTGTACCCCTGAAGTATTTCCCAATGAGGTTTGACAAAAGTAATACTTGTTTATCGTTGATCTGAGTTGGTAGCCATTTTTTAAAGTCTACTTTTACAAGGAGAGTATTTTGGCAAACAAAGGGGTGATGAGTTTTACCATTAAGCACAGGCGGCGGTGATCATAAGCCTCCATTTGTAGGACTCCCAAGAAACAGGCTTGCACAAACACATAATCTAATATAGCTCTAACTATCAAAAATAAAGGTTTGTTTGCTGGAAATTCCAAAGGGAACCGGTCATTTATACAAAATATTCCCCCTGATGCAAAAAAATCAACATGTCACAAGCACAAACTGAAGGACGACCAACTGGAAGTTTTGCAGTATTAATGTCCTAAGCTCTTAATATATCGTTTTTTAAATGAAGACTAATCTTTTGGATTCATATGAAGATTGAAATCACCATCCAGCACAATTTTACTTCACCAATACTTTGAAAAGATCCAGTTGAGTCTTCAAATAAAAAGGTCCTGCTGAACCCAAGAAATTGAAAATCAGATGGCGCAACATGTATTAAAATATTGTGCACTTTACTGAATTGTACTATGTTAATAAATAGCAATGTGGCATTCGGTTTAAGAAATTCTTTATAGTGTACATGTTTCAAATAGCAATTTCTTAGGATTCACTTTCCTGAAAATACAGAATCGCAAAAAGTGATCTGGTCATGTTCGCAAAATTTAAATATAGCCCAGACAAAGTGATCAATCAAACCAAACAATCAACACGGGATTTCTTTAGAGCACACTACTCAACTGTGAGGGACTCAAGGCACTGAGGGGGAGAGAAATTAGGCAGCTCAGTCATTCAAATAGCCAGGTCTGGAGCCGCTTCCTGAATGCTTGCAATGTGGGGCTTCATCTGATGCTGAGGGGGAGTTTGTTCCAGGTTTTGGCCGCGATGTAGGAGAAGGATCTGCCTCCCGTTCTGGTTCTGTGGATGCAGGGGATTTCGGGCAAGACTAGGGTCAGCGGAGCAGAGGTTTCTATTGGAGGTGTAAAAGGAGATTGGTTCATAGAGGTATCGGGGTTCAGTATTGTGAAGGGCTTTGTAGGCGTTTGTCAGCAGCTTGAAGGGCACTCTTTTTATGAAAGGGAGCCAGTGGAGGTCTCATTGGTGCTGGGTGCTGTGGTCTTGTCGTGGGATGCTGAGAACGAGTCTGGCTGCAGCTTTCTGGATGATCTGGCATTTGTGTAGTAGAGATTTGTTGATTCCGGCATAGAGGGCATTTCCATAGTCCAGTCCGCTGGTGATGAGTGCGTGGGTGACGGTCTTCCTGGTTTCAGGGGGTATCCATTTGTAGGTCTTGCGGAGTATGCAGAGGGTGTTGAAGCATGTGGGGGATACATCATTGATTTGCTGGTTCATGATGAGGCAGCAGTATAAGATGATGCCTGGGTTGCGGGTGTGGTCCCATGGGAGTGGGAGGGATGCCGAGGCGGCGGCCACCAGGTGTATTCCCATGTGGAAGGGGTGGATCCGAGGATGAGGACTTCCGTTTTTTCTGAGTTGAGCTTCAGGTAGCTGCTGCTCATCCAGGTTGCGAGGTCCTTCATTCCTTCCTAGAAGTTGTGCCTTGCGATGTCGGGTTTCTTGGTGAGTGAGAGGAGGAGCTGGGTGTATTCGGTTTAAGACAGAATGCTGAGTCCGTGTTTTCTGGCAATGGTTGCGAGGGGGCCATGTAGACGTTGTAGAGCGTGGGGCTGAGTGAGGCTCCTTGGGGTACACCGCATTTGATCTCTGTGGGTTCAGAAAGGAAGGGAGGGAGTCTAATTCTTTGGGTTCAGCTGAGGAGAAAGTCCATTTTAGGGCAGTTCCCTGTATGCCGACGTCATGGAGTCCGGCAGCAAGTGTGATGTGGGAGACAGTGTTAGAGGCTGCTGAGAGGTCTAGTAGAAGGAGGGCTGCCGTGTAGCCTTGGTCGAGGAGTGTGCGCATGTCATCTGTGGCAGCTAGGAGAGTGGCCTCGGTGCTGTGGTTGCTGTAGAAGTTAGATTGAGACGTGTCTAGGATGTCGTTGGATTTAATGAAGTTTGTTAACTGGATGTTGACGTTCTTCTCAGTGGCTTTGGCAATGAAGGGGAAGAGGGAGATGGGCATGTAGTTCCTGAGGTCTGCGGAGGGCGTCTTGGGTGCAGTTGATTGTCTGTCGTAATCCTGGTGCGATGGCAGAGGTGGCCCTGTGGAAGATGTGCAGCCGGCAGGGGAAAGTGGATGCTCCAGAGTGTATGCTCCTCATGATCTTTCTGGTGTCTTCCATGGTGACAGGGGTCCAGGCGAGGATGGTCAGCTGAGTGGAGTTGCTGGTGAAAGATGTATGGTCCGTGCCTTGGTTCTGTTGATCGAAGTGTACTGATCTTGTTGTGGAATAAGGAGCCAAGTTTCTTGCAGAGGTCCTGGTAGGGAGGGATGTCTGAGGTTTCACTGGGGGGTCTTGTGAATTCTTGTATGATGTTGAAGAGTTCCTTTGAGTTGCGGGAGTTGGAGAGGATTCTGTCCTGGATAAAGTTCCTTTTCATAGATCTGATGGGTTGGTGGTGCGCTGCAGTGGCGATCCTGTAGGCGGTTTATTCTTCTGGAGTTTTGCCGTTCCTCCACGCATTCTTGAGTCTTCGGCACTAGCGATTGGATTCTTGTAGGTCCTTGGTGAGCCAGGTGGCTTTCGTGGTATGTTGTCTGTTGGAGTTCTGGAGGGGTGTGAATGTGTTGGCGCAGTCAGTGATCCATTTGTGGAGTTTGTTGGCTGCAGAGTTGGCGTCAGTCATGGTGGGGTGGGGAGCAGCTGAGGCGAGGTGCTCTTCGGTGATCGTGCTTGAGTTTTCTGCACAGGGGCGAGATGTTGGCTTGTGTGCTGTGAGTTTTGAGAAGGAGAAGTGAACGCAGTGGTTGTCCATCCAGTGGGGTTGTGTGGTGTGGATGAAGCGAATGTTTATTCCTCCGGCAAAGATGGGGTTGAGGGTGTTTTTCCCCCTTGTGGGGGAACCATTTCATTGTTTCCCACAGGAAATCCAAGGGGAACCTATCAAATGCTTTCTCAGCATCCAATAGCAACGCGGACATAGGGTCTCCTAAGATCTCTGTTGCATCGAAAAGTGGCGCACTTGGCGCACATGTTGCGTTGTTCCCCGGCCGATTATAAACCCATGCTGGCAGGGGTGAATTGTTTTCCTCATGATATTATTTACCCTTGTGGCCATAGCCTTTGAAAATGTTTTAACATCGCTGTTTAACAATGTTATAGGCCGGTAAGAGCCTGGCTCCCTCAGTGGTTTACCCTTTTTTGAGAAGACTACTTTATACGCCCCGGCCCAAGCCTCTGGTGCTAGTCCCCCCCTTGAGCTTACCGAATAACCTCAATCAAATCAGGTCCTATTGATCCACAGAAGTTTTAAAGAACTCTAAAGGGATCTGATCAGGGCGAGCAGCCTTGCAGAGCACTCAATATTTCTTCTTGTTTTAAAACCATCTTGAGTGCCGCCCTGTCTGATAGATCAACCTGCTGCAGGGGTATCCTATCTAAATACTGTTTTTTTTTGTTTGTTTTTTGGAAGACCTTTATTGACAAAGAAGAACGGGTTACACATACATCCCGGAGCACAGCCCGAAGGCATTGAATTACAATACAGGTCAACAAGGCAGATTCGTCAGGATCTATTACAGGATCATTGAGGTCTAATTTTCAAATTTAAAGTCTGAAGGAAAATGGTATCAGGATATCAAGAACAAACCATCGGTCCGTTTACGTGTAAACAGGATTAAACAGTATGCAATGCAGTATGTCGCCGGAACCACTACCCGCCACAGTTAGGAATCGTCCTGGGAAGGGCACAAATCAGGAAGCCAAGTGAACCACAAATAATACTCTAAAACACAATGGTCTACCTACAAGTGGCATCATATACACCAGTCCGCAATGACTCACGGTGGACACCCTCCCAGATTACGCGAAACCCAATCCCATTGGAGAAGAAGACAGAGAAGAAAAAGACTAGAAAGAAGAAACGTAGGGCCATAGAGACAAAGAAGCACAAAAAACACGTTATACCCCAACCCCCCACCCTGCATGCAGCGGAAGGCCACGGCCCACCCCCCCCATAGGCATGCTTGGTACCCCAGAAACCCACAAGAGGGAATACAGAAGAAAGGCTTAGCCAAGAAACGGGCCATAGAACATAAGAAGAACTAACCCACGGGTCCTAAACCCCCCACCCTGCGCGTCTAACGAGGCTATGGCCCACCCTCGACTAGCGCACCCGTCACCCCAGATGGTCCCAAAGAAAGGGAAAGAAAACGGAGGGGGAGAAACACAACAAGTAAACCCCCCCCCCCCCGCCCGCACTAACTGGCTCAGCGTCGATCTTAAATAAGCCAGCTCTTGAACTGAAAGCAGCGGCGTCACCACACAAAACAATAGTCAGGGTCTTCACACTAGTCATCCGGAGAGCAGTCCTGGTTACACCGATGGAGGGGTCACCCCTGGCCCGTTCTGTCCCTGCCATCGAGGCGCTTCAGCTGAAAGGTAGCAGTGCAGTACATTAGAAGATCAGGGTGATCGGGCAAGCAAGGCAGGACCAACCGCAAGAGCAATCTCGCCACCCAGAGGCCAAGAAAACGATCGATCCAGAGATGCAGGGATCGCAGCAAAGCACCAGGCCATCTTGCCAAGACACAACACGATAAGGGCAAATCGAAGTTGGTGGTCCCAGAAGCAGGGTCGTGTCTAAATACTGTTTTATTGCCATTGGCGTCTCTAAAGATTCCTTTCTATAGAGCTGTTGATAGAATTGGCAGAACGTCTCTCGAATCCTTGGTGAGTCAGCTATTACACCCCTATTAGCATCAAAAATTTCCAATATCTCCGGCAGCAGCTTTTTGACTTAATCTCACAGCCAGAGGATGCCCCACACGCTCGCTGTACTCGTGACAGTGCTCTCTTTTTGCCAAATAAGTTTATGCAGTTTTGACGGCTATACGTTCTCCAGCTTCAGCCTTGTTTATGGCCAGCGGAAGCATTATATCTTCCGTTGGCCTACCCATTTTAACAGCCGAGGCCAGGGCCTCGACTAGCTTAATTGGCTTATCTCTGACCACCTCCTCACACTGTGCCTCCTTCTTTTGACGGTGCAAGCTATAGCTAATGGCTTCCCCTCTTACCCCCGCTTTGAAAGCATCCCAGACTATCCCTACATTTGTGCTCCCCCGATTAAAATGCCAGGATTCCTTGAGATACATAATCGGGATAATTTAAAAGCCTCCGTTCAAAAGTCCTACCCCAAATTAGCTTGGTCCCCTCAGAGAGGATACTTTCTCGATCCTAGAATTAGAAATAAACTAATGAGATATAAAGAAATAATCTAGTCGGTAAATAGCCTTATGTGGTGCAGAGAAAAAAGTGCTGCTGGGGTCTGTAGGTTTCATATATGCCGATGCGTCCATTGGACCGTTATTAATAATTTGGGGGCATATTAGCAAAACCTTGCGATATTTATCGCAAAACGCGCTTAGCGAATTTATTTTTATCGCTGCCTATCGCTGGATATTTTAGCGGAGAAAACATGCTATTAGCAACGTTTATCTACACTGTGATAAAATATCCAGCGATAGCGGCAAAATGCCTTAATATCGCTGGAAATCCAGCGATATTCACGCATTAACTCCCTGGTGGGCTAAGCCTGATAATCCACCTCCCATTGGGGAATACAGGTAAGTCAGGTTTCAAGCAGGTGTTAATTTCTAGCGATAATCGCGCTTAGCGCGACTTTTTTTAACGCTTCCCCTGCGTTGCTATTATGTGGTAGGTGTGTTAGAGACTGCTTTCAGTCGCTACCAGTTTGGGTACAGCCACTTTGCATGTCCTTAGCGATAAATATCGCTGACATGCAAAGCGGGCCCCGAACCGGTCGCTATCGCCTGCAAGCTGTCGGTAACTGCTGTTAGCGACAACTTGCTGATAGGGAGATAGAAATATCGCTTTTTTTAGCGGCAAAAAGTGCTGCTAAAGTGGCAACACTGCCCTTGCTAATATGCCCCTAAATTTGTTAAAGCTACACAGACTCTTCTTTTCCTACCAGGATAGCTACTTCCAGCGTTGCCCCAATGCACCCCCAAACCATTAATATTAAAATCCCCACAGGATCACCAGATTAGGCCACGTTTCAAGATCAGAATCCAAAAATTCAAACATATCAGGGTCATCACATGTTGATCCATATACAGAACATAATGTGAACTTTTTGTCTCCCACTGAGCATTCAACCATTGCTAACCGGCCCCATTGATCAGCGGACTTCCATATGACCTTAACATCACTCCTACGGGTAAGAATAGCTACACCTCTTGTACGGGAGCCCTGTGTGGTATTCACCGTAAGCTCATATCCTAGCTGTTCCAAGATACAGCCTCTGATACCTTCTATATGCATCTCTTGAACACAAAGAATATCTATACGTAAAGATTTAAACAAAATTGCAGCCCTTTGCCTCTTATTTTGATCATTTAACCTGAAGATGTTAATTGTAGCTATTCGTAAACTCATTGTGTTATATTCCCCTAATTCTTACCAGAAACCCCCATCATCCTACCATCTTTTACTACATCAGTGCTTAATCTTGCTCTAACAAGACTCATTCTACACGTTTTGCCTCTGAATGCTCATCCCGTACCCTCCCCTCACATATTGAGCTAATTTGTATTGTGCTGATCTCTTGGCCAACCCTACCCTCAGAACCCCCCAGACCTCCCACTCCCACCTCCCCTACACCCCTTACAGGCAGATAGGTCAAGCATGATCTATTATGGCAGCTGATCTTACATCTCAGGCAGCGCCAACCTTTCCCCCTCCCTCCGAAGGTCCCCCCACACCAAATAACCTATATGGACTCATTCAAAATGTCAATCTAACCAAATGAGCGCAAACCCTTGAAAAAAACCAGCAAACAACCAACAGGCAACTTTATGCTTCATATCTCAAAGAAAATGTCAACATAAAAAATTACTCAGTAGCAGTTACACCCTCATGTGCAATATATCCCATGTCCCTTTGCCCACAAGTTTCTTTTAGCTCGGTGAGATATTCCTGTGCCTTGACTTCAGAAAAAACATTCTGCCCCTCCCATTGCAGATAACCTTTAGCCGTGCGGGAAATAACAGGAAAGCTTCACAGCCCACCCTCTGAAACGGAGTTATCACCTGCTGAAGTCTCCACCTCCGCTCGATCGTCGTGTGGCAAAAGTCAGGCATAGGGAAGAAGGTATGTCCCTTGTAAGATCGCTTAGAATCAGGTCTGGCCCGATCTATTATAGCCCGCCTTAATAAAAAATTGCCAGCAAAAATCAAAATAGCTCTAGGTCGCTCCCCTCGGCTTTTAGCTTGAGCTCTCCTGAACATTGGGAATCGATGATCTCGCTGTATTTCCATCTCCTAATTCCAGTAGGCGAAATCGGGAAAGGGGCCCTTCAGCAATGTGATGACAAAGGCCATAATGTTCGCACATTCCACATTTTCTTCCAGACCAAGTAACCGCAGATTATTGCAACGTTGCCGGTTTTCAAATTCATCAAGCTTCCAACATACATCTAACAACTGCTTTTCCCTGCATTGCCTTGAATGTCTGTTATTTGTCAACTTCAATCTCCACAGCAGCGGTTCTTTCTTCCACTTCCTTGACTCATTCTGACATATCCGTACACACCTTATTCATCCTACGGATCACTCTTTGCAATTTTTTGAGTGGCCTGTAGTGATCTTTTGCTCTCCTGTCTCGCCTCCCCCTGCATCTGCTTAAGGGTAGCATACAATAACTCCAACATTGGAGAGGGAGCCATAGTTTCTGAATTGTTAGAACTACTAGTACCACTTTGTACAACATTTCACAGATCAGATCCACCAACTGTGCTCATGGTAAGAGTTGTCGCGAAGTAATCCCATTCGAGTTTACGAATGGTTGAATCTGAAGAACTAGCTTTAGCCTTGGCCTGTCACTTTGAGTTAAAGGAACGGCTGCTTTGTGTTTTCTGCATTGCGAATGACTCCCCGGAAGCCATCTCCTGTGATGTCTCAAGTACACTGAACTCCGATGAATCAGAATCATTGTTTAGAGAGAAGAACTTATCCCCTTCTGGGGAAAGCAGGGGGGCACTTGACCATGATGGTGTTATAACTGGCCCCCGGACGCGCTGCTGGAATTACCCCACACCAATCTCCAGAGTAACAGGCTGAGCATCAGACTGTACCTGTGTCTGTGCCTGTAGCTGTCTGTGTACTGGTTGAGCACCTGCCATATCGGAGCGTATATCAAGGAATACCAAAATAGTACTGCCATTGCCGTTACAGTTACCACTGCCAGTCTCAGACTCTGCCACAGCAATCACGGGGTCTGCAGCCCCCTTAGCAAGTGTGTTGAGAGGGGACACTCCAGTTGAAGTTGCACTTGCCCTCACTGAGGTCAGTCAGCGGCCATCTCGCCTCCACTACTAGTTCTTTATTTGTTAAGGGCAATACCGATGGAATTTGAGAAACATTGGTTTGTAACTTTAGAGGGTATAGTAAACCGATTTATCTGGAAGCATGGAAAAAGTAGGAAGGCCCTCATGGGGTTTACTGTTCCTTGATTTTAGAATTTATTATTGGGCTGCAGCGCTTCAATATATGAGCATATTATTTGGTTCACCTTCTGGGGACGTGGAAGGGGAAATAGGGCTTCCCGATGTATATAAGCTGTTGCTGGGGGATCATGCTGAGAATTGTTTTATGAAATTTACGGAGCCCAGTCATTATAAAAGGACATCATTTAAGACACTCGCGGCCGCCTTTAAAATCTGGACGGCAATGAAAAAAAAGACCGGTCTGGGGAGGCTTAACCACTACATCCAGCTTTATAAAAACCCCACGCTTCCTGAAATTTTTTCCTGATGATATTATGGCACTTTGGTCAGAGAAGTGGGTCCAGACGGCTCGGGATCTAATACAGAGCGAAGGCTTCTGTTAGTTTTGGGATATTCAGTCTGAGTTCGGACTGGATAGAGGTAATCTTTTCAAATTTTTGCAGTTGCACATTTTTTTTGTAAGAATGTGGGGGGGGTTAATGGGTTTAGCAGAATTAAAGCTATAGATATTATCAGGGGCAGCACGAAGGGCGTTATCAGGCTATTGTATGCCGAACTGGTAGCATTAAAGCAAGATGATCTGGCTAAGCATGCAGGAAAATGGATGGAACGGGTGGGTGTCGTATCAGAGAGGTTTTTTGAGTCTCTAGAATTAGGTCAGACGGTTCTGTGCTCCAAGCGCAGCACTTTAAGACTGTCTTTGCACTTTACCGTACCCCGGCGAGAATAGCACAGTGGGGCGGGTCAGCAGGGACTACCTGCCCGGGGTGCGGTACACCGGCTTCTGACCTTGTACATATATTTGCATCCTGCCCACGCTTTGAAAATCTGCTAGATTCCATCACTAAATTCCTAGATTTGTCACTCGGGTTGAAGGTTACACTATCCCCTGCTTTGCTCTTGCTTGGAGTTAGCAGCAGTGTATTGCAAGATCCAGCTTATCAATTTCGCTTTTTGGCCACAGCTGTATTGCGGATGAGAATTGCTTCTGCCTGGCTTGATTAGCTACCCCCTGCATTTCAAAAGTGGCTCTTGTGCTTAATGTCATTGTTTACAATGGAAAGAACTATCTACGAGAGGAAGGGGAAAAAGGCGAGACTATTGGGATGGTGCATCTGGGCTCCTCTAAGCAAGGTGGAAGGACCTATAGGAAGTAAAATACCTTAGGTCTATAAGTTCAGTTGGACTGGAGAAAATATATCCAGTGGGATTTTTAGCTCAAATGTTTCTAAACCTTGGTGGTTGCTTTTTGCAGGATATATGGGATTGCATTGTTTAAATTCAACTTCTGGATTATAATCGGGGGCGGAAGTGTCATAGGTTATGATTGTATTTGTGTATATTTGATTGGTAAGGGGGTCTGTAGGATGGATCGCTCATTCCTTTAGAGATGTCATGATCACTAAGAAATTTGGTTTTAACCTCATTGTATAAATTTACGTTTGAATTTGTGCTCATCTTTGGATAAATGTCAAAAAACGGAATAAAAAGAGTTACAAGATTTATCAGCAATGGTTAGTCATGAAGCGTGGACGGTGGTCTGTGCAAGAAAAGAAAGCAACAATACAATCTACAGTATAGAAATAGAAATCCTTGTGGTGGAATGTGTTGCAAATAATGAGCTGCTATTTGGGACAGCACCCTTAACTGTTCCTGAAGCAATTAAAAATCACTCCTAGAGTTGGATTCAAGAGCTTATGAATGCTGTGGGGTTACTAAATGCAGTGTAGCTGAGCTAAAGAACAGGTGGTATAATCTTCTCTCCAGAACGAAGGAGAGGCTGGCGAATCAAGGAAGTAAGGTGCTAGCACTGGAGGAGGATCATTCACACAGTTTCTTTGAATGAGGCCATTGAAAGCACCTTAAAAACAGAGCCTACATTTGGCCCAACCAATAGAGAGACCTGACTAACCTGAGTTGTATTTATCTGGTTAATTACTCACACCAGCGCCTCCTCAGTCATACCTAGGTTAGTGTATTAATATAAAATTGTACAATTATTTTAACAAGTGATTTTATTAGAAGTCTAAAAATATATTTTAGTAACTGTTGTCAATTCCCAAAGGCTATTTTCAATAATAATGCAATATGTTTAGCTTCTAAACATGAATTCATTTTTGGAGTTCTAGTCCATTACAAGTCTGTAACTTTATAAATTCAACATTAATTGTCATTGCAATATGTGCAATAGAATAGAACAGGAACATGTAAAATAAAAAAAGCACATTTCGTGTTCAGTACTCATTAAAAAAATGTAAACTAGACACATACATTTATCACACAATTACTTGTACATATGCCCATTTTCCATGTAGCACAAAGTATACTTTTTAATCTATCATATTGCATACTTTTCCTACAGATACAGAATCAAACATTTCAGAGGGTCATGAGGAATAGAATCTTGATAAGGTAGAGGATCAGGATCCTAATATCAATGATCTGCCTAAAACAATGGACATTATAAGTCCTACATTTTCTGAAACAAGAGTTGCTCCAAGAACATAAGCATGTCTATTCTCTTCTCTTTTTGCGGTCTTCTATAGCAAATTGCTATATGTCCTCTAACACAACATAAAACAAACGTTTACATCCACATATTTAAGCGGCAAAGATTCATAACAATAAGACCACGACATTCTCAAAGGCATGAAGAGAAAGGCACAACATCATCTAAAGAGAAATGTGTGCATACAGTGTAATCTATATTCGAAGTTCAAAATAAGCAATTCGTCAATAACAACAGGCTTGTCTTAGGTTATTAATAGCATTGATAACTTGAATGAAACCTTAGTATTTTTACCTGATGGTATTTGTGAGGCAAATCAGAAACAGAACAAAAGACATTCTCATGTAGTATTTAAAATGCAAACCTATGCAGAGTGTTAAAAAATTGGCTTCTGCTATGGGGTACTCCCTTGGAAAATCATACATATGCAAGAGGAAATGGCACGCTGCGTCAAGAATGCAGCTAAAGGCTTGAAACAGGTCACATTAAACATGGGAGTTGCTGAAAACTATGAAATACATTCTAACAATCAGGCAACCCCAATTGTAGAATTGAGGAGGATTCGAGCCACACTGAATGTAGGCATACTCGTGGCCAATGTGCAGAAATTAAAGGGGACATTTTGCCAGCAAATATAGAGAGGCCCATTCCTACCAAGTTAAGAAAGGGGCATTGAAATGATTTTGTAATAATCAAAATATAATATTTATTGTTTCCATACAGTTGCCATTTGTAAACGTTGTTTAAAAATTATTATACTTTTCTGCATATGTGGGTCTTCAAGTTTCGTGTGAATGAACATTGAAATAAAAATGTCTTATCCACATTGTGAATTTGAGTGTTCATTTTAAATTTCATTTTACACCTTTGATACACGGTCCTTAAAAATTGTTGTTTGTATGTCTGCAGCTCTCATGCATCATATAATGGTTTGTGCGGTGGTAGCCCTCCCTCCTCATCTGACCTGTGTACCTCAGGCTGAGTGGGATGTCCCTTCCTGCTTCCAATGTGCTGCTATATAGCAAAAGCTGCTACTATTTTGCAGGACACGACAGGGAATATTGGAGAATTCAGGTATGGGGTCATAACAAGAAAAATAATAATAATCATAATAATAATAGATTTCCAAACAGTGAAAAACTATGTTTTTCAAAAATATAATTTACATTCCGATAAATACCTGAAAGAAAGTCATCACCAAAGTCTCCCCTGGAAAGGTGGTTGTATATGGTAAATTGCCAGAAGCTATATGAATAATGTGTTGATTTCTGAAACAAGGTCTGTAATTAGGCCGCCAGCACTGCAAACGAGTTGTGCCTTTAAAGCATGCTGGCTTTTCCTAATACGATATGAAAATTCTGTCGCATTTGGAAGACAAATTAAAACATGTATCTCATCCACACAGCCTATAACCTGAGAAATATATGTCATACGAATAAATCCAATGTTGTTTGCTTGCTGCAAACCTTGGGGAGTATTTGGAAATGAAATGTGTCTGTTAATGTTGAGTAGCATTGCAATCACAAAAAATAAAAATAAAAAACCTGAATGCGAATTTTGTGAAACCCTGCTTGCTGCTGCAACTGCCCCCTGATAGCTCCCTGAGGCTAAAATGTGAAGGCAGCAACGTCCTTGGAAATGTGTGTGGATAGACACACTTGTGTCTTTGTCCATAGAAAACACAGGGTCTTTTTGAGAAATGTGATAAAAGTAATATTGCTGCTCAGCTTATGCTTCTCATAAGTCTCCTCATTCCAATGAAATAATGTCAATTTTACTCTGAAAATGCACTCCTGGCCTAGTTATCTCCTATGCTGTTGTGGAGCAAACATCCCTATCCTCCCTGTCATAGCAAACAAGGCAGCCATAGTGAAAAGAAAGTGTTTACTCTCCTTTTTAGGTCGAGGTCTGTTCTACCTGTTGTATCCTCTTCTATGGGCTCCTAAACACCCCCCAATTGCTATTGGTTGTTGTGTATGGCATTTAAAAATGTTGTCTTATAATTGGTGCATTTGTGGAAATGCCCCTCCTTTACGTGCTGAGTTCCCTGTCTGGCGATTTTCACTCAGATAATGTTTGTTTTGGCCATCACACTGTATACTGTGTGATGGCTCCACCTCAGTGCCCCCTCCTCCCACTGGCTGCTTCACTCCAGCAACCATCGGCCCTCGCTGTGAGGGCTAGAATGTAAATGCTGGCTGCCGCCCACCAGCAATTATTAATGTCCGAGCTCCACAGGCGTCCATGCTTGAAACGGAATTGAGCCAGCCAGCCTGTACACTGTCAGGAGATAGTCACTGCTTCCCCTGCAGTTGCTTCCTGGTGGGTGTTGCTCTGCCAGGCAATAAAGTGCTTCCTCATGACAAGGCACACATCATATATTATACGTGTTAATTTCTTTTTTATTGTGATATAATTTATTTTAATTAGCATTCCTTTTTTTATATAGTTTAACTTTAATAGGCATTTCGTTTGTTTCTGATCCGGAGGGAGAGCCCATTACAAGACTTGATCCAGCCCATGACAAGTTTCGAACCGGCGTCCACAGCCCTAAAGTCGGCAGTTCTGTATGTTGCACCACATTCAGTCCCTCTACACAGGCTATAAAGTTTGCTGCTGTTTAACAGCGGTCTGAAATGGTGGAAATGTGGCATGTAGATTCTATTAAAAAAAGCTGATCTGCCTAGATTGACTGATGGCTGGATAAACAGTGAGTGTTTTAAAACTGATGCTCATTTCTTTGAGAACACTAGATAATGAAACTTAATCCCACACGTATTGTAGCACGGTGAATCAATTAATCAATCAAGCATTTATATAGCGCACTACTCACCCGGAGGGTCTCAAAGCACTTGGGGAGGGGGGGGTCCGCTACTGCTCGAACAGCCAGGTCTTGAGCTGCTTCCTGAAGGCGAGGTGGTCTTGGGTCAGGCGGAGGTGGGTAGGGAGGGAGTTCCAAGTCTTGGCGGCCAGGTAGGAGAAGGACCTTCCTCCTGTGTTGACTCTTCGGATGCGGGGGACGGCGTCGAGGGCATGGCTGGTCGATCGAAGCTGACATGTGGGAGTGTAGAAGTTGAGACGGCTGTTGGGGTATCTTGGGCCTTGGTTGTGTAGGGCTTTGTGTGCGTGGGTGAGGAGACGGAAGGTGATTCTCTTGTTGACCGGGAGCCAGTGCAGGTCTCTCAGGTGTCCGGAGATGTGGCTGTGTCGGGGGATGTCGAGGATGAGTCTTGCTGAGGTGTTCTGGATCCGCTGGAGTCTCTTCTGGAGTTTGGCAGTGGTTCCGGCATAGAGGGAATTGCCGTAGTCCAGTCGGCTGGTGACGAGGGCCTGGGTAACCGGCTTTCTGGTCTCGGTGGGGATCCACCGGAAGATCTTATGTAGCATGCGCAGGATGTTGAAGCACGACGAGGAGACGGCGTTGACTTGTCTGGTCATGGAGAGGGAGGTGTCCAGGATAAAGCCAAGGTTGCGTGCGTGGTCTGTCGGTTTGGGTGCACTGCCCAGGGCAGGGGGCCACCAGGAGTCGTCCCAGGCGGAGGGCGAGGAGCCCAAGATGAGGACCTCCGTCTTGTCCGAGTTCAGCTTCAGGCGACTGTTCATCATCCACTCGGCTACCTCTGTCATTCCTTCGTGTAGGTTGGCTCTGGCGGTGGCGGGGTCGTTGGTGAGGGAGAGGATCAGCTGGGTGTCGTCGGCGTAAGAGATGATGTTGAGGTTGTGTTGGCGTGCGATGGCTGCAAGGGGGCTCATGTAGACATTGAATAGGATGGGGCTGAGCGAGGAGCCTTGAGGAAGGCCGCAGATGACCTCGGTGGCTTCTGATCTGAACGGGGGGAGGCGGACTCTCTGTGTTCTTCCGGCGAGGAAGGAGATGATCCATTCTAGTGCCTTCTCCTGGATTCCGATGTTGCAGAGGCGCTGCACTAGGGTGCGGTGGCAGACAGTGTCGAATGCCGCGGAGAGGTCCAAGAGGATGAGGGCCGCTGTTTCCCCGTTGTCGAGCAGGGCTCGGATGTCATCAGTGGCGGCGATGAGGGCGTTCTCGGTGCTGTGGTTGGCAAGGAAGCCAGACTGCGAGTGGTCGAGGGATCCGATCGTCTCGAGAAAGGCGGCCAGCTGCTTGTTGACAGTCTTCTCGATGACTTCGGCCGGAAACGGGAGGAGCGAGATGGGGATGTAGTTTTTGAGTTCGGTGGGATCCGCTGATGGTTTCTTCAGTAGAGCGCTGAGTTCGGCGTGCTTCCAACTCTCCGGGAAGGTGGAGGTGTCGAAGGAGGTGTTGATGATGTCCCGCAGGCGGGGTGCGATGACAGCGTTGGCCTTGTTGAAGACGAGGTGTGGGCAGGGGTCGGTTGGAGATCCGGAGTGGATGGAGTTCATCGCGCGACGGGTTTCTTCAGTCAGTCAGTCAGTCAGTCAGTCAAAATACTTTATTGCGATAACTTAATATCATACAAAGACAATGGCAAATATATACGCAAAGTTACAGACAACAAATACGTTAAGAACAGTTAAAAGCAATTTAGGATTAACATTTTAAAAAAACCAACATGCACCATGTTACATTTAATGACTATAAAATGTATACAAAGTGCAAAGTGCTAAAGTGCAAGGTGCTAAAGTGCGAAGAATGCTTAAAAGAAAAAAACGGTTTAAAAATTACTAAGGATGTCCCCAACAGAATATTTGGAATGGGCAACTACTAACCCCGTTACAGTGCTTTCTAAAAATGCTGGCCCAAAGGTCACCAGCAGACAAACTAACTAATGTGCTGGTCTATACTACAAAGGGAGGTAGACACGTTTTTAAGTCTGATATTCCTGCTTCTTATAGCTCTCACCAGGAAGCTAGCCACATGAAACATAATCCTGGGAGTTTGTAACATTTGCAAATAAATAAGAGCAGGTCTGACTAAAATAAATCCTGCTTCCTTGAGTATAGGTACGAGAAACAATCTCCGAGCTTCATTATAATAACTGCAGAACATTATAAAGTGCATAGTACTTTGCTCAGAGAAATGATCACAAGAACAGGGCGGTGCCTTTTCAGGGGTACTCCAAACGGGGTAAAAACCCAAGTTAAAATGTATCAAATTAAATCGAAAACGAGTTAAAATAAACCTGTGGTAGGGATGGGTCACCACATTAAGGTAACTGTCAGGACCGTTGGGTATAGCCAACAATAAACTGGCCCTGACACAGGGTTTCTTCAGCTCAGTTTCTTCCCTCTCCAGGGATAGGAGCTCCTTCATTGCCACTTTGGTGTAAACAATGTCTTTGGATGTTATAGAGTCAATAACAGAGTAAAGTTCAGGCCTCCCCAGCCTCGAAAAACTATCCTTAACATACATCAACCACCTAATCCTGTATACGTTATCTAGGGTCAAACAGTCCCTCATTATGATATGATTTAGAGGAATTTCTGTATTAAGCCACATCCTAAGCCAGGCGATTACAGGTGCTATTCTAATCAGATCTGAGATGTAGCCTTCCCCCAATTCCATATGAACAGTATAGGACGGTGTTGACTGTGGGACACCCAAAACAGATCTAAAAAATTTGTTTTCCATTGTCTGTATGGGTTCCACTCCCCTATGACCCCACAATGAGCCACCATATGATGCAACTGAGATGCATTTAGCTTTGTATATTTTACTGACAGCTGCAATTGGCCTACCCCCCAGTTTTTTGAAAACCCATGGAGGGCAGCAGATGTCCTGGACAGCATGGCTGCTCTGCTTTTAACATGAGGACCCCAGCTACCTTTCTCGTCAAAGGTGATCCCCAGGTAGGGAAAAGAGGAGACGCGTGCAAGCTTTTCCTGCCCACAGAAAAAGGTTTTATGAAAAGGTTTCCTTGAGGCCGTGCCCATGAGCATAACCTGAGATTTTTTCGCGTTTATTTTCAGGTCAAGTGAGCCCATAAAGGATTCAAAAGCATCCAGGAGTCGTTGAAGCCCCACCCCAGTTCGTGCAAGAAGAACCGCGTCGTCCGCGTAAAGGAGAACTGGTATTCCCTGTTCCCCTGCAGGTGGGATGTCGCTTGTAACGCCCCTGAGGGCAGGCTCCAGGGCGTTCACATATAACGTGAACAACAGTGGTGCCAGTATACAACCCTGTCTGACTCCCTTTTCAGACACAAAAACATCTGTACACCTTCCATTTGTGGATACTCTGATTTTAGCGGTAAGGCCAGAATGAAGGTCAGCCAATAAATTAACAATGGATCTATCCAGGCCCATGTCAAGGAATTTTAGCCAGAGCTTCGTTCTGTTGACCATATCAAACGCAGAGGAGAGGTCCATGAACCCGAGGTACATGGACCCATCCTTAGCCCTGGTGTATTTCTCGATCAGCAGGTGGAGATTAAGACACTGATCCAGGGTACTTCTTTTGGGTCTAAACCCATATTGCACATTACTCAAGATGTTATTCTCAGTGGCCCATTCGTTCAATTCCACTAATATGACTCTCCCTAGGATCTTAACTGAGGAATCTATCAGTAAAATTGGCCTATAGCATGCAGGATCCTGCCTATTTCCTTTTTTAAAAACTGAAATAATTATTGATGTTTTCCATGACTTGGGGATATTGTCACAGTTTAAAGCATTAAAGACCCTGCAAAGCAATCTTGACCAGAAGTTAGGGAAGCATTTAAAGGCATCAGCAGGAACACCATCTGGTCCCGGTGCCTTTTTATTCAGGGTACAATCAATAGCAGATAATACTTCCTCAACTTCAAAGTGCAAATGATTCCCTATTGGATTGATATTCACTTCCTGTGCCCTGTTTTCAGCATTATAGTGGTCTGAGTAGATATCTCTGAAGTGTTTAATCCACCCCTCATCAGGAATATTAGTTTCCAGGGGGGAGTTATCCTCTCCTGTGAGTAGGGGTTGGTTGACAATCCTCCAGAATTCTCCACTATTTTTTAATGTGGCTGGATCAGTGAGTTGTGTCCAGGCTTCATCTTTAAGCTGTTTTTTCCTTGCTGCAATGGCCTTTTTATATAATGCTCTACTATTTCTGACGAGGTCACGATCTTTTGGAACGGTTTTTAAAGCATTGAGCAATGCAGAATGTGCTTTTGAGCATCTGTGATCAAACCATCTTTTAAGAGGTTTCGACTTAGGTTTACTAATCACAGAGAGCCTGTCGTTTATCTTACTACATATGCTACTAAATGCGAGGATCACTTCCCCATCATTAGTGTCACTAGATAAGCACACTCCGACCTCCTCCTCAGCCTCTAAAAGGACTTCTTGAACAAAGGGTTCTGGGATTATACTATCCCATTTCAGTCTCCGTCCCTGGTCCTTAACTTTAAGTTTTCTTTCTTCATAACAAGGACCATGGTTTCGCCCTAAAAGTTCAGACGCTACTAGGTCCATGGAAACTGGATTATGATCACTAAAGGCGGATACCACAGTTCTATACATTAAAACTTTGAATAAAAAACATGCAGAAATAAAAATATAATCGATAATAGAGCCATTGTCTGAGCCCTTAAAAGTAGGGGCCCTAACCCCCCCCCTCCCCACAACTGGATTCGTATAAGTTCCATCTTGCGAGGAAGTTCTCTAAAGAACCCCCCTGTTTATTATGTTCAAGATGAACCAATGCACAATTAGGAGGGGATTCTGTGTCATCGCAAACACACATAAGTGAGCAAGGGTGTATATTAAAATCCCCTAAGAAGATGATTTCAAATGCATTAACATCTTCGCTATAGACTGACAGAAAATCATCCAATCTACCTAGACTATGTGATGTACAGTCAGCAGCATTGGAATTATAAAAATTAATAAACAAAATGTTGGGAGATTCCACACGAGACAATTCAACAATAAGACATTGCTCAGATCCTGAGTCACATTTCTTAAGGCTGCCTTTGATGTCAAGTTTAAAGAGGCTTAACAGGCCTCCCTTCGCTCTTCCTGCTGTGCTAGCCACCGCAGGAATACAAAAATAACTGTAGCCATCAAGAAAAAAACTGTTATTTGTTTCCCAGGTTTCCTGCAAAGCAATGATATCATACTTAGATATAAAATTTAGCCATGTTGCATTACCTACTTTAGTCTTGATACCTGCTATATTCCAAGTAAGCATGCTGAGAACAGGCACACTATTCCCTGTCTGTCCGGAATGTTCTGACAAAAGTCAGTCATTATGATCCAAAAAGGATAGGGGTGCAAATCGATTAGACAGTAAGAGGGGTTGAGCAAAAGGATTCTGATAAACTCGGGGTGCTGATTGATTTACAGTATTGCGATGGTGTTCACGACCCCATCTATAGTTTAAATCAGAATTAGAATCCCATCCAAAGGCTGGTGTTTTAGGGTATGTAACGTTCTGTTGCTCACCATAAAAGAATTTCAAAGTTAATGGTACAACAGAACCCTGCCTGCGTTGGGGTGGGAGTAAGTTAATGAGAATGTTAGGTAACACGCCTGGATGTGAGAAGCTTACTGCCACGCAATCCCCCTTGAATTTTTTAGGGCGATTACCTAGCCATGGAACCCTTTTAGCGGTTTTAATCTCTTGAGCCAGCTGTTGTCCTCCCCCTGGGGCTAATCTCATGTTAGTTGTAAGCCATTGCAAGGCTTTATTAGACAGAGAGGAAGGGGATTCTTCAGTACCGGCTTCTAAGGGTGGTACATTTGCCAGTACTAAAACAACAGGGGAAGCTTCAACTATAAATTGAAGAGGGTCAGTTGGCTGAGCATGTGCAGGGGGTATCTCAGCCGTTAAAGGACTGTCCCCTCTATTAATGTTAGAACCACTAGTTTTTGGATCAGGAAGCTGGGGTGGTGGATTGTTTAATACGTCAACTGTATTCTCCCCCTCTTGATCATCAACTTCTCTACTATTATTACCCAGGTTTGACACCAACATCATGACATTATCAACACCCTCTGTTAATTTGTTCATCTGCCCTCCCAGCTTTTTGACTTCAGATTGTAATTTGTCGATTTTAGAAAGTAATGGTTTAACAATGGATTTAATTTTCATATCTATTAAGTCAGCGATTCTATCAAACAAGTCCTCGTCATGGCTGACATAAGGCTTAACACTTCCCCCACCAACTTCCTTATGGGTTGCTTTTGGGGTATTTACCCTCTTCCTCCTGGTCCCAGATCTTAGTCCCCCCCGCCTCGGCGGGTTTTTAATTTTCCCAGAATCTAACCGAGAAGTTTGTTCGATGATAGAAATATCTTCATCTGTAGGGGTAGCACGAATTTCCTGATCCACATCACTGTCAGATTTATTTCCATGCTCCACTATAAGAACCTCAGGACCAGACAATACATTGTCATTTAAAGTGCCGGATTCCTGCGTGGTGGGACAGTTGAAACAAGCATCAGAGAAAGTCTGCAGGGACGCTGAGTCCTCAGGTGAGGGGGTTAGAGAAGGGGACGAACAGTGTAAGTCAGGTGACTGGCTCAGTCCCAGGGATTATCTCCTCTGTAGGTTAATTTTTTTCACTGTTTGCACCAAATAGTTTTCCATTGTGTTAGCTGGGGTGCAGATCCCTTTTTAGACATAACGATGATTGTAACAAAGAGCCAGAACTCCTCAAACACACAGGGGACTATGTATCACCAACAAAACGGTCTTACTTGGTCAGTAGGATGCCTCGTGAGCGTCGTGCAGAGTTTCTGGCCCTGCCCCTGCCTCCTCCAGCCGATGAGGGCCGTAGAGGGCCCGCCCTTTGCCCGGGCTTCGCCCCGGGCGTCCCGCTCGCGTCCCGCGACGCGGGGGTTCTCCTTCCTTTATGCTGCTGTTTGGCGCTCACAGGGCGCTACCGCGTCACTCAGGCCTGCCTGCCGGGATTTGAAGTCTCCCGGAGCGGCGGCGCGGAGTCCGATGCCCCTTGACTCTTGGCGGTGGCGGCGGTAATGGCGATGAAGTCTGCCGGCTTCTGCGAGCTTCACTGGGTAGGTATGACTCTCGGCGGTAGCGGCGGATTTATGGTTAGCTATAGCTGATGCAAAAGATTCTGATGTTAACGTTGTCTCAATGGAGCATTCTACAGATGTGCTTCAATATATCATATCAGTTATAGCAGCAATTGTCCTTTATAAGTCTCCTGGGTGACACGCGAGGGGTTGAGGCCACACTGTCCGCACAGGATTGGAGAGTCGTGCGACGTGTTTCTTCGGTGTTGATCGGGGTCCAGGCGCGGAGGGTGGTGGCGGGGGGTGCAGGTGCAGTCGTGGGGTGCGTTGGCTGTGTGATGAAGCTGTTGTGTATGTCTGCGATCTTGTTGTGGAAGTAGGAGGCGAGGGAGTTGCAGAGGTCTTGTGATGGGGTGATGTCGTTGTTTCCGGCGTTGGGGTTGGAGAGCTCTTTGACAATGTTGAAGAGTTCCTTGCTGTTGTGTGCGTTGTTGTCCAGTCGTTCCTTGAATGCGGTTTTCTTGGTGGTGTGGATCAGATGGTGGTGTTTTCGAGTGGCGAGCTTGAGGGTGGTCATATTGTCTGGAGTTGGGTCTCTGCGCCAGGCTCTCTCGAGGGCTCGGCAGTTCTTCTTGGAGCTCTTGAGTTCGTCGGTGAACCATGGTGCTTTCTTACTGCTGGGTCTGCTAGGCGGGGTCCTCAGGGGGGCGAGGTCGTCTGCGCAGTTGCTGATCCACTTCGTGAGGTTGTTGGCGGCCTGGCTGGGGTTCGCTGAGCTGGCGGGGGGGGTCCTGGCTCAGGGATGCGGCGAGCTGGTCGGCTGTGATCCTGTTCCAGCTTCTGCGTGCAACCTGTTGCTGGTGGTGGTGGATCGTGTTCTTTTTGAAGTTGAAGTGGACGCAGCTGTGGTCCGTCCAGTGGAGTCCGGTGGCGTGGCTGAATCGATGTCCTTGCTGGATGAGAAGACGGGGTCGAGTGTGTGTCCGGCATAGTGGGTGGGGGTGGTCACCAGCTGCTTGAGACCGAGGTTGGCGAGGTTGTCCAGCAGGGTGGTGGTGTTGCGGTCGTTGTTGTTCTCCAGGTGGAAGTTGAGGTCCCCGAGGAGGATGTAGTCAGCGGAGGGGAGGGCATGCGGGCTGATTAAGTCGGCGATGTCTTCGCTGAATTGTGGGCATGGTCCTGGGGGTCTCTAGATGAGGGTGCCTCTGAGGGTGGTCTTGGGGTCAGTGTGGATCTGGAAGTGCAGGTGTTCGGCGGTTGGGAGGGTGGGGGTGTCGTCGGTGTTGGTCGTGATGCGGTTGGTGTTCCTGTGGATGATGGCAATGCCTCCTCCGGTCTGATTGCCGTGGTCCCTCCGGGTGATCTTGTATCCGTCCGGGATGGCGAGGGCGATGCCGGGTGCTGAGGAGGCGTTCATCCATGTTTCCGTGAGGAAGGCGACGTCTGGTGATGTTGTGTCGAGCAGGTTCCAGAGCTCTACGGCGTGTCTGTGGACGGAGCGGGTGTTGAGCAGGATGCACTTCAGGTGGTTGCTGCTGGTGCTCGGTTTGGTAGTGGATTGACGCAGTGGAGACTCTGCGCACCCATTTCTTTCCCTTTACATTGTTTAGTACAGTGTTACTTAACTGGTCATATTTTGTGGCTTTAGATTAGTGTGCACAGCCCCTCCCCATGTAGAACCACTGCCGGACTTCCGCGGGGGCAAGTTCTGATGGATTGTCCCCATCTTCTTCTTGACTCTGGCGGTCACCATGGTTCTATTGCTGGTGACGACCATCCAGGTGCCTGGTTCATGGATGGTTCGGATTTTACCACCGGGCCAGCCGTCTATGAGTAGGACAGTGGCACCCGGTCGGAGGGACCGGAGTGCAGTATGATGTTACACACTGGACCTGTGGTTATGTCGTTCTCGCCATGCTTGGGTTTCCTGGATGTTTATAGGTGACGGTGTCCACCCTGGACAAGTAGGAATCAGGTATCTCTGTGGGCCTTTAAGCATAAGGCACCATGGGCTTTGCAGCATGTTGCAGAGTGGGGTACTCTGGCATTCCCTAAGGAACTCGTGAGGACACTGTTCAGGATATGCTTGTTCCAAGCTGGCGATGCGCAGTATTTTATTCAAAGTCCTCATGAAACCCTCTATGTCTCCGTTTGCCTGGGGCCATTGAGGCGTCACACGGTGGTGATGGATTCCTCGCTGATGGAGGAAAATGGCAAACATGGTCCCCCGGAACGGGGGCTCTTTGTCGCTCCGGATCTCTAGGGGAAACCCAAAGGTGGCGAACACCTTCTCCAGGATCGGACCCACATGTGTGAAGGCTGTCAACATGACCGGTTCCACTATGGGATACTTTGAGAACGCATCCACGAGGACGAGCATGTGCTTACCTCCGGTAAACTCCCAAAGTCTATGCTCACTTTCGACCATGGGAGGGTGCAGGCCTCTTCTGTGATCACTGAGGTTGGTCTCTCAGGAGCGCTGGTCATCTTACAGGCCTGACACCATTGCACTAGGCCTTCTACCATTGCGCTGAGTTCCGGGAACCAGACCTTTTCCCTCATCCTCGTTTTTATTTTGGTCACGCCTTGGGCCAGTTGATTTGCCCAGTGCCTCAGAGCTTGTTGTATCACAAGCCTCAAGCCTCTCAGGAGTATTCCATATGCCATGGCACTTAGCTTGCTTCTCACCCTCCATATCCCTGTCAACTCTTCTCGATCTTCTGGTGCCCATGTGTTGGTTTGTTGAAGGTAGTCCCTCTGTGACCTTTCTTGGACCACTTGGAGAGTCCGGGTGTACATGGTGTCTGGACCGGCAGGTTCCTTGATTTCCTTGAGTGTCATCGTCTGGGGGCACGCTGCGGTTTAGATTATGTTAATGTACTGTTCCTACTCTTCAAGATCATCCATCTCTGCCTTTGGTGCTGGGTGTCGGGACAAAAAATCAGCTGGATTTTTTGGCCCAGTTCTATATACTACATCCAACTGATATGGCTGGAGCTGTACAGCCCATTGCTCAATCCGGGAAGGTGGATGAGGGGCTGACCCCATATATAGGGGAACCAGAGGTTGGTGGCCGGTCACCACAGTGAATGGTTGGTCCGTCAGGTATAGGTGAAAGTGGTTAAATGCCGACATTATGGCGACTGCCTCTTGCTCAATTTGGGTATACCTTGCTTCAGTGGGGGTCAGCGACTTGCTGGCGAACGATAGGACTGCCCACCGACCTGGATCCTGTTCCTGGGCAAGCACCGCTCCCAGCCCCACTGGACAGGCATCTACCAGAAGTTCTGTTTGCTTCAACGGGTCGAAGTAGGCGAGAGTGGATTCCCCCGGTAGCAGATCCTTGATGCTCTGAAAAGCTTCCTATTCCAGTGGTCCCCATTGCCATTCGAAATCGGTTTTCATTAGGTCACTCAGCGGCTCTGCGCAGGTTGCAAAGCAGGGATAATCCTCCCGCAATAAGTGGCCCTGCCAAGGAAATTTCTCACTTCGGTAGGTGTGGTTGGAACTGGAGCACTTCGTACGGCTTGTGATTTCTTCTGGTCCACTTGAATGCCTCCCTGGCTGATCACGTGACCAAAACATTCTAAAGGCTGTTGGAAGAAAAGACACTTTTCTTGGTTGAGTGTTGCGTCATGTTCACTGAGCCAGCGCAGTGTGCTCCTCCGGTGTCTGTGATGGTTAGCGGTGGTGGAGGAGTGGATTAAGATGCAAAACTGATGTTTATTACTCCTGGCAGCCTGGACAGCTTCACCCGGATAGTGTTCTGGAATACCTCCGCAGCTGAAGATATTCCGAAGTTCAGTCGTTTGTACCTGCACAGCCCCAGGTGGGTACTAAATGTTGTAATGTAGCGTCTTTCTACTGTTAAAGGGAGCTGGTGGTACCCCGCATTTAGGTCCATTATTGAAAACCATCTCAACCCTTTGACATCCTCAATTATGTCATCCATGTTTGGCCTAATGTGGCGTCCTCTTTTGATGGCCATGTTGGGCAACCTCATATCAATGCAGTGTTGGATGGCCCCTGGCTGTTTGGACTTTTTGATGATGACCATCAGGGATACACAGGGCGTCGGTCGGGAAACCTTTTCAATTACAACTAGTTTTTCAAGGTCTTCCAGTTCTTTTTCCGCCAGAGTCCTCAGGTGAAATGGGACTCGCCGGTGTCCCAGCACGACGGGGGTGACAGACTTGTCGATGTGTAGCCTGATCGGGTCACATGTAATACGCCCTAATCCTTGGAAGAGTTCCGGGAAGTGGTTGGGTATCTCGTCAACTCGATGTGCTTGGACACTCCTAGCAAAAGCCACTAGGACAAGGTCTTCTGCCGTGTGACTGCTGAGTAGGGTGTCTGCTTCATGATCTATGATGAGGATGATGGTCGTGACCTCCTGGTCATATGACTTGATCAGGACAGATATTTTACCTCTCAGTGGCAGAGGGGTTTGGCTCCTGTAGGCAAATATTCTGGCCCGAAACAGGCCGATCGGAAGTCGAGGTTGGAGGCGCTGGTACTGCTGGAGGCCCATCACTTTTACAGATGCTTCTGTATTGATGAACAACTTTACTTCAGTTCTTACAATTTTAGATGTGCAGGTGGGTTCTGGTCTTCTTCGATGCTTGAGCTCTCTTGTAAACAAAATCAGGTATGTTTCCAAATCCTCCTCCTCAATGGACAAATCTTTTGACACTTGAGATCTTCGGCTCATCCAGTGTGGCTCTTCCTGCTGCGCAGAGTCAGCAAGTGACAGTTGTCGTACTGCCCGTGATGGTGATTTTCGTCCGTGGACATCTTGTCCTTGATCCCTCCTCCTGCACACCGCTGCAAAGTGGTTTGGGATCCCACAATTAGTGCAGGTCTTCCCTTGTGCAGGGCAGTCTTTTGCCGCATGTGGCTCGTGGCCACAGTACCCACATTGTGCCTTGGATGCTTCAAACCTTGTCTTTCTGGGTACGTCCCTTCGTGGTCTTGTTTGGAGGGCATCAGGCTGCTCCATTTTGATGGTCTCTGTTTGTCCTTGAGGCTTAGTGAGGGCTTGATCCATTTCATTTGCCCTATTCGCCAATAGATCTTGGGTCCTAGCTAGTAAGAGTATGTCTTCCAGTGGGATTCTTGGCTGGTGCAGGATGAGGCATCTTATCTTCTTGCCTCAGCACCTTTGGATGAGTTGGTCCCTTATCTCTTTGGGTTGATCATCCTCTGGGCATGTACTAGCCAATTCACGCAGGAGGGTGTAAAACACATCAATAGACTCCCTTTCCCATTGGCGGGCCTGACTTAGCTTGAAAAGTTTGAAGTCTGGGTTAAGTTGGGGGTTGAAATGCGCTTCTAATGCCCCTATGGCAGCATAGTAGTCCATGGCAATGCCTGTATTTTGGCAGGTGTTTGAATAGCTTGAAAATGTTATCCCCAGCATTGTGGAGAAGTAACGACCTTTTCACTGCCCAGTCGGTCTCCCTGGTGGCTACGAAATAGTTAATAGTTGTACAGGCATTCTACCCATATTTTCCACCTTGGGGATGCTGTGGTCGGGTCTTCCAGTTCATTAAAGGGTGGTAGTACCCCTGTAAGTGCATGTTGTACTGGAAGTCTTTGTGGTGCTTGCGCTAGGTCGTTGTCACCCATGTCTCCTGAGGGTAGGTGCTTTTTCTTCCCCTATTCTGTCCTTGTCTACTCTCTCTGTGTAGTGGCTGGTGTCCTGGCTCTTGTCACTGGCAGCTGATGGTGAGCAACTGCCACTGAGGCCTATTTGAAAAGGTCGGAGACAATGCCCCCTGCCCCATCTTGCCGTGTCTGGGCTTCTACACATATAGCGCTGCTGATTCATTCTTAAGAAAACGCAATATGTTTAATATTATAGAACTCTCAGGTTTATGCCTGTGTAGTCCAGGTATTTGATTTGCATTTTAGGACTTGTAGTCCTGATTTACAGTGGCAAGGTCAAAGCAAAAGCCTGAACTGGAAACTCTATTCACGCAAGAAGAAACTGGGGAAATTGAGAGCTTCAGCATTACTAAACACATATTACCAGACGGAGTACTCTAGACACAGTACTATTTTGGGACTGAACTACACCTTTTCCAAAGGCTACCTTGCTAATTTATCTTGTACAAAGAGTTTTAAGACAGTTTGCTGAGAAGACCCTCCACTCGTCGAGTAGCTGCTTTGGTCTGTTCATGCAGGAGAGGAGGTGGGCCGAAGACAGCAAGGACTGACAGCCGTTTGTGTAAAGACGAGGTGGTTCACCGAACAGTGAGTGGCAATAAATATTGCGCACGACAACATAATCTTTTTACAGTGTGTGGTTCCAGCTTGCGGTCAGCCTGCATTTCGCATCTGTGTGCTGGCAGCTAGCTCTTCCTACACTGCGCAATGTTAAGAAGGGACACGTATACCTTGCCACCCTGTGGTCTGAGTGCATCATGGACAATCACTTCCGGGTCATTCTGTAACTTCATTTTTGGAAAGCAGTTGCATGCCGAAACAAGGTAGAATCAGTTGGATTTAATACGCTCTTTTCTTGTGGGCAAACGGTAAGGTCAACGTTTGGCAGCCTCTTGCACTGTTTTGGTAAAATCATATGCAAAATGACAAACTGTTCCAGTGGAACCAGTCATTGAGTAAAAAACTCTTGTCTTTTTATAGCTGGGTACCAACACACATCTGTAGCTCAAAATCTAGTACTAAATTTAGGGTTACCATATGACTCCATATTTCTTGCCTTGATTCCCTTTGACAGTGAATCAGTAGTCTTCATCCATTTGATTCAATTGAAAACAACCAAGACAACCACTACAAGACTATATCATGTTTGACAGATGCAATGAGCACCTTTTTTTCACAAGGTAACAGCACTTAAATGCACTGCCTTTTAGGTCAAGCCTGAGCCAGCCCGCAAGCACTGCTCTGGTGAGGATCAGTTGTAGAACAGTACAGAGAGAAGCCTCACCCACTCCCCCACCCATATTTTTCATTGGCTTGTGCCTTTGTCCTTCGCATATCCTGGCTTCTGATTCCTAAATAGGCTTGTTAGTCCCTCCTTAGTACAGCCATGTCTTTATTTCTAACCTTCCATGGCTACTGGCCACTTTACTTGGTTGTTACATGGTATGTGTACTATTTTGATTATTGGGTTTCTCCTACATTTGTCACAACAACGTGCTTTGCTTACATTGAGGGGGCCATGCCCACCTTCACTTTCGAAGCAGCTGGGCCAATGGTGACCATTTGGCTCAGCACCACCTTAGCACTACCGCAGAAGCACAGCAGCACCAATCCATAAGTGCAGCACTACCTGAACACCATGTCAGCATCAGCAACCCATCAACTCAGCACCAGTCAGCATCGCTTAGCACCACTTCAGCACCCCACCACTGCAGAGGCACCTGAGCGTCCCTTAGCAGCACCTGAGCACTACCACAACACCGCCTCAACATTATTCAGCACCAGTGCAGCACCGCCAGTGCAGCACCACCTGACTACCAACACAGCACTACCTCAGCATTAGTGCAGCACCACCACCTCAACACCAGCACAGCATCACTGAACACCTACCTTCTCAGCACCATCATCTCCTCAGCATCACTCAATACCACCACTCCACCACCTCAGCATCACTTGGCACCACCTGAGCACCATCACAGCATTACCAAAGCAGAACCAAAGCATCACTCAGCAGCACCTTTGTATCACTCAGTACCACCTGAGCACCACCTCTGCACAAACACACCACCATCATAGCACTACGTCAGTTTAACTCAGCATGACCTCATCACCAGTGCAGCACCACCTTAGCACCACCGCAGCACCAGTACAACACCACCTCAGCACCAGCACAGCACCAGTGCAGCACCACCTCACTACCAGTACACCACCACCTCACTACCAGTACACCACCACCCCCGCATCAGAGGAGTACCACTGACTCCGCATAAGCACAGCACTACCACCTCAGCATTAGTATAGCACCAGCACAGCATCACTCAACGCCACCCCAGCATCTATCAGCACCACCTCAGCACAAGTGCAGAATCTCCTCAGCATCACTCAACACCTCCACACCACCACCTCTGCACCAGTTCACCACCACAAGCAAAGCACCAATTTAGCACCAACGCAGCCCCATCACAGCATCAGTGCAGCACCACCTTAGCACCAATGTAGACCACTGCAGCATCAGCACAGCACCAACTTGGCATCACTCAACACCACCTCTGCATCACTGAGTACCGCCTCCGCACAAGTGCACCACCACCTCAGCACCATGTCGGTATAACTCAGAATCACCTCAGCACCAGGACACATAGACTATATTCTGTATATGTTAATATGTTAACTCTTTTTTTAATAGGGTCATCCATTTGAACATAATGTTTACTTGCTTATATATAAGGTAACAAAAATGCTTATAACCTTTTTATTATAACTTTTCAACATGCTATACAGCAGCCACACTGCTCTACAACATAGCATAAACACATTAACAAAGCCAATAGATCTGGCTAAACACTTATATGGTCCCAAAGTCGAGACCTATTGGCTATGCCGATACTTGTTTAGTTTGCACCTGATCACCACCTTCTTCAGCGTGATGCTTATTTTTGAGACTATTTACAATTTGTGACCTGGTAATATATTCCAAAATAAGACACATAAATTAAGAATTGTGAATAGATAATCACTATTTCCACTCACAAAAATAGCAAGTCAGCAAATTTCAGTTTGCATCTCTATCTTTTTTCACAACTAAAGATTTTTGGCCCTAACCAGGACTTCTCAGTCAGTTGCTTCATTCTAATCATAGGCAGTAGGAAAATGCCTCTTTTGCATTATCAGCACCACTTTCTTTGACTGATGCTACGGGTTATTTGACTCTGTGTTCTGGTAGTCTGCGGCAAAAGGTTTTCCAACCTGTAAAATATCATGAAATTGGCTATACTCCTAATTGGCATATTTCACATACGTATAAGTCTCTAGTATATGTAAACAGTATATCCAGGTCCTGTAAGTTAAATGTCACTAGTGGACTACAGCACTCATTTTGCCACCCGCTTTAGTGACAGTGCAAACATGTTTGCGGGCCTACCAATGTTACCTGTCTGTGCAGTTTGAAAGATGCAAATTCGACCTGTCAAAAAAAAGGCCTAAATCTTCATGTTAAATATTAATAAGTCACCCTTCAGTAGGCCTTAGAACCCATTAGGCAGGGTGCATGGTATTTAAAAGTAAGACACGGAAATATTTAAATTTAAACATGTTCCAACATTGATAATGCCCCAAATGCTATGTCCACAGTACTCAGAATTAGCTGTTCCCAAGGAAATCAAAGTAATAATGTACATGGGACACCGAATGGGTGCTGCCTCCTGCCGAGTCCCCACCTTCACTGCACCCCAGCATTGCAAACATCCAGACATTCTGTCCCTGCTTCACTGCCTCTCCCTCAAAGATACGAAAGTGAGGGCCTCACACAATTACCCTGGGTTGTGATGCCGTCAATCTGTTCATTTCTTTCCCCAGGGCGCTGCATGTCCCGGTTCAATTTGAAGGAGCTGTGGCTGTTTCTTGCTCCAGAAGGCGCTGAATGGTTCGTGCTGCAGTGAATAGAGGAGCCACATGTCCAAGGGGACAGGAGAAAAGCAGGTTACATTGGGCGCGGGCGTTCGTGTGGTCTAACATTTTTCAACTGGCTTGAGAAGAGATTTTCGAAATGCCCAAACGAGGCTGCCACAAATATGTTTATCTTGCCCCCGAGAGCTTTCGGGAAGTACATCACAATAATAATGAAGATGTATTTACAGCTGCACCATAAAGTGGGATTGTAGCTGGCCATTGCACCATGACTCGAATGTTGCCTTCAGTGCTAACCCGCAAAACATCTGATCATGGGCAAACAATTGTATTTTGCTGTACCTAAAATTGCAATGTATGCACTGAAAAAGTACTGGTCCTCTGTTAGATGGAGTGAGTACGTCTGCCATTGACGCCTATCAGAGGGTTTATTGTTCAGATAGCAGAGCTAAGAACACCACAAGTTCGTCTCATTGAGAAGGAAGGGGCAGCGTTAGAGCGACACTCCCACACTGGAACCATGGGACTACCTGGCACAACTCCTGATGTTAAGCACTTGTGCCCGGCCACAGCGGTGACTAAATATAAAGCGCAGTGCCAGTGCATATTCAAGTTATATGCATGGCGGCCCGTGAAGCGGACATCATGGTCCCCTCTCTGATGGGGAAAAAAAACAGTTTAGATTTCTTATTTTTCAGGGAGCTGGTAGGAGCAGCTACCAGTCCAAACAGGATTAAGAGAGCCAATGGAACTCTTCAGATTGGTTAATGTTGGTTGCTGAAAACACTTGAAGTCTTTAGGTGAAAGTGTGACCAAAGTCAGGGGAACAAACCTGAATTTACCAATTCTCTGATAATTATACTGGGCCCTATTTTCTTCATCCCTGAAGTAAGCAATACTCTGAATTGTGATAGCCACTGAAATCCCAAGCTTAAACCTGGCTTAGACTCAGTTTGCGGTTCTCCTAAACCATCAAGCCCGAAACAAGTCAAACTTTCTTGTGGCTTTTGCCCACTATGTTCCGGTAGGTCAGGCCACCGGTTTCTAACATACGCTCTTGGTACCATCATATGTAGTACTGGACTAGTTACCTCTGTATACAAAATGAAGGGGATCAGTATGACTAATTACACAACACTTCTAATTTTTTTAATGCAATTCTTTTATAGGGCTATTCATTCTAATGCAGGATGTTAGGGTGCTTTGCATCACACCCACATATTAAACAGAGACAATAAATCATACACTTGTGAATTAAATGTCTATGACGTTACATATAAAAAAGGGTTACAAGGTGTAAGAGTCCCCTATCACCTATACTACAAGGCATTAGGCGGTATTAGAAAGATTACAAGGTAAGAACTACAAGTAGCAAAAAGATCTCTGTGCCAAAAGCCTGGGGAGGGAGGGTTGCTCGCAGAGGAGTTGTGGTGGGAATAGTCTTGTATTTAGGATGTAGACTGCATGCACAGAACCTGTAAGTCACATTGAGGTGGGGCTGTATTGTAAAAGGGCTTACACCCACCCCATGCCACTGATCGGCATAGCAGTGGCGCAACACAGGCCCCAGCAGCCCCCGCAGTTCGGTGGGGCCCCGGGCCCCTGAGCTCCATGGTGCCCCCTCAGCACAATACTCTGGCTGGAGGGTTCCTGATTAAGTCCAGAGGGGGTCCCTCCACGTACCTTGCAGGGGGGGCCCCTCTGGTTTCATTACACCAGTGCTGCGTAGAGCGATATTTAACATGCTTACATTAGCCATGGTAATGCACTTCCACCCACTACGATCCTGTGCCCTAGGGCACCTGAGGAAGAGGTATCATGCGGAGCTGAGCGTGGAGGTCGGGTAACCTTTCACATAAACGTGCGCACAATTATACATGAAGCATAAAGGCTTCTTCACATGTTTGTGATTTTTCGATGAAGTAAAACAAAGTAATCTTGTTGTACATATATGTAGTTCTTTATTTAATCGATCATTTCTTTCCTTATTTGTATTCCATAAGGGTTAGTGAAATTCCTTTTACATCCAAATATAAGCATTACTCATCCGCCCAATGCATTTCGGGTTGAAGAGTGACCCTTCCTCAGGGGCCTAAAGAAATGAAATAATACAGGACCTTAGCAAACTTCCAAGGTAAAAACTCTACATACATGATAAATCAACATAATGCATTTCATGTTGTTTAAAAAACATTTCCTGATTATCTAAGGCAATCTTGAATAGTTAACATGATTGGTTATTGGGAGCATCAAAAAAATAAACGTCATGGTGGTTAATGTCTAGCATTGATGAAGAGATACGTGAGTGTGGGACGGGGATTACATGAATGGGTAACGAGCATGGAAGAGGCTGGTTCGCGTCATGTAAAAATGAACGCAGTCTGGCACTAATGGTAAAGAGCATGGGTAGGGGTCGGGGGTTAAATGAAACGATACCGCGCATGGGAGAAACTTACTTGGAGTGGTGAGTGTCGGTTCCCGTCGTATGGATGTAGACGCAGTGAATGTTTGCGGAAGCTGCGATATTAAACAAGAAGTTCCGGGGTCACGTGATAAGAGTATGCAGGCCTCAATAGAAGTCGAAGAGATACTATGCGTGTACGGCGTGATGTTTCGTGTGGATGTAAACGTGATGGGTGTTCCGGGGTCACGTGATGAAAGTATACTGGCTTCAAAAAAGTCGAAAATATACTATATGTATCAGGCGTAATGTCGAAGTGGTTCATAAAAAACTCAACCAAGGGGAAAATAAAAATAAGATATATGAAGAAGTATGACAAGAAGGAAATGGAACCGTGGTAATAAAGCGGTTTAAGTAATAAGACCAATAGTGATGGAAGTGAGTGAAGGACTATCTATATCAATGCTATGTGGAGACAATAAAAATACTGTGTGGTGACAAAAATTTGATTCTCGTTATGAAATCAGACATATCCAAAAAACATTTACATATATAATTGTTAGCATCAAATAATTTTTCAGCAATATGGCTTAATGTTAGCAGTTCAATGACATATAAGCACGGGGGAATAGACCTTGTGTTGAGCTGATTAAAGAAAGCATGAATATTCAATACGATCATTCATTCCTATCGGCTGCAGAGTATTTAATTTTTTTATCCAGAAAAATTCTGCTCTGAGTCTCTGTTTAGTGGGGTCCATGTCGCTGCGTTGTGGGATTATCTCCAAGATTGTAAACCTGAGTTGAGAGATTTGATGTTTAGCTTCCAGCCAATGAGTGGCTATGGTAGATTTCATATTTTGTGAAGAGGTATCATGCCTCATGGGTCCAGGGGCAGTGGTGCCCGGCAGGGGTGCGTATTTGGGTGCTAGAACATCCCAGGGAGAAATGGGAGCCGCTCTCATGAGGTTGGGATTGTAGCTGTGCTTCCAATGAGCTGAAGACACTTTGAACATGCCTATTTCAAAGTGGAGTACTCTGCTAAAACAGTTTCCATTGATTTAAGGCTGAAAATTAATGATTATGAGGAATATAAAGTGACGCAAAAATGCTGCTAAATTTCCATATTTGTGCCGCTAAATTTCCATATTTGTGCCGCTAAATTTGCTAATCCATGCCGCAATATCCTGGGGGGTCTGATCAATTGCTCTGTGACTATCGGGTGGATTAATATGTTGGCGTATGGCCCATTGTTCCGCCAGGGGGGAGGAGGAAACTACCCAGTCCCCTGCTGAAGTGACCGCCTGCAAAATGTATAAATGACCACCATCATAGCGGTTCTTGTCAAGACATACTACTGTTTTGTTCAGGGTTGCATCAGCATGACCTTTTTTTTAAATTTTGAAGTAGAACATCCTGGCTTTTCTTTATCAAAATATTAAACGATAAAGGTGCCCTCTCCATGGGAGACATCTCCTATGGTCGGGGGAGTATTATTACTTTTTACTGTTCCGCGCTGCCTGGGTAATGGAAAGCAAATAAATGGCTACTTGTCCGCCCATCCTGATTAGGTAGGTGGCCATGCAACCTTTTCTCTTATGGCCCTTACTCCATTGGGCTGTTTCAGAGATTTGGCTATGGCGATGACAAAGTGGTCACCAGGGCCGGACTGGGATCCGAAACCAGCCCTGGCAAACTGCTCGGCCGGACCCCCTGGGGGTAAGGGTGTAGTGCAGCCGAGATATTTGTTAGGGCTAGTTTCGGCCGATTTTGTTACAGGGTGCCGATATTGCCAGCCCCCGGTGACAAAAATGGCCCCCCAGGGGGCCCAAAACTGGCCCCCACCCTGGCGGACCACCTGGGAAACGCCCGGTGCCCGCGATGGCCAGTCCAGCCCTGGTAATCGCTGTCATAGCCAAACCTATGGTCCGTTCACAAGAAATCGGGTGGGCAGAATATCATTTTTGTGAATTTTATACTCCGTTGCTTTTGCGCCAGAGTATACACACCATCACCATATAAATAGGCCACTATATCTTTACCATGACCCTACACAATGCTCCAATAGCCTGTGGCTCCGTTCCTCCTATACAAATGCCAGCTAGATCTATACATAGACAGTATTCATTTCTGTAACACCTGCTTTGCTTCCCCCTATGTGACTTTTGAAAATACTCGTTCCACGCATAGTATGGCACATGAGAATTGTCCCAGGGTACAAAAACTAAGCTGCAATATATTTTATTTAACATGAGGGTGAGAATCAAGGAATCCAAGGAGAAGAATGTCGCATAAAAGAGGGAGGGCTGAGGGGAGAATAAAGATCTTTCAGATTTCAGTTACACTTTGAGAGAATGAGTGGCAGCAGGAGGCACCCAACAATATTTTAGAACAGAATGTTTAGTTTTAATTAAAAAAAAAGAGAATGGTTTGTTCCACACGTTTTGTATGTGACAAAAGAGACGAAGAATGCGACTGCAGGAGGACATTAACTGAGACGCAGGTGGAGAAGAACAGAACTGCGGATGCAGATGCAGCTGGAAAGGCAGACATTGAAGAGCCCCTAAAAGAGGGACTGTATGGCCAGTGTATGAGCAGTGAAAGACCCTACAACCAGACTCCAGAGGAATAGAAGATGACGAGACAACCCTAGGAAGACTTTAACACCGCAGTTAAGATGCATCAGGACAAGGTGAGACAAATCGCAAAGAACACATTTCACCGACAGTGCAGGCTTAGAAGCACTAAAGGAAAAGGCGGGATAACAGATGACACCCACTTCGTGAACTGAAGCAGAAAGGCTCTCCTCCGTCTGTGGCACTGTAGTGAAACTTCCACGGCTCATGCAGCGAGATATGTTACAGTCGTGTCTGGAAGTGGGGCAGTGCAAGACACTGCACAGCATTAGCCTGCATGTTGGGTGCTGCGGGTGTTAGTGGAACTGGTTAAGTGGATATTCTATTCTATTTATGTGGATTGCACTTATTTGAGAATTACTGGTTATGGTGCTGTTCAAGTAGGTTTGAGGTGTGTACTTCTTATTCAGCTAGTTAAGCATGAGTTCTATAGACAGTCCGTCACGGTGCAATTGGACCCGCACATCTGATAAGCTTGTTGTGAGCAACATTTGAAGGACTGTTTCTTAGTACATACATTTCGTACTAAACAGGATGTAGATTGAATACCAACTGCTTGACTAACTAGAAACTTTGGGTCATTTTTATGAACCCCTTACGTTGCCGTAGCATCAATTTTTGTGACTCTCCAGTGGCGCAAATCACAATATCATATTTATGAGGTCATGCAAAGCCACTTTTCATCTCTTTAAATGGCTTTATACATATGGAGTAAGGCAAGGCAGCACACAGCACACATCGCTGCATTGAAGGGAGGGGCTCCATGGGCATTGCGGTAGGTATTCCCACGCAACACCCATGGATTTTGACGCTTCCCCAGATATAGAAAACCAAGTAAACATGGGTATGCCCCAAAACCCTATGCCTTCCCAGGGGAGGTGTAACAAGGTAGAAATAACTTTATTTTTCCTTGCTTTTTCCTCTCTTTGTATGTGCTGAATTCTGCAGCACCTATGGAAAGAGGCAAAAGGCTACCAGGATTGGTTTTGTGCAGAAAAGTGCCCCGTAGGGGCATATGTGTGCTTCATGTCACAAATAAAAAAAACATTTTTATTGCATTTTTTTGTTTTGCACATGGTTACTATCGACTTGAAATTGATGGTAATTGCATTTCCTAAAGGCCCAATTTGCATTTAGGAAATGGTTTGTGCATGTGCTTTAGGAATAACAAATAGGTAATCCCTATTTGCGATTCCTAAATCTACAGTGTAGAAATTGCAAATTGCGACCGTTTTTCGCCCTTTGTACATCTAAAAAGAATTTGCTACCGGGGCAAAATAGCGAATCGTCCCATTAAGAAATGCTAAATTGTGTCGTGGAGTCTATTTTGTTTTTCCCTCGTTGCTGCAATGAAGCCCATTATCCTTCCGGGTTAAAGAGCTCTTCGATGACTGTTGTTAATTGTGCAGGCAATCGCACTGGCAACTGAGAGTGGGGCCATTACAATGTTTCCTAATTAAAACAAGTCAAATAATTTAGGTAAAGAGGACCATTGATCCTTATCGAACGTCCTCTCAAACTGATTAAGTAAGATCAGCGAGACACTGCCTCTTGCCTTCTTTGGGGCGGAAAACTAAAGAAAACTATTTGAGGGCTTAGTAAATAACTGTACGAGGAAGTTGCATGTGTGCGAGCAAATATCTGGGAGAGAGTGCACATTACCACCCTGACAGGCTGCACCAACGGATCAATGAAGATAATAACTCAATAGGCCCTTGAACAGGCACAGTAACAGAGACGCCACTTCTAAGGTACATTAATATATCCACATCACCATCTGTTGCAGCAGCAACTCTTCCAGTACAAGAGGCTTCACCAGCGTCAGAGGTGTAAAACTCATTAGTGCATGAAGGCGGCTGCTGCTGGTTAATCCACCGTCATCAAGCATAGATCTAAGTGCAATTTAGATAATGTAAGACTGACACTTCCCTGTAATGAGGCTGTAGATCAGAGCCCCTGTCTGCTCTTCAGTATAGATTGTATTCATAAATCATGTTCAGCCTGCTCTGCCAATCAACCACCATGGATTTTCCTGTCCTAGTAAATATCTGTTCAGCGGTTTCTTATTTTTCTTTCCAGATCAAAGTGTTGCATTTCCTGTAGAGCTCAGTAGATGGGTGTTCATATTCACGCAGGTATCTGAAAGTTTATTAAGGTAAACTGTTAGAAATGCAGAACTAATAATGTGAATATGCATTTGAAGACAAACAAAAATGTCAGCTTAAAGTCATTTACTTAGCCACTATGTTCTAATTTTTTTGCATAAAGTTTACAATAAAACACAAAGAAATGATATCTTTAAAAATAAATAGTATTCTAATGTAATATTTGGGATATTATATACTTTTAGATCTATGTTGAACAATATTCAGTAGTAGCTCTCTCAATTACACAACGGAAAATTGTCCACGTTTCGCAGGGTAATATATAAGTTAAGGCAATTTACTTAATAGAATCGGTAGTATGGTTAACTACACACCAAACATTTTTTCAGACCAACGGAGAAAGAGGTACTGTTTCCTATCGCCTATGCATACAGAAAAGTCTGTTTGCAAAAATACTATTAGCAAAAAAATCGTAATGTCAGCCAAAGTTACTTAAGTATGATATACTATCACATCAGGTAAATGACAGCCCTGTTGGTGCTTCCACTTTACAGTTTTCAAGATATTGGTCTGAATTACATGATCTCCACCAGATGGTGCCAGAATCCCATTATGCGCAAGAGATTTGCTTTTTAGGTTTGGCTACAGACAGCTTTAGCTGTTGACCAAGTAATCTCATCAACACAAAAAGAAATTCACAAATAGGGTCTGAATCACCGCCCCATTCAACAATTATCTTGGTTGGGCGAGCCCCATTCAGCCTTTGTTTATTTGAAGCATACACCATGTTTTGGATCAGCCCAGTGAATTTAATGGATGCTTATATTTTCAGGCCTTACATAATGATCGGGAGCAGGGAGCCATGCAGAGGCGAGTTGCCGCCTGTGAGAAGTTAATCTCTTTGGATACACAGTCTTACCCAAAAACACAGTGCTGAGGCTTGCCATGTACGTCCCTTTCATATAACCTTACCTGCTTCTGACATTAGGTTCTGTGGAGAATGTGCAGGTATAATGAGCATTGTGTCATAAAGTTAGAGCCATATTAAATCATAACACTGGTTACATAAAAAGAGCAACAATGGGGCGGCCTCCTGAGGAATCCCTATGTCAATAGTTAATTTACCCATCATCCTACAGCCCAACACTAAGGGGGTCATTATGATTGCGGTTTTTCCGCATCCTCGGGGCCGGCGGAAGCCACCGCCGGCCTCGAGGATGCGGAAAAACCGCAGCGGACTGACCAAAGACCCACCGCCACATTAGGATGGCTGGTGGGTCCTGGTTTCCGTCCGCAGCTTTTCCGCCGCAGTCGGATTACAACCGCGGCGGAAAAGCTCTAATATGGTGACGGTGTCTTCCAGACACCGTCCACCATATTAGGATGGCCAGTAAATGATGCTTTTCCGCGGCGGGTTTTCCGCCGTGGAAAAGCATACGGAACTTCACTGCGGGGGCCCAATGCGGGCCCCCTAGGTGAAGGGGGGTGGGGGGTGCACATGGGGGGTACCTATGGTACCCCCCTGCATTTCCATGCAGAAAGCGGCAGGCACCGCGCGGTGCCTGCCTCTTTCTGCATGCAAATGCAATGCGTGCATTTTTAACATTGCCGCGGGTGCAGCTTGAAGCTGCACCCTCCGCAATGTTAAAAATAGAGGATGTGACCGCCACCCTGGCGGTCACATCCTAATTGCACAGGAGGGAACTCCGCATGCCATGCGGAGGTTCCCTCCTGCTCTGGGGTCCCGTCCGCGATCCTAATCGACCCCTAAATCTGCAGTCGAGCCCTTATATAGATGGACCCACATGAGCTGAAGTGACAAGTTTATAACTTCTATAGCCTTCATCAGATACATCCGGAGAACCAGCCAAAGGACTTATCATCTAAAAAACAACAAACAAGGGGTTATTTAATAACTTCATTAAATTCTGCTGCCTCACAGAAATAATTAATATTCAATGCTAATACTCTGTCTGAAATACAGCCCATTTGATTTGAACCTACCAGTCTGTGGATCATCCTTGACAAGTGCATCACAGAGGCTTTCAAACATGATTTGTAATCAACATTAAGCAATGCTACTGGCCTCCAAGGCCCAAACCTGTCAGGGTCTTCACTAGGTATTAAAACTTGTATCAATCTCCCCTTTGTAAAAGTTGGTGTTAGCTCTCCTCATGGATCTTTAGCATCAAATACTAATTTCAGCTGTGGGAACAAAAGATTCTTCAAACATTTTGTACATTTCTCAGAATATCCCATCCTTCTGCAGGGCTGTAGTGGACGGTAGAGATCTAAATTCCTCACTAGTATTACTTTTTCAGAGAAAGGTTGACGGAGCTCAACTTTCTCAAAGTAAGTCTGACCGTCCCACCTGTCTCCAGAAACTCCACTACATGGGTATGTTGCGCAAATATGAATTTACCTTCAAAAAACAAAAGACAGGAAGTGTTTGGCAAAACAGGAACAGTTGGTGTAATTAAACATTTCAGCCAGGGGCACAGTTACAGAAGTGGGTCTGAGGACTGTGTCAAAGTATAATCAGTCTGAACAGCGTTTTATACATTTCTCTGGGTAGCACCGCTCTGGCCATGCCTGCTTTATCGGGGTCAATCTCCAAGGCCCATCGAGGCGTTGCCGCGCTTATCTAGGGGATGGACCTGAGCTTCCTGTTCATGTATTTGTCTACCGGCTATGTGCAACTCCACCCGTGACCTGTCTAACAGTAACCTCAGGCCTATGGCCCAGGACCTGCCCGACCGCTTATTTCTGAGTCGGGTTTGAGGAGAGTTCATGACAGGTGAATTTGATAATAGGGATGCAATTTCGCTCTGATATGCGAACGTATCATTAAAAACATTGCCATTGTTTCTATCAATATTAACAGGTATCAGTGGTAATATTGTCTCAGAACCTATATAATAGTTCAGGTCAGTTTCCAAATTATACTCTGGAGCCTCCTCCAAAACTCTGGTCTCGGTTGCACTAATGTCCTTGATTTGATAAGAGAAGATGCTGGATTTTATTTTACAAGCAAGGTGCATTCCAATTCCATTTGTTTGCTATATTACATGTTGATATTTTACTTATTTATGATTTGCCTACTTCTTTAAGTATCCTTGATCTCTTCCATTTAGTCTACTTTAGCCTACTACACTTCTTTTTCTGTATCACTCTCTATCCTGTTTCGTAATCGGCACACTTTTATTTATTAGGACGACTCATCGGTTGGCTTGGTAGCCTCTAACACTATTCACAACAATGCTGTTCTGGAACTAGGCTAATACAATCCTGGATCTGAATCCAAAATTCTACTTTCTTTTCCTGCTCATGCATAGTCGACATATCACTTCTGCAACAGTATCATTAACACTAAATGGAGTGTCTCCTAGTAAACCATGTAAAAATATTTGAGCATGGTTTGATAGGCTGGGGGTATTATACCTTCCTGTTTATACATAATGGTTAATGCTATAAGCTATAAGCTATCCTTGCCTGGCTTTTATATGTATACATTGAGTAAATGACAAATAAATGAAAAACACTATTAAGTAAGACGCAGATAAATACTATTATTGCCTACTTTCACAGTGCACAGTATATACTGATATGTCTCTAGAGTTAGCTGCAGGTTGTACATATGTGTCTTCAGTGGGTACATGCAAACACCTATTTTACCAACAAGCCTATTTATACACGGGTGTGAACTGCTCCTGCTAGAAACATCCTAAAATAAACAGCATCTTAGGCAGGCTGTGGATGTTATTTGCAGCCAATGTACACCTATTTGTAAAACCTGAGTAGACACAGCCAATAGGCCTGGCTTTCATAGGATAGCACAAGCAAATACAAGCATGCAGTTTGCAGTGATGTATGACTGTGAGTGCATTATCACTCATTGGCTTTGCAAATGCTTTCTATATCATATCATATATGTAATTAATGGCACTTTCTTTCTCACCTAGGCGACAGCGCATATGCCATGCAGTCATTTATCCTTACTCCCTACCTAAACCCATCAACCCCGAGTGAGAGACAATACAATGTGGCACACAAATCAACACGCAACGTTGTAGAGCGCACGTTTGGACTATTGAAAAGCAGGTTCCGCTGCCTCCACAAAAGCGGAGGCGGCCATCAGTACACACCCATCATCTGTTGCAAAATCATTGCAACTTGTGCTATGCTTCACAACCTTGCCACTAAGAAAGGAACAGAAGTTGATTTAACTGATTCTGAGGACGATGATGATGAATCTGCACAGCCAGAGCCCAAATCAGCAGGAGTGGCGCCAGCACCAGATGGGAGACAAAGACGGGCAGAGATCAAACGGAACTATTTTAAAGTAAGTAAGGAGACACAGCCAGTTGATATATGTAAATGACGTAGTTTGAATATTAGGGCACTACACCACTACACAAAGGGCTCAACCAGCCAGCTCAAGTTGTGACAACCCCAAGAGGATGTCATGGGTCACTTCACCCCATTAAGTGCACAAATCGGTATTGAGGATTCTGTAAATTTTTTCAGATTTTTACCGATTCGGTTAATATTACCAAATTTTTACATACATCGGAAATACCGAATTCTTAATACCGAATTGGTAACATTTGGTATTAAGAGTCGGTATTTGGAATTTACCTACATATGGCCCATAGCACCTTATATACCCAGAAACAGGAAGTGATATGACAGGAAATAAACCACCACCATCTTGGATAGGGAAGTAGTAATGAAAAACATATGAAAAGTCACTAACTTAGAAAGGTGCAAGACAACTATTCCCAAAGGCATTCTGGGAACAGCTGCAGAATCTTGGGAAGTAGATCTGTATGGAAATTGCCTCCGCGCAGGAGAATGATTGCTGGGATATCAATTATGTTTGCCCCCCAGGCATGAGGTAAAAGTGTAGAATCTTGAAAAATCTCTAGTACCCAAATTCAAACTCCATCACAACCACCTGAGTGAGATAAAGAAATTGTATTTAACCTGCACGAGAGCCTTAGATCCGGGCTGAGTGCTCAAATAGGCAGAAGTAAAACACAAGCATTTATAGTCACAAACCACAACATTTCATTATAATTTGTCTGTGTAACAGTTCTTGGATAGGCCCTCATGTTCCGGCAGGTGATGAAGAAACATGTTGTGCTCAAAACGTACAGTATATCATTACAAAGAATTCGTTGGAAACCACCCTATGTGTATGAGACAAGACCCCTTTATCTAAAGCCAGACAGTTAACTATTACACCATCATTATGTGTGTCTGGATATACAATTGAGGACTACAGAGCCTGTTACTAAGGCAAGTAGGCAGAATTCAGTAACATGGGAATGTGCTCGCTTGTGCAAACCTTGCAATATGTAAATGTACATGTACAGGAATTTATATAGCGCAAATCACCGAGCGGTTTCTAAGCACTTGCTTAGGGAACCCAACCTGGTATTCACCTGTGAGATAACCACAGCAAGGTGAAAGCCAGGCATCCCGCCGCGAGGGGCCGTTGTGGAGATTAAGCGAGCAATTGCCCAGAGTCGCAGAGTGTGAACCTGTGAATTGAGTAGGCACCGGAGCGAGAATTGTCAAGTCCATGGACATTTTAAGACTCAAGACCCCGCCGAGCCGGGAATTGAACCCTGGTCCCGGGCTGACCTCTGCTTCCAGGTCTGCCTCCTCTAACCAGTGAGCCACACTTCTCCAATATCTTGCGTTACTGGCATCTTACATGCAGGCAAAGTTCAAACTATCTATTAGGACTGCCACATGAGTTGAAGCAATGAATATATATTTGTCCACAATTTGTCTACAATTTCCATTATCATTGAACTATCACAATGTCAAGTTAAACAAAATGGATGCCAACATTGTTATCTACACTTAGCTTCACAAAAGGATTGAGGCTAACATAGAGTGTTGTGTAGGGAGCTACTGTTCCAAAGCTGGAACTGCAGCTTACTCGAGACACTGCAGAGATGATAGTGGCCGCCGCATAGATCCACAGCGACCCGAGAGTAGGCGGGATATGCTTCAGGCTAAACCATGGCCCAACTGGAATAGCGGCGTAACAGAAACACTGCAGTCGTGATAGTGGGCCGCTGCATAGATCTGCAGCGTGTCCAAGAAGAGGCCCACAAGGGTGCAGAGTTGAGAAACCCCGAACGGACCCAGGACCCTCTAAAAACAACAGCAGGCTACCACGAGGAACCGCAGCATGACCGAGAGGATGCAGGAAGCATCGCACTCTGAAACGCGGCCCACAGCGGTGTAACTGGAGGTGTTGTGGGCCAGACTACGGCTCACAGCATAACAGCTTCCTCTATTTTAGAACTGATCCTTTTCATCAGTATAGTGGTAGGGACTGTGTTCAGTACTTTATAATTCTTCACATCTGCCAACAGTCTCAGGCACTCTGTTCTGGAAGAAGTGGTTGACTGGAAAACAATTGCTCCACCCTTGTCAGCAGGTTTTATAGTTATGCTGGAATCTTGTTTGAGTTCATCAAGGGCATGCTTTTCCATGTTGTTTAGGTTTTGGAATGTTCGCAACGTGTTAACGTCAAGGTTTTCAACTTCTTAATACACTGTTTGTTCAAAAGTTGTCAGATCTGCTGAGGCAGTCTGCATGAAGGGTAAAAAGTGGACTCCTTTCGTTAGCCTGTATTTGTTGTTTCATGAGTCTGTTCTTGTTCACCAAAATGTGCCTTCAAACATACCTTTCGGAAGAATGCAGCAAACTCACAGTGTAAATGAAATTTGTCGAAGGTTGGGGTTGGGACAAAACCTAGATCTTTATTTGATACCATTCAGTTGTGTATCAGTGAGTGTTTTGTCAGTCAAGTTGATTTCTAGGTTGGTCCAGCGCTGGATCCCGGTGGTGCTTTGGTCACACACCTTGTGTGTTCTCTGGTGTCCTCTAGAACACACTCCACTCTGCTTTCTCTTTTCCTTCTCTCCCGGAGGCCTTGGCTTCTGGCTAAAAAAGGAGATCATCGATTTTGTGGTAATCTACAATGAGCCATTGGTTAAATGATGGTGCTCGAGGCATCATTGTTTTACCTTGTAGTGGAAAAGGTGACTGATAGTATGGCGGGTCGATAGGTAGTTGGCAAATCCATGCCAAGGCTGGGCCTAGGAGATTCTTCTGTTCTTACACTTTGTTTTCCCTCTCTGATCATTGCCACTTCTCCAGGCTTCTGAGGCAGAGTATCTGTCATCAGAGGAGTTGCTGTCTGTCAGGTCGAAGTCATTGCCTTGTTTGTGCCCTGTACTCTGGTACTGAGTAAGGATATACTTTGCTAAATTAAAACTTTTCTACATCTTTCTGAAGTTTTTGAATTATGGAGTGAGTAAGACATTATTTGTACCTATTTGTTTCCTTATTAATCTCATTAAATCTTAATTTTGAAGGCAGTAACTGTTGCCCTAAGTTGGCCTTCAATGGTTTTTATGTCTATTCGGATGGTTTCTGCTAATCTCTTGGCTGAATCTATAATTGGAATTAGCCAATCCCTAGTATCTCGACAATATGTTTGGGCCCATTCTTTTCGGAAGGTAGCATTCTCGAGAAATATCCTCGAGGCGTTATTTACCGATAAGCCTCTAGGGGCTGCGTTTCCTCTAAGATATTCCGTCATGATCACACCGTACAATTGACATGCACCTGCTCAAATTAACCCCTGATACGTCCCTTCTTCTGCTAAGGCACCTGCTCTCTGATGCCATCCAATGACAATATTTCCTACCTCAGGTTCATCTGTGCTGATCAAAGTCCCACAGTTCAAATTTTAGAAGTGGTTTTATTCAATCCTTTCAAGTACAAAGAGCGGCTATCTGAACTAACCTTTCCCTTGATCTACAGTGCCAGGTTTGCCATCTCAGATATAGAAAAACACTTCAAATCTGGTTGTTCGAAATTTCCTACAAGGTAAATTAATCTAAGCTAATTGATCTTGTCTAGCTAGCTCCCATACAAGAGTCGATTGTTGAGAGTGCTAGGACAGTCCTTGCGGAGTTCATGTGGTTTATAAATGTCCCAAATATATAAATCTATAGTACCAAAACTCACTAACCAGAGTCCGTGTCAGTTATTCTGAGCCCCCCCTTCACCACGTGTTGGGGCCCTGACCCCACACGCTACATTGGCGACGAGGGTGGGATACCTGCACGCGTGCCGGGCTGCCTCTGTCGGTGGCGCCGCTGTGTGCCTGCATCCTGCTGCGGAGCCCACCCGCGTGTGCTGCTGTACTGACCCCGGTTCCCGAGGCCCGCCCACGTGCCTCCCTGGAGGGAGCGCCTTCAGCCGGCGGGACTCGCCGGTGGGTCAGGGTGCGCAGCATCCAGCCTGGAGTTGTGGGTGAGTCTGCCGCTATCCCGCCAGCGCGACACCCCTGCGTGTCCTTCCCCTCCCTCTGGCAGCGCCGAAGCCGAGTGACGCCAGAGCGCCTCCCTGGAAGAAGAGTTATGCGCGACTCGCGCGGCGGCACCACGTGGTCTTGGCGAGGCCCAGAACCAGCCCCCAGCCTCGCCGCAGCCGCGGTCTCAGCAGGCGCACACGGACGCCCGTGACACACCCCTGGCCCTGCCTCCAGTACACACGACCCGGAGAGGGGATAGAAACGGCGAAAGGCAACAAGCACAGGCAAAGCCAAACAGCTCCAGAACAAGCAAAGCCATACGGCTGGACAGCGCTAGGCCCCGTCCTCTGCAATCACAGCCCGGAAAGGGGAGGGGAGCACAATTCCTATCTGCTGAAGAGCAGAGAGAAAACAAGCACAGGCTAAGCCAAGCGGCAGTGCTGTCAAACTCACTCCGAAGGGAACAAGGGGCAGCGTAAGCATCCTCACATCAACCACAAACCCTGGCCAGCCTGAACACCAGGGTTAGAGGCTCCACCACACGGGGACCAACCGGGAAGCTCTAGAAGGGCCAAGAGAGGACTGAACCATGTCAGTAACAGCACCAGGAGCGGGCCAAGATTGGGCAGGCCAAAACCTACCTCCAGCGGTCACACCCCCACCAGTGATAGCCGCGCCGCCGCCACATGCCCAGAACCAAGCCGGAGCCCCCACACTGATGACACCCACCCACCTACACTCTGGCGCAGCACCCATTCTCCCGTTTAGCGAGGCGGCAGACCCTGCAACGGCGGCGCTAAGATGGAAGGCTTGGGTTGGGAGGCTCAACCTATACTTCAAAGGCACCAGGGAGACGGATGGAACTGTAAAAAGGTCGCTCCTCATCCTGTACGGTGGGCCAGAGATTTACGAGCTGTTCGAGTCGCTCCCCAAGCATGACTATGACACCGCGGTCGCGGAACTGAATGCGCACTTTGATCCCCAACTCAATAATGATTTTGAAAAATTCAAATTCAAACGAGCATGACAAACAAGGTCGGAGTCCGTCGACATGTACTACGCTAGGCTACGCCGGCTTGCGAGCACCTGCCCATTCACCAACCCACGGGAGGAAATCCGAGACCAAATCATAGTGGGCTGCAAGTCGAAACTGCTGAGAAAGCTCATTCTCCGCCAACCGGGCATATCGCTAGATGAAATACTGATCCTAGCCAGGTCACACGAGCTATCCGATGCAAGGGCGGAGGAGATGGAGGCAGCGCTACGCACACCGGTGATCGCCCCGGCCGCCGCGAGGACGACGCCGATTAAGGAGGAGAGAATTGACGCAATCCAGAGGAGATTCCCGGCCACTCGCCCACGAAGTGCCCCCTCCCGAGGAAATCAGTGTGGATACTGTGGTGAAGACCATCCAGCAACGGCCACATGTGGCGCGAAAGGAAAGACGTGCCTAAAGTGTGGGTGGTTGAACCATTTCGCCGCGGTATGTAGGGGAGGAAAGTTCAAGCCAGCTGGTCCGAGAGCCAGGGCAGTGACGCAGCGCATCCGACAGCTATCGCTTGACCACGACCCACCTCCTCCTGACCACCAGGCTCAGGAAAGACGACCTCGATATGAAGACGATGAGGACGATGAGGTGTATGTCGTCCCCTACGTCAGCAGAGCGTCCACCAGGAGAAGGCCGCTGCCCATGTGCTCCATAGCTGTAGAAGGCACCGAAATAAAAGCCCTGATAGACACGAGGGCATCCGTGAATGTCATGGATTCCGATCAGTATGAGAAAATGTCTCCCAAGCCCCCGCTAGCACCTTCCACTGCGAGGATCTACACCTATGGCGGCACAGAGCCACTACCGCTAAGGGGAGTGATTCAAACGACCGTCGTTAATGGCGAGTATTCCACGGAAACACGGTTCCACATCAAAGAGGGGAAGAAAGGCACCCTTCTGAGCTGCCACACGGCAGAGGACCTTAGCCTGGTGTTCTTTGCCAACCAGGTGCATCAAGTACATGCAGACTTCATGCTGAAAGACTTCCCAGAGTTGTTTCAAGGCCTCGGAAAACTCAAAGGACGGAAGTTCAAGCTGCATATCGACACATCCGTACAGCCGGTAGCCCTCCGACACAGGAGAGTGCCATTCAATTTGAGGCCGCAAGTCGAAGAAGAACTCCGGAAACTGGAAGACCTTGGCGTCATAGAAAAGATGTCGGGCCCGACACCCTGGTTTTCCCCGTTGGTAGTAGCACCAAAGCCGAAACAACCTGGGGCGATCAGGTTGTGTGTGGACATGAGGCTGCCCAATGCGGCCATCAAACGAGAATGACACATCACCCCTACCATGGATGATATAGTGGCTGATCTGAATGGGGCGAAATGGTTCTCGAAACTAGACCTCAACTCAGGATACCATCAGCTCGAGTTGGAACCAGCAAGTAGGTATATCACTACCTTCTCGACCCATGTAGGACTTCAACGCTATGAACGGTTAAGCTTTGGCGTCTCCTCCGCTGCAGAGGTGTTCCAAAACGCCATACGGGAAGTACTATCCGGACTGAGTGGAGTAATCAACCTCAGTGATGATATATTGGTATACTCGGCAACCCTTGAGGAACACCACGCACACCTGAGGGCCACCCTCCAAAGGCTCGTGGACAGCGGACTAACCCTACACCGGTCGAAATGCTCCTTTTATCAAGAATCAATAGACTTCTTCGGCTACACGTTCAGCGGGAAGGTCTGAAAGTGGATCCCAAAAAGGCAGAGGCGATTAAGGCAGCGAGCACCCCAAGAAACCCCACCGAAGTGCGCAGTTTCTTAGGCATGGCCACTTACTGTGGTCGGTTTATACCTAACCTGGCCGCGCTTGCAGAACCCCTCAGAGCCCTCACGTGCATAGACGTGCATAGACCACAAGTGGGAATGGACAGTAGCCGCCAACAATGCATTTCAAAACATCAAAGCCAGCCTCCTAGACAATACCTTAATGGCCTATTTCCAGCCCCGCCGCAGAACAGAGCTGATCGTCGATGACAGCCCAGTGGGCATGGGGGCGGTGCTCCTGCAGGGATACGGACCAGAAGGGTGGAAACCAGTCGCATATGCCAGCAAGGCACTGTCTGACACCGAGACCAGGTATGCCCAGATCGAAAGAGAAGCCCTGGCCATAAAATGGGCATGTCAGCATTTCCATCTTTACCTGTGCGGGCAGGAGTTCACTGTGGTGACGGAACACAAGCCGCTACTGCCATTGTTTGCAGGGTCATCCAGGCTGGCACCCCCACATATTGAACGCTGGGCTGTCCAGCTACAGGGTTACAACTTCAGGATTGTGTTCCGACCTGGGGCACACAATCGGGCTGACTACCTATCCCGCCACCCCTATGTCGTCAGCCAATATCCACCACAAGAAGAAGGTGTCGAAGCGGAGGAGTTCGTCCACATGGTCTCGCAGGCAGCATGCCCAGAAAACATGACGCTGAAGGAAATAGGGGAAGCGACCACCACGTACGAGACGCTAGTAAGAGTTCGCCTGGCTCTGGAAGGAAACCGCTGGGCCCATTTCCTTGATGGAACACTTCGACTGGAAGTGAGCCATGCCCGACAACAGCTGTGGCAAATCCGGAGTGAGCTGAGCGTGGGCGATGAAGGAGTCATTCTCAGAGGACATCTCATCGTAATGCCTGAGAGTCTCCAACAAAGAGCGTTAACTCTGGCACACGTTGGTCATCAGGGAATGGAGACAAAAGCCCATCTGAGAAGCAAGGTATGGTTCCCCGCCATGGACAGTCAAGTTGATGCGATGATACGATCCTGCCATGCCTGCACAATCACGGCAGTGACCCGACCCCGGCGCCGGTGATCACCGAGGATGCACCCCAAACACCCTGGACACACCTCAACATAGACTTCGGGAGTTTCCCCGATGGCCGACACACGTTGGTCCTGGTCGATTCGTTCTCCAAGTTCCCGATAGTGGAGGTCATATCTTCGACAGCATTCCCCCAAGTCAAAAAGGTGTTAAATCGCATCTTCGCCACCATGGGACTCCCGGACGAGATCAAGTCTGACAACGGGCCCCCCTTCCAAGGGAGTGAATTTCAGAACTATCTTGAGAGTCTCCGGATCAAGCATAGGAAAATAACCCCGTTGTGGCCCCAGGCAAACGGGGAAGTCAAAAGACTAATGAGAACACTCAACAGAGCACTGAGGATCGCAGTGGACAGTGGGGAAGATCCGGAAATAGCTCTCGATCAATTTCTAGGGGCCTATTGGCAGACGCCTCACAGCACCACAAAATGTGCTCCCGCCCATGTGTTATTCAAGAGAGCGCCCCGTGATAGCATCCCGACAGGCAGCACCTGGGTGCCTGAAGAAAGAGATGCTGAGGTCATTCAAGCCCAGAGGCAAACCACCAACCAGAAGGCGAGTGAATATCGCCATGCCAAGGAGCCTACTCTGAAGGAGGGAGACACGGTTGTAGTGCGAGATCGCCACCCGGGATGGAAATTCCGCACGCCTTATGAATCGGAGGGGTGGATCATGGACAAGGTCCAAGGAACGATGGTGACTACAAGGCGAAATGGACAAGTGGTGACCCGCAACATATCATGCTTTAAGAAGACAAGTGAGACAACTGGCGGCCAACACACCGCGGAAGGTCCGGAGGCAGCAGATGATGGAGGTCTAGATCTCAGAGAATCATTGCCAGGGTCACCCATAACCAGGCAAAGTGGAGAGAGTCCGCTCAGAGTAACACCGCAAAACCTCACCGTCGAGAACAACTGACCCTGGGCGGCCCTCAGTGGCCAGAGTGCAGGGACAAACCCGGCTGGGGTTGCTGGATCACCATGTGCCGGAACCAATGCTACAATCTGCGGCCCAATCCGAGACCCAGCCAGAATCTGAGAGACTTTGCATGGACATCTCCGTGAGTCAAGAAACGCGTGATTGCTGTAAGGACAGAACTAAATTGAAGGAGGGATGTAGAGAGCCACTCGGGCTCTCTCATACATTGTTGCAAAATAGACACGCATGCACGCATACCCCGGGGCGGGCTCGCACCGGGGTATAAATAAACAAGGCGGAAGACCGCTCGGGGTCTTTCCGGCTAACTCACTAACCAGAGTCCGTGTCAGTTATTCTGAGCCCCCCCTTCACCACGTGTTGGGGCCCTGACCTCACACGCTACATACATGACAAATTTCATCCTCTTTTTTTAGAATATCTTTATTGCTTTTTCGATGCACAAGGTAAACATACCAGTAAACAACTTTAAATCCCTACCCCCAGCAGTGTTTATTCATATGCAATTCCTCCCGCTGACTAACATTCTGTGCATCATGTTTTACTTGCATTTAACTGTGCTTTTCAATTTCCTTGTAAGTAACACCCCCCGTTACAGCCATTCCCCCTTCCCTAATATTCGTTTGTCTCGCAGTTTTGCGGTTCGTCTTCCTGATCACTGTGTTGCTCAATATTAGTGAGTCCAGTTCCAAGGTGAATACGTTCACAGTATCCACACCCTTGTATTGTACCCGTTTTCTCACTCCACATTCCTCTCTCAACCATTTAATCATGCCTGCTTCCTAAATTTTGTGCACCGGCCCTGCACTTTTTTTCCATTTCATAGCTATATTCCTCTTAGCTCCTGAAAATCCCAATTCCACCACTTTTATTAATGCTTATGTGTGTTTTCTCATCTGTACTAGTTGTAACAAACATAGCTGGCATGCCATGTTGAGTTGTAGCCCGACCAGCTCGTTGTCTTAGGTTTCTTGTTAGGTCTTGCCACAACCCGAGGATCCCATTGCACTACCAACACATATGCATACATGTTCCCATATTTAGGGTGGCCAATGTAATTAGTGTGATTTATTGCTTTCATCAGCTTGGGGGAGGTCGTATATATCACACGTATGCATTTGGAGTCATATCTATGAGAGGCTTGCTGCAAGTTTGCCCCAAGCAAAGTCTAAGCCTCTAAGTCAGATGTACGACGACCTGCAAATAAGCATGGGCGAATTTTGCGGATCTCGCGTTCGCGAATTTTGCGGATTTGCGAACTCGCAATCCGCAAAATCCGCGAATTCCCGCGAATTTGCGGATTTTTTTTTGTGTTCGCCCGTGTTTTTGCCAGTTCGCGAGGGTTTTTACAATTTCGCAATTTGCAAACTTACCTGTCGGGTCGCAAGTTTTGCGAACTTGTTGTTTCTACGTGTCCAGCCTGTTTGGGACACTCTTCTTCATCACTGCCACTCTCTGTCACCACTTTGCCTGTCTTTGAATGGTTTAAAAAATCAGGAGTGGGGCAACGCAGTTTAAAACGCTGCATTGCCTTACTTTGCATAAGGGCGGCAATCCATGAGAATAAGGAGGAGAAATATATTTATTTCTCCTCGTTTCCTCCTCTTTTACATGTGCTGCATTCTACAGCACACATAGACAGAGGAAAAAGCCTCTCTGTGTTGTTTTTGTTGCAGGAGGTGCCATTTCCTGCACAAAAACAATCCTGCATGCAACAGTAGCATGGTGCAAGGGTGTCTGCGTTGGTGCTAGGCAGCCACAACAGTGCCAGCTCAAGAGGAAAGGACAGGAATGTGTTGCATTGGATAAATATTGGCATTCCTGCCCTCTGCCCCGTGACACATGGCAGCACTTTAAGATGAATTGCTGCACTGCCCTGCGCCACTAATTTCATAAATATGCCCCTTGGTTTGGAATTTCTGGTGACTTTTCTGCAGTGTGTAAAAAAATTATTCCTACCATGGTTTACCTGTGTCTTCACATGAATCTGCTTCCTATGCCACCTTCATTCTATGCAGCTTCTGGGATGGTAGTGGGTAAACATGTTTGGTATAATCTAGTAACAACTTTTTTCTCTCCTCCCAACAATATTATTTCTTGGTTAACCTTGTGTTTTTCAGGTTAATTGAGAAAGCCAAAACAGCTTTCCATCAGGGCTGCTGCTATCCTGGCCTTTGTAAGAAAATTAGCATTTGAGATTTTACCATTACGTGCCAAAGGCTGCAAAAGCCAACAGTCGTCCTTCTTAATATATTGCCTCCAGATCTTGGGGTTCGACCACCCCAATACCCTCCTTCATGAATCTCAGCATATGGACAAATTCAGGATAATAATATAACATATTGGTTTCTGTATTCCGTGTATAAATGGCAGTCTCTAATTTATTTATAATCAGCGACTTGTGACACACAAATTCTCTAATTCTAAAGACAAGACGTCAGAACTCAACTCTTATTCAGTAATTACAGTTTAGTTCTGATGTCACATGTCTCTGCCAGAGCCAGCTAAAAGACAGGTCAGGTCATGGTGCATAATTAAAGCAGCTGTTCAATGCAACAATGTTTTTTGCACTCCTTAGATTGAAAAAAATGCTAAATTCTTTCTGAACGTTTCTACAGGTTCCGAGCTACTGCAGCTTTTTTTTTTTTTTTAACTGACTCGAACTGAACTGTTTCTAATATCTGTTTGCAACAAATATCTTTCAGGGTTTTGATACATGTATTTTGTACTAGAGGTTTTATTTTTATTCTTTATGTTTGCAAACATGCTCATCATTTCATACGAATGAGCTACGCACCAAGGATTAAGTGCACCAAGGATTAAGTGGTTTGAGGAAAAGGAGATGGTGTGACTCTGTGTTATATGGGATAAAGACCCCCTGCAATACATTACAAGAGTATTGTAAGCAGGCCAGGACTGGCCGTTGCGGGCACCGGGCAGTTCCCCGGTGGGCTGCAAGAGTGGGGGCCAGTTTTGGGCCCCTGGGAGCCGTTTTATTACAGGGCGCTGCTTTTTCAGCATAGCTGCAAAAACGTCCCTGTGACAAAGTCGGCCGAAAACCGGCACTGGTAAAGTGCGCGGTCACGCCCCCAACCACCCCCCCACCCCGAGGGGGGGCGGCCTAGCACTTTGCCAGGGTCGGTTTTGGTTCCCAGTCCGGCCCAGATTGTAAGTCACCTCTGAGTTCCATAACCTTATAAAGGAACTACGCCTTTGACTTTGTTCCTCTATATGATTATGGAACTCCTCTGTGAATTTTAATATCCTTATAAAGTACTGCATATGTAACTTTACCCCTTATATATTTGTAATGTGCAGTGTAAGTTGCTCTGTTCCAAACTTTAAGGAGTCTGCACTCATATGGAAATATAGTTTTTCACTTTCTTAGATAATAGTGTTTTAGTAATAATATTGTAGGATCAGATTGTTTTGGTTCCAGCCACGATGTCAAATGTAGAAGTCGGCCTGCGTGAAAGTAGGTTCTAAAATGTAAATAAATCAAATCTATCCTTTTCTTGGCACAACAGATAAAACAATTTGATCAGTCCCTGCACATTTTTTACCAAAATAATAAAATGTATATATATATATATATATATATATATATATATATATATATATATATATATATCTATATATATATATATATATATATATATATATATATATATATATATATATATATATATATATATATATATATATAGATATATATATATATATATATATATATAGATATATATATATTACCTACTGGCGGTCGCCAGTAGGTATATATAGTTAGGATTTTTTCTCTATGGGATTTTTGAAAATTCTATGTCTAATAACTTTGGCGTTTGTGGACGGAATTGGCTGAAATTTTCAGGAAAATGGAACATTTTGTTTCTGATCAGCTCCTGACAATTTGGGGGGGTTTCATCAAGGGGGGGCCGAGAAAAAAGGGGGGTCCCAAAATGCGTTTTTCCCATGTTAATTTCCATAGGGCGGTTGGCCTCACTTTTAGCTCGAACGGCTGAATGGATTTGCACGAAACTTGGCAAAATTGTAGGGACTGTTAGCCCGATGTGCCTTTGCTAGGTCTCAATATATGTGCTCCAGTGGATTTTGAGTAATTTAGGTTCAAAAAAAGATATATATCTGGGCGGAGCCTAACCACACATCTGATCTGATTGGCTGTCAGCACTTCATCCAAGAAGTGTTGGCAGCCATCTTGGGACCAATATACATGATAGCACCTCATTAAAAAGCATTGTAGTTAATAGAGGGTTTTAGGACTTTAGTTACATTATAAATCATTTGTTGATGGTACCATACACGTTTGAGGAATTGTGGTGGGTTCTAAGGTGATTTTACCATGTGAAAAAACCTTCTGCTGTGATATCATGAATATTGTTTGAAAGAAAACTAATATCTCATGATTTTCCCACAGTGGTTTGGAAGGGGATCTATAAGCTAAACTGAAAGCATATTTTCTGTAAATTCACATTATCTTTCTCAGTCATGTGAAAATGAAGTCTGACATTCTCAGTAAAACATGTACATCCAACAAGGACAGAGACTGTCAGTTGATTCCTTTGTGTTCTACTGCAGCCTCCTAGAGTGTTCTAAAGAACAACTAGAGCGCTAACAGTCCTACTTATTACAAAGGTATGGCACACCTGAAGCCATCTTGATTGGAATAAAGTGGTAACTCTTAAAACATTTAATTTAAAAAGAAACAACATGAGGGGGTATATTTTGCCATAGAAAGTATGATTAGTGCTGCAGAATGAAAAATTAGGGCACATTTTGAGTGACTTCTCAAATCCTTTTCTATTTCATTAAAACATTCTGACATGCAGTCTCCCAAAATGGCCACCAGAGACAAAAGAGCCCAAATGTAGCCCAAATATCACCCAGATGTAGCCCAAGTATAGCCCAATGACAGAATGTCCCAGAGTGTTCTAAAGAACAACTAGAGCGCTAACAGTCCTACTTATTACAAAGGTATGGCACACCTGAAGCCATCTTGATTGGAATAAAGTGGTAACTCTTAAAACATTTAATTTAAAAAGAAACAACATGAGGGGGTATATTTTGCCATAGAAAGTATGATTAGTGCTGCTGAATGAAAAATTAGGGCACATTTTGAGTGACTTCTCAAATCCTTTTCTATTTCATTAAAACATTCTGACATGCAGTCTCCCAAAATGGCCACCAGAGACAAAAGAGCCCAAATGTAGCCCGAATATCACCCAGATGTAGCCCAAGTATAGCCCAATGACAGAATGTCCCAGAGTGTTCTAAAGAACAACTAGAGCGCTAACAGTCCTACTTAATACAAAGGTATAGCACACCTGTAGCCATCGTGATGGGAATAAAGTGGTAACTCTTAAAACATTTAATTTAAAAAGGAACAAAATGAGGGGGTATATTATGCAATAGAAGGTATTATTAGTGCTGCAGAAAGAAAAATTAGGGCACATTTTGAGTGACTTTTAAAATCCTCTTCTATTTCATTAAAAAATTCTGACATGCAGTCTCCCAAAATGGCCACCAGAGACAAAAGAGCCCAAATGTAGCCTGACTATCACCCAGATGTAGCCCAAGTATAGCCCAATGACAGAATGTCCCAGAGTGTTCTAAAGAACAACTAGAGCGCTAACAGTCCTACTTATTACAAAGGTATGGCACACCTGATGTCAGGCTTGACCAAGCAGCGCCACCTAAACCAGGACTACATTTCCCAGAACTCTTGTGTGGGGGCGGGGCAACATATAAGCAGGACTGCCCCTCATCACGTTGTTCGTGATTTTGTGTTTCTCCCGTGTTTGGGAGATACTGGAGTAGAGAACTGCAAGTTAATCCTGGTTGAGGAGACTTTGGTTTTGGGATTGATCGGCGGGCGCTTAGCGCGAAGAAGAAAAGTTTAGCGCGATTGGTCTTGCAGTCCCGCAGCGCGAGGTCGGCGCTTTTGTTTGTTTTCCTTGAAGCGCGAGGTTCGGCGCCTTCGGACATTTCACCGGCAGAGTGAGGTCGGCGCTTCCAGGATATCTCGATACCTCGAGGATTGCTCAGCCGCTACTGTACTGTGAGTTAAGAGCAAGAACGCGTGAAGTTAACGCGTCAGTTGTCAAATGCTGTATTGTAACCTGACACAGGCGGACTGGCTTTGAAGTCTGAGAAGTAAGGCGCTTGAACGTGGGAGTGAATTAAAGGATTGTGTTTGCCCCTTAGAGAACGGAGTACTGCGGTCTGGTCTTTCTGTGTACTTCCGTTACGAAGAAAGACACTAGTGCTTATTACGGCAAGTGCCAAAGCGGAAGGTAGTGGGGGGAGATCCTACACCTTTCCGTGTTTGGAGCTGGATAACCAGGAAAGCAGGGTCTGAAATAGAGAGCGGAAGACGGTAGTATTGAGGCTACGTCTTACCGTGTCCTTCAAGTATCGTTTGGAGAGTATTGTACATATGTAAACACACTCATTTGAGGAAAAGGATTGTAGCAGATTTCACATAGGGTTTGGGGATATTCACTTGATTATAATTTGGACACTATTCTATACAAGGCAGGGTAGGTTCATCACTATGGATAGTATTATATGTTGAATCAGGCAGAGGCTTGACACTAACAGTGTTTGTGTTCTCTAGGGACTAGTGTGGCGAACATCAACATTAAGGAATACAGGGAGGAGGAGGAGAATTCTTCTTTTCATAAAGGTGAACAGATACACATGCTTAGTAAGACCGAGAGAGTGTAGGGATTCAAGGTGAATACGTATAACCTGTATTATTGTTTTCTTGTCTTCCAGCTGTCCCTTCCCTGCAGCCCTCTTCCGTCCCCTCCTTGTTTGTTTTCCTGTTTTTTCCCTCGCCTTATCGCTCGAACACGCTGTGTTGTTATTACGGGCGTGTTGGTGAGATAGGGAGGTGGAGTCATATGTGCATCAACCGGATCGGGCAGCGTGGAGTCTGACAGAATCACGAACCCACGAATTGCATTCTGCCGGGTCGGGTTGGAGTACATATGGCCACCTTGGATGATGTGTTGAGGGCCTTGGTTTTGGTTCAACAGGAACTGGCAGCATCCAAGGCAGAGGCTGTTCTACTTAAAGATAGGGTAGAACAATTATCCAAGAACCCTTTTTCTACAGGTCCTGCGCAGATACAGGTTACGGTTCCCCCTCCTATCCCGTTAGCCACCCCTGAGAGGTATGGGGGGGATCCTAGTAAAACGCAGGCCTTTATGACGCAAATTATGCTCCATTTCTCTTGTAAGCCTGCCTCTTTTCCCAATAACCATTCTAGGGTAGCATTTGCCATATCTTATTTGGTGGGTGATGCTGCCAATTGGGCAGTCCCTCTAATAAAACGAGACGATGCCATGTTGTCCAATTGGACAGCATTCAGAGAAGAATTCGAAAAAGTCTTTGACAGGAGGGCCACAAATTTCAGTGCGGATAAAGAGTTGTTGTCCCTGCGGCAGGGTAGGAGTGATTTGATTACTTACCTGACTTCGTTCAATCGTCTGATTGCCGAAACTGAGTGGCCAGAGGGCAAAAGAATGACTCTGTTTTATCAGGGGTTGAGGGAGGAATTGAAGGACGCAGTAGCACACATAGATCCTCAACCTACGACGTGTGTGGATATGGTGAATTTGGTCATGAGATTGGATGGTAGGCTAACGGAGCGGAGTGGGGATCGAAGAAGATGGGACAGGGGTTACGCCCGTAATGTGAGTTTTCCTACGAGAGCCCTGGGTTCCGCAGAGGCAGGGGCAGAGCCTATGGAGATAGGAGCTATTCGACCCCCATTGTCTAAAACTGAAAGAGAGAGTAGGAGGGTAAAAGGCCTTTGTATGTATTGTGGGAAGAAGGGCCACTATGTACGCGAGTGCCCCTCTAAACCCAAGACTTCGAACATGTGGAATAGGAACCAAAGGGTAGCGGTGTCCAATACTGCCAGAGAGAGTGAGGAGGGTTTGGTATCGTTGCCTACTAAAGAGGAGAACCCCGATTGGAAGCTTACATCTCTATCTTCCTCGGGCATAGGGGAAACCGAGTCCCACCTGGTATTAGACATGACCTTGGAGTGTGAACACAAATCCCATCAAGTGATGGTTATGCTGGACTCTGGGGCCACTGGTAATTTTATAGATAATGGGTTGGTAGCTCGTTTGATGATACCTAGAATACCAAGAGGCAATCCAGAGGAGGTCTTAGCCGTAGATGGTCAGCCAATTAAATCAGGTCTGATAACGGAAAAAACGGCTGAGGTAGAGTTGTCTATTGAGGTGTCAGAGGGAAGGCATGTGGAAAGGGTAGAATTGAACATAATAGAGGCTCCTCAGTATGAAATAATCCTAGGGATGCCGTGGTTTACATTCCACAACCCTACCATCGACTGGAAATCTCGCACGGTGCTTTTCTCTTCTGGGTTTTGCAAGGAACACCTGGTACCGTATGTGCATTCCCCTGTAGCCGTGTTGGCTTTGCAGTTTATGGTGGCTACAGCCGCTGAGAAGGAGGTGACCCTCCCGAAAGAATACGAGGCATTCCGGGATGTATTTAGTGAAAGCAGAGCTGAGGAGTTGCCGCCCCATAGACCTTATGACTGCCGGATTGATTTGATTGACGGGGCAGTGATTCCTACGTGCCGTGTGTATGCTTTATCTGTTCCTGAGACTGTGCACTTAAAGGAATACATCGATCATTATGAAAGAATAGGCTTTATAAGACCATCCCGTTCCCCGGCAGCCTCTCCTCTTTTCTTTATAGCGAAAGCTAATGGTGATCTGAGGGCATGTGTGGACTACCACGTCTTGAATAAAAACACCATTCGTAACCGTTACCCTCTCCCCCTCATCACGGTACTGATTGATCAAGTGAGGGAGGCAGTGATCTATACTCGTTTGGACTTACGAGGAGCCTATCACTTGGTCAGGGTACGTGAGGGGAATGAGTGGAAGACGGCATTCAAGACGCGGTATGGCCTATATGAATATCTGGTCATGCCCTTTGGGCTGTGTAATGCCCCGGCGGCGTTTCAATTTTTGATCAATGACGTTTTGGAGGAGTACATTGACCTGTTCGTTGTAGTGTACATCGATGACATCCTGGTGTACTCAATGGATGAAGGTTGTCATGTGGAACAGGTCAAACAGGTGTTGATGAAATTGAGGGAACATAGCCTTTTTGTTAAACTCAGCAAATGTGAGTTTGGAGTATACTGTGTGGAGTTCCTGGGAGTGATGATTAGTCCCTCGGGGTTGCAAATGTCTGAGCGCAAGGTGGAGGCAGTGAGAGACTGGCCGGTACCGAAGAACGTGAAGGAAGTTCAGAGTTTTCTGGGCTTCGCTAACTACTACCGGCGCTTCATTTTGCATTTCTCCTTGCTGGCAGTGCCCATTACGAAACTATTGAAAAAAGGGGTTCCTTTCGAGTGGACAGAGGCTGCAGGAGAGTCTTTTCAAACTCTTAAATCTTCTTTCATCTCTGCCCCGGTGCTGTCACATCCCAATTTAGAACACCCTTTTGTGGTTGAGGCGGATGCTTCGGACGAAGCAATCGGGGCAGTACTGTCACAGAGGGACAGTAGTACAGGTCAGTTGCACCCAGTGGCCTTCCTGTCAAAGAAATTGAGTTCGGCTGAACTCAATTACACCATAGCCGAAAAGGAATTGCTGTCAATTAAGAGAGCATTCCAGGAGTGGAGGCATTATCTATGGGGGGCCCTGCATACCATTACTGTGTACACAGACCACAGGAATTTACAATTTATGTCCTCTGCTAGACACTTGACAGCGAGACAGATGAGATGGACGCTCTTTTTTGCAGAGTTTAACTTTGTGGTCACTTTCCGCCCGGGGTCTGAGAACAGGAAGGCTGATGCCTTGTCTAGACAAACAATGCCAGTGGAGTGTGGGGATGAGAAACAGGCAACTATACCATCAGGGAAGGTCCTGTGTGTGGTGAGGGCGGAATCATTTTTGGAGGAGGTGAGGAACTATCAGTATCCGGGTGGATGGGGGTCATGGGCGCATGACAGACTGGATTGCAAATTGAGAGAAGGGTTGCCATTCTTTCAAGGAAAATTGTATTTACCCACAATCCCTTTGCAGAAGAAAGCTATTGGCTGGTGTCATGAAGGGGAACTGTTAGGACACCCTGGTATACGTAAAACTCTCGATACTGTCAAAAGACACTTCTGGTGGGCAACCCTGAGTAAGGATGTTACTGAGTGGGTGGCCCGTTGTGAGGTATGTGCTAGAGCCAAGGGGATGACCACCAAGAAAGCAGGGAAACTGATACCTATGCCTACCCCAGTCAACCATGGCAGCATATCAGCTTGGACTTTGTGTCGGGTCTTCCAACGGATAAGGGCTCAACAGCCGTGTTGGTAGTGGTAGATAGTCTCACCAAGATGGGACACTTTATCCCTTGTAAGACTCTCCCGAATGCCAGCCAAACGGCCCAATTGCTGGCTAGTAATGTGGTCAGACTACACGGTATTCCTAGGGTAATCGTGTCCGACAGAGGACCGCAGTTTATTGCACGTTTCTGGCGCATGTGGTGTAGTGCCCTGAAAATAGAGTCCAACTTATCCACCAGTTTCCACCCTCAGACTGATGGGCAGACTGAGCGTTTGAACCAGACGCTAAAGAAATACCTGAGATGCTATGCTAAGGAAGCTCATGAGTCTTGGGTGGATCTGTTATGGATGGCAGAGCTGGCCTATAACAACGCATGGCACAGCTCAACCGGAATGTCACCTTTCAAGGCTAATTATGGTTTCGATGCTAATACACTGCCAGTTGACATACCCTCTGATCTTAGCGACCAGCCAGCAGTGAAAGAAAGAATTTTGATGCTGAGAAGGGTCCATAAGGGGGTGCAGGTACATTTGAGCAAAGCGAAGGAGGTGTACAAAAGATGGGAGGATCGCCACAGGATAGAGAGTCGCCGGTACATAGTGGGGGATAAGGTATGGCTGTCTACAAAGAACATCAGGTTTAAACTGCGCAGCGTGTTTCACCCAAGGTTTATAGGCCCATACACCATAGTGAAACAGGTGAACCCCGTGACCTATAAGTTGAAATTGCCAGGGTCGATGCGCATACACCCAGTATTCCATGTGCAGTTGTTGAAACCTGCCCTTACTTCACGCAGAGTAGCCCCCCCGCCAGTGTTGTGTGATGGTGGTATGGAGTATGAAGTAAGGAGTATCAGGGACGCCAAGTGGTGCCGGGGTGTGCTGAAATACCTGGTGTCCTGGAAGGGGTATTCTGCTGAGGATGATTCTTGGGAGCGGAGCACAGATGTGCATGCTCCTGCGGCAGTGCGTTCTTTCCACAGGAGATTTCCAAATAAGCCGGGCCCTAGAAGGCGCTAGAGAGGGGGACATTCTGTCAGGCTTGACCAAGCAGCGCCACCTAAACCAGGACTACATTTCCCAGAACTCTTGTGTGGGGGCGGGGCAACATATAAGCAGGACGGCCCCTCATCACGTTGTTCGTGATTTTGTGTTTCTCCCGTGTTTGGGAGATACTGGAGTAGAGAACTGCAAGTTAATCCTGGTTGAGGAGACTTTGGTTTTGGGATTGATCGGCGGGCGCTTAGCGCGAAGAAGAAAAGTTTAGCGCGATTGGTCTTGCAGTCCCGCAGCACGAGGTCGGCGCTTTTGTTTGTTTTCCTTGAAGCGCGAGGTTCGGCGCCTTCGGATATTTCACCGGCAGAGTGAGGTCGGCGCTTCCAGGATATCTCGATACCTCGAGGATTGCTCAGCCGCTACTGTACTGTGAGTTAAGAGCAAGAACGCGTGAAGTTAACGCGTCAGTTGTCAAATGCTGTATTGTAACCTGACACAGGCGGACTGGCTTTGAAGTCTGAGAAGTAAGGCGCTTGAACGTGGGAGTGAATTAAAGGATTGTGTTTGCCCCTTAAAGAACGGAGTACTGCGGTCTGGGTTTTCTGCGTACTTCCGTTACGAAGAAAGACACTAGTGCTTATTACGGCAAGTGCCAAAGCGGAAGGTAGTGGGGGGAGATCCTACACCTTTCCGTGTTTGGAGCTGGATAACCAGGAAAGCAGGGTCTGAAATAGAGAGCGGAAGACGGTAGTATTGAGGCTACGTCTTACCGTGTCCTTCAAGTATCGTTTGGAGAGTATTGTACATATGTAAACAGACTCATTTGAGGAAAAGGATTGTAGCAGATTTCACATAGGGTTTGGGGATATTCACTTGAATATAATTTGGACACTATTCTATACAAGGCAGGGTAGGTTCATCACTATGGATAGTATTATATGTTGAATCAGGCAGAGGCTTGACACTAACAGTGTTTGTGTTCTCTAGGGACTAGTGTGGCGAACATCAACATTAAGGAATACAGGGAGGAGGAGGAGAATTCTTCTTTTCATAAAGGTGAACAGATACACATGCTTAGTAAGACCGAGAGAGTGTAGGGATTCAAGGTGAATACGTATAACCTGTATTATTGTTTTCTTGTCTTCCAGCTGTCCCTTCCCTGCAGCCCCCTTCCGTCCCCTCCTTGTTTGTTTTCCTGTTTTTTCCCTCGCCTTATCGCTCGAACACGCTGTGTTGTTATTACGGGCGTGTTGGTGAGATAGGGAGGTGGAGTCATATGTGCATCAACCGGATCGGGCAGCGTGGAGTCTGACACCTTAAGCCATCTTGATTAGAATAAAGTGGTAACTCTTAAAACATTTAATTTAAAAAGGAACAAAATGAGGGGGTATATTTTGCCATATGAATTATGATTAGTGCTGCAGAAAGAAAAATTAGGGCACATTTTGAGTGACTTCTCAAACCCTCTTCAATTTCATTAAAAAATTCTGACATACAGTCTCCCAAGATGGCCACCAGAGACAAAAGAGCCTAAATGTAGCCCAAATATCACCCAGATGTACCCCAAGTATAGCCCAATGACAGAATGTCCCAGAGTGTTCTAAAGAACAACTAGAGCGCTAACAGTCTTACTTATGACAAAAGTATGGCACACCAGAAGCCATCTTGATTGGAATGAAGTGGTAAGTCTGAAAACACTCAATTTAAAAAGGAACAACATGAGGGGGTTAATTTTGCCATAGAAAGTATGATTAGTGCTTCAGAAAGAAAAATTAGGGATCATTTTGAGTGACTTCTCAAATCCTCTTCTATTTCATTAAAAAGATTCTGACATGCAGACTGAAACATGCACTTTGAATACCAGCAGCAGACGTCCCTGGTGAGCAGTAGCTTTACTACAGTGATCTAATGTGCAACTAGAGTGCTAACATTCAGAATTTATGGCAAATGTGTGACACATCTGAATGCCTTCTTGATGGAACCAAAGTAAACAAGCATTGAAAATGCAATAGATCTCGCCCTCATTTAAGTTAAAGCCATTCTGTTTGTAATGAGGTGGCTTTTTAGCTTTGCTTTTATTAGTGTTTTTTCAACTTTCATGTAAATAACATGCATCTGTATGCATATAAGTATATGTATGTATGCATTTATGTTTGTATTTATATAGATATACAGATGATATATGTTTATATATGTATGTATATATATATATATTCACTGAAAAAACCATAGGTTATAGACCATATATAGTTAGGAATTAGCATTTACAAAACCTTGAAAATTCACTGAAAAAACCATAGGTTATAGACCATATATAGTTAGGAATTAGCATTTACAAAACCTTGAAAATTCACTGAAAAAACCATAGGTTATAGACCATATATAGTTAGGAATTCGCATTTACAAAACCTTATTTTACTCACACAAAACCATTGAAATTCCATATATAGTTAGTTGCACTAACTATATATCGCGCACCCGCAATCCACTGGTGATGATGTCACATATTACATCATTCATGACATGGTCAGTGACATCACTGATGACATCACTGATGACATCTCAAATGACATCACTGATGACATCACTGATGACAACATCCAGTGACTGTATGTTTCTGTAAAGTTAAAATATGTCTTACATATTGAAGAATGAGTGGATGTATAAGTGTCTGGATGAAGGATTTAGTAGGTGCATGACTGACTGTATGAGTGAGTGATTAAATGTGTCTCACTGAGTGCATGGGTTAGTGACTAAACTGTCTTAATTTGTGCATCATTATGTCTGTTGTTCTGTAAACTGTTGCATGTGTTGATAAGTAGCTATATGAGTAACTATATGGGTTATTGATTGGTTGCCCAAGTATTTGTATGGGAGACTGAGTGTGTGTGTGGGTGGCTGGGAGGTGTATGACTCTGTGCATAGATGTGTGAGCAGTTGATTCACTAGATGTATGGTTTCAAAAGTGCATGTGGAAACAGCTGTATGGGCGGTTGACTGTGTGCATGAGTGTATTGGTGAGTGAATGGACATCTCAGTGCTACATGTCAAAGTAAGTACATATGTAAAACACAGTACATGTGAGAGTTGACATATATAAATAACTGTGCATAAGAGCCAGTGAATGTGTCAGTGGCTGTATGGATCATTGTGAACTTGTATCAGGGATTGTATAAGAGAGTAAATATGTGTTAGTATATGTTTGAATAAGTAAAGTTTGTATAACTGTATAGTTGAGGAAATGGAGGTGTGATTGATTCTTTGCATGACTGACTAGGTGTGTGAGTAACTCCATGGATGAGTGACAGTCTGTGAGTGTCTGTTTACACTGATTGTATCTAAGGTTATATTAGAGTCTGAAGAGGTTCATCGTATTATCACATGAAGGATATCATCAGTGATGTGATCAGTAATGTCAAATGAGATGTCATCAGTGATGTCATCAGTGATGTCATTTGAGATGTCATCAGTGATGTCATTTGAGATGTCATCAGTGATGTATTCAGTGATGTCACTGACCATGTCATGAATGATGTAATATGTGACATCATCAGCAGTGGATTGCGGGTGCGCGATATATAGTTAGTGCAACTAACTATATATGGAATTTCAATGGTTTTGTGTGAGTAAAATAAGGTTTTGTAAATGCGAATTCCTAACTATATATGGTCTATAACCTATGGTTTTTTCAGTGAATATATATATATATATAGATATATATATTCACAGTGTAGCAAGCAATGATTTGTTTTAATACATGATGAGCACCTATAAATGTGTTCATCATATCGTAAAAATGTAGTTTATTAAAAGTCACAATATTTTAACACCATATCCTGTCAAAAATAAAAACAATATCAACAAATTGTTGTAAAAAATAATAATAAAGTAGTATAATTTTACCAAATTTCCATTCTATCTATTTTATCCAGCTAGTTACTGCATTTCGAATGTGGTGCGTAAACGCAATACTTACAATATGCGCTGGAGGTTGTGAAAGCCTGTTGATACTGTAGCCTGTTGATACTGTAGCCTGGCATTGCATGGTTTAACACACTTGTGTATCCTTTAAGAAGCCTTGGCCGACGGCAATGCTGCGTAGAAGAAAACAGTTGCCGACTGGCACTGTTGTCTCCCTCGTTAGTCCTGAACAGTGGCAACTGCTGCGGGACTGAAGTGGTTCCAGACTCCCCAAAACCAATCAAAATTCCATAATATTGCTGTCATGCTGGTAATACTATTACCAGCATGAGAGAAGTGCAAGGATTGGTCTGAGCAGCCTGGTTTGGCACTCAGAGAGGCATTGGGAGCTAGTGTCTGTCTCCTCCTGGCTGTGCAACACAGCCTGGGTTGGAAAAATGATAAGTGCACATGTCAGTTTCAGCATCCTAAGACGGCCGTCCAAACCAATATGCGCACTTATGGTTCCCAGCAATCCTCCTCCCTGATCCATCAGAGTAGCCTAGCCTAGCCGCCCGCCCGACCCTAGACTGCCTCAGAGCCAGTGTTGACAAATAAAATGATAATAACTTCACTTTATTATCATTTCTATTTTCCCGTTAACACCGCAGAAAAAATAGAAGGGCGAAGCCCCTCCGCCTTAATGGAGGAGCTGCCGCTGTTCCTCAGATGAACAGAGCTGCTTGATGTGAGGTTCAGTCTAGCTCTGGAATTAGACAGCCATTGAGCCGCATCTGTAAATTATAAATCAGCATATGTGTGGGGGAGAAGGCCATCACTAAACCCATCAAACACAGGCAGTCTCACGAGACACTTGTTTGTGCGTTATTTGCAGAAATTAATTCTGGCTTGGCACAGATTTGTGGAGCATTTCGCAAACTCTGACATAATTATGAATGTGCTCAGTGATTAAAATTCTGCACCTGAAAGTCACAGCAATTGAACACAGTGTCCTAACACCTATGCTATTCAATGTGATGGAGGTACTGATTTTAGAAAAGAAAATCTGGTGCAATGACAATATTTTACAAATAAAATTTAATTTTACTACTAAAATTAAATAAATAAATAGCGCTTTTTCTTTTCAAAGTACACACCATTCAATAAAGTATTTCATAATATCCTGGGAGAAATAGAAAACTGCAAAAAGATCACACCCAAAACATTGACTACCACTAAGTAGCTCAGCCAGTGTATCATGAGCTGTAGGACAAGGGCATAAATGGGCCCCAAGGCTGCTATTTGAATTATAAAACAACAATAGTCAAGCTTCTGGGCCCTGGTGCCACTGCAACTTCTGCAAAATGTAATCTGCACCCTGGTTCTGCCCATTTACTATGCCCAGGTTTTTGGCTTTTTTGATCTCCTGGTTTTGGACACTTTAGCAGTGGTGATTTCATTACAAGACCGGAGGCTAAATTATGCAATAACTTTTATTGCTGCCCTTTAAAGTGTAACAATTACATCATAAATAAAACATTCCACAGAACATAGACAAGTGTCATAGCAACCAAATAACTTCCTCTTTTATTCACTGCTCATGGAGAGTTAAGTATTGCTTCCTCCTTTCTCCCCTTTTATAAGTATTTTTGTATGCTAATGTTTGATCTAGCAATTTATTTTTCAGGTTTACCTTATTTAGGTAAGTAACCTATTCACTACAATTGTTACAAACTGTTTTTTAATGGTTTCATATTTTACCCTTTCTGGTAAATTTAGTTTGTTAATTCTCAGTCCTTTCAATTTACTTTTCTTTGTTTATTTCTTCCAAATCTTAACAGTCCGCCGCATTTAATATCGCGGAAGCTGCTCTTTATTTTGATGACATCTGTGTCTTTCTCATGATGTCGAATCCTGTCTCTCTATTTATTTATGACAATCGCCTTCAGTTATCGGCATCTCTGTGGTTTTCGAATCCCTTTTATGCCTCTTGTGCCATCCGTCGGAGGCTTTGTTACTGAGGCATTTATTGAAATGCGAAACGCTTACCTGGAGAATTCCGGTGAAGCCACTCTTCGGAGCTCGAGCGTGCGAGTAACTCCGACGCTTCTTCCGTTTCTGTTCGTGACCCGCTCGCGGAAATGAGCGGCTCTTAGACCAGCAAGGCGCAAATACAGCCTGAATTCAGGGACTTTGACAGCTCGCGCTGTGCGTTTCCTTGCCAACGCACAGCGGGGGGCTGGATCTTACATTTTAACCGCCGCTCGTGATTAGACCCTCGTCTTTCTGCGTGAACACTGGATATTAGGCATTTGTCATTGAGCTTTGACTAAAAACCTGCCTACCGATTTATCTCACCATTATAAGGTATATATCTTTTACCTTTCCATTTGAAATATATTTTTGGAATGGCTGAGAAAATTAATGAGGCCTGTGAAGCCCCTCTCACAGAGAATTCCCTGATGAATCTTTTTGAAAAACAACTTAAATCCTCCCTAAAGGAGGCAGTTGAGGCAGCATTATCAAAGAGAAAAAGGGATACTCCTCGGGAGAACTCAGTTTCTTCAGATGAGGAAGACCCTCTTCCCACCAAAGGCGCTAAAGTCTTAAAAAAGACCAAACATCTTGATAATATTGGTGACCTACGCTGTACAAATGAGCAAGGTGTCCCAAGCGGCACAAATAGATCAGGCGTCCAAAATGGCGCAAAGGCTAAAGGTGTCCTACACGGCACAATTAGACATGGTGTCCCTTGCGACACAAAAGATGTCATCCTTCTTGATGATGACGATTATTTGTCCCCTAGTGATAATTTGGATGCTGATGAATACATTTTTGATCCTTCCGAAAAATTGGATGATTTATTGGGTGATGATTTGATCCAATTCTCTACCTCTTGCTCTATTAAAGATCCCTCTGGGGCGAAGATGTTTAATCCTTCGAATATTACTCACCCTAGAGGTTCCGATTGGTGGCCCCTTGACCACGTAGCCAAGTTTATAAAGGTTTGGATCAGGAAACCCCTTAAGAGAGACTCACGGAACCTAATGAAATCGGAATGCCCTAGACCTTTCCTTGACAATAAAGCGGCCTTGACACCGATACTAGATCCTGAGTTATTGACCTTTCTCTTTAAAACTGGGAGAGACCTTCGCAAGGGTATCGAACGCTGTCTAAAACAATGCCAAGATAAACTCTTAGACACATTAGTTCCTCTAGCGAGAATTCTAGATCTTGCGGAGGAATCTGCTATTAATGGTACTCCGGTTGATACCGAACTCTTAAGAGGTTGGAGTCAACGTGCCTTATGCCTCCTTGGTAATGCCAACGCTAGCCTCACATCTGAACGACGTAGGGGAATCCTGATTCGAATGAACCCCAAGTTGGGGGACCTAGCTAATAAAGGGGTCGAAGGAGACCCTAATGGACTCCTCTTCGGAGATTCTTTTATTAATCTTCTTGGTAAATACGTATCTACCTTCTCTGCTTTTAGCAGAGCTCAAAGTAACATGAGAAGGATGTTTGGATGTAGACACATTTTTGGAAGGGCTGACAGAGGAGGACCATCTGTCAGCCGAGGATACAACAGGTCCTTTTATCAGAACCAACATGGAAGATACTTCAGAGGGAACAATTCCTTTTTCCCTCAGAGAGGACGCAACTACCGCAATCGAGGAGGTGGAAACAACCGTGCCAGATTCCAGAGTCAAGGAAATCAAGGTAAAAACCTCTCCTTTCGGTTCTTTCCTCCCAAAGGTAGGGGGAAGACTTGCTTCTTTCAGCCAAAACTGGATATCAATAACAAACGATGCATGGGTTCTAGAAACAGTGAAAGGTTTCAAAATAGATTTTGTTTCTACTCCTCACCAGACCTCACCCCTCAGAGAATTAATTTTAGACCAAGATCAATCAACCCTAGTAGACGAGGAGATTCGTCAAATGCTGGAAAAAGGGGCAATTTTCATTGTATCCAAGGCTGGCCCCGGCTTTGTGAGCACAATTTTTCTCGTGAAGAAGAAGGACAAAGGTTGGCGTCCCATAATAAATCTAAGGCTTTTGAACTCCTTCCTTGTGTACAGACACTTCAAGATGGAAGGTAGCCATCTTTTGAGAGATATTCTCCAAGAGAAAGATTGGCTCATAAAGCTAGAGCTGAAAGACGCTTACTTTACTGTCCCTATGGATACGGAATCTCAAAAATATCTGAGGTTTGTATGGAAAGGTATAACCTACCAATTTCGATGTCTTCCTTTTGGCTTTCTTCAGCTCCTTGGTGTTTCACTAAGATACTGAGGCCGGTTGTTGCATCTCTAAGGAGAAGAGGAGTTCATTTAATTATATATCTAGACGATATCTTATTGATGTCCCAAAATCAAGAGGAAGTTATTTGGTTGCTATGACACTTGTCTATGTTCTGTGGAATGTTTTATTTATGATGTAATTGTTACACTTTAAAGGGCTGCATATCTTGGGCAGCAATAAATGTTATTGCATAATGTCAGCCTCAGTTGTCTTTAATTAAATCAAGATTCTCTCTGCATGCTAATTGGAGAATCAACATTCCCACTGCGCCTGAGATGCAGCGAAGTACTTATGTCTTGTAGGTGAGTATCACTATTTGTGAGATGCAGCTAGGGAGAGGGGCACTTGGCTTGTTAAGCATGAACATATGTGCACATGTGTGCATGTGTGGGGGCTGTGGATGTGAGATTACCATTGTGTGTAGCCCAGTAACGGGTCATCTTGTGCAGAGGTCACTCTGCAAGGATAGATGCTGACCTGAATTATGCCATATAATATTAGCGGACACTCATAGGTAAGGTCAGCAGTGATTACTGGCTTATCTGCATTGTCACTGCATTATACACATGGGGAATCTGCCTTACAGAGCAGTTTCTCATCATCTAGACCTACAATATCCCATAATATATGAAACTGGGTGAAATATGTTTGAGTACTCAGGTCCGAAAAATGTTCATGTACACCATATGGGTCATCCAGAATTGTCATATTTCTCTAGATCAGCTCAGTATCAGATTCCAAGCATTTTACCACTAAGCTGGACCAAGTTAATTACACTGCTTGGATTCCATTAACCCATGTGCCCCGCAAGGCTATGGGGTCTGTGGAAGTCACAGCAGAGCAGAATGCTGGTGCAGGGAGACAGGGAAAATCACCTCTCCCGCAGCGTGCAACCCTTCTGAAGCCAGTGAGCCCAATAAAGGTGTTACTGGTGGCTAAAGCTCACCCTTAGGAGAAACATTAGACCAAGATCTTTGAAAATGGATCAACGGGACCTGACTTGTGAGCCTCCGAATTTTTGTGTCCTTTGATCCCCTCCTCCAAAAAAGGAACATATGCAGGACCGCCACCAGTTCGTAATATCACCCTCAGGGAGGGCTAGTGCCTAGGGGTTAATGTGTGGCTTAATTATTCGTTTTCTCTGGGGAAGAGCCGTGAATGGCACCCCCTCCCCTGGGTTCAGCGGGTCCCAGTGACCCAAACCTTCAGGCTGGCATTGTCAACTGTGGGACCTGGGCCCCCAACCCTGGGCCCCAATATGGAGAGAAAGTGGGACAGGGCCATCACACCCCCTCCCCAAAATGAGGGTTGACCTTGACCCTGCTCCCCATGACTGTGTCTGGGGGGAGCAGGATGGCCACAGAGACGTCAGCACCCTGCCTGCATGTAGTGGGCAGGAAGAATCCAGGTTGCCAGCTCCTGTGCAGGCAGTCAATGGAGCCAGATGGGCAGGGGTCATCTGGGAAGCACTGGGCTGAACTCCCCATGTGCCTCAATGTAAAAGCACCTCAGGAGCCTCAATAGGACAGGGCACCCTCAACCAAAAAAGAAACCAAAAGAAGCAACCACTCACGGTCAAGCCACACACAGAGCAGCGGGGTAAGCGAGCTGCTATAATATTCACTGCTCCATGGCTGGAGCTCCCCTTAAGGTCCTACAAGGGGTTGTTTTTCAATTCCTGCCCTTTGTGGTGCCCCAAGGGGCAGTGTGGATGCCAGCAAAGTGTTGGCAAAGTGTTATAAGATGCAGCAAGAGAGAGAGAAGCACCCCCAAAAAGCATTTAGAAAGTATCTGTTAGAAATGGGGGTCTCGAATTGGCAGAGGTATGCACCTTTGTCCAAGAGGAGACACTTGCTTCTAGTCATGGTATTACACACTTTAGATACATACAGGTATCAAAATATGACTTTTAGAACAGTTTTCTCAAAATTAGCACTTTTAGAAACAATAGCTCCACCTGGGGCTATTATGACATAGTGCAGACTTAAATCCATAGGACGGCACCAACTCCGAGGTGCGTGGCGTCGGGCACAGAGTCACATGGCTGCTCAAACTACAATACCTTGGAAAACGAAGTCTATGTATGATGCATGGCATGATGGAGATGAAGCATCGGTGCCGAGGTCGAAACTGGTACCCTGCTTGCCATGGCGGAGGCAAGGCGTCTTGTCCGTGAGGAGGCGAGGCCTCGAGTCCAGGACAGGGGAAGTTAGCCAGCGGCAGTGGTGAGTCATCGGTTCTGTTGAGACAATAACGAGATGCTGCGCTGGTTGTGACAGTGTCAGTGCGAGTGCTGGTATCTAGTAGGCCGATAACTGCAGGCGTCGACAGGTGTTGAAGTGCGTCTGAGCTGTGGTGCAGGTGGGGATTTGCTTTGTGCACTTCATGAGCCGAGCCCTCGGCCTTGGTGCAGGTCGAGGCGTCACTGGCAGTGTCGCTGATGGCTTCGGAGTTGTTGTTTTTTTGCTTTGCAGCACCAACCATACAATTCTCTAGGCCCAGGAACTGAAATTGGCACCCTTTTGAATACTGGAGTCCACAGGGGAGTCCAGGTGCTGATCAGTGTAGGTGAAGTATTTGTGTTCCTGAGATTTCAAAACAGGAGTTCAACACACACAGGCCCTTGGAGATTCTTCTTCAAGCTGGTTCACAACAAAGTTCCAGTCTTCGTCCTCTCCTTGGCAGAAGCAGCAACTACAGGCCAACCCAGCCAAGCACACACAGCAAAGAGGCAGTACTCATCATTACAGCTCTCTAGCTCTTCTCCTTGGCTGAGGTTCCTCTTGAGTCCAGAAGTGATCTAATTCTCTGGGGTTTAATGTCCAATACTTGTACCCCATTTTCTCTTTGTGGCATGGGTATGTGAGCCTTGTCCAAACCAGTTCTGTCCTCTCTGGTGCAGCATCACTACAGGAGGTGGAGACAGCATTGTGCAGATGAGACACTGCATATTCAGGTGCTAGTGAAAACTCGTCCCACTACTCTAAATTTCAGCCCAACTATAAGTCACCCGGGAAAAGCAGGACACACTGCAACCCCCCCTTGTGGCTGTCTACAGTGAATGCACATCCCCAGCCCCTGTCACACCCAAACCAGACAGTCAATACACAAACAGCTGAGGCACACAGAATGGATAAATAAGGAAATGCCTACTTTCTAAAAGTGGCATTTTCAAATACACAATTTAAAAAACATCTCCCTAAAAGAGGGGTTATTAAATTCTAAGTTCAGAGAGCCTAAAGTCCATTTCTCTATCTGGTCCCAATGGAAAGGTATACTTTTAAGATGTTACAAAGCAACTCCCATGTTAACCTATGGGACAGATAGCCTTTCAATAGTGAAAAACGAAATTGGGTAGTATTTCACTATCAGGACAGCCTTTCAATAGTGAAAAACGAAATTGGGTAGTATTTCACTATCAGGACGTTAAACTCACCAGTACATATCCCACATTTTACCTACATTGCACCCTACCCATGGGGGTACCTTGGGTCTACCTGAGGGGTTCTTTACATATAAGAAAAGGGAAGTTTAGGGCCTGGGAATGGGGTGCACTTATTTAAATGACAAACCATATAATAAATATTGTGTGGTGCAGCATACACTACTATTGAATTTATCAAATCAAAGATACACATCTTTGCTAAAATACACAATGTATACAATTTAATTTACATTTTCATCAAATTCTTTGAACATTCTTTTTTAACATAATGCAGATTGGCAAAGATGCCGCCAATTTTCATTTACAAAATCATTTGACCATCTAAGATTATTTGCTACATATGGTAAACACCCACTGGAGAAAACATTAAAAAAATCATAAACGGGTGCACCGTACACTTCGCCCCTTAGTTCTCAAGTGGGTGCACTTGCCAGATTGACATGGTATTTTAAAACTGCGCGTGCAGACACTGCAGTGGCAGGTCTGAGATACTTTTACAGGGCTACTCATGTGACTGGCACAATTAGTGCTGGAGGCCCACTCATATCATTTGATTTATAGGCCCTGGCACACACAGTGCACTGTACTGGGGACTTACAGGTAAATCAAATATGTTTATCATGGACAGGCAATCCTTTTTTTTTTTTTAGTTCAAGAAAATTTTATTTGGTAATAACAAGAGAAAGAACCAGGTGTCAAAACAAAGTACAATGGGATATCAACTTAAAGATTCTAAGCAGAATAAAATAATCACACAAATGCAAGCAGTAGAAGAGAAGAAATCTGGGTACAAGATAAAAGAAAAGGAAAGGAGAAAACACATTAAGCATAAAATATAAGAAGCATGAGAGCATTGGAAAGGATTAAAAAAGTGGTACAATGGAGGATATGTGGAATGTATTGAGCTGTTAAGGAGGTTTAGGAACTTCCTGTTGTGGAGGCGGAGGGTGAAACAAGCGTTTACTACAAGAGTCCAAGTAAAGCGTGACGGGAGTCCATAAGTCCACGCGTTTAGTAGCCATACATGCCGGAAAGACATGAGCAGTGTCCAGTCTATGGTTGTGGCAAACATTAAACCACCACGCCTTGAAAGAAATTTTGGAAAAATCTTTCCAGTTGACCGTTATTTGTTGAAAGGCAGCGGCAAGTAGTAGGTCAACGATCTGAGGTTTTAGATCAACGTTGTCCCAACAAGGAGAGAGGCTACCCATGAAAACATGTGTGTGAGAAAAAGGGATAGAAGTGTGGAAAATTAAATTAATTTGAGCCCAAACCTGTAACCAAAAACTGCGAACATGAGTGCATAAAAACAACATATGAAATAAGTTAGCTTGTGGTGATGAGCAAGACCAGCATGTGTGGGGACTGTTAGGAAAGCGTTTGTGAAGGTCAAGGGGTATGAAGAGGAGTCTATTGTAAATGAAAAACAGAGTCTGCGTGAGGGTTGCTGCTCTCGAAGATTTGCGAAGCTTGGTCCAGATTTTATCCCAGAAGGAAACTGGCCAGGAGACAGATAAATCATGCTCCCAGGAATCTTCCACCTTAGATTTAGGTCTTGGAGTCTCACTAGCGTGAAGGTACTTGTAAATAGCAGCAGCCTTTGGTGTGGTGCGTAAAAAGAATGAAGGGAGGAAGTGAGGGTGGATGAAGCAGGAGGGGGGCAGGGCTGAGAAAGGTCATTGTATTTTGTTAAGACTGTAGTTTTAAGCAATTGATATTTGCGTGCAAAGGAAGTGGGTAAGTCATAGAGGGAGCGAAGGATGTCAAAAGATAAGAAAGAGGAGTGAGAAAAGAGTTGGGAAATCCACTGCAGACCACGAGCATGCCAAGATTTCCAAAAAAAGGGTCTGTTGCGGATGAGTAAGGAAGTGTTATGCCATATGGGGAAGGAGAGGAAATCAGCAGTGGTTGTGGGAGGTGAGTGAGTGGAAGATAGGAGTAATTTAGTAGTGAACTTATGAATCGGAGTAGAGATAGAGGCAGGTTTGCGAGAGAAGGAAAGGTATTCAGCAAAGGAGAAGGGAGAGAGAAGGAGGCGTTCAAATTTAGCCCATAGAGGACATGGGGTATCAGGGTCTTGTAACCAAAAAGAGGCTTGCCGCAATTGGAACGCCTTATGGTAAGCTTGGAAGTCGGGAAAGTTAACCCCACCTTCTGATTTAGGACGAATCAAACGTGCTAGAGACATTTGTGGTTTCTTTTTATGCCAAAGAAAGGACGTTAGAGTAGAATTGATCCGTTTGAAAAATTTGGAGGGGACAGGGACCGGAATATTGGAGAAGGTGTAAAGGACAATGGGGGACAACATCATTTTAATAGTGTCAAGGCGACCCCACCAGGATAGGTAAAGAGGATGCCACTTGGAAGTAAGATCCGTTAATTTTTTAATGCATTTGGACATGCACAAGGAAACAGTGTCTGGGATGGTAGGGGTAATGTGCATTCCAAGGTACTTAATATTGGAGGGTTTCCACGTGAAATTAGAGGCGGCAAAATCGGGTTTGAATGTGAATTTAGTTAAGGGGAGGATCTCGCATTTATCGTTATTGAGTTTATAACCAGATATTTGGGAATACGCGTGGACTTCAGTGAGAAAGGCGGGAAGTGAAACAGAGGGGTTGGAAATAAATAGCAAAATGTCATCCGCATAAGCGGCTAGTTTGATGTGGGAGTCTGATAGTTGGAAACCTTGGATGGAGGGATTTTGACGGAGCTTGGAGAGGAAGGGTTCTAAGGCCAAATTAAAGAGAAAGGGGGATAGGGGGCAGCCTTGGCGAACACCTCTTTTTAAGTCAAAAAAAGAGGATATTTGACCATTGGCACAAACTGCTGCACGTGGGTTAGAGTAAAGTAACGAAATTAAGGATATAAAAACGGGACCGAAACCAAACCAACGGAGGGCATGAAATAGATAGGTCCATTCGACCCTATCAAACGCCTTTTCAGCATCCAGGGCAATGGCCGCAAGGGGGTGGGGTAAAAGGCGAGATTTAGAGAGAATGTCGAAGTGGAGTCTGGTGTTATCCGTGATAAAGCAACCCTTGACAAAGCCCGACTGTTCCTCGCCCAAGAGATCTGGAAGAAGAAGGTTGAGGCGTGCCGCAAGAGACTTTGCAAATATTTTATAGTCAATATTGACCAAAGAAATTGGTCTGTAATTTTTGCAGTGTTGAGGATCCTTCCCCTCCTTGGGTATGAGGCAAATATGAACATCTGAAAAGGATCCTGAGGAGGAACCCAAGGAGAGGAAAGTGCCAATAAGGGAATGGAGTCTGGGGATGAGAAGCTTTGAAAAGTGGTGAAAGAATTCTACTGTGAAGCCATCCGGCCCAGGGGCTTTGTCTTTTTGGAGGGTTTGAAGTGCTTTGAGTAGTTCTTGTTGAGAGATATCAATTTCTAAGTGAGAAAGGTCAAGTGGAAAGGGAGGTGGTTTTTGAATAGTGGAGAAAAATGCGTCTAGAGAGTGAGAAGAAGGCTGAGTTTCAGAAGAGTATAGGGTCTTGTAAAAGGTAGAGAATTCAGTGAGGATGTCTGCATCTGTGTGTTTGAGATTCGAATTGGCGTCGTAGATTGATTCAATGTTTAATTTATTGTGTTTAACCTTTAGATAATTAGCTAAGATCTTGCCAGCCTTATTTTTGCCCCCATAGATCTTGGCACTTGATTTTAATAAATACAAGGATGCATCGTCCGTAGATTTTTTGTTGAATTTCATTTTAGCATTAACTAAAGCAGTTAAAGTTTGCTGTGAGCGAGAAGTAAAATAAGAATGCTCCAATTTCTTAATATCCAGAAGGATAGCTTTAGTTAAGTCGCGAGCAGATCTGCGTTTTTTAGCAACAAAGCCAATGATGAAATCTCTTGCCGCCCCTTTAAAGGCATCCCAAATGGTGTGTTTGGGGACAGGGGAATTGTCGTTTAAGGAGAAAAATTCATGGGAGAAGGAAGTGAAGGAGGAAGTAAATTTAGGGTCTAGAAGGAGAGAATTATTGAAACGCCAGCGTTTAGGCCCTACTGATTTGGGTAAGATGTCCAATTGAACTAATGTGGGGGCATGGTCAGAAAGTAAAATTGGGCCGATTTCTGCATGAGTGAGGGTTTGGACAATGTTGTGCGTAACAAAAATGTAGTCGATTCGGGATTGGGAATGATGGCATGGAGAATAAAAAGTGAATTCCTGAAGTTCTGGGTTACAAAGACGCCAAGCGTCAGTGAGTTTATGTTGGGAAATAGTTTGACAGAAGGATTTATGAGATTTGTTGGGGATGAAGTGCGCCTTTGAGTTTCTATCTAGAAAGGGATCTAGGGGCTGATTGCAATCACCTGCCAATATAAAATTATCATCAATAAATCTGGTAATGTGTTGAGAGAATGAATGCCAAAAAGTGGGATCACCAGTGGTGGGGGCGTAAACATTTAGAAGAGAAATTGGAACATTCTTGATAGAAAGTTTAGCATACGCCCATCGGCCATCAGCATCCGATTCCTGAGCGAGCAGGGAATGAGAAAGAGCTTTATGACATAAAATGGCCACACCATTGCGTTTGCCATCCCCAGGGGAATAGTAAACATCACCCACCCAGCTTCTTTTCAATTTAACAGATTCTTCAGCAGATAAATGGGTTTCCTGTAAGAAAGCAATGTCCACATTCAAACGGGAAAGGTGAGATAAAATTATTTGCCGTTTGATGGGAGAGTTGATGCCCTTAACATTCCATGTGATTACTTTCAAAGACATACCATAACAGAAATGAGGAAAGAATCAGAGGAGAAAAAAGAAGTGCGAAAGAGACCCAGGGGGGTAGAAAAACCAAGGAAAATAGGAGAGTCGATAAAAGTTAATGCAGTATAATAGTGAGCAAGAGGGTGCGAAAAGAGGAAGTAGGATGAGGAAGAGAAAAATAAAAGCAATTGACATGAGAAATATAAGGAGGTAGTCCAAGAAAAAGTAAGAATGAAGAGAAGAGGTCGGTAGTAGAGTAGTAGTCGAAAAACAAGAGAGGAAGACACCTGTGAAACAAGGGAAAATGATGAACTTAACAGTGAGATAGATACAAGAAGGAAAGCGAACAATCGGGAGGAGAGGGAGAACATACTTACGGAGGGTAGAGATGGGGAGGATTGATCACCAGGGGGAGGATACGAGAGAGAATGGATGAGGGGGGAGCGCCAGGCAGAGGAAGCAAACGTCCAATGCAAACGAACCAGCAAGTCGGGGGAAAGACGCCATATGTATTGTAAAACCTGCAAGGAAAAGGGAGGGAAAACAATAATGAGTGAGACGAATGGAAGAATAGTGGCGAACAGTACTTAACCAAACAACAGGGGGTACAAGAAAAATGACGGAGAGTGAGGGGGAGAACATAAGAACTGAGGTCGTTGAAGAACGTGATAGAAACAAACAATAATACAGTCAACAGTGCACAATAAACATGCAGATTAAGTGAATCATCAGTGCTGCGTCACGCAAGAATCATGGCGGGAAAGCTGACGAAGAGCTGGAAAAGTCCATGTCAGAAGCTTAAGTTGCGTTCAAAAAACTTCGGAGACGAACAGGATCCTCGTAAGTCGTTGTCTTGTTGTTGTAAGTCACTCTAAATAGGCAAGGGTGGAAAAGTCCGTATCTAGCTCCAATGGCACGAAGTTCTGGTCGCATATCCAAAAAGGCCTTGCGGCGACTGGCTGTGGCTCTTGCATAATCTTGCGCAAAGAAAAGGTTGGAGCCCGACCATTGCAAACGAGGTGAGGCACGGGCCGCTGATATAACTTTGAGTAAGTCAGTATACTCTAAGAAATACATGATGACACCTCTTGGTCTTGAAGAGGGGGAGGAGGTGGTGGGAAGGCGACCCAGCCTGTGTGCATGCTGGATGTTAAGCGTTGTGCCTTCGGGCAGATGAAGAAGCTTGGGTAGAAATGATTTGAAAAAGGCAATAGGGTCGGTCCCCTCACAATTCTCCGCCAGGCTGTAGAGTCAAAGGTTATTGCGCCTGTTTCGGTTCTCCAATTCTTCAACTTATTTTTGGAGAGACAAAATCTGAGACTGCATATTTGATACTTTAGAAGATGATTCTTGAAGAGATGTGAGTGACTGCTCTACGGTGGTTACTCTGGCATCCATCTGAGACCAATTGTCAGTGAGAACCTGCAGTTTGGAGTTAGTTTCTTCCATGAATGGCTTAAGGGCACGGATCTCTTCCAGTAATAACTCCATGGAGACAGCCGAGGAGGATCCAGTCGGTGACGGAGGGTCTTTTTGAGGCGTTTCGAGGTCACTTTCCCTGGAGGTTGAACAGGCCGTTCCGTACTTGACTGTGACATCTGGGTGTCGAGCTCTTGGGAGGCCTCAAGGTGCGCCAATGCAGAGAAGACTTTCGAGTTTTTGATGAACACACGGTGTGGAGCCTTGGGAGTGCGAGTGATTGCCCTCCGTTCCATAAAAGAGTTATTGTAGGAATGAAGAAAGTCTGATAGTAGGCAGTATGTGCTCGTTAATGTTCCAAAATGAGGGTAGGAAGCCTTGAGAGAGGAAAGGTGCGCAAGACTTAGGTTATGTGAGGAGAGCTCAGTGACACAAAATGGCCGCCGATATCAAACTGTCTCAAAACGCGAATAAAACTCACAGAAAAGCAGCGTTCTTCAAAAACATGCAGCAGTGTTACATAGCTGAAGGTAGAGGCTCACCAGGAACAGTTGGAGTAAAGTGAAGCTTCGTGGTAAACAGGCATGATCTGCGAGCGGATACTCCGTAATGTACGTTGTGAGAGGACAAAATGGCGATCGCGGCGATCAGAGAGTCGCGTCTGCCAGAAAATTGAAGAAAACGGACATTCCGCCGTTCGGGTGCTGCATCATTTAGGAACACGATGTTGTCCCTGAATTCCGGTTAGGGAAAATGAGGTTTGCAGGCGCCGGGAATTGAGGAAAAGCAGCGAAGTCCCCTGCCGACCCGGAGCGCTCACATCAGAGCTGCCGTCCTCGCCGGGCGCCAAGCCACGCCCCCATGGACAGGCAATCCTAATAACAATTTACACAAGAAGCACTTGCACTTTGACTGATCAGCAGTGGCCAAGTGTCAAAGGACCTAAGCCAGCAAAAACGAGATCCAGCAAACTATCAAAAATACAGGAGGGAGAGGCAAAAAGTCAGGAGAAACCACACCAAGGATGCCAAGTCTAAGAGTGCCCATAAATATTTAGGTCATGGAGACAATCCCTCGGAAGAGTTTGTCACTGTTTTCAATCACTCTAAAGGCTAAAACTGTTATTCCACATTGTGGGAGTGCAGCAACCTTTATTGGTTATTGGTTGATTTTATGGCTACATGTTATATGATCTCAAGGTGTTTAAGAAAGACACAGACTCGTGTTATGTTCATTATAAATTCTTATTGACCATATGTTGCTAGTATTGGTTTATAACAAACATTGGAATGTTTTCTTAAAAATAATGACTACATTCTAACAAGGTCAATGACTATGGCGCAAAAATGACGATTTTTTGACAAGTGGTTTTTGTCTTTTAAAAAGATGACCCTTTGATAAAGCAAATACGCTTGCTATATATGCTGCTGTGGTGACCTCTTTACAAATTCAATAGCCTTGCTTGACTTAAAAATTATACCTTCCAGAGGTGTTTCAATCTGCCTGATGTATATATTTGTAAATAAATGCTGTAGTATTTAGTAGTGTGTGTGTTTAACCCCTTCCATGCTGGTGACGAACCCCAGCCGTCACGCTCTGCAGGGCTCGTGTGCCGATGACGGCTGGGGTTCGTCACGGCCCGCCCTGTTCTTTTGTTTACCGCACAGCGGCGGAAACGGCCCAGCATGGAAGGGGTTAATAAATGTACTCTTCTAGAGAAAAATTACTGACAGGACAATAATTTATTGAGTGTTATTATTGTGTGCTAGCGAATCACTAGCACTCTCCACATGCATTGAGTAGGCCTTGGATGGCTCTGCTTCGCACCCCTGAGACAGTCAAGTGCTACAATGGGGTGCTTGCTACCAGTAAGGGGAAATTGTGGATCTATTGCTTGCACACGCCTCACATTCCGCACAGCTAATACCCCAATTTCTTACAGGACAGTATGGACTTACTGCTAATGACTCCACATCTACTTACTTCAATGATATAGTTGTAGTCAGTATTTTTGATGTGATACTTTTTTTGATTCGTGGGAAGAACTTTACAAGAACTTTGAAAGAATGAAGAATAAACAAACAGTTTCTATCAAATATATTTTGAGTGGGGAACATGCCCCTACTTGTGGGTATCCCACTCTCTTTGTCAGACTTCCCCCAACTTGGACCTTCTTAGTTTCCAGAAGATATCCCGCCATTAGTGTTGTCACTATGATGGAATAGTCTGCATCGATTCCTGAAACTGCCGTATTTTAGACACTCATTGCTCCTCCTCTGAGGACTCCATATTGCATTCTTTCCCTTAATGCATTGTGTTGCAGAAAGATATCACTCCTTCTACAGACTGGAATTTTGTAGGGTCTGTGAACCCATTCCAAATAGACATGTCTATGGGAGTGTGTGCTCTTGACTGTCAATAGGTGGAGGGATGGGGAGGGGTCCACCTTCATGAACTTTTCAGTGGGGGGGCCCCAAGTTTCATTACGCCAATGGTACATGGTGTAACACTATGCTACTGAGGGGAACATGAATACAATTCAATTTTCAAAGCTTTATTCGACATCAGTCATAAAAGCACCTCCTCCCTAACACTATACATAAAAAAAGGCTAATCTATATACACAGTATTAAAACAAGAATTATACAGTTATAAGTCGAATGCAATAAGCTTTTAACATTTGAATCATCATTAATTATACTCATAATTAAAAAACTTTATGGGTAAAAACTACAAATCTTCACAGCGTTTTTCCTAGCAAGGTACGTGTTCGGATGGCCCAGGCCCATCCCAAGAACTTTGCAACTGCAATTGCAAATAATGGAGAACCATCAGTCTCCAGTATCCTGAGTGCTACCACTTGGCTACTCGTCCCCATATTAAGGCAAAGAGGTCTTATCCATTTACGTCTTGGATTTACATATAAGGGACAGCAAAACAATATATGGGAGACGTGCTCAGGTTTATCTTTACAAAGGTAGCAATGTTCATCCCATGCTGTAGACCATTTCTTTTTAAACATATTTACTGGGAGTGATCCAACTCTAAATTGAAAATACAGTTTCCTGTCGTATGGTTTCTCAATCAAGTCCCAATAAGTTTCACACAATGGAATCATTTTTAGATCCAGAAAGCGTCTCGACAACGAACAATTATTACCATTTGCAAAAATTCTATAGTTCACCATCTCCCAATACAGCCGTTTTATCTCGATCTTTCAGGGAAAAGACGACACATCAGGATTGCCCCACAGGTGGTCTAGATTTAGCTCTGACAGTAGCCCTCGTAGTGCTTTTAACCAGGCTATTTTATGAAACTCAGCAAGACAACATCTAACAACGCTGTAGCGTAGTGGGCTAACTCCGGGGTTACCATTAACCGTCTCCAATATAGCAACAGGCGCAACTTTGCTATGTCCACAATGTTTTTCCTACCCAGGTCCAATTTTAGAGGTACAGTAGGGGTACTTTGTGGTCCTCCCACCAGACCCCTGAGAAACTTGTTTTCTATTGTGGACAAGTTTGCTAGGTTGCCAAAACCCCATAGTTCTGAGCCATATAAACTGGCGCTGATAGCTTTCATTTGGTATATCTCAAGCACACAATTTATCGCTTTGTGTTTTAGTAATAGTGCTCCTGTTATTTGGCTGAACTTTAGGGCAGCGGTGTCTAGGTGAGACTTCCATTTCATGTTCCCCTGGAGTGTTATTCCCAAGTAGGTAAAGGCATCTACTTGTTCAAGAGGTATACATTTGTAAGTAATAACTCCCCTGAATGTTGTCCTACAATTCATGCACATAAACTTTGTCTTGCTGGTGTTTAATTCTAGGCCTCGCAAGTCGCAAAACTCCCCAAAAGCATTTACCGCCTTTTGGAGGCCTTTTGGAGGCCACTTGGGGTGCGGGATAATATCAGCGTGTCATCCACAAACATAAGAACGGGGACACGCGAACCAGCGATTAATGGGGCATCAGAAGGGGACTTTTTCAAAAAGTCTACTATTCCATTTATGTATATCGAGAATAATGTGGACGCAGCCTTGTCTCACCCCACGCTCTACCGGGAAGGGCTTGGTTACTTCTCCCTGCAACCCCCTGCGACCCCCATCTAATTTTAGCATAATTGTTTACATGCAGTCGTACAATAAGTGTGAGAAGTTCCTGACTTATCCCTTCGTCGGCCAGAACTTTCCAAAGCTTGTCTCTGGGGACCAAGTCAAAAGCTGACTTTAGGTCGACAAAGACAGCGTACAAGGGGCCATTTTTTTTTGGTGACATTCCTCCAGTATAAAGCAATAAAATAAAATACCTGGTCTATTGAGCTTGTCAGGGGACGAAATCCTGCTTGGTATGGAGACAAGATGTTGTTTTCATCAATCCATACTTGAAGTTTGTTCTGGACCATACGGCCCATCAGTTTCTGGGCAGAGTCTATGAGACTGATGGGTCGATAGTTACAGGGGAGTGATTTATCCTCCTTTTTGTACACAGGTATTATTTCTGCTCCTTTCCAGGACAGTGGAACCTCACCACCCCTTGCCAATGCATTGGCAAGACAAGAAAAGTATTTACACCATGAGTTCCTATTGCTTAGGTAAATATCAGCCGGTATACCATCCATGCCAGGCGCTCTTCCCCTTGTTACACAATCAAGGGCAAGACTAACATTGTTCTCATTGAAAACATTGTGCTTAAAATAGACACTTAGTGGGAGGTCATCACTGGGTAACAGTTGGTTACGAGCATATTGTGGTTTAAAAAATGCTATCCAGTCGTCAACGGTAACATGGTTTTGAGGAGAGGCAGCCTGCCCTCCCCATCCCCACTTTAACTTAGACCAAAATGATTTAGAATCTTTGGCCGCACAAGCAGTTCTAAGCTCGCACCAGATTTCCTCATCTCACGTCTTCTTTGCCTGCTTTTGAGCACGTCTGTAGATATCCCTAGCTTCTCTTACCACTGCTGCGTTCCCCAGCCGGAGTGCTTTACTAAGTTTATGGCGTGCCTGTCTACAATTTTTATTATACCACCCCTGGCAGATTTGATGGTTTTTACCCTTATTGCTACTTGCTGGTTTTAAAAAGAAGGTTTGTAGTCTAGAGTAGAATTTGTTATGGGCCTCCATCATAGTATCGCTAAAATTGGCGTTACATAAAAATGAATTTATACGATCTACTTCCTCGCCTACTACTTTCTTAAGTTCGTCAAACTTCCCCTCATCCTCTACTAGCTTCCCCCACTTTAGGTGGCGCTGATTATTAGAGCTTACTAAATCCAAGGTCACTCTCTCGTCCTCTAAACTACCCCCCCTTCCCTCTGAGTAGGGCTTGAAATCCATACACAGCGGATTATGATCGCTTTCCAATCTTTTCGCTACGGACATATCTACCAGTTTACTCCAAGCCCTGATGTCTATCAGGAAAAAGTCAATTCTACTGGATGCCCGCCCGTTATCAAACGTGTTGTTTCCAACCCGATCAGAAGCTGTGCGACCATTTGCTGCTCTAAGCCCCCTGGCTAAACAAAGACTCTTCACTTGAATAGCAACTGTACTCCATTTCTTAACTGTAGTGATCTGAAGCTGTGGGATGCCCCATTTACTATCCTCTTCTTCGGCAAGAAATTTGTCCTCCTGGCCCAGGGGTTCAAAGGTGGTATTTAGATCCCCCCCAATAATTATAAACTGGTCTGTGGGCAGGGTTTCTAACTCCTGTTCTAGGACCTTTACTACTTCTGAGGACTTCCCCCCTTTGACCCCTCTAGCGTATATATTAAAGAGGGCAAGTTCTTCGCCATTATTCCATTTAATGATAACTGATAAAATATCCCCACTTGGGAGCATTTTTTGTCTAATCGAGCAATTCCATGATTGACGAATCCAAATCAGCATTCCTCCTGAAGGTCTACCTTTACCATTTGACACCGCAGGAATGAAGAAGTTGAGATATCCCACCCGATGGACAGGGCTTACTGACCAAGTTTCTTGAAATAATATGATATCATGCAGATCGATAAAGGCACACCATTCAGTTGATATCATTTTACTCCCTATCCCCGCAAGATTCCAAGAGATGAAGGACAACGGTGGACTATCTTCAGGTGGGCCAGTTTGGGCAGAACTTGAACGATTACTTGGGGATATGACTTCTGGAGGTACTCTAAAAGGGGCAGTATATATTTCATCTGATTGGGGTTCAGATATTGGGTCGCTGCCATTACCCTGGATTAGGTTACTATGCCCTTCAAGGTCAGCCAATCTCTCCACACTTTTCCTGGTGTTACATGTTAGCTTACAATTGCTTCAGTGTGCCAGGACTGATGTACCCTCTGTTATAATGGTATCATTATCTACTCTCACTTGGCTGTATTGTCCTGTTCCAATATATTGCTGTATGAGTCAATCGCACTCATTTAAATTTGAAAGGGCAGTGAATCTGTTTTCTAGGTTTATGCCCCAGTCACATCTCCGGGCACCACCAATCCCACTGCCGCCCCCACCTCCACCACTTCTGCGTGACACTGTAGACCATTTGTCCTTAAAATACTGGGTCTAGCAATAAGACCTCTTCTACTATAAAAGAAGTCGAGCGTAAGGGGGACAATTTCCGCTGTTCTGCGTTGAGGGGGCAGAAGATTGGGTAAGATTTCAGGCAACACCTCCGGGTCTCTAAAATTCAGTACAACACAGTCACCTGCAAATCTCTTTGGGCTGTTGCCTATCCATTTTACCCTTCTCGCATTTAACAATTCCTCTGATAGTATATGTTTACCCCGATCAGAGATGTGCATGTTGTTAGACAACCAATATAGGGCTTTAGTTTTAAGTGATTGAGGAGACTCTGCCTGGCCGTGCTTCAAGATTGGTACATTAGCTAAGACCAGGATTAAAGGGGAAGCTTCAACAATTAATTCCATTGGTCCTGTTTCCACAAGAGGGTCTTCACTGGCCTCAACACTAGTCAATGGGTCTGGCTGGAGGCCGCTATTTATTGATGGGGCTGGGGTAGGGATGGGTGGTTGTATATGTACCAAAGTGTCCCCATTTCCTATATTTCTATCTTCCCTAAAATGTATGTGCTCTATTTTATCTACTATCTTGTTTGGCAGTTCCCCCATACATGCATTTGTGTTTGTCAAAAGGCCCTCAAGCTTGTTAACCTCATCAGTGAGATGGTCGATCTTAGATAAGAGTGGCTTGATTAGCCCTTTCATTTTCTGGTCAAACATGCCTAGTAGTTTTTTAATATTGGCTTCGTCCCATTGCATAATACCCTCGTCTTCAGCTCCCAAATCTTCTATACTATTTTTACGCGGAGGGGTTGTAGGACTATTCTTGCCAGAGCGTAGACCATCGCGCCTGGGTTTATCCTTCGTAGGTCCTTTCGCCACCCTTGGTGCCGGGACTGGAGTGGGACTTACGGTATTAGCTTCTACTGATACTATATCCGGATCTACACCACCTTGAGCAACCTCTTCCACTTTGCTCGATGGGGATGATGGGGAGGCATTATCAGCAGGGCCCTCAATACTATGCTGTGAGAGTGCTTCTATTTTACTAGTGTTTTCTAGAGCAGAAATGTGTACTTGGGGTGGGTCAACTAGATTAATACTAGCAGTTGGACTCGTCCCCAAGGAGGCCCTTCTATCATTATTTATTTTGGTGACTACTTGGAATAATTGTCCATGGTGTTTGCAGGTACAACAGTTTGTTTTTGTTTGGACATACCAGTAACAGCTATAGTCACAGACTATGGTGACCCACCTCGTGCAGCAAACCACCACTAACGTTGGATTATAATATAGCCCTATAGTCCATCAGGTGCAGATAATTGTCTAGGAAAATCCGCCTACAGCGGTAATGACTTACAGGAAAAATGGGTAGCGTTCCTGGCCCAGTCCAGTCTCTGTCAGTCGTGGACTGTTGCAGACTGTCCCGCCCTTTTCCCGGGCTTCTCCCGGTCGCTCCCGCGCAGCGGACCGGTCTCACCAATATATAGAACTATGGGTAAAGGGGAGGGGCAGGCGGGGAGAGCAGCCCAGGTGCAGCTGGTCTGGCCGGCGGTGCTTTTGGGACAGGTAGTCCCTGGCCGGCAGTAGCACTCCGCTCGCAGCCCTGCCTTTCCCTCGTTCAGTCCAAGCAGCAGGCAAACAGGAATCCCGGTAAAGTTAATCCAATGAGGAGTAGACAGGAAGAAAGGTGATGAGTTGAAAATGCCTCACTGCACTGCAACCTCACAAAGCATCAGAGCGACCCAACGTGTGCTCAAACTCTCAGCTTTTACATCCGATGGGGAGGGGCAGGCGGGGAAAGCAGCCCAGGTGCAGCTGGTCCGGCCGGCGGTGCTTTTGGGACAGGTAGTCCCTGGCCGGCAGTAGCACTCCGCTCGCAGCCCTGCCTTTCCCTCGTTCAGTCCAAGCAGCAGGCAAACAGGAATCCCGGTAAAGTTAATCCAACGAGGAGTAGACAGGAAGAAAGGCGATGAGTTAAAAATGCCTCACTGCACTGCAACCTCACAAAGCATCAGAGCGACCCAACGTGTGCTCAAACTCTCACCTTTTACATCCGATGGGGAGGGGCAGGCGGGGAGAGCAGCCCAGGTGCAGCTGGTCCGGCCGGCGGTGCTTCTGGGACAGGTAGTCCCTGGCCGGCAGTAGCACTACGCTCGCAGCCCTGCCTTTCCCTCGTTCAGTCCAAGCAGCAGGCAAACAGGAATCCCGGTAAAGTTAATCCAACGAGGAGTAGACAGGAAGAAAGGCGATGAGTTAAAAATGCCTCACTGCACTGCAACCTCACAAAGCAACATGAATACCTCTCAATGTAATTTCTGGATAATATGCACGTTTTCCAACATGCTGTACAACAAGATCTAGAATGTAGAATTTTCAGTGCATCTTTTGCCCTGTACTGTGTTAAGAGAGTATAAAGGTCCCCGCTCCGACCCCTCCAACTACAATTTGATAGCCTTAATTGAGGTGGAGGCCAAAATGTATGCATCAAACTTGCTGACTGACCTGGAGGACTGGGTCGGAAGCAGTTACCTCATCCCCTATACCCAAACACGATTCAGGGCAGGGATGGGTACACTCACGAGCATCTCTGCAGTTACCCTGCTAGCCAACCAAGCTCTCCCAAAGTCCAGGCCTTTGTATGCTTGCTTCATAGACCAGAAAGCAGCCTTCAACAAAGTCCCAAGAGCCAAGCTATGGGTAAAAATGCGCAACTGGGGTGTTCCAACCAAACTCCTGGATGCCATAATCAACTTGTATTCCCAGACGTGGGTTCAGGTCAGGAAAGGCGATGGGCACAGCATCACCAAAAACATTCAAACACTTAACGGGCTAAAACAAGGGTGTGTGCTGGCACCCTGCCTCTTCAATATCTATATCGCCGACCTAGATAACCAACTACAGTCAATTGAGGCTCCATCGGTGTAAAGTCAGTGCTTCTTCTAGTGCAAAGAGAGGGAGAACCACCAATTTAGGGGGTGGAAACACTGCCAGTTGATGGTGGAGCTCCAATTCTGCCAACTTATTACTCACCTCCAGGGTATTTTAGTTTTCAGACGACAAAATAATGGTCTGCATTGCACATACTACTTATAAAGGTCTAAGCAAAGCTTTAGAAGGGGTAAACCAATCAGAATTCATACATAATACTCCCCTGTGTAAGACTGGATTCTGTTTCTGACCTGGAATACTAGATGGGCTAACAAAGCATAAGAATTTGTTTGGTGGGATGTTTCAAAAGGCTAGCTTTTTATGCATTTCCACAACTTAGCTGTTCTTACAAGAACAGTTGTGCTTCCTGTGATGAGAAACTGGTTTCACAAATACATATTTTGCAAAAATTGATCAATCACTGTTTTTTTCCTTCAGAGACTGTATCCATTGTAGGGGCACCCATATTCACCACTGTCTTGTGCCTCCAGTCATTCACCTCAGCTCTATGGGTCACAGGTGGTATCCTAAAGGGAAGTGGGGCTGGGAAGAGGAGCATGCTGCCTGTCTGAGCCAACAGCTGTCTGCTTTGCATCACCTTCCCATGTTATTAGTCTGGTTAACCTTTGAGGGCTACTTGGTGAGCTAGAAAGCACAAGCAATAACACCATTGCTATGGATAAGTACCTATATCTCACTAGCTACTCACTTTCAAGATGCAATTCATAAAGTTACTATGTCTTCCTGGCCGAAATCAGCAGGCATCAAGCCAAACATATGCTACCCGATCCAATTGGTAATGACCCAAACATCATAGGTACATTTTAAAATGCTTTTATCCGTTATGACTACAGTGGGACTGCTGATGGTGCATATGGTTCTCTGCATACACAGATGCAACATTGTGGGTACCTGTCCTGCTTTTTCCTTGAGAAGACCAGATCGAAGTAGCATTCATAGCTGTAAAAACGTGCTTAATGATGCTGCCCTTGCAGCATCAGCTGACATGCTTTTCTCTACAGAAATGAAAAAAGGAAGTATGCTCTCTTGTCCAGTTTCCTTTAAAACATGTTTATATAAGGCATCTGCTTTACCATTCGTATTGTCTTGGATGGGAAGTAGTGTCAAAATCATTAGATTGCTGTGATCAGTAAACATGGCCAATGGATTTTTAGCATGCAACAGATAATGCCTTCATTCCTCAAAGGTGCTCCTATTCGCTAGATGATGTCGTTCCATTCCACAGGACTCAATTTACAGAAAAAGAAGGACTCTGGGTTTAACTGGCCTGTCTTTGGAAATCTCTGGAGTAATATCACTGAGTTAGCCAAGTCCAGTTTGTCAATATCTACATAGAAATGTTGAGTAGAGTAAAGATGGTGTAATATCAGTGCAGATGTAAACCACTCTAAAATTCTGAAATGCCTCCTCACCTTCTGGGTGCCAGAGAAACAAAAAACAACTAGGTGTTCGGGATAATTATTTCAGAAACATCAGGGGTGAAGCCTGGTAGAACTTTGCAAACTGGACTCCCTTTAAGGTGCCCCATAACTTTTATTTGTTAGTTAAAATAGTTGTAAAGTCATGTGCGTGGTTTAGACATGAATGGTTCCGCTCGAGTTGTTTAGCCATGCATAGTTTAAGCTGCGTGGTTAAGGTCCTTTCGCATCTGATGACTCGCCATGTGATTCTGATTGCATGCCCAGACTGAGTACACTCTTGGCGGCATCACAATTTACTGCAGCCCCAAATTCCTTTATTCATTGCATACAAGTGGATGTAAAGTCGACACAGCAAATATTTTACCCATTGACTACATCCATCTCTTTTTGAATGTTGACTTCCTTGGGGAGAATGTGCACAAAACAAATGTGCTTGCAGAATAGATTGTGAGGGAGCATGGAGGCACACTTAGGTCTCATTATAGGCAGGGCTGGACTGGGAACCCAAAGCAATCTCGAAACATTTTGTCAGACCAGACCCCGTACGATGCATAGTGAGTGCAGTGAGCGAGCCTGACCACTACAAGAAGAGTTTGGAGATGTTCTCCATCCAAGAATTTTGGGCACAAAATGGGGCATTCTATAACATATAGTTCAACGTGTTTTTTCACTGCAGACAGTGATTGTCCCAACCATAGAAAACACAATTTCCCTATCCAAGGCAGTCGCGAGGCAGAATCAACGCAATGAGTCAGAACGCGGTGAGAGCCAGAGCCGGGTTCTGGGAGCCGTTATTGACAACGCCTTGGGTAGGGACCCCACTTGGACCACCGGAGCGGTCGTTGCCGCTCGAGGGGGCGAACGCGGCTTGAGCTGCAGGAGCTGGGTGCAGTAGGCGCCGTTTAATTTAACAAAGAAAAGCGGCACGAATGCGGCAGTAAAACGCGGTTGGAGCAGGAGCCGCATTCTGGGAGCCACCATTGCCAACACCGCAGCAACTTGGATTTGGACCCCGGGGCGAACACAAACATGGCAGGATCTGAACGCGGCAGGAGCCGTTTAATTTAAATAATTAAAGAAAGCGTCAGGAACGCGGCAGGAGCCGGGAACATCAAAACATCGAACATTAAACATCAAAGCGGTCGTTGGTGATTCAACTTACAGCAACAAACCTACCTTAATCCGAGCCACTGATTTGGATGCTAGAGAGCAGCAGAGAGTCGCCAGAACGAGCAGAGAGCAGTTACAGCTGAAGTAAGCAGGTCGACAAACTACCCAGAAGTGTAGCCCCCCCCGCAAAGCCATCTCACAGCACTGCGCTTTCAGCCCCGGAGAAAGTGGTGAGTGGTGAGTGGCAGCAAAGCAGCCGGAGCATTGCTACGCTCCCGTAGACAGCAGCCAGCTGGGCTTGCCTCTCATCCATTGTCCCAGTGGTGCGAAGGAGGGTGAACGCCTGACCCCCCTGCCCCTGCTTCCTGCCATTCCCCTCACCCCTACCATCGATCCGTAGACACTGCTACCGCCACCACAGTCCCGGTTGCCAGACGGGGTTGGCGTGCGGTTCTTGTTGAATCGCTACTGAATCGCCCAGGCCTCGGGTGTGGTGGCATGAGGGGCGAAGTGATATAAAGTATCTAAGGAGAGCTGAGCAAGGATAGCAAGGATAGCTTCCATCACCTTTTCATCATCCATCGGAAAAGCACCAAGAAAAATTCTTGGCCCGCACCACTTGCTGGAAGGAGAGGGAACCTAGCGCTAGAGAGCAGCAGAGAGCAGAACGCCAGACGCCTAACATCAAACACCAAACTCAAGCAGCGGCAAGCAGCAAGCAGCCATGCCACACCAAGCCACGAATCCACGAGTCCAGCGAATCCAGCAGCGGTGAGCAGCGAGCAGCAAACCAGCACGCCACGCCAAGCCAAGCCACAAGTCCACGAGTCCAGCGAGTCCAGCGTCCGGCGGAGAGCTGCGGGAAAGCTAACCCCGATTGACCCTCAGCGGCTCCGGTTGCAGTTGCGGTCGTGGGATTCAGCAGGCAGGGTCCAATGTATGGTCCGGTATATGGTCTTGTTGCTGGACTTGCACCCTACTTGTTCCCGGAGCACAGGGGGAGCCCAGGGAGTGCTGCTGCGCTCAGAGTGGCGGTGAGGCAGTGAGGCGGAGCGCTGGTGAGGTGGAGGTGGAGCACACCCGATAGAGTTTTGTACAAGAAAGAGTACGTGATTCGAGGGATTGGCCCAGAATCGGCCGTAGCGCCAGCATCAGCAGAACGACAAGGAGTCACTGGGGTCTGGAACCACAGCGAGCCACGGGAGACGGGAGCTGCCGCGATTCTGCCACTGCAGTAAGTTACCTGCAACATAATATCTTGGTGGTTCTTTGAGCTGCAAATTTGAGACTGCAATTTTGAGACTGGGGGAGGCGGCGAGATTGGCTGGGAGCTCAGCCGGAGAGTACGCGACTCTACATCCTCCATTCCCACCAACAGAAAAAAAGACTAAAGTGGGAGGAGAATAAGGACGTCACCTAAACCCAAGCATAGTCAAGAACATGCAAATGAAGTCTGTCCCAGAGCCAGCGCTCCGCTAAGTATGAAACCGAGTATAAAACTGAGTCGGCAGAGGCAGTTACATCGGCCTTAAGAAAGGATCATCCAAATGACCGGTCCAACTGGTGGTAGCCCCTTCTATCACAGGTCAAGACAACAAGGTCGTGCCTCATGTCACTCATGTTATTCAGCCATCCATTAAGAGTATTTTCCTCAATTATCAACAAAGGCAGACACAAAAACATCAAAGAAAAAATAATAATAACTGTGGGCATGATGATGTCTGTGAAATGTATCCTTCACCTTCAGTTCCATGGGGTAAAAAGGGAGATAACCCATGTGTATTATCAGAGGCCTCCTTAGAAATAGACGAATTGAAGGAGGTCGTAGTCAGCCACAACAAGATCATTCCTGGTATGGGCAAAAAGGGGAATAGTGTTGAGAAGGCTGAAAAGGTAGAAAATGTTGAAAATGATAAAAAAGCTGGGATATCATCAGATTTTTAACTTTCTTCTCAGTCTCCGGGTCAGATTGGGACAAAAGCTCTATCTCATAAATCCCAAATTCACTTGCACAACTCTGTAGTATGTTGTACGGAGTCCATTGGGGTCGGCAGCAGTCAGGTTTCATTCGGTACTCAGATAGCTGGAAGGCAAAAGGAGCAAGGTTCAGTCATCGATATCTCCTCTGGTCTAGAACACAATTCAAGTGATGAGGTCTTTGTATTGGATCATGTTGCCAAAGATATGGCGCTACTAACTATCGACCTAGTATCTAGCCCAAATGGTCATCTTGAGAATGATGGCAATGTAAGACCTCTCAAACTGGACCAATCAAGTATAACCTTGGAGAATAGTTTTTACTTGAATAAATCACTACTGGTTCCAGGTGTAGTTAATGGTGAAAAAGACCACTGTGCAATTGATCGAAAAAAATCCATTAACCCAGATCCAAACGATCCGTTGAACCCACTGGATTTTTCTTTGCTAAATTTGATGGGAATTTTCAACCAAGACCAAAGCAAAGAGAAAATAAAACTGGTTGTGAATGTGATTAATGGGTCAATCTTCTGCACACTATGGACTCAATTACTAATGCCCTAAATTTTCATTCAGACAAATTAGATATGCAGGTTGATATTTTAAGTACATTGGCAACACATGTAGTTGGAATAGATGAAAAGTTGCACCATTTATCTGATTTGATTACCAAGGTACAAAAGGACAATGAAGGTCAATTAATAACCTGTACCTGTGCTCAACTGATTGATAAAATATCAGATCTACCGGCAATTGTTAGCTCTATGGTACAGGAGGTAAAATTGCTTTCTGTCAGAAAAGTTCAAGGTATCGAAGAGGGTATTAATTGTTTAGGCAGACAAACTACTATTAATGACCTCATGGATGGTGGGGGACTAACAGATAAAAAAGGCTCACATATGAAGACAGAAACAACTCAGTTAATGATGGTAAAATAAACAAGTCTCTACTGTTGCATGAAGAAATGATAAGTAAAAGCATGGAGACAAATAAATCGTTAATTGATATCTCCAAAAAACCTCAAGATAAACTGTTACCAGAAATTAGTCAAGTTATGGGTGCAAAATACAATCCTGGGATCTTATCTAAATGGGCAAGAAAAAGATTGAGGAAGAATCATAATAAAATCCCTTTGGGAACAAAACTTATTAGAGATGAGGTAACCACAAACCATATAAATATCAAAGATTCCTCAAGAGTGGAAGATACTGCAAATCCTATCAAAGAATCTGGAAAAAAAGCCCTATTTCCAATTTTTAGGCGTGTAAAAACCCCTGAACCTAAAATAAGGGATGCACAAAATGTTAATCACTTAACACAGGTTGAGGCCCCTTTTAACATGTGTCCCGAGGCTGCCCAAACAAGGGATCCCATGTCTGATCATCTATGTGGTGAATTGGTGGAACAGCTTGGAGTGCAAACCACCCCAAATGGGGAAATTGTAAAATTTATAAATCCACATGTTTCAAAAACAAAACCCTACGCTGCTTCCTCCAGCAATCCAGCACAAAAATCCATTGAGTTGCCTTCCTCACGTCAACAGGTTGAGCTTGCATTGGACCATGTTGTTGTGAGGAAGGCACTGGTTGTTTCTATAGTTAAGGATGAAACAGAAACCTCAGTAGGACAAATTGATAAGAGGAAAGTAGTCGTCTGCCCTCAGTATATCACGAGAGGATCTCATGATGTTCTGAACCGTGGCAATATTTTGAAGTTATTCACTGCAATCCCAGATCTAATAGACATAACATCGGAAGATCTGGAATTTGTGGAGTTTAAGATAGACTGTAATATTGAAACAACCATGACTACCTGGTGAAGTGAGGATATTGTCAGTAAAATATTTGCCAATGCCGACACATTTGAAAAATCGGGCATTAAAGTTAGGACCATTTGTAGAACTCAATACCCAACTCTGTTGATTCCCGTTAAATCACCCCGTAGTATGATACAAACAAAGGGTATACAAAAAACAGCTCAGGGTTCACCTGATAGAGTACTGAAAGGTGCCTCAGGTCCATCAACTGAGGTGAACATGTTGCGGGGCATTAAGATCAAGAGCTGTCAGTCAGGATCAAGAGTTTGTGTTGAACTACGGTCCAGACCCAACCCAATTGAGGATTGGAGTTGGCTTCCTTCAATACTACAAAAAGGACAACTCTGCAAAGATGGACTGAAGCCGATTTTCCTTTGAAAAAACATTTAAATCTCCAAAATGTTGTTCTTGGAACGTAAACAGTCTTAAAACACTTCTTGAGGATCCGAGTGTAATGAGTTTTCTGAACTCCTTTGATATTTTAATATTGCAGGAGACCTGGCAAATGTGTAGTGAACCTATCATTGGTTATTACGAATATCTGAACGTGGCAACTCGTGAGGCCTCTATAGGTCATCCTAGTGGAGGTCTCTCCATATATGTTTCCTTAAATCTTGATGTAAAACACTTTGAGATAGACCTCCAAGTAAAATGGATTTTGTGTGTTAAATTCATTGCCAAACAATCAATTATTTTTCTAAATGTCTATTTGAGCTCGAAGAAAAAGATAAGGTCCCCACAACTCGATCTATTATGGGAAATGGTGAAACTGTTATATTACGATCATTTGGACTCGATGATCATTATAACTAGGGATTTCAATATGCACCTTCTTTCATGTAAAAAAGGGATGATACCATCACCAATCCTATTAGAATGGTCTAATTGTGAGTTCATAAAATATAACTTAAATATTCTCAAAGATGTTGATAATACTCCTACATTTAGTAAAAGTGTTAGTCCTTATTGATTATAGCATAATCTCGGAAAAACTTGTAAAGGCAGTCCAAAGTTATCAAGTTGTACCAAGGATCGAGAGTAACCATAACCCTCAAGTTATTACCCTTGCTTTTGCGTTCGATTATCTGCCCGAGTCAAGAATAATTAAAACAGCATCTTCCGCTTTCAATCTGAAAAGGCTTATATGGAATGATAAAATTAAAAAGGATATCTTAGAATTTCTAGCTGGCCTAATTGTTGATTTGCAAAATGCGATATCCGAGGGTAAAAGTCCGGTAGATCTTTGGCCCTGTTTATGTACTGCGCTTTTGTAAATGTATACTTGTATAGCGCACTACTCACCCGAAAGGGTCTCAAGGCACTTGTCCGAACACCGCTGTGGAACCCATCCTGGCTTTCCCTGTGAGGTGTCCACGCCTGGGCACCCCCAAGGTGGAGGCCAGGAATCCTTAGCGTTGTGGGGGCCGTTGTGGAGATTAAGCAAGCTATTGCCCAGAGTTGCAGAGTGGGACTCCATGATTGGAATAGGCACCGAGGAGAGAATTATCAGGTCTGTTGAATTTTTGAGCCCAAGACCCGCTGAGGCAGGGAATTGAACCCTGGTCCTGGGCTAGACCTCTGTATCAGGGTCTGCCGCTCTAACCATTGAGCCACACTTCTCCACTTCTTTTGTCAAATTTTTCTAATTTAAACTCTGCAGGTGGTAAGATATTAACTCAAAGGAACTCAGGATGGTCCCCCCCCGCATAAAATATCTTGAAAGTAAACTCAATAAAACCATAAGATCGCTATATAGGAAAGCGAATGGGTCCACTTGTGCTGTGGTAGCTCAACAAATCAGACAATTACAAAAAGGTTTACAGGAATGGAATTTGGAATTCCAAACAAGCTTATTACGAAACAATTTGGTCCAAATTACATCATGAACGGCAAATCGAAAGACCCTAGGCTCTTCTGGAGTTTAATCAATAATTTAGAAAACGGAAACAATAGAAGCAATAGCGCAAATATTGACAAATCAACTTGGGTGTCTTTTCTAAATAATTCTAAAATGGTTCAATTAGGCCCTCAGTTTGTTTATGGCAAAACTATTCTTATGCGTAATAATTGTCCAGAGATAACCGAAATATCGGGGCAAGTTCCAACAAGTACCTCGGTTATTGAGCCATGGACGGTTGACAAAGTAAAAAAAGTAGTACATAGGATTCGATCAAATGGTGCTCCTGGGCCCAACGGAATGCCAAATGCCATATTTAAAGCTATCTTTAAGGATTGGCCAGAGGTTCTTACCTTCCTGTTTAATGATGTACTTAGAACCGGTAAAATTCCTGATTCTTGGCAGGGTAGTAACGTTCAACCAATTTACAAAAGTGGCCCCCAAGATAACCCAGCAAACTATAGATTAATAGCCCTAACTGATGTTGATGCTAAAATATTTGAAACCTGCCTGTTAGAAGAATTGGAATTATGGGCCTCAAAAGAAAAACTGATACCAAATTTACAAACCGGCTTTAGAAAGGGAGAATCAACCTGCTCAAATTTAGTTTTATTAACACTATTAGGCGAAGGAGCTCAAATTGGGAAACAAAATTTGTATATATGTTTTATTGATTTAAAAGCCGCCTTTGATTCTGTGCCCCGGGACATATTATGGTCAAAATTAGACGATTGGGGATTATCCGTCACACTTTTAAAAATGATTAAACTGGGGGCGTGGCTAAGATGGCGGTGAGAGCGGTCGAGTAACTCCGTAGCTCCCGCCGGCGGCCGAATTCCAGCACCGGTTCCGAAGTGCTCGGACCCGTGACACAGGGTTCTTGAGCTGTCGGAGCCGCAGCAAGCACCAACGACGCCAGAAAATCCACTGGGGCGTGGTGGCAGCACGGAGGCACGGCGAATTGCCTGAACCGCGGAGACCGCGAACCGCCCCTCCCCCCTCAGCACTGCAGCTGCGGCCTGGCCAGATCGGGGACACGGACCCCTGGCAGTTCGGCGGCGGCGGGTGAGTCGACCTTGGCAGCCCGGCCTCGAGTGCTCGCAGCGCACCAGTGAGTAGGGAGGGCCGCCTACATCCCAGAGGCCCTTGTGGAGCCCAACCCCCGAGTCGCTGAGGAGGCAGCTGGGCCTACATCGACGCAGCATCAAGTGGCCGTGCACTGAAGGCCCCGAGTAGCGGTCCCGACGTAGGCTGTGCCTCGACCCCCCGGGTCCCACGAGTACACGCGACGCCCGCTTGCGGCGACACGTTGGGGGTGCCGAGTGCGGTGTCCGCAATCCCGGGAGAGGAGGAGACGGGCGGTGTGCCTGGCAGTGGAGGCCCGCGCTACGTGGTGAGTGGTGCGCTTCCCCGCCGACCAATCGAGGGCACTGCAGTTCCTGGGGCCTGGAAGGAGGTGGCACGGAGAGCGCCCAAGACTAGTCTGGACTGGCGGTGAGGAGCAGGACGCGCTTGGTGGGAGAGCCCTGCGCAGGCACCAGGGACGCGGCCCCGAGGCTGGAGAGGAGGTCTTCCTGCTGCAGACTTAAGGGCCCACTCCCCGCAGGGACCTGCGGGGCCACGTGGCGTCCTGCTGGTCGGAGGCCCGGTGAGTCGTGAGTTGGCCTTGGAGATCGGCGGAGAGTGGTGACTCCAGCAAGGGCCAGTGGAAGCACAGAGACTCCCATTCCCTGACTTCACCAATCTGTGCAAGCAAGGAGCGGTGCGCTGGGGCTGAGAGGTGGTGGTTCACGACTGGAGGTCGAAGCGGACTTGTGGCGGGGTGCCGCTACATAGAACAGTGAGCTGCGAGGAGGCAGTCGTGCGAGGGCACCGGAGGGAGCGCCTAGGCCCGGCGAGGCTCATGACCACCCTACAGACGCGTTACAGGGCCAGATACACCGGTCCGCATACTAGGTCTCGGAGCACCGGCTGGTCCGACAAATAGGCGGGAGAGATGTCCGCGGGCAGACAGCCCAGGGGCAAGACTGTGAAGGAGATGTTCGCCAAGTCACAATCCCCCCCACAGAAAGGCGCAACGACTCCGGCCCCGAAGATAATGGAGCAGGCCTCGGACGCTGGAGCAGAGCCCATAACGAAGGCCTTTCTGGAGTCCCTCTTCGCTTCTCTGCGTGATGACATCCAGACCTTTAAGACGGAGTTCGCCAACGAAATTCGAGAAGTACGACGCGAGATGGATGGCATAGGGGAAAGAGTGGCGGACCTGGAGGCTAAAAGCGACGAGCGGGATACAGAACTTTCCACCCAACAACAGGAAATTATCCGGCTGCACGATCAGCACGTCGACCTGCAACTTCACCTGGAAGATCTGGAAAATCGCTCTAGGCGCCACAACATCCGAATTCGTAATGTGGCCGCGTCAGACGCTACTCAAGACGTGTTTCGCTACGCCAGGGAGCTCTTTAACCATGTCCTGGAGCGGCCACTGGATTCCCCTCTAGAGCTAGACAGGGCCCACAGGACCGGCCCGCCTCGCGCGGCGACGGCGCCCCCCCAGACATATTGGTGTGCGTCCAGGACTATCGTACCAAGGAGGAGATACTGCAGAAAGCACGCGGGAATCAACCGATTTCGTTCCAGGGCACGTCCCCGCTACTTTTTCAGGATTTGGCGGCGCTTACACTGCACAAGCGGAGGCTCTTCAAGCCGGTTACAAACCACCTACAGCAACATAACATCCCATACAGCTGGGGCCACCCCTTCCGCCTCATCTTCAAAGTGGGAAACAAGCAGCCCCAACTTCGTTCAGTCTCTGAGGCCTGCACTTTGCTAGGTATAGAAGCACCTACAGACGAGGCCGAGGGCCAAGGATCTGCTCCGGAGACGGAGGGGCAAAGGCCGCAATGGACTCAACAGCGCACGAGGAGGCGAGTCAAGAAGCCCCTGGCGACGGAAATTGAGGCGGGACAGCGTGCGGCGGTGGAGGCAGTGGCTACAGACAGCAGTGCAGGCCCCACGGGATGAAAGTCTCAGCGGCCTCGAGTGACTGGATTGTGCGTACTGGCCGCATGGCCGTTGGCGGGAGGATGCTCCCGGACAGACTAGTAAGACTAACTTACTTTCCCTTTTTTTCCTATTCATCCCTGGATGAGAGACAATGACAAGTTGCAGTTGGGGGGATGGGGGGGGGAAGTTTCAGTCGGGTGAGTTTCTTAGTGTTGTGCCGGGGGTGGGAGATGGGGTGGGAATGTGGTTCATGGTCCGATGGTGGTGTGGTATGTCTGCCTCCCTGGGGAGGGATTGGTGGAGGATGGATGAGGTGGGTTGGTCCCCCGGATGGGATGCTGTGAACGCTACTTTGATAGCTACTTGTCAGATTTTTTTTTTCCTGAATGGCTCCAGTTGACTTTGTGGTTCTTACCCTGAACATGAGGGGGCTGAATAATCCAGTGAAACTCAAAGCAGTCCTCTTGCTCTTAGAGCAGTCCAAGGCAGACATTTGCCTCCTACAGGAGACACACCTTCTTGCGAGAGACTGTCATCGCCTCCAATCTAGCAAGTTTCCTTTGCAGTTCTTTTCCTCATGCACAGAGAAAAAGGCGGGGTGGCAATCCTGGTGGCCCGCAAATTTAAGGGAAAGGTGCTTGGTAAGATAGCGGATATTAAGGGTAGGCTGCTGGTTTATAGGTTTGCACTGGGAGACCTGACATACACGATCGGCTCGATCTACGGGCCCAATGAAGGCCAGGAAATGTTTCTGCACAAGGCGCTCACAGAGGCCACTGACACCATAGGCCGTCACCTTCTGCTGGGGGGGGGGATCTGAACTTGGTTTTCGATAACCTACGGGATTGGTCCTGTCAGCGATCTAGTCAGGTGGGTGCTTTGTCAGCAGCGGGCCTGGCCCGACTGAAGGACCTGGGGCTAGTGGACACTTGGCGCGAGCTTCATCCAGGGGAGACTGACTACACGCACTTCTCAGCAGCACATAAAACTTATGCGCAACTAGATTACATGCTTGTCTCCACAGCTGCGCAGTCGCTCGTCACCAGTGCAGAAATCGGTACAGCGTCCCTCTCGGATCATGCCCCAGTCACGGTCTCTCTCACTGGGCCGATGGGCCCGAGGGTGGGCAGGGTGTGGCATCTACGGAACTCGCTGCTCTCCAGCAATGAGGCGGTCTCCAAGATTCAAGGAGCCATAACAGACTACTTGTCCCATAACAGTAATGAGGACACTAAACTGGCTACTCAATGGGCTGCGCTCAAGGCTGTATTGCGGGGTGAATTTATGTCGATCTCAACTGTGGAGAATATCGAACATCAGGTCAAGAGGGAGGAGCTAACCCAGAAGACAAGGGAACTAGAACAAATACATAGAAGGACAGGTGCCCCGAGGATTTGTCGCCAATTGAAGGCTGCTCATCAGCAGCTGGCGGCGCTGGACATGGATAGGGCAGAGTATGCAGCCTTAAGGTTGAAACATGCATTCTATACAGGTGGAGACAGATGTGGGCGGCTGCTGGCGCATAAGCTGCGCACAGTCACCCAGAAACGGGAGGTCAAGGCACTGAAAGGGAGAGATGGTACCTGTGTCACCGGAGATCGGGCGATAGCAGGTGCTTTTAGCGACTTCTATGCTACCCTATATGAGGCCCCACCCGACCCGGAGGCGGAAATGGCCTTCTTGGAGTCAATCCCGTTACCGTCCCTCATTCAGGAGCAATCTGAGGGACTGGAGAAGGATATCCGCATAGAAGAAGTTATCTCAGCGATTTCCCGACTTAAACTCGGCAAGGCGGGGGGGACCTGACGGCTTCCCGGCGTCCTTCTATAAAACCTTTTGTGCCCAATTGGCGCCGCTGCTGGCCAACCTCTTTACTTAATTTGCGGAGGACGGGGGGATCCCTAGGGAACTACTCGAGGCATCCATTGCGGTCATACCCAAACCAGGCAAGGACCTCACTGACTGCGGGGCATACAGGCCCATCTCCCTCCTGAATGTGGACCTCAAGCTCTATACCGGGACCTCGCCTCCAGACTGGGCCCTTGCATGGGGGGTCTCATTCAGCCAGATCAGTCCGGCTTCATACCGGAGCGCCAGACCTCCGATAACACTAAACGGGCCCTTCACCTCATTGAGAAAGGGCGAGTACATGATGTTGGCCATCGATGCGGAGAAGGCCTTTGACAGGGTGCACTGGCCCTACCTTGAGAAGGTGTTAGTGAAGGCCGGACTGGGGCCCAAGTTCCGGACCAGAGTGATGAACTGCTATAAGTTCCCCTCCGCCACGGTAAGGGTTAATGGCTTATCCTCCCCCCCAGATTCCAGATTGAACGAGGCACCAGGCAGGGGTGCCCACTATCCCCTCTATTATTTGCCCTTTATATGGAACCGCTAGCACAGCTGATCCGAGCGGACCCGGAGTTTAAGGGGATTAAATTTGGAGCGGACGAGCACGTCGTAAGTCTCTACGCCGATGACGTCTTGCTTTCCTTTGCTGAGCCCCGGAGTTCTCTCCCCGCATGCATGGTTGACCTAGAGAGGTTTGGCAACGTATCTGGCTTTAAAGTCAACATGTCAAAGTCAGTGGCCCTCGATCTGTCTCTGTCCTCGAGCACGCGCTCTGAGCTGCAGGGTAATTTCCCTTTGCAGTGGGCAACTGATGCAGTTCTGTATCTTGGCATCAAACTTTCTTCCTCCCTACAGACCACGGTGGAAGTCAACTACACTCACCTACAGCAGACGGTCAGACGGGAGTTGGAACAGTGGAAACATTACCCGCTGTCGTGGCGGGGCAGGGTGGCAGCGATCAAAATGACTGTTCTCCCCCAGATACTTTACATCTTTCGCACTATTCCCATCGCTCCCCCCAAAGGTTGGATCAAACTGATGCAATCGGAGCTCTCACAATTCATATGGAATGGTAGGAAGCCGCGCCTGAAAGCCCAGATTGCAATGCTTGCCCCAGAGCAAGGAGGGATTGGGATTCCGAACCTGGCCGCATACTTTCAGGCGGCGCAGCTACGTTACATGGCGGAATGGGTCCAACGGGAGTCAGGGAAGCACTGGTTGTTCCAGGACCAGGCGGTCGCTGGAAGGACATTGCAAGAGATCCCGTTCATGCACAAGGTTCATAGGCCCCACAACCTTTATGCGTCCTTCATCACTCGCATCCCGCTGGAGATTTGGGATCGGGTTGGGGTTGCACTCGGCCTCACCACCTTGCCATCTCCACTCACCCCCATCCTTGATAACCCTGACTTTCAACCGGGGATGGACGGGAAGGCCTTCGAACGCTGGAAACCAGCTTGTTGTCGCTCCCTTTGCCACGTGTATGGCCCGAAGGTATAGTTCCCTTTTCGCAGTTCCGCCAGGAATTCGGCCTCCCAGAATCCGAGAGGCTCCGCTACTTCCAGGTTAGGCACTGGGCTCTTAGCGCGGCGGTGAGACTGGAGGCGGACAGGCGGCTGACAGATTTCGAACGCTGGTTGATTACGCGCAAGTCTGACAAGCAACTAATCTCTGACCTGTACAAAATGCTCACACACCAACACAGCGCGAGTAGGGCACGCTGGGAGAGAGAAATGGGGAGGTCTTTCACACACAAGGAGTGGGAAGGGATATATTATAGAGCGCGACACTCAGCTTACCATATGGGGCTCACGGACACTCTCACAAAGGTGGTGACCTATTGGTATTACACACCGGAGCGGCTGTACGAAATGGACAGTAGCAAGGACCCCTTATGCTGGCGGGGATGCGGGCAACTGGGTACCCTCACACACATACTCTGGGAGTGTAGATTGGTGCAGGAATATTGGCGTCAGGTACTGGATGACGTTGACACCCACTTTGACACCGAAATCCCACGCTTCCCTTCGTATGTCATTCTGGAGCTCCCCAACGCACTGACCTACCCCTTACGATCACGAAGGGGACGCTTGATGGCCATAGCAATAGGCTCGGCGCTGCAGAATATCCTGGCACATTGGCGCTCGGCCATTACTCCCACGCACCAGGGCTGGCTCCGTCGACTGTGGATGGTCTTGGGTATGGAAAGGCTTTCTCTGAATAGAGCGGGAGAGGGGGCGAAGTATGCTGAACTTTGGCAGCCGTTTCTGGCCCTTCTGTCCTCAGAGTTTGTGGAGGTAACATGCCCGAGATACCTTAGATTGTTGAGGTTGACAGAGACAGGTCGGGAAGGGAAGGGCACGAAATCCGTCTGTTAGGTTGTTAGACGATGCTGTAACGCCAATTGGAACGAGACCATGGACCAAGGGGGAGGGTGAAGGAGGGCATGGGGGGGGGGCAGGTAAAGTTGGGGGGGGTTCACGGGGTTGGGGGGAGTCGAGGAGGGGGAGGGTTAGGTTTCTTGGGTTTTGGGAGGGGGTGGGGGTTTGTTGTTTATGGAGTGTGTCGACTACCGGAGTTGTACAGCTCTTGGGGCAGGCTCCGAGCCGCTAAGGGGAAAGGAGGGTCAGGTCTATTGAGGGAACAGTAGCGGTCACGACAAAGTACTGCAACGCTTGAAACGCGGCCGGCCCATGACGGGTTGTAGGTGGCTTGCTGTGTATAATTCGCACCTGGAAATGCAGTATCATCCTGGCCTCCCTTTATTGTACTTGAACCCTAGTTTTGTAACGAACTGCTTGGCAACCGCTCACACTTGTTTGATGATCATTCTGTGTTGACATGCTCAATAAAAGATATTTAATACTAAAAATGATTAAACTGCTATATTCCGATACTTGGGTCCAGATCAAAGTAGGCGATGGTAGACATACAACCCGACACCTGGAAACAAACACCGGCTTGAAACAAGGTTGTGTTTTGGCCCCTTGCCTTTTTAATCTTTTTATGTCTGATCTCCCTGCCCATTTTAAAGATATTAATGCTCATTCCCCTTCTGTGATGGTAAATATTTACAATATGCTGACAACACTATTTTATTAAGTCAGACAGTTATTGGCCTTAAAAGATTAATAGACGGGAGGAGGAGCTACGCAACGATTCAAGATGGCCGCGTAAGCTCCCGGCTCCGCCGACCTCCACCGGCGGCCGATATATCCTGCTGTTCATCCTATGCCACCACCGGGCGCCTGGGTGTGTGAAGTCTGCCTGACACCATTGGTGCAAACCCGGTCTTTCTAACTGCTTGGGTGACGGAGTTCTGTCGTGTTTTCTTCGGGGCCTATTTCAGGGCTGCCGCCGGGACCTCGATTTCCTGTCTACCCGGATTGTAATCGATCAACAGCGGCTGTGAGTCCGGGGTCTGGTCCGGTCCTGCGACTTTGGATTTTGAGACTCTGTATCGCAATCCAGTCTTTCCTAGGCGACGGAGATATATTATCGTGACGGACGACGATCATCCTGAGCGGCGGTCCAGGGACGTGCCCGGAGACCTTGCTGGGGGGACGAGGTCGGAGGGCTGTCCCCCGCGGCAGGAGAAGGCGAAGTGTTTGCCATTGATGAGAGCGCACGCAGTTCGTCTGCTTTGTGTGTGCCTAGAGCCTTGGTAGCGATCCCGGGGCTCGTGTCCTGCTTCGTCCCTGTGGCCCGGGGGATGGAGCGGACGGGTGACGCTCCATTGTTGAGATCCATCATGGCCGCCATAGGGGCGCTCCATACTCAGTTTACCGTCACGTATGCCCGGCTCGCAAAAAAGCTGGAAAATATTCGCCTAGGACCGGACGGCGACCCTGTGACAAGCGACCAACATCCCTTGATACCGGTGGAGGATTTGACCCATCGTTCTGAGGTTCCCGACCAGCACCCTGCCCTGGCTCATTTGGATTCTTTTGGCCCGATTTACTCTGCACCCGTCGCTATCAATGGTCCTTCTTATATGCTTTCCGTCCGGCGGACCCTCGCTGCCAATGATCCTGTTCGCAGTAGAAAGCCCTTCCGAGACTATTGGAGAAGTCGGTCCTTCCTCTCCATCTTGTCCTGCTGGTCCTGTGGACTCTGCCATTTTGTGACTGGTCCTTGTTTGGATTTAGCTGCCCTGCACCTCCGCAGACATTTTGACTGTCTCCTGCCTATTGTGCTTCGGAGGACGTGGGGCTCTATGCGGAGTCGCACTGGCCAAGGCTGACTTTATCTGGTATCTGGCTTTGATACGTCACCATTGCTTTGACTGGGCTGCTGTATTTTTCTCTCGAAATTGTTGTCTCTTGGTGGGACATGTGTTTTAACGCGGATTTGATCTTGCCTGGGCTCTTTCCGGGAGGTGGTTAGACTTGGTTTATGTCCTCCCCAGCTGGACGCTTGCTTTTTGCTTTTAAGGGTTGGTTGATATGCTTTGGGGAGGTCGCCAATGGTGGGGGGTAAGGGAGTCCGGGAGTGTGTTTGTCGCTCTCCTCCTCCATTTTATATTTTTCCCTTCTGTGGGGCAGTTCCTGGGCGACAGGTACGCTGTTAGTGGGGTTGGCCGTAGCCATTACAGGTGTGCAGGGTGGTGGGTGTGGGGGGGGGTTGTTGTTTTAGTTTATTTTGTTCTATGGTCTCTTTCTCTTCTTTTTCTGTCTGTTCTTGGGAGGGTACTCTGTCTCTCCAGTAGGGTTGGCGGTCTCTTTTCCTTCTTCTCCTTTTTCTATCAGGCGTTTCCACTTGCCTATGCCTTTCTGTCATTAGAGGGTGGGTGTATGGGATGGTGATCTGTTAAAATAATTGCTGCTGTATTGCCTGTAGCTCTGTTGCTGCCTTGGCGACCATATTGTTTGCATAACTGTGTGAGTGTTCACCTGATATCGATTGCTTTGCGGGGTTCGTCCCCCCTCATCTCCTGTTTCTCAAGCTGGATGGTGGGACGCCTTTGAGATAGCCGCCGCTACTTCTTCATCATAATTGAAAAAACGAAAACCTAATGTATCCTTTTGCCCTGGGGTGCCCATGACCACATTTGGTAGTCGCACAGCTTCTCCTTTACTTAATTGTTGTTCGACTTCTGGTTTCTTGCTTCATTTGCGGCCGGCCCCTGTGGTTGTGGGCCTGCGCATGTAATAACTTGCATTTTTCAATAAAGGTTTTTAAAAAAAAAAGATTAATAGACTCTTTTAATGTTTATGTTAAAAGGAATGGTCTAAAAAAAAATAAAAAAAAATAATAATGACCATGGGAAAAGGTAAACTAGGTGTTAAAGAATGGAATATCAACGGTATGGTTGTTGACTGTGTAAAAACTTATAAATACTTGGGTATTACATTTGATCACAGCTTATCTTTCAGGAAACATTTTAACAACCTAGAAGCTAAAGGCTCATCTCTTACATTTGCTTTTAGAAAATTGAGGGATAAGTTACTATGCCCAAATCATGACCATTTGATTAAGGCCATGAAAGCGAAGTTAATTCCATCATTGGACTATGGTTCTGTTATTTTTCGGGGCAAAGATGCAAAACTTTTAGATGATATTGAAATAAGATCATATAAATCAGTTTTTAGAATCCCTAAAAACATTAGTCGAGCGAATGTTAGACTGGAATTTGGATTGAAGAAACAGTGTCTCGTTAGACAATCTACATTTTTGAAATCTTTATTGTTATTATCAAGATCGGAGGAAGGCTCGTTGGCTAACCTTTGTTTGCTTGAGATCCAAAGAGGTGCCTATTCGGGAAGCTGGCGAACTTATTTAAACAAATGTTTGCATGCCTTGGAGTGTCCGAACTTAGAGGATGAAACAAGGTGCAAAATGGTTTTCAAAAAAACAATCAATCAATCAGCAGCCCTTTTGTCTTGTATAACGGACAAAGACGATTTAAGGGAAAAAAAAGATCTTTCGACAATAGCAAACTCTTTTACTAACCTGTATCCCCAGCCTTACCTGCTATTTTATTTAAAACCTTATATCAAAATAATATTTATGCTGTTTCAGTTTGGGAGGTACCCAACCAAAGATGGAATCCCAGAATGGGGAAAAAACTGGCCCTCTAATGCCTGTAGATTATGTGGTAAGAATGAAGAACTTCTACAGCATATTGTCACTTTGTGCCCAAAACTGCTTGTTGAACGAAAGAGGTTTTTAAAACCGTTTTTTAAGGAACTAGGAGTAAGAAATTGCAATACTGCAATCATTGTATGTCTAAGAGGTATTACAGCTAGATTAATTCATCAGTTTGTCAAGTATATCCTTATAGCTGAAACAAAACTATGTAAGGAAGACACAGCAACCGATGAAATCCATGTAATGAATGCTATCTAAAATGTCAATGACTCTACATTAGTAAATGTTTTTAGGGATCGCGGGGGAATTTTATAGAAACTTTTTAATTTAATTGTTACAAATGTATCACCCCATTTTATAGATAACTAGTAGCCCGTCCCGACGTTGTCCGGGTATGAATTGCTGCCGGCCAGTAGTATATTGTTTTGTGGGATATCGTTTTGATAGCATTTTTTATCTGTGACAGGCCTGTGAAACGCTCCGATTCACAGTGCACTGCTGATGCACTTAAGAGTGCGCGTTCAGTAGTGTGTGAACTCGAGTTTCCCTACTTTATTTTTCCTTGCAATATTATATAGCGCGAACTCGACAACATGGCATGAGCACAATTTACATTACAGAAGAACACATTCATTTGTGGTAGGCACGGGGAGACAAAGGGATTTGCCTGGAATCACAGGATGTTGAGCTGATGCCGAGATTCGAACGTAGCTCCCCAGCTCTAAAGTTCGCAATTCTAGAACTTGTGGCGGGAGGTGTGTCTAAAAGTGTATGTAGGTGCTGGCCATCAATGAGAGAGACCTGTGCATTTTTCAAATGGGTGGTGAAAAAATATGAGTATGTTGCTGGAGATGTGGGCCGCCGTGCCACCAATGTACTTACTGGAGGAGGGTAAACACCCATTATTCCGCAACTTTCTTTCCACATACCATCACTCCGCATACTTTCATTACGAAAGTACATGACTCCACAATGCCATTATAACGCATGGCATTACTTTTTTTATGCTTTTACCACGCATACATTTACAACGCAATTCGTTGTAAATGCATAAATGGTAAAAGCATGTTTTTTTAATGTTTGGATAAGGTAAGTAGGGGTATATGTTTTGGGTACTGGGGTATATGTTTTGGGGTGTTTGGGTATTTTAAGGGTTCAGATATAGTTTTGGGTTATGGGGTACAGGGGTAGTTTTAGGGTTTAGGGATAGGTTTGGGTTTGGGGGTATAGGGGTATTTTTAGGGTTCACGGGTAGGTTTGGGTTTTGAGGTACATGGGTTTTTTAAGGGTTCAGGGCTAGGTTTGATTTTTGGGGTACAGGGGTATTTTTTAGGGTTCAGGGCTAGGTTTGGGTTTTGGGGTACCGGGGTATATTAGGGTTCAGGGGTAGGTTTGGGTTTTGGGATACAGGGTTGTTTCTTAGGGCTCAGGGCTAGGTTTGGGTTTTGGGGTACAGGGGTGTTTTTAGGGTTCAGGGGAGGTTTGGGGGTACAGGGGTATTTTAAGGGTTCAGGGCTAGGTTTGGGTTTTAGGGTACAGGGGTATTTTAGGGTTCAGGGGTAGGTTTGGGTTTTGGGGTACAGTGGTATTTTGTGGGTTCAGGGCTAGGTTTGGGTTTTGGGGTACAGGGGTATTTGTATTGTTCTGGGGTAGGTTTAGGTTTTGAGATACAGGGGTATTTATAGGGTTCAGGGCTAGGTTTGGGTTTTAGGATACAGGGGTATTTTTAGGGTTTAGGGATAGGTTTGGGTTTTTGGGTACAGGGTATATTTATAGGGTTAAGATGGGTTAGTGTTTAAGGGTGTTGGGGTATTTTAAGGAGTAAGGGTGGGTTATGATTATGGGGTGCAGGGGTATTTAAAGGGAGCAGGGTGGGATTAGCACACAATATGAGACATGGCATGAAGGGTGGAACGTACCACACGCACCCAGCGTTTGTCACGCCCCCAGCACACGCCCACAGCACAACGCAGACACGCCCACAAGGGACTACTTTGCTGGCACGGTTCTTTTGCCTTTTAAATGTATATGGTAAGCGTCTGCATAGCCTATGTCCTTCTGCTGCAACTGCCCTTTCAACGTTGTATTGGGTGTTGTGATTGGTGCTGTGGTTCCTGAGATTACCCGCCTCAAAGGTTTGGGCTCTCTCTTTATTATATTAGTATAGATAGATATCGGCTGCTAGCACATGATTTTTTAATCTATGGTGTTACATGATTATCATCATTAGTATTTGATTTAGTAAATACAAGTCGAGGTACAACCTTAGGCGCTCGCATTTTGCACTTTAATAAGTAATGCCTCTAATGCTGTTCCCACAAGGTTCATCAAATCAGCTTGGGGGATAGTATACTACGTTTACTTTTAGTTTAAAATGGTTTTATCAGAATTCTTTGCTTCCCATCCAAAGTATTTGATTTGGAATTAGAGTACACATTGCACTTTATTTAATTTTTGCTGCTAAATTGTTTATTGTCAACTTGTTGCACTTTATTTAACTTTTGCTGCTAAATTGTTCATTGTCTCTCGTCCTACTACTGTTGAATTAAGTATATATATATGAGCGTTGGCTAGTCTCTTTTCCACATTGGTTCTGTGTTTTTATCGTTTTTCTTAAATCAGGTTGTAAATTGAATTTGCTTTCTGCTGTTTGTAATGGTTTTGATTAATCAACAAATAAAATAAACTTACTTACTTACTTACATAGTTAATTATATATTTAATTGTATTAGCTTTTAAAGCACAGTGAGTGATGACTTTACAGTGCACAAGGACAGGACAATCTTTGTCGGGCCCTTCAATGACCTCACTATCACCTCCCAATAGTGCCCTCTTTTAGATGTATTTCATTTATTTTACAGAGCCTCTCACACCAGTGGACTGTTTTGGAGCACCTTGCATCACACACAAATAAAGAGACAAGGAATCATACAGGTTATAAATCAGTGTATGGAAAATGTTACTTTTTTTTAACCATCTGTATTATTTTTAATTTTTACAGTAGCAACATATATTGCAGGCCAGCCCATGCCATTCGAGATAACACATTGATGCGAGCAGTAATCCGACCACTGCCCTTATAAGCCTGTTACACATTTCTGATCAAATCAGGATAGACAGGTGCTGCACAGTTTATAAACATGGAACCAATCTGAACAAAAAGCAAAGTTAGAAGTAAAGAACAACAAACAATTATTCGGCTATAGCACAAAAAAGCATACATAAAGTAATGTAAATACACACTGCTTACCATGTAAATAGTTACAATATTAAAATACATAGATGATCAACAGTTCATACAGCTGTGGTGGACTCCAGTCAATCCCTCATCCAGTTCCTTTATCTTAAAAGACTAGCAACATAAAAAACATTATCCACAGAGAGCATTTGTAGAAACAAGAGAGCAGGTTGTGCTTGTTTAAAATCTTGCACCTTAAAAAGAGGGATAACATAGATCTTTGTCAAGGTGTCAAAAATGTTCTGAACAAAGTAAAATTCATGGTATGCTGTGGAGAAACCTATTTGTAGATGCAGGGTACTAGAGAGGATGTCTCTTGTCAGCCTCAAGGATATGCAAGTAACTGGGGCAATAGATTTAACCTAAATCTGGTCAGCAGGCATCAAGCATGCCTAGAGGTGACCAATGTGAGACAGGGTTCTGTGTATGAGTTGGTTTTCAGTAACAAATAGCTTAGCCTGACACCTTCTGGAGAGCCACAGATTCTCTTCCTATGAGTCTGTGTCTTAAGAACTTGTCACTAACCCAGCCACGATCTGCCTTTACAATTTTATCAGGACAAGTAAACAGATCCCCCTTCCTATATATTCTGAAACGATACCTTAATGTACTTAAGCCATGGAATTTGCAAGGCAAAATTAAGGGATAAATAGTCCTGCAATTGTGCTCTATCTGTGCTCCTTTAGTCCAGATGTCAACCCAATATAAAAGGGGTGGAGAGCTGTAATATCAGTGTGATAGCGGACCCCCAGCTCTTTGTGCACTATATGGGAGTGGGTACTCCGGGGAACACAAAGAATCCGTCTCAAAAAATGTATTTTCAGCCACCTGCAGGGAGGCATGCTTTATGTAGCCCCAGATGGCACTCCAATAAGTTACTTAGGATGCACTCTTAGAACAGTTGACTGTAGCAGGGCACTAATCAGCTTCCTACCCATTCTGGAAGCAAATTTCCAAGGGGCCTCTGAAATCAGGTCAGGTGAAAATGGGTTCCGGTGTATGACTGCTTGGGTCTGAATGAGGCCTTTTTGCGGGCTCAATATGTGTGTTCTGTTCAGTGTCTCATAATGGCTGCCGGGCCAGAAGTAACAACATTTTTGGGGTTGATTAAACAGGCATAACCATGACTGCGTGAGAGGTTAACTCCTCATTTACATTAACAATTTCTACTGAAAGTTCACCCACGGTTGGGGACAGGTATGTTAGGATGGATGACTTACCAATGCCATCCCGGGAGCTATTCCAATTTTATCCAAGGAGGCCTCCTTGGGGGACTTGCTTTCCTTTTGTCCATGCTGGTGTACACCTGATGATCTGCCCAGGGAACTAGCATGCCAGAAGTTATGAGGAGGGGAGGCAGTACGGTATAAGCCGGCTGCCTATGGGAGCAGATTTAGGGCATGCAGCATACCACAGTTCCAATAGTTAAGCTCTATGCTACAGGGTCTTTTCTAGGGCTCCTGTAAGGTGTCCAGGAGATCATCCCAGTCTGACGCAATGGGTCTCTTACATAACCATTATGCCACCTCCCACTGCAGGTCTACAGCTTCAGCCCTGCCCCACTGAAGCGCCACTGCTCTCCAATGTCCCAACCCGTGCAGCACTCCTTCCTTCCAGCGCGTGGCAATTAATCTACGGACATCAACATCACTAAATCAATGCAGTGGTTTGCTGCTCTTCCTGAGAATTTATGCTATGTAGATTGGTGTGACCCATTATTTTGTCAAGTCTGCTTGTGAACTCTAGTCATAGGTTCTAGGCCTGTGGGCAATTCTAAAATATGTGTGCCAAGTCTGCCTCAGGCTCCATACATCACAGGCCAGTCGATGCGTATCCCAAAGAGGTCCTGTGGAGTCTGTAGGCTCTGTGCAGCATGTGGGTGTCCTTAAGTGGGTGTATGAGGGCCCGACCTTTTGTGTCAATTCCCGGTCCTCCTCCTAAACCCCGCAGAGTGTTATTGAAGGGTCTTTTCATAGATGTGAAAGTCAGTCATATTATCAGGCGGCAGACATCACCCATAATATGCAGTGTGTGTACGAGTGGGTGCTGAGCAGGGTCTGTGTCAGTGATCTACCATGGTCTTCCAAGTTCAGCTTCTATTCAGCCATAGGCCAGAAAATACCCTGCCAGAAGGTCTATCTCAACTCCCAGCTGGCCAAAAGGGGTCAGCGCCCCATCCTGAAACAAATCTCCCAGGTTTCCCACTCCAGCCACCTCCCATTGCATCACTCCCTCTCCCCCAAGCAACTCTTTGAATGGTGTGATAGAATCCAACCGGATCCCCAGCATGTGCTGAGGCATATTCGGCATGAGGACTGAACCCCTCTGTAAACTACTGTAGGCTACTCACAACAATAAACCAGCCTGCTGGAGTATCACCCCCTGTGGGAGAAAAGCTACTCTCAATTTATGTTGCACGTGGTTTCCGGAGGCCGGTCCCAATTCATCCCTGTAGCAACCCCCATCCAACTGGTAGGCCACTGCAGCCATGCTGCCAAGTAATAATGTTCCAAATAAGGAGCTAACACAAGGAAATGATGTACGGAGACACACCCCCAGTCACAGATCTGGGTTGAATCCATCATCATTCTTTAGCTCACTTCGCCACCTCAGTTCAGACCCAGCTTTATGCAAATCAGTCTTGACCCTGTACCTCATGGGAACAGTCCAGCCCGAACTGCCAAGCCAGGTCTTTCCTAAACCAGAAACAAGCATCATGGGACCGGTTTTTGGGTAACACCCTTCATCAGTCAGGCTGGCTTGAATCCAGTGGCAAAGTGAGCAAGGGACCCAGGTCTGAGCATACCCTGCCAACTTAGGGCGAAAAAAGCAAACACAAGGAGATGATGGACGGAGCGCTGAAACTTTTCAGACACTCACCCCCAGTCACAGATCTGGGTTGAATCCATCATCATTCTTTAGCTCACTTCGCCACCTCAGTTCAGACCCAGCTATATGCAAATCAGTCTTGATCTTGTGCCTCATGGTAACAGTCCAGCCTGAACTGCCAATCCAGGTCTTTCCTGAACGAGAAACAACCATCCTGGGACCGATTTCTGGGTAACACACTACATCAGCCAGGCTAGCTTGAATCCACTGGCAAAGTGAGCAAGGGACCCACATCTGGGCATACCTTTCCAACTTAGGGGGTACAAAGCAAACTCAAGGATATGATGGACGGAGCGCTGAAACTTATCAGACACTCACCCCAGTCACAGATCTGGGTTGAATCCATAATCAGTCTATTGCTCACTTCGCCACCTCAGTTCAGACCCAGCTATATGCAAATCAGTCTTGACCCTGTGCCTCATGGATATAGTCCAGCCCAAACTGCCAAACAAGGTCTTCCTTAACCCCTTCCGTGCTGATGACGAGCCTAGGCTCGTCATGCAGCACGGTGCTCGTGTGCTGGTGACGAGCCTAGGCTCGTCATGAGCCGTGGAACGCTCACACGCGGGGCTAATTTCCCCACTGTGCTGAGCGTTCCATTGCGCGGGCGTGGTCATGACGAGCCCAGGCTCGTCACCAGCACACGAGCACCGTGCTGCATGACGAGCCTGGGCTCGTCATGAGCACAGCGGCGCCGTGCGCGGCCCCCCGCGCTGTGGGGAAATTAGCCCCGCAGCGAAGGGGTTAAACCAGCAACGAGCGTCCTGGGACCAGTTTCTTGGTAACACCCTTCATCAGCCAGGCTATCTTGAATCCAGTGGCAAAGTGAGCAATGCCATGGTATACCGGTATACCATGCCAACTTAGGGCGAACAAAGCAAACACAAGGAGATTATGGACAGCATGGGGAGCAAAAAAACGATGGAATTAGGCCCAGGTCCCTGTACTGGGGTGAATGTATGACATTTTTCTGTATTCTGTCCATCAATTGTTCTTTTTTCCAAATAAGGAGCTCCCAGGCCCCCTCTATTCACCAGGAGCTGCCTCTAGAATAGTGTTAATCAAGAGGAAGCCCCCACCATTGCATGTAACATAAGAAAAGTGCTACAAGGGTTTTACCGAGAGATTGTGAAAATAATACAAGAGTCAAGGGAGTTTCACCATTTACCATGCACTGAGAGTGGGACCATACAGCAAAATGCAATCTGAGGTCGAAGTGATGCCATGGCTTTCCTGAGGTTGCCTTCAATGAGGTCACGGGGTGTGATAAAGGTTAATGCCAGGGAACGATTGGACTGTGGTTCCCAGCAGAGGGGATCTGCCTTGACCCTAACTTGCTGTAGCGGGCACTCCAGGTGATTTGAAAATAGACAGGTTTTGGACCAGTTCACTCCTAGCCCTGAGGTGTTTAAGAACTTCACCAGTATACTCACAATCTTGTCAATCTCTATTTGTATGTCTATCACATATATCAATACATCGTCCGCATACAGTATTGTCCCTTACCTCTCCACACACTCAAGTGATTGTACCAACTTAATCTCTGTGCAAAAAGATCACCATATAAAGTAGAGAGTACCTTTAACAAAGTAGATATTCATAAATCTAAGGTGAAATCACTTACTCCGACACAGAGTTTGTAGCGGTTCAACCTGGTTTTGGAAAGTTCACTGATCTGGACAAAACACAAATAATAGACTTAATGGCAAAAATTAAATCAGAATCTCCTACTGAACCCTGATCAGTGGGCAAGGTGAAAATGGCTCAAGAGGCAGTAGCAGATAACGTGTTAAGAATTTTATATTTGATCGTTAAAGCAGGAGTATTTCCAAAGATGTGGAAAACAGCCTCAATTCGGCCCATTGTTAAAAAACCTAATTTAGATTAATAATTGCTGTCCTATATCATGACTACTTTACCCTGCCAAACTCATATACAGAGCTATGAATACACAGCTTTTGGAATATATCGATGCACATATGTGGCTAGATGAATCACAACACAGCTTTAGAGCTAGACATAGCACTGAGTGTGCCTTGATCAATAGTTAGAGGCAATCACATAAGCATTGGATAATGGTGGGAACCCCGCCTTCATTCTATTAGATCTGACAGCGGCCTTCGACACTGTCCACCACACCATTTTGGCGGAGAGGTTAGCAGCAATAGGAGTTGCAGGAGTAGCTCTCCCTCTCCTTGAATCTTTTCTGGAAGATAGGACACAATTTGTAGCTATGGATTCGTACGTGTCATCTTTTTCCCGGCTTCCATGTGGAGTACCACAGGACTCCTCGATGAACCCCACTCTTTTTCATAAATATATTGCAGCCCTGGCTCCAGTTGTAAGATCCTTTGGGTTCGCATTAACCTCTTACGCTGACGACATGCAAATTGTTGTAGCAGTCACGTATCAATCTCATACCATCAGTAAGCAATTTAGTGACTGCATGTCAGCAGTAAACTCCTGGATACGTTTTAACTGTTTAAAGTTAAACAGTAATAAAACAGAGGTAGTGCTGTTTGGTAATTACCCCTCTTTTTGGTTCTGTAGCTGGTGGCCAGTGAACCTAGGTAAACTACCTGAGCCAATTGAAAAAGACAAAAATCTTATAGAAAACAAGCTTTCCTTTGGGAATCAGCGTAATGGCTTGACATCATCCATCTCTTCAATTCTGAGGAAAATTAGGAAGATTCTAGTATAAATCCCAGAAACCACCCAAAAGCTGGTAATATCAGCTTTGGCACTGGCAAGACTAGATTACTGTAATAGTCTTTATCTCAATCTTAGGGCCAAACAGTTTAGTAAACTACAGGTACTGCAAAATACTGCAGCCAGAGTTTTAACTCGTACTCCTAAACATGTTGATTAGGAAAACCATCAAGCAGCTGCACTGGTTGCCAGTGAATGAGAGGATCCAGTTCAAGGCTTTGTGTTTTGCCTACAAAGCCTTGCATAAACAAAGGACCACAATACCTAGGACAGAAATTTAGATAGTACATACCTAATAGGATACTTAGGTCAGCTAATCCGAACCTTTTGGTGGTACCAAAATGTAATAGAACTAATTGGGATGATAGAAGTTTCTATCTAGGAACCACAACAATCTGGAATTTACTTCCATTACCCATTCAAGCGACCACCTCCCTTCTTAAATTTAGACCGGAGTAGAAAATGTAGCTTTATAGTGTATCAGATTTCTGGTAAATATACGTTTATTTATATATTCGATCATTGGTCAATGCCAGGACACAGTTTGGTAACAGTGCCCTTTACAAATCTCACTAACATTAACAGCAAATCACTTGTATTGACCACCCCTCTAGTGACATACCAGAGGCCTAGCCCATCTGACAGATCCTCTGTCTTGCCAGGGTGAATAGTAATGGAGAACGGGAGCATCCCTGATGGGTGCCTCCACTGACCCAGAAGGGGGCCAAGACGCCTCTCGGCTGGATGAATCCGCACAGCAGTTTCATGGGTTTCCAGTGACATCTCCGTCTGGGTCCGATTGCAATGACATCACATGTGCCCATTACTGCATGTATACAATGACTGCTCAACAGCAACTTAATTTCTTCCCATTCTGTCAATCTAGTGGTAGCAGTGCCCCAGTTGTCTGCTAGGTAGTTGGACAGTGCAGTGCTAGTCGAACTCCAGAATACTGGATCCTCAGGTGCAGTGGTTTGCAATCACCAAGTTGGCACTGGAGGGAGTAGCTCTCCCTACATTAGTTGTAGCTGGTATGGGTTATGCTCTGAGAGGGTCTTTCTTAAATACTCAGCACTTGCCATTTTTAGCTGGGTAAACCAAAATCCTATGCAACATTGTGATTAGTTCATGAGAGTTCATCAAGTGGTAAAGTACGATTGTCAATAAAGTCCAAATTTGTCAAACAAATTCTTGTCTTTTATTCAAACAAGAACAAAGAGAATCCAGCCAACACGTGTTTCATCTAGCGGGAAATATCCCACAACTTCTTCAGTACTGGAAAAGATACAATAATTCTTGTATAAACACCTTATACTATATTAAAGATAGTAACATGGGAGGAAAAAATTACTCCCAGTGGTCTGAGTGAAACTCAAATCACAACTTAACGTGGAAACCCTAAACATATTCAAAAAGCCAGTGGTGACAATGTAATCGCTCTGTTCAACTGGTGTGAAGAAATGTCCCAAACATAATTAACTCAAGAGGCAGTTGTGAAGTGTTGGATGCCATACATGTGCTATGTATATATCGTATAGCACGCAGTAAACAGAGTCACGGCAAGATAAACAAAACATTTTCAAGGAGCCAATAGTAACAATTAAATCACTCTCTTCAGTGGTTGTGAAGAAATATGCGAAACCTTATTCTCTCAAGATGTAGTCGTCCCCATCAACAGAGACCAGCATCCTGGTGAAGGCATGACTCGAGCAGCGGAACACTGTTGAACTAGTAAAGAAAGGCTGATACAGCGGGTCAGAGGCACTGAATGAGTCTTACTCCAAAAAGAAGCAACTCTGATTAAGCCAGAACGGGAACAATGTTACTGTATTGCCCACTCCTACTATCCTGATTGTCCCGTCCCTCTGCTACCCTCCTTTTGGCCATTTCAAACCAGCAATAGTAATTTATGCCAATTACATTGGCTCCCCATTAGGCAGAGGATTTTATTCAAAGGTCTGTCTATCGCACATAAGGCGGTCTATGGTAATGCTGCTAGCTACATTAAAGCCAGACTGGTGCAGTACATCCCCAGAAGGACCCTGCGCTCGTCTGAGGACACTCTTCTGGTTAGCCCGCTCTACCGTATGACCACCCTCGGTGGTCGTGCTTTCTCAACTACCCTGCCGGCAGCTTGGAATAAGTTACCATTAGGCTTACGGACGGAACCAAATCTATTGCCTTTTAGGCGAATGTTAAAAACGGTGCTCTTTCGAGAAGCGTGGGGTTTGATATAATTCGGTTGCCTGTTTTCTGTAACGATCAGTTTTTCAAGTTCAAGCGCTTAGAGACCAATCGGTGATAATGCGCTATACGAATGTAATAAATAAATAAATAAATAAAACCAATTGTACAAAACACACCAACCTACCTCAAGGACACCAAGAGTCTACTCCAAGATTTCACCTTCACTGAGCACATGGTGACACTCGTAACCCTAGACATCGAGAGCCTTTACACCAGCATCCCCCAGGACGATACCATCAGAGTCCTGGGGGAGGCTTTAGAAACGGTGGACTGGAACTATCAGACATCTAAAGAATTCATCATTGAGTGTGCTACACTAGAATTGAAAGAGAACTTTTTTTCTTACAAGGGGCAGCTCTTTCTACAATGCACAGGTACATCCATGGGCAGTACTTTTGCCCCGAGTGTGGCGGGCCTATATGTCGCGGACTTCAAGACCAAACATATCCTACCACCTAACGGACCCTTCATGTCTTCCGTACAAATCTGGAAGCGTTACATCGACGACGTCCTGATGGTGTGGAAGGGTAGTGATGACCAACTGGCAGCCTTCCTGACATGGATCAACACCCTGGATCCAAATCTGAAATTCGCCCACACCGCCAGTAAAACTGAAGCAATCTTCTTGGACGTAACAATCACTGTGACGGGTACCAGTTTGTCAACTAAAACTCACTACAAGCCAACCGCCCAAAACTACTTGCTCGAGTTTAGTAGCTTTCACCCCCGGCCACTTAAAGAGAGCCTACCGTATGGTCAGTACATACGAATTAGGCGCAATTGCAAGACTTCAAGGCACAATCACTCGGCCTGACCGAGAAATTAAAGTCCAGAGGCTATCCAATATCAACTTTGAGCAAAGGCTATAAAAGGGCGCACAATCAACCTCGAGAAGCCCTTTTGGAGGACACAACCAACCTGTCCAAAGACATTCCACTCACCTGCGTGACCACATACAGTAGCCTCTCGAATATCATGAAGAAGTCTATTAATAAGAACTGGCGGATAATATCAAGCATCAAGAAAGACTGGGACAAACCACTGTTCTCTTTCAAGAAGGGGCGCAGTCTAAAAGACGCACTGGTTCACACACGCCCTAAAGTGAACGCACCGGCTGGGGTACCCTCTGTGACAGACTCATGGGGTTTACCAAAAGTGACAGGGCACTTCCCGTGCTCAAATTGTAGCGTTTGCCACCTCACCACAGCATCCAAATCATTAACATTGGAGGAGGTGAAAACATGGACGCAAAGTGGACATACTAACTGTAACTCGTCCAATCTCATATATCTCATCACCTGCCCATGCGACCTCCGCTATGTGGGTATGACTACCAGGAAGGTCGAGCAGAGAATTTGCGAGCATAGGAGTAACATCAGGTGCAAAAAGGCTACCACGAAAATGAGCAGGCACTTCCTTGAGAGTAATCACACTACCAACGACATGCGGTGGACTGTGATAGAACAATTGGACACTGGTAATAACATTACCAACTGTCTGTTTGAAAAAGAGCAGAGGTGGGTGTATAGTCTAGGGACCCACCTCACTGGACTGAAGGACGAATTACCCTGGAACTCTGTATTAAGATGACCCCTTCATTCATGACATCAGAACAGTGGCCCTTTGTAGTCAACCTCAAAACTATCTGCATCTGTATTCACCCTCTAACTGACGCAGACTCTGCCAGCGCCAGTTTTCACCCTTTTCATGTGGTTTCAACTTATCATATCCCCAGCGCCAGGGTCTCCCCAACACAATCGTTTGACTCTGCATTGTGACCAGTGAATGTGCCTCAGTGTATATTCATGATCGCCCCCTCGGGAGTGAATTATTCCCTGGACTGTCCCGCCAATAGACACTGCACAGTGGTCCCCGTCATCATAATTATTGCGGGCAAACACAACATCTTTATTACAAGAACTGTCGTCTAATGTCATTTGTGGTCAGCTCCATACATCTCCGTGCAACTATAGTCCGTGTGCAAACATGAACTCTTAATTTTATGTTAAGCATACACTTCGGTTTAGGTTGAACCTTGTGCAGTGTACTTATACGCCTATACGCCTAGCCTAGCCTAAAAAAGTTTACGCGTCTTGAATTTCGCGTTGACTCTCTGTGGCAGCAGGACATGCTCTAGCTTCTGAGCAATCCGGACCACATGACGGTCGTTGTCTCAGCAACGCCATCCAAACAGCAGGCTTGATGTTCTGGTCCGGCCTCTCTCTGATATGGACCCCATGTGACTACACGCGTCATGAACCATCTCCCGCTCCGATTGGCACTACACCCTGAGACCCACCTAGTCACCACGCGGCCACGCCCCCCGAAACGAGTCGCGTTACTTGCTTAGCACTTTTAAACAGCATCGCCGGCTTTGTTCTGTATCTTCGGGGTCCGGTCGAGGGTGCAGCAGGTATACTGAGGGTGCCTGGCGTTGAGGGTGTAAGTAAACAACCAGCCTTGGGTGAATTTGATCCTGGCAGCAACATCGCTAAGATAAGTAATATTCTGCCTATTTCTGACCCTGTTATATCTTTTTTCCCCTATGAAGGGTGTGCCAATTACACTACCACCCCCTCCCGAGACCCATGGTGTACCCTGAATACACCTAACAAGTGAGACATTTTATTTTAATCATTCAACACAGGATTCTAGACCTTTGGTCAATTTATCCTGACGAGGAACACGCGCTTCCTTTTTAACCCACCGCACTTTACTAGTTCACTGGTAGCCACGACACTCCCTTACAATTAGTGTTTACGTGCCCAGGGACAGAGGTTGGTGTTAAACATACTGGTAAAGCGCCGCCCACTGACCACCCACATCGAATGGAGCACCATGGATTTACCTATGTGAATAGGACCAACTACTAATTGTTTGTCCTGGCCTATGTGTATGTCTATGTCGTTTTCTTTTTACAGGTGCAGAAACCAAATTTGGTAAGCCTCCTAAACCAGGAGTAACTAGGAGGAGATCCCTCTTCCTTCTTGCACTTTTTTGTCACTCTTTTTTTCACTATTCACGTCCCTAGGTTAGGGTGGGCCTTAGCGCGCTCATACCGCCAGGGTTTAGTACACTTCTATAGCCCTGATGAATGCCTGGTAAAATACACTGGTTCAAGGCAGAAACATGTTAACTGACAGTAGATAATCTTGGAAATAACCACACAACTAATTGTGGACTAATTTCCTACACTAATGTTTTTACTTATGACCTAGTGATCATTTAATAAATATTTTTTGGATACACTGAAGACCTTTTTTAATCCCTCACCACCATTTAATTTTATTTATTCTCACTGCACGCCTGAACTCACAAAAAAACCTGCTCCGCAGTAGACCTGGCGTCAAAGCACACTAAAGAGGCACTCTGCCTCTTTAGTGGGGCCCAATGAAGAAGCATGTCACCACCAGGTTAGCGAGTGAGGGCTTTCCTAACTAACCTAAGTGAGGCTAGTTTCTTTTTCTCCTTTTCTGGCCTTTTCTTGATTAGAATTATTATCAAGACCTTTGTATATGTCTCTCTTATTAAGGGCACTGGTTGGTTGCCACTTTCATTTCTTTCCTTTGTATCAGCACTAAAGTCTTTCCCTCTGCAAGAGTGTTGTTTTTATTGTAGATAGTCCATTGCAATTGTTTAACTTTCGCTTGGCATTTCACTTTTGTCTCTGGACTGTGTCTTATCTGTTCCACAATAGTTTCTATATTGAAAAAGTCCTTCTTATTACACTACTCGCTCTCCAGAATGGATGCTTTTATTGTTGATAATCCGTTGGAATCGTTTAAAATCCGACTGTCATCTGTTTAACTGTTGCATTTGCACCATGTCTTTTCAGTCCCGCAATAATTTATGAGATGAGAAATCCTTCTTGTTTCACTAATCGCTCTCCCTTACGGATTTTATCTTTGCCCAGAACGAAGGTGGAAGACTTCGGCGCCGGGTAGTTAAGATCTTATAGCGTGTTATATCCCTCTGGGTTTTGCCAATCCTTACTCGTAAAACTTGCTGCCTCTTCTCACAGGCACCCGCGTCGACCTTCTCCAAAAACACGATCCTTGAGGCATCTTTGATCTAACCTTGAAAAATTAATACTTCCAGGAATCCTGCCCCAGTAAACTCCGCTATGCAGCGGAATCCGAAGTTTTTACTGAACTCTGTGCTCCAAGGGAAACTTACCGCACACCACTATACCTACTCTGAGAGAAGGGGACTGCCTCACCGTGTGTAGCTCTACAAACAACCATCCTTAGGGATTAACCTATGCCGTAGACTGGGAGGGTATCGGGCAATTTGATCTGCCATCTGAGGCGTGACAGTCGGAAGGCCAGTAAGGGAGTGTCTTTTTACGCACATATTGGTGGCTGCAGACGGGGTCTGCATCTGTTCTTCACTGAGAAAGAGTAGTGGCTCCTGCTACTTCCATGTCTCTACTCCATGACTCCAGCAATGCCTTCAATCGGCCTCCACCTTGTAGCCAGTGTGTTGGGCACTGTTGATTCATAACGACATTCTTCAACCCAGTCCCCAGGCGTCTGCAGAGTCAGTGAAAAAGGAACTGGTTTGGTTCACCACGACCTTTAACTTGGCTGGAAACAGTAATGAGTAGGTAAGGCCTGCTAATTGCAGCGTCTTCTTCACTCCCAGAAACTAGGCTTTACAGTGTTGAAAAGCCAAGGTGTAATCTGGGAATAGGAATATACATGTATTGCATGAGCCAGACTGGTCTTGGTGTGGTTAGCCTGCAGTATAGCTTCCTTATCTCCGTAGTTCATTATTAAAGGCACAACTGTTCTTGGCAGTGCTCCCAGTGGCGCAGCCTTACTGGCACGTCGTGGACCAGTTCTACCAGGAAATGAGGTGATAGCCCTGGAGGCAAAATTGACTGTGCCAGACAATATTCGAAGAACTTGACTGGGTCTGATCCTTTTGCTCTTCCGGAAATCCCACAAGGTGGATATTGTTGTGGCATGACCGCCCATCTGAGTCCTCTGATCTGCTGTCTAACTTGTGTTTTTGCAGTGAGGCCCTTGATCTTTCCCTCAAGAGGCAAAACTGAAGTCTTCAGCTGTTTGATTGAGCCCTCGGTTTGCGTCACTGTCACAGCCAGCTTCCTCTCATCATCTCACTGTATGTTCTTCTGCTACGGACTCCACTCTCCCTCTCAGGTCATGTCTAGTGTCCACTATTATGGCTAGGACTTTTTCCAGTTTCGTCCATCCATCTGATCCATCACCACTCCGGTGTCATCTGTGCCTATGTCTTCCGAGCCAGGGGCACCAGCATCCAGTCGCTCTGGGACGAACATCCCTGACCCCTCATCGCCCTATGCAGGATGTGTTCACTTCCCTTAATCCAGTGTCTCTCAATGGGGCTCAAGGCCTAGAAGAGGATGAAGAAGAACTTGTTCACCCCACTGGTAGAAACTATGGTCCCCAGCTCGTATGGGCCTACCTCCCTCTTGGGCTTATCACCTGAGCTTTTCACCAGGATGATACAAACAGTCCGTGTGACAGAGACACCATTTTCCAAAAATTTTAAATGGCCCAAAGTATTGTGCGGGCAATTGCATTTGTTTCTGCGCCAGTGCTTGGATCCACTTTACCCCTCAGGCTGGTAGAATTCTGCGTACTAAGATGAAGGGGGCACCAGCAGTCCTGTTGCACCCCAATTAATGAGCAGTTCCAGGATGGTTTATCCACTCAAGGCAGGTAAATGTCCATCGCTCACTTGTGCCTTTACTGAAGGTCTGTGGGCAGGCGGGACTGCAATTATATAATAGATTGCTTAGCTCAGTTGCTGCACCTTACGTTTGGACCCGCCTCACTCCTCTGTGTTAGATATGCAGCACTCCAACATCAGAGTAAGTAGAGGGTACATATTTCTACAGCCTAGTAAGGTATATCATGGAAGGGCATTCTTCAGGGCGTGCAGGGCAATGTTTATCCCCCCTTAGTGCCAGAGTTTTGCCCACCCAAATACATCCTCTGCAGGAAGCTTGCTTGGACCAGAAATCCCTGTCTCCAGGCCGTCTGGCAGCAGGTCTGTTCGCAATCCAATTGGGGCATATGCCAATTTCATAAGCTCCTGTGTCTTGGGGAAATGCCCTGCACACTCCAGGCACTGTCCCACTCCTCCCTTTACTGCCCCAGAGTGTATCCTCTTCTTGGTCTTGTGCAGGCTGCTGGTCGTTTATCACGCTGCACTGCTCTAAGCCACCCCCACTCACTGGGGTCTTTCTCAGCTGGCCATGTTGCCTCCAAGTGGAGAACCCTCCACCTTTGTGATCCTCCAGCTGCTGGGAGGTTTGCGGAACTCTGACGGAGGCCACTGCCACCCAGCTGGCCTCACAGCCCTGACCTTGTATTTGGCAAGAGGGGGCGCCGGTCATGTGGCGCATTGCCCCTGATCTGTCTCTGCTCTTGGAGGGGGTTAAGGCAGGCAGGAATTTTCCAGGGAATGTTGTCCACAATACCTCAAGGACTTTTGCTCTATTGGGAAGCACCACCCTCTCAGGGCGGCCAACACTGCTGACTCCGGTGGCCCATTAAGCCTCACGGCCCCATGCGGGATGTCCGACAGCAACTGCGCAACTCGGGCCAGGGAAGGCGTCCACTGGAAACCTCCTGCCTCACTCTAGTGCCGCACCACAATCAGGGAGGTGTATGGCAGGGGCAGACATCTGAATGGGCCCAGATCGGAGGTTTCCCAGCGAAGTAGCTCTCAGTTGCATCCACCATCTTGCTGTGGTTGGCCACGCCCCACAAATGTTACATGAGAAAAAGGGGACTACAAAGTGTAGGATTCATGTCATTCCTACTGGTAGGCATTTTTTAAGAGTGCTTGGTCTGGAGAAGAACTAACTCAAAATTCAGAACATAACACAGAGGCTAGGGTTGACTTTACTAACAAGAATTTATTTCTACCTAAACAAACCCTTTTTAGCATCTATAGGATAAGGAAAGACTCAAAAACATAATTTTCTAAAAACTACCATGTAGTTTGCATGCAGCTCTTTGATGAGACTTCATAGTTCATTGTGGGAGAATATGATTGTAACTTATGAACTGCACAGTAACAAAATGATCTCTGTGACAAAAGCAGTAACCCACTAAGTTTTTACCTAACATACTATTTCGTGATCTGGATGGTTCACAACCTTTACAGCAGGCATATTAACCCTTTATGCTGCCTTAGATTCGTCAAACTGCCACTAGACAAAACTTAGCTCGCTCTCCAGCAGCTACCTTTATCACCAGAGTTATCTTGGCACTTTTATTGTTGCCCGAAAACATACAGATATGCAAGGAATTCTGCAGTGGGTGCTTTCAAAACAGTGGCACTGCTACAAAAATGGCCCCAGTAACAAAACTGGCCCCCCACCCTTCCAGCCTCCTGAGGAAACACCCAAGGTCCGGTATGCCTGGTATGGCCAGTTTAACCTTGATTATAGGGCACACTAGTGAACTGACTTCCACTTCACTTAGTGGAGTTGAAGAAGTTTCTTGGACTTATGCCTAAAATATGGATAGTGCACAAACCATGCGCACTGTTCATCTGGTCTACTTGCATGGTTTGATAACACCCAGCTTCATATGGTCATGAGCAGAGATTAGATTTTGCTATTGTAGCATATATTCCATTGAAATGAAAATTCTGCTGCATTGCTCCAGGTCCATCCAGACCATGACAGGTTGTTCAAAATCTGGCCTGTCATGGATCATCTGTCTACCAGGTTTCCAGAGATGAATGCTCTAAACATGGGCGGAATTTGCATATTCGCGTTACGCGAATTCGTGCAAATTCGTAATCGCAATTCGCAAAAATCCGCCAAATTCCACGAGCTTGCAAATTTTTTTTTGCGAGTTTGCAATATTCTTTTACCAGTTCGGGAACGAGAACTTGCGCATGCGGTGACAACGGTCGCGAACATGTTGTTTCCACTTAACCAGCCTGCTCGCGATGCCTTTTTTCTGTTTCGGGTCACAATGACATGTTCGCGTTCGCAATTTCCTGTTTCGGCCGCAATGACGTGTTCGCGATCGCGCCGTCGCTCGGCCAGCTACCAAAATCTCGCAGCGCGCGCGAACAGGGAGGAAAACTCATCAGTGAACGCAGAATCATGGTAAGTCAATGCCGCTCACGCGACATTGTATTTTTGAAGCTTGAACAAGAAAAAAATATCCACCAACTCGCGAATTGCGGATTTTTAGGCAAATTTCGCGCAATTCGCAGATCGCAAAATTGCTAAAAATTCAAAAATTCCGTGAGCGGAACAAATTTTCCGCCCATACTTAGTATGCGCCTGGAAAGAATATAGCCATTGATAAATCCTTGTTCCTATACAAATGGCGGCTGCTGTTCAGGAGGCACATACTGAGCAAAAGACCTTATTATAACATAAAAATTTACTTACTGTGCAAGAGCACTACTGGAGTTGTATACAGCCTGAAAGTGCATACATGGTTGGACTTCACTCTAAAACATGTAGGTTGCTCTTCCATGCTAGAACCCATGTGGAAAGTTTTAGAAAGTGAATTATTAGTAGTGGTAAATATGCATCCACCACTTGCAATAAGGCCACTAACATAGTCAACAGCTCAGAACTTGTCTCAACAAGTTATTCCCATGCTCAACCCTGGGTAGCTTAGTGCGAGCAGGCAGGATTAACTTCGGAGACAGGCATGTAAAGCATTTTAAAACAACACTTTCAGTAAATAATTTAGGCACAACACACAATAAAAATCCCACACCTATTTATAACAATAGGTAATATTTTTATCTCTAAAATGACATAAAGCCAAAAAATCCAATATGTGGAACTGGAGATATGATTTTTTTAGGATGTAGCACTATATAGCACTTAGAAACCTATAGCACTACATTGGGACATCTGGTCGCGCTTGACTGAGACAAAGTCGAAGTTTCAGGCCGACGAGACCTGCCCCCATACCCCTCGGGGTAGGCCTCAGCCGAGATTTTACCTTCGGACTTGGAAACTTATCTGGAGCTTTTTTGACAGGGTTCCTCGAATCTCTTCACCAGTCCGGGTTCAATGAGGGTTTGCCGGCTTTCAAGGGACATCCCGGTCAAACACTGGAAGTTGAACCTCCGGCACTTTTCAGTGGGACGAACCAGCAGGGACGGCTGGCTAGCAGTTGAAGGTTGCCAGCTTGGTCTTATGCAGTTGAGTCGGCCCCCATCTGGAGCTTTTTTCCAGAGTTGCTCTAAACTTATCTAAACTTCTGGAACTTCTTCCTGAAGTTCCTCTGGGGGTGAAAAAGTGTCCAAAACACAATCCAAGGGTCTGTGATCTCCAAGATGGTCCATAAAAGTTAGGGACCTCAGTTCCCACAATCCACTTTGACAAACCCCTCACAAATTCACTGGACGAACTCTAGGCTGGGGATTCTTGGAGGTGATAGTCCAGGTGAGTTCTGTTAACCTATAGTTTGCAGGGAGTCCACTCTTTATTTCTCCTGAAGCAAGGTGCATCTAAAGGGTTGCAGTTCCAGATAATGCAGAAGGTGTAGTGAGTGTGAATGCAGGGCCTGATGGTGCAAATCAAGCTTCTAGCTTGGCAAACCTTCTTTTTCTCTTCTGATGCTCTGCACCTCGCACATATTTATTCAGTGGTCTCTGGGGTCAAGCAGGGGAGCACTCCCTTCTAATGAGATTCAGCAAAGCACCCCAGAGCATGACCACTTCCTCCAATGTGTGGCAGCATAGTCTTCTCTCAGAAAGCTCTATTTGTCAGGATTCCCGGCCGCTGGTAAATCACTGCCTGCAGCCTGAGTGAATTACGGGAATCAAACTACAAATCCCATGATCTTTTGAGCGTCGCGCCGGAGTGATGCTATGCGACAGGAAACGCATATATTGAAACAAGCAGGAAGACGCGCTGTTGATTATTCTTGTATGGTGGCTTAGCGTTTTGTTCCTGTTTCTTTGTGGGAGTGTTAATGTGCTCTTTGCACTCCAAGCGTGGTGGATTATTGGCTGGGGCTTTGGAAGCGCCCGCATCGCGGGGACCCTGTAACATCCTGTGTGTTCCTCCTGTGGATTATCTGCTGGGGCTTTGGAAGCGCCCGCATCGCTGGGACCCTGTAACATCCTGTGTGTTCCTCCTGTGGATTATTGGCTGGGGCTTTGGAAGCGCCCGCATCGCTGGGACCCTTACAGCAGGTTTTGTTTTGGGGTTCATTCTTGTTATTGTTGCTGGGAAACTCTGTGCCGCCTACCCGGTAAACATTTGAAGTGACATTTGCTTGTCTTGGTCTTCGGGGTTCTTTGAGCGCCTGGAGTCATTGCGCTATTTTCCGAAGGCATTATGCACTTGATTCTTTTGTAGATTGGCTATCTGCGGAAGTGAAGGTTTACTACTTTACTTGGGCTGGGCTGCCTTTTTGTTTTGGTTCATTACGAACCGCAGTAACTTATTCCGGGGGAACGTTGTGTTTGAAGAGATCATTGTGACTGAGCTGAATCATTATCTACACACACACACTGCTGATACATGAAGTAATGTATCATGGAACATTATCTGAGGGGATGAAGGATAATATCCTGTGAAGGAACAAGAGCGTTATGGTTCTTTCTCTTTATTTATTTATTTATTTATTATTTATTTTGTGTACTTGTAGAGCGCAGAACTGTCACCCAAAGGGCATCCTGGCGCTTTGAACTACGGACGGTTGCACTTCTCGCTGCTCAAACAATTTTCGGCAAGAGATGCGTTTTCAAGGCTTTTCTAAATGGCAGGTAGTCCTTCTGGCTTCTCAGAGAAAGAGGCAGGGAGTTCCAGAGTTTGGCCGCTGCAACTCTGAATGAGCGGCCACCCATCCTAACTCTCTGAAACCTCGGGACTACCAGCAGTTGTGCCGAAGAGGAACGAAGGGGCTGCGAGGCAGAGTACCAGGCAAACATATTCCGCAGTGGTACTGGGCCCTGTTGGTGTACTGCCTTGAACACCAGACACGCGGCTTTATACAGCACTCGCAGGTGTACCGGAAGGCAGTGTAAGTCTCTTAGAGCTAGAGTGGAAGAGCTAGACCTAGGACGAGAAAGAGCCAACTTGGCGGCCATGTTCTGCACCCGTTGTAGCTTCCCCAGCAGATTTTTTGGGGCTTCCAGAAGTAGCGCATTGCAATAGTCTAAACGACTTAGTATGGTACCGCGAACTACTTCCGGCCTGGCCTGGGCGGGGAGAAGGGGCAGAACTTTATGCAACATGCGTAACAGCATCATGCACGTAGAGATGGTTTTATTGACATGCAAGTCAAGATGTAAATTTGGGCCGAAGATCACCCCCAAGTTACGAGCTGATTCCACCTCCGATACTGGCTCGGGAAAGGTGGTAGGCCAGAAGTTCTCTGGAAGAACCTGCGGGATCCGGTCTATGGAACAATAGAGCACCTCTGTCTTTTAATGGAGAAGGGTAGAGAGAAAAAGGTACCAGAAGTCAAGAGGGCAGTCAGGTCTCCCTCATTCCGAATAGGGTAGGTGTGTCCTCATCTTTCTACATAATAGCACGGTGGTTATTCCTTGGACGCCAAGTAATAGTGAGATTGTCACTTTTTTTTAACAGTAAGAAACCTGGGGGATGAGAAGTGGCCCATTCTCTTTACCCGATATATTCAACATTCCTGTTTAGTTCTTACAGGTGAGAGACAAATAGCTTCTGTGAATTGTATGTTAGTATATAGGGTGCCAGTGCCACTTATTTCGTGCTTTGTATATTTACAGGTCTACAGTTCCTGCAGCCCAGCCGTTCCCCTCCGGACCTTTTTTCCCCCGCTTGATTTCCTTAACAGTCTGAGAACACTCATTGCCAGACTTGGGATGATCTAGAGGAGGGCCCCTTTACAGCATCAATACAATCCTGGGGATTAGCAACGGAGGATTCTGACAGAATAATCGGCCCAAGTATTCATATCCTCCCGGTTGTATTGATAAAAGGATGGCCTCCATGGATGACGTGATGGAGGCTTTAGGCCTAGTACAAGCAGAACTTGCTGCATCACGTCAGGAAACGCCGCACTACAAGCACGGGTAGACGCGTTACAGCGAAACCCTTTTGATGTAGGAGCCCCTCAACCTGCTTCAGTGGTGGTAGACATGGCCTCACCAGTTCCGTTAGCACCCCCGGAATGATTTCATGGTGATAGGAAGAAGGTGCAAGTGTTTATGACACAAGTGATGTTACATTTCACTTGCAAACCAAAGTTCTTTTTGACTAATCAAACTAGGGTTTCCTTTTTGATATCCTATCTGGGTGGAGAGGCAGCGCAGTGGGCCGTCCCTATAGTTAAGAGCAATGACCCCATTCTGTATGATTGGGATCTGTTCCGAGCAGAGTTCGAAATGACATTCGACAGGAGAGCAGAAACCTTTTCAGCAGACAAGGAATTGCTAGTACTTAGACTGGGATCATCAGACTTAGTCACTTACCTGAATCATTTTAGGAGACTAGTAGCAGAAACGGAGTGGCCCGAAGCAAAATAAACTGTATTGTTCTATCAAGGACTCACAGAGAACTTAAAAGATGTCATAGCACAGGTCGAACCCCAACCCACAACTTGTGCTGCTCTTATCGATTTGGCATTGAGATTGGACCAATGTTTAAGGGAACGAAAAGGGGATCATGGAAGAAAAGATAAGCCTATAACTATGGGCGACAAACAGATCGGTGGGGAAAAGCCAGAAGGAAAGACGGAACCAATGGAAATCAGAGCTGTAAGAGCTTCACTGACACTCAGTGAAAGAGAGCATTGCCGCAAATTTGGGTTGTGTCTTTACTGCGGGAAAAAAGGACAATTTTTGCGTGAATGCCCTATAAAACCTAAGGGAGGTCATTTTTGTACGGGACAATTGGCTGCTTCCTCTGTGGAAAAAGGGTCGGAAAACTCCAGTGCTTGAGTTCATCAGAAGGGAGTAACTCAAGCAAGCAACTTATCCCTACAGTTACGTATGAAGATTATGCCTGTACTTGTCTGTTCTTTCTGGAAATGGAGTTATGGATTGACCAAGCCCCAAAATATATCAGAGCCATGGTGGATTCGGGAGCTACGGGCTGTTTTATGGATAATGAGGAAGCTCGTAGATTGGGGGTGACTCCAGTATTGAAACAAGATCCTGAAGTGGTGTTCGCAGTTTGTGGAAAATTAATACGGTTTGGTGAACATTATCTGCGCCATCTTCCCTTTGCCCCAATGCCACACTCTTTGTCGCACACCCCCTCCACCTTAGCTGCCTTGATCAGAACCACCCTCTGCACACCCCTGACCCCCAGCACGGCTCTTCACCCTCACAAGCACCCCCACGCACTGATCACTCCCGCTCTCACATGCCTTGCACGTAAGCGGCAGCCATTTTGAGCACCATGGCCCCTCTGCCCCTCGCTGATGGCCAGTGCGTCTCTCTCTCTCTCTCTCTCTCTTAGCCCCGCAGGCATCCCCCCCCACGTGCTGACAACCCCCTCGCTCTCATATGCCTCGGGTCATAAACCCCTCTTCAGCGCAGCTCTGCCTCGGAATGCCATCCTGTTCCCAGCGCGACACCTCCCTTCATCCCTTTCATGGTCCCAAGTCCTTTGATACAAACCCCCTTTTCCTGTGTGCCCGTTTGTCTCCCTTGTTCCCAGGCCACCACCTGGCCCTGCAGATAATGTTTATTACCCCCCCGTACAGTGGGAAGCTTCCCCCTATCAAAAGACCCTCGAGTCGATCGAACACCCTTCACCCCATGAGATCCGATCAACTCCACACATTCCGTGAATCGGCGAAATGTCCAGCTGCACGATAATCATCACCTGTTGTGACCGGGGTGGGGACTTCAACTGTAAATGTGTGGGAACGGGCTTGAAGCGGGGATTCCTAGGATGCTTTTCCGTACATCAAAGTATTGACAAATATGTGTTTCATGTAATAAAGCAATAAACCTGAGTATAAGAGGCCAGGCCTCAGAGATGCGGTTAGAGCACCTCGTGACGATACTTGCTGTCCGAATTGATGTGTTCTCCTCCGGAGAGAATAAACCCTCGTTTCCTGCCTTTCAGTCTCCAGCGCCTGCTTCTTCATTGATTAATATTCTGTGGGTAATAGAGGCGACACCGCCGGGCAACACAAAAGGGTCTTTGGTCACTGGTTGTCTAGCCACCCTTTTACAATTGGCGCCCAACATGGGGCCCATCAGCGACTCGTGGATCCAGTGGGAGAGGTCCTGACGAAGGAGTGAGCGACTGCAACGATCAGGAGGTACCCTGTCCGATAGACCCTCGTCTGACAGCTGATCATCCGAACTTCACTGGTTCCGAACAGACCTCTCTCGAGTGATCTACGGTCCTGACTGGGAACCATCAGGAGTGCCGCGAGGATTATGAAGAAAAGAGGACGATCGGGATTCGGAAGACAAGAAACTGTCCATGCGGTCCGGGTAAGGTCGTGTAGACACGACGAATTAAGAAATTGTTTGATTGATTGTAAAAAAAAAATACTAGTATTACTCTTTGTTAATTTATTTGGAGTTTCACTGTCGGCAAACGGAGAAACAACCGGCTCTCCCTTTGCAAACAGTGAAGGATAGGTAACGCACCCGTCGTGCCTATCTTTCTCCCCCACTGATCAATTGCCCCTCCCCATTGATTAACTGTTACTGATTATTTTCTGGAGATTCTCTGTCTGCAAACAGGAAATAATAGGTTCCCTCTTTACAGATAGTGAAAGGGTAGGTGACGCAGGCCTTTTTGCGGGCCTACTTATTCTCCCCATTGACCATTTTTTTGATTGATATTGGTTCTTGAGGTATTCACTGCCTGCAAACAACGTAGAATAGAAATATTCTGTCTAGTCTTTGCACACAGTGATAAGATAGGTAGTGCTGACTATTGTCCCCATTGTGACCCGTCATGCTTGTCTTCTCCCCACTGATTGATAGCTGGTTCAGCCCGGACCGTTTATTAGAGGTGGACCATCTAGCTCCGCTGGAAGGCACCCCTAATAAAGAAATGTTCACAAAGTATGGATTAATTACCATAGCCTATAGTAAGCTATGGCACAAGTATACCAAAGCAAATCAAGAGAAACAGTGGCCACTGGTAGGATCCTTCGATCTTGACAAAATAGAGACGTTAGAAATAGCCCTTTGTAGTAGCAAGACAACGCCTATTATGCTCGACAGTCTCGGTATGTGGCGCAAAGAAGCAATGCAACGAAAGGAAAGAGACGAAGTCAGAGTAGGTAAAGAAACGCGACAGATGACTTACCAAGCGTCTGGTAGGCAAAAGAAAGGGGCAGCGACGACACAGTTCCAAGGATTAGGCACAAAAAGGGAACAGTGTAAAGGGACGTACCGACAGGACAACCCCGAGACACAACGACCCGAAAGTAACCCCCCGACACTACGCGCAGGGCGAACAGACTTAAGGCAAAACCAATGTGCTTTTTGTAAAAGACTCGGGCACTGGAAAGCCCAATGCCCAACTCTACGGAACATAGGTAAGAGCGGAGGGCCGACAGAAATAACAGGCCGGCAGAAAGGGAAAAAGCGCGAGACAAAGACGAATCAGACTAACACGGACAGGACAGATAGAACTACAACGTTTGATTATGCCCGATGGCACAGATTTCGTCAGACCAATTTCAACGACATGTTTGAGTTCTGGGACTGATTACTCTCCCCCCCACTCTGAAAAACAAAAGCAATTACAGGCCTGCATAGACAACCCCCCATGCAGGAAATCTGTGCTCGTGGATACCCCGCCCCCATTACCCAGGCATAAATACCTACCCCCACTGTAATGAGGTTCTCGTAGTAAAAGGATTCAAGGAAGCCAAGTCTCTGTTATATAATTTAAGATTTAATTACAATAAAGATAACACACGACCAACGATAAATAGAAAAACTAGTAAAACATTCTTTAAAGTAAAACTGTGCTAATAGGAGCAATACAAAACATATTACGCTCACTCCGGAAGTTCCCAAAATGTAACAGGTCAACGGTCCCGCCCATCCGGAAGGTGAAACACACAGCACGTGGTGGGTGGGGCCTGCCGACAGCCATAGACCAAACAGGTCGCCGGCGAGAATGTACAGGAGGCTCCACGGGCCCGGCGTGAAATGGTCGTCCCATCCTCTCCTTCCTGGGGCGGCGTCCCCCGGGCCACGAGTAGGGAGGGGGCGGATGCAGATGACCCCCTCCCTCGTATCTCCTGGTCCGGCCATCGCAAATTCTTCCGCTGAACTGGTGCAGGGTGGGCTGGGAGGGAGAGGCGACGCGGACGAGCCTCTCCCACCTCCACAGGTAGGAGGTTTCCCAGCCCCGGCCCGGCGCCGAAATCCTCCAGCCGGGCGACGGATATACTTGTGCAACACAGAACATACAATGTCCGATGGACCTATTTCCGCAGCAAAGAACATACAATGTCCGACGGGCATATTTGCGCAGCACCGGACATACAATGGTCCTCCAGAGTACTCGCAGAGTCAGGGGTGTAGGGTGGTCATCATGTGCACCCCTGATTCGAAGGAACGGCGTGGGGTTCACTGGGAGAGGGAGACGGCGTGAACGAGCCTCCCTCACCTCCCCAGGTAGAGGCGCCACAGCTGCACCCTAGCGCCCCGAGCCAAATGTCCTGCTTCAACGGCACGATGTTCCATTTTTTCGCCCCAAAGAAGTCTCTTCCACTCTTGAAGACGCGACGAAGGGCGGCTGCTGCAGGGTCTCAAAATGGCGTCTGGGCCCCCTGGAAGGCGGGTCTAGGCTGCTGGAGTAACTTTGTCCGGTATTGCAACTCGGGCGCTTGCCTGCCTGGGCACGAGCCCCCACCTCCGACAACATCCCCACAGCTTTGAAGATTCTACCAGAGTCCTAGGAGCCCTCGACCCCTACAGGCTTCCGGTGGGGAACAACTGCCTTGATCACTAATGAAATGACCACGACATAGCCACAAGATGGTGGTGCTCTCGTGTCAGCACCAGCTTCAGTCTGAATCATCCAAAAATATTGTGGGCTAACGAATTCGAGTAAGTTCCGGCTGAACCTCAACGTGACCCGGTAAGGAAGATTCTACCTCCCTCCCCTTTTGATTGACGGTCCACATTACCAGCCCCTCTGTTAGCACAGGTTTTTGAACTGCCGAAAGGGATTCTGGTGCAACCAACCTGACATCGCCCAAAATGGCGCGGGTATCAATAGGAACTTACGAACACCGCGTGGTGTTCTTTAGCTAACAAGACTTGATGTTCTGAGATATGTGTGTGAACCTTTGTACACTTGACGAAAAAGGGAGGAGGGTTCACTTGACGAACATTTGAAAGGATCCCGTTAAAATGTTGATTTCAATGTACGATTTATTATGATATTTATTGTAACCGATACATAACGTAGCATATGACGCACGCCCACGGTATACATCTAGGAAATGTGATTACAATTAGTCTGACTGTGTTTCGATTTATGAAATAAATACCCTCTGATCCCTCAATTATTAATAGACATTTTTAGTTTCTTGCAAATAACTAAGTAGACGTTTTTTCAATGTTTTTAAAATGCTGCAAAATAGCCCCCTACTGTATGTGCTTCAGCCATCACCGTGTCCGGCCAAATACGATTGCACTCACATATTTACTTACTGAACGATTATGCAAATAAAGGTCTTCCAGACTTTGAACAGGTATCGCATACTTTTGTAAATGTGGGAATTGGCGGGAGGGCTATTCTGTGCGCAACCGTTTTTGCTCTCTTTTTAAGGTTATTAGAAAATGGTTGTTCGGCCCCGGATTGATGATCGAATCTAAGGTATGATACGCTGCCTCCAAATGTGCGACTAAGCTCAGGAACTAACGCATGAAGAAGGACTTCGACTTCTGAGAATGGGTAAAGCGAAGCGGTGTGAATGTTGGAATGTTATAAAGGTAGGGTACTCGAAGGTACTAAGGAACAGGGTTGGCCAAAGAACTGATATGCCTTAGAACATCACAGCGTTGGGAATGATTTAAGGATCCCGATAGCTAGATACGTCTACAAACCAGATACCTCGCGCTAGGCGCCTCTGATCTCTCTCTCCTTTTTAGCGTTTCCTTACACACGATCTATAATGCCACCCTCGAACCCCCCCCATGAACAACCTATCACACTGCCCGCTCCCCCCTTGACCTCAGAAACCAAGACCCTAGGGGTTATATCTCGAGGAGATAAGACGAGTATGTGGTAAGTAAAGAACTTTCGTGCCCGTACTTTTGATATGCTTGAATGTTGTTCCCCCTCCCTTTCTTCCTTTTTCTCCCTCTACAGGTTACATTGGAATTACGACTAGGGTATAGTACAGATCTGGAGCAACGTCATGTCCGATACATGAGACGGACCTACACTGCAAGATGGCACCTAAAGACACCCAACTCAATGCATGCCCTTATGTACCCGGCCTATTGCTCTTCTGTCCCAAACTGCATGCTTTCTACGTTCTAGCACAGACCCGAAATGTCTCATGTTGGGTAATGCACTGAATAGCCTAAATAGCACACGGCCACTCTTCATGTCACACGTGTACTATTTAGCCTATTGTTGATCTCTCTCTCTCTCTCTATCTGTCTCTCTCTATCTCTCTCTGTCTCTCTCTCTCTCTCTCCCTCTCCTCCACACTTTCACTCTTCCTAGCGACTGGCACCTAATTGGCGAACCACTACCCTTGGTGCACCACCTGATTGGCTCCAAATACCACAAGTATTTGCACAAATTTGTCTTAAATAAAAATTACATCAATACCACGTTACTACCTCTCCTTTTCTGCTAAATGTTGATGAAACCTAGATTGGCCGAAAGGAAAGGGACAGGTAAGACGACTAAGGTTCCCTAATCTGACCCATATTGAGGGATCTACTTGTCAGTGGCATCCATGATAAAAATGTCTCTGGTAAACGCGACCTTCCCCGTCCCGAAATTATCTCAATACCCAAACAGTAAAAGTGATCGAGACATCCCCGTTTTCCCAGAATGCCCCTAGTTTTGTATCAGCTGCCCTGGACGAGAGTTTGAGAAATGTCCCTTGCCCTAGTTCGCTATATTCCTAGTTGTTTTCCATTAGACCTCGCTCACCCCAAGGATGAGTTGAATAGTCATCGCAAGCCCCGAATTTTTTAATAAAGTAGCCAGGTTGTAAGAAACTATGTAGAATTTAGAATAATGTTTGCAAAGTTAGAATTAAGTCAAAAAAAAAAAAAATGAAAGAACTTGTTGCAAGTAAACCTGTTGAAAGTAAAATGTTTAGCCGAAAGATAGGATGCATTGATATAATGAAAAATCGTTTAGCCTATGTTCATTCCTCAGAAGGATACCTATCAGACCATGGTGAATAGCACGTTGCACTTTTTCCGTAAAATACAAAACCCTGAAGAACGGCATAAGCTTCGTAGGACTCGTACTAGGAAAATGGGCCTCTGCCAGAAGAATTTACATGACTGTGATAAAATGCAATGAATAAGTATCAGACCTCGTTCCACGACGATGAATGTAATACCAACAAAACGCCAAAGAAATAGTAACGAAGGAAAGCTGTAGGGAACCTAGCAAACCTATCATCAATTATTTATACGTTGGCTGCAAAACCTCAATGTAACGGATGCTTACCCAGTTGCTTAGTGTTGGGAGAGAAATAGATTTATGTGATTACCTTCCTTTGCAAAATCTCTAAAGACTGCCTTTTCAAACTCATTTTTAAAGGAACTACTGTCGGAGGAGAAAGAGACCGGATGTGGGAGCACGCGGCCTGACTGCAGATCGTGGAACATCAGCGACCTTGGCCAAGGCGAGACCGCAGCAGTAAGGAGTCGCAGGACGAGGCACTGTTTCTGACAGAATGAAAAGAAAGGGCTGACCTGAGGCCCCTGTTTTATGATCGACATGTGCCGAAAAGTCCCCGCTCTCTGAACCTGGTTATGGACCCGCCTGCCTGAATTTTCCGTCCCCCTGGTCTGTTCCCGATCTGGCCCTGCTCCATCCCCTCCTCCTCCGACCTACCATAAGGACTACTCGCACACCCCCCTCCCTCCACCTGAACTTTCAACATCCTCTAAATCCTACTGTGCCATCCAGAGAAGGGTATTTCCTGCGTTAAAAGGGAGGGAGCTCCGACTAAGTAGACCACGAACTGTGTTAAATCTCAGAACGGTGACCTAAAACACCACCAAGGGCCACCCCAAAGAGAAGCTAAACGAAGTATGTGGTTCTGCCCGCTACCGAGCACCTTGAAGATGATGGAAGCAACAGGAAATACCCACCACAGAGACCCAAGAACAGACAGACTCCACAACTCAAAGACAATTGCACCCTTCACCACAATCCTTTTCTGTCTCCTTCTAATGACCACACTCTGGATTATGGAAGAAAATGCACCTGCTCCAAAACCGTAACATGTTTCTCCCACGAGGTCTGGCGAAACAAAACAAAGACACACTCCTACCCGCAGACCTCCAACGGCTCAACCCACATGGGCATTCCTACTAAAGAACGAATTGTAATGCAGGGGCTCAACAGTGCCAGCAGAAGACGACAAAGAATGCTGAGAACTCACTAATAATGGTCCACGACCACAAGACACTGGAAACCCTGATTATTGTTTTTACTATGTCTCATTTCTCTCCCAACCGCCATTAAATTGACTATGCTCCAACCGAGTACAAAAAGAACTTCCTTACGTGGTAACCTATCAGTTCCTATGACTATAAGCATCTATGATCTGTACCCAACGCTCTCACTACATAATTTTTGTCTGATATTGCATTACTATGACTTTCCTTCAACGAGCTTAACGATGAGCCCGCCACTAAGATGAAAAGATTTTAAAATGCGATGTTTATGTACAATTCCTTCACCTGTGTTTTTTTTTCACTTCCTTACTTATGACCACTGCAGTAGACATAGATAGGAAATAGGCCAGCAAGATGTTTTAGAAATGTTAAAGGGAGGACTGTGGAAAATTAATACAGTTTGGTGAACATTATCTGCGCCATCTTCCCTTTGCCCCGATGCCACACTCTTTGTCGCACACCCCCTCCACCTTAGCTGCCTTGATCAGAACCACCCTCTGCACACCCCTGACCCCCAGCACGGCTCTTCACCCTCACAAGCACCCCCACGCACTGATCACTCCCGGTCTCACATGCCTTGCGCGTAAGCGGCAGCCATTTTGAGCACCATGGCCCCTCTGCCCCTCGCTGATGGCCAGCGCGTCTCTCTCTCTCTCTCTCTCTCTCTCTCTTAGCCCCGCAGGCATCCCCCCCCACGTGCTGACAACCCCCTTGCTCTCATATGCCTCGGGTCATAAACCCCTCTTCAGCGCAGCTCTGCCTCGGAATGCCATCCTGTTCCCAGCGCGACACCTCCCTTCATCCCTTTCATGGTCCCAAGTCCTTTGATACAAACCCACTTTTCCTGTGTGCCCGTTTGTCTCCCTTGTTCCCAGGCCACCACCTGGCCCTGCAGATACTGTTTATTACCCCCCCGTACAGTAGGAAGCTTCCCCCTATCAAAAGACCCTCGAGTCGATCGAACACCCTTCACCCCATGAGATCCAATCAACTCCACACATTCCGTGAATCGGCGGAATGTCCAGCTGCGCGATAATCATCACCTGTTGTGACCGGGGTGGGGACTTCAACTGTAAATGTGTGGGAACGGGCTTGAAGCGGGGATTCCTAGGATGCTTTTCCGTACATCAAAGTATTGACAAATATGTGTTTCATGTAATAAAGCAATAAACCTGAATATAAGAGGCCAGGCCTCAGAGATGCGGTTAGAGCACCTCGTGACGATACTTGCTGTCCGAATTGATGTGTTCTCCTCCGGAGAGAATAAACCCTCGTTTCCTGCCTTTCAGTCTCCAGCGCCTGCTTCTTCATTGATTAATATTCTGTGGGTAATAGAGGCGACACCGCCGGGCAACACAAAAGGGTCTTTGGTCACTGGTTGTCTAGCCACCCTTTTACAAGTTGACGGACATGAATTGGAATCAGGCCCGATCAATCAACACACTCCTGAGTATGAGCTTTGGTATGGAGGTTATCATAAAGAACTTCTTTCATTTAACCTCATCCATGCTCCTCATTATGGGGTGATATTGGGACTCCCATGGTTGAAGAAACATGAACCTACAATTCATTGGACCGAGCAGTCTTTGGATTTGCACTCCACTTACCTTCAAGAGCATTGCAACATTGAATCCCCCCGTCCTTCAACTGTTTTGGCGACCATGCATTACATAACTACCGCAGCCGAAAAGGAGGTGTCATTACCAAGTTGTTATCAGGAGTATGTTGAAGTGTTCAGTGAGAGTAAGGCTGAGGTATTACCACCGCATAGGGAATACGATTGCCAAATTGATTTGGTACCTGGATCTGTGATTCCATGCGGTAGAATATATGCTCTCACTCAACCAGAAACAGTGCATCTCAGAGAATATCTGGATAAGCTATTACATTTAGGATTCATTCGACCTTCTAGGTCCCCAGCGGCCTCTCCGCTTTTCTTTATACCCAAAGCGAACGGAGAATTACGCTGTTGCATCGACTTTAGTGCGTTAAATGCCATTACGATCAAAAATCAATACCAGCTCCCATTGATCCCGGTACTTCTGGAACAAGTACGAGCTGCCAATATCTACACGAAATTGGACTTAAGAGGGGCATACCACTTAGTACGTATGAGACAAGGCGATGAGTGGAAAACCGCCTTTAAGACGCGGTATGGGCTCTTTGAATATCTTGTGATGCCCTTTGGGCTCTGTAATGCCCCAGCCTCCTTCCAATTTTTTTTTAATGAAGCATTACGTCAGTTTTTAGACATCTTTGTTGTGGTATACATAGATGATATCTTGATATACTCAAACACTGAGCTGGAACACCAAGATCATGTATGCCAAGTCCTTCAAGCATTACAGCGGAATCATCTGTACTGTAAATTGACGAAATGTGAATTTCATGTTACCACCGTAGAGTTCCTAGGGGTCATGCTCACTCCGTCTGGTCAGGTGATGGCTGAAAGAAAGGTACAAGCGATTGTGGAGTGGCCTAGACCTAACAGCATCAAAGACATTCAAATCCTCCTAGGATTTGCGAACTTCTACCGGAGATTCATAGCGCATTTCTCTGAGATGGTGACTCCGCTCACAAGGTTAACTCGTAAAAACATCCCGTTCTTGTGGAGCACAGCAGAACAAAAAGCGTTTGAACAATTGAAGAAAGCCTTTATCACAGCCCCAGTACTGACACATGCCAATCCTGACCTTCCTTTTGTGGTGGAAGCAGATGCCTCAGAAATGGCAGTAGGGGCGGTCCTATCCCAAAGAAATGAGAGTACAGGTCACCTCCATTTTATTGCATTCATGTCTCGCAAATGAAATGCAGCAGAGCAAAATTATACGATTGCAGAAAAAGAACTTTTAGCAATAAAAGACGCGTTTACAGAATGGAGGCATTGGTTAATTGGAGCATCTCATCAGATCACGGTGTATACCGACCATCGAAATTTACAGTTTATGCAGGCAGCCAGACATCTCACCCCCAGACAACTCAGATGGATGTTGTTTTTAGCAGAATTTCACTTCATAGTCACTTTCCGTCCAGGAAGTGAAAACAGGAAGGCGGACGCACTAACTCGCCAAGAAAACAATCTCCCTGTTCTAATTGCACCTGAGAGGAGCATCATCGAACCTAGAAAGGTGTTGGGAGTGATACGTATTGAGGATTTCCTCCAAAAAATCAGGAGAGGTATCCGAACATTCGAATGGAAGACTTGGTTTCGAATGCATCCGGAGTGGAGAATAAGACAAGGGTTGCCTATGAAAGGCCAACAAATGCTACTACCTACACTGGTTCTACGTAAAAAGGCATTTGAATGGTGTCACAATCTTCCATGTGCTGGCCATACTGGAGGAACAAAAACGTTGGAAAAGATGCTTCGAAGATTTTGGTGGCCCTCCATTCGCCCTGATGTGTTTGCATGGGTTCAAAAGTGTACCACTTGTTCTCAGGCCAAGAGTGATCATCGTCCCACACAGGGGCTTCTTCAAATCATGCCTACTCCTGTGACTTCTTAGGAGAGATTCTCTGTGGACTTTGTGGTGGGTCTGCCTAAAGATCAGGGTATGACAGCTATTATAGTGGTGGTGGACTACTTAACTAAACTGGGCCATTTCATTGCTTGTAAACAAGTACCTACTGCTAGTCAATTAGCTCATCTCTTGCTCATTCATATAGTTCGGTTGCATGGGCTTCCACGTTTCATAGTGTCTGATAGGGGGGCTCAGTTTACTGCAAGGTTTTGGAAGGCTTGGTGTGAGAAACTTTGTATTTCTTCCTCACTCTCCACAAGATTTCATCCCCAAACAGACGGTCAGACCGAACGTTTAAATCAAACACGTAAGCAATATCTAAGATGTTTTGTGGATACCACCACTGATGCATGGGTTGACTGGCTGTGGGCAGCAGAGGTGGCGTACAATGATGCGATACATTCTTCTACTCAGTACACTCCGTTCTACTGTACCTACGGTATTCACCCATGGTGTGCCCCTTTGAGTGTGCCTTCAATTAAGGTTAAGATCCCTAAATTGCAATCCCGTTTGGTTCATCTACGTAGCACTGTGGTACAAGCACGAAATAACCTGGAGAAAGCTAAACGAAGTTACAGGCAGATTAGCACCGCAGGTCGTGTCCAGAGTACAACAGGGGGATTGGGTGTGGTTGTCCACTCGGAACATCCGATTTCGCAAGTACAGTGTTTTCAACCCTAGGTTCATTGGACCTTACAAAGTGATCAGGCACATAAACCCTGTAGCTGTGAAATTGCATCTTCCAGCTCATTTCAGGATACATCCGGTGTTTCATGTGTCTCTTCTAAAGCCTGCAAAATGTCCTGGCAGTAAGCCCCCGTTGCCGGTGAGAGTGCATCAAGACGTTGAATATGAAGTAAGGAGTATTTTGGATGCAAGGAGAGTTCAAGGCAAACTTCAGTATTTAGTATCCTGGAAAGGGCATGGGCCTGAGGAGGACTCTTGGGAGCCTGTTACGGCTGTGCATGCTCCCAGACTTGTGCGGAAGTTCCACCGTTTGCATCCTGGCAAGCCTGGAGGCAGTCAGTGAGTTTCGGAAGGGGGGTGTTCTGTCAGGATTCCCGGCCGCTGGTAAATCACTGCCTGCAGCCTGAGTGAATTACGGGAATCAAACTACAAATCCCATGATCCTTTGAGCGTCGCGCCGGAGTGATATGCTATGCGACAGGAAACGCATATATTGAAACAAGCAGGAAGACGCGCTGCCAATTATTCTTGTATGTTGACTTAGCGTTTTGTTCCTGTTTTTTTGTGGGATTGTTAATGTGCTCTTTGCACTCCAAACGTGGTGGATTATTGGCTGGGGCCTTGGAAGCGCCCGCATCGCTGGGACCCTGTAACATCCTGTGTGTTCCTCCTGTGGATTATCGGCTGGGGCTTTGGAAGCGCCCGCATCGCTGGGACCCTGTAACATCCTGTGTGTTCCTCCTGTGGATTATTGGCTGGGGCTTTGGAAGTGCCCGCATCGCTGGGACCCTTACAGCAGGTTTTGTTTTGGGGTTCATTCTTGTTATTGTTGCTGGGAAACTCTGTGTCGCCTACCCGGTAAACATTTGAAGTGACATTTGCTTGTCTTGGTCTTCGGGGTTCTTTGAGCGCCTGGAGTCATTGCCCTATTTTCCGAAGGCATTATACACTTGATTCCTTTGTAGTTTGGCTATCTGCGGAAGTGAAGGTTTACTACTTTACTTGGGCTGGGCTGCCTTTTTGTTTTGGTTCATTACGAACCGCAGTAACTTATTCCGGGGGAAGGTTGTGTTTGAAGAGATCATTGTGACTGAGCTGAATCATTATCTACACACACACACTGCTGATACATGAAGTAATGTATTATGGAACATTATCTGAGGGGATGAATGATAATATCCTGTGAAGGAACAAGAGCGTTATGGTTCTTTCTCTTTAATGGAGAAGGGTAGAGAGAAAAAGGTGCCAGAAGTCAAGAGGGCAGTCAGGTCTTCCTCATTCCGAATAGGGTAGGTGTGTCCTCATCTTTCTACATAATAGCACGGTGGTTATTCCTTGGACGCCAAGTAATAGTGAGATTGTCACTTTTCTTTTACAGTAAGAAACCTGGGGGATGATAAGTTGCCCATTCTCTTTACCCGATATATTCAGCATTCCTGTTTAGTTCTTACAGGTGAGAGACGAATAGCTTCTGTGAATTGTATGTTAGTATATAGGGTGACAGTGCTACTTATTTTGTGCTTTGTATATTTACAGGTCTCCAGTTCCTGCAGCCCAGACGTTCCCCTCCGGACCTTTTTTCCCCCGCTTGATCTCCTTAACAGTCTGAGAACACTCATTGCCAGACTTGGGATGATCTAGAGGAGGGCCCCTTTACAGCATCAATACAATCCTGGGGATTAGCAACGGAGGATTCTGACACTATTCTTCCAAAATTCAGCATGGCTGTATTTGCAGCAGAGGAGTAAGAACCAGTTAAACCAACTTCCGGTATGGCTCATTTCCATAGTTCTCCAGTTCTCCATCCCCTTACCATCAGCAAATTCCTGTCTTAAGCCTGCCATATGGGTGGGTCAGAGGGCTGGGGAATAGTTGGACCTGATATTCTCTACCTGTCCTTTCCTCTTTGAAGCTCCATGGTTTCCGACCACCCCCCCTGCTCTGGCATTCCTACTCTTCAGAGCTCTCCCTAAGAGATAGCTTCTCCCTGGGTGAGCCACTTATCAGATCATCAAAGAAGCCTCTTAACTCTACCAATCAGGGGTGACTACAGGAAGGCTGAATTTTGGCTTACAGACAAGAAAGTCTTATAACTTTGTTTCTGTATATTTTAGGATAAATTCCACAATAGCACATTGTTAGATTTATCACTACTATTTTCTGAAGTCCTTGAATTATATTTTTTGTATATTCCTATTGATAGTTATTAATCAATAAACTATTGCCATGCTAACCTATCGGCTGGGGATCTACAATGGGGAAAGTGAAATGTACAATTTCTCCAACACCAGAGCCTTTAAAAAATCTTTTAAAGGACCCTGTTTATAGCTACATGACCCCACCCCTTGGAAACCAAGGGTAGATCGTGGGGATACCTAATATGCCAAAATATTGCGGTTATCCGTTTTTAAGTGCGCCTACCATCAAAGTTGAGTTTGGGCACCATTTACATTTACAAGCAGTGCTGCAACTCAGGGCTGCTTTTAGAATAACCTCAGGCTCTCAGCAGTGCACATAAGCAAGGGCAGAAAGGTCTGCTTGCCTCTAAACTTCCATGCCCTATTATATAGTAGGGACTTAAAGGTAGTTTTAATCCCCCTGCCCTATTATGTACTAGGGACTTCTACGGTAGGTCATGCCAATTATAAGTATGACCTCTTATATAGTGTACCCTTATGTGTTTGTGTGTTTTTATGGTGTCTTTACCATAACACTGGCCATAGGCCTGCCCAGCAGAGCCCAGAGCACTCTCAAAGTCAGACACTCAGTATGTAGGGTCGCAAATGGAACAAAATGTGGCGGAACAATGCAACCAGGTCCTGATTTCCTATAGAAAGCTTGTATGGGAGCTTGTCGAACCACTCCTTCATAAAGGTTATAACTTCTATGTGAACAACTTTTATATGGCAGTAGAGCTGTGCAGTGAACTGTACAAAGCCGGCACTGTGGCATGCAGTACAGTTCGATGTCACCGCAAAGGATTCCCATAGGTGCTTGTTTGTAAGAAGTTGCAAAAGTCCCAGGGCACTGCATTGCTTTCCAACAAACTGCTCACAGTCAAATTCTTCGATTAGAATGATGTGTACGGGCTCACTACAATCCATGATGAGAGAACTACCCCAGTCTTGGTTTGGTCTTAGTTAGCTGAAGATCACAGTCCCACCTGTATGCTTGATTATAATAACTTCATGGGTGAAAAGGATAAGAAAGAGTTGTAAAAATTGCACTTGGTATAAGAAGCTGTTTACCCACCTGATCTAGTTGGCAACATACAATGTGTATGCTATTTACTGTCAGACCACCACGGGAAGATTAATGTCTTTCCTTAACTTTCAGTTGACCGCCAATGATAGTCTTATTGCTGAAGAAGCAATAGCCTCCGCTTCATTTGCTGTAGAGGATGTGGCGAGAAAGGAGGAGGATCTGCACTTTGCCACTGCTTTCCTGAAACAGTGAGAAATACTCAACAATGTTGTTGTTGCAGAGTCTGCTTTAAACAAGTCCAAATATATACATTTCAATGGATACAAAGAGCAAGGAAATCCTAGAACTAATCTTCAAATATTCCCTCTCCCTGCCAGTTGCAAATAATTAACATCGCTTGGGGCCTCATTAGGATTTAGGCTGGACTGCCATTGACAAGCCACCAGAGTGATCTGTTTGACAGTCAGAGAAATGGTCTGACTACCAGATTAAGATACTGGCGGTCAGAGTAAAGTGGGCAGGGTCATCTATAGCGTCCGACAGGCTCAAGAAGCGAGTTGGGGCATCAGTTGTACTGTAATGCCTACAAAGAAGGGGGTGCCTGCACAGGCACCTCGTAGGGATTATGATGTCCATTTCCTAGAGCTTTTTCATGGTGGTCCCACTGGGGGTCACTATAAGGCCCCCATCCCTTGTGAGCCTCTGCTTTTTGGCCAAGGGGGCACATGTGGTGACGCTCAAACATCCATGCACCGTGTGCCACATGGTGCCTGACACACAGTGCATGGATGTTTAAAAACATCCCTTTTTCTATTGCGACTTGTGCTGAGCCTCTTTTCTGGGAATGTTTCCTACTGCCTACGTGGCGATTGCATCATAATATGGCGGGTGAGACCGCTGACTATTTGTCAGCCGGTCCCAATCCCATGGCGGTCGGACGCATCATAATGAGGCCCCTGGTCTTGCCACCATGAAATGCACCAACTCTAGGAACAATCTTAAACACCGGAAAATCTCCTACAAAACTCAATGGAACAGGTGCATGGATGCACCAGGCCCTGAAGGATCTGAAGTGCACAGCATCTTGTTGCACTGCACGTTTACCCCACATTCTGAATGATAACGCCAGGGACAGATTGAACACTGATAACTTTGCATTATCTATCAAATCACTGGCTCAAGAGCACTGCTGCTTTCTTAAACATTGATGCACAGCACGTTGCACCTAGATAAAAGTTTTAATAATAAACTGCTCAACATTTTACATACTTAGTTTAATTCATGTATAATTACGGTCTTAATGGCGCTCGATTACCTTGCACTTGTTTTGATTAAATATGATATTTAAATAAATTTGAACCTTGAAACCCTACAAAATATGGAAACGACATTACAATCTCCTACAGGTAGTCTTTCACACCCTCAACACTCACAACAACACTATTTCTTCAACTGGTAACCACAACAAGAAAACTAATTGACGAAATGACACTTCTTGGTCATGAAAGACAATTAATTGTATTTACACAAAAAGGAACGATCTCTCCATAAGAGAAACATCATTATCACACTTCTGAAAGCTAAATACTCTTCATTAAATTGGTAATGCCTTCTTCCCTTCAAAAGACACAGAAAACTTTACGAAACTGTGCATGGATAAATGACCATTTGGAATGGGGCATTTGTTTGGGCATGTCTATAGCGCAATAGGCTGTTTGTTGTGGTCTGGTTGGGTGTGGTATCTTATTGTATTACATTGTTGGTAGAACCTTCAACTTAGAAGCTGATCATGCAATCTTCCAAGAAGTGGAGAAGAAGTCAGTTGGTGTTCGGTTACAGATGTAGTGGCTTGGACGGTTTGTATTGGAGTATCTTTAATAAAGACATTGTGAAACGTATCTTCATCCGTGGTTAGTTTTTATAAGATTGAGCGATATGAACACCCGCCATCTCTTCACCCAAATGGCAAAGGAAAATACATCTGCGAATAACTCAGTGGCATACGAAGGGGAAGATTGGATCAATCTCACATTGATACTAAATAACTTTGGTCTCCCCATTAATTTCACTCATCTAAGTTCAATTTTATTTCATATTTGGTGCAACTCCTTCTATAAAGGGCGTAAAAATGCATAGAATTATGTTAGTGGTCTAAAATGCATACATTATATAATTTCTATTTTATATTCATTAGGAGTATACCTGGGCATAAGCTACACAGTACATGTTTTCGAGTAGCCCAATAAATGCGTAAGTACCTGATAAAAGTGCACATGCACATACATCACCAGCATCATAGAAAAATAGAGTTGGATATTTTGGGTAGTTCTCTGGAATCAGTCATACCCATTTTTCTTTTTCAGTAAAATAATCTTAACACTTAGTGGATCTCTGCATAATTAATCCACCAATACCTTTTATCTGGGCTATTTATTCCCTTTTATATGCCTTTCAACTAACTTAATTTAAAATAAATAGTAAATTATCTCACATAGGAAGGTTCAAAAGTGAGCAATTATTCTTGGGTATTTTAAATTCACAAAAGGGCTCTCACTCACCTCATTCATGGCCCACTTCCTTACCTAACTGAGATTTATCTCTTTCAATGAAACTAGAGTTACCCCTCCATGAAGACTAGAAGCATCAACTGACAAATGTGATGCTAACTATAACACGTATGCTTTAAATGTCATATTACTATGATGACCACATTTCAGTGTTATATGCAGACAGAAACGGATACTTTAGGACTGAGCAAAAACTGAACAATACTGGCAGTACCTGGGAGCACCCATTATAGCTGCCAGACTAGGTACCCAGTCTAACTAGAGGAGCCCAACTTGGGTGCCTTGCAGTGTCTTTAATAGTCTTTTCCAAACATGACTCCCATGCATTGCTAATGCAACTTCACTCTTTGCCATCTCATATGGCCATTCCTTGAAGAACTGTGAAACAACTGTGTAAGTGACTTGTTTATAAAATTATAAACACTACAGCGCACTAGCTATTGGCTATCCCTGAGACTTCTTAGCATCCTAGCCAGAGGCTTACTGCATTTTTGTTGCTTTGAAGCAGTTAAGATTTTCCTATTGCTCAATTTAATTTAATTTAATATGTTTCCCTCTCTGTATTGCTTGATTTTGCTCACGAAAAGGTGTCACTCATAGTCGTGGAAATGTCGAGCATATTTACAATGAAATTATGAAAATATCACTCATAGCAATCTGAAACCTTGGCAGCTATCGGTGATGCCATTTCCACACATTATCATGTGTGCACTGTATAGTTTTACTGGTAAAACTGTATGTCTATGCAAAGGTAATGGTAATTTCAATTGAAAATGTGTAGTCTATAATGGCAGTGTCCTACCACACCATGCATACTCCACTCTGCGTCACTCCACTCCACGCCACTACACTTTACTCTGCACCACTCCATGCCACTGCATTCTAGTCTGCACCACTCCAAGGCCCTGCACTCTACTCCACTGCGCTCTATGCCATTTCACTAAATGCCTCTCTACTTTACACCACTCCACTCTACCACTGCACTCTATGCCACTCTGCACCACTGCACTCCACACCACTGCAGTCTAGACCACTCCACTCCACACCACTCCGCACTCCCACCACTGCGCTCTATGCCAATACACTTTATGCCAATACACTCTACTTTGTACCACTCTACTCTACACCCCTGCACTCTATGCCAGTCCACTGTACTCCACTCTATTCTACTCTATACCACTGTAGGCTACTCTACTGCACTCTACACCACATTATTCTATGACATAACAGTCTATGCCACTTGTTAGACGGGAAACCTGAGGGTCGGCCGAGCAAGGGGGAGAGGCCTCCTGGTGAGGGTCCTCTCCTCAGATCGTACGGACGAGCAACCACCCCCCTGCAGATGGACGCCACACAAAGATAGGTTCCTAACACTTTTATCGGTATTCTTTGACAGGTTATCGTAACAATACAGGAGGAACGGGATGCTGGGATCCCTCTAAACTTAGTCTCGGTGGGAAGGGGGTAGCGGTACAGTCTTGGTACCGGTCTGGTACAGGGATACCTGACGTACAGCTCTCAATCCTCGAGCTGGAGGGTTCTCTGGTATGAGCCGCGGCAGCGCCAGCAGGACTCCAAGGATGGTTCACGAAGATGAGCCGCGGCAGCGCCAGCAGGACTCCAAGGATGGTTCACGAAGATGAGCCGCGGCAGCACCAGCAGGACTCCAAGGATGGTTCAGGAAGATCAGCCGCGGCAGCGCCAGCAGGACTCCAAGGATGGTTCACGAAGATGAGCCATGGCAGCGCCAGCAGTACTCCAAGGATGGTTCACAAAGATGAGCCGCGGCAGCGCCAGCAGGACTCCAAGTATGGTTGCAAGAAGATGAGTTCGTCTCGGTGTCTCTCGACTCCAGGATACAACTGCCTTCCTGCTCTGGAGCTGCCCCAGTTATAGGTCTGGGGCCCTTTGATGTCCGGACCCTCGCACTTGGAGGTCGGGGAGTCCGGGATGTGCGAGTCCAGACACCCAGCAGGGGGGTGGAGCCAGCGCCCAGGGAGGCTGGGGGCGATCGAAACCAGGCGGATGGGGGTCCATCAAAACTCCCTCTCTCATTGACTCGTCAAGTGGTCTCTTTACCCCCTGGTTGGATCGTGGTGCCTCGATGTCGGGGCTTCGCTGGGCCTGAGGCTGGGGTCGGGCCGAGGCCACGAGGCCTGGTCGTGGAGGGTCCAAGATGGCGGCTGGGCCAGAGACGAGGGTCCGGGAAAGGGTCCGGGCCAGCCGAGAGGGTTGAGGAGATGAGGTCGAGTTCCGTCGGGGGAGAGCTGGGGCGGCCCGGAGGGGCGGCACTCGTGGAAGGTGGAAGGTGCTGCTCTTGGCCGGGGAACAGGGGTCGAGGTAGTCCGGGACCCGCCATGCGGGAGGAGCGGGGCCACGCCACGAGGCCAGGTCCAACACCACTCAACACCACTGCATTCTACTCTGCACCACGCCATGCCATTCCACTCTATGCTATTTCACTGTAGTCCACTCCACGGCAGTCCACTATATGCCACAGCACTGTATGCCACTACTGCTTTCTATGCCATTGCACTCTACGCCAATGCACTCTACTCTACACCGCTGTAGTCTATGCCACTGTGCTCTGTCACTCTACTACATGCCAATGCACTCTATGCCACTCTGCACCACTGCACTCTAAGACCCTCTATCTGCAGCACTGCACTCTCTGCCATTGAACTCTACGCAGCTCTACTCTGCACTACTGCAGTCAATGCCAATGCATTCTTCGCCACTCTACCCTGCATTACTGCACTTTGCTGCACTCAAGTCTATTCTGTTACACTCGACACCACTCCACGCTACTATACACTGCTTTACACCACTCTTCACCACTCTACTCTTCACCACCTTACGCCACTGAAATCTATGATTTCCTACTCTGACGCTCTGCTCTACACTGTACCACCTTGGTCTATGCCACTACACTCTGTGCCACTCTACTCTGCACCACTCTGTTCTGCACCACTGCAATCTATGCTACTGCATTCTACAATCTGTCACTCTCCTCCAAGCCAATGCACTGTACTCTCTACCACTGAACTCTATGCCTCTCAAATCTGCACTACTGCACTCCATGCCAATGCATTCTTTGCAGTATCACAGTCTATCCACTATACTCTACGCCACTCCATGCTACTTACACCAATGCACTCTATGCCACTCTAATCTACACTGCACCACCTCGTTCTATGCCACTTCACTTTGTGCCACTCTACTCTGCACCACTTTATTCTGCACCACTACAATCTACACTACTGCATTCTACGATGCTTCTTTGTACGCCAATGAATTCTATGCATCTCCACCCCACGCCACTGCAGTCTGTGCCACTATACTCTGCAACACTTTATGACATTGCACACAACACCAGTCCACTCTATTCTATGCCACTCTACTTCGCTGTACGCCAATGCACTCTATAACACTGCACATTACACCGCTGCGATCGTCTCTGCTCCACTATACTCCACGCCTCTGCACTATACACTACTCTACTCCACACCACTCTACTCTGGAACACTGCACTCTACTTTGCTGAACTCTACACCACTCTACTCTGCACTACTGCATTTCACTCTACTGTAAATCCCTCCGCAGCACTCCACACTATGCCACTGCAGTCTACACCACTACAGTCTACTCTACGCAACTACACTCCACTATGCAACACGCTATGCCACTGCATTCTACAATGCTGCATTGCAAGCCACTGAATTCTATGCTGCTGCACTCTATTCCACTATGCTCTGCAACACTCTATGCCAATGCACTCTGCACTAGTTCACACTCCACCAATACACTGTACGCCACTCTTCATGACTCCACTATGTGCCAATCCAATACACAACCCTCACTGCCAGTCCACTCTATGACACTCTACTCCACTCTTCGCCATTCCATATGGCCAGGTAATGGTTAAGATATGTACAGAAGCAGTCTATTCTATATATCATCATGGTAGGCATTGTTTTATATGCATATGCTTTCTTCTATGAATCATTGAACACTGAAAACAAAAAATCTAATTTCCCTTTGTACAAGAACTAAATGTAGCATCCCTAAGAAAGAATTTCCAGGATAAGTTATTTGTAAAAAAGCAAAAGAAATTAGTTTAAATATTTAAAATATGTGATCGCTTCAATTCTATTATTCTTATGAGCCCTGTTTAAGCACCTATGCTATTTTCTGTGGCAAATCAGCATTGCAAAGTGAACACTTGAGGGAAACGAGGAGCCAGTTTCCTTACTACCCACTCTACGTACTTATTTTTTCAAAAGGCGGCATTCCTCCTTCAATTGCAGCTGCAGCCATGCGTCTAATTGAAGTTGGATAATCAATCTCCGAAGATGGCTGAAGATATCTCATTTTTCAAATTTCGTCCGAACTTTAGATACGCTTAAAATAACGTACATAAAAGCTGAGAAAGTTCTGTAATGGCCTGATTTATTGTTTACTATACAGGGTACTCTGTCTCAAATGCAATGGAGTACCCTGCTGCCAAACCCTCAGTTTGCCCAACTTGCCAAATTTTTGCAGTGCTTCAGAGCTTCATGTCCCCGATGGCTCAAGCAAGTGCACTGTCTTCTTCCGTAAAGTGAGGTTCAAATATCACTTTAGAAGGAATATATACATACCAAAACCTACGGCTACACCATTCAAGCCACCCTCGACATTCACACCAAATGCATACTGTATGAGCCAACGGATTTTGGACTTTGAACAAATTGTCATGCAAGAGGTGATGGACACATTAAATGAGAGACAATACATTAAATACAATGTGACTAAAGAAGAGAGATTGGCCATAACTGAACTACGGGAAAACAACTCCATCGTAGTAAAGGCAGCTGATAAGGGGGGTGTGATTGTATTGCAAAACACCCGAGATTACACCAGCGAGATTGAACAGGAACTCGGAGTACAGGACAGCTACAAAACTACAGCCAGAGATCCAACCAACAGCATCAAGTCTCTCATTGAAACCTTGGCGGAGGAAGGTGTGAAAGAAGGATTCCTCAGTCAACCAGAGAAAGAATTCCTGATCAAAAATGAACCTCGCATTGAGGTTCCGTGACGATTTGAACCCATGTTTTCAATATTGTCGGAAATACATAATATTGTAATCAGCGAACCGCAAATGATCCATTTAGCATATCCTGGTGTTTTCGCTACGCTACGAGCAAGAGTACTCCTGTTACGAACATTTTTCTGATCTACCCATGGCATCCATCTTAGATCATGGCAGCCATTTTGTGTTTCTTGCCCTCACATACGCAATAACCTCTGATCACTTCATTTCGATTAAGGACACGTAGCCTTAGCCGGTGATTCACCTCTTTAGTGACACGTGCACCTTGGAACAGAACACGCTGTAGCTGCATGACTCGACAAAGGCTGCCTCCTCTGCCCGAGGCCAGTCCTGCTATACTGGTTCTTGTGGTCGTTGGCCTGATCATGATTAGGCGGCCGAAGCCGGTAGCCTTGCCCATTTACAACCCACAAACATCCCTTATCCTGCTTTTCTATCTTCTGCACCTGGCTCTGCTCCTTTCCTTCTGGGCCTTTATTAGGGGGAGGTAACGAAATTTACGATGAGGCGGTCCGGGTCTTGAATGAAAAGTTGACATGAGATTATGATGGAAAAGTGGGAACCCCTCGTTCGTAATGTTTTGACATCAGATATTGTCGACGATTCCTGTGCAACGCCAAATATTTATTGTTTAGGACACAAAGGTTTGGGAATGTACTTACATGTGAAGAATTTGCCTGAAGCCCAATTTTTAGTATATAAGGAGCAACCCTCTTTGTACAAATCGAACAGGCTCCTAGACACTGCCCATGCGTAGTTTCTGTGACTTCTGTGTCCCTGCAGTAATAAACCTTTGGTCTTTGACGCCACCATCGAGAAGCCCGTGTTTCTGTTTATTTGTGCACCAAGACAGGTGGAACTCCGGGGTCTTCGGGTGTTGTTCCCTGACACCTCTGGACGGAACCAAAAAGTCCAGAACTCCAATTGGCGCCCAACGTAGGGCGACGTCATTCGGTACCGGTCCAAAAGCCTGAAGAGTTCGAGAAGCTTCGTGTGAAGATTCCTGAGGGAGGCGCCCCACTTCATCGATCCCGGCATATCGCAAAAGTGGCCCGACGTTCTCTTCCACGAGGGTTCCAGTTCAGGACGGCTGCAGTGTTCCGTTGCCTTGACCGTCGCCCTGTCTTGGACCCGAGGTGCAGTCCTTAGTACGGCGAAATGTGACGGGTTTCTCCTTGGTGACGTCTTCAGTGCCTCAGTTAAGTATTTAGTGGTTGCTAGCTGGTTATTTCGTGAGGGTTGTTAAAATCCTTTTTTGGTTCTTAGTTTGGTTTGGTTTCGTAAGATTATCACTGGTTGTTCTGGTTACGATAATCTATTTGGTTTGGTTTGGGTATCAATACATTTGTTCGCTTTTGGTAGGCCTAAGTTCTTGGTTCAAGTGCACATTCTTGTTTGTGTTGTTTGTTTTGTGTTCCGGATTACAAAATGGTAAGTCGGAAAAATTGTATGTTGTCGTGTTTTGGTTGCAACAGTGATTCACGATTGGAGGACTCATGTCTGGTTCCTCCGATTGGGACTCCTCTATATGATCTTTACTGTAAGCATGGTGTGGGTCCTATATCGTATAATGAGGTATGGGTCCGATACACTGAGAAGGACGGTGTCCTTAGTTGGCCACTGCATGGTAGTTTTGAACCCGAAATCCTTGACAATTTAGAAGTGAAATTGTTTAAGAAGAAAGCCCGGCCGGCAATGTTTGATTCTTTCCGTTATTGGCGAAAAGAATCTAAACAGAGAGAGATTAAAAGGTTGAAAAAAGAACAGAAAGAGCAAGAGTTAACTTTAGAACAAGCGGCTAAGCAGCTGCAAGATAACGAGTCTGAGAAAGCAATGGAGATAGCCACTAGAGAGCGTAACTTAGCGATAGATAAGTGCTATCCAGCCTTGCCATCGAGTACGACTAAGATAGTAGAGGATCCCGAAAACGATCCTCTGTTGTCTTACTTGTTACGGTCACCACCACCGTATGCACAGGGTATTACGGCTCCACCTGTACCAAATGTTCAATTGCCGGTTGCTGGACAACCTGGTATTCCTGCTCCTGCCCCTCAGAATCAAGTTCCTGTACCTCCTATGGTTAATATAAATGTTCCTACGGCACCTCCTCTTCCTGGGTTGCCGACTTCTCTACCTATACCTGTATCGCTTACACCTACTGTTTCACAAGCTATCTTCCACGATACTCCTACTGTCCCGCTATCTGTTCCAACTGCTACTGTGTTCTCTGCATCTGCCAGTATGTTGACTCTGCTTTCTGTTCGTCGAAGAATCACTGATTCTGTCTCTAACATTCTATCTCCTTTCTATAAATCTTTAATTAAGACTCCTACTTCTGACTCTGTACAAAGACGTAGTCAGCTCCCAAGTACTGAGGAACGGGGAATATTAGATTCCACGGCTCTCAGATGGATTTCGAAAAGTAGGAAATATAGCACGAGAGATGTACTAGATACATTTATGCAGTGGAATGAACCAACGCAACGATATGTCTTTGACGAGATGTGCTCTCTTTTACGTGAGGAACTAGAAGAAGATGACTCTGAATTGAATTTAGAAGACTTAATTAAGGTTCAGAAAGAGTTTGCTGCAGGAATGATAGTAGGTCAAAATATAAAAGAAGCAATGGAACTGATTTTAAGTTATAGGAATGATCCATCACTTCGTTCACCGAGAGACTTAGAGAAAGGTAGTACGAAGCAGAATCGGCAATATCCAATGAGGGAGGTTCCTCCGATTTGGCGCGATGCTGTGCAAGCTGATGCAGTCCGTGGTATTGCAGCCGCTCCGGCGCAATTCCAAAGAGTGTGGATACACATTCCGTGGAAGCGAGCCGAAGTGTTAGCAGTGAAGCAGGCCTTGCCAGACCCGCGTAAGAATCCTGCTGGATACTATAAGGAATTAGCGCAATCAGTTGAGGCCTGTGTGATGAATCTGGCGGACATTGACATGTTATTTGGGAATGTAGTTCCGCAACCAATTTGGGCTAAAATTCGTAAAGAGAATCATCCAGTTGCCCTAGGTGGTGATTGGGCAGCTATCATTGCAGCGGATGGTCAGCAAATAGGTGGTTCCAAGCCCGAACCTCTAATTGCTAATCTTCCAGGTAGAATAATCGACTTAATGAAGACTCTGATGCCCGCATTGCGTGTTAATTGGGACAAGTTGTCCGCATGCAGGCAAAAGAAAGACGAAAGTGTCTCCGACTTTTTCACGAGGTTCGAAGAGACTTTTGTAGATCATAGTGGTCAGGATATGAGCACAGAAGGAGGACAGAGATTGTTTGTCGATAAATTTGTACACAATTTACTACCTGAGCTATGCAATAAATTAAAAGATTCTGAGAGTGCGTGGGCCGTCTCTACAACTGCGCAAATACTTGCAACTGCACAGTATTATGAAAATAGGGATAAAGAAGAGAAGGAGAAATCAGATAAGAAGACAAAAGACTTAAAGACTAAAGTCCTTTTGCAACAGGCATATCCGCCTCGCATGAATCAGACTAATACACAGCAAGGATCGTATCAAAGGACAGATTATAGTTCACCTAGGCCACAATACCAGTGGAATCAGTGTGCGTATTGTAAGAAAGAAGGTCATTATAAAAATGAGTGTCCAGTCTTAGCGCAAAATAACGCAGCAGCAGCTCAGAGAGGTCGTGGTGGTTTTGTGCAGAATTCTAGAGGTCGAGGACGAGGTACTATGCCTCCACAGACGAATGATCGCCCTTCCAATCACTTTGATCAACGAAATGGACAGTCTGCCCAACAAAATAGATCTCAACAGTATCATGTTGAAGACTATTGTGAAAATGATGAGGGATTTCAACAAAATGAGTACTAGGACAGCCATGGACAGAGAGAGGGAGTAGTATCAGTTCCAGTGGATCAGAGTGGGCCTTATGTCGCAGTAGCAACATCAGGTATAGTCGAACCGTTTCTGTTGGATACTGGTGCCGCAAAAAGTTCAATCATGCATGCGAAACTCCCTGGCGCACCTTTGTCCGGCTTAACAAATGTTTCTGTAGGTTTTTCAGGCGCCCCTGTTTACAACCCTGTATCTGGTCCTTTGTCTATTTCTGTTGGACCGTGCCAATTGAAAGCACCCCTGATTTTGACGACAGGTTGTCATGAAAATCTGCTTGGTTTAGACTTGTTAAAACGCCTATATGCGACATTGTACTGTTCTCCGGAAGGAGTACAGCTTACGTTGGGTAAAAGAATCACCTCTCCGATGTACTTGTCAATGGATGCACTCCCACCAGAGCTGCGTTCACTCCCTGATACTCTTTGAGCGACTGGTCCTAATGATGTAGGCCTTTTAGAAATACCACCATATGTAGTCACCTTGAAAGCAAATGTAAAATTTCCACGAATTCCTCAATACAAGATCCCTAATGAAGGTGAACGTGCACTTTTACTGATTGTGCAAGATTTGATTAAGAAGGGTGTGGTTGAAGAAACTAGAGGAAATGTCTGTACAGTCCTGTATTACCGATTTTGAAACGTACTGATCCTACAAAGCCTCCAGTATATAGGTTTGTCATTGATCTCAGAGAAGTTAATAAAATTGTGGTCCCGCAGTTTCCTGTGGTTCCAGATATTACTGCCTTGTTAACATTGATTCCTGCTACAGCCACATGGTTTTCAGTCATTGACTTGAAAAATGCCTTTTTCAGCATTCCGATAGCCGAGGAAAGCAGAGATATTTTCGGCTTCTGTCTAGGAGGTCGAAGCTTCAGATTTAAACGCGCTCCACAAGGCTATTGTGAGAGCCCATTCATTTACAGTCAGGCATTAAAAAGTCAGTTAGATTCCTTTGTACTTCCTCCAGGTTCTGCTCTAGTACAGTATGTAGATGACCTTCTAGTGGCTGCCGATGACAAGGAAACTTGCAAAGCAGCAACAATTTCGTTATTGCATCATTTGTCTAAATTAAATCACAAGGTGTCACCTTCAAAAATGCAATATTGCTGCCAAGAAGTGACCTACCTAGGTCATCTCTTGTCAAAGGAGGGAAGGAAGTTGACCCCAGAGAGAATAAAAGCAATTACGCAGATGAGTGTTCCTCGCACACAGAGAGAAGTACGTGCCTTTTTAGGTATTACCTCTTACTGTAGGCAGTGGATCCCAAATTGTTCTCTTTTAGCAAAACCGTTGGTAGCTTTGACTGGGAAAAATGTTCCCAGTCCGGTGCCATGGTCTGCTGAATGTCAGGAGAGTTTTTCTGAGTTACGAAATGCACTTTGTTCAGCTCCTGTATTGGGTACACCCGATTACAGCAAGCCATTCACGCTCTATGTCCACGAGAGAGAAGGTTGAGTGTTCTGACACAGAAATTTGGTGATAAACAACGCCCTTGTGCGTACTTTTCATCAACATTAGATCCGGTAGCTAGAGCGTTACCTAGTTGTTTAAGAGCTACAGCGGCAGCTGCGGCTTCCATTCGACAATCTGCTGGTTTGGTGATGAATAACATGCTAGTGGTCATGGTTCCTCATGCTGTGGATACACTCATGAACAGAACCAAGACACAACACCTTACCAGTGCTAGATTATCTGGCTACGAGCTGACACTGCTAGCGAGTCATATTCAGATCAAAAGATGCAATGTATTGAATCCAGCAACACTGTTGCCGGCTAATCAAGAGTCGAGTGATTCCGAACCTCATGATTGTTGTTTCAGAACCGAGGAGGAGACAAAAGGACGAATTGATTTAAAAGACACCCCATTGTTAGATCCAGATGGCACGTTGTATGTTGATGGGTCATGTTTTAAATTGGAGAATGGTGAAGTGACTGCTGCCTATGCAGTAACGACTTTGAGGACGATTGTGGAGACTGCAAGAGTGAGTCAGAATTCTGCCCAAGCTGCAGAATTAATCGCCCTAACAAGAGCGTGTGTTTTAGCTAAGGGAAAGAGAGTGAATGTGTTCACAGATAGTCAGTACGCGTTTGGCGTGGCCCATAGTTTTGGCCGTTTGTGGAAAGAAAGAGGTTTCATTACGTCCCATGGGACTAAGATTCAACATGGTCAGCTAGTTAACGACTTGTTGGAATCTCTAACCTTGCCGACTGAAGTTGCGATTGTGAAATGCAGTGCGCAGAAAGCAATCACGGATGATGTTGGTCGTGGGAATGCTTTTGCTGATGAGACTGCTAAACAGACAGCTAGAAATATGATGAGTAGAATGTATGTTGTAACATCTGCAAGATGGATTTCCGAGTCTGGAATGTGTGAGGATACAGTGGAAAGTGTGAAAGAGATTCAGAAAGAGGCAACTGAGGAGGAGAAACGTGCATGGAAAGAAAGTACGGGCAAGTTGGATTCGAGTGGGTGTTGGATTGACTTGTCGAAACAACAGCGTTGGATGTTGCCTGATGCGTATGTGCTTGCAGTGGTGACAATGGCACATGGAGTAGCGCACATAAGTTCTGAAGGAATCTGTAAAATGTTGGCCCCGGTCTGGAAGAATGATGGGATTAGTAAATGTGCAGAGAGAGTGGTGAAAAATTGTATGGTATGCCTGATGCATAATCCTGGCAAGGGAACTCCTACTCCTGCTGGTCACTTCGCTCCACCTTCTTGCCCCTTTGAAGTGATTCAGTTAGACTTCATTCACATGGATCGGTGCAATAACTTAAAATACGTCCTGGTGGTAGTTTGTGCTTACTCCAGATGGATCGAAGCATATCCACTAAAGGACAATACTGCCCTATCAACTGCCAAAATTCTTCTCAAAGAATATTTCCCTAGGTTTGGAATGCCACGGATTGTATGGTCAGATAACAGAAGTGAGTTTATAGGGAAAGTTATGCAGAGTGTGTGTGCTGGTTTAGGTATTAAGCAAAAATTTCACAGTGCAAACCATCCCCAGTCTGCTGGTTTAGTTGAGGGTTACAATGGCACCCTCAAACTAAAACTTGCTAAAATACAGGCATCCACGGGTTTATCATGGCCAGACGCACTACCTTTGGCTTTGTTATCCACGAGAGCAACTGTGCATTCTAGAGTAGGGCTTAGTCCATACGAAATTGTCTTCGGCCGTCCTGCTAATGTTTGGGGAGTGCCAAGGCCAAAGGAATTTTGTTCTCTGGAATATCCTATGTTGATCGATTACCTTTACGACTTGACTGCTAAATTGAGTCTTATTCACCAACAGGTTTTCGATGCATTGCCAAAGCCTCCGGAGAGTCCAGGTCATCAGCTGAAACCAGGTGACCACGTTGTGATACGAAATTGTACGAGGACGAAGAACCTTCAGCCCAAATTTGTTGGCCCCTTCCAGGTGTTGTTAGCGACGAGAACTGCTGTTCGTGTGGCTGGTCGCAAGCACTGGATACATGCAACTCATGTCAAACGTGTGCCCCTACCACTTCCTTACGACAACTGGGTGAAGAAGGGAATTGGTGCCTCTGAATTCGAGCAAACACCCAAGTTTATCCCTTTCAGCGATGCCGAATTGATAACTGACACTCCGAACTCTGACTCTCCTCCTGAAACTACTTCTTTGACTCCTGAACACTTGCCCTCTGCATCAGAAGAAACTTTGCCATCTGCGAACTTGAACATTGCAAACTCTATTGACAACACACTGTTTCCTGATCAAACGATTCCTGCAAAACTAAGATACAACTTACGATCTCGTAATAAGGACAAATAAAGCAGGAAACTGCCTGTGATATTTGAAATTTTGAACTTTTGCCTTCAGCCAGGAAGTTTGCTATTGTTTTATTGTTTTTAAAAATTGCCTTGCCGTCTGGGTAGCCGTAGGGTCGTGGCTGTGTGCCTAGTTGAATCTGCGGGGGTCAGACACAAGGTCGATCTTTCTGTTGGTTCTGGGAACTCCCAGGGCTGATAGAGGCATTTTCATCTACGTACACATCATCAGTGGTCGCGAGCGGATTGTAGAAGATGGAGCTTCCTACGCTGCAACGAGAAAATGTGATTTATGTTCGCAGAAACAGACTTTACAGAATCCTTCATAGTAAATGTTTTCTGATGCAATGTGCTATTACATTTTTAATTGTTTTAATAACGTTGGTGGGTGGAATCGTTTTTGGTATAAATTTAATCTTTGTGCCAGTAACTACAGTACCTCCCCTTGATCCTGCTACTTCTACTGTTTCTTCCATACACTCCTTTCACTCGTTTCCTGAACATGAGCAAGCTCGACGCTCAGAATTTATCAATAACACTTTTGTACAACTCTTGCACCAACACCAACTAGTAGTTAACACTACAGACTGCTGGGTGTGTGGCTTGATACCCCACACTATGGATAAAGGCATTCCCTACCTGGTTTTGCCTTTTAGCTATAATGGATCATTTCAGGCCTTTCAAACCATCTTTGCCTATGCCCTTGAAACCTATCCTCCGCGTCCACCACGTTCCACTAGATATAACTCTGCCAACAAAGCTTTAGTCCAGGGAATTATTGACATGATCAAGGACGTCAATAATACTCCATCTTACCCTAGAGATGAATTACAAGTATATTTGAGTTGGAATTCTTCAGAGTATCGCCTTAGTTTGGGAGAAAGCAAGCGTAAAAGCTCCACTCCAATCTGGGTCGTACCTCACCGAGGTCAGGTCTGTTTGCAAGGAAATGGGAGAAATCCGAGAGCTCAGCTAGGGAGGAGTGAGTGCGTAGAGACTTACGTGTTTCCGTCTAACTCTTCCCCTGCTTTTCTTACTGCTAGGGGTACCTACTTCATCTGTCAAGACAGAGCGTATACATGGTTGCCTGCTGACTTTTCAGGTTCATGTTATATTGCTCGACTGTTGCCTCCAACATACACTGCTTCTTCTGACTACCAGAAAACCAGAGTAGCAAGAGGTGTTTTCAGCAAGGAAGACACCGCTGGTCAGGAAGCTGGAGACTTCTTCAAAGGCTTCCTTCCGTTCTGGGGGCCTATGGCCAATAGTAGAAACATACGTCAGCTAACACGGGTAGTTGAATCTACTATTACCGAAACTGCTGGTGCCCTTAGCAATTTGACAGCTGAGCTTCAGGCGGATAGACTCATGACGTTGCAGAACCGTATGGTTCTAGACGTAATACTTGCAGATCAAGGTGGGGTATGCAGAATGATCCAATCGAGCTGCTGTGTCTTTATTCCCAATAATGCTCCAACAGTCTATGAGGCGATCTCTAAGCTACACAAGATTTCCGACTCTATACACGTAGACAAGGGAAACTGGTCCTTCATGGAGTGGTTTTGGACTCTGATATCAGCGTGGGGATGGAAGGTTCTGATGGTCATTGGTGTCATCTTAGTATTCATATTCTCATGCTGCCTGATTATCCAGTGTGGTCCTGCTCTGTGTAGTCTTTGTGCTGCAACCTGTTTTAGGAAACCACCTGCGTTTGGAGAAAAGGCGCGAGAAAGGATGATGATAAAACAACATGTCATTGACCTGATGAGCATAGAATTAGACTCTGACATAGACTGAGTCATTGCCTATGTAAGGGCAAAAGGAGGGTCTGAGGTTCCGTGACGATTTGAACCCGTGTTTTCAATATTGTCGGAAATACATAATATTGGTATCAGCGAACCGCAAATGATCCATTTAGCATATCCTGGTGTTTTCGCTACGCTACGAGCAAGAGTACTCCTGTTACGAACATTTTTCTGATCTACCCATGGCATCCATCTTAGATCATGGCAGCCATTTTGTGTTTCTTGCCCTCACATACGCAATAACCTCTGATCACTTCATTTCGATTAAGGACACGTAGCCTTAGCCGGTGATTCACCTCTTTAGTGACACGTGCACCTTGGAACAGAACACGCTGTAGCTGCATGACTCGACAAAGGCTGCCTCCTCTGCCCGAGGCCAGTCCTGCTATACTGGTTCTTGTGGTCGTTGGCCTGATCATGATTAGGTGGCCGAAGCCGGTAGCCTTGCTCATTTACAACCCACAAACATCCCTTATCCTGCTTTTCTATCTTCTGCACCTGGCTCTGCTCCTTTCCTTCTGGGCCTTTATTAGGGGGAGGTAACGAAATTTACGATGAGGCGGTCCGGGTCTTGAATGAAAAGTTGACATGAGATTATGATGGAAAAGTGGGAACCCCTCGTTCGTAATGTTTTGACATCAGATATTGTCGACGATTCCTGTGCAACGCCAAATATTTATTGTTTAGGACACAAAGGTTTGGGAATGTACTAACATGTGAAGAATTTGCCTGAAGCCCAATTTTTAGTATATAAGGAGCAACCCTCTTTGTACAAATCGAACAGGCTCCTAGACACTGCCCATGCGTAGTTTCTGTGACTTCTGTGTCCCTGCAGTCATAAACCTTTGGTCTTTGACGCCACCATCGAGAAGCCCGTGTTTCTGTTTATTTGTGCACCAAGACAGGTGGAACTCCGGGGTCTTCGGGTGTTGTTCCCTGACACCTCTGGGCGGAACCAAAAAGTCCAGAACTCCAGCATTCCTACGATATACACCTTGCCTAAAGTGGATAAAGGTTTGGATAAACCACCGGGAAGGCCGATCATATCAGGATGTGTGTCAATACTGGAACCCACTAACCAGTTCATAGATTATTTCTTGCAACCCCTTGTTCAACAAACCAAGTCCTTTGTACGAGACTCTACACACATTATACAGTTACTGGAAAATCAGTCATTTGATTGTAATACACAATTTATGGTAACACTGGATGTGTGTTTGCTCTATACATGGATACCTCAGAATATAGCCATAGAGATCATCAAAGCTACATTGAATAAACGCCCTGCACCACACTGGGTGCCCACCAGCTTCCTAGTGAATCTATTGGAGATCGCCATGAAGAGAAATTACTTTGTATTCAAGCAGCAGTTCTACTTTCAGTGCAAGGGAGTAGCGATGGGAGCCACGTACGCACCGAGCCTAGTGAGCATCTATATGGACAGCTATGAGGAGGAATACCTCTATTCACATGACAATCCATACATCGATTCCATAGCTGTCTAGAAAAGATATATAGATGATGTCATCATGATCTGGTCAGGCACCGAATCCCATCTACAAAATTTCTTCACCTGGCTGAACGAAAGGAGTAAAGATATCCAATTCACTACATCATATAATCGTGACACTATTGACTTCCTTGACCTGACATTCAAAGTGGAGAACAACCTCATCTATTGTGATTTGTTCAGAAAACCGATGGAGAGGAACACGCTACTGAAATATGATTCATGTCACCCCCCTAATGTGCGAGATAATCTACCCTTTGGTCAATACCTCAGAATGAGACGTAATTGTACCAGAAGGGTCGATATCTTCAGGGAAACGGATGTACTTACTACACGATTACGAGAACGAGGTTACCCACGGGGCCTCCTCAAACGTGCCAGTAAAAGGGCATGGTACTACCCAAGAGATCAGTTGCTCACTCCGAAAGAGAAAAAACCAGGCTCTGACAATCTTGTATGCGTAACTACTTTTTATTCAAAGAGTAACAGCATAAAGAAAATCATCCAGAAATACTGGAAGTTGGTGGCCCCAGAACTCCTGATGGAAGAAGGCCCCCTATTTGCCTTTAAGCAAGGGTGTATTCTTAAAGACAGTTTGGTAAAAGCCTACCTTGAACCCCGAAGACAACCCAATTTGAGAGATCAGCTAGGACTACCTCCAGTATTGGGCCATTTCAAATGTGGCAAGTGCAAAGTCTGGCCACTATGCATGGAAGGTTCAACACTAATCCATGGAAACAAGACGCACAACCTAACATCTCTGACGAACTGTAATACCTCCAACGTAATTTACATTATCCTGTGTCCCTGTAATAAGCCATATATTGGTCAGACGGAGCAAAAAGTCAAACTGAGGATCCTACAACATATGAGTCGCATCAGTTGTCAAACGCAAGGGGCTCCGATGGTAGAACACTTCATGACCTACAACCATCCTGTGGAAAGTCTTAGATAGAGAATACTTGAAAAAATTACTGCCAATCGAAGAGGTGGATCAATGTCAGCTGCCTTAAACAAAAAAGAATGCAAATGGATACATATCCTAGACTCTGTGTCCCTTGGCCTCAATGAACATGAAGAGATTGCCACTGATTGTACACCTTTCATACAGATGTATCTGGATATACCTCTGGGTCATGCCCATTTAGACTAGACCCTTACCTTATATGGAGTTTGTTCAGTCTATACTACTGTGTCTTCCCAAACTAATGGCTCCGTAATCCCTGATCACTAGAACACACAGGTTCAATAGACCGACAAGTATAAGCGTAAATTTATATGTACATTCAGTAGTAGTTGAACTATGTAATCTTTACTATGCATCTATTTCTCATGTTACTGTGACAGTTGTTTAAGTAAGGCAACCTGAAAGATGGCATTGTCAACACGGAATCATATTCTACCTCGAGCGTAGTTAAACTGTGTATTTTTCATTATGTGTTAACATGCATGTATCTCTCATGTCATAGTAACCATTTTTAAGTATTTTTAAGTATGGCAACTTGAAAGATGGCATTGTCAACACTGAATCAGACTGCACCTCAAGCGTAGTTAAACTGTGTAATTTGCATTATGTATTAATATGCATGCATCTCTCATGTTATTGCACCCAATTTTTATGTATGGGAACTTGACAGATGGCATTCTCAATACGTAATCAAAGTCCACAACGAGTACACCGTGGGTTTTGCTATTCCTCAATCCCCGTCCCCTTCCGCGCCTCCTAGAACTCAGAAGTAAACACAGGTTGCGCGTGTAACAGTATGCAACGCTCTGGTTGCCTTAGAAACGACTCCCGCTAGTGACGTATCTGCGTCCTCGCGATACAACGCCGAAAGCTCCATTCCTAGGGACCTGCGTTAAGCTGACTGATTGCAGCCGTCTGATGAGCAGCCGTGCCATATAATAACAGCGCGATTTTTGTACAGTTCCGGGTAAGCGTTGCCAATCCCTCCGCCGTATCCACCATGAGATAAGCATGTGTTGATTCACTTAATCGAGAGTCATTTTCAATCTAGTCACTCCGCCATATCCATCATGAGATAAGTACGGGTTGAGCCACTTAATCGAGAGCCATTTTTAATTTAGTTTTTTAACCGCACCACTCGGTATCCCAATCACCCCCTTGTGCTTAATTACTAGATCGATTTAAGCGACGTTAGTTGTAATATATGGCTCATTCGATTCGCACTATGTGCTACCCTATATTTGGCATACCACGCTTTCACTGGTGATCCACGCAACACGACACCGGGTTTACCATCCCCACTCATTTGAGCTGCGAAAGTCAAATCTACACTATGTGCTACCGAGTGCAAATGGCAAGTTACGGTTCCATTTGATTCACTTTATTGATGTTCCACGTAATATGACACCCAGTCAAGGTGCACCACTTCAGATAAGCCTAACACCATTATCTGCTATTTTACTTCTCAGTAGCACCTTTTGTCGAATTAATCACAGCATTCTGCTTCCAACTAATGGAATTTGTCATATGCTGGATTCCCCAGCACTTGATTCTGAGACTGACAAGTCCCTTTCTCTACAGATTTAAGGACTCTGTGCTATTCCTGTCCAGGCGATTAACACAGACCCTAGGGTGAGTACTCCAACCGCCCGCTATATTAGGCAAATCATTTAGCCTCATAATTGAACCCCCTCTGACACACCCCCTCTTTGACTTATTTGCAGACTGTCGTGCCTTGTACATCTGTCTTGAGAAAGACCTGCCGCGACCCTAAACACGGGCGCCGAAGGTCGAAACGTTGACATTCTTCACAGGCCCAGCAATTCTAGAATTCTATCAAACTGAAAGAAATAAATAGGATTCTGGAAAATCGTATCAGCGGATGGCCTTGTATATATTTGTATATATTGATTGTATTGGAATGTGTCATCACTGTACATATCATTTTATTACGTGATCACTATTCACTATTGTCACTTTTTTGCACTTCAAATATTATATTGACAGTCATTGTATTTATTGTATAAACAATCAATTTGAATGAATTTAATTCAGATAAATACAAAGTACAACAAATCACGTACAGGTCTTCTTTTCATTCAGTGTAAGGGCCTGGTTTTGTGTTCTCCAGAGGGGTTGTTTCTTTTCTTAGATTGCATTGAATAGCAGTTGTAAATCATTCGTGTTGTCACCCGACAGAACCACTTTTTATTTAACCATAGATTACCCAAGTTCTGAGGGACACAGGGTCACCCCCGTTTTTCTTAATAATTGTGTTAGCAGGAGCCGACCTGCGAGGGTTCATTTTACCTTCATTTGTTTGTTTTGTTGTATGGAAAAACTTGAATATTGACAAAGAATAACAAACACATTGATTGCTATTTGCAATTAACATCAAGCGTACTGTATGTCACCCACAATAGAGCAATCCTGACATGGCAGAGAAAGAAACTCTTTCATATAGTAAAGATTATATTGGCAAACTTATACAGGAACAGGGGGCATCACATTTCTTGCTGGGAGCTAATCACACCTCAGTAGATACCACACTCAATGAAAAACTGTTGAAAATAGAACAATTGGAAAAGAAATTGGTGAGGGCTTGGCTTTATGGTCATGTTCTGTCAAAATATCTTACAGCGAACATAATTCCCAAAGGCCTCCAAGTCAAAAACGAACCCACCATTTTCATTGATGTGCCACGATTCAGAGAAGGCTTCAGCTTTGTGGCAAATAATTGCTCAAGGCACTGGATGGTGCTAGGTGTGGAAACTGCAATAGAATACATCAAGAAGCTCACGCAAGAAATAGCGGACCTCAAAAAGGAATTCTAGAGGATAGGGCATTGACCAACGACAAAGAAGCACTAGAACGGGCTGAAAAAGCACTTTCAGAATTTAACACTGTCACTCTCAACAGAAAGCTGGATAAACTGGCAAAGGACATCAGGAACTACAACAAAAAATATACATACCCGTACCTAGGGGACGAATACTATTAACAAGATCAACAAGGGTTCCTTTTCAACAAGAATAGACAAGGACCGAGACATTTCTACACCTTTTCCCACTCCTCTGCTGGAAGCGGATCAGATTCGGAATACGACGGTCCATCGACGAGCAAACAATCATTCCAAGTACCCTCTCAACAACAACAGCATTTTTTAGACCAGGGCTACCGCCAACCCAGCCGGGGTGGTATGGCCGATCAAGGCTGGGTTGCCCAGAGGAGATGGAATCGAGGAGGAGGCTCCAAGAGAGGGGCGACACGTGTGAGGTTCTTCCCCTCAGAGGGACATGGGGAGATCTCCCCATGAAAACAAACATACCGATGGTAACAGATATCTGGGTATCTAATGCGGAAAATAACCAGATAGATCAAGGTATCACAGAGATACCCTTAAGAACTACAATATTGGCTACAACACCTACCGCTACAGATACAACACAAAATATGACTATGCAGCAACTAGAGATGAATGGACAACATCTACCCAACTTGAACCCCTCCGACCCCATCATTAACCTCTCAGACCATACCATCACAACAGCAGAAAGAGAAGTGCTTAGCAAGGGACTATCATTTGTGCCCACTTGCAGACCAGACTCATTCACAACTAAACTGGAGTTACAAAAGATCTTCCGTAAAGTGAGGTTGAAATATCACTTTAGAAGGAATATATACATACCAAAACCTACAGCTACACCATTCAACCCACCCTCGACTTCACACCAAATGCACACTGTATGAGCCAACGGATTTTGGCCTTTGAACAAATTGTCATGCAAGAGGTGATGGGCACATTAAATGAGAGACAATACATTAAATACAATGTGACCAAAGAAGAGAGATTGGCCATAACTGAACTACGGGAAAACAACTCCATCGTAGTAAAGGCAGCTGATAAGGGGGGTGCAATTGTATTGCAAAACACTAGAGATTATATCAGCGAGATTGAACAGCAACTCAGAGTACAGGACAGCTACCAAACTACGGCCAGAGATCCATCCAACAGCATCAAGTCTCTCATTGAAACTTTGGAGGAGGAAGGTGTGAAAGAAGGATTCCTCAGTCAACCAGAGAAAGTATTCCTTTTTTTTTTTTAAATATATTTTTATTTTATACTTTACAACCAAAGCACACATTTGAGAGAAAAAACATATTCCATCTTACATTTGTTCATCTCACAGTAAGAAAGAAAAGAAAATCCGTTACATCAGTGTATAATATTGTAGGATTTCGATAGAATCCAGAGAATAAGCACAAAACAATAATAATAACAAAAAAAACCCCGATCAACCTATCCCTGCTCTCCGACTCGCCAGGGGCCCCCAGATTTTAATACCCCGAGCCCTCCCAATCCTACCTTTTCTTGCATGAATATGTTTCTCTAAATTGTGTATAGAAATTAGATTTGATAACCATGTTTGCATGGATGGAGGAATCTTATCTAGCCATACTCTAGCTAACATTAGTCTAAAAACAGCGGTCACCATAAACAAAAACATTGCATCATTTGGATCCATTGAGGTATTTTCAGTACCAACTCCCAACATAATCAAACTCGCTGTAAGGGTTATCTTTATCCTTAATGAGTTATCTAAAAAGTACTCAATATCCTTGATTAACGTATATAACTGAGGACATGTAGCAAACATATGCACAATATCTGCATCAACCGAGTTACATCTGGGACAAGTAGTACCCTCAGTACCCCCCCATTTCGCAATCCTGGCTGGAGTATGGTATAGTGAAAATAAGGTTTTATAATGTTGGGATTGCAAGGGAGCAGAACAGAGAATGGACCGACCTAGTTCCAGGGATTCATGGAAAGATTCAGAAGTAATCCCTACTTTCTCAACCCATTTATCCCTGTGTTTATCCAAATCATCCGGGCTGCTTTTTGACAAAAAGGCATATGCCGACCTAATGGACTGTTCCTCCCCCGTAGTTATCCCTTCCATCAAATCATTAGATTCGAACCCCCCCGGTCCCCCTTGCTTGTTTCTCAAAAAACTCCTAACCTGAAGGTATTTAAAAAAGTCACTTCTACTTATTTTATATCTACTTACCAAATCTTCAAATTGGACTATCCCCACTGAATTTCTTAAATCCCCAATTTGTTGAATCCCTTTATCTTCCCAGCCTGCCATTACTGAATCCGCAAAGATCTCTGCAGGGAAGGATTTATTTTGATATATTTTGGTGTACCTATTGAATCTTCCCAGACCTGTCTTTTTTAAAAAAGAACTCCAAATTTTAAGTGCAGCACTAAGGGTCTTATATGGCTGTCTTCTAAGATAGCCCAGGTCCGTATGGTACAGGAAGCAGTTTTCTGCATCTTGGCCTAGTACAGCTGCGTAAACTTCAGTTGACATAGTAGTAATTTTCGGTAGCCCACCGCCCCCTCCTATTAGCCCCTGCATATAGTGAAGTGCAGCAGCAAGATAATATAATCTAAAACTTGGTGCACCCCAGCCCCCTCTATCCCTTGGTAGAGTAATACATTTATAAGCCCTGCGGGTCTTTCCATGAGCCCATATAAATCTTTTTACTATACCCTCTAACATATTAAACCATTTATTCTCAAAAATTAAAGGTATTGATCTAAATAAATACAAAAATTTAGGTAAACCCACCATTTTCAACACATTAGTGCACCCAACCAATGACAAATGTAAATTATTTGTTCTTTCTAAATCTCTTTTAACCTTCGCCAGCAATGGACTCATATTTAGCTCGACCACATCCTCCAAATTTGTAGAGATTTCAATCCCTAAGTAGGTTGCACTGTTAACCACCCTGTTATCCACACTACTTGCAAAACTATTCAAAACTATCTGGGTTTTTGTCTTATTTAATCTATATCCTGAAACCTGCCCAAAGACATGTGCCTCTGTCTCCACTCCTACCATAGCTAAATCCGGATTCGGAGTCAATATAGCCACGTCATCGGCATAGGCAAGCGTTTTCACAATACAACCATTTAATGACATAGGCTGTATCTCAGGATTTCCCTCCAGTTTACGAAGTAGTGGCTCGATATATAGGGCAAAAAGCAACGGGGATGATGGGCAACCCTGTCGAGTCCCTCTCTGTATATTAACTATATCTGAGTGCCCTCCGTTGACTCTAATCCTTGCAGCCGGATCTCTATACAGGGCTTGTATAGCAAGTATATAATGGCCCTACACCACACCACTTCATAACCTCCCATAGATATTCCCAGGCGACCCTATCGAAAGCCTTTTCGGCATCTAAGAAGAGTGCTGAAATAGGGTCGCCTGTAACCCCTGCTGCATCAATCATAGTTATCGCCATCCTAATATGCTGGGTAGTACCCTACCCGGGTATAAAGCTGTGTTGTGATGGGCTCACCAAATGTTCAATACAACCTGCTAACCTCTTTGCCAACATCTTTGAGTAGATCTTAACATCTGAGTTCATCAGCGTAATTGGCCTTTAAGAACCAGGGAGAGATGGGGGCTTTCCTTTTTTAGCAATAATAATTATATCGGCCCCTCCCCATGACTCTGGTGGTTGCCCCCCCTGTTGTACAAATAACATAACCTCAAACATGTATATCAGCAAACTTTTACGAAATACTTTGTAGAACTCGACCGGAATTTGATCGGGCCCGGAGGCCTTTCCTGATGGTAAACTACCCAATGCCTCAATAAATTCCTCCAAACTTAAAGTAGATTCTAATATTTCTCCTTCCTCCCTTGAGAGAGATGGGGGGATTATGTCCCTAAAATAGTTGCTAATTTCTACGATTCCCCCTGTATCTTCCCGTGCATACAGCTCTTTATAAAATACTCTGAAAACATCTCTTATCCTATCCGGATCTGTGACGATATTCCCCAGCGAATCCAATATCTCTTTTATCTCTGCCGCCGCTCTCTGCTGCCTAGTTTTAACCGCAAGGATATGACCCACTTTCTCACTACACTCGTAGGCCTCCACCCTTTTAGCCAGATATTTCTCCGCCGTCTTTCTAGAAAAGCTTTCTACAGCTTCTGCCTTTAATGCTACCAGTTTTAATAACAAATGCTCCAGACCAGACTTAGATTCTACCGCAGTAACTAACTTCCCCTCCTCAATAATCAACATTTGCCGAATAGCTTCAGCCTTCGCCCTCTCCTTCTTACGCCTTGTCAAAAGATAGCTCAATGTTTCTCCTCTTACCCCTGCCTTAAAACAATCCCAGGTTTGTCCTACGGGCGCAGTACCATGATTAATTTCCCAGAAGAACTTAATCCACCCTTCCATATGTTTCTGATATTCAGTATCTTGAAGAAGGCTCTGCTCAAAAGTCCACGTCGACCTCTTACTCTGTATCTGAGGAATCCTCACTGTCAAAACTAACGGACTATGATCAGAAATGATCCTCTGTTGTTTTTCAATCAATGTATCAGAAATAAATGCCCTTTAGATTAGGAAATAATCCAGCCTAACCAAAACCTGGTGTGGTGCCGAAAAAAAGGTGCTACTATCTACAAAGGGGTGTTGTAACACCAAGGGATCCACCAATGAGTTATGCTCAACCATGCTGGCAATAGCCCTATATACCTTTCTCTTCCTTCCAATATACCCCCCTCCTGTATTCAAAAATGAACTTGTAGGATCATGCATATTAAAATCTCCGCAGCATATCACTGGTTCAGGCCACTGGGCTAATTCTGCATGGCCACTGGGCTAATTCTGCATCCATAAATTGCCATATCTCAGGGTCATCCTCAGTGGATCCATACATGGTTACGAGCGTTAACCTGAGACCTTTAAAGCATAGTTCCGCCATAGCCCATCTCCCCCATTGATCCTCCTTCTTCCTTTGAACTACCACATCCCTTCTTCTCCCTAAAATTGCCACCCCTCTTGTCCTAGATCCTTGCCTACTAGCTGCTAGTACATCGAACCCCAACTGATTCATTAAATATATCTGCGTTTCTTCTATGTGTGTCTCCTGTAAACATACTAGATCCGCTTGTAGAGTTCTGATGTAGGCTGCTACTTTTGACCTCTTCCTTGGGTCATTTAGGCCACATACATTTATTGAAACTAACTTACAGGACATTGAGAATTATCATAAAGAACTCTCCTGCATATCCAACTTATGTTAGCACTTTCCTCAATTGTGCTTATCCAATCACCAATCTCCCTTCTATCTTTTCAACCCGTAGAACAGACAACAAAATACATGAAAAAAATGTGCGCTAAGGAACTTAACCAACCTACAAACTGACACTGATTTTTAACCCCCTCCCTCTGCCCCCTTTCTGACCCCCTCCCCCCTTACAGGCAAATAGGTCAACAATGACCTATGTGTGGCCGCTTCTGGGTTGCGTTAGTCGCACCCCTCTCCCACCCTCTCCAGCATCCCCCCCCCTTTTGGCCGCTCTTATACCCCATTTATTGGCCCATAGTACTAAACCTACAGTAATCCTAGAAAATTACACTTTCCCTGCAACCTCCTATTTCCCCCCCCCCAACTCCTGGATGAACTGCTGGGCTTTAACTTCCGACATAAACATCCTAACTCTTCCCTTTGTAATGACTTTCAGTTTAGCTGGGAACAGTAGGTATGCCTCTGACCCTAGGGCCTGGAACTGCGAGATCAGTTGCCTGAGCCTCCACCTCCTCTCAACTGTCACATGGCAGAAGTCTGGCCTAGAGAAGAAGGTAACTCCCTCAACAGTTCTTTTGCTGTCGGGTCTAGCTTTCTGAATAATTTCTTCTCGAAGCAAAAAGTTTCCCACATATACGAATATTGCCCTGGGGAGTGTCGCTTTAGAGCCTCCTTCTGCCCCATATGTCTTCCGCTGGGCAAAGGGGAACCTGTGCGCCCTCTGTATCTCCGTCTCCCACTGCCACTGGGTCTCAGGATATGCACCTTTTAGTAGGTTGATCACAAACCCTCTAGGATCCTGCCCTTCAAGCCCTTCTGCCACACCCAAAATGCGAACATTGTTACGTCTTTGACGATTTTCAAAATCCTCCTTCTTCCAAAGGAAATCGTCTGCCTTCTTCTCCTGTTCTGTTTTAAATTCCCGAAAGCTACCAAAATCATCCTCCATCTTGCCAGTCCTTTCCTCTACCTCAGCAACTCTCCCAGCCAAGTCGTCGTAAAGTTTATTTGTTTTCCGTAGTGTTGTTTGTATCTTCTTGAAGTCTTGCCTTGTTTTCCGGCTTGTCGATCTTGCTTCTGTTTGTATTTGCTTCAGCATATTGAACACCATTCCAAATGGGTCTTCCTGCCTTGGGGCTGCATCTTGCTCTTCCCGATAGGTCTGTGATGTCACCGAGTAATCCCAGACCAGTCTCTTCTCAGCTCCCCTTGTAGGCGACCCTCCGCGTCTGCACAACCTGGTCTGTTTCCTCTTTTGCGTAGATTCTTTGCCCATGTCTGTTCCCGAGGAGGTAGTGGCTGACCATGACTCCTCATCATCTTCGTCTTCCTCCTTTTCAACCTCCTCCTCATCTGATATTTCTTCTTCATGCTGTATGGAATCAGAATCCTCATTTACTGAAAAGAAATGTTCCCCCTCCAGAGAGCATTAATCTTCCTTCTCCCTAGGGTGTCCGCCTGTCGTTCTTGCTGCCACCAGGCTTACAGAGCTTCCCCATGAGGATTTAGGGGTTTTAGATAGTAACTCAGTTTCGACCTGCATAATTGCCACCAACATATCCGCATTTCCTTGCCCCCTGGCTTCCCCTTACTGGCAGCCAAATCTTCCTCAGTAATCCCTGCTCGGGATACCGTCTTCTGCAGAGCCTCCGTCTCCCCTTTCTCTCCAGCGCTCGTGTTAGCACTCTGCCCGGCAGTCACTGAAGGCGGTTGCCTAGTAACAGCTCCTTCGGCGTCCAGCACGTCTCCTGCTGCTGCCGCTGCGTCCTCGAGGACGCGTTGCTGATTGCTTCTCATACCAGTTCCCTCATCGCGGGGGCCTCCCGCCGCCGATTCTGCTATGGCTGGGCGGGAGGTGAAAGACTCCGGTAAGGTGGGCTGCCTAAGGGGGGTTCCTCTGTTTTTTACTTTCGTGCTGCCTTCAGTCTCGAGTTTTCCTGGTGCTTTTGAGCGCGAGTTCAGTGTAGCGTTTTCTTCTCCGCTAACTGTCTTCCCCTTGGAGTCCGTTTTTTTCTTTGCCGGGGGTGCGATCACCTTCCTGATTGCACCCGGATTCTTCATTGGCACCAGAATCTTTTGTAATGCAGGTGTCTCTGGCTCAGTAGGGGTCGTTTTTGTGACCTCAATCCCATCCTTAGCCTTCACTTTGTCGGTCCTCGCAGGCCTGAGGGGCATTTTCAGGAGCAGTGAGAAGGCTAAGGCTTTAATTCTTTGGTCGGATGTAGCCTTGACGTGTGGCAGCAAGCTACTTACGAGGGACCTTAGTTTACCTTTGAGCCTGCCAAGCTCACAAATCAAACTGCCTCTAAGCCAGGCACCAAATGGCTGCGATGTAACAACAGATACGCACTCTCCAGCTCCAGCAAAAAGAGAATCATAGGCCATCAGGGGGGTCTCGTGCTATCGTTATAGCATTCTGCTTACTGCTTACTGGTGGGAGAGAGGTTTGGTGCGACCGCTCACCACAACCCTCCCGCGGCCATCTTGCCTCCCAGCCAGAGAAAGTATTCCTGATCAAAAAGGAACCTCGCATTCCTACGATATACACCTTGCCTAAAGTGGATAAACGTTTGGATAAACCACCGGGAAGGCCAATCATATTAGGATGTGTGTCAATACTGGAACCCACTAACCAGTTCATAGAATATTTCTTGCAACCCCTTGTTCAACAAACCAAGTCCTTTGTACGAGACTCTACACACATTATACAGTTACTGGAAAATCAGTCATTTGATTGTAATACACAATTTATGGTAACACTGGATGTGTGTTTGCTCTATACATCGATACCTCTGAATAAAGCCATAGAGGTCATCAAATCTACATTGAATAAACACCCTGCACCACACTGGGTGCCCACCAGCTTCCTAGTGAATCTATTGGAGATCGCCATGAAGAGAAATTACTTCGTATTCAAGCAGCAGTTCTACTTCTAGTGCAAGGGAGTGGCGATTGGAGCCACATACGCACCGAGCCTAGCGAGCATCTATATGGACAGCTATGAGGAGGAATACCTCTAATCACATGACAATCCATACATCGATTCCATAGCTGTCTGGAAAAGATATATAGATGATGTCATCATGATCTGGTCAGGCACCGAATCCCATCTACAAAATTTCTTCACCTGGCAGAATGAAAGGAGTAAAGATTTCCAATTCACTACATCATATAATCGTGACACTATTGACTTCAAGGACCTGACATTCAAAGTGGAGAACAACCTCATCTATTGTGATTTGTTCAGAAAACCGATGGAGAGGAACACGCTACTGAAATATGATTCATGTCACCCCCGCAATTTGCGAGATAATCTACCCTTTGGTCAATACCTCAGAATGAGACATAATTGTACCAGAAGGGTCGATTTCTTCAGGGAAACGGATGTACTTACTACACGATTACGAGAACAAGGTTACCCACAGGGCCTCCTCAAACGTGCCAGAAAAAGGTCATGGTACTACCCAAGAGATCAGTTGCTCACTCCGAAAGAGAAAAAAACAGTCACTGACAATCTTGTATGTGTTACTACCTTTCATTCAAAGAGTAACTGAATAAAGAAAATCATCCAGAAATACTGGGACTTGGTGGCCCCAGAACTCCTGATGGAAGAAGGCCCCCTATTTGCCTTTAAGCGAGGGCGAGGGCGTAATCTTAAAGACAGTGTGGTAAAAGCATACCATGAACCCCGAAGACAATCCAATTTGAGAGATCAGCTAGGACTACCTCCAGTATTGGGCCATTTCAAATGTGGCATGTGCAAAGTCTGCCCACTATGCATGGAAGGCTCAACACTAATCCATGGAAGCAAGATGCACAAACTACCATCTCTGATGAACTGTAATGCCTCCAACGTAATTTACATTATCCTGTGTCCCTGTAATAAGCCATATATTGGTCAGACGACGCAAAATGTCAAACTGAGGATCCTACAACATATGAGTTGCATCAGATGTAAAACGCAAGGGGCTCCGATGGTAGATCACTTCATGACCTACAACCATCCTGTGGAAAGTCTTAGATGGAGAATACTTGAAAAAATTACTGCCAATCCAAGAGGTGGATCAATGTCAGCTGCCTTAAACAAAAAAGAATGCAAATGATACATATCCTAGACTAGGTGTCCCTTGGCCTCAATGAACATGAAGAGATTGCCAAGCAGATTGGCCTACTGTAATCTCCCACTGATTGTACACCTTTCATACAGATGTATCTGGATATACCTCTGGTTCATGCCCATTTAGACTAGACCCTTACCCTATATGGAGTTTGTTCAGGCTATACTACTATGTCTTCCCAAACTAATGGCTCCATAATCCCTGATCACTAGAACACACAGGTTCAATAGACCTAAAAGTATAAGCGCAAATTTATATGTACATTCAGTAGTAGTTGAACTATGTAATCTTTACTATGTATGTATTTCTCATGTTACTGTGACCATTGTTTAAGAAAGGCAACTTGTCAACACGGAATCAGATTCTACCTGGAGCGTAGTTAAACTGTGTATTTTTCATTATGTATTAACATGCATGTATCTCTCATGTCATAGTAACCATTTTTAAGTATGGCAACTTGAAAGATGGCATTGTCAACACTGACTCAGACTCCACCTTGAGCGTAGTTAAACTGTGTAATTTGCATTAGGTATTAACATGCATGCATCTCTCATGTCATTGCAACCATTTTTTATTTATGGGAACTTGACAGATGGCATTCTGAATACGTAATCAAAGTCCACAACGAGTATACCGTGGGTTTTGCTATTCCTCACTCCCCCGTCCCCTTCCCCGCGTCCTAGATCTCGGAAGTAAACACAGGTTGCCCGTGTAACAGTATGCGACGCTCTGGTTGCCTTAGAAACGACGCCCCGCTAGTGACGTGTCTGAGTCCTCGCGGTACAATGCCTTAAGCTCCATTCCTAGGGACCGGCGTTAAGCTGACTGATTGCAGCTGTCTGATGAGCAGCCGTGCCATATAATAACAGCGCGATTTTTGCACAGTTCTGGGTGAGCGTTGCCAATCCCTCCGCCGTATCCACCATGAGATAAGCATGTGTTGGTTCACTTAATCGAGAGTCATTTTCAATCTAGTCACTCCGCCGTATCGACCATGAGATAAGCACGGGTTGAGCCACTTAATCGAGAGCTATTTTTTATTTCGTTTTTTAACCGCACCACTCGGTATCCCAATCACCCCCTTGTGCTCAATTACTAGATCGATTTGAGCGATGTTACTTGTAATATATGGCTCATTCGATTCGCACTATGTGCTACCCTATATTTGGCATACCACGCTTTCACTGGTGCTCCACGCAACACCACACCAGGTTAACCATCCCCATACTCATTTGAGCTGCGAAAGTCAAATCTACACTATGTGCTACCGAATGCAAATGGCAAATTACGGTTCCATTTGATTCACTTTCTTGATGTTCCACGTAATATGACACCCAGTCAAGGTGCACCACTTCAGATAAGCCTAACACCATTATCTGCTATGTTACTTCTCAGTAGCACCTTTTGTCGAATTAATCACGGCATTCTGCTTCCAACTAATGAAATTTGTCATATGCTGGATTCCCCAGCACTTGATTCTGAGACTGACAAGTCCCTTTCTCTACAGATTTAAGGACTCTGTGCCATTCCTATCCAGGCGATTCACACAGACTTGGACCCTAGGGTGAGTACTCCAACCGCCCGCTATATTAGGCAAATCATTTAGCCTCATAAATTGAACCCCCTCTGACACACCCCTCTTTGACTTATTTGCAGACTGTCGTGCCTTGTACATCTGTCTTGAGAAAGGCCCGCCGCGACCCTAAACACGGGCGCCGAAGGGTCGAAACGTCGACATTCTTCACACGCCCAGCAATTCTAGAATTCTATCAAACTGAAAGAAATAAATAGGATTCTGGAAAATCGTATCAGCGGATGGCCTTGTATATATTTGTATATATTGATTGTATTGGAATGTATCATCACTGTACATATCATTTTATCACATGATCACTATTCACTATTGTCACTTTTTTGCACTTCAAATATTATATTGACAGTCATTATACTTATTGTATAAAAAAACAATTTGAATGAATTTAATTCAGATAAATACAAAGTACAACAAATCACGTACAGGTCTTCTTTTCATTCAGTGTAAGGGCCTGGTTTTTTGTTCTCCAGAGGGGTTGTCTCTTTTCTTAGATTGCATTGAATAGCAGTTGTAAATCATTCATGTTGTCACCCGACAGAACCACTTTTTATTTAACCATTGATTACCCAGGTTCTGAGGGACACAGGGTCACCCCCGTTTTCTTAATAATTGTGTTAGAAGGTGCCGACCTGCGAGGGTTCATTTTACCTTCATTTGTTTGTATTGTTGTATGGAACAACTTGAATATTGACAAAGAATAACAAACATATTGATTGTTATTTGCAATTAACATCAAGGGTACTGTATGTCACCCACAATAGAGCAATCCTGACATGGCAGAGAAAGAAACTCTTTCTCATAGTGAAGATTATATTGCCAAACTTATACAGGAACAGGGGGCATCACATTTCTTGCCGGGAGCTAATCACACCTCAGTAGATACCACGCTCAATGAAAAACTGTTGAAAATAGAACGATTGGAAAAGAAATTGGTGAGGGCTCGGCTTCATGGTCATGTTCTTACAAAATATCTTACAGCAAACATAATTCCCAAAGGCCTGCAAGTCGAAAATGAACCGGCCATTTTCATTGATGTGCCACGATTCAGAGAAGGCTTCAGCTTCGTGGCAAATAATTTCTCAAGGCACTGGATGGTGCTAGGTGTGGAAACTGCAATAGAATACGCCAAGAAGCTCACGCAAGAAATAGCGGACCTCAAAAAGGAAATTCTAGAGGATAGTGCATTGACCAACGCCAAAGAATCACTAGAACGGGCTGAAAAAGCACTTTCAAAATTTAACACTGTCACTCTCAACAGAAAGCTGGATAAACTGGCAAAGGACATCAGGAACTACGACAAAAAATATACATACCCGTACCTAGCGGACGAATACTATCAACAAGATCAACAAGGGTTCCTTACCAACAATAGACAAGGACCGAGACATTTCCACACCTTTTCCCACTCCTCTGCTGGAACGGATCAGATTCGGAATACGACGGTCCATCGACGAGCAAACAATCATTCCAAGTACCCTCTCAACAACAACAGCATTTTTTAGACCAGGGCTACCGCCAACCCAGCCGGGGCGGTTCGGCCGATCAAGGCTGGGGTGCCCAGAGGAGATGGAATCGAGGAGGAGGCTCCAAGAGCGGGGCCACACGTGTGAGGTTCTTCCCCTCAGAGGGACATGGGGAGCTCTCCCCACGAAAACAAACATACCAATGGTAACAGATATCTGGGTATCTAATGAGGAAAATAACCAGATAGATCAAAGTATCACAGAGATACCCTTAAGAACTACAATATTCCCTTCATCTGTAAAATGTACAGCATCTCTCCTATAGATGCCATGCATATTAAAACGCAGATTTTTGTGGTATATGGACACCATTCTATAGTCTCGGAGAAAAGTAGAAACAGATTTATTCACATTTTTTCCTAGCTTTCTCAATCTGTGAACAAAATACATGGAGTACTTCCATTTCGGCCTTTGGACAAAGGGAGTTTGGGGGAAAAGTGAGACTAAAACAGAAAAGAAATGATTGTTTGTTTGACAACATTCTACACAGAAAACTAGGGTGCATGTTTTTGTTTTTTAAAAGTATGATTCTTATTGGTTATCAGAACGTGATTGAAAATAACATTACGTAGGATAAGGTAGTATATTGAGAAGTCGAGCACACTTGCTGTTTATTTTAGCAACATTGTGTGATGAACGTTTGCATTCTTCGGGAGCCAGTACTGCTTTTTTGCATGGGTAGATGCTAATTTGTATATGGAAATGCAATCTGCTTTGCATTGAAAGTGAGAATATATTTCACTGCTCTGTCTTTCAAAATGCAAACTATGTTTGCTTTGGGAGGGCAAGAGTCGTGAGACTCCTGCCCTCTAAAAGCAAACCTGGGAACAAGAGAGGGTTTGGCTTAAGCGCGGTAAGGCTGCGCCAAATCTATATATAAAACAAAACAATTGCCCATACTGCTCGCACAATTTTGTCATAGAATCAACACGTTGAGTTCATGATTCTCAACTTGAAAGACCACTCTTTCAGTCCTGCAATGTATCTCAAAAAATACACTTATTTCTTTTCTACAAACAATTTTTGGGGGGATTTTTTCGTTTTGTTCTGTCAACATAAAGCGTTCATGGATCACAATTTGAAACAATTTTATTAGTTCTGGGAAAACACTCAAAAGTAAATCTGAGTCTTTGGAAAAAATTATAGTGAATGGATAGAATTTGGTGTGGAAAGGGTTATGTAGGTAAAAACAAAGGGGACAAACTACATATATTTCAAACGCTTATTCATCAAACTAACAAGGCATCTCTCATACCACACTTATTCATCAAACTAGCAAAACATCAACACATACAAAGTGGTGGGGGAACGGAGAAGTATGTGAGAAAAGTGAAAGTCAGAAAACGTGGAAGGAACTGAATTGGTTATCCTCATTAATTACGCCCAATCAAATATTTACAACTCGGGTGGGCCTAGGGAACTGAATTTCTCTTTTAAATACCAAATAGTAGTCTAATTTGAAGACAATTAAATGAATCAAAATGCAAAGAATGCAGTCATCAAGTCAATATGCACGAGTATGTCAATACAAGTAGGTCATACACAGGTATGTCAATGCAAATAGGTCATAGGTCGACGCGTTTCGAATCCCATTAGTTTGTGGGATTCTCTTCAGGACCAAAACAGATAAAATCTGGAAAACATAAAATTAATAAAAAACAGTCAGGTATCAACAGACAAAAGAGACTCTCAACTTAACATTCAGGACAACATACACTCAAGTAGTACCTGTCGGGGTTTCTTCTCGATTTCTTTGGTGAATACTGTGGGCATAAAGTTATATAAATCTGTCAGTTGCTGAGCCTTGGATGTTTGGAACATAAGTCCATAATTATCCATTTTACTCACTGGGATCGAGTCGTACGTATTCCTTTGTCTGTGGCTTCTATAGATCAACCTCAGTCGGTAAGGAGAAATGATGTGCTCATTCTTAATGTTTTTGTCCTGGTGGAGGAGGAAAAACAAAAGAAGTTTTTTTAGGGGGCGTTGGTTCGACTCCCTACAGACTCGGAAAGTAGTCTCAATAGTTTAACATGCGGGCGGTTTTTGTAAGTTTAACTCGAGAAAACCAACATGTTTGGAAATGCATGGTCGCTCGTATGATAACAGTATTAACTGCTTTGTGGTAGAAGGGGAGGAAAAACTGTCTTGCGTAGCATTGACAAGCAAGATGCTAAGTTTCTGAGTCACGGCGTAGTTAGGTGAAGCGTCCGAAAACATATTAATTAATGATGGACACGAATGTTAAAAATTAAGAAAAGCGCCACTGGATCAAATTCCACGGTTGATTTGTGGACACGAAGAGGCACCCGGGTTCTATGATGGCTCTTACCGTTAGCTAGCTGTGTCTCCCGTCAACTCGTTTGGCAATTGACTTCAGGCGCCGTGCACGTACGTCATCTGTCTGGCGTTTAATAGCAAAGATGTAAATGTCCCACGGTGTAATAGGAAATGTAGTTTTAACGGGGATTCAAATCTGAGGTTTTTTTGTAGCTGCATTTAAAGGTTAACGTACGTTGTGATGGGATCTGTGGTTTTTGCGGTATCTAAGTTGTATTGTGTAACTACATTACATGGTGTTAATTCTCTAGTTGGGAATAATTAGTACGGTATTCGAACTAGTCCATTGGCTTATACAAGGGAGGAGCTCCCGTGCTCGTAATTTCTTAGCAGGTTTGAAAGTGTCGCACAGTGTGATGGGAGTTGTGGTTTGATCGAGGGTTGCACAAAGAACCGCTGGTTACAGAATGATGATCTCTGATTGGAAGTATTTGGCAGGGTGTTGGCACTAGTACAATAACAAGGGAAGGGATCCCATGATTGTCGAAGTATACGATGTGTATTGTTATGTGAGCTGAGACCACTTGTGGCCATTTAAACAGTACAGGCTTTTAAGTGGATCTTATAAGTTATAGAGTTCTGGCATTTCATTGAGCCCACTAGTCGCAGTATTGAATTTGAGTATGAGCATAGCTTCCCTCTGTCTTAGTTTTGATTCTTGGTCGCCACCTCTTTTGTCCGGGTCAATTTTGGAGATGACTGTCCATTTTAAATCGTTGTCATTGTGTCCCTTTTCTATCCAATGTTGTACTAATGGTGCTGTGAGTACCTTCTTTTTCAGTCTTGATTTATGTTGTGTAATCCTTTGTCGTATCTCTTGATTTGTTTTTCCGATGTACAATTTGTCGCAAGGACATACTATCCCATAAACCACATTGCGGGTCTTACAGTTAGTGAAACTGTCATGTTTCCAAAAAATCCGGTTATGTTGGAACAGTTATCCTTCCATTGTTGATGGACAGTTTATGCATGTACCACATTTGTGGTAGCCTTTTATGGGTGGTAAGCCAACATAGTCTCTCAACGTTGGGTTGCTTGCTTTTGGTACTGTGGCTCATACTATCTGATTGGCAATACTCTTGTCCTTTTTGAAAGCAAAAAGGGGTTCTTTGTTGAATTGAGGGCCTAATTCTTTTAGTAAATGCCAATTTTGATGGATGGTCTTTTTTAACCAGTTTGATGAGGGACAGTAGGTGGAGACACAAACTATTCTTGGTTGTCTTTCTCGTTCTCTCTTTTTCAGCAGTTCTTCCCGTGGTGTCCACCACGCCCTTTTCTGTGCTTGTTTCAAAAGTTTGGAAGGGTGTCCTCTTTGGAGTAGTCTTTCTCTGAGTGAGTTGGCGTGGTCCATGTACTCCTCTTTAAATTTACAATTTCTTCTTATCCGGAGGAATTGACCTACCGGTAGATTTTGTTTAAGGCTTCTCGGATGGTTGCTTGAGAAATGGAGTGCTTTGTTTCTGTCTGATTTTTTTCGATACAAAGTTGTCACCAATTCACCATTTGGACAGTAGACTTCGACATCCAAGAAAGTAAGTCTGGTTTTTGAGAACTGAATGCTGAATTGTATGTCTCTTGTCCGGTTATTTAACCACCCGTGGAAATTTCCGAGTTCATCTTCATTCCCTGTCCAGGTGAAGAAGATGTCGTCTACAAACCGAACCCAACCTCCTATCCATTGTTTATAGGGGTTGTTGTTGTAAATGAAGGTCTCTTCATACTGGCTCATAAATTGTACGGCTAGCTCAAGGGCAAAAGGGCAGCCCATCGCAACGCCCTTAATTTGGAAGAAAAAATCTTCTTTGAACTGTGTTACTTTTCTCATGTTGAAAGGAACTTAAAAGTGGTGCAAGGGGTTTATAAATAAGCTCTTTTATTGATAATGCATTTAATTGGAGGTACCTTGTGTAAACACTGTGACCAACAGAGTTCACAACTTAAACTCCGCTTTGGTTGGTAAGTTGCCGGATATGCAAGACTGCTTTCAAGAGGAGACCCTAATAAAGAGTACTGGTGTGGAACTGCAAGTATGCGGAAGGACCTGCAGACTCAGAATCCAGTCAACTTTGGAAGGGAAGAGTTAAGGATATTGAGAGAGGCTCCTTCTGTTTCATGAGAAGGCCCAAGTACCAGTGGAGCAACACCGTCAACCTCTACTGCACAGCCTAATATTCGTCCCCAATTCTGAACCCTTTAAGAGAAAAAGTAAGAAGGTTGGGAGCTTTGTATGCCATCCTAATACCTAATCATCCATTAGTTTTACAGAGATCCACCCTGTATCACACTCATCCATACAAATGTGAATTGGACATTATCTGACACCAAAAACCCCTTCAGAACTTATATCTGTTGCTTTTTAACTTCGTCGACTATTCATATTGAGAGTATTTACCTTAACGTTGTCCGTTAAAAATGTGTGCATCTGCATGGCTTCAGACAACTAGTTCATGCCATATTAGAGGCATCTGTTTAATCAGCGGGAACAGGAGGATATACTTTTTTTCAACCTCAGCAATTTGCTGCTGATTTATGTAACATTCTGCAAACTGAAAAAGAGTTAAAAATGTATATGTTTTACATATGTCCAAGATTAATTTAAATGTACATACAAACATTTGTTCTCAATAGGATTGGGGATGAAAAGCAATCATCAGAGGTTATATTTGGCAAGCAAAATAGGAAATAGCATTACATTACACAAATGTCAGACCGAGATTGGTCACTCACTTCATTGACAAACTCCTGGCCTTGATGTGAAAGAACCCTTTTAAAAGCACAGTTATCTGTCTGCTAACACATGAAATACACAAATGCTTATCTCAGAATGCTTTTCAATCATGAAATGTCAAAGTCAAACCTGATAACTCCATTAGGCCACACCTTTATCAAGAGGTTTTACCTCATTAGAATACAAGGTGATGCCCTCAAATGAAGTCAAATGGGCCCAGCCAGTGTGGCCGAGTACTCATGCTGGAAACTAGCCTACACATTTCCGACCTTGGGAAATGAGTCAAACCTGGTGGGAAAGCATTGGTGTACAATGGTAAAAGAGCTCCATGAAGCATTAACAACTCAAAGGCAGAGCAATCAGCTAACTGCGCCCACAAGAGGGTGGTTGCTCTTACTCTCTGAAACTAGAGAGTTTCAGGAGAGTAAACAGATGTGCCATCATGCGGTGCAGCATCATAGAAGACAGCAGCTGAAGTGAGTGTCATACTAGTTTTGAAAATTTTAAGAGGATTCATCAAATGAGGTTACATTTATTGGCAAATTAAAAAACACTCTTCCTATGGAATATAGTACTAACTATAACTACCTCCTGGGGACCGCTTTAGGTTTAGGGTGAGTGAGGGTACATGGATGGGAAGGGTAGTTTTAGGGTTAAAGGTGGATAGGGGCATTTTGGTTCCTGGATAGGGGTATTTAGGTGGCAAGTGGATTTTTAGGGTCTAGGATGGGTATGGGTATTTGTGTGGCACCTGTATTTTTAGGGTTTAGGGTTGGTAAGGGTATTTGTGTGGCAAGGGGATTTTTAGGGTTTATTGTGGGTGAGGTTAGTTCTGTCACTAGGGTGTTTTTAGTGTTTAGTTTGGATCGGGGTATTAGGCATCAGTGATGTCATTCGAGAAGTCATCACTGATGTCACTGACCATGTCATGAGGGATGTACTATGTGAGGTCCTAAGCAGGAGAACGAGAAATATGGGATAACCATCATAATGGGAGAAAGAAGGGACATGCAAGTGCAGGAGAAAGAAGCAGGGAGTGTCTGGTAATGAATAGAAGAGCTATGAGGTTGACTCAAGACTACAAAGCCTTGGTATTGGGCATGCTGATTTAGGGACTGGTACTCATTCTTTTACATAATAAGCAGTGGCAGCCAGCACGGCCTGTGAGTTGTGTAGGGCTTCGGGGGAGGGGGACTGGTGCGGGGACAATGTAAAATACATTTTTAAAAATACACTAACCTTGCTGCCAGATCCCACATCCCGATCTTGCTCTCCTCCGTCTCAGACTCTAGGAAGCACAGCCACGCTCCCTTTACCAATCACAGCGCTAGTAAGCACCCAGGCTCCCCTGACCAATCACAATGCTCAATGCAGTGTTGCGTTCGGTCTGAGCACTGGGGTTTGGTGCTCAGCCAGGGACTGAGGGCCTGGGCATTTTCTCCATGCAGGCTATAAAAGCAGCCTGCATGGAGAACAGGGAAAGTGTGCATGACTGTTTTGAGCTGCCCAGAGGGCCGGCCAAACATTCTATGCACACTGAGAAGTGTTCTACCACTCCTCCCCTGCTCTAAAGCCCCGCCATGCTCCGTCATGCAAAGCTGCCGCAGCAGGGGGACGAAATAAAATGATAATAACATTACAGTATTATCTTTTTCTTTTTTTACTACTTCAATGCAGTGGTGCGACGCTCCTCCGCCTTAGCGGAGGAGCCGCCACTGAAACTAAGCATTGGTTGAGTGGTGAGAGCTGGAACATCAAACCATGTAGTTAAAAAAAAAGCATCAAGGATGTACTTTTCAATGAAAGTGAGACACTGAGAATGCGTTTGGATCAAGGTGAACAAATCAGTTCCTCACATTTCTTCCTCCTCCTCAATTTCAACATTAACATTTTGCTTCACGCTCATCCTGCCAACCTTCCTGTGAATTCGTGTGAATGAGAATAATAATCCCAACCCCCAAGTACCTCTTGAACACCCACGCCATGGCACTAACCTGCCTGGAGGCATCCACGGACAACATTTTGCAAAGATAAAAACTTGTCTCGAGGGCACGCAGGACCTAAATCATCATTTATCATAAAAAGAAAAAATGACAAGGATAGATCGGACCCTTAAAGTGCAGAAAAGAAATGGCTAAGTGTCTGCTTCATGGTTTATAATTGTGGCTTCAAAAACAGCCCACGAGACAAGGCAAGCCTTTTCAGAGATGATTGCATGCTAATAACATTACCTTTTGCTCAGGGATGCTGCCATGCTAATGGAGCCGTGTCACGTGCATGTCAGCAGCACCACAACCAAACACGTGCTTTCGCTCTGATTTACAACACGAATTACAGTCTTGAAAGCTGCAAATGATGCATAGATAATTTTCTGAAAAGGATGAAACAACAACCATAAAATTATGAAAAATCAAGGGAAGTCTGAATTTCTGATTTATGTAAACTAGTCGCGAATCGGCCCCGAGACATAGTTCATAAAATGCCTCCATTAAAGAATGCTGATAGCCATATTTCACGTGAAGACAAAAGTCTCGCGATTCTACTAAGTGCCCACCTTAATGTTCCTGTCTGAAATGTAATTAGGAAATTGATGCAGCGGAAAATTGCTCATTTCTAGTTATTAATTTCAGTTTCACCACGGATCAGAATTAAATAGAAACTCCAAAGATACAAAAAATATTACGTAGTGTCTGTTAACACCTTAGAGAGCCAGTCTCACTGAATTAGATTTATTAATTAAACCTACATGCAGAAGAGAAAACCAGGACGATTTGAATTTAAATGAACGGTGTTGTGTTAGAAAAATATAGAAAACTGTGCACAGGTGGAGGGAGCTCACTATTTATGTATTAGCAAATGAAGCTCGTATTATTATTAATAATGCCAGCTGCTCGTGTGTTTCAAGTTTCAGATAGCTAAACATATCATCAAAGTTAAAAGTTATAAAACAATCAATCATATAGTTTTATATAAAAAAAACTTAATTACATAATTTTGGCACATTCCATTAGTAAATCAAATTAAAACCTCAATTTTTTTCCTACAGCAGATAAAAATTTTTACAAATGCAGAATTCATTAATAAGTCTTCAGAATTTAAACATGCTATCAGTGCTTGCCTACATGTCCTTACTCCACGATTATTAAACAATTTCTTAAGGATGAATTTTCTATCATATTCCAAATCCGGGCAAAGACACAATAGATGTATAATGTTCTCTTGTCCGGATTTACAGAGCGGCTCGTGTGTTGAATCCCTCTCTCACTGCTGCGGAGTGACACTAGACACACTGAGGGTCAGATTTAAGACTTTGGATTTTCCCATAATATTTGTATGATATGTTTATTTTTTCAGCTACCTCCAAAAAGAACAAGGTAGGCAGGCTATTGAGTGCCAGATTTATTAAAATGTTGGGTTGTGATTGCATCACACAAGTTCACACAGGGCAGCGCAATTGCTTAATTCAGATTCACAAAGCCACGGAAGGGGCAATGTGCGACGCCTTGTGTGGCTACGTGAAGAGATGTCCCACAATGCAGCAACTTGCTCCGTGTTACATTACTTTTCAAGCTGGAAGGCATTCCATTGGTGTAGCATGGGCGTTCCCTTGCATTCACACATGGATTTGACGTAATTCCATATTTACACAGGTTTGTAAACCTGAGATTGCATCAAATCAGTATGCCTCCAAGAGGATGGCGTGAAGAGGAGAAAAAACATGCTTTCTCCTAGTTATTTGCTCTTTCTGTGTGTGGTGCATTTTGGATCTCACATAGAAAGAGGAAAGGTACTCTTTCCTATGCAAATAAAATTCTGTCCATAACACATGCAAGAGTGTCTGCATTAGTACTAGGCCAAACACAGTGCACCTGGATAAGGAGAGAGCTGAAATACTCCATATCTTTATTTATTTTTTGTTTTAATTTTCCACAGTTTTATATAACACAAACTTGATCCGAATCGGGTATCAGAGCGCTTCACATTGCACCAGTTGCGTTACATGAGAACACATTCATTTTTTTTGTTAGGCACGGGGAGATTAGGTGATTTTCCCAGAATCACAGGATGTTCAGTGTCATTGCCGAGACTCAAACCCAAATGTATTGTATCCCCCTGAGCACACAAATGTTAGTATCAATGTAAATCTCTACAGTACTATAATTTCACAAATTATAAATACTTGGCAAGCCACAAGGTATCAAATTAATTCAAGTCCATTCATCAGTAGTTGCAGTCACTTTGTATCTTCAAAATTTATCCCAATCCAATGTTTCTGTACATTCAGTACAACAGTCCAGTGTATAGATGGTACATCAGCCAACACGTGTTTTGTCGTGTATTTATACAACACTTAGACTTCCTCAGGGCTGTAACCAAAAAATATAAACAATGCCCATATTTTAACATATTTTAACATAAACCTCTATATGTTTGAGAAATGAAGGAAAAATATAGTAACCTCAACCAAGAAAAATAGATATCACCATTAGCTAGTGGTAGTGTAGGTACTCTTCGTGAGAAAGACAGAGACTAGATAACCATTCAGTTATTTACAAAAAGGTTTATGTTCCGTGAATACCTTATAACCCAGAAACAGTCAACATCTAGTTGATATAGAATATTTACCTCGGGCATAATCTTGTATCCTGGAGTATAAAGCTTCCTTGACTTTTACCAGGTTAAAGCTCTATATGACAAAATGAACGTAAACCAAATCACCAAACGTGTCCTATATGTAGCTACATTTTAATAATTCAGTCACCTGAGAGATACATTATCAGAAGTCTAACACCCATATTTTGGATGCTATCAACAACAAACGATCATTATAATAAATTCATCGCAATATCATATGTAAATCTATTGCGAGCTATACCATTAAATCCCCTAGTAACTGCTAGGACGAATTGATACGCACAATACTGGTTGATATTCATAACCACAGTGACACTCACCAATATAATCTAAACACGAATCATAAATCTTCGCTTTGAGTCCTATCTCTCCTTGACAATATCTATAAAGACAAGACAGTTTATGAACCTTATTCTTGTTTGTTACAAATTCGTAGTTTAAACAACAGTTGTTGATAAATCGACTCACTTATAAATACACACGAAGTGCGATACAAGCGCTGTAGTAAACGATAAATCTCTATTATTACTAAGGCGAATAGGTGTTAGCAACTATTATCTGAAGCGTAACGATACATCGACTAACGATGCTTAACACCACTTACCACAATAACTGGTCTCCAGTGAATTCTGAGGATATATGCTGTATTACTTAAATGACCTACAGGCAGACATCAAACGCTGGAAGGCTAGGAAACTACAACGTGATGAAAAGGACTATAAGACAGGTCGCGTTTTCACGTTCGCCAAGCGCTTTGATTATTTAGTTCAGCAATCTCGGGGTTCTAAGCAGAAGTCTACTACCACACCCAATAATAGTGCTAGTGAAACTGATTTATCCTCTATTGTGAGTAGTGAGAATGAAGAGGTGGATGGTGTGCCATTGGCCGGGGGAGACATACAAGAAAACACCAATAATTTTTTAGAAGAAGTGAAGCGTCTCAGAATAGGGAACCAAGACAATACATACAAGAGCAGAGGTGTGGCCATGTCAAGACAAGGAGAGGATCCAGGGGCAAGGGGTCAACAGGTAACAAGAAGGGGAATGAGACTCAGATCTTAGAAAGAATAGATGATACTCAAAGTATGCTAGATTGTGAATTAGAAATCATTAATTTGTCACATGTTTCATTAAGAGAAGATATGTTTACTTTGTTAAAGAAGGGTCTTGGGTTTTGTCCTAATGTTGTACCGGATTGGTATATGACTAAGATTGACATTTACAGATTTGTTAGACTTCTGAAAATTAAGAAGCATTTTGTACATGCACCCATTAAAGGTCAAGGATGTGAAACTTTACAGACTATGAGTGACTTGAGCATTGAGGGGGCTAATGCTACTAAGCTTTTGCTATCATTAACGGAGACTGAACAAGATCCTATTACAATGGCGAAACTATTAGATGACCTAGAAATCAATAGATAGTTGAGTGAAAGCAGTGGATTGAAACTCAAATCAAAGTGGACACCACAACTCGGAACAGGGAATACTATTGATGCATTCCACAGGATGGTGGAATTAGATCTCAACAGTATTATTGACAGTAAGTCTAAGAGTTGCCACTACAGGAAACCAGATAACCTAACTTTTGCCGAAAGAACTGCTCTTAGATAGAAGATGACAGTATTACCATCCGGATGGCAGATAAAGGTGGCAATATTGTCATCATGGATACTGACAAATACAAAGCTGAAATTCTGTCTCAGCTTGATGACACCAGGTATTATAAATTGTTGAGAGGCAATCCACTTGAATCCTTGAAAAACAGCATCAACACTAGGCTAAAAGAATGGTATGATCTGACACTATTGGACATCGATGAATACAATTATTTGACTGTACTGGCACCTAGGGCAGCCTGTCTATATACTTTGCCTAAAGTACATAAGAATAGAAATAATCCACCGGGTAGACCGATAATTTCTGGGATTGGTGGACCCACAGAGAGGATCTCACAGTATATTGATATATTTTTGAGGCCTTATGTTCAGTCTTTACCCTCATACATACAAGATACCAAGCATGTGCTTAATATTATGTCTGATGTCAACTGGGAGGAAGGAATGTACTTGGTGACTTTAGATGTAGTCTCACTGTATTCTAATATTGACCACTCCCTAGGAATAACAGCAATAGAGACCTTCCTTAACAAAAGACCTGTGGAACTTTTTAAACATACTAAAATGTTGTTGGATATGACTGAGATTGTGTTAAAGAACAATGTGTTTATCTTTGATCAGAAATGGTACAAGCAGTGCCTCGGGACTGCGATGGGTTCCAGGTTCGCTCCGTCTTTTGCTAACCTCTTCATGGAGTGGATCTGGGGCCGTCCTGGTCAGAGATGGATTGACAGCATACAGTACTGGGGAAGATTTATAGACGATTGTCTCATGATCTGGACTGATACCCTGGATGATTTACTTTGCTTCTTCGAATACTTAAACAGCAATGATGTTAACCTACGATTTACTACACAATATGACACCAGGAAAATTGTATTCTTGGATGTGGAGTTATTTGTTAAGGACAATAGACTATGTTCTAAAATGTACAGAAAAGAGACGAGTTGCAATGCAGTCATTTACGCAACAAGTTGCCACCCTAACTGTCAGAAGAATTCAATTCCCTACTCAGAAATGGTAAAAACTAGAAGACATTGCTCTGAGGAAGAGGATTTTCAATTTAATTTACTGGATATGTCACAAAGATATGCAGCCAGGGGTTATGAGTGGAATGTGATTAATAAGGCTAAAAAGAGAGCATTGAATCTCCAGAGGGCACATACCCTAGTACAGAAGAAGAATGTAGAGAGAGGTGCAGAGAAAGTTAGGCTCATCACACAGTATAATATTGAGTCAAAACGGCTATACTCTATTATCAATAAACACTGGCACTTATTAAGAGCAGATAAGGACTTGCTGCCCTATATTAGTGAGAGACCCTCAATCACTTTTAGGAAAGGAAGAACATTAGCCAATGACTTAAGCCCGAGTTACCCAACCCAGAACAAGAAAATATGGTTGCCATCTGCTACCAGAGGGTTTCACAAATGTGGACGATGTAACTCATGTAGATGGGCAAAGAAAAAAGTCCAACACTTCTGGTATAATGGTTCTGACACATTTGAGATTGACACATTTATTAACTGTGAAACCACTTATGTGGTTTATGTGATTTCATGTACGTGTGGTCAAATATACGTGGACAGCACGATAAGGAGGTTGAGAGACAGGATAATGGAGCACTTCCGAGCTTGGAAGATTGGAGATACTAGATATCGGATTGCTGCCCATAGAGTGCAAAACCATGACAATCAGCACCAGCACCAATTTAGTTACCATGGGATTGACCATGTTATGCAAGACCCCAGGAGGGGTATTAGACAATTGAGATTGAGACGGAGAGAAGTGATCTGGATCATGAAATTGAAAGCAGTGGAGAGGGGTCTCAATATTGATAATGAATATCAATATTATTTAGGACAAGAGTGAGGGCACAAACAGATTAGATTGATTGATTTTGATGTATAAGTGTTATGTTTATTTCACTATAACGATATGATCCTGTGGGACTACATTAGGATTAGATTGGAGCATCTGTGATATATTTATTAATAATTGTTGAGAATTTGATTGTTTATATTGCTTCCATAATGTGTTCTCTTCTCTTATGTGATACCAATGGAAATTGAATGCTATCTCTTAATGCTGAAAAGATTGTTGTTTATACCATGTATCTAACCCTTGATAATAATGATGTACTGTTAGTAAAGGTAAACTTAACAGTCGAAATGGTTATATGTATTTATGATCTGTATAGGCTTAGTTAAGACTGTATGTGTACCGAGGTTAATATGGCATACACGGACATACTCCTTTTTCCACCCTTTACCTATACTCTTTTTTAACTAATATTTAGTAGGCAATATATATTATAGAATTCCTTAGTCAACTGTTGGACACGTTGGTATGCGCGCTACTATTAGGATTGTAGATATGATTGACTGATGAGGAGATGTGTGGTCTTTAAGTGTTGTAACGGTTAAAGGGGACATATAACAATACCGATTTTATGCCTAGTTTGGAACATATGCAGATGAGCTGTATATATTCGGCTAGAAACCGTAAGCATACCTCTCGAACGATTGGATCTGATATACATAACACGGGTTCGCTGATATACGTAACGATATAATTTGAAATAAGTATGATAAATAGGACTTTATGATATTGTGATTAGCACTGGTATTAGTGACTTCAAGTGACGTTAATAGAATTAGTTTATGGATATCATATTTGTACTTCGTATATTTTTACCACTACAAGATGGCGCCTATTGCCGATTGTGATAAATAGGAGTTCCAATATGGCGCCCACACAGAACGCCAAAGAGCAGCGAGGATATTTGCGGCCGATTCGTAGGCATGCGCTGAGTGATAGTCAATCATGGCTCGTTTCTTTGACGCTTATAATAGATTGTAGATAAATATGCGTCTACCTCTTTTAACAGGAGGGGATCGTTTGGATGAAGAATTGCATGACTCTATGATACAGACATTGGGTAAGATAGTTGATATTAGTATGCAATTACGGACTCTGTTTTCCAATACTACTATAGTGATCATTGGTTTTTGACTGTTGCAGAGACTTTCGGACGATATAGCCCCTCAATTCCGATAAAGTTGTATTTGCGAATAATACTTTACGTTATGGATTGATGAATTGATTGAGGACAATACCAGAGTGTTACATATACTCAGTAAGTTCTTGGAATATTAGTCAGACAGGCAGTCTTGTGATTTAGAGTGGACGTAAATATGAGGATTTTAAATACAGCTAATCTGTCACTTTACAGCATATATCCTCAGAATTCACTTGAGACCAGTTATTGTGGTAAGTGGTGTTAAGCATCGTGAGTCGAAGTATCGTTACGCTTCAGATAATAGTTGCTAACGCCTATTCGCCTTAGTAATAATAGAGATTTATCGTTTACTACAGCGCTTGTATCGCACTTCGTGTGTATTTATAAGTGAGTCGATTTATTAACAACTGTTGCTTAAACTACGAATTTGTAACAAACAAGAATAAGGTTCCTAAGCTGTCTTGTCTTTATAGATATTGTCAAGGAGAGATAGGACTCAAAGCGAAGATCTATGATTCGTGTTTAGATTATATTGGTGAGTGTCACTGTGGTTATGAATATCAACCAGTATTGTGCGTATCGATTCGTCCTAGCAGTTACTAGGGGATTTCATGGTATAGCTCGTAATAGATTTACATATGATATTGGGATGAATTTATTATAATGATCGTTTGTTGTTGATAGCATCCAAAATATGGGTGTTAGACTTCTGATAAAGTATCTCTCAGGTGACTGAATTATTAAGATGTAGCTACATATAGGACACATTTGGTGATTCGGTTTACGTTCATTTTGTCATATAGAGCTTTAACCTGGTAAAAGACAAGGAAGCTTTATACTCCAGGATACAAGATTATGTCCAAGGTAAATATTCTATATCAACTAGATGTTGACTGTTTCTGGGTTATAAGGTATTCACAGAACATAAACCTTTTTGTAAATAACTGAATGGTTATCTAGTCTCTGTCTTTCTCATGAAGAGTACCTACACTACCACTAGCGAATGGTGATATTTATTTTTCTTGGTGGAGGTTACTATATTTTTCCTTCATTTCTCAAACATATAGAGGTTTTATGTTAAAATATGGGCATTGTTTATATTTTTTGGTTAAAGCCCTGAGGAAGTTTAAGTGTTGTATAAATACACGACGAAACACGTGTTGGCTGATGTACCATCTATACACTGGACTGTTGTACTGAATGTACAGAAACATTGGATTGGAATAAATTTTGAAGATACAAAGTGACTGCAACTACTGATGAATGGACTTGAATTCATTTGATACCTTGTGGCTTGCCAAGTATTTATAATTTGTGAAATTATAATACTGTAGAGATTTATATTGATACTACCATTTATGTGCTCAGGGGGATACAATACATTTTGGTTCTGCTTTTACAGAAGTTTAGGGTGTTGGATGCGTGCCCTCCCTCTAGAAGCACCAACCTTTGACTTAGTATTTTAGGTACTATCCCGTTGTTATTAAGTGTGGAGCGCCCATTAACTGTCAGTATCCACATTTCTGTTGAGACTCAAACCCAGTTCCCCAGATCCGAGGACAAATGGCTATACTTTGCCCTTTAATCAAAAGACCATGTTCCTCAGGGCTCGCTTTACACTTAACTATGAATGGGCAGGACTCACCCTGGTCTCTTTCAAGTTTATTAACTTCATGAACCCTCCCTAACTGATATTCCTGAGAGAAGATTAGTCATATCCCTCCAACCCAAGTCTTCTTGCAAAAAGACATGAGCCAGAGTCTCTGCTCTAGGGTTTTCACACATTATTAAGAGGAAAGCACTGACAATTGGCTGCTGCTGACAGTCAAATGCCAATTAGCCTCCAGGAGCTTTAGGTAGGCAAAGTCTAACCTTTTAAAAGTTTCCGTTCCTGTATATTTATAAAAAATCCAACATAATTTCTGTAGTTTTTACCAAACCAAAGCGAGCAGCCATAGCATTTTAATTGCTCCTTAGTTTTTCTTATAGGTTCAGCTACAGCCTCACACAGTGAAAAAAGCATTTGGGAGCTAGTAACCTCTAAATAAACAACAAAATCCCTAATAAGTTGCGATGAGTTCTCCTCCTTCTTCACGGCCAAAATCAACTCTCTGGGAAACAAGCGCAATTCCACTGCTATTGCCCTCTCACAGCCCTCGGTTACACCTCCATACTTCGCTACACACCCACTACAGGCGGTACCCAAAAACCAAGCCCACTGGACCACCTTCAACTTATATGACGACCATATCATATCAAAAATTCGAACGTCCATTAAGCCGAACAACCACTTCAATGACCCGCTCCCATCCAACTGTTTATCCGCAGCCAACCAATTTATCATTACTTTCTGACCAAAATAATCAATGCTTCCCTAATACAAGGGTCCATACCTGACTCTCTAAAAGCTGGTCAAGTCATCCACATTTTAAAAAACACACACTGAATCCTGTGGAACCAGACAAATTCAGACCAATATCTCATATTCCTCCACTAGCGAAATTACTTGAGAAATGTGTGCAACAACAACTTAGCCAACACATTGCCACATTCAACCTGCTGGACGAATGTCATCTGGTTCCAGGCCAGATCACAGTACTGACACTACTTTCACCATATAGTAGAAGATACCCTCTAAGCTCTAGACCAAGGAAAAACATGTCTCTTAAGTCTTTTGGATCTCTCATTAACATTTGACACAGTTAACCATGAAAAGCTACTAGAAGATCTGGAAAGTTGGATGGGACTAGGGGGAGCCATTCTTGAAAGGTTCAAATCCTTCCTACACAACCGCTTCCAGAGATTCTTAGTTATTCATAATCTATCCTCCCCTTCCCCGATTACGATTGGTGTCCCCCAAGGTTCAACTCTCTACCCGACTCTTTTTAACCTCTATTTGGACACATTAGCTGAAATTCTATGTATTGCCAACATCTTTTACCACATTCTTGGCGATCTGTGCACCTTATACTCGCCACTGCGAGCACTGTGCTCGTCCAATTTGCTCCTAGCACGAATTCCACGCATACGTAGGACCAGATCTGGCAGTCGCTCTTTTAGGCATCTGGCCGCCACCATATGGAACTCCCTTCCCCTACACATCCGCAGCAATCCTGATCACCAGGCCTTCAGATGACTTGTGAAGACCTGGCTCTTTTCTCAGCTCTAACCCTTGGTTTGCTCCCTGCTTAGTCCTGCTCCAGCGCTGGGACGCCTCTTTGCAGAGGCAGCAATGCGCTTTATAAATATTTTAATCTAATCTAATCTAAAGGACACAGACGACACTCAGATCTACGTCAAAATTTCATCCCTAGAGGAGATCAAAGCAATAAGCAAGGCTCTAAAGCTGACTGTTCAATGACTTGCTAGCAACCAGCTCTAACTTAATGCATAAGAAACCGAATTCCTACTACTTTCCCCTCCGAAAATCTACCCTGACATACTCGAATGGACCAACTCGGTCACCGCGCTGAACTGCACCCTGACCATAGTGGATTCAGCCAAATCACTAGGAATCACAATTGACAAAAACCTGAATATGCAAGCCCACATCAACACACTGGCCAAAAATTCCAGGTTTCACCTTAGCTACCTGAGAAATCTCAAACCATTCCTAGATACTTCGGACCTTAAAATGGTAGTTCAGGCTTTTGTTATCTCTGGGATCGAAAATGGATGCTCTACTTCATCTTGCCTACCCAAGATCTCAACGGCTCCCCTAAAAGCCTGTCTTAATGCAGCCGCAAGACTCCCAACTGGCTCTAAATAATTTGACCACATTTACCTCACCTGAAGGCGCTTAACGGGCTTCTGACCGAAGTCAGAATCCAATTCAAACCGGCCTGTATCACTACCAAAGCGGTACTCTCTAAGTCACCTGTGTATCGTGGCTTCTGGATGAGGCAGGGACTTCCGGTGTGCCAGAGATTTGGTGCTGAAACCACCCCTCTTCCAGAAGAAGAAAACATACAACAGAGCTTTCTCAGTGGCTGCACCTAGAATCTGGAACTCGTTGTCACCCAACATCAGAAGAATACCAGCTCTATCAAGATTAAAAAAGAAAGCAAAGACTTTCCTAATGGGTACATTCCTACAATAAACTCTCTCAGTCCATCCTCAGTTTCAGCAGCCTAGCGATTTGCTATTGTTCTGTAATTGAACTCTACCAGGGTGTAAATTGATCTTGTTTTCATATATGTAACCCACATGAATATTTTTTCATTGATGCTGCTTACCACTCAGCATCATTTTTACTCTCTGTCATTGTAAGGGGCAAAGGCTGGTGTTGTGCAGTCTTCCTCTGTCCTGCCAACATCTTGATCTATTTCCCCCAACTGTACTCTTGATCGCCACTCCTACTCCTTTAAATAGTCTGTTATCTCTGCACTGTATTCTCATGATAGCCTGCTCCAATCTTGTATTTAACTTGTTATTGCTGAATCTTGTATATAACGTGCTATCGTTGTAAAGCGCTCTGATACCCTAACGGGTCATGTTCACACTATACAAAACACTAAAGAAATAAATAAAATAAATATTCATGGTAGGAACATGCAACATGAAATTCTCACATATTCAACTTTCAAATACCAGGCACCCTACCTTGTGGCATACAAGTCATACTAAGGGGTGACTTAATTAATACTTTAAAACAGAGTCTATTCCTGTCAAAACAGTTACTTTGGCAGGTTTTACCGCAGATCTAAAAGTTGCAGCAGTCAGGATGCACATCTACGCTTGAATCCAGGTGTTTCCTTGTCAGCGTAGAGGGTGGCACAAACGATGCTGTAGTCCATTCGATTACACATAACTTTTAGGGCCACTGGTGTATTTTCATACACTATGTACTAAGGCCTATCTGGAATGTTAAATTTGCCTTTTGGGGATTTGCCAGTTTTACCATGTTTTAGGGATCAGAGTACATTCAGCAGGGACTGGACAGCTTGATCCCAGTGTGCAGGCCCCAATTAAGAATTTGTGGTGAAGAAATCAGTCAAAGAATTTGATACATTTCTGTTTAGATTGGGGACATTGTACTTTGGATATGCTTCATGGTGAATGATTGATTTTTACAAACCCTAGTTATTCTTTAGTGCTACTTAGAGAGGTATTTACCTTCTCCTAAGCCACAGTGCCTTGGCAAGGAGAGCCTTGTGTTTATATTTACTTCAGGCTGATTTTAATTTGAAAAACAATTTCCGAGCCTTATTTGACCTCCATCGTCCTTTCATTTTTCTCATGGGGTATAAATAATCTAACTACCATTTATTGCATCTCCTCTTAGATGCTTTATAAATGTTGATGAGAAAATTGGCATCAATTGTCATTTCAGCAGTATTGTTGTCATTGTGGAAAGATTACGTGGGTTAATTAGGAAGGGGCGACTGGAGCTCATGCGCACCACACACTTTTGCTCTGCACTCACAAGCCTTTTTATATAGTAGATAAATCAGCACTGCACTATGTGGTGAAAAGTGTGTTTTGTGTACTTAGAGAACAAGTAAGTTAGAGAGTGGATTTTGGCAAAGAACTATGACAGTCAGAAATAATGCTGGCAGAGCAAAGGAAGAGTTAGGTTGAGAGCCTAGGGTTTCTTGATAAAAATGTGTTGGGGCCATATGTATGAAGCCAATTTGTGATTGCAAATTCCGAAATTCACAGAATTACAGTGTTTGTGATCGCAAATTAGCAGTGTGCAATGTAGCACACAAAAACTCCCTCGCAAAATAGGGAATCGCAAATTTTGCGATTCCCTATCTTGAGATTGCATTTAAGGAACCGGAAATTGCGATTCCTTAAATGCAATGTAGAAGCACAATAGAAAGTGCAATTTGACCTAAAGGAATCACAATATACCACCAACTTCAAGTTGGTGGTAAATTGGAATTTAACTTAAAAATGCACATTTTTGAAAGTGCCAAGTGGCGCACATACATGCCCTTAGGGCATAAGATTCTTCATGCCTGCTCCTCTCACAAGAAGGCACACTTTTTTGTTGTTTAAGCTACCTTAGTTGGGGGACCAAGAGTGCTCCTTCATCCTTTTCCCTCTTTCTCTTGTTGATAATTAGTACCTAATTAAATGTACCTCCTATCTGGAGTATCCCACAGACTACTCACACATATAAATTAATTTGAAATTTCCTAAACTGTGGTTGGCATTAACTTATTTAAAACCATGTTTGGGATAAATGAAAGTACGGTCAATGACAATAAGTCGGGGAGGGGAAATTCCTGTATATGAAAAACAATTCCAACTTGTAAGGAATCAATGAGACTTTGAGACATACTGTTTGGTATGACCATTATACCTAAGTAAATATAAACAGATTTTCATAAAAGATTTGAATTAGATTGAAATGTCCAAAAAACGGGCCAGGCTCGACCAAAGCAAGATTTATCAGCATTATTATCTTGTGAATTCAATCTAAAAAATAATTTTAAAAAAGTCCCAGTACCTGCACAGTATATAAAGAATGTAAATAGTATTTAAATATGTGATATTTTGTGACATGTGGTATGGTAATGTTTTATAGTTTGTACGGTAACTAGATTGATAAGCAAGAATTCAAAAACAAAAACATAAATACTCTGGGCAGCACTTCAGTCCATTGTTTTGGTTTTACTTAGTGTGACACTCCTTACAGATACCAACATTTTGCAAATGAGCCTTTGTCTTGCATCAATAGGAACTGGTCAGCCCTAATGGCCAGGTCATTGTGCTCTGTGAAAGTGGAGAAAAGCAACCTCTGGCCGGGGTCAGCCTTGTGATATGCAGCTTGAGACCAATGAAACAATGAGGGCAGGACCCAGGATTGGACACTGCCTTCAAACCCAAAAACTAAATGGCGAAATGCTTGAATCAATCTCAGCAACAGGTAATTTATCTTGTTCACATTCAAGTCCATTATTTTGGTTTTCTCATTGTGCCACTAAAGGCAAGGCCAACCTATTCCAAATCAGACTTGTTACTGCTGTCTTAAGAGTAGTCCAACCAACAGAGACCCCTGGGAGTGGGAACAAAGACAGTTCTAAATTGTTTTTCACTTTATTTGACATCATCAGTCAGGTGTAGCTCGAGTCCTATAGCATAGGAACCATGGGAAACACATCTGGGTAAATTCAAAGAGCATACCTTCGTAATAAAGTATCTTACTTAGAAACACTAAAAGTGATGGGTGGGATTTTCAAATTATCCCGGTCTTTCATTTTTCTCACTGTGGCACTCCAGATAGGGCTCAACCTTATGCACATCCTCCTTGGTCCATCTCTGAATGGAGTAGTCTAGCCTGGATTGCTGAGCCGCATCTCCTCTGAACAAGAGCAAAATCAACCTAGACTGGTTTTAGCCCAGTTGGATCTAATTGGTGTGTTGCAGCAAGAGTTCTCGAGCTCAAAAAGAACAGCACCCATGCCCGAGCATGCCCTTCATATTAGGCATTGCAGTGTGAACAAAATGACAGGCTGTTGGGTTAGCCTCGTCCACTTTTAAATACTCTGACTTACATTCCACTCCAACATTTTTGTTGCTCACTTTGCCCCTGCAGGCTAATACAAATTGTATGCAATTCATCACCAATGGGAGCAATCTAGATTGAACTTCTAGTGACAGAAAATCAATTTTACAGATGAGACAGCTTCATTTACTCATACACTGGGATTTTAGTTTGCCCAAATGTACCTTGAGTGTTTCTCAGTTCTTCAACACTTTCTCAGTACACCTACTTGGACCTCTATTAAAAGCAAGCCAAAATGCTGATGCATGCTGAAAATGCTCTAAGAATAATCAAAAAGAGGATGTTTCAAGGGGTTAAAAGAAAGCTTCCATATGTCCCACACAGTGGTAATGGCAGTGTTAGAAAAAGACAAGAAAACAATCCTGAGTGTCACACATTTGGAATCTGGCACAATCCACTTGTTAGGCTTGAAAACCCCATTCTTCTTATGCATTTGTTCAGTGTTATATTAGATTAGCAGTGTGCGGATAAATTAGACACCATTTGTATCCAAGTTATGCAGCCCACTGAGTTATCCCTACAATGTGCGAGCTTCAGTTATCGAGTGTGACTCCATTTTGTATTTCGCAATCCCAATTAGGCTGTGTCTGAACTAGGCCCCATTATTCGTCTTGCTTGCTGCTGCCGAATGCTGTATTTAGTTATTATTTTCTTTCCTGTTCAAGGTTGCCTTCTGACTAACTTATGAATAGGCCATTCTACCCTTGCATACTTATCCGTGTGTGTAGCTCTGCTCCCGCGTTAGGAGACGCTGAGACCCAGCACGGCAACTTTGAGACTGTGATAGTGTGTACCCATCTCGCAGGTGGTAGCCCATCCTTCTGTGCCTCCTTTGTTCATGTTCTGCCTAAGCCGGTAACTTTCCACTGTGGGCGTGGCAGGAGGTTCTTGGGAGGAATGGTTATGCATTGCAGAGTGTTGGGGGGTCATTCCCTTGGCAGAAATCTTAGGGTGCAGGCCAGATTGGACTCCACTGCAGAGTATTGCTAACAAACAACTGTTTGTATTCTCTACTGTCTGACCGACTCTTCATTTGGTAGAAGACGAGTAGGAGGTTGTAAATAACCCGGGTGGCCTCTATGGGCCTCTTCCTTCACACTGACTAGGATTTAAGGTTGGTGTAAATTAGTGCTATGTAAAATGCAGAATGTCTTACTGATGCTGTTTAATTGATTTATTTGGTCTTCAATGATTTAAAATCCCAGTAGGGACTGTGAATGAAGACATTTGGAACATTCACATACTGAAAAATGTACAGACTTATAGAGATTTGACTTCAGACGAGTGTGGTGGAATCCAACTTATTTACACTTATGTGAGCATGAATCTTGAAGATAATGGTAAAGGATAGAAGTCCCATAAATGAGAACAGGAAATGTACTCGCAAGTCTCAAAATGTTTTATTACATTTCAATCTGACTGTATTTGTGAGTACAGAGTTTTTATCTCTGAGGACATGTGGAGCTTTTTCAATGTCACTGATGCACTTCCCAGTCACTTCTGGGTGACGAAGGTTCAGGGAATAGCACAGTGAATATTCCTTTGCAATTGATAGTCTGCAATGAGACTGACATTTGATAAATGTTTGCAAAATGTATCACAGTTGCTCTTGATGGAAAGGATCTGTTAGAGTTACTCTTGAAGACTGGGATCTATTTGATGTGTGTCTGCAAGTGATTCATTAAAGATTTCTATTTCATGCTCCAGCATCTTAGGTGACATTGGTTCTTACTCTTTCAATAGTCAGATTTTCTTCATTTGTATTGTTATTGATTTGAATGATATAATAGAAATCTTGCCTGATAATACATGAACAACATAAAACATAAAGACTGTGTACTTGTGAATCTAAAAAATAAATTGCAGAATTTCCTAGAAGAATTGTCCTCTTCGGGTGGATTTCCGATTCAAATATTGCTCAAGGAACATGATAAACAGTTTTGCAGCTAGTACAGAGCCTTGAGGGACATCTTCACTAAATGTTATCAGTTTGAGAGGGAAGGAGAACATCATCTCAAGACTTAAAAAGCAATTCTGTATTCCAGAGCTATTATAAACTTCTGGTGATTGAGCAGAATTAGAAGGCTTGACTATCCCATATCGAGAATATCATAAACATCATCAGGTTTATTTAGATTAGCAGTTTCTGCATTGAAGTGAGTGCAAAAGCTTGGTAGTCTGAAACAATTCATCAATGTGAGCACTAGGAAAATGTTTGCAGTTCGCAATTTATGAGTCATAGTTTTCTGCAAATTAGTGTTGGGGTTTAATGTAGCTGCCCCTACCCTTCATGAGCCTCTGTACTGGTGAACAGAGTGATATGTGTCATAAGACACAGAAATGTGGTAAGGGAAAGGGAGAAAGAGAGAAACCCATGACTGACGCTCACTCTCCAGGAATACATCTGCTACTAGCCACAGCACCACTCTGCATTGATGGCATGAAACTTAGATAGTTCTTACCAGCAGTACGACACAAGGCAGTAGATCAGTATAAATACAAGCTAGATGTAAAACACAGGTAACAGCTGAGATGAGTCCTACTGGTTTCAACACTGGATAATGCTATGATGAGCCCAGAGGAACTCAGCACGCTACAGGACACGTACAGGTAAGAATGTACCCCCTTGCGCTGCAGATGCGTCACTTTTAATATGGGAAAAAGTGACATATCTGTGGCGCAGGGCTTGTCAATAAGCCCGAAAGAGTACAAAAGATAAACAATTGAGAGTTCACGGATAAAGAGGATATCTGAAGAAGGGACCAAGGGAACTGAGAGGGAGAAAGCAGCAAACAGTGTGTGATATCTGGCTAAGGAAGATTGTGATGCAATTAGTTCCATGGAACAGAGAACATTGAATGTGGAATACTATTTATGTAAGGCAGCAGCATCTCTAGTGTGTTCTTTCAACACGTTACACAGGCGGAGAGCAAGGGATTCGGAGGAAAGGTGACCTCAACCTCAAGAGGAAAGCAACTTGCAGTGTGACTGAATGCAGGAACAGCATCAGAGAAACATTGACAGATCTGCTATGGTGGAGTTACTAGCAAAACTACTAGAACCGTGTTGGGTTCCATGTAAACGGGAGGTTTATCTGCAAGAGCACAGGCGCAAGTGGCAATGAGTGAGGGCAAGACATGAGCGTGGCTGCAGTGAAGTCAGTGGGTGGAGCAGAGAGGTCGGTGTGTGTCTCACCAAAGTGTAGTGTGGGCCAATCAGAGGACCCAGTGTGCGTTTTGCTGCAGCCCTCTCGGAGTCAAACTGGGGAGTGCAGGCATACATGTGGTACGTGGCGCCATTTTAGATTGGGACCCGCACAGTGATATGCAGATCAAAAGAGGAAGGTGGATATAATTAAAAGCGTACTGCCAACAATAGAATTAGTCCTGTTTATTTTTCTGGGGCATATCCTGCAGCGGTGATAGGCACACTTGTGTCCATACTGGTGACAGGCACACCTGAAAAATATAATTGTCATAATATACTGTAGTGACAGGAGTCATTCCATGTCTCCTTTCATGTTGTGACAGCTATCTTCAGCGGTGATAGGCACACCTGTGTCTCCTACGGTATAGGCACACCTAAACATAGTTTAAATTAAACAGTGTTTTTTTTAAATATAACAAAGATTGATAAGCACTTTCTACAATGTTTATGAGCGTTATAGTGCACATCTGCAGTGGTGGTATGACTAGGGATTCGAAGTGATATAGCTAATGTGTAAATCAACACAAAAATGCAGAATGTGACACCACCACCATTCTTCTTAAGCAGTCCAGGAGAACCGGCAATACAAATGGCAAAAAAGCTTTGGACAATATGCAAGGGTATGTGGAACTAATTTAAGTGCTGAACAGAAGTATTCCTTGGTAATGCACTGTCTGAGAGGTGAGGGACAGAAATTGGCAGAAAATCATCCAGACCTAAATGTGGAAGAACAAAGAGGGTTAAATGAGTTTGAAACCTGCATTGTACAACATGATCTTCATCATTTGCCAAGAGTCAGTATCATCATGGAAATATATTATTTTGAGTTACGAGAAAAGGATAGCAATGAGGCAGTTGAAGATTATATAACCAGTCTTAGGAGGCCTGCATGCACGTGTAAGTTTAGGGGGTCCAATGAGGAACATATAGGAGATCAATTTGTTTTGAGGTGCAGAGATGACAAAATAAGAGAAGAATTGTGGCTGAAAGATGAACCACCATTAGAAGAAGTAATATCAGTAGCAAAAAGGGTTGAGCATATGTTTAACTGAACTGAAAGGTGAAAAAGTCAATCTCATTCTAGCTTAGAAAAGAATGAAGAAAATGTATGTGTTATAAAAAGTGATAAGGAGACACCTAAAGAAGTAGTGAAAGAGGATCTGGTAAAACAAACGATTGAATGTTTTCATTGTGGGATGAGTGGCCATAAAGAAAATTCAAGAGTATGCCCAGCTTTGAGTGTAATTTGTCATGGGTGTGGGAAGAAAGGACATTTTCTAAAATGTTGTAGGAATAAGCAAAGGAGAGAACAGAACAACTGGTGTAGTGAATAGTGATGGATGTGCGTCCTGGTGGGTAAGGAGGACAACTTATCCTTATTCTGGAATGCTTTAATGCATGTATTAATTTGTTAAAGAAATTAATGGGTGAGAAAATTTATGTAAGAGAGGAGATGATTTGTTTGGTTGGCCACATCAACGATTGTTGAAGTTATGTTGAATCCTAATGCAGAGCCTCAAGTGCAAGTACAAGAGGTTGAAGCAAAATTTTGTGACTTGGCATCCGAATTCCTTTCAATGTTCAAAGAGAGTTTGGGAAGCTTGAAGAGCTATAATTAGTGCATACAACTAAAGAAAGGAGTAGTGCCATAAATGGCTAAAGTAAGAAGAATTCCTGTTAAATTACATGGTAAAGTTGAACAGGAATTAGAGAAGCTCATAAGTCAATAATTCATGACACCAGTGGAAGCCACAGAATGGTTGGTTTAACTTTTTGTGGCCAAAAAGGCTAGTGGCGATATCAGATTATGCGTGGACCTCAGAGCATAAAATAAAGAAGTGGTTGTAGATATATTTCCACTACCAAATATAGATGAGATAGTTTCATCTTTAGCAGGGGCAAACTTCTTCACTACCCTTTATCTCACTCAGGCATATCATCAAGTGCAATTGACAGAGAGTTCACAATAGTTAACAGCATTTATAAATCCCAGGGGTGCATTCAAGTTTAAGCGGATGCAATTTTGATTGGTGTCAGCAGCCTCTGTTTTTCAGAGAGTAATGGCTTTGATTGTCAAAGGAGTGAAAGGTTTTAAGTGTTATCTGGATGATCTACTGATATTTGGTGAGTCACAAGCAGAGCATGATGCAAGGGTAAGGATGATATTAGAGAAGTTACGAAATGCAGGTTTGGCATTAAAGAAAGTAAAGTGTAAATTTTCTGTTCAATAATGTAATTATTGAGGACATCTGATCACTGGAGGAGGTGTTGCACCAAAGAAGGAAACAGTAGATACTATTATGACCCTAGAAACACCATGTGCAAAAGAAGAGGTTGTTTCATTTCTGGGTATGGTGGAAATTATGGGCAGAATATATAAATTTGCCAATTTATTAGAGTTCTCTTCTCTTGAGAATCGATTAGATTAATACAGGAGAAGAAGTACACACAAAAGTACTACTGCAGCCGACCTTAATGACTCTGTTAAATAATATATATTTTATTAAAATGAATAAAAATTAAAATTAAAGTGATATTAATCTTGTGTAAATTCTGTAGGGTAAATTGTTATTTAGTTAAATAAGCTCATCATTTGGAAAATATGTAATGTTGTTTACTAATTCAAAATATAGATATGTTCTATCTAGAGGGTAGAAGTGTGCTATCTGGCCAAGGAAGGTTGTGATGTAATTAGTTCCATGGAACAGAGAACATGGAATGTGGAATACTATTCATGTAAGGCAGCGGCAGTTGCCTGTGGGATGCGATGGATAACGTGCTTTGTTTAATGTCACTCAGATCGTCATCAATGTGTGGTGTGTGTCCTTTAAACACGTTACATAGTGGAGGAAGAAAAATGGGTAAAAAATATAGCAAGGATTGGAAACTTGAATGCAGCCACACAACTTGTTGCCATGCACAGAGCTACAGGCCCTGGGATCTTAATTGATGTTCTACCCAAAGTAGGTTTGAGTGAAATTTTAATTACACTGGAGTAACTGGCACAATTTTGGTAATTTAGCACAAAAACACTTAAAGACATGTTTATATATCGCACCATTATGCCACATTGCATAGTTTCAGGGAGAATTGTAACGCCAGATGTACTGTTTGGGTAATTTTATAACCTGTTCGTGAAAATCCAAATCCAAACGTAAATGGCAGGGTTGTGAAGGCAAGCAGAAGTTCCTTCAAAATGGATAGTCAAAAAACATTACTGATAGGTTTTCTATTTCTGGGGTCTCACATAATACCTTTCTGGCTGCGAAATCAAAGTCTACAGGAATGGGCCTTTTCAAGTTATTTAATGCACAAGGAAGGAGGGATGTTTATTTGCTGGTAAATATGTATATTGCTAGTGTGGTTTTGTTTGCTTCATATGGAATAGAAACATTTTTTTGTTTACTTCCATCTCTAGTATTGAAGAAGTTCTATGGAAGCGCTACCTTGATGTAAGTTCTTGCAGCTCTAGCAAAATGATTAGTAGTTTGCTAATAAAAAAGTAATGTTGTGTGAACTTACTAGGGACAATAATACACCTTCAGAACTGTATATTCTTATTGTTTACTTCAGTTTGCCATAAATAATGATGGTTTGTTATCAAGCAAATCTAGTAGCCCACTAAAGTGTAATTTAGAAAAGCATGCTAAAAATCCAAATCTCAACCTTGATCCACAATATTGTTCAGAAATAAAATGAGAACAGCTGAGATGTATGTTAATATGAAGTGGTGAGATGCAATTCTATATAACCCATTTACCGCGGCTGTTCTAAGGAGTGGGCGGGACGCGTCGGCCGTTGGACGTTCCCAGCACGAGCCAGGTAGTGCTCTTGACGGCCAACGGCTGACGGGAGCACCGCAGGGGTTAAAGGCTGGCTTATGACCTCTTGTGCATGGATTTCATACCAAATTTAGATTTAACCAGATCTCGTTGAGGGATAACCTGTGGATTCAGAAAGATGGGGTTTCTTGTCATCCATGCTGCCAATATTGTGGAGCTGACAAACATGATCTGAATCATGTACTTCTTTTCTGTCCTGGCCTCTTTAAATTGCAGAAAAAAATTGTATTCTGTGTTTTCAAGGTACTCTTTAGCAATGCACGAAGAAGAGCTATACATTTTTAAACCCTACCTCTTTGAATATTTGTCCATCAGTTAATAAGGTTTGTAGGAGCTTTGTTAATATTATTGATGCATATATATCCATTATAATGTAGTTCTTTGTTCTCATCTTGCGTGATATGGTTTTACTCACATTTTTCAATAACTTTGTTTATTTATTATTGATTCTTTTGGTTTAAGTGTAATATGTAGATGCAGCTTAACGATTAAATAAAGAAATAGCTGTCATGTGTTCTCGTCCATCTCAGCCTTTACTGTCCCATTTTCCAGCTCTTCCAGCCTCTGCATGTCCATCCCCCAACCTGATTCCTCAAAATTAGCCATACAGTGGGGAAAGGTCACACATGTTCCTCCTGAAATGTGTATTTTTCATTTTATTCTGGTTGTAAGTATTTTTATGGTGTAGTTTTAGCTTCTTGAATCTGCAAGGTGTTTTGCATAAATCACAAAGAGAGTAGCAGTAAACAAAATATAAGCTATTACAGAGAGAAAATGGTCTGTTAAGTGCTTTGTGGTTAAGAAGTCTAAGGTACAAGCAATTAAAAATCAAAACTTCGGACATGGAAAGGAGCAATAGAGAATCAATACCTCATACATAGGAACGATTTCCAGGCAGTAGTTCAGGGCATTCCAGTTCTCTGGTTTTGAGTCGAAAATATTACTAGAATTTGAGCATTTTTAATTCCTTACTGGATTTCTAGAGGGAAGGTGAAATTCGGAGAATCAAGAGGAGATTACTTCAAAGCCTAGTGGCACAGAAAGAAAACACCTGTCTGCTAATTTTTGCAGTCCCTTTAATTTCAGTGTGTAGTCCATCTTCTAGCAATTTGGTAACATGATAATTCGACTTTTCTTTACAGATGTGCATGGGATATTGTTAGTAATTGAGGTGTCTAGTTGGCAGAGTGTACACCCTGTCAAAGCTGGAGCCAAAATCCTAGTCTGGGTAAGTAAGAGACACACCCTATATTTACCTGTGCTCACCCTCTGGTGGCTTAGCACAGAGCAGTCAGGTTTAACATAAGAAGCAATGTGTAAAATATGTGTCACATATTAATCACAGTAACTCGGTGAAAACCCTACAAACGACTCCACAGCAGTTTAGGGCATGAGAGAACATGTATCTGAGTAAAACAAGACCATAATGACAAATATCCAATCAGTAGAAGTCAAGTTATACATTTAAAGATTAAATCCAGAAACAATGCTTAGAAATCAGCAGCTCTCAAAGGTTACTTGAGTTCATGCTTCACCGGGGTAAAGCTAAAGTACAGGCCAATGTGATGGAGGGCAGGCCGGCTGCAGGACCCACGAAGTGCCCACTGAAAAAGTACGGAGCAAGCGTCAGCGTTGAAGATTCCCTGCGTCGGTTTTGATTCATATAGTCGAGTTGATGCGTCAGAGTTGAGCCTTCCAGTCAGTGTTGAATGGTCAGTGCTGCATCGGAGTTGAGCCTTACAGCTGCATCTTCTGATAGGCACTGTGGGGCTCTAAAGGGGTTAAATAGACATTTGATTCCCATACCCTAACAGACTGTAAAGTTTTAAATACTCCCCCAGTTCCTGCGACGCTGGTGCCCGAGAAACTCCAAACGGTCAAAGTTCATACAAGTGGGCATCCCGACCCAGCCCCTCAGAAGATTCCTATGGTGATCTCTTCTTGGAATATAGCGGGTTTGGAGTCTAAGGCTGTTTCTGCCGATTGGTCGCTCTTTATTGAAGGTGTTGATGTTTGGGCATTCCAAGAAACATGGTCAATTGAACCTGTGTTTCATGCTGGTTATTTAAGTTTCACAAAACCGGCGATTAGGAGCCAAAGGGGGGGATCAGTGGTGGATTAACTTGCTGGGTAAGGCAACTTGAGGGGATCATTGCACAGGAAGTCTATTTTGATAGTCCAGATGTCCAGATTATTAGACTCAAATCATCTAAAGGACTTGACTTATTATTGTTTAACGTTTATGCAAGGGGTCACCCGGGTGGTAAGTGTTCACAGGTAATTGCTGCCCTGGAGTCTTTCTTAGCAGAAGGAACTCACAATGCAAACATAATAATAGCAGGTGATTTTAATTCTTGCTTTGAGCCCCTGGATATGGAAGATGGTAGCCTCAGCGATGAGGTGGATGAGCATTGGGGTGTGCCTGAACTGGTCCTCCAGCCTATTAAGAAATGGACGGAGGCTGCCCTTCAACTCAAAGGGCTGTGTCTGGAATGGGGTCTTAGGGCAGTTAATGGCAGGACAGTGTCCGACATGCAGGGTGTGGCGACTTTCGACAAGGGGCGCTTCAAAAGTCGCATCGATTATATTTTAGTAAGTGTGGAGCTGTTGCCATTTGTTTTAGACATGGAAGTCCAAAGTCTCCCCGAAAGTGACCACAATCCGCTGGTCCTCACTTGGAATGAAAGGAGCTTCTGTACTAAACCTTCAACGGAGGCTGCTATATGCCCCGTCCAAGTAGTCTTGGCAAATGATTTGCGTACGGTTCGGTGGGCTAAGGTAGCCCTTGATGAAAGTAAAGTGCAAGGGATTAGGACCCTAGTTTCAGGGTCTTTAAAGGTGCTAAATTAATGTGGTAATCAAGAGGATATTAATGTTAATCTCCCTAGGAACCACAATGATCTCTTTACTGGACTGAAGACATTTTTTATTAATAGCAAGCCAATTAGGAAGAGTCCCATATACAAACCTAATACATGGTACAATGAATCATGAAGGTCTGCCCACAAGGTTTTAATAGAAGCCATTAAATTGAGGAATTATAGTTCCATTAAACAGTCTCGAACTGCTTACAAATCTACTCTTCATAAGGCAAAGAGAGATTGGGACGAGGGGCGCTGGCAGGATCTGCTGGTAGCATGTAAAGGCAGGAATATGACCCAGTTCTGGGAGTTGATAAAATGGGGAAATGGGCAAAGGACTAATATCCCTAACAATAATGTGGAGCCGCAGCAGTGGGTTGCCTATTTTGAATCACAATTTAAGAGGGGCAGTCGTAGTGAGGCTCCAGCCCCGCATATTACCTTAGATACAACTTTGATATTTAATACTAAAGAGGTCGAGGTGGTCTTAAAAACCATTCCAAATGGCAAGGCTTGTATACCAGCTGACTTGTTTAAGCAAGACCCTGACCTTTGGATTCCTTACATTACGAATCTAACCAATGCGATAGCAGGGGTGCTCTAATTCCAGCGTCTTGGTGCAGCGCGGAAATGATTCCAATTTATAAGAAGGGCGATCGTTCCGCGCCGGCCAATTATAGGCCTATAAGCCTCATTGATGCTTTGCAGAAAATTGTAGCAAGAGTTACACTAGGTAAGTTTCAGTCTTGGATGCTCGAAGAGAACATCCTTACCCTGTTGCAGGCCGGGTTCCGGGCCCATATAGGGACCCTGGATCAAGCCTTCAGATTTGTTCTGTTATATTGGAAAGAGGTTCTGTTGGGAAAAGGTATGATTTTTGCTGCCTTCGTGGATTTAAAATCTGCGTTTGACTTGGTCCCAAGATCTAAATTGTGGGATGTATTGCTTGGTTTAAGTATGCCTAAGGAATTGGTCTCTTTGGTGGTTAAGCTTCATAGTTTGAACTATGCTCAGATCCGCTGGGGGAAACCAGGGGAGGTTACTGAGAAATTTGCAGTGGAGAAGGGAGTCCGCCAAGGGTGTGTGCTGGCCCCCACTTTATTTTTGTTATTTATTAACGGGGTTGTGTGGAATTTTGACAACCATCATCTACGGAGGCGCCTTTCCTAGCTGGCCAAAGGGTCCCACTGCTTATGTTCGCAGATGATACCCTGATTCTATCCAAGATGAGACAGGGGCTACAGTCGGCTCTGACTCGTTTTGAAGAGTTCTGCAGCGATCACGATTTGGTGGTTAATGTAGAGAAGACTACGTTTATGGTTTTTCACGGGGCTAGGGCCGTAACTGCAAGAGTCTTCAAGAGCGGAATGCTCTTGGAGCAGACAAACGCCTTCACCTACTTGGGGGTACACCTTTGGCGATAGACTGAGCTGGTCGCAACAATTAGTTAATGGCGCTCAAACACTCGCAATTAGTGGGCGCATTAATTAAGGAACATATGCAGTCACATACTAAGCCTATAGCCCCTGTTGTCAAAGTGTACTCCACGAAAATAATCCCCGCAATTTTTTATGGGGCTGAGATTTGGGGAGCCAGTAATTTGTATCATCTGGCACTTGCCTAGAGCAAATTTTTAAGATCAATTGTGGGCCTCCCAAAATTTACCCCGCGTACCTCCCTCTTGTTAGACCTTGGTTGTCACGCCATAGAGGACATTGCACGATATAGAACGTTGGCCTTTTGGAGAAGGCTCTGGATAACCCCTGAATTATACTTATTTGCAAGGGGACTGATAGAAGTCAGGGGAAAGGATGGCTCTAATAAAATCACATGGTTCACTAGTATCAAATCTCTAATTATTGATATGGGGATAAGGGACTTGTGGGATAGTCCAGAGACTGCTGAATTTCCAACTAAAGTAATCTATAGAGCGGCATACTGGAATCTTATTAGAGTTAGGAGGTACTCCGCTCTGTCCTAGTGATTTCTGTGAGTTTAAAGATGAACCCAGTATGGAAAGCTATTGGGATCTAATAACGAAACCTAGAGATCGCAAGCTTTACCATCAGTTCCGAGTTGAGTCACTCCCGTTAAGGAAGTTTACATGTAAGTGGGCAATAGGTACAGGAGATGAATGCCCGTTTTGTCCCAAGCATATTGAAAATATCGGGCATCTCCTTTACGTCTGCCCTGCTTACCAGCAACCACGAAGTATGTGGCTTAAACCCCTTTGCAGATTCTTGGTTACCAGTACAGCTCTGTGTGCCAAAAGGCTACTGAAAATTGGCTGCAATGACACCGCAGTCATAGGGGTCGCTAAATTCCTGAGTTGGTCCTGGGCTATGCGGGTTAAAAACAGGGGGGTCTTAATAGTTAGTCAGAATTATTCCTGAGATTGACATGGTATGAATTGTTAGCTATTGCCTTCTTATCTATCTTTTTACTTGGAAAAGTCTTTGTACCCGACATATTTAATCCGGTCTTATTGAATGTTTTTAAAATGTAATAATTGGTATTTATATTTTTATCACAAATAGGTAACTTTACACAATGTCTTATGGTGTATTAGATGAAATGTGTATTTTTATATATTCATGTCTTTTAAGATGAACAATCGCAATAAAGACTTTTTTTAATTGAATTGAACGGATAGGCACTGTGTCGTCATCGAACCTCGCAGTCGAGACCTGCATCACGTTTAAGTGGCACAGCGTCGGAGGGCATTGTATTGGTTCCTAACGGGCACAAAGGTGTCACTGCATCGATGTTTTCCAAAAAAAGCTGCAGAACCCACTTCTAAGGCCTAGGACTGGAGCAGGCACTCAGGCAAGGGTAGACTCACAGATGGCTGAGTCCAGCAACACTAGGAGAGTTCCAAGAAGTCTATCATTACTCAGAGACTTCACAGCAGACAAGCCAATAAGCCCTTGGAGAAATTTGGGTTCAAGGATGTATATAACACGTCCAGTCCTTCCCACACCCAGGCAAGAAGCAGCAGGCATCAGGCCAATGCTGCATAGCAGGTAGCAAAATGGCAGTCCCTCTTACACCACAGCAAGCAGCCCACCAACACAGCAAAGCAGGTAGCAAAGGGGTAGTCCCTCCTATAGCGCAGCATCTCTTCTTCCAGCAGAATGTCCTTGGTTCTAGCAAAGTTCTGATTTGGAGGTATCAGGGGTCCAATAATAATACCCAAATATGCCTTTGAATTGGGAGAGACTTCAAAGAGCCCTTTGAAGATCACAAGGTCCCTGCCTTTCCTGCCCTGGTTCCAGTCTCACTACAGGGGAGGTATGCAGCTCTTTGTGTGGAGACACGCACAGCCCTATTCAGGTGCAAGCCCCTGCTCCTCTCTTCCAATCTACCTCAGGAAGGCCCATCAGCCTGGTGATGGACCATCAGGATGCAAATGTCACACCCCTTCTCCCTTTGTGTGACTGTCTAGAGGGAATGCACAAAGCCTAGCTATCACCCAACCCAGACGTGTATTCAGAGGCAGGCAGAGGCAAAGAATTGCTAAAGTAAGAAAATGCCAACTTTCTTAAAGTGGTATTTTTAGAATTAAAATTAAATTTAAAATCCAACTTCACTGTAAGTTGTTATTTTAAATTGTGACACCAGAGACACCATGCTCAGAATCTCTCTCATTTCCTATTTGGAAATTACACTTAAAAGTTTTTTAACCTACTGTGAAATAGGCCTTGCAGTAGGGAAAAACACATTTAGCACACTTTCACTACCTGGACATGTAAAGCTCAAAAGTACGTCTTGGGGGCGTGGCCAAGTAAGATCGCAGAGCGAACGTGATCCTGCTCATCTCGTCGCCCGCCCGATCGTTACTCGGCCTTTTCTTACTTGCTTGGGAGGCTTAAAGCTGCTCCTCGGTTGTCCCGAGTCGTCCGGAGATGTCCGGGCTGAAGTGAGCTGCTGCCAGGTATGAGATGCGACGGCGGCAGCATTACGAGCGGAGATTAGAGGCGGCCGCGGTTACGGCTGCCATCTTGTGTAGTGCGGCGCCTGGCGGCCTTGAGCGGTGGACAGTGGCGAGGTCGGCCCGGAGGTGCCCCGGCAGACTGCGGTGAGGGTCCTCGATGGCAGACTGTTATGGCTGAAGCAACAGACTCGCTCTTTGGCCTGCAGGGGACACAGTGCAAAATCGGGAAGGCCCGCCCAATTTCGGCAGCGGTGAGCAGTTAAGCTGGTGGCGGTTACAAGCGGGGACGGGAATGCTGTTTGTCCCCCGCCTACCTTTGGTGGAGCTCCTGTATACGCCAGCTCTTTACCGAGGGCTGTGTGATGCTGCACTTTTCCCAGCGCCCTCAGTTGCTTTTGCCTGACCTTGAAATGGCGGCGGAGGCCCATTTACTGATCGACGATCACAGCATGGGCAGTGCAAGGGCCTGGCTTTAGGTTGGAGTGACGACGGTGAGTGGCACAGCGGTCGGGCAGCGCAACAGATACTTACCTGGGCCTGCTGGGGGTTCCCCTTCCTGGTGGCACCACCAACGGGACACCACTTCCCTGGTTGGGCGCTGGGCACTGCTGCTCGCTTCGAAGATCAGCACTGTTGGTACTCCCGTCTTGGCCTCACTTTGCTCGTGGCGCTTACCATCCTGGTCAATTTCTTGATCCAGGTTTGCGGAAGATACTCTCCGGTCATCCCCTGGTCCCAGGGGGAGGGACCCTATGCTGCCTAAGAAACAGAATAATAAGGTCTCCACTAACTTTAAAACATCGGGTCTGACGCCTCCTCGAGAGAATCCTGCTCCATCACTGGATATGGTACTCACTCGTGACGATCTTGTGGCAACGCTACGGGACTTCAAAGTGGAACTCTGTAAGGAGTTTAAACAAGACCTCAAAACCTCAGTGGACCGATTAAAGGCTGACCTTACCGAGAAGCTTACTACGCTGTGGCAGGATGTTGATGCCGTGGGTTCTCGTCTGTTAGAGGTTGAAGGTCAGACGCATAGCCTAATGTCCACCCAGGCCACGATGCACGATACCCAACAGTTCCTCCGGACCCAGTTACAACAAGTTCAACTTAAGGCTGAGAACCTGGGGAACAGAGCCCGGAGGGAGAACATTCGTATTCGGAACCTGGAGGAAGGGGCGGAGGGGCCGGACTTGGAGGCCTTTGCGTTGGATCTCTTTGCTGAGATTCTGGCCCCTCAGCAACTCAAGATTAAAATGGACAGAGTGCATCGGGTGGGGTCCTTGCCGACGGGATCTCGCAAGCGCCCGCATGACGTTTTGGTGAAGCTACATTCCTTCAAAGTCAAAGAAGCCATTTTTTCGGCATCCCAGAAACTGAAGGGGTATGGATGCTCTTTGTATCAGGACTTGGCGGCTGCAACATTGGCCCGCCAACAGACCCTGCGCCCTGTTACCACCAAGCTGCAGGAGGATAAGGTCCGCTATCAGTGGTTCTTCCCCTTCGGTCAAATCTTCGAATATGGTAAGAAAGCCCACCATATCACTGACCTAACTGAGGGTTGGAAGGTTTTGGGCCTTCCGCTCCCTGAGGGGGCTCCCGACTAGGGCACCACGGGGGCAGCGGGGACATCGCGGAGTGGCTCCAATGCTTGGCACACCGTCACCAGACGCCGCTGATTGTTCTTCGCCCCCTTTCTGGCTTTGAAGGGACTCTTTGTGTTCTTACTATGTCTTCACCGCGCCTTTGGGTCTGCGGGGCCTCCTGGCTGGGGGGCTCTTCCTCTGGAACCTGATACTGTCATGCTCTGCTCTGGACCTTCTTCATGACTCTGATCTCCCTGGTCTTTGATTGGATCCTTGCTACTCCGTGGAGGACTGTCATTTTTGTGCTGGCCTCTGGGTCTGCTGCGGGTCCTGGTCGGTACGTGGGAATCACCTGCATTTGGCGCAATCCTTTGATTGATCCTCTGACGCTGGTTCTGCAGCGGGGAGTTTCTTCTGCCGTGCCATCCTTTTGAAGGTCGACTGCTCTTGCTCTGTTGACCGATCCGCTCTTCAGAGAGGGATTACCCCACTGATTTTCTTCTTCAACTACGCTTAGGTGTTTATGTTCCCATCTCTTTGTTATTGCCTCTTTTCCATGGGTAATCTGAGCTATACGGTCGGGGGGTGCGTGCCTTGTCCGTGGTTCCCATTATTCCTCCTTTTAAGTTCGGGAGGAGTACTGCCGAGGATCTTCGGACCCTTCAGCGTTAGGGTTAGGGGTTGCTGGGGAGAGTTTTCGGGATGTGGGGGGGTTTTTCCGGTGGTGACTTTGGGTTTTGTTTTTCTGTACTAAGTTGGTTCTTTTGTGCACTGCAGTTGTATGTCACTTTGGTGGGTGGATGGGTGATTGTGAGACGGCATTGCCAGAGGTGGTCTCTTGCTCCATATAAGGGAAGTTCTGAGCATGGGGGGACAATCTTGGGCGGAATGGTGGGGCATGGGAGGGGGGATTGTATATTTGATGGTTTCCATCGCTTCATGGAATGTTAAGGGTTTAAATTCCCAGCAGAAACGCCAAAAGATCTGGTAGTATCTGACTGATCGCAAATTTGGCGTAGTCGCCCTACAAGAAACTCATCTTAAGAGGGCTGAAGTCTCTAGGCTGCGTCATAGATGTTATCCACTAATTTATTCCTCCTCTGCTGTTTCGAAACATAATTGTGTGGGGCTACTGTTTCTTGTGTCCACAACTTTCCAATTTGACTCCCAACAATCCGACAAAGAGGGTCATCTGCTGATGGTCAAGGGGCGATTGAGGGGTGTGCCCTGTACCTTTGTTTTCCTTTAGGCGCCCAATTCAGGTCAGTCTGCCTTCTTTTCACAAGCCCTTGATTTAATAGGGGGATTTGCAGAGGGCGTCATTCTGTTGTTAGGAGATTTCAATCTTGTTTGGCGGGGATCTGTGGACAGTACCAGCTCCAATAGGGGGGCTACTAGTGTTTTTCCTAGTCGGTTGCAACAAAAATTCACCGATTTGGGGCTCACTGACTCTTGGCGCACACTTCATCCCAAAACTAAGGACTATACCCACTACTCCCATGTACATATGACGTACTGCAGGATTGATTATATTTGTGTTGGTCACGCGCTGTTAGGGGATCTCCTGGCTGCCCAGATACTGCCGATTTCCGTCTCTGACCTCAGTTCGATTACTTTGGGTCTTCAGTGGTCAGGACGCTCCACCAGAATCCCAAGATGGTATTTTCCGCTAGCCTTGTTCCGAGACCCTGTAGCCAAAGAGGAGTTACGAGGGGCCATCGCTGATTTTTTTGTACATAATGACCCTCAGGACACCAACCCCCAGAACAACTGGGATGCTTTTGAAGCAATAATTAGGGGCAAGTGTATACAGCTTAACTCAAACTTAAACAGGCAGAGGGCACGGGAGCCGGAGGCATTAGAGGAAGAATTGGGGCGGTCGAACGGGCGCATAAAAGCTAATCCTACACATGTTCTGCAGAGGCAGCTTACCACTCTCAGGGGTAAATTGCGCTCTATTCATTCCAACCAGGCGGAGTTCACTCTGCTGAAGATTCCCCAGTCGTCGTTTCAGCAGGGCAATAAGGTGGGTACTCACTTGGTGCGCCATCTGCGAGTGCACAGGGAAAATACCTTTGTTGGGAGGATCTTGGTCTGCCAGGGCCGTCTCATCCACTCAGATACTGCTAAGGCGGATCTGTTTGGGGAGTTTTTAATGGGGAATTATACCAGGGCACGGCACCTGACACGCTACAGCAGCAACAGTTCCTAGATAACCTGGATCTTCCGCACCTATCACAGGCGTCGGCTGCGGCCCTGGATGCCCCCATTACTCAGGACGAGATCAGTGCGGCTATCTCAAGATTTAAACTCCATAAAGCACCGGGTCCCGATGGCCTCACAGCCCACTTTTATAGTTTTTTTTCTCTACAGAACTCCTTCCTCACCTTACTGCGTTATTTCAATGGCGGAGGCAGTGATCTCCATCATCCCCAAACCTGGTAAGGATCCCCATTTATGCGGTTCTTATAGGCCCATTGGGCTTCTCAATTTGGATGCCAAACTTTACTCTGCAGTTTTAGCTGCGCGATTGGAATCGTTGATACCTGCGCTGATTCATCCCGACCAGTCGTGGTTTATCAAGGGTAGGCAAACTCATGATAATATTCGGCGCATGGTCCATTTGATTGAGAAAGCCTCCAAATTTCAGATTCCTGTGGTACTAGTGGGTCTTGACACAGAAAAGGCCTTTGATCGGGTAAATTGGGCTTTTCTTTTTCTAACTATGAGGAAATTTGGGTTTGGGATCCTTTTATTACTATGGTGAAGGCAAATTACTACCGACCTACTTTGTGTGTGTTGGTTAATGGCTGTTCTTCCTCCCCCTTTGCTCTGACTACAGGCATGCACCAGGGGTATCACCTCTCGCCCCTTCTTTTTGCTTTAAGCATAAACGTCCTGGTGATTAGACTCCGCGCCAATGACGAGATTCGGGGCATTGCTTTTGGTGAGATTGAGCATAAGGCTTCGTTTACGCCGACAATATTCCTCTCTCCCTTATGAATCCGGCTCAGTCGCTACGCGTGGTGCAGGAGGAAATGAGTAGGTTCAAGCAGGTGGCTGGATTTAAGGTCAATTATACCAAATTTTTCCTACTTAACCTTACCCTTTCTTCTGCGGAGGTGGCTCGCTTGAAACGTGCGACGCCCTTTCAATGGGCAAAACATTCCCTACTTTACTTAGGGGTACGTCTCACGGCCAAATTGCGTGATCTTTACAATATGAATTAAACACACCTGCTACCCCAGCTCCAACAGGATTGCAAGCGTTGGTCACCTCTTTATATTTCCTGGCTAAAAATGACGGTCTTACCGAAATTTTTAGACATGTTTCAAGCTCTCCCCATAGCGCTAAAGGGTTCATTCCTTCCGACTCTCCGTTCGTTGGTCACTAAATACCTATGGCAACGGGGGAGGGCGCGCCTTCCGCTTCACGTGCTTCATCGTCCACGTGTTTCGGGGGGGGTTGGCTCTACCTGACTTTGCCTTATTCTACCAGGCTGCCGGGTAGTGACCGAGTTGTCCACTAGGGAGTGTGAGAAGCACTGGCTTCATATGGATCGAGCTGTGGTTGGGAGGTATATTTGGGATGTGCTGTGGAAGTCTAAACAACATCACCCTACCAATGCTTATCTTAGCACTCCCACTCGTACGACTCTCACCATCTGGGATAAGGTTACCAAAAGGCTGGGCTGGACGTCTTTCCCTTACCCGTACACTCCCATTCACTTTAATCCCAATGTCCCCCCGGCGCTTCTTGAGGGACTTTTTGATTGCTGGCGACTAGGAGATTGTCTCAAAATGGCAGATCTATTTCGGGATGGGGAGGTTCTGACATTTGAGGAATGCAGGAAGGAGTTTGCCCTCCCTCTGAGTGTGCATTATCAGTACTTGCAACTCAGACATTGGGTCCTGGCGCCGCCTTTCCGGGAGGCGGCTGTTCGGGATTGTACAGACATAGAGAAATTTGGGGCCCTGCGGGCGGGGTCCATGAAGGGGGCAATTTTGGCGCTCTACGCCTTTGCTACTTTCCTCTATCCCGTCTCCTCAGGCGCGCTATATGCACTTTTGGGAGCGGGTTTTGAGAAGGGACATAGAAGATACGGAATGGGCTTCTGTCTGGAGGGATATTTTTAAGCATAATAGATCTTTGGTACTTCGGGAAGCTCGTTATAAACCCCTTTATGATTGGTACCTCTGCCCTACTGAGATTCAGCGTATCTTTCCTGATACATCCGATTTATGCTGGCGGGGATGTGGTTTACAGGGAATTTCTGGCATGTATGCTGGGACAGCCCTAAGATCCATCCATTCTGGGATGAAATCCTTTCTCACATCAAAGATATTCTGGGCTATCCCATTCCCACCTCCATAGATTTTGCCCTTCTAGGCCTCCGAGACCCTCTTTTGGTGCGACAAACCAAGGCGGACAATGCGATTATGTGGGCTTGTTTGGGGGCGGCCAAGCTTACTTTGGCGCCTGCCGGGGGAAAACTAGAGGCTCCAGCGATTTCTTTGTGGCACGCTCGTCTGTGGCGGATCCTATCTATGGAGCGTCTAGTGGACATTTTCCGGTCTAATTCTGCAGACTTTACGATGCACTGTGGTCCGCTGGTATCCTACCTCTCTCGAGGTTTGCCATCTGCGGTTTTATCCGCCAACCCTGCGGGCTCTACACCTGTTTTAGTTTTAACGTCCTCTGTTTGTTGGCTGTGCGCCTTGACAACTGCTCCGGATATCCTATGGTTTGATTTGTATACCACCACCACTGCCTATATTACTGCCTTTTTTCTTTTTGCTTCTGTTTTCTACTGTTGTGTTTTTATAGCGTCACCACCGGAGCAGGCGGGGGGAGGGAGGAGGACTCTATTTGGTTGGGGGGGGTTTGCTAGTTTAGAAATTGGCATCATTCACCTGGCACGGGACGGTGACCGGCCTGAGGACTATGCGAAGCTGAACTCACTGTAGCTCCTGATATCGCCTCCTGGGCAGTTTCACGGCCTTTGTACCATCGAGACTGTTGTCTCTTGTCTTTGCTTTTGTCTGATGCTTAATAAAAAGACAATTTTTAGGAAAAAAAGTACGTCTTACCTTTTAAGTACACTGTACCCTGCCTATAGGGTTGCCTAGGGGTGACTTATATGTAATAAAAGGGAAGGATTTGGCCTAGGAAATAGGTTAACTTGATGGGTTGAAATGGCAGTTTAAAATTGCACACGAGGCTCTGGATTGGCAGGCCTCAGCTGTGTTAGAAGAGCTACTGAGTTGGTGGCACAATCAGTGCTGTAGGTCCACTAGTAGCATTTAATTTACTGGCCCTAGGCACATACAGTGCCCTTTAATGGGAACCTAAAGTTAATTAAATATGCCATTTGTGGATAAGTCAATGTTATCACATTTTAGGGAGAGAGCACATGCATTGTAGCACTGGTTAGCAGTGGTAAAGTGCCCTGAGTCCTAAAACCAACAAAAACAAATACTACAAATATGGGAGAAGGAAGGTAAAATGTTAGGGGTGACCCAACAGAAAGAGCAAGGTCCTACAGTTATTCACTTCTTTGAAGTGGATGATTGCTGGGAAGTGGAGTTAACATAAGAATGACTTTGCTAAATGATGTAGCTTAACCTCAGGATGCCATTTACCAATCAGAAACATTATGGAAGTACATGTCTACTGGACCTACTGCGGTTCCTGGCATGCTGGTGAGAAAAGTATCATCTTATCATTGTACATAAGTATCATGGCTTGGACTATTTTTTAGAATTTGAGCGGTATGGCCGGCACTTATTTTCCTCAGAAGACGATTTACGTTTCAGTTGATTTAGCTAATATTTGTCTATCAACATCATCATCATATAACTTTATTTCGATTGCGAAGATCATAAAAGTACACAGCACAAGAAAGATGTGATACTTAATTTAAAAGTCTGCTTTTTAAATAACATGAGTACAATAAAATAGGTTAAAAACAGGAAGTGATCAAAAGTGATAAAATATAAAGTGTGTTGTAGAGTACATATGGAGCGCTTGATCCACAGTGCATGCCAGTATCTGGAGAGGCCGTAGGCCTTTACTCTGCATGTGTCGGTGATCAAAATTCTCAACACCTCAAGGTAATGGCGGGGGCCTGCCAGTCTACATAGCGGGATTATAATTTTTTTCCCAGTGATTTATAATGTGGACAAAAGAAGAGTCGGTGCACAATGGATTCAGGACTAACATTGCTCGCAGGACATAAATCATTATTAAAAGCATTGCAGCACCACTTTGTACAAAACAGTTTTGTAGGTAGGGTCTTGTAGCAAAACTGTAGAAATAATGTATGTGCCGGGGGAGAAACCATTTAATCGATGGTGCCCTCAAAACGAGGGACAGATTTAAAATTTAAAAATTCATGAGTCAAGCATCCCTCAGTTTTTATCAAATCCTTTTATGATATAGCTTCCCAAAACTTCACTTTCAGCCTTGCCTTTGGCATGGAGGCTAAACTTTCCGGGTTTGACCAATGCCCCTCCATCCCAAGCCTTCCCAGTAAATCATTCAGAGAACTAAACCAAGGGATAAAAGTTACCTGGGGGAATTTCAAGAGGCCAGTTAATGCCTCCTGATAGGGCAGGAACTCATCCACGGACCAAAGCCTGTGCCAAAGCATAATACATTTGTAATTAATTTTAAAGGCCATCTGTTTATGAGCCAGGTCCAGGGGGAGCAGCGTCCATGACATTCTAGGGGGTAGGTCTACCAGAGATCTAAGAAAGCGATTTTCAATGGTAGACAGACAGTAAGTATTGCCCTTGCCCCAGAGTTCTGCTCAATAGAGGACCCCCCTAAGACCTTGGTATTATACATTTCCAAAGCTGGTGCTAGCTGCCTAGACAGGGTTTCCCTGTGGATTTTAATAATGTGGGCCATCCAGTTGATTCATTGTAGTTTCACTTTCTCAATTTGAGCAGCCCAGTGTGTTATCGAGGTCAGACGAATACCTAAGTGGTCAAAAGTGTCAACAAGCTCCAGTTTACTCGTACCAGCTAACACAGGTCTTTTAGAAGATTTAGCCTTTCTTTTCATGAAGAGCATGTATTTAGTTCTGGCCTCATGTAGCACCAAGCCCCGCTCATCGTAGAATGTTGTGAAATCATTCAAGAGTTGTTGCAGGACCTGCGGGGATTTAGAAATTAGGAGGGTGTCATCGGTGAAGAGAAGAGCAGGAACTCTTCTTATGCCGATTTTTGGAGCATCACACCCATCTTTGTCTAAATAGTCAATCACCCTAATAATAAATAGGTTAAAAAGGGTGGGGGCTAAAAGACATCCCTGTCTCACCCCGCGCTGGACTTGAAAGGTTTCTGTGACTTTATTGTTCTCCCCCCACCTCACCTTGGCTGTGTTTGATGAATGTAATCTAATTAAAACATCTAAAAGGTTTCTCTGGAAACCCATCTCATATAAAACTCTCCTTAAGCTGGCCAGCAGGACTAAATCAAATGCCAACCATAAATCAACAGAGGACAAGTAAAGCGTGTCTCCCTTAACAACCACTTCTTTTCAATAGAAGCAAAAAAAGATGAAAAGCCTGGCCCAAGGTACTAATTCTTGCTTGAAAGCCTGCTTGAAAATCACTCATTATTCTAAACTCTAGAGCCTTGATCCTTCCTAAGATTTGCTTACAGAAAGTTTTCTGAAGAGAGGCAATCAGTCTTATTGTCCTATCACAAGCAGGCTTTGCTCTTTCCCCCTTTTTGTACATAGGGACTATTTCTGTAATGTTGAAAGAAGGGAGGATGGGGGTACCAGACAAGATAGAGTTGGTAAGCAGATTTATGTAAGAACACTTAGAGGACTATGTCCTCTCTATACAAGTCATTAGGTATTCTGTCAGGTCCGGGGACACGGGCAGGGACACACAAGCTAATTGCTGCTTGCATTTCTTCAATAGTAAAATGCAAAGCATCACCCTTGCCACCAAGTGCCTCCCCCCACCACACACTGGCTTCCTTGGTTACCATGTTGCATGATTCATAAAGCGAACCATAGTGTGCTACCCATTCCTCAGGCTGGACTGTAAATTCCAGAGTTCTCTTGTTACCCTTGAGCAAGTACGCTGCTTTACTCCAGAAGGTCGTGCTATCTTTGGCTAACAATGCCCTCTGCAAGAAGGACCACAGAGAGCCCTCCCACTCCTTTTTGTCTGACTCAATTGCCTGCCTATACTTGGTTCTACATACCACAACCTTAGGGCGTGCTTTCCGTTTTACTGCGCTTACAAGTTCCCATTTTGCTGACCTGCACTCTTGATTGTACCAAGAGACCTTGGTAACTGGCCTCTGGTAAGAAGAGTTTCCTGTCTTTTTTGAGCATTGCACTGCTGACTTCACGAATCCCTGATCTCAGTGTATAGTGCCTCATGGCGAACACCCAGGCTCTCCACAACTGTAACAATAGGATATTTGTCTAGCTCCTCTAAAACCTGGCAAACGTTACCCTTGGCTACGGCTAAGACCCCGAGTGCTCCTCCACCAAGTCCCATCTGATTGATCTCTGGTTATTCATGATTGAAAGGACGCCCAAGTCATAGCTACCCCTTATGTCACGTTCAAGAATGCCTTGCTTGGAAAGGGTAAGGGCAAGGGCATTGTGATCACTGTCAACTCTTTTGACCACTACCATATATTTTACTAGATGCCACAGTTTAATGGAGATCAGACCGTAACCTATTCTGCTTTCGTAACCAGGTCTGTTACAAGTAAAATCCTTGTTTGGGTCAGAATTAGTTCTTCCATTTGTGGCTCTCCGATTGTGCTGCTGGGTAAGAGCTAGCACCTGGACTCCTCTTTTTGTCCTTCTGACTTTGGGGAGATTTATCTATCTTTTAGTGTGTGTCTTGAATGTGTGGTTTGAATCAATGTGAAAGCCCAAAGATTATACTCAATCAATCAATCAATAATGTTTATTTCAGGCGCTGGCTCATAAAACATGTCATATCAAATCATTCAAAAGAGCACCAAATATGTTACAGTGTAAAAATAATTTTACATCAGTGGCTCAGTATAAAACATACAAAAATTGAAATCCAGTACATTCAGAATATTGCATAAAAACAATCAACAAGTACAAACTCTAAGTGACTGTAGTATGAAAGTTGTAGTCCCGCTAGTTTTCTTATATGCCAAACAGCTTGTAAATAACTGCCTAGACCTAGAGCAATGCCAATACTACAGTCTGTCCTTAGGATGCGATATGCTTTGCTGTCGTTATTTATGCCCTGGTGATGCAAGGTGGTCTAATCCAAGACCACCTGGGTCTGTTGTAAGCTGGGCAAAAAAAGATATGTGACATACGTCTTCAAGCTTGTAAAAGCAAAAGGGGCATTTTCATGTATTGGGGGGGCTGTAATCCGAATTAAAGGTAAAGCTTTAGAAGCAATGTGCATGCTAAAGGAGGTACACACGCATCCATGTATGTTTTGAGTTTTGGAGTGGGTTTAAAGGACAAACACTCATCAACCAGCACTCCAGGCTCTGCATTTTGGTGCCACGAGTTGTATGTGGAGGCCCAATGTTTCTCTTTGACAACTGCGTTAGAGTTGTTATTTATTAAGGATGTATTTGACCAGTACATGCCAAACTCTAGGGCTCCCAGTTGTTGTTTAATGTGATAAAGCTAGGGGATTAAGCTGCTATTTCTTAGGCTAATGACATCTGTTAATGCTGTTCTGTATGAGGCCAGTTCCTGGGCGGACCACAGTCTTATCCAGAATAGTAGTGGCTTAAACCTGGCCAAATCACCAATCCTCTTGAGGCCAGTGTCAAATGATTGGAGTTCTTGTTGGCAATTTAAACAGAGATTTGATGAAACTGTTTTCTCTAGAAATCACCCCACACAGGTTTCCTATCCCTCCATACAAGGAGACAGATTGCACCTTAGACCTGTAGATCTCGATGGCCAGATATACTGTTTTTGGGGTGGTTACTTTATAATGCTTAGCAACTGCAGAAGCGCCATGAAGAAGGTGCAGTTCTACTTTTAGAATGTGTGCTTTCCATTTGGTGAATTTATCTATCGTTACTCCCAGGTAGTCAAAGTGATCTGCCTGTTGGAGTTTGAACCCAACACAATTCATAAAACTCATGTACATGAATTATTCATTTTTCCTCTTTGGAGGACTTAATCCTAAAAAAGAAGAAGACAAAACAACAAGCCAAATGCGTTTGCAGTATTAGCCTAGATACCCAAAACAGATTATAAGACACTGAGTTTGCATGTAGCAATACAAATTCGCAATTTATTTCACAATCATATATACATATTTATAAAAACCCAAAAGATTTTGGGGGAATTTTGCCAGGTGCAGTAGATAATGCAAAAGTGTTGTGCTCAAGTGAAAGTGAAGAGGAAATTGAATAAAAGGGGGATAATCAAATTATTTTAAAACAAGAGACTAAGGTTCTGTTCTCTTAGTATTATGCCAGGGGTGCCGGCATAAAGGAATGGGGGGGAATGACGATTCCCCCCATTCCTTTATGCTGGCACCCCTTCCCTTCCCCACCCCCCTTCTTTGGAACGACTATATCCGAACCGTATGATTAATATACGTGGGGCTGGCATAATACCAACAAATTCTCTTGAATGTGCATCAGCAATTGTTCGGTGAGCAGATATCCCCGATGTTATAATAGACTGCTGGTGCCCTGCAAACCCGTCTACCTTACTTACAGTGTTCGTAGAGGTAGATGAAATGTGTACGTCACTACAGGCTGCTGTTACGTGCTCACAGACAAATGAGCATGTGGAAATACTCAAATTATTCAAATTAGCAGTTAATAGGGGGTCTTTCTGTCAATCAGCCATTCTCAGTGGAGGTATCTTAGAGCCACTTACAGTAGTTACCTTCCCTAGGGCAGGCTCTGACTCTCTTCTCATTCCACCATGGGTGTGTTTTTTTTTTAGGAACGTGCAAAAAAGGAGAGCTATAGGTTGTGTTTGATTGATACCCACACAGCTTTTGAATTGAATTGTAGAACCTGCTGGGGATACAAACGAGCTTCCAGGGCTAACAGGATATGAAGTAATGATGTGTTCTTCAATTGCAGCTTAGCTGTGTCCCAAGATTCGTTAGCATTAGGTATGTGTTCGGTGTAGAGAATGCCCGAGCAAACAATTACGACCCTTTCTTTGTGTTCTAATCTAGTGTCTTACTTAATTCACCAATGAGTCTACAGGCTTCATTTGTTTTAGTTTGAGTCTCTGGATGTTAGTCATATATACGGAACATTGGCTGTGGCATCCACTTAAAGTTGGAGCCAACTTATTAACGATTGGGAGGACTTTGTCCGGGTACCTTCCATACTAGCTATTAGGTGTACCATAGTGAATGTTAGCCATGGTATTTAGAATAAAGTGTTCGCGAGTACCTGGCTGCAGGAGAAGAAGTGTTTGATCATGTTCTTGGCCTCGTGGTGTATTTAGGGAACTTTGGTCCATTTCTAGCAATGTGATGTGCTTTACAGTCTGGCACATTCACTCATTTCTGTAATGTTGGGGCGATTTCTGTCCTAATCACAAGTTCAATCAACATATCGTGCTAAGGACAGACCCTTGTGCCAGCTATAAGGTTACTTGTGGGGTGGCAATATTGGCGGATATAATCTGTACATATTGTTCTGCCAAATCAGAAAAGTGGAAACCGATGAAGGAATAAGTGCATAATGATCATGCTAGTAGTCAGGGTACTGAGTGTGTGGTGGTCACCATATTGTTGGCATAAAAGAAGGCAGAGTTCGCTTTATCTAGGATTTGCAGAGTATAACCCACAACCTGAATATCTGCAGTTTTAGTAATAGGCTTTATTTGGACTATACTTTAAGGTTACATTTAGAGAGCGATGCTTCAATGGTGGGAGAGTTAATGCATGAAAGGACATAATTTTTGTTGCCTTCCTTCCACTTTCTCCTGGCTTACTTTTCTGGCCTTTGAATTCTTTCTGCTATGAGAATTCCAAACAGCATCAGAGCATGCTTGCTTTTCTAAAAGTCTTATTTAACTTTCCATTAAAGACATATTAGGTGGTGTAGAAAATAAACCTCTGAGTGTGGAGTCCCATCAGGGTTTTGGAGAGTAATAAAGTATCATCAACAAACATTAGGTCAGGAACCCTCAGGTTTGCTAATCTGGGTGCGGTGTTGTCAGAGTGTACAGGAATTCAACAAGGCCATTAATGTAGAGTGTGAACAGAGTGGGGGCCAACAGCACCCCTGTCTGACTCCTTTAGGTACGTGGAAGGGATCCGTTAGTTTGCCTGAGCCGCTATGGCTAAACTGCGCATAGTTGTTGTAATGCAACCTAACTATGGTGTCTAGCAAATAACTTGGCACACCTATCTCAGAAAGGACCTGCCAAAGCGTTTATCTTGGTACCAAATTAAAGGCAGAGGGTAGGTATACAAAAACAACATAAAGTCATCCCCCTCCGATTGTAACTGTCTTCCAGTACAACATTTGTAAATACAACATTTGTAAATTGAAAACTTGGTCGATTGTACTTGTGGAGACTCTCAAACCCCCCTGGAGGGGTATCAGAATCTCATTGTCAGCTAGCCAATCCTGTGATCTACTCAGGATCACCTTACTAAAATGCTTTGGCGTACTATGAAATCGCTATAAAGAAACCTGATTTACATTACTTGCTTAAAGTGAGTACTGTACTTGAAATATATCATTTCGGTAGGCGCATGCAAAAACGTGATGAAACTGTTGAACAATATATAACTGAATTACGCAAGTTGGCATCGACGTGTAGCTTTGGTTCTTCACTTGAAGAGCGACTTAGAGACCATGTCCAGCATTTTAGTAAGGCTTTCCTCCACTCATCCTCAGATACAATTCCATCACTTAATACACATGCATCCACATCTTCTTCGAATTCTTCACCTCCAAACAGGTCATTCTCAACAGATTCCTCACGTTCATTACCCAATCTGGACAAACAATCTGCAAGTGTATTTGAAACACCAGGCAAGTATGTGACAATAAAGTTAAACTCTTGTAAAGCAACCACCCACTTGCGTATACGATGTGAGACCAAATCAATTCCTTTCTTGCTAAAAACTTCTTTCAATGGCCAGTGATCTGTTAGAACTTCAAACTTGCTACCCCAAAGGAACTTCCGTAACTTGCGAATAGCCCAAAAGATTGGCAAAGCTTCTCTTTCTACAACAGAGTACTTAAACTCTGCATCTCTCAAAGGTCTAGACATAAACAACACCACTTTCTCAATACCTTCTGATTTCTGAAATAACACTACACCCAAACCTTTTGAGCTCGCATCCGTCATTAAATAAGAATTCTTTTTGGGGTCAAAGCTACTAAGATCTTGTGCATGATTAAGACAATCCATAAGATTTTGAAATGCTTCATCCCAAACATTCGACCACCTAAATTCTTAACTTTTTTTTAAGAGATCACGTAAGTGAGTGGTGACCCCTGCAAAATTTGGCACAAACTTGTGGTAGAACTCAGCCATACCTAAGAACTTTACAAGTTCATCCTTGTTTTGTGGAGCTCTGAGTTTGCAAATTGTATCAACCAAAACAGGCTTGGGCTTAATACCATTCACAGAGACTACATGGCCTAAATATTCAATTTCAGCCACATCAAATTTGCACTTGTCAGCATGTAAGGTTAGACCAGAATCACTTAATCTCTTCAACACTGTCCTTAGTCTAACATCCTGTTCCTCAACATTCACCCCAAACACAAGAACATCGTCTTGATAGATCTTGATACCATCAACACCCTTCAAGATACGTTCCATGACCCTTTGGAACACTGAGGCTGCAGAAATGAGGCCAAAGGGCATCCTAAAAAATTTAAATGTGCCAAAAGGTGTGGCAAAGGCTGTTAAACTTTGAGAGGAGGGGTGTCATCTGACCTGATGATAGGCCGAAGACAGGTCGAGAGATGAAAAATGCTTCCCTCCATCAAGTGAGCACAACATTCCTCTGATATTAGGCAATGGATAATGATCTACTACCATCGCCTTGTTGAGCTCTCTTAGAGCCACACACAGCCTTGCCTCCCCATTGGCCTTCCTGGCCATAACTATGGTAGAAAGCCATTCTGTCGCTTCGACCTCCTCTATAATACCATTTGCTTTCAACTTGTCCAGTTCAACCTTCAAGTTTTTCTTTGCCACAATGGGAACATTACAAACCTTAGCTATTTTAGGTATTGAACCCAGCTTGATTTTAATTTGATGCATGTAGTTCTTAAGACAGCCCAACTTGTTATCAAAGACTTCTGGAAACTCTCTTACCCAATTCTTATATCCAGCTGAAACTTGGGAGACAGAAGGCATGTCTTTCAGACACACAAAAGAATTTTGATTCGGGTCTAAGAAAACATGCAAGTCACGATGGTGAAACCAGCTGATGAGAGAGTCCCCTTTCATGGAAATATACACCTTACCAGGAACAATCCTTCCTTTATAATCAATTGTTCCCCAGAACCATCCTAGAAGATCAATGATTTCCCCACTGTAACCCCTTGGTCTTATGTCTGGTCTTTTTAGAGTTACTTTACCCAACAAGTATTGATCAAAAAATTTCTTAGGTATCAAAGTCACTTTTGCACCAGAATCAAATAACATTTTCACAGGTGCGTCATTGATTAAAACAACGTCAGTGGGCCCCCCAGATCTTTTGACTTGACATACCTCAAAATCTTCAAATCATCTTCAAATAAGTATACCTTTCTATTTTTGTTATCTCTCCCAGTTTTACAACACCTGGTGAAATGACCGTTGCGACCACAGGTGTTACAAACTACTTTCTAACCAGGACAGTCTTTAAAATTTGCAGCATGACCCAAATTGCCACACCTGAAGCATTTGATCTGGGAGCTCTTTGAACTGGAAGATTGAGTGTCCCCTTGGCAAAATGTACATTTTTAGAAGTAGAAGGTTGCGTGTCAGACCTATATTGCAGTTTGGTTCTCACAAAGTCTTGCCTATTCTTTTCCTTCTCTTTGTCAATTTTCAGCACAGATGCTTGCCCTTTTTCAACATGAGAATCCTTTTGGATGGTTTCAAGGCACACCTTAGAATGTTCACAGGTTTTTGCCATAGTAATTACTTCATGCAGGGATGGATTATCTTTTTGCCACAAGTTATCTCTAGCCTTGTCAATGCTACAACCTAGCATCATCTGGTCTCTAAGTCGCTCTTCAGGTGAAGGACCAAAGCTACACGTCGATGCCAACTTGCGTAATTCAGTTATATATTGTTCAACAGTTTCATCACGATTTTGCATGCGCCTACCGAAATGATATATTCCAAGTACAGTACTCACTTTAGGCAAGTAATGTGAATCAAGTTTCTTTATAGCGATTTCATAGTACGCAAAAGCATTCTAGTAAGGTGGAAGAAGAACTTTTACAAAAGGTGATTGGCATGGTCTCTCAGGGTTGGTGTGATAAAAAAAAGATTGTAATGAAGATTTGGTTGGTTTTCAGCAGGTTACGGATGACTTATCTGTAGTAGATGGTATTCTTTTGAGGGGCAGTAGAATAATTCCTTCTCGCACTTTGTGGGATAGATTACTGAAGTATGCCCATGCTAGGCATATGGGGACTGTTAAAACTAAGGAGAGGCTGGGAGAGGCTTATTGGTGGCCGGCTATGAATGGCTGGATTGAGAGGGACTTCAGGAATTGCTCTGAATGTGCTTACAGTGATAAAGTTTTGATATGTAGAACCCAACCCATGGTTGTGAGGGAGCAGTCGAATGGACCTTGGTCTAACATTGCCATTGATATTCTAGGACCCATCAAAATAAAGTCACGTGACTTGTACGTCCTGGTTTGTTTGGACATGCCCTCCTGTTAGCCGGAGATTAAAGTAGTAAACTCCATTGAATCTTCGATTGTAATTGAATTTTTGGACAGTTTGTTTGAAAGGGAAGGTTTTCCACTGACTTTATTTTCAGATAATGGTGTACAATTTACATCATCTCTTGTTGAAGATTATTTGATCTCGAGAGGTATCAAACATAAGAGGGCTGCGCTTTATCATCCTGAATCGAATGGTGTTGTCGAAAGATTTGTAAAAGTCTTAAAGGAAGCTATTCAACAAGCTCTTTCCTGTAATACTGATTGGGAGACTTCCATAAAGAAGAAGGTTAGGGAGTATAGATTCACTCCACACTCCTCCACGGGGGTGTCACCTTTTTGTTTGTTAAAGAAGAGAGTGGCCAATATGAAAGTTTGTCCTTCTTGGGTTTTATTCAAGAGGATGTTGGTTGATGAGAATGCAGGTACTGTGACAGGTTGGAGAGAGAGAGAAACTGTTGTTAAAGAGAAGAGGAAAAAATGGTTTGATGAAAGGAAAGCAGTCAAACGGACACCTGTCTCTGTAGGAAATTGGGTTAAGATAAGATCTCCTAGTCTAGGGAAGTCTGGTTCAAAATTTAGCTCTCCTTTCAGAGTGATAAAGATTTTTAAAAATGCTGTGAAGATTAGCAATCATAAGGTTTGGAATTTAAACAGAGTAGCTAAATGCCAATCTATGAAAGAGTTGGTGGATTCTGAAGTGGTTTAACCACAAAGTAATGTTAGACCTCGGAGGCAGGTGCAACGTCCTGCCAGACTCCATGATTACGTGTAGTGTTGAAGTTTCCTTGTACATAACCCATTGTTAAAGTTTTCTTTTGCTGTTAAGAGGAGAGATGATGTAGTATTCTTATGCATGTTTTAAATATAACTTGTTGTTCTTAGGTTACCACAGTTGGAACCTGGAACCTTTGGAAGCGAGTGATGCAGGTTAGAATGTCAGCAACTGGTCAGTTGGCCGTTGCAGGGATCTGATGCTGGATGGGGTCTGTATTCCTAGTTCAAATAAATCTACCTTTTGGATTTACCTTCTTCACGGTTTCTTCTCTATTTCTTGTAAGATCCCGATCTTACACCAACATTATTTTCTTCTTTGAAATATTCTTGGGCGCCTCTACTTGTGCAGAGGTGGTAGATGCTGAGGAGACAATTTCAGCACTCATGACCCCCTCACCTTGAACGCTATGCGGCTGACAGATTTACCCAGAACCCAGCTGTCTCTCCATGTTATTTTGCTTATATCGCTTCTGCTTATATAAACTAGATACATGTGCCACCCAATCTCTTGCTGTTGTGCTATTTTCTGTGGTGCTGAACCCATCTCTACTGCCCATTGCTACCAAGTTCCAGAAGGAATGATTATCTTTCAATTTGTCATCATCTAGGAGGGCCTCCAATTTTCCCTGCTCCCATTTCTTTTTGGTCCTGGACAGTGCCAATGTTTCACACTGTCTTGTGGCCTGAATCAATGGTATGTAACTCTGTCTGATCGCAAGAATCAGAGTGGACTTGTTTTAACAACACAGTTTATTATACCAGGAATTTGGGGTGCTTCCTTTCCACTAAGTGCCCTGTTTCTGCTAGAAAAAAAGCTCCTTACATTCATATACATCCGAGTGTGGGTCTCAATTATCACCCCAAATGACTCAGGAGATTTCCACACACAGACCACTGGAATCATGCCCTCCATCCCTGGGGCAACCATCCTATAAATCTCACTTATAGACTCCATTCAACTCTACGACTATTGCCAGTGACTCTTTATCTACTATCAAAGGGCTTCCCTGGGGTTTAATGTTGTACATTGATGGGCAAACTTAGCTTGAGAGCCAGGGCATTGTGGTCATTGTCCGATTGTGATAAAGGCTACTATATCCACCAAAACTGGCCAAAGCTTAATGTCCAACAATACATAATCAATTAAGCTGGTAATGGTTCACCCTATTCAACGTGTGGTTGCCTATTTTATCTGAGACTGATCTGCCATTACAAGCATGAAGTGCCTGGTTTAATGTATGGGGTGTTTATTTGGACTGCTAAAGGTGATCATTTCTTAATGGAGGAAATTTCCAACTCTGGCATAGATTAGATAGTCTCCTCATCTGTTGTAAATGCAAGGCTATCTCTACTCAATGGTTCGAATTGACAATTAAAATTGCCCCCCTACAATTTTCCTTCCAATTGCTGGAAGTAAAGCTAAATGCTCATTCAGAGGATCTACAATAATAGAGTGCATCTTATTCTTGGTGGGTCAGCAGTATATATTATACATATAATATGTGACATCCAAGGGAGGAGCTGAGCTCAGGCATATGATGTCTTGGGAGTCCACTATAACCTCCTGTAAAGGGTCTGAGATGGTAGTTTTCACCCACAGCGTAGGACGCCCTGAAAACCTGCCCACCTCTGGGGATATGGCTACCTTGTATACATTCATATATTCTGTATGGTAGAGGGGCTGAAGAGTCTATGTCTAAGGGAAAAGACAAACATCATATTGGTCAATAAAACCACACCACTCTGGAATGACTTATTTAGATGCCAGACCAGCTACATTCCAGGAAATAAGCTTTATTAGCGAGTGGCGTCATTAGAGACAGCACTTACTGAATTAACCTGCGATGGAAATAAGGGAGCAAAAGGGGAAGGTCATAGTGGGTTCTAAGATTTCTAGTGGAGATGAATAAGTAACTTGGGTAATTGAGTTACTGTGAATCACCACTGAAAAAGAGGAACCATCCTTTCCTTTATGGTATACACATGTAGTACATATGGAGTGTTACACCTGGCATCCCTGGCGTGGTTTCCCTGACTTTTTGCCCTCTGACCTTCTTTTTTGCTGGCTCATTTTTGCTGGCTTGAGGATTCTGGGCACTTAACCGCTGCTGATCAGTACCAAATTGCAAGTGGTCTTTCCCTAAAACTGGTAACATTAGCATATCCACAATTGGCATATTCAATTTGCTTATAAGTCCCCAGTAAAGTGCACTACATGTCCCTAGGCCTGTAAATTAAATGCTACTAGTGGGTCTGCAGCACTGGTTGTGCCATCCACTTCAGTAGCCCTTTCAAACCTGCATCAGGCCTGCCATTGCAGAGCTTGTGTGTGCATTTTAAAAAGTCATGTCAATCTGGCAAGTTAACCCTCTTGCCAGGCCCAAACCTTCCTTTTTGATGCATATAAGTCACCCCTAAGGTAGGCCCTGCACAGCCCCAAGGGAAGGGCGAAGGGTATTCAAAAAGCTGTACATGTACTTTTACGTTTTACATATCCAGGTAGTGAAAAACTCTGCAATGTATATCTTGTCCATTAGTTAACATTGGGATTGCCTTATTGCATCTTATAAGTATAATTTCCACTCATGACAAGAAAGGCATTTCAAGATTGGTATCTCTGGACTCACAATTTCAAATCACAGCTCATGGTAAAGTCAGATTTCAAATTGTAAGTTTAAAAATGCCACTTTTAGAAAGTTGGCATTGTCTTACTTCAACCATTCTGTGTGTCTGCTGTCTCAGAATACACATCTGGGGTGGGTGACAGATATTTGTGCATTCCCTTTTTACAGTCACACACAAAGGGAGCTGAGGTGTGCCCTATGGACCATTCACTTCCTGGTGGCCTGTCACAATGCTCTTGTGTCTTCCTGGACTAGATGGAAGTGAGAAGCTGACACTGCGCCTGAATAAGGCTGTGCCTGTCCTCACACAAAGAGTTGCATACCCCCATGTAGTGAGTCTTGAGCCAGGACAGGAAGGACAGGGACCTCCTGGGCAACAAAGGCCTCTTTTTAAAATCCCTCCAGCTTCAAAGGCACAACTGGGTATGTGTGCTGGACCCCTGACATCACCAGCTCAGTACACTCTGGACCTGAGAGCACTCTGCCAGGAAGAAGGACTGCTGTGCTATTGAAAGGACTGACACTCTGCTGGACTCTGTTGGATTTGTTGGACTCCTGCTCTGCTGGGCCGGCCCTGCTGCCTGCTGCCCCATTGTCTGGTGGTGATAAGGACTGGACCTGAATCTCTACATCCCCAGAACCAAGTCACTCCAAGGGCTTGCTGGCTTGCCTCCTGTTCTGAAGTCTCTGGGACATCAAAGACTTCCTACAACGCTCCTTCACCTGCCAACTGTGAGTCCTGCCTTGTCAAGAAGTGTCAATACAGACCTGGGCCTTGAATGGAGGTTTTGCAGCTGTTTTCTTCAAAAACCCATCAATCGCCTGCTTCTCCCCAGTCAGAACTGGCACATTGCTTTGACGTTGAAGCAGCACCGCTTTAAGGACATCCCTGCTTGGTTCCATGACAATGTGGGACTCGACTGGGAAGCTCGACGATGACGCATCGCCTCCATCACCAAGGGATTCAACAACGTCGGAAGACATGAATCGGAAGCAATGCAGCTGCTCCTCAACGTGGAGGCATACTCCACAAAGGTACTGTTTTTAGAGGGGCCTGTGTAGCTTCTGCATCTGACCCATGCTCCATTGCAGTCAGCCTAACTTTTCAGACTTGACCCTGTCAAGGGCAACCGGGTAGTACCATTTGGCGCTTTATGACTCTAAGCTCTATATTTTAAGATATTCTTTAAGAATGTATAAGTCCTGTTCTGTTTATTGGATTGTTATCGCTTTGGTCATGTTTTGTTCATTAAATTAAGCTCTGTTTTTCTAATCTGGGGTGGATTATTTTTGTGTGGTGTTATTCACTGTTTTACTGTATTAAGTGTTGCATAAATACTTCACACATTGCCTCTTAAGTTAAGCCCGACTGCTCAGTACCAAGCTACCAGAGAGTGGCCACAGGATAATTCAGGTTTTGTATCTGAATTACCCTGACTAGAGTGGTGGTCCTTGGACAAGGTGCATATTTCTGCCATCTAGAGATGCCACCCCTATAAATTGCACCAGCACCATCTCCGAAGCACTTGCAATTGTTAAAGTTGCTTTTTATAATTTTTTATGCGTCTTCAACCCTTTGGATACCAGTGGAGGTTCACAGAGGTAGTGCTGCGGGGCGGTGAGGTGGGGGAGGGGCAGGGTGGGGGTTAGTAAGCTCGGACAAACGACTGAGCAGAGTAAGGTAAGTAAATAAATAAATACAAATATTTACCTTGCACGCGCTGCATCGCCAACTCGGCAATTCAGCTCGAGCAAGGTAAATAGTTTGATTCATTGATTTACTCACCTTACTCTGTTCCGTCATATGTCCAAGTTTAATACCCCTACACCCTGCCCCACCCCTGCCGCACCACCCCGCAGCACTCCCTCTGGTAGCGGTGTACTAATTTTGCCGTAACAGTGATGTGGACAATTCACCGACCTTCCTTGCATCCTCTAGTTAGACATGGTAATTGATAATTAAGCATGATGTGTTACAAAGGTAAATCAACATGCGCAGAGCAACCGGAAAAAATAGCAACAAACATTCTGTAGTGATGACCTTGCATACATTGTCTCAGGCGAGAGGTACATCACTGCAGCGAACTTGTTTTAATTATTCCAAATTATTCTGATTAAGCAGAGTGTTCTTCTTACACTTTCGCATGGAAACAATATGTTTTAGGCGCATTCATGTAAATCAAGTAAACCATTACTTGCAATTAGTGGCTAGAAGATCCAGAAATAGAAAGCAATCTGAGAACAATATTTAACTGCAACAAAATTAATTCATTGTGTGTCAGACAAAGCTGGCAAGCTCACCAGCAAAGGTTACAGTGCACAGGCAACATATTCTGTAAAAACCTTGTGACCTCCACATCATTAATATTTACATATTTTACATATCTCATCAGCATTGACAAACAATCCCAGGTGTAAAGTCACGCAGCTCGCGTGCTGCTGCACCCGCAACCACAACACAGATCATGGGCATGCTTTTCAAACGCAGTCCACCGCCAAAATGGAGTCCCTGACTGACAGCTATGGGGAGTGAGCTGAGGATAATTACACTGTCTAGTGCCAATATTTATATTTAGCACTAACTGGCTAATTGACAAGCTCGTTATTGTCTCCAGATAGACAGCAGGCATACTGTACGCTGTACACCAGACAAGACATTGCTGTAATGGTGTTTCCTCTGTGTTTGCTGTATTTTTACAGCTCTGGCTCTACCGCTAATGCTTGTCATTTTCAAAAATCTCACAAACTAATAGCAGAAACGCTGTAAGCTTCTCAACTCAGTCCCAGGGGAGGCCTAATGAACAAGGCTCATTATGTAGAACAATTCTGCCTCTCGTTTGGTATTGTAGAGGTGGCTTCTGTCCTACCTTCATCTGGCTTGGGAGAAGGAGGGCCCGATTCACAGAACTAATTTAAGACAAAATCCTAAACTTACTACTTTTGGTATTCACAGAAGTTAGGAATGTGTCTTAAGGCAGACTTAAGTTAGGATTCTGCCTTAAGTCTGTCTTTAGTCTGTTTCAAGTCTGTCTTAAGACAAAATCCAAACTTCTGTGAATACCAAAAGTAATAAGTTTAGGATTTTGCCTTAAGTTAGCTCTGTGAATCAGCCCGGAGTGTCCCTTTTACTGAAATAACTAAAAAAATACATTTTAATGTACCATATTAAAGGGCTTTTTGAGTGTGTCACAATGAAAAGAAAAACTTTCACCTTCAATGTAGTAATCCAGAATGATTCCTCGTTTTGTAAAATTTGGTGTATATTTAAGGTATTACTGTATGCTCACTGTAGAGAAAATTGAATATACCTACTTGTCTGTGTATCCTGATTTTCAGAAACCTGATCATTTTAAAACCGGCTGCATATACTAACATGATGAGGCTGCATGCAGAAAGGTCCACAAGCCACACTTCAAACCCAGGTTAATTTGTTTAAAAACAAGTGCTCAGGGAGACGCACGAGCGCGCAATTCAAAATGGCCGCCTCCCGATAAGCCCTAGTGTTCTTTTTGCCCGTTTTTTTGTTTAAACAACTAATTATTGGCAGAAAATATATTAAAATGAAGTCGCTGCATGTATCAATACCTTACCTGCATTGTGGAGAAATTTCCTGCGATTTTGAGCGACTAAGTGGCGTTTTCCAGCTCCTGGTTCCTCCTTCCAGATCTGCCTTCAGGTACAACCAGACTTTTCTCTCAAGCGGGGCGGAGTGATCATTCAGGAAAGGGCCTGGCTTTGGCCTAGCCACTTCCACAGCACACTTTAGCTGTTGCACCAGTCATTCTCAGGATTTCTCCAAAACTTTCATTCTATTTTCTTATAAACTGCTTATTTCTTTTTTTAAGAAAATGTAAAATAAAAATTCTCTGCACAACAAAAGAAGACAGCTGGTTTCCCCTCCACCAATTAAATAAAAAATAGTGGTGAAGTCATCTGAACCTTCCTTATCTTTAATTCTGGAGGAAATTCAGGGCTTTCGGGCTAATACTGATACAATTGTGTCGGAGGTTAAAAATGTACACAAAGAAATGGCTAGTTTGTCAATGAAAATATCGGACAATTCAATTAAAATCCAAGATAACAAAGTCAAAATAGACTCTTTCACTCCACTGGTGACAAAAATGTCACCTATGTGCTCACTATTGTTGCACTTGGAAAATCGCAATAGACAATATAATCTACGCATATTTAATTTGCCTGAAGATGTTGAGGGAGCTAATTGTAGATTATATTTGGAGAATCTAATTCCTGGCCTCTTACAAATCATATTTCCAGAAAAATGTGAAATAGATAAGGATCACAGGATTCCCTCCCATCGAAACCCTCAACATACCCAAACCGCGACAAATGATCTTCAAAGTGCTTCATCATCATCATTTGGTTTTAATCAGGAAAGCAGCACGAGAAATCTCTTCACTGATGGTAAATGGGAATAAAATATTTATTCATCAAGATTTTGCCAAAGAAACTGTTTCGATTCACAAGGAATTCACTGCTCTTCGTCCTTAGCTAAGAAATCTTGGCTTCAAATATTGTCTTTTTTGATCCATCATCAATGCACATTTGGAAAGATAATTTCTCGAAATCCTTTCATCGTCCTGAAGATCTGCGACACTTTATAGATCAACAGGCACAGCATTCAATGGATACTCAAGACTCCACCACTTGATTACTGCCAGTTATGTCTTTTCTGACAATATGCTGAATTTTCATTACAGTGTGCGTTTCACGATACATTTTTATGTCTTCTGTTTGTCATTTTCTCCATGTTTTTCATTTCTCCTTCCCTTCTGCTTGTTCTAGAGCTACTTTTTATCACATTTGCTCTTCCTTATATTCTTTTTAGGCCTGGGTGGTAAATTCAGTTCCACTCGCAGAATTTGCGGAATTTGGGTAATTTTGTGTTCCGCGAAGAATGCGAAATTGCCCAAAATTCTGCGTTCTGCGGCTTCTTTTGCGGAATTTTTTGCTTGTTTGCACTCTCAAAATGCGTGTTTGCAAGATGTTTCTCCCCGAGCATGCAAAAGGCGATCACGAACAGGAAAAAAGCATCCCGAACAAGTAATTATGCATCCACACAGAATTTCTGTGTGTTTGCAGATATTTTTTGCAGTTTCGCTGAACTTTGCGTAGAGCGATCACGCAAATTCCGCCCACCCCTAATTCCTTTCCTCTTCTGTTTCTGTTTTCTATTTCCTTCCTATTATGGATAATATTCATAAGTAGTTTCATTAAATGTTAAAGGTTTGTGCCATCCAGTCAAACGTACACAAATTTAAGATTATTTAGGTCATTGTAAAGCTGATATTTGTTTTATACAGGAAACTCATATAGATGATAAAATCTTAGATCATATGAAGAAAAAATGGGTTGATACTATTGTCTCTTCTCCTGCTAATGGAAGAAAATGGTGTAGGTATTCTTTTTGCAATAAAATTACATTGCCAAATTTTGAGTAAAAATTCAGATGCTTATGGTAGATATATAATTGTTAAAATTAAAATTCATGATTCAGTCTTATTTTTATTAAATGTTTATGGTCCTACTGCAGAGGACTCTGTTTTTTGGGCTAATCTTACAACGGAGGTTCTAAAGCTTGGTAATGTTCCTTTAATTGTCGGAGGTGATTTTAATGTCATATCTGATCCTTTATTAGATAGATTATCTCTTACAAAATGTCCCCCTTCCAAGGTTTAATATGCTTTCAAAACATTTATTGAAACCAGTAAGTTAGTTGGCATTTAGCGCTTACATTTCCCTACTGAAAAAAGTTTTACTTTTTTTTCAAGCCTTCATAATTTGCATTCTAGAATTGATTATTTATTAGTTACTAGGCAACTAATTAATTCTGTAATTACTCCTGAGATTGGTAACATTGATGTCTCGGATAATGCTTTGATCTCTTTTGTTTTGAATGTAGATTCAACTTTTACTAAGCAATCTAGATGGCGAATGAATACAGGTATAGCTTAATAGAATATAACAAACCAAAAATGTTATCAGCCTTTCAAGAATATTTTGTACTCAACCTCGAAGGTTCTACTTATATGATTAATAGATGGGATGTTTTTAAAGCTTATATTAGGGTTGTAACGATCTCTATTATGGCCCACGAAAATAAAACTTTTAATGCAAATGTCAAAAATTAAAAATCACAAATTGCGAAATTTGAACAACTTTTTATTACATCTGCAAGAAAAAAAAAATGTGCTTAAAAAATTGAAGGATGTTGTTGGGTACCCTACCTAGTTCTCCGATTGGCGAAATGTTTGGAATATTGTTGAAAAGGTCTGGATATCATGATTTTGGTTTTCTATATAAGTTTGCAGAACCTAAATTTTTTTAAAAAGTTAGACTTAAAATTTTGAGAGATTTGGCTGAGATATGGCATAAAATTTGAAAAATATCAAAATTGCCCTACTATAGCTACATGGCTCCAATATGGGAGTCTCCTGGTGCTCCATCTTGGACAAAAGACGCGCTAGCACTACATCTGAAAAAGGAACCTGCTCTGCAAAGGTGGAAAGATTTGTTTCAAGATGGCAAACTTATAACATGGGGTTTTTGCCAGCAAATGTGGGGGCCGGTTTTTTCAAAATATAAATATCTACAGATCCAAAGCTGGGCAAATGACTTGGAAACAGAGATTGGAATTGAAAATTTGTTTGAGTTAAAGTTGGAGACAGGGATCTTTAAGAAGGAAGTGGCCTTTTGGTACTGGCAAATACTAGAAATGGAAGATGGACCATTCATTTTGCCAGAGACCCTGTGGATGGATAGCTTGCCAAGGATTGCGACAGAAAACCAATGGCAAGTAACTATGTTCATGCTTTATAGTATTGTTAAACCTGCAAACCTAAGGCGAAACCTTTTATTTACCATTCACAGGGCATATTGGTCTCCGTATAGACTTTCTAAATTTAAAGTTGGAGGAATTGTTGGATGTCCAAAGTGTAAAGTTCCAAATGTGGATGATTTGCATATGTTTGTGTCCTGTCCAAAAATCAAGCAATTCTGGATAGATGTAAGTAACTCTCTCTCCAAATCTCTGAACCAACGCATTGAGGTAAGCCCTGAATTAATTATTACCGGGAGATATGATTTAGAAAACAGATTTTTGAATAACAATGTTAGGCTTATTTTTTATGCTATGTTGATAGCACGTCGAGAGATATGTAAACTATGGGTCTCACCACTTAGTCCTAGTTTAATGGGTTGGATTTTAGCTATGAGATATATGGCTAAGCTTGATATTTTAGACCGTTCTAGGAGAAATAGAGGATTTTGGATACCCTTCTTGTTATGTTTTGGTTGAATTATTTATATGTTGAAGTCCGATGATTAAGCCCGTGCCTGTCTCGCTGGTATATGGTTTTTGTTCAGGACGACAAATAGAGATGGAGGACACACATGTTGAGTCAGGTGGCCAAGAGGGATAGTTCAGAGGAAGGCCAGACTCAAGAATATGTGATGTTTATGCCCCACTACTCTAAACCAGCCTATGAGATATAAAAGCCCAGTGGTGGACTAAGATAGAAGTTTTGGGTGGCGAGGTGGCAAATGAGGATAAAAGAGAAAAAAAAAAAACTTTTTATTACATGTAACGATCCTCAATATCGATTTAATCTGTAAAAACTACATTATGACTTTAACTCCATTCTTAGTAAAAGAGCTGGCATTAAGATTACTAATGCTAAAGCCTGATTTTAGTTTTAATGTCATTAGATCTGGAAGAATCTTAGCTAATTATTTATTCTTAAAGCAAGATAAAGCTCAAATCAATTCAATTCATGATCCTAATGGTAAAATTGCTTTCTCTCGTAAAGAAATTGTTAGTGAATTTTTGAGTTTTTGATTCTTTTTTAACTACATGTGGATTACCCAAAAATTCACAATCTGATCAAATTGGACTTGATGCACCCATTACTAAGGATGAAATCTTATCAGCCATAAAATGAATAAATCTCCTGGTCCCGATGGGATTTCGGCGGGATTTTATAAAGAATTTCCATCACAACTTTTACCTTTTTTATTCCAACTGTTTACATTTTTTGGTTCTACATGAATTACATTGGGTTCTTTCACTGAAGCTTTAATTATTTGTTGGCAATTTTTATTTCATATACCTTATCATCCTTTAATTTTGGTGATTCTTTTATCCGTATGATTTTAGCTCTTTATTTTGCCCCCACTGCTCGTTTATTTATCTATGGCCAAGTTTCAAATCAATTTTCCCTTTTTAGAGGTACACGACAAGGTTGTCCCATTTCTCCACGCTTGTTCTTAATTGGCATTGAATCTTTCCTTACTTCTATAAGAAAATGTGATAATATTAAAGGAATCAATATTAAATATGTCATTATTAAAACTTTAACGTATGCTGAAGATTTGCTTTTATTCAGTAGTGATCCTATATCCTCATTCCCCTCATTATTGGAAATTATAGCAAAATATTCTGCAGTTTCTGAATATAAATTAATTACTAACAAAACTGAGTTGTTTCCCTTAAATATTTATTATACTCCTGATATGATTCCTATTAATGACATTATATGGCAAAAGAGTGAATTAAAATATTCCTCATCTAGCAAGCCTCACCCTTTTGGATTCTGTAAACGGAACTCGGCTCTCTGCCTGAAGCTGCCGCTGGGTTCCCCGCTGTCACCGCAACGACTGGCCGGACCCGCTCCGCGGGTCCCGCTGCGCGGTTGACAGCCTTGTTAACATCTGTCCAGCGAGCGAAGGTTTGGGCGTTTCCTTGTCCGGCAGGGCTGCGAGCTTCCAGCGGGGGACTCCAAGGACCAGGAGCCCCCGCGCGCCCGTCACCACCTGGGCTGCTCTCCCTGCCGGCTCCGCCCCCACTCCCGTCTTAACGGGCGACTGAACATTGGCCCAGTGGATTCCTCATCTAGCAAGCCTCACCCTTTTGGATTCTGTAAACGGAACTCGGCTCTCTGCCTGAAGCTGCCGCTGGGTTCCCCGCTGTCACCGCAACGACTGGCCGGACCCGCTCCGCGGGTCCCGCTGCGCGGTTGACAGCCTTGTTAACATCTGTCCAGCGAGCGAAGGTTTGGGCGTTTCCTTGTCCGGCAGGGCTGCGAGCTTCCAGCGGGGGACTCCAAGGACCAGGAGCCCCCGCGCGCCCGTCACCACCTGGGCTGCTCTCCCTGCCGGCTCCGCCCCCACTCCCGTCTTAACGGGCGACTGAACATTGGCCCAGTGGATTCCTCATCTAGCAAGCCTCACCCTTTTGGATTCTGTAAACGGAACTCGGCTCTCTGCCTGAAGCTGCCGCTGGGTTCCCCGCTGTCACCGCAACGACTGGCCAGACCCGCTCCGCGGGTCCCGCTGCGCGGTTGACAGCCTTGTTAACATCTGTCCAGCGAGCGAAGGTTTGGGCGTTTCCTTGTCCGGCAGGGCTGCGAGCTTCCAGCGGGGGACTCCAAGGACCAGGAGCCCCCGCGCGCCCGTCACCACCTGGGCTGCTCTCCCTGCCGGCTCCGCCCCCACTCCCGTCTTAACGGGCGACTGAACATTGGCCCAGTGGATTCCTCATCTAGCAAGCCTCACCCTTTTGGATTCTGTAAACGGAACTCGGCTCTCTGCCTGAAGCTGCCGCTGGGTTCCCCGCTGTCACCGCAACGACTGGCCAGACCCGCTCCGCGGGTCCCGCTGCGCGGTTGACAGCCTTGTTAACATCTGTCCAGCGAGCGAAGGTTTGGGCGTTTCCTTGTCCGGCAGGGCTGCGAGCTTCCAGCGGGGGACTCCAAGGACCAGGAGCCCCCGCGCGCCCGTCACCACCTGGGCTGCTCTCCCTGCCGGCTCCGCCCCCACTCCCGTCTTAACGGGCGACTGAACATTGGCCCAGTGGATTCCTCATCTAGCAAGCCTCACCCTTTTGGATTCTGTAAACGGAACTCGGCTCTCTGCCTGAAGCTGCCGCTGGGTTCCCCGCTGTCACCGCAACGACTGGCCGGACCCGCTCCGCGGGTCCCGCTGCGCGGTTGACAGCCTTGTTAACATCTGTCCAGCGAGCGAAGGTTTGGGCGTTTCCTTGTCCGGCAGGGCTGCGAGCTTCCAGCGGGGGACTCCAAGGACCAGGAGCCCCCGCGCGCCCGTCACCACCTGGGCTGCTCTCCCTGCCGGCTCCGCCCCCACTCCCGTCTTAACGGGCGACTGAACATTGGCCCAGTGGATTCCTCATCTAGCAAGCCTCACCCTTTTGGATTCTGTAAACGGAACTCGGCTCTCTGCCTGAAGCTGCCGCTGGGTTCCCCGCTGTCACCGCAACGACTGGCCAGACCCGCTCCGCGGGTCCCGCTGCGCGGTTGACAGCCTTGTTAACATCTGTCCAGCGAGCGAAGGTTTGGGCGTTTCCTTGTCCGGCAGGGCTGCGAGCTTCCAGCGGGGGACTCCAAGGACCAGGAGCCCCCGCGCGCCCGTCACCACCTGGGCTGCTCTCCCTGCCGGCTCCGCCCCCACTCCTCACTCTCCCAACTACATAAACAACGTGACCTTCCCGCTGCGCGGGAGCGCGCGGGAGGGCGCCGGGAGAAGCCCGGGACAAGGGCGGGACCGTCTGTGGCCGTCCGGGGCCGGAGGAGGCTGGGCCGGGCCAACCCCCTAACATCCTATATCCTACGTTACGGCATAGACAAGGTATTATTATTGACTCATAGACACAATTGTAAGAACATTTGATATTCTGTGCCATTGTACACTGTTGCTCAATCCCCAACTTATAGCATCCCTCCATTCCCCTCCTTGCCGCCAGACGGGGGTCAGTGGGTCCTTCGCAAGCACCCATTGAATCGCCCAGGCGCAAGGTCGAGTAAGGGGGGTAAACGAGGTTGGATTGGGTCCAGTTCACTTGAATATTTGTCCTATATTCTCGCGAACGCGTATTCTGAGGCTCAAATACCTGCCCTTACAAAATGGCCCTTAGATCTGGAAAGCAGCGTCTAGTGCACATTCAAACTTCGAAGGGGGTAGTCTCAGGCCCCTTAGATGCCTTTATTACTAGAGCAACCGGTATACTGGAAAAAGAAATTGAACTGGTTGAACATAGATTGTCTCTGGACCTAGTTACTGGTAAACGCTCTTCAATAGGTGATTTGGCTCGTGTCAAAAGCCCCCTAACTAATGCAGCATTTAATTGCATTTCAACATCAGACACCGATATAATTATCCATGAAGAAGGGATTGAAGCCCCTACATCTAGGCTACACGAAAACATGGACGTGACCTCCAAAAGTAATGTGACCAGCATAGAAGAAAATAGCCAATCTTCTGCGCTTGAAACCTCCCAAATAAATGCCACTACTTTACCTTACACTCCTGCCCCACCAATAGAAACCATCAAACAGGCACCACGGAAAAGAAAACATGTATCCAGCCCCGAGGGAGGAAAGACACAGAAACAACCTAAAATAGATTCCGAGAATAGCCCCTCCCACTCCCAGTCCATCCAAATACCACAGATAGTGTACTGTCCATCATTGGCCCACTCAGGATCCTCTAACCCTTGTCCAACCTGCTTTAGCAGTGATGACATCCTGCTGGCAAAAATGGAAACAATAGTTAAAAATTTATTGCTTCCGGTGGTAGAAAATATAAGGATATTGTCCGCTAAAATAGATGTCCTAGAAGCGGCAACCAATATTAACATGGACCTCTTACAAAATATATCTGGCACTAAGCCAAGAGGCCAAGTCTCTAAAGGGGGTCCTACCCAAAGTACCGGGACAACCACAATAAAACCCGCAGTGATGTCATCCACTAATACTAACAAGAAATCTCTAACAGGGCCAAAAACAACTCCCATATCTAGAGCCACCAATAAAGACACATCGAAGGTTAAACCTGCAGCGGTGGCCAACAACGCTCATGGGGCAAAATATAAAGCTAATACCGCTCCAAAGCAACCAATAAACAACACAGCATGCGCCCCTGTGTCAAATAGGGATAATAAAACACCAAACCTAGATAAGAACAAGAGGCTAGATAATAGAAACTTACATAAATCCCAGAGAGTCAACCTACCCCCAGAAGCGGCTCAGTACACTATTGTGTTAACAGGAGTGGCTCCACTCAAAGAGGGCACTAGAGAATCCCAGGTGGATTTGAGGAACAAGGTTACGTTCTGGTTGAATAAACATCGCCCACTCCCCCCGTCGTCCCCCACCGAAATCTTATATGTAAGGAGAGTAGATTGGGTTGGAAAAGAAGAAAAAGATCTGGAAGGGGATTGCATCTTAATTTCTTTTAGAGATCCGTGGGTAGTGGATAGAATCCAACGGAAAGCTAGATTTGCCCGTTTGGGAGATGTCCAGACATTACATCTTGGCTACTTTTATCCCTATATAAATCAAAGAAGCCGAACGGGATATAACTCATGGAAAGTCAAAGGGGGAAGACCCATAGAGCCTGTAATATATCACCCCCCATATTACCCCCCCCTCTACAACCATTTTGAGGCACTGTCTGACCTAGAATGGGTTGACTGACTATGTGCACCTAACCAGTCACCCAAACTAGCACTGGTGAAAGACGAGGGAGTCCATACCTCATCTATTCCCACCCCAGAACTGGTAGATGAGTGCCACTCAACTCACGAAACTAGCGGGCCAGTAAAGGGTTTTTTTGGGGTTAAAGGCACTACCCCGAATGTAGAAGAAGTAGGACTAACAAATACCCATCTATCGAGCCCACAATCCCCGTTCTCTGCTGGCAACAACCCTACAGAGATAGACCTGATATGTTCACATTTGGTGTCCTGGAATATCGCTGGAGTCAAAACACGGCTGGTATCTGACGACTGGTCGGAGTTTATAAGTAGCTATGAGGTAGTGATACTACAGGAAACATGGGCTACAGCCCCGTTTTACATGGCTGGCTATATTAACTTTTTTAAACCAGCAGTAAAAGGTGTAAAGGGGCGGGCGTCTGGGGGTTTAACCACATGGGTTAAACAGGCCTGGGGGTTTACAGCTTCTGAAATGTATGTGGACAACCCTGATATACTGGTTGTAAGGCTGAGCAAAACAGGGGGGCAGGACATGCTCATCATTAACATATATTCCAGGGGTCTCCCAGGTGGCAGATGCCCCAATTTGATCGGCGAACTAGATACGCTGTTAACGGGCTGGGATAAAGCCTCCTTCATTATGTTAGCTGGCGATATTAATTGCACGATTGAGCCTTTGTATCAGCCAGAGGATAATTGGGGGTACGAAGAAGATGTTACGTGGAAAATTCCTGAACTTTCAAACAAGACCATAGTCAAAGCAACGGAGGCGGCCTTGAACTGGACTTCCTTCTGCCTCACTTGGGGTTTAAGGGCTGTGAACGGTCGCACAAAATCAGATTTTGGAGCAAACCCTACCTTTGATAATGGTGTAAGAAAGAGTCGCATAGATTACATCTTTATAAAAATGGAACATTGGAATGTTATCAATGACATGGAAATCATAACACGACCTGAGAGTGACCATAACCCCCTGTCCTTGAAATTCTTAACGTGTGATCAGATAAAAGCAATGGAACCCGATCCTAGGGGGCAAGGGGTGATAACGGTATCAAATGACCGGAGGAGAGTGAAGTGGTCACTAATTTCAAACGATGTAATGATTCAGACCAACATTGAAAAGGTAGTGACATGTGCTCTAATTAACATGAAGTCTATTGCTGTTGAAAAGGGCCAGGAAGCTTTACAAAAACTGATGGGTATTCATGATAACTGTTTTTCTGAACTTAAATCTATCCTATCAAAACCATGTAACCATAACACCGGACACTTGAACCCCCCAAGAAGTAAGTGGTATAATAGAGCATGTAGAGATGCACACACCAACCTCATAGAAAAAGTTAAAAATAGAGATATCTGTGCTGTTAAAGAGGCTAGGAAAACGTATAAAAAAGTTCAATGGGAGGCAAAAAAGGAATGGGAAGACGAGTTTTGGGCAGACCTTCTGGAAGCTAGTAAATCAAACGACCATGTCAAATTTTGGGACATCGTCAAAAGTGGTAAAGATGGCGAGTTTCGTACCCCATCTAACCATGTTTGCCCGGAAGACTGGATCAAACATTACTCTACCCAATTCTGTACAGTGGCCCATGATTCCCCGTCCAGATTGTCTATGCTGCCGGTTATAACACCAGGCAATCTGACCCTGTCCTTCACCGAAGCTGAAACAGAATATGCATTGGGGCTAACAAAGAGGGGGAAGGCACCTGGGTTGGACCAAATCCCGGCTGACCTCTTCAAAGCGAATACGGGTCTGTGGGTACCCTACCTAACTTACATAGCTAATAGCATTGCACGAGGTGCCCATATCCCCAAGACCTGGAAAGGGGCGGAGATTCTCCCCATACACAAAAAGGGCGATAGGACAAACCCAGGGAACTATCGCCCGATCAGCCTTATTGATTGTTTTCAAAAGGTTTTTTCACGTATGATTTTGGTGAGGGTCCATGGTTGGATGGATATGGAAGGTATACTATCCCCTTTACAGGCAGGTTTCAGACCCGGCACGAGTACTATAGACCAGGTCTTGAGGTTTTGTATGATTTTCTGGAAATTCGTTATACTTGGTGGCGGGACTATCTTTGCTGCATTTATAGATTTAAAATCAGCATTTGATTTGGTGCCGAGAGGAAAACTGTGGCAGGTTTTAAGAGATCTAGGAATGCCAGGGGAACTAGTGGACATCATCATCAGACTACATGAAAATAATTTCGCTAGGGTCAGATGGGGGGCACAAGGCCAATTTACGGACTCTTTTCCAGTCTCCCGAGGAGTCCGTCAGGGGTGCGTTCTCGCACCCACCCTATTCCTATTATTTATAGACCAGGTAGTGAAATTTTTTGGGTCCATTAACACTGATGCTCCGTCTCTGGCGGGGACAAAATTCCCACTGCTGATCTTTGCGGACGATACCCTCCTCTTATCTAAAACGAGGGGGGGTCTGCAGAAGGCATTGAATCACTTCGAGGAATACTGTAATCGCAATGACCTTCAGATAAATGTGGGGAAAACAAAATTTATGGTTTTTTCCAGAAAAAAATCTATACGTAGTAGTGTACAACTTAATGGGGTAAACCTAGAACAGGTTGACACGATGACGTATCTGGGGGTCACTCTGGATTGCCGATTGTCCTGGAAACCACAAATTGAGACTCAGCATCTAAAACTGTCCCAACTCACCGGTTGTCTTTTGCGGGAGCAAAAGAAATCGATCACTAAAAGGGTTGCCCCGGCTTTACAAATTTACGATGTCAAAATTAACGCTGCGACATTGTACGGGGCAGAGTTATGGGGTTTTATGGACCTTTCAAGTCTGTACAAAATACAGTGCAGATTCCTTCGCAGTTTGGTGGGACTCCCCCAATCAACACCACTGATCCCTCTTTGTCATGACATGGGTTGCCGTCCAATAACAGATATGGCACGTTACAGAGTAGTGTCTACCTGGAGGCGTCTGTGGACCACGGAGGAGTTGTCACTTTTTGCAAAGGAGGTATCCGAGGTAAAGGATATAGGTGGCTCAGAGAGAATCCCATGGCTACAGATGGTGAAAAAGACCCTGGTTGACATGGGCCTTAGCCACCTGTGGTTCTCGCCAGACATTAGTAATTTTCCCATTAAAAAGGAATTTAAGAGTCTATTCTGGGCTTCCATCCGCCATTCCCTGGTCCAGGCATCCGGTTCAGAAAATCTGACAGGGCGATTTTTAAAATTTAAACTGGATCCAGTTCGGGAGTCATATTGGGATCTTATTTCAAAGCCCCTGGGTAAAAAACTGTATCACCAATTTCGGGTGGGCACTTTACCCCTAAATTCCTTCACAGCAACATGGAATAACAAAACTAGTAATCTTTGTAGCCATTGCTCTGGGTGTAAGGAATCAGAGGGACACTTTTTGTTTGCTTGCCCGCGATATAGTGAACCCCGTTCAAAGTGGTTAAAACCCATTTTTAAACGTATAAACTGCAATAAATCTTTAGATGCAATATGGGTTTTAAAAACAAACACAACTGATTTCATTGTGATATGCTTGGCTAAATACCTGGGTTGGGCTTGGGTAATCAGATCAAGATGGAATCTTACCGCTATTTGACAGAGTGTAAGCTGTATAGTGCCCACCACTAAAACCTGTTAAACCTATTTTAGAGCTTTTTAACTGTTATGAAATGATATTATATTTGGAATATTTAATGTCTTGACTATTGTCGTTGATGGTTTAATAACTTTTTAAACTTTAGACCCAAGTTTGATGTATATTGTTGTTTTTATATATATGTATGTTTTGCAAAGTTGTCTTTTATGATTTTATCTATCGAAATAAAGACATTAAAACCTGAACCTGAATTAAAATATCTTGGTTTTTTATTATCTTCATCCATAAAATCAACAATTACTTTCAATTGCGAATCTATCCTAAAAAATATTAAAGACAAAACGTCCAAATGGTAATATTAGATCATTCATGGTGGGGTAGAATGGATTCTATCAAAAGGACTATAGCTCCTAAAATTTTCTACACCCTTGCCATAATTCCTACTCAATTTCCATTAAAGTTTTACAAAGATGTTGATAAACTTCTCTCCAAGTTCCTATGGGACAACAAATCACCTCATATTAGTTATAAAAAAAATAGAAGTAACCAAATATAATGCTGGGTTTGGTATCCCTGACTTTTTTCTTTATCATAAAGCCTTTATTTTAAAAGAAAGTTCCATATGGTTTAATCATTCCTTTTTAAAAAACCCTCCTGCTTGGCTATTCATTGAGTAATCAACAGTACACCGATTTCCATTACCCACTTTGTTATCCATGTGTAATAATGCATCATTTTTCCATAAATCCGTTATTCTCAAGTCCACTAAAAGGATTTTTGATGACCTAGATTACATTTTTCTTTTCCCCATTAATAATACTGAAGACTTGTCTTTGTGGTATAGCAATGTTTTTAAATTGAATAGAAATATCAGTTTCTGGTATTCATGGATTAAGGCTGGTCTTTTTTTTATCTTAAAGATGTTTATTCCAATAACACTTTCCTTTCATTTGAGGTGTTACAAATAAGATTTGGTTTATCTCAGTCTGACCTTATTAAATATCAATATCTGTGCAACTCGATTTTAGATTCTTTCCCTCATGTTATTCCTTCTAACGTTATAGCTAATTTATCAATTTATATTCAAACGGTGTCCAAATCATCTCATGGTGTTTCTATTCTATATAAAAAATTATCAAACACTTTAGGTAACAACATAGATATGATTTCAACTTTTTGGAATAATGAGCTTATGCTTTCCTTGTCTACTGACATATATAAAAATAGTTGGCTAAGTATTGTATCTGGATGGTTACCTGTTTCACTCCACCAAACCAATTCTTATATTTTATTCAACCGTTTATGTTCTTCATTTCGTTTGTTCCAAGCAAAACGTCTTCAATATGCTAATTGTTGGCATTGTAAAATACAAACAGGTACGTTGCAACATATGCTTTTATATTGTCCGTTAGTTTTTATATTTTGGATTGAAGTTTAGGATATTATACAAAACAAATTAAAGATTTGTATTGATATTTCCTCCAAATGTTAATTTGCAAATCTATTTTGTCACAAAACTTAAATGATTTAGAAGGTAAACTTTTCAATTTCTTAATTTCAGCTGCATTGAAATCTGTTACCTTCTGCAGGAAAGATGTTTCTATATTATCTGTTAATGCTTGGTGGTCATGGATTATTTTTATGAGAAGAGGTGCTCAGTTATCGATGAAAGGGATTATTCATAATTCCAACCCTTATCACTCTTTTTGGATACCTGTTGATGTATATTTATCGGTACAAAAGGGGGTGGTGATGGACGGAGCATCTGAATGAATCAAACACTCACACCCAGTCAAAAGATCTGGGTTTAATCCATCACCGTTCTTTAGCCCGCTCTGCTACCCCAATTCAGACATGGCTATATGCAAATCAGTCTGAACCTGTGCCTCATGGGAACAGTCCAGCCCGAACTGCCAAGCCTTGTTTTCCCTGGACCGGAAACAAGCTTCCGAGGACCGGTTTCTGGCATTACAGCCGTCTTCAGCCCGGCTTGCTTGAATCCAGTGGCAAAGTGAGCAAGGGACTCACGTCTGAGAATACCCTGCCAAACTTATGGCGGCCAAAAGCGGTACAAAAGGGGGTGGTGATGGACGGAGCATCTGAATCAATCAAACACTCACACTAAGTCAAAAGATCTTGGTTTAATCCATCACCGTTCTTTAGCCCACTCTGCCACCCCAGTTCAGACATGGCTATATGCAAATCAGTCTGACCCTGTGCCTCATGGGAACAGTCCAGCCCGAACCGCCCTAGTTGGCAGGGTATGCTCAGACGTGAGTCCCTTGCTCACTTTGCCTCTGGATTCAAGAAAGCCCGGCTGAAGACGGCTGGAATGCCAGAAACCGGTCCTGGGAAGCTTGATTCCGGTCCAGGGAAGACATGGCTTGGCAGTTCGGGCTGGACTGTTCCCATGAGGCACAGGGTCAGACTGATTTGCATATGGCCTTGTCTGAACTGGGGTGGCGGAGTGAACTAAAGAACGGTGATGGATTAAACCCAGATCAGTTGACTGGGGGTGAGTGTTTGTATTGTCAACGCTCCGTCCATCACCCCCTTTGGTTTTTCTTTGTTTGCCCTAAGTTGGCAGGGTATGCTCAGACATGAGTCCTTTGCTCACTTTGCCACTGGATTCAAGAAAGCCCGGCTGAAGACTGCTGGAATGCCAGAAACCGGTCCTGGGAAGCTTGATTCCGGTCGAGGGAAGACATGGCTTGGCAGTTCAGGCTGGACTGTTCCCATGAGGCACAGGGTCAGACTGATTTGCATATGGCCATGTCTGAACTGGGGTGGCGGAGTGAGCTAAAGAACGGTGATGGATTACACCCAGATCAGTTGACTGGGGGTGAGTGTTTGTATTGTCAACGCTCCGTCCATCACCCCCTTTGCTTTTTCGATGTATATTTATCCTCTTAATGGTATATTTATAGTTCAGTTTTATTTTTACTGTACTTATTTTCCATTGAGTTTTAAGTTGTTGTAGCACCATTTATAGATAATGCATTGACTTTTTTATAATTGTTCCCTCCCTTCCTCTCCCTTTTATGTTTCAAATGAATATGTAACATTTCCTTACCTATTGTAATTATTTTGCTGAAGTTCTTTCTACATTGTGATTAGGTATTTTCGCTATTTAATATTTTTTCTGTATTGTCTAAGTTTATTATCTTTAAACAAAATTCAATAAAATATTTTGAACTAAAAAAAAGTGCTCAGACCCAAATGTTTTCCTAAGAAGTCCAGATCCTGCACTGCTGAAAAGTATTTGCTGCATCCGATTGGTCTTGCATTTTAATGGCATCTTTAATGTGCCTAGATGGGTTTACACTTAAAAGTGGTCAAGTATTCATGAATTATCTGTCCAAGGCCAGGAGACTGAGGCTTCGAATCCAAGAAGAGCGCATTGGCCAATTGTCAGAATATGTAGGGGTTCTCATGCCATAAATTCACATAGTACAAGTAACCGTCATAAATAAACATTGACTTATTAGGAATTTTTTAGCCACACCTAAAAAAAAGTTAAACTAAGCACATGTCAACACAAATTCTGAGGTATGTTTCATAGGAACCCAGATGAGTCACTAGAGTCAACACTTAATGACATTAACAGCATCTTAAAAGGTTCTGGATTAGTGTATATATTAAGGAAGATCTCACCACAATATTTTATATATATTTGCCACCTCTATTAACTGATTTTCAGAGGTTCATATTATAAGTTTTAATTAATACTTTTCATAAACATTAGAAAGATCAGAACAGCATGACCAGGAACAGGGCTCCGCAACGTTTATTCAAAATCAGCCTGAAATGACAATGTAAACTCATAAGGATTAATATGATGCTGGTACAGTTCATAAGACTTCCAAAGAGTTTAGAAGCGAAGAGTGATTGTTTTTTAACACTGTTGGAGCGGGTGTGAAGAGGTAAACCAGCATTATGATAGTGATGAAGCAAGGTTTCATATGTAAAGAAGCCTGCTCGGATTCAATCCACTTGAAATAACATGTAACTTATTTTTCAACCTGCATTTGACTACATTTTAGTATCTAGGGGAAGCTTTCCTATGTGCTTTTCACTAACAGTAATCCGAATGTCTAAAAATTGCCGTCAAAAACATGGAAACCTTTCTGCACATGCGTCTGCCACATCTACGTGGTGTGACGTATCTTTCGCTTTTGGTGGGAAATTCTTGCAACTGCGCACTACTGTCAAGATGGTCGCTTCATGCTTTACATACTAATGCACATTCTCCTGCTCAAACTAAAACTTGTGTGTAAAGTAATGGGGATAGGGTAGAAATAAGAGGTATACAGTGCATTCATTTATTTTTATATTCTAATGCGTCTTTCTTTAACTTTGCTGATAGCTCGTATTTGGGCCAGGAGGGTGCTACAAACTCCATTTTGAAAAGCCTTGGGGAAGCGCAATCAAGCTCAAAGAGCCTTGGAGCCCATGTCATTAAATAGCAGCCAAAACCCGCCTTACCCGTGATGTTCCTAGGAAACTGACTATCTGGCCCCAGAAAAGGAAGAAATATGGACTGTTCAAATATATTGTATATGATAATAAAACAATTATTGCTGGGTTACAAGAAAAGTGCACGGGAAAGTAAATTATGGGCAGGAACATTGATCAAATTTATTGAATGAAAATGATTTCATGCTGGTATGGAGTGATGAACTCTCCTCTCCTTTCTGACCAATCGAATGAAAGGAATACACACATTTGCAACACTGGAGGGTGGTATATTACCCTGGAAAATAGTATAACTAAGGTAGGCTTAGTCAGTTAGATGTCCGACTTGTCACAGACCTGTCACTGACCCAACGTATGCTGAAGGAGAATCGAGATCAGAGAGCTGGTTGAGCACTCTGACAGAAGAATCAGGAGTTTACTGAGAGAGAAGAGTCGATTGACCCAGTTGGGGTCCGAGTGTTAACCACAGTTAGAGGTGTGACGCTGGTGTTGAACTTAGCTGAGGATACCTTTCCCGACCTGCACCTGTCCTGTCCTGTTGGCACCCGGTTAGTCGGGATCCCTTTCTCTTGTCCCAGCCCGTGGCCAGGGTTGATCCTCGCCCCATTCTAGGTAAATATAATCTAGGTAGTATGTCCTTGTACCATTACCCTTTCTCACCCTTCTCAGGTACCAATGTCTAGAAATATAACCTTAAAGTCTTGCAGAAGTATTGCTTTAATAACTATTTTCCTACTCGAAAAGTCTTTAGTTTCACTATTGTGGCTGTCGACTCACAAAATATTGCCTAGATAAAGTGTTTAAAACTTACCAGAGTTTGTGGTTATTTCAGGAAGGTAAATGTTATAATCTACCTATTATTCTGACTTCCTTGATCCTTAGGACTTAGAGCACAGGTGACAAGGATTTGGTAAGTCATGGTGTACATGTATGTGTCCTAAAGTGAACAAAATTCTGATAGGCAGGAAGTCAAGCTGGATTACCAGTTCAAATGTGTGAATGTTTATGGGCCCAGGTGAGTATGGTAAACTGAGCTGGTAATCCCGCGTGCCAACAAGAGCCTACAGAAAGCTGGGTTCAAACTGTGGCAGAAGTGGAGTTGAGAGGGGAAGCTTCAGTGGCAGCCTTGTTTAGAAAAGAGACCACTTTATTAGCTAGAGTGAAAGCATGACAGGGGAGGATAAAGAACACTGTAGGATGTGAACAATGGACTAGTAAATGGAAAGGGCTAGAACATTTAAAGTATACCATGTAGAGAAATGGTGACGAGAAGGCAGTAGGGAAAGGGAAAACACTTTAAAGATCTCTGTTGTTGCTTCGTTGATATTTACATTGGGAGTTATTATCTCAGGTGATTATTTCATCATATGGCATTGTCATTCACATTTGCTCTATATAGATGATTCAATCTACTCATTTTGTTTTAAACTTGACATGTTAGTAGTGCTTCACTCAAGGAAGTGTCTTTGCTTGGTATCATGTATGTCTAATCAGTAGTTTTCGAGAAAATATTAAAAAGTAGTCAGGAGTGATTATGAAGAGGTTAAATTAGATAAACGTGGGGACTGTTGTCAAAGCATTTTATTAAATATGTAAAATGTGCAAATATTGTGGGAAAATTGTTTTTGAAAATGCTTTAGTTTTTATAATGGACAGAGTCGTCACTGAAGATTTGATGAGATTGCTCCTGAAAGAAGATGTTTAGGTCATATAGGAGTCTAGATTATAGTATGAATAATTAGGCCACATTTTTGTTTAATACACCATTATTTTAAACTCGATGCTGTCTTTTTGTGTTCTGTTCAACTTGCTCCTACTCATCCCTCCTCACAATCAGTGTCCTGCTGCAAAGTCGCCTCTCCTCTTGTTTGGTGTATAATCAAACAGATAACATAAATGAATTAGTGATGTACAATATCATGTTAGATAGTGTGTATTGTGAGTAAGGCTTCCATGATGTACCCAAAGTATAATTTTCAAGGGCTTTCACTGGAGGTTCCACAGAAGACCTGTGAGTATGATGAGCTATTGTTCAAGAATTGTTTCATTTTTGGAATACATCTCTGGAGTGCATTTCCGGAGGAAGCAATATAAGATTTCACTTGCCTTAAGAAATGAATAAGTGCTTAAACAATGGCATAGTTTAATTATTACTTTGTTGTTTTTGATCTGCCAAGTGTGATTCTAGCCATAATCATGCTATGCGGAATTTGCAGAATCTATTAATAGAATGTGTGGTTTTGCTATACAATCTTCTAAGTTCTTGTATTTTGGGAAGATGATTTTTTTTTCTGCCTGTGCACTTTCTGTGTGCTTCAATCCCTTTTTTCATAGACAGAGCTACTTAGCCAATTTCAGGTGTGCTATTAAGCTGTCAGTACTCTTCATGAGTTAGCCACTTTTTGTACAGAATAGTGCCTAACGTTTATGATTCAGAAAATTTTTCCAGTACCTCTGCTCTGACCATGTAATGGCAAGCTCTGCTTATTCTCTTTTGTTCTGTAATAAAAATCATGTTTTTCCTATTTTTGATCTAGGACTTAGTTATTTATGTGTTTAAGATTTTATTCCATTTAATTTTAGAAAAATATAATTTCCTTGATGAGGAGTGGAGTCTCTAACCGCTTCAGCATTGGAGCCAAAATGTTTTGATACGTATCAAGGTGATTAAATATTGGGGTTCAGCTCTCACACTGGTAAACTAGGAAGCTCCGCAAACCCAGGTGCACATGCCTCCTGAGAGAGAAAATGAAAACAAATATTTAAACTTGATTAGATAAGAGATACTTTTCTCCTAAGAGACATTTTGGTTCTGTAAAGTCCAAAGCCTGAGTTCACAGACTAAGAGAACTCCTATTGGCTGGTTGCATTGTAATGTATGCCGCTGCTGCTGTTACATGACGCGTGCTTCGGTGACCACGTCCTGAAAACCAGATTGAAAACACCCATAAAGGGTCAAGGGTAGCATCCCCTGACCAGTTTGCTCAGTTGGGAGGTCACAAAAGGACCCCACAAAAGAAAAACATTCAAATAAAAGGTATGCCGAACACCTTGAGAGGGGAAACATCCTTTACAACGCAACTGTTACTCCGCACTACCATTACGACGCAACTTTTACAACGCAAGTTATTACAACGACTTGCTCTGGGGGCGCTCCAGGATAGGGAATAGGTTAATTTACTATCCATCACCTTCCCTACTATCCACGGGGACTGGAGTTGGAATAGTAAATTAAACTATTCACTATCCAGCGCCCCCCAATGCAAGTCGTTGTAAGGACTTGCGTTGTAAAAGTTGCATCGTAATGGCATATGTTGTAACAGCATGCGTTGTAACAACGTACATCCCCTTGAGAGGGATGGGTGGAGGGACTGGCTAGGCCCCATGGCTAAGCCTACTATGGCCAACTCCTGCAGTGCATGCCCTAAGAATATGTGCATATGTGCATTGGGAATTGGCCTTAATTAAAAGGGTACTATAAGAAGTTGTTGGATGTGGTTTATGATTAAAAAAAGAATTGACTTAATAAAACAAAGGTTAAAATGTGATACTTAGCTTTTATTATGAGTCTTTAATTTATGTTTAAAAACATATGATTATGATTATGAGAAGAAAAAGTAAAATCAGCTTCAGAGAATTGGATACTCTACAGTATTTAATATGAGGCAGTCAGATGTATTAATGTCAATGGGCGTCATTTAGAGATCAGCAGGGACTGCAGCTGTGACTCCTTGCTTGCCCCTTGTACTCATGGCACTGACTTTGTGACCCTGTCCTCGGAGGTGGCACAGTCAGTGCCAAAAAGACTGCAGCAGCTTGCTCTTATGGGTCTCGGTGCTCGACCCTTGTTTTCTGTCCATGTTTTATTGAGCTAATAGAAAAAAATAGTTTATTTATCACTGGTGTTTGACAGAAAATGGGGCACCAGTTTCAGATTATATAAGTAAAAAAAAAGTTTTAAATGTATTGTGTGTGCATGCTTTAGGGTGAGATTGTGTTTGTGTTCAAGAAAGTGTGTATATGTAAGAATGTGTGAGTAAACATGAGTGAGAACGAGTGACAAGTGGTGAGTGAGAGTCAGTGACAGGCAGTGAGTGAGTCTAAGGGTCAGTGAGTATGAGTGAGTCAGTGAGTAAGAGCGAGTGCAAGATAGTGAATAAAAGTAAATGCATGCAAGTAAATGAGAATTAATGAGGGAGTGTAAGTGACCTAATGTAAGTGAGCATGGGTAAGAATGTAGTATCACCATTGGCCCTGGCATACTGTCGGTAATTTGTGGCTTATACATGCATGCAGGAAACTGCTGCTGGCATACAGGAGGCAATTGTTACCATGACAGGCACCTGTGCCAAAATTTTGGCATGCTGGAGTTAATTCTTTGCATAATGGCCAACCGTCATAAAATACCAGTACTGTCATAGCAGAAAAAATTCTTGGCCATGGGCCACCCATAGGAAAATGCTGGCACTAGCATACCTGAAGAATTTTATGGCTTGGAGGCACTAGCTCACTGAAGATATTTCGTAATATAAGATAGGAAAACCATGATTATGGATAACTGCAACTATAGCAAAATACTGGCCCTGGCATATAAGAGGCAATTCACATAAGATAAATGGATGGCATTAACTGCAAAATTCTGAAACTGACATATTATATGTAATTTTAGCAGAAGGGCACACACATTGCATAATAAGGGCATGCATGAATATATGCTGGCCCAGGCACAATGGAGGTCATTTTTCACATATGGGGGTACCCATAGCACATTCTGAAAATATTAGAGTCAACTCATAAAGCCACCACCCTCATTGCCCCCGAGGTACGCCGCACCATCAACTGCTCCATCGAGACCGCCACCTTCACTGATGACTGGAAACACACTGAAATCAACCCCCTGCTGAAGAAGCCATCCGCTGACCCGACAGAACTCAAGAACATAAGAACCATCCTCCTTCCTAGCAAAGGTCATTGAGAAGGCCATCACTGCCCAACTCTCTGAGTTAATCGAAGCCAACCAAGTCCTGGACATCTCACAATCCAGCTTCCGAAGCAAAAACAGCACAGAGACTGCCCTCCTTGCCACAACAAGACAACATCAACTCCCTCCCCAACAGGGGCAAAACAGTAGCCTTCATCCTTCTGGATCTCTCGGCCACCTTCAACACCATCTCCCACCGCACCCTAATCATGAGACTACATGATGCCGCCATCTGCAACACAGCCCAGCGAGTCAGACTACCACTGTTCCTCTCAGAATCCACAGAGCTCAGCTGCAAAGTGCCCCAGGGCTCCTCCCTGAGCCCCACCCTCTTCAGAGTCTACATGGCTCCACTTGCAGCCATCATCAAGAACCACAGACTCCCCATCGTCTCCTACGCCGATGACACCCAGCTGATCCTCTCCCTCACCAATGAACCCACAGCCACCAGAAACAACTTCTACAACAGGCTGAAAGCTGTCCGCACCTGGATGAGAGGCAGCTGCTTCCAACTCAACTCGGACATAACCGAATTTCTCATCTTGGGACCCGCCCCCTCAGCTTGGGATTACTCCTGATAGGCCTCTGTAGTAGGAACACCCCGACACCCTCAGACTATGCACAAAATCTCAGCATCATACTGGACTCCTCACTCACTATGAACCACCAGATTAACGCTGTTTCATCATCATGCTTCCACATGCTTTGCTGGCTTCGAAAGACCTGCAGATTGATCCCCACCTATTCCAGGATGACGGTCACCATTACACTCATCATCATCGGACTCTAGTAGAGCAACGCACTCTACGTCAGCATCACCCAAAAAATTCCATGTACCCACCAGACACCTCCACCCAACTGGCCCATGCCACTGTGCCACGGATTGGCAAGACCAGGACTGGAGGAAGATCTTTCTCCTACCTCACTGCCAAGACCTCTCTAACTCAGGCAGTACCTGTCGCTGACCCAATTCAGTAAGGATCTCAAGGCCTGGCTCTTTGACTGAACCTCATTGCCCAGACGGATCGCCAGTCCCATCCCCTTCCCTAGCACTTGCGAAAACCCTGATTGATTGATTGGTTGATCAGGTGTGTGAGGTTTCATTGACCGGGCACACCATCAAAATGAAATTATTATGAATGAGAATCCTTTCAAAGCCTATGGCTTTTTTTTAGCTCATTTATGTAAAAAGTGTGATTTTAAATATACAATTTGATCCCATTTAATTTAAAAATATCTCTGGTAGAGAATCCTTCAAGTCTTCCTAGAATAGGTCTGGCTTGTCACAATTCAGGGCAAGTATTACTCCCTGCCACTTTTAAAAATCATGTCAGCACCCTAATGTGGGTGGTTTCTAAAACGGACATTTGTTTGTGTTGCGTTACCGAAATCATGCTGTTTATGGTACTTTAGCAATTTCAATGATTGTGATGTCTTCAATGTCAAGGTCATGTGACACCACCTCATGAGGATATTCAGAGTTAAATAATGTCTTTTTCTGTGATGTCAGTATTGTCAAAGTGTGTGTGATTTCAATTCTGCTACCCCTGGCATTTAGGTGACTCGACGTCCATGTTAAGGTCTCAAGTATCAGTTTGTCAATTGCATTGCTATTCATGGCATCCAATAACAAAAGCAACTCCCTCAGGTCCGGCATTGATCAGATGTGATAAATAACAGCAATTATGAGTTTTGTTCTCAAGAAGGGAAATTTATGCCTGAGGTCAGCCACTAAAAAGTTGCATTAAATACAGATCGTTTGAAACTATAGTTTTCAATGAACAAATTGGACAAAGCTCAGATAGCCTCACAGCAGATGTTGCATGTAGGTGAATATATGCAGCCAGCCAATGAGTGCACGTCCTTTCCTGTAGGCCAACCCTAAACAAAAGTTGTTTGGGCAACCTTCACCAGAGCATAAAAAAAAGATATTGTGTGGGTAATCCATTAACTAATGGTAGAAATCATTGTTTATACATCACGTGAGCTTGACAAGATTTAAGAACTTCTAATTTACATCAGAACTATGGAAAATTGGGAGCTCTATTGAAAACAAGGGAGTGCTCTGGGCTTCTAATGGCTGGTAGAAACCCAGGGCTCCGAAATTCCAATATTGTCCTTCACACCTGTTGCTGTTAACAAAGGTCTCACAGAGCCCAAGGGAATTTCAGTCCCCTCACTCTCCGTGAGGCATTTGTTTTTATTTCTTTTTAAAATTCTGCCCTCTGATGGTGGAATGTTACAATAGCCTCATAGCGCTCCGGAGCTGGGATATACCTGCATTAAAGTCTTGCTCCCTTTACGCTGGAGCGGGCCTTTAATGGGCAGTGTAGCCCATTACAGTGGGCTATAAGCCTATATTTAAAAATTATGCATTACAAGAAAGGTAAAACCTCACAGCCCTTCTCCTCTCAAGATTACGAAATCAAGATACGAAAAAATTAAATAAGGCCCAGTCCATTAAAAGATTGGTCTGATCAACCAAAATAGGAGGAAGAATATCTTCATTAAGATGGGAGTGAGACAAATCTTTTGTCCTAAAGCAGTGGGAGGTATGCAAGACCAAGCCCACAGGATGACAATATACAGAATGCCTAGAGGTCATTGAATCCGACAATCTCTATTCCAAATTACGTATAATTTGATGAACACTTACCTGAATGGCACAACTGATGCCTGTCCCACCACGGAAACAACATAAAACATGCAGTGCTAATGAGGAATGGTGGAACTTAGAAAAAACAGAATTTTTGCGCGAACAAAACATGGGGCATATTATCAAGACGGCGTTAAAATTATCGGTGCTTTAACGGCAGGAAACTGACGCTAAAGCGTCGATAATGGGCTTGATAATATGCCCTAGTGAATTCCCATAGAAGCCCATGTTCACACCAGAACCTGGGCTTCTATGGGAATTCACAAAGGCGTATTATCAAGCCCATTATCGCTGCTTTAGCTGCAGTTTCCTGCCGCTAAAGCAGCAATTATGTTATCGCCGGCCTTGATAATATGGCCCATAGTCTTTAGAGACAAATTACCCAGGTGAGTCAAGAGCATTGACAAGGAAGAGTGATGGTTAATAATGCAGTTTTTCACCAGCAGGCTTCTCATTGACTCCACACAGATACCAAGAAGTGTTGAAAGAACGATTGAGCCCGGGGCCGGTTTGATATTTAGGAAATTTGTAAAACCTCATGCGAATAATATTTTTGAAGGATCTGTTAAAAAAAAGTTTGAAAGGCAGCACATTGTGGTGCAGGAGCTGTCAGCGAACACTCAACAGATGTCAAATATGTCAGCAGGCATGATTTGTGTCAGACCACACTCTGATGTATGAAGGTATGAAGTCCTTAATTGTCAGTGAGGTAAAAAACCATGGCACAGACTACAATTTCGGGGTCTTTATTGCAGATTGTTGGAATTCCCTCCAATTAATTTTTAACATTTAAACTGAGACGTTCTCCACCATGGCCATTTTTTGCTTTTGTTTTTGCTTTGCATCGTAACAATATGCACCCAATTAGCAACGCTCTGTTTATAACCGAGCAGCATATACTTAGCATCTCAGAATGACAATAGGCATTTGAGCTGATTGATAGAATGTACATGTTCTGTTGCTTCTATACAATCTGCATGCATAATGTGTTTAATTCAACCATGAAACAATGCAAACCAAATAGTATAAATCACTTTGGGTAGATACCGTAGCGTTTTGGAACAAGTGTGCACATTCTTATTATAATGCATTTGTAACCTTATAATCTGAACACATTTTTAGTATTAAATCTGTGTTATTGACAGAATATAGAGCAAAGAACATTTTTAAAGTTGAAATCATCAGAGTAGACACACATTCTTCCTGCGCACCGCCCAGTCCGTGAATGTCCACCACCACGTCCGTAAAAGCCTGTGATAAGCAGGCTAGCTATTAATAACGCGCTCATTTTCTGTGGGTAAGCCACCCTGGAAGCAATTTCCCACTGAGTGCCCAGAATACAAATGCTTGTAAGTGTCTGATGGCGCGATAGTGTCTCATCAAAAGGATGGAAGCGAGAATAATGCATGGACGTCTCCCATCATTAGGCACCTCTCCCCCCATCTCCTTCCCAGAAATAATTGAAGAGCTATGGGTCCACTAATTATGCTGTCAACGGTAGATACAGGAGCTGGGAAAGCAAAGTGATGAAGAACCGGTGCCCCTCCCCATCTCCCATGCCCCGGGAGAGACCATTTAAGGGACTTCTCTTGTTTGTATGTTGGGAAATATGGTGCAAATTAAAATCCCTCAAATTTTGCAGTCTACTAATTGGCCCTCTAAAATAATCCACTGGCAGATCTTCATTTGGCTACTTCAGAATAATTCATCGCTTATCCCAAAAGCAAAGAAAATAGCTACTATACCTTGCTGACACAAAATAGACGCAATTTAAAGAAACACTAACAGGCACATGCATCAACCTTTCTTGCAAGCGCAAACGGTATGATGCGCAAAAAGCAGCCGTTTGCGATGCATTAAGGTGTAAGGCACGCACAATTTACGAAATTGCAATTTATTGCGATTTCGTGAATTGCAATTGCATTTAAGGAATCGCAATTTACGATTCCTTTAATGCAATGCAAGAACCACTTTTAAATAGCGATATCGCTATTTGGGGCCGCAAATTAACGAGCAATTAAACTGGTCAGTAATTTGCAAAAACTTTGAAAAATGCCCTAAAGAGCATTTTTCAAATTTTCATGTTGCCCACACACATGCCCTTGGGACATGTGTGTGCGCAACATGTGTGCACATCACGATTTCAGGGAGCAACAGAGTGTCCTATTGACACCCTTCCACCCATGAAATTGCATGCACAATTTGCCAGTACCTATTGGTACTCGCAAATCGCGCACGCAATCTTCCATTCATTCCTACGGGCCTATTCGTTAATTGCGACTCGTGATTAAGGATTGTTTAGGAATCGCTATTTTTATTGAGCATGTCAAGACAGGATGGATACAATACAGCCGAATAAAGTCACTCAATTTTTATAGCGATTCCTACATGCATAAGCTTTTGCTAGTCCTTAATTGCGATTCCTTAATAATCACAATTAAGGACTCGCAAAATCCTACCTTGATGCATGTGGCCCTATGTATTTTCTGCAGTTTCTGCAAAATGCTTACTCTTATTCAACATGAGACAAGATCTGCAGAAAACACAAATATAGCATTTTAGGATGGCACTTTAAAATGGAAGGAAGCAGTAACCATCAGCATAAACGTGTTGGTCTTTGCTAGATATAATTTGTTTTAGGAAAAAAATAAATGAACAATTCTCGCCCTAACAAAAAAGGTTCAATTAATTAATGATGTGAATATCTGGTAATTGAGTCTATGCTATTTTATAATTGCTGGTGATTTATTCACCTTCCCTATAATGCAACAGCATGTCTGACGCAAACCGACGCGGAGAATGATTTACACACAGGGAGACTGAAAGGTTGGTAAATCAGTAAAATGCAGGCAGTGTTAACACCCGAGGTCAATTTAAAAAATCGAAATTAAAATGTATAATATTCTTTGGAAATATATTAAATCCTAATTCAATTTTCCGCCAGTGTTTGAGGAGCTTTCCATACAAATCTCATTACGGCTAACAGGATTGCAGCTCAGAAGTCTCCCAGCACCATTTGAAAGAGCATTAAAACCTGCGGAATGGACGGCAGTGGGCTACTAAAAATACCACTGACATTTGACTGCTGCTAAGTAACAGCGCTAATGGGGAAGGGAAAGATTTGCAGCTCTTTGATTTTCTAAGAGATTGACAAATTGTAACCAGGCATCATGAATTCGTGGTTTGCTTACTTCTTACATTCTGTAATTTTCAAAGGGGAGGCTATAAGAGACTTAATTTAACATCCAGGAAACATGTAAGTAAGCGGGACACCGGGATTCGGGGAATATTATAGCAATGTTAGGATTTAAATTTGAGACGGTTATATTATCATTTTTGTTTTTGTAAAGTAATTTTTATTGTAGGCCTACAGTTCACATACCAGTATCAACACATTTACAGTTCCGCTCAGGTCATTTAACGATATACTTCCGTGTTGTGTTATACACAGCCTGCAGGCCCACAACCCGGAGGTCGGGCGGCGGCAATCAATCGATCTTCCTTTGACTGGTTGCTATTGTCAGGATCATCTTCCTCGCATCAAAGAGTGCATGTCTACTTTCCTTTCCCAACCTAAACCAACTATGTAACCTCGCTCTTAAACTGTCCCTCAACAGTGCTACATGCCCACACTCCCCTCCCCCCCCCACCATCCGCTCATAGGGTCTTTTGTTGTGACTAATCTAGGGTGCAACTTTGGGCCAGATATTGTCTAGGTGTGTGATGTACTCGGTATTTCATGGGTGCAATTCCTGCCCGTGCTGAGGGTCTCCTCATCCTCCGTGAGCATGCTATCCCTAAGGGCCTGTACTAGCGCCTCCCAGGCTGCCGCCATGTCCAATGCTCTAACGTCTGGATTCCTACGTGCTAGTTGGTATCTGTGTGTGCTATCACAAGCAGCCCACTTGAGGAATTCGTTATACCATCTCCTGTGAGTTGGGCCTGTTCTCGCCTTCCACTGTCTTGTTATCTCCCTTTTGGCTATTATCAACCCCATATCAACGAATTTGCTTGAGTTTTTATTTTTGGGCGTGTGCGGGAACCAGTGCAGAATGCACACCGCCGAATCAAACTCAATGGTTCTTTCCGTTACTTCGTTTAAGGTCTCCCCTATGGCCTGCCAGTACTCCCGGAGGGCCGGGCAGGACCACAGCATATGCTCCAGTTCCGCTCCCTCCATTGCACACCGGGGGCACGCCGACTCCGCTACCCCAAAGTACTTCCTGATTCTGCCAGGGGTCATGTAGGCCCTTTGTAGCACGTAAAAATGAATGAGCTGGAATCTCGCATTTCTCGTGCTATTTCAGGCTCGGCGCACTAGCAGGGCCCAAGTCGTCTCAGGTATATCCTTACCCAGGTCAGCTTCCCATTTGGACTTCAACGCCGTGAGGGGCAGCAGATTTTTGCGGAGCATTCTAGAATACAGGCACGTCACGGCCTTAACCGTCCCTGCCGCCATCATAGCATACTGGCAAGCCATGGACGTCTCGGGCCATGTCAGACCCCCTCTCCAATGCGCCTGTATTGCTCCAACCACAGCCGAGTGCAGAAGGTAGCCCCCTCGTGGCAGATCAAACCGTCCCTGAAGTTCCTGATATGGGAGGAGTGCCCCGTCTTCATAGAGGTCCCCAACAACCTGTATGCCCGCTTCTTCCCAGTGCTGCAGCTGCGACCAGTCACTGCCATGGGGCCGCGCCGTCAGCATGCCCAGGGGTATTTCCGGGGCATATGGGTGTCGAATCCCTGCACGCCTTTGAGACCGGTTCCCGCAAAGCCGGAACGTTTGTTGTTCAAGTGTCAGGTCTCGAATAGCGATCTTCTGCTGTAGGGCTATATAGGCCAGGACATGCCGTGGCGTGCCTCTCGTCCCGTCACTCTCAGGGCCCCGGTACACCCGCGCCACCTCCTGCGTGTATATCTGCAGTTGAGCGGCGAGATAATAAAGCTCGAAGTCCGGTACCGCTAGCCCTCCCTCGCCCTTCAGGCGGGTGAGCGTCGCCAGCGCCACTCTGCATCTACCTGCCCCCCACAGGAACGTGGTCAGCTGAGATTTGAGTTGGCGGAAAAAGGAACTAGGGATCCAGATCGGGAGTGTACGGAAGTAGTATCGTAATTGCGGCAGGGCAACCATTTTCTGCAAGGATATACGGCCAGCGACGGAAAGCGGGAGCGTGGCCCAAAAGGCCATGCTGCCTTTCAGCGCTCGCACACAGCGGCCCACGTTTCCCTCTAGCATGTCCGCAGCCGTATGGTATATATATATACCCCTAAGTAGTTAAGACAATTCGGTTCCCAGTTAAGCATGGGCCGGTGGTCAGGACGACCCGCGTCCCTCCGTAATGGAAACAAGCACGTCTTCGCCCAGTTGACCCTTAGGCCCGAGATTTTGCAGAATCGCCCCAACAGTCTCTCTGCACCTTCCATGGCTGTCGTGTCATTTTCTAGAAACAACAGCAGGTCGTCGGCGTACAGCGAAATAAATTGCTGCCCGTCCCTGCTATCTATCCCCTCAAAATGTCTTCCCGTCCGGGCCTCGGCCGCCAGTGGCTCGATCGCTAGCGCGAATAAGAGGGGGGACAAGGAGCATCCCTGTTGGGTGCCCCTTTCCACCGGGTATTGGTGCGAGACTAAGGGTCCTATCCTCACCCTTGCCACTGCCGCCGTATACAGGACTCGCGTCCACTTGATGTACCCTTCTCCCAGTCCGAAGGGTCCCATGACCTTATATATAGTCCCATTCTAAACTTAGTACATGACGACCAAAATGGATTCATTCCTGCACAGAACACGACGATTAACATCAGGAGACTCACGCGCCTATATCTACTGATAGGACTAGAGGCGCTCGGCCCTCAGCTTGCGAGCCCTCCAACAGGCGCATGAGTCTCCTGATGTTAATCGTCGTGTTCCGTGCAGGAATGAATCCATTTTGGTCGTCGTGTACTAAGTCGGGCATATGCTGTAGTAGTCTAGCTGCTAATATGGAACTCAATATCTTGTAGTCAGCGGTTAGCATAGAGAGTGGTCTATAAGACGCCGGGCTACTGCTCTCTCTACCCAGTTTCAGGAGTGGTATTACTAGCGCTTCCGGCATTGATTGGGGCAGGCGACCCGTTGCTCTGGCTTCCTTATATATTGTTTGCAGCCCATCTAATCCTGGTGTCTTGTTGCGGGCCATCTTTTTCACCGCTCCCCTGATCTCTCCTAGGTCAATGTCCCTTCCCAGAACATTCGCTTGTTCCTCGTCTAGTTAGGGCAATTGGAGCCCATCTAGAAAGATCGCGGTCTCATTCTCCGGATCCCCCGGTTCGCTCCTGTAGAGGCCCTCATGATACTTCTGAAAGCCATCTAAGATCTCCGTTTGGGAGTAGTGGATTCGACCCGCCTCATCCTCTATGGCTAGTATTGGGGAGCATCTCTTCGTGGGGTTTGCCAGCCATGCTAGCAACGTTCAGGCTTTGTCCCCCTCTACGTGGGTCCTAAGCATATACGCCCGATTGTCGAAGGCGCAAAGCCGCTCAACTTCCACCGCCACTGCCTCCCTAGCTGATTTAACCTCTTCTTGGAGTTCGGGACGGCCAGGCCGCACTCTCTCCACTTCCCGCAGCTTGGAATCTGCCTTATTAAGGTTCTCTAGCAGCACCTTCCGCGTGCCCACGTATTTCGTTATGCACTGGCCCCTTACCACCACTTTAAATGCATCCCATTCCAGCGCCCTAGTGGCCGCTGTCCCCTCATTATCAGTGAAGTATTGGGTTATACCCTCCTCCAGTGCTGCATGGAACAGCGGGTCCTCCAGGGTCTCTGGTCTCAGCTTCCAGGTCGGCACTCGAGGCACCTCAATCGCCCAGGCCAAGTTAACTATTAACGGGTTGTGGTCCGAGATTGTCCTCGTCAGGTACTCCGACCAAGTTATAGCCGGCATCACGACCTGTGAGCATAGTATTGCGTCAATTCGGACATGGAGGTCATGCAGGCTGGAGAAGTGCGAGTAATCGTGTTCAGTTGGGTGGTGTGCACGCCAAACATCAGTCAAACCCCATTCCCTTTGCCATTCCAATCTACCCTTTGTGAGTCGGTGAACAGGGGAGTCCCTCAATGGTGGGTGGGACCTATCCAGAGTTGTGTCCGCTACTGAGTTAAAGTCCCCTCCCACCAGGATCGGGCCCGCCAGGAAGTGTGCCAGTGTCCCCGATAAACCTGTTAGGAAGGCCATCTGTTCTGTGTTCGGGGCGTATACGCTGCATAGTACTATGTCCCTACCTCTCAGCCTGCCTTCCACCACTACATATCTCCCCTCCGGGTCTATTAAGTGTTGTGTTGGTTGAAAGGGTGTGCCCGCCCTAACCCATATCAGAGCACCCCTAGCATACGCTGAGTAAGAAGTGTGAAAGACCTGACCCCTCCATCTCCTCTGCAGTGCCGCCCCCTCCTGCTTTGTGAGGTGCGTTTCTTGCAGCAACGCAATATGGACCCCCCTTCGAATTAAGTAGGCGTGTACCTTATGCCTCCTTACCATCGTGTGAAGCCCCCCCACGTTCCAGGTCATACACTTCAATACATTAGCATTAACCATTGTCCCATGATGCAAGTCGCTTTCTCACATAGAATCCCATTCTCTCGCGGATGGTGTACCCCCCCCCCTGTTCCCTCTGGATTGTTCAAACTTTCCATCTCCCAGGCTTCCCAGGATCAACAATTGACAATTGTGGAAATGGTCCCCAGCAGTGTGCCCCCTCCACCCCCCCAGAACAGGTCCCAATATTAGTCTATCAGTTCCCATCCAAACTTATGCAACTTTCCAAACTGCGTGTCTATAACACAGTCGTAACCGTGAGTGACTTAAGGGCTAGTGGAGCGTGGCCAAGACCGGAAGGTAGCTACGCATGCTCTCCCACCGCACCCTCCTGTGGACCCCCCATGATTAACAGTAGGCTTTTAACCCAGTTCGCAATCCCCAGTCATAGAATTCTTTCGTTCTGGAGGTTCTCGTTGGCAATCCTGCCCACTACCTGTCAGCTCCGAGTCAAATATTCAGGATCTCCTCCGACGTCTGCGGTGTTACCAACGGGCCCTTGGTTCTGTGTATCCCCGAAAGGTCCGATTCTCAGCCCGAGGCTGAGGCGTGTGTCTCTGTGTCCGTGCCCTGTTTGGACTGGGAATCTCCAGATCTCGCCAGCGTTTCTACAGCGTGAAGCGCGGCTTTCCTCTCCGCTTCCGTTTGTGACGCTGATGGTTTCCGTGTGCCTTGTCGTCTTTTGCGTAATATCTGCGATTTCTGTAGGCCCGTTGGTGCCCGTGCCCGTTCAAGTTCCCTTTCTTCTCGGGACTTAGCTCCATGAGTGCCCGCCTTGTATGTTTCCACCACCACTCCCATGCGTCCGCCGACGTGCCGAAGAAGTGTGTCTTATCATCGACCACCACCCTGAGCTTAGCTGGGAAAAGCAAGGAGTATGGGATGCCTTCAGTCCGGAGCTCCCTTTTGATCAATAGAAAGGAGGCACGCAGCCTCTGTGTCTCAAAGGAGAAATCGGGGTACAACGTCACTCTGCTGTTTTCCAGTTGAAACGGACCAGTGTCCCGAGCCCTTTGAAGCAGAAGGTCCCTGTTCTTATAATGCAGAAATTTAGCTATGATCGGTCTCGGGGGCAGGCCCGGTTTGGGTGGCCCAGATGGTACCCGGTGTGCACGCTCCAGGGTGAAGAAGGGCGACAGGCCCTCCGGCGCCACCACAGTTCTGAGCCAGTTGTCAAGGAACTCAACCATGTCCTCCTTTTCCGCTTTTTCCGGTACCCCTAAGATACGGACATTACCACGTCGACTCCTATTTTCGGCGTCCTCAGCTCGTCTTTCTAGGACCTGGATCCGGTCTAGGGCATCTGTTAGTTTATTCTCTACAGTTTTGTGAGCAGGAGCCAGGACCTGTAGGGTATCTTCAACCTCCTTGACCCTATCTTTAAGTTTGTCATGGTCCGCTCGTAGGAGGCCCAGTCCCGAAACCACCTGTGCTATATCTTGCTGCAAAGTGTCTCTTGTGGCCTCTATGGCCTCCAAGATGCGGCCCTGCAACTGCCGCAGCTCCGATGGTCCTGCAGGATCCTCTTCCGCCGCATCGGAGGGCGCCGCTCCCTCAATCTTTCCCTTTGTTTTGACCATATTGCCAAGCCACTTACTCCGACGATGTGCTCAGTGCCCACAGCCACCAGTCGGGCCCACCGCTGTCCCCTGGACCCCCTCACGGGCGTTGGATCCTAGCTGCAGGGACCGCCACATTCCCAGCCGCTCGCTCGTTAGCACCTCGGGGGCTCCGACCCAGGGCCTCCCGTCTCTGGGTCACCGTTGGATCTCCGCTCAGCGAGCCGTTCCGCTTCATGTTTGCGTCCTTCTGCAAACCGCCGTGGTACTCTCGGGTCAAGACCGATCTAGGGCCCGGTGTTGGTCTAGAGGTGCTCTCCGCTCAGCACTGTTGTGCGGCCTACCCACAGGGTGGGCCCGCGGTCTGCGTACTCGCGCCCCGGCTGTCTCGGTCCCCGCTTGGTGCAATGCACGGATCGGGCTCCCCCGTGTATAGCTAGGCCGACCGTGTGGTCTTCCCTCCAGCTCCACTGTCTTGGGGGTGATTGGGGCGCTCTCTAGGACTGCCTGCGGTCGTCTTCTCCGCGGCCTGTGGCCGACGGCCGATGGCTCGAGGTTCAGTGCCCCACCCCTTCGTCTCGTTCATGGGGGGTCTTGAGTCAGCCACCCTTTGGGCAGTCAGCGAGGGCATCTTGGCCTTGCTGGACTGCACCCCTCCTTAGGTCTTCACGGGCTACAGGTCTTCACTTCTCTGGGCTCCGCTCTCCTGCATGACGCACCAGCCCGGGTCACTCCGCCATCTTGTCTAGTCTCTGCTCTCAGGTTAGTCGGCTCAGTGGGCAGGAACCTTCTCATCGTTGGCCATCTAGGTCCACCGCTGGGTCACCTAGCCATGTGTGGCGGTATGATCCGGAGTCGGGGCTTCGGCTCCCTCAGGGGGGAGAGCTACTCTCGCTGCCGATCAGCTTTTATCACACCTCGGCCGCCATTTTGGGAGCCTCTTCGTTTCAAGTCGTGCTGTTCCTCCGGCGCCAAATCTTTGTTAACCAGCTCTGCTGGCGGTCCACCAAGTGCCGTATTCACCCGTCAGCGCCCCATTTTTCCGGGGCCTTCGTTGGTTTTTCCGCTTTGATTTTCAGGATTTCTGTGGGGATCGGGCACGGAGCTTCAAGCTCACGCCGCCATTCCCTTTGGCGTCCAAGCCACGCCCCCGTTATAATATTATCATTAATACTTTAATTATAATTACATGTCTAGAGTGCAACTAATGTACCAAGGGATGTTCTGGTGCTGTCCTTGTTCCTCAGATAAATTAGCCTGCATTTCTGATATGTAACCAATGAAATGCGTTAGATAGTATGGGTTGGGCGCCGTTGCTGCAAGGTTCATAGTCCAAGGCAACAGGATTTACTGTAATTCAAGCATGACGAGATAAAGGAGTTAATTATCTTTTTTGAGCAAAGGATGGAAGTAAAAGGGCAATCTTGGTAAGCATTATACATAGGATAACATACCCCCTGCAGTATATTATAAAGATATTTCAAGTCACAGAGGAGAGCCATGGCCATATAGACGAATGTGGCCAATGGCTGAGTTCCTTTATAAGGTTATTAGACTCCAAGATGACTTGCAACTTCTTTATCATGTTCAGCATGGGGTAGTTTATCCCTTATAATACATGGTCACACCATCATCTTTCCCACAACCGCCTTAAATCCTTGGTGTGTAGCTCTTTCATACGAAAGAAAGACTGGAGGGCATATTAGCAACAACCTCGTTAAAATGATCGCCGTTTTAGCGGCAGGAAACTGACGCTAAAATGGCAATAATGGCTTGCTAATATCCGTTATAGAATTCCAATAGAAGCCCAGGTTAGATGTCCTGCACATCTAACCTGGGCTAACGACGATAATTTTAACGAGGTTCTTGCTAATATGGACCCTTGTTTGTGAAAATGAAGAATGAAAATAGAAGAACTAGTGCAAAATTTAACACATCGAAATAAGTTGTTAGCTAATTGTTGAAAAAAATATATTAGGAGCTGTTGAATAGGTCAGTTAAAAAAAAACACATTGCCATAAATATCTACTTTCCATTTGGCACTGTAGAAATTTAAAAACACAGAGCAGATGAATGAAAAGCAACAATTTAATTATGCACCATAATTAACCTGCCTTTCCCCTGGGCTGCTTCCTCTGGCAGCAGGCATTTTGACATCAGAACTGACAGTAAGTTATTACAATTGAGTTCTGATGTCTCTTCTTTATATTCAGTAACTGGGTGCATCACACGTCACCTATTATGAAGAAATTAGACACATATTTTTATACAGAGATTGCAGACTTCGATGTATTATAAGGAGGATGAAGCAGAACCTGGAGACGTGGTTTATCAAAGAGATGAAACAAGGGGTTCTAGTGTAAAATTATACACAGGTTTTCGTCCAAGGGTATAGGCACTGGTTGTTTCCCTAGTTCCTGGGGCCATCAAAAGAAATTCCAAATAGAGGGTATGGGGTTGGGGTTTGGTGACCGCTCATCAGAACCTCTGTTTTTCCCTATTAATTGGACAGAATTGTCCTGCATCCAGAAGGCAATGTCATTCATACAAGATTGGAATTTATGATTCACAAAAAGAGGCTGAGACCTAAATAACAGCACACCTCACAATGTGGAAAATATTTTAAGAGAGTGGTACTCAGATCTGGGGGATCAGCCTCCAAAGCCCACATAAGGGGAAATGATCAACAAACTAATTAGTGAAAGAGATCAGAACCCACTTTTTGTAACAAGTAAAATCAGAGAAATTGAAATAATCCATTCTTAAAATACACTTAGATTGAAAATTGCACAGACTTCAATCACATTTTTTGTAATTATTTATTCATGTTGCACAAAAAAAAGTAGCCAGCGTGTTTCGGCCCATTCTAGAGACTTCTTTAGGGCTTGGTCCTTATAGTGTGACACCCAAAACATCCCCATGCAACATTATAGAATAATAAATATTGATGTCAAATATATCGACTTCCTATATTTATAATGGTAAGTACAAACATTTAAAAAAAATATATAGATATCAAATAGATATACAAAATACAGTATATATATATATATATATATATATATATATATATATATATATATATATATATATATATATATATATATATATATATATATATATATATATATATATACAATAAATATTAAATATATTAAATATTAAAACAAATTAATTTTTTATTTTTTTTACATTTTAACAAGTATAACAAATACACTTAACCTACAAAAAGTTAAACACACATATATAATAATTATTATATACATTTAGGGGTCGATTCTGATTCGGGATATGAATCCGTACGATGATTCGTATTCGTAGCCATTTCTGTACGAATCGTATAGATCCGTCCTAATCGCGTAGTACGATCCGTTGCGAGAAAATACGTCTGAATCATTGCAAACCGTACGAAAATGAATGGTAAATTCGCACGACATCGACCCGTACAGTGAACCGTACGATTCGTAAAAATGCCGTATGACCCGCCTAGTACGATCCGGACCGGGGAATGAGTACGCAATTTGTGCGGTAAACGTCGCGTATGAGCAATTCGTACGGAGGGCAACACTATCACATACGCACTGTACCCCTGAAATCAAGGGGTGTACGCATGGGGTGTACTCACCGTACACCTACGACCTTGGGGTGTACAAACCGTACCCCTACGGTCCATACACCTACGATCATGGGGTGTACGCTTGGGGACATACGAACCATACCCCTGAAATCCAGGGGTGTACACACCGTACCCAGATGCACCGTACCCCTGCAATCATGGGGTGTACACACCGTACCCGGGGGGTCTGTTTCGTACTCATTTAGACGCGAAATCTGCTTTTACGGACGTTTTAAGCTCCCGGAGTGTTGTCGATACGATTCGTACTTGCTGGGTCGGAAAATGCAGCTTCGATCCGTATGGACATCGCGTACTGTATGTTCCGAATGCGATTCATACGGATTAGTGAGTTGTACGGTCTTCTGTATGATTCGAAAGGAGCACTGCTTTGGGTACACATCGTACTACATCGTACGTGTGGGTACGGTTCTGCATACGATTCATATGGAAAAAAAGCTCCGTACGGCTATTCGGAGGGCATTTTACCGAATCGGAATCGGCCCCTTAGTGTAAAACAATTAATAAACTATTCATTTTAATTTAATTTATTTTATAATTTTAAAATTATATAAAAATTTAACAAATAACTATGTATATACATAAACCAATAAAATACAATGTATGTTAAAAGACATTCTATTATTATTTAAAACATTAAACTATTTGAAAATATTTAAACATAAATATCTTACTCCTGTCACTGCAACAGTAGGGAAAGTGTTGGATAGCGGAGGGGTACAAATTACTATTCCCACTCCAGTGACTGCAACACTAGGGACATTGTTGGATAATGGAGAGATGAAAAGTATTATTCCCAAAGAGTACAACAGTAGGAAAAGTGTTGGATAGCGGAGGAATAAAAATTACTATTCCCACTCTAGTAAGTGCAACAGTAAGGAAAGTGCTGGCTGGCGGACGGGTAACAATTACTATTCCCTCTCCAATGAGTGCAACAGTAGGGAAAGCGTTGGATAGCGGAGAGATAAAACTACTATCCTAACTCCAATGAGTGCAACAGTAGGGACATTGTTAGATAGAGGAGGGGAACAAATTACTATTCCCACTCCAGTCAGTGCAACAGTAGGGGCAAGAAAGTGTTGGATTGCAAAGGGATAAAAAGTAGTATTCCCTCTCTAGTCAATTAAAAATTAAAAACAAACAAAATGTCAACAACAAAAAAAAATTTAAAACCTAAATAAATTTAAAAATATATAAATATGTTAAAAATTAAAATACAAATATCTCTAATATTAAAAACAGAAACATAGAAACATATTATTATGTTAAATACATATCACAAATACCTACAAATATTATATTAAATAAAATATATAAAGAAATGTTTAAATATTTTTAGAGATTTTTCATAAACAAAAACATTATTACATACATTTATTTTATTTGCACCCTACCCTATAACACCATATAATTCCCCACCAATATCTAAATTAAAAATAAATGTTATTAATTAAAAAATACAAATGGAAACACAGAAAAATGTATTAACTTCCCACCCTTCACCCCTAAAAAAGCTAAAACCCTCACCTAAAATTAATTACACAATTTTCATATGTAAATGTCAATTAATTAATTAATATTAATGAACAACTAATTAATAATTAATTAAAAATAAATGATTTCCCACCCTTTACCCCTATAAACCCTAGAACCCTACCTAAAATTAATTACACAATTTCCAAAATTAATGACCAATTAATTAATATTAATAAACAGCAAATTTCTAATTAATTAAAAATAAATTACTTCCCACAGTTAACACTATAAAATCTCTATTAAATAAAATTAACACATAAAAAATATCATTAATTTCTTATAATTAAATTACTTCCCACCTTGTTCCCCTATAAACCCACAACCCACTAAGGAACTAAAAAATATAACATTTAATTTAAATGAAATTTACAACTACTAAAAATGTAACACATATATTACAAAAACATACACAATACTTATACAAAAAAATACATCACACATTTAAAATATATACTAAAAATCATAACAACTATATTTTTGCAAATAATGTTAATAACTTCTATATTTTTAAAAACAATATTTCTTACCTTCAAATCGATATTCTTGACCACGATATTTAGGACTCAATATGTTTCTGTAGTTCAAAATTTCCAACTCAATATTTAGTCTGCCCACGATTGTACATATAGAGATGTGAAGGTTTTGCGAACCCTCCTGATCTCGTGCTGAGATCTGATTGACTGTTAACACATCAACAGGGAAGTGTTGGCAGCCATCTTGGGATACAGCTTCAGCCGAGTCCCACTAAAACCTTTATTTTTTAAAAGGAAAGGGGGCAGGGTAGGAATACTCTGACAACTTAGCTCTGGTCATGGGGTCACAGAGAGATCACGACAGGGCCAATAAACACTTTTAAAAAACATTTTTACATGAGAACCAGATAAAGCCACAAATCTGCAGTAAAAATAAAAATCAGTGATGTCATCAGTGATGCCAATCCAATCCAAATAAGCTTTTTTCGCCAAATATCATCAAAGCATTCTACAGGAAAACAAATTATTGAAGCACACATAAGTAGAAGGAGACAAATTCTTATGATACAAATGTACACAAGATGAGAAACCCCCTGGAGTGATATTGGCATTGATCTGTTGGGTGCTGTCCGGAAGAACGGGAAGAGGATAGATTTTGTCACCATGCAGTCGGAATACCAGATGGGAGAGGGGGAGTTCCTGCGATATTCACAGTTGAGACATGCATTACACTGCCATCTGAAAACGGGGGACCAACTGCCAGCGTATGCCCCGTTAGAGGATAGGCTGCTGCTTGATCCAATGCTTGATAAGACTATCTCACTCACATACAAAACATTGATAAATAACATGCCAGACCCCCTAGGACGATTGGGGAGGCTTGAGAATCAGATCTTGTCCTCCTTGAAGATGATGATTGGGTAGAGGTTTTACAAAGCCCTGGAGAAATTGCAATAAGGGCAAGATTCCACTTAGTTCAGCTCCGAATTTTGCATAGATCATATGTCCCTAGGACAGTACAACACGTAGAGGTTTTTGTATGTTGGAGCAATGTGTACGGGGATGTGGTGAAACCGGTATATTCTTCCATATCCTCTGGGTATGTCCTAAGATTCAAGAATAATGGTAGATAATGTTAGCGGTGGTGGGCACCACGTTCCTGGTGGATGCCAGGTGGCATATATTAGGAGTGACAGGGGAGATAGTATGGCCCAAAGGGGCCACAGTTTGACTCGCACTGGTGGGAATGGTGGCCAAAAGACATATTGCACAACTGTGGGGCGCTGGTGAGGTACCATCAGTGGAGTACTTGAAAGATTATTTGGACTGGTGTCAAAGGGCGGAACAAACTGTGTACCAGAGTTGAGGGTGTCCACGGAAATGGGAAAAAATCTGGGGAGCTTTGATAGCTTACAGGGGGGCTTTTTCGATGGTATGATGGGAACCCTCCACCAGGGTGTAAGTGGTTTTTGATCATCCACGATAGCACAGAGTCTATTTTGAATCACGAGGAACGGTACATTGTGAATGTAGTTGTTTTTTGTATGTGCTGCTCCACTACTGAATATAATGCACAACTTTTATGGAAGCATGTTGTTTAATGTTTTACATTTGAGATGTCATCAGTGATGTCTCTGACCTTGTCATCAGTGATATAATATGTGAGGTCATAAGTAGTGCATTGCGGGGTGTAAGTTATATTTAACTCAACGAACTATAACTGCATAATTTTACTGGTTTTGTAAAAGAGAAAGTCTGAGCCTAAATTTAACGTCCACTATGTTTTTCCAGTGAACTTCTATATTTTTATATTCCATTTCTTAACTATAACATCCCTGTAACCTTTGTTTTTTCAGTGAAAATATGTAAATATATATGTCTATTAGGTGGAAACCCCTTCAGAGACCTGGTTAACTGCAGAAAATAAGAAAGACAGTGGAGAGTTAACCATGATCCACTAAGAAAATATGATCACAGTCAACTACTACTTGCAAAAAATGTATAATGGAGGAGAAAGAGCAAATACTTCTCCACAAGAATCCTACAGTTGAAGAACTCTATCAAAGAATTCTTCCAGACAGTAAAAAGTTTGGCTAAAGTGTCTGAGCCTTGTAATACCAATGGTAGTGAGGGATTCTGTAACTCCCTTGATAGGTTTTAAGGGAGTAAAGTGCAGGAAGTTTTTAAAATGTTCACCAATCTAGATCCATTGGAGCCTAGCAGTTACAGGCCTATCTCCAGATTACCCTTCCCGGCGAAGGCTCTAAACATGGAGCTCACTACTTTCATAACTCCAAATAAACTTCTAGATCCATCCCAATATGATTCCTGAGAGGAACATAGCACTGAGCCACCCTGGTGATGGCTACCAAAGAGTTAAGATCCATCAAGGACACAGTATAAAAGGCCTCCCTGGTTCTATTGGACCTGTCTGTGGCCTTCGCTATGGTGAACCATGTTTTGGTCAACAGGTTATCTCATTTGGGTATAAGGGGCATGGCTCTAAAGCTACTTAAATCTTTCTAATTCGACAGAGGACACTTTGTGAGATGGGAGCACACTCATCTGACAAATTCAGACTAACATATGGGGTACCTCGGACTCCTCACTAAGCCCTATTCTTTTTAATCTCTATGTTACTCCCCTTGTTAGATTCATCAGAGACTTCACGTTCTCAATTGTCTCCCATGATGGGGATACTCAGCTGTTTGTTTTAGTATCTAGAAACCTTAAAGAAACAGCAGAACGTGCCATTATGTGCATGATCCAAGTAAACCTATGGAAGACGTCCAGTTGACTAAAACCTAACTGTGGGAAAACAGAGGTTCTCCTCCTAGGTATGGACACCTCCTTATGGTCACTTAGTTGGCGGCTGACAGCTTTGGGCGACTTTCCATCTCCCATGAAAAAGGTGAAAAACATAGGCTTCAGTTTTGATGATAGACTGACCTTCAAGGGCCAGATCAGCACCCTCGCTTCTGCAGTCATTTTCATCTTAAAGATGATTAGAAGGATTCGCCCATTTATACCGCTTGATTTACAAAAGGCGCTGTGGCAACATAAGCCTTGTCCAGATTGGACTATGGAAATGCCCTTTATGTAAACATCCCAAATAGATATCTGCAAAAGCTACAGCAGCTTCAAAATGCATCAGCTCGCCTGCTGCTGGATATCCCAAAATATCAGTCGGTGGCTGCAGCTTGACCAAATTGCACTGGCTTTCGACAAAAGGGTCAAATTTAAATCTTTGACTCTAGCTTTCAAGCCACTGCACTGCATTGGCCCAGAATATTTAAAGGACCGTCTGATATGGTATGTACCGACTAGAAACCTACGGTCCTCCACCAGTAAACTCTTACTGATCCCCAGAGCCGAGAGAGTGCACTGGGGGGGAAGAAGCTTTATTTCAGTAACAGCCAAACTCTGGAACATATTCGCTCTAAACATAACATAAAAATCAGCCCCAATCTATGGTCTTTTAGAAAATCCCTGAAAACCTGGCTTTTTATCAACTAAGTAACAACTACTCCTATCATCAGTAGCAATCTGGCATCTGTCAGGAAAGCAGTGCCAAGACACCCATGGGGATTCAAGTGCTTTACAAAACTTCAAATCAATAAATCAATCTAAGTTTTCAAATTGCTATTGATGGAGCTAAATTTGACTGAGCAAGAAAACTGGTATTAATTTACAACTGCTTAGGTGTGGAAGACCAGAGAATATTTGATCATTTGCCTCCCGCCATTGAACCATATGAAGTGGAGTGGAATGTATACTTAGGGCCAGATGTACGAACCTTTTTTGCGACCACAAATGGGATAAACTCCTGTTTGCGACCGCCAAAAAGGGTAAAAGCATGTACAAATGCTTTTTTGGGAGTCACTGACTTGCAAAATAGCATTTGCGACTCTCGCTATTAGGAAGGGGCATCCCTTCCTAATAGTGAGTGAACATGCTATGTACTAGTGTTTTTCGACTGCATTTGCGGCCGCAAAACACTCGCAGTTTACCACCTACTTCAAGTAGGTGGTAAAACACTCGCAAAGGAGACCCATTCCCCTATGTGATATGTTGGAAAATATTTTTTAAGCGCAGGCAATGGTCCCAGAGACCACTGCCTGCCCTTAGAAATAGGAAACTGAAAAGTTTCATTTTTCTTTTTTAAATGCAGCCCATTTTCCGTTAAGGAAAACGGTCTGCCTTTAAAAAAAAACTGCTTTCTTAAAACAGCAGTACAAACACAAGGAGATGATGGAAGGAGTGCTGAAACTTTTCAGACACTCACCCCCAGTCACACATCTGAGTTGAATCCATCATCATTATTTAGCTCACTTTGCCACCTCAGTTCAGACCCAGCTATGTGCAAATCAGTCTTGACCCTGGGCCTCATGGGACAGTCCAGTCCGAACTGCCAAGCCAAATGTGATGCAGCGCGCACAATGAAATTCATTTTATTTATTTATTTGTATACTTACCTCAGTTGGGCATAATCCGTAGTTTACTCCCCACCACCCTGCCCCTCCCTCGCCCTGCGTCACTCCCTCCAGGAGCTGCTACTGGACATCTGTAATGCACACAGGTATGTTTTATCACCATTGTCTCTTTAATAAAGATCACCTCTCGGCTATTAATCTAATGTGTTTGCCTGCCTTTGTTTACTTCTCTGGGGTTTGCTTGTTCACGCCTTCACCCTCCTCCTTGGAGACTTGGCGAACTGAGGTTTAAGCTGTCTTTGTAAACAAAGTAGATACAGTTACACAACCAACATGCCACTTGGCACACTAGTTCCAGCTTATTACACACTTTTTAAATAACCAGCCTGTTAGAAATGATGGACCTTTTTCACCGTTACAGCAAGATCATGTTCAGGAGGATTCACTACTTATTAGATATTTTATACACATGCACCAAACGGTAGTAACTGGTGCCATTAGAATTATGCCGGTGCTGAAAGAACAAATGATATGGTTGACTAAACTAAAGGGAAGAAAAGGAAGAAAAGGCAGATTATACTGCATTTTGTAGTGCATTTTGTCTCAATATTAGCTTTCTTTTTTGTCATTATGGCATACATTGACACAAAATGGACCCCAACTGTACGCAAAATACAAAGGCTTCCTAAGACAGACAAATACACCCAATCACACTATCCTATTAGAAACATAATTCACCAGTGGATAGTGATTTACTCTTTTCATTAACACCGTCCTTGCTAACTTCTGGAGTACACAACCGACTGCTTACTATACTCTACACAGCAAAACTCTATGCCATTGCACTCTAAGGGACTCTACTCTGCACCACTGAACTCTATGTCACTCTACTCTGCACTTCTACACGCTACAACACTGCCCTCTGCTCTGCACCACTCCACTCTACCCCACTGTACTGCTCTCTATGCCAATGCACCCAATGCCACTACACTCTACAACACTACGCTCTATACCTCTATACTCTACGCCAATATACTCCACGCTACTCTAATCTACTGTGCACCACTGCACACTATTTCACTGCACTTTGTGCGACTCAATTCTATTTCTCACCACTCCACTCTACGCCTTTCTAGACTACTATGCCCCACTCTACTCTGTGCTAATGCACTCTACCCCACTCTACTATACACAACTGCACTCTTTACCACTGCACTCTATACAACTCCAGGAAAGGCCACTCCATTTTACTTTGAGCAACTCCACTCTATCAAACTCTACTATAGAAAACTGCACTCAATGGCACTGTACTCAACGCTAATCCACTCCACTCATTTCACTCCACTCTATACCACTTCACTCTGCTCTAAAACAATCAACTCTACATCACTACACTCTAAGCTATACCACTCTATGCCACTCTTTTACAATCTGTGCCACTCCACTCTACTCCACTACATCATGTGCAGCGCCACTCTATGCCACTATATACAACTTTACTCTACACCACTGCGGTCTAAATCACATAATTAATATACACATAATTCCACTGCACACCATGCCACATGTTTACACCACTCAAATCTACGCCACATCATTACACAATTACACAAATAACAATTCCAATTCAACAAACATAATTCTACTCAAACCACATACATCCACTCCATAACACAAGAATAAAATATATTGCCATGTCCAAAACCAATAGTTTTAACTAAAAAAAATGCGAGACCTATTGCATTTCTAATGCTTGTTCCTCTTGACTGCAGATATGTTTGTCAAATTTGTATCAAACAAAATTTGGGTTGAGGATAGTATGCTAATATTTAAAATGTGGTTTCATGAAGCAATGTATGTTATGATTTGATTAATGTTGTGAGAGCAGCACTATCATTGTGAAAGCATTACGGTTCAGCAAACAAAAAACGGAAAAAGTGAAAATATTTCACATCCCTTGGCCAACCTGACCTATTCTCGAGATTGTTCTAGATTGTTCTAAATGCCAATTCTAGGCATCAGTGAGGGTGGCGTCCCCAGCTCCTTTCCTTGTCACTAATTTTGGGATTCACTGACACCCAAAAAAGTTTTCCAACCACTGCCTATTTGGGCAGCAACGTCTTCACACTGACTACATCACAAGCGAGCCCTGAGAAAATGTTGGAAACAAGAATGCAAACAGTGCATGTTAAAGAAAAGTTGGGGAAGCAAGAAGATTTGTATGGCAATTTGAGTCTGTACCTTGAAAGTTAAATAAAATGAAAGATCTTGTTGGAAGGCGGCTTATTGGTGCAGGTAGGTCCTTACAGGTAGTAATATCACCACAATCACAAATAAGGTTCAGTCAAGCCTTAATGAATTAGTTCTTGCTCACCCTTTGTAGTTTGGCTCATGAGCAGACAGGCTTAACTTAGGAGACAATATGTAAAACATTTAAAAACACGAACAACAGTAAATAAGTAAGACACATCACACAATAAAAATCAAACATCAATTTATAAAAATAGGACACATTTTTATGATTAAAATGACACCAAAACGACAAAGATCCAATGTAGGGAACTAGAGATCTGTATTTGTAAACATTAAAGTCTAAAGTGTCAGGCCAACCACAATGGAGCGCAGTTCAGATACAATGACTGTTAGGGCATGGTAAAGGTTTTACCTTCTGATGTGGTCAAATTTTTGGAGCTTTTCTCTTGACGTCGAGCAAGGATCCTCGGCAGGCTGGTTTGCGAGTCAATGATGGCAGCTTGCTTCAGCTGGAAGTCTTGGTGAACTCCTGGAGGTCTCGCAGATGGCAAAAAGCTCTGGAGCTTCAGCTGGACAAACATGAATCTCAGGCCGAGTCGCAGATCGACATCACCAGCTTGACTCTCGATGACGGATCGGTCGCCATATGGAGCTTTTTACCCAAAATTATTCAAATGGTCTCAAACTTCTGGATCTTCTTTCAGAAGGTCCTTAAAGGTCTTGAAGTGTCCACAACAACAATCCAAGGTTCCACAAGCTGTGAGTTGCTCCTTGGGAACTTGAGACTACAAAACCTAACATGTGCCTAGGCGAATCCTTCAAAGTTCAGGGGAGGCTGTTCAGCTGGGTTCTTCTTGGTGGAGACGATGCAGGTGGAGCTCTTTTAACCTGTTGCTTTCAGGGAATCCCCTCCTTAAACTTCCAAAGCAAGATAACGTGTTTTTGTTGGTGAGGCCCAAAGTGTGCAACAGGTGCCGTCCTTATGAGTGCAGTCCTCTTGGTCAGCAGGGCAGTACTTTCTCTTCTTGTTTCTTCAGGCAGGGATCTAGGTTGCTGGCCAGCTCTTTCATATTTATCCAGGTTTCTGGGATGGCAAGGAGAAGGGCACCCCTGACCAATGGAGTACAGGGTGCCACCTTCAATTATGACCACTTTCTCTGAAGTGCAGCATACATGTATCCCTGAAAGCACTGTTCCTCAAAAACCAACATGGAAAAATGTTGCCTGGAGGTTCAGGTCTGGTTAACTCAACCCTTGGGAGTAGCTATCTTTCCCTGGCATTTCCCTTACAGCCCCTCTCCTAATTCAATTACAGTGGCGACCATCTGCCTGGGGGTGCAGGAAATGGAGGTGGGCTTGGGTTTTGTCCTAAGTGTCTTTCCTCTTTGAAGACTTGTTTGGCTATCCATCCCCTTTCCTGCATTTTGCTTTGCTGCTTGCAGATGGCCTCCCACCAGATGCATCTTTGTTTCCTTGCAGGCCACTTCACACATCACCAGAGCAGTTTGGCTCAGCCTGTCAGTGAATGGCAAATCAGAAGCAGCTGCTCCAGAATTACATGCAGGAACATAAGAACACTTCTTTTTTGTCATAGTTATAATACATCCAGCCAAAGCAAGTTGTTGGATTCATTCTAACTATCATTTTGGCTCTGAATTATTATTACAGCTCACTCTTGACAATAGCTAGACTTTATTAATATTCAATAGATTCTTCCCATATTAGCCTAGGAAGCTAATGCACTACAATGGGGAAAAACAAAATTGGTAGTGTTCCCCTCACCAGGGCTTATAAAACAACTTTTATAATGTCAATGCATATTTTAATATGGCACCCTACCCTTGGGGCTCCTATGATAGGCCTTAGGGGTGACTTATATGGAAAAATAAGATAGTTTAAGACTTTGGAAATACCTTTATTTCAGAACTTAAATTTAGACATAGATTTATTTTTAAAACAGGTGGCATGACAAAGAGTTCGCCCAACTTAACAGTGAGACTACTGACATCACACCCTCCCAGGACCTCTGCGATAGACTCAGTGCCTTCTCCCATCACAAAATCAAGACCATCTTTGACAACTTTGATGACAGCAAGCTACACACGGAACCTACACTCACCAACTGGAAACATGCCGAGATCAACACCCTCCTGAAAAAACCTTTGGCGGACCCTACTAACCTCAAGAACGTCAGACCAATTTCCCTACTCCCCTCTCCGGCGAAAGTCATTGAAAAAGCCATCAACAGTCAACTTGCCTCCTTCTTAGAAGGAAACAAAATCCTCGACTCCTCCCAATCAGACTTCAGGAAGAACCACAGCACCAAATCTGTCCTTCTCACCATCTGCTCCATCCTCAACAGAGGAGGGATAGTGGCCGTCATCCTCCTGGACCTCTCCTCAGCTTTCAACACCTTCTCACACCGCACCCTAGGTCACAGACGCCTTGACGCAAGAATCTGGAACAAAGCCCTCGACTGCATCCGCTCACTCCTCTCCGGCAGAATGCAGCGGGTCAGCATGCCTCCCTTCCTCTTGGAACCCAAATAGACCTCCTGCTGAGTCCCCCAAAGATCCTCCATCCTCCATCATTTTCAACGTCTATATGGCCCGCTTGCATCCATCGTCAGATCACACGGACTCAACATTGTACACCAATGACACTCAACTCATCCTCACCCTATCAAATGAACCCAACATCTCCAAACACAACTTTCAAGAACGAATGGAAGCAGTCGGCAGGTGGATGAAGAACAGCTGCCTACAACTAAACACAGACAAAACCAAAGTACTCATCATGGGCCCACACCACGACGCCAGGAATGACACCTAGTGGTCCCCTGCCCTCGGGAACCCTACCTCCCCCGTGGACCATGCAAGCAATCTCAGAATCATCCTGGACTCTGAACTCAAAATGAACCGCCAATTCAACGCTGTCACCTCCTCCTGGTACCACACCCTTTGTCTCCTGGAAAAGACCTTTAATTGTATTCCCCTTGAACACATGAAAACCATCACCTATGCCCGTATCAGCAGTAGACTAGACTACGGCAATGCACTATACGCCTGGATCAACAAGAACCTCACCTGCAAACTCCAGAGTGCTCAGAACACCGCCGCCAGACAAGTCCTCAACCTACCACGCCACTGCCACATCAGCCGACACCTACAGACACTACACGTTGAGAAGAGAATCACCTTTGAGCGTCTCACCCAGGCCCACAAAGCTCTCCACAACACCGGACCCGCCTACATGAACCACCGTCTCTTGCTCCATGCACCCCAAAGATCCCTCCGCTCAACCCAGCTCGCTCTTGTGACTATACCACACATCAAGAAGACCAGAACAGGAGGACGCTCCTTCTCCTTCCTCGCAGCCAAGGCACGGAACACCCTTCTTTTTCCAACACTCTCCAAGTTCTTGTAGGACCTCAAGACCTGGGTCTTTGACGGATCACCGTGAACTCCCAGGAGCTGCACCCCTCTTGCCCCCTCAGCGCTTGAGACCTTTTTGAGTGAGTAGCTATGCTATACAAATCCCTAGAATGATTTATTGATTGAGACACTTCTGGCTTTTAAAATGACAGCAGGTCCCACAGCAGTGTACACTTAAGTGCATTAAATCTACAGGGCCTCTAAACCTACATGCCCTACCATATACTAGGGACTTACGGGTAGGTTGTCAGTACCAATTATAATTATCCCTGATTACCATGTACCTTTTACACAGAGCACAGACCCTGGGACTGGTTAGCAGAGCCCAGGGCACAATCAGAATCTGCAGCTAGCAGTCAAAATGTGGGAAAAAGTGGGGTAAGACTGCAAGAAGTCATGGCTCCTCACAGATGTGAACCTGTTACATAATTTAAGGTGTCTGAATATTAAATAACATAAAACGGCCTTTGTGTTCTTTGCTTCCTTTCATGACTCAAGGACCCTTGAAAATGTGTGGCTCCTGACGTGCCCCAAAAAGCAGTACTGTCAGTCTCAGGAAAGGAATACTGTAGTATTCCGGGTTTTGTATTTATGTTACTGCACTTCTCTTCTTCTAGCTACTCAGCCAGTGTGAGTGTTCCAGGTTAGAATGTGAGTGTGATTGACATGAATGGAATGCTTGTGTGACTGGTATGAGGGTTGGCAGTTGGAGTATGGGCTGAGTAGCCAAGAGGCTGCTCCTGGTGGGGCTGCTTCTTCCTGAGTTATACCTCTTATTAACCTAACTATGGCTGAATAAACCTACTTTACAACTCATCTACATCTGCCTCGGCTACATCATTGCATGTATGTATGGACCAACATACTACATTATTTTTGGCGACAAACTGGAGACTTTCCTGCGCAGAGCATGCCATTTAAAAGAGTTGGGAGTATCCTGTAACTGAAGAGGAACAAGCATCTATCATCACAAAGTAAGGAACCTCTACAAGCACGTTAAGTAGCCCCACCAGTGCCGAATACACCAGGCAGCCCTGGCAAAAGCGTGCTGTCAAGTCATCTTAAACAAGGTTTCTGCGTAGAAAATCTTCACTCAAGCTACCTAAGTGACGCAGATGAAACAACGTCTAACATAGTGCCTTGTAAGCAACAATCTATGTCTACTGAAGCAAGCAGGTTCAGCAAAGAGCTTGCCCTTGAAACCAAGGAAATCGGTTATTTTCTGATTAAAGAGACTAGTGCTTTGAAAAGACTTTCTTTTTACTCCAAAAGACTTTCATGTATCCCAAGATGTTGGATGTGTTACCATCTTCGTGTGCGAGTTCTGTTTTGTTTAAGGGTTCTCTCACCCTCATTTGCTTCATTGTATCCCTGTTTATGGGATGGGTTTAGGTTGTAATCCTATTTCCCCTCATGGTTTTACCATTAGTTAACCCTTTTGTCTGGGTTATAGGGTCAAAGTCTTTGCTTAGGACGTTTTACCTTTTCTTCTTGTGTTGTTTGACACATTGTGCTGCACCTGTCCGTGCCGCGTGTGTGCTTGGGTCCTGTCCCTTGTTACACCTTCTTCTTTTTGGTTATGGGTAACCCCATATTTTCTTAGTTCCTCTCATGAGGAGTGGAAATTTTGCCACATTGTGTTGCACCTTCTTGTGCCGCGAGTGTTCTCAGGTCTGTCCTTTGTAACACCTTCGTCTATGGGTACCCCATATCTTCAGTGTTCCTCACATGAGGAGTGGAATTTTTTTTGCCACATTGTGCTGCACTATCTTGTGCTGCGTGTGTTCTTAGGTATTTCCTCTGTTACACTTTCATTCATGGGTAGAACCATATTTTCAGTGTTCCTCACATTAGGAGTGGAATTGTTTTGCCACATTGTGCTGCACCTTCCCGTGCTGCATGTGTTTTCTTGGGTTTGTCCCTCGTTACACCTTCGCTTATGGGTTAGTCCCATGTCTTCTTAGTTCCTCTCTTGAGGAGTGGCTTTTGGTTGCCACAGTCTACCTTCGTGAAGACGTTTTCTTCACGTTAGGTCTTGCTCACTTGTTGTTTGTGAGTTCGTCTTTTATTTCATTTTTCTTTTTCTTCAGTATTAAAGGAGGAGGATGGTGTCAGTGTTAGTGTTTACTGTCTCTTTCTTCCTTCTTTCTTGGCTTTTGTCTGTTTACCCTCTCGTGGTGTGTAGTCCTTCTCATCCCTGGGTTTACGGATAAATATTAAGTTTGTATATTTTGATTGTGGATAGTTTTCTTCTTCGCTCTCTGTTTCTCTTTTGTTTTCCAATTCGGGAGGGAGAGGATGTGTAGTATTCTGGGTTTTGTATTTATGTTACTGCACTTCTCTTCTTCTAACTACTCAGCCAGTGTGAGTGTTCCAGGTTAGAATGTGAGTGTGATTGACATGAATGGAATGCTTGTGTGACTGGTATGAGGGTTGGCAGTTGGAGTATGGGCTGAGTAGCCAAGAGGCTGCTCCTGGTGGGGCTGCTTCTTCCTGAGTTATACCTCTTATTAACCTAACTATGGCTGAATTAACCTACTTTACAACTCATCTACATCTGCCTCGGCTACATCATTGCATGTATGTCTGGACCAACATACTACAAATACCTCGGCTTGCTTTATTATCATTATTCAGATTGCACAGAGATCGACATTCTATGCTAGGGTGAGGCCAAACCACTGTGCGTTCATTTACACACACGGACGATTACTAGCAAAGCCCTGTGAGATGTGGTGGATGGTGCACACTCCAGAAAACCTTGAGCAACACTCTGCGAATTGTGAAAGTTCGGGCAAGATCTTCACAACAGTGAGGCACACAGACACTCACACACACATAGCAAAGACAATACAGACATGTAGAGCACAGACTCAGAGAGAATCCGTGCCTTGAGCACAGATCCTCAGATTGTACAGATCACCTCTCCAGAGAGAGCCATGTATAAGTCAGAGGAACACAAAGACGTCCTCTGGTCACATAGACGTAGCACAGGCTCTCAGTGCCCACCCGACCCAATCCACTCCAGCAGAGCAAAGGTAATCCGATGATCATATACATTTCACATGCACACAAACACCCTCGTACATGCAGTCAGAGACCCCCGTACTCACAACAGGTGCTCACACATCATCATGTGTGCAACTTGGGCACTCATGGGTGCCTCTGTCTACACCACAGGCCTTTATAGATCCGTCTGTGCACACTCCAGGCACTTGTAGAAAGACATACATGTTTCTTTGTACTCAGCACTCATATATCCTACTAATCAATCCTGGATTAATGCCCGTGCGTGCACCATTGTTTTTCTAAATCATTTCCTTTGTGGGGCTTAATTGCAAAATATGTCAAAGAAAACATGCCCATTGCAGGAATTGCTGGAAGTAAGTTCAGCCAGTGCAAAGGTTTCTCGGGAATAGGGAGATGGGCAGAAGAAATGGCAGGCCAGGATCCATCTGTATCCTTGACTGAACTTCACATGCACTTGTTGCAGCAGATTTACACTATGCATATCTCTGATGCAAAATCAATCTGATGGATCCTTAGTTCCGGACTGAGGATTAATATGCCAAATCAAATAAATTTTAACCCTCGCACTGTGCCCCAGAAAACTCCCCATAGCATGTAAACTCAAGCATGTGGCCTATGCCGGCCATTTTTAATGAATAAGCCAACACCCGTTTGTTTCATAGTGGTCAGTGTTGGCCGCAGTTTTTATTACAATACATGCGTATACTGCTCGTCATACATCACATGTGGATTTTGCCATACATTACTCTATGTAAATTGTCATGCATGGTCATAAATCATCAGTCTGTATTTGCTGATCCCATCCGTCGTCCATTCCCTTTCGACTGTCAGTTCGTTCGTTAGTTCTTTAGGGTTGCCTCAGCGCTTACTTTGCGCGGGGGAGCTTCCTTCCCGGAGTAGGACCATACTCGCCGCCTAGTCGGTTTCTGTTGTGCCCTGCCAACCGGCGGGGGCTGGGCAGCGAGTGCCGTTTCTGTTTGCTACCCCCTTTCTCATTGGTTGGCCCCTCACCCTGCCGTCCGACATCCCAGTGTGAGTGTGCCCATTCTTACACGTCGCCCAACGGTGTGCTCCGTAGCAACCATTGTTTCCTTATTCTCCGCTCTTCGCCTCATCGTTGCCCCTTCCCTGCCCGTGTTCCAGCACTGCGACATTGCTGTTTCTCAGGTGTGGGTGGGTGGGACAAGATTTCATCCGCCGTGCTGCCACCGCCCCGGGTCCAAGATGCCCACTGGACTCGGGTGCGGTGTTTTTATGCCCCCCCACTTTACATCCCCAGCTAGCTGGCCTTCACTCCTATTGGGGGGTTTGACCCTATTGCTGACCCCATTGGCCGGCGGGGCCCAGCGTTCCCTTGGCGCAGCTAGCCGGGATGGGGGGATTGCCCGGACTTTCCCGCTAATGGAGGGGTGCCCCGAATCTGTTTTTCTTGGGGGAGGAGGGGCCTGGCAAGGGTTAAGGCGCCAGCCCTCTAAGCCCCCTGCGGGCGGCCTCTGCGATAACCCTCGCACTGCGCCCCAGAAAACTCCCCATAGCATGGAAACGCAAGCATGTGGCCTATGCCGGCCATTTTGAATGAATAAGCCAACACCCGTTTGTTTCATAGTGGTCAGTGTTGGCCGCAGTTTTTATTACAATACATGCGTATACTGCTCATCATACGTCACATGTGGATTTTGCCATACAATACTCTATGTAAATTGTCATGCATGGTCTTAAATCATCAGTCTGTATTTGCTGATCCCATCCGTCGTCCATTCCCCTTGGACTGTCAGTTAATTCGTTAGTTCTTTAGGGTTGCCTCAGCGCTTATTTTGCACGGGGGTAGCTTCCTTCCCGGAGTTAGGACCATACTCGCCGCCTAGTCGGTTTCTGTTGTGCCCTGCCAACCGGCGGGGGCTGGGCAGCGAGTGCCATCTCCGTTTGCTACCCCCTTTCTCATTGGTTGGCCCCTGACCCTGCCGTCCGGCATCCCAGTGTGAGGGTGCCCATTCTTACACACCGCCCGACGGTGTGCTCCGTAGCAACCATTGTTTCCTTATTCTCCGCTCTTCGCCTCATCGTTGCCCCTTCCCTGTCCGTGTTCCAGCACTGCGACATTGCTATTTCTCAGGTGTGGGTGGGTGGGACAAGATTTCATCCGCCGTGCTGCCACTGCCCCGGGTCCAAGATGCCCACTGGACTTGGGTGCGGCGTTTTTATGCCCCCCCACTTTACATCCCCAGCTAGCTGGCCTTCGCTCCTATTGGGGGGTTTGACCCTAGTGCTGACCCCATTGGCCGGCGGGGCCGGGCGTCCCCTTGGCGCAGCTAGCGGGGGTGGGGGGGAGTGCCCAGACTTTCCCGCTTCTGGGGGGGGGTGCCCTGAACCTGTTTTTCTTGGGGGAGGAGGGGCCTGGCGTGGGTTAAGACGCCGGCCCTCTAAGCCCCCTGCGGGGGCGGCCTCTGCGATAACCCTCGCACTGCGCCCCAGAAAAATCCCCAGAGCATGTAAACACAAGCATGTGGCCTATGCCGGCCATTTTGAATGAATAAGCCAACACCTGTTTGTTTCATAGTGGTCAGTGTTGGCCACAGTTTTTATTACAATACATGCGTATACTGCTCATCATACGTTACATGTGGATTTTGCCATACAATACTCTATGTAAATTGTCATGCATGGTCATAAATCATCAGTCTGTATTTGCTGATCCCATCCGTCGTCCATTCCCTTTGGACTGTGAGTTTGTTCGTTAGTTCTTAGGGTTGCCCCAGCGCTTACTTTGCGGGGGGTAGCTTCCTTCCTGGAGTTAGGACCATACTCGCCGCCTAGTCAGTTTCTGTTGTGCCCTTCCAACCGGCGGGGGCTGGGCAGCGAGTGCCGTCTCCGTTTGCTACCCCTTTCTCATTGGTTGGCCCCTCACCCTGCCATCCGCCATCCCTGTGTGAGGGTGCCCATTCTTACACACCGCCCGACGGCGTGCCTCCGTAGCACCCGTTGTTTCCTTATTCTCCGCCACTCCGCCAGGGAGGCTTACGTCTTCCTGCGGCTCCCACCCTATGTCCAATTAGAAGGGGGTAGAGGGGGCCCTTTCATATATTAGCATTTCCTTTGCTACTTCTTGCACCCGGCCAGTGCCATTGCCCCCCACAGGTTGCTCCAGAACGCTACCATCCCCTCTTCAGAGAGATGGACTCTGTCGTTTGCATAGAGTTCCGTGCGGCCCGCGTGGATGCGCCCATGCTTCACGCTCTCCATCCCGTTGACTCTGCAGAACTTGCTTACGGCTATGTTCAACTTCCTCCTGGAATTCTCCACTGCCCTCCTAGACTACGCCCCACGCCACTCCCGTCTGCTGATGAGCTCCGACAATATGATCGCTGTGCTTTGAAATGACCTGGCTATCTCCGTGAGGTCTCTCTGGATGTCATGGAGGAGCGCTTTCCTTCCCCTGCTCACCAGGTCGTTCTCCCCTAGGTGGATGATCAAGATGTCGGGGACCTAAGCGGTATCTGCTTGTACTCTATCCAGCACCGCCGGTAGCTGCTCCCATCTCATCCCGGGCCTGCCCAACCAACGAATGCATGTGTCCACCGGCTTTTCTTTCTGCTTGCAGCCTTGTTGCTGCCACCTGGACACATACGAGTGGCCCACCACCAGCACCAGCCGTGGTCTTTTTCCTGCTAAATCAATGGTCATAATGGTCAGGAGCTGCGGGGTCCACCTTGGCGCACGGCTGTCATTTTTACTGTAAGTGGGGCCTAACGTATGCCTTGAATGCGCGGGACCTCCATCTCCCTACGGCTTTTATCCCTGCTTCTGACGTCCCATGCTGTGCTGCTGATGTGGCAGCTCCAATCCTAAATGAGTGTGTCCCAAAGGAGGCAGGAGGGAGGCCAGCCCTGCCTAGTGCCAGCCACATCACTGTTGTGAATTGAAATTTACTACGGTGGCTGCCATCTTGGTGTTTGAATAGCGGCCCCTCCCCAGCCGGTCTGATCAACATAAACGCCCGCAGACAGCATACCGCGCAATATCTCGGGTCTTTGATGCAGTGCAGCCGGATTATGCTCCCGGCCACAAATACAAAAACAAAGAGCCTGATTCATAAACAGAATTCTCATTGCAGAGACTCCGCCCCAAATGTAGAGGCTCCCCCACTACTCAGACCCTCCACCACGAGTGCGGAGGCCCTTTGTCAATCCGGCTCAAACTGTTTAAAGTTGTCGTAAAGTAAATCCAAACTGGGTCAGTTTCCCATGAAGTGGAAATCCCTAATATGCTAAGCTAGTGACGTTGAGAAATTCGGGGAGAAGTCATGCATATGTTGTCAGCAGGTAAACACTCAAAAGGCAGCATTGTTAGACGGACCGGGAGGGTCGGCCGAGGATAAGGGGAGAGGTCTCCGGGGAGAGCCGTCTCCGACGATCGTACAGACAAGTAACTTCCCCCCCACAGACGGACACCACACAAGGGCAAAGTTCAACGATACTTTATAGGCAATTCTTTAGGTACGATGAATGGTACAAGGAGGTCTGGACTCAGGGGTCCCCTCGATTCTGGTCTCTGGTTTGGGAGAAGGGTAGCGGGACAGTCTTGTTACCAAAAGATGGAAATAGCTCTCAATCCTCGAGCTCGGCGTTCTAGATGATCGGGCCGCGGCGGAGCCAGCAGGTCCCGAGATGGACGAAGGAAGCGACGGTCCGCGGCGGAGCCAGCAGGTCCCGATGAAGATGGTAGTTACAAACGGTCCGCGGCCACGCCAGCAGGTCCCGACGACGATGAGGGTTTACGAAGGTTACGAAGGTTGCGGCAGCGCCAGCAGGCAGGACGATGATGCGCAAGGCAGAGCTACGGCAGCGCCAGTAGTCCGTCAAGGATGAGTTCTTCTCTGCGTCTCTCGACTCCAGGATACAACTGCCTTCCTGCTCTGGAGCTGCCCCAGTTATAGGGCTGGTGCCCTTTGATGTCCGGACCCTCGCACTTGGAGGTCGGGAGGTCCGGGATGAGGGAGTCCAGACACCCAGCAGGGGGGTGGAGCCAGCGCCCGGGGAGGCGATGGGCGAGCGGCACTTGGCGGGGGAGAGCCATCGACGCCTCTTTCTCCCATTGACTTGCCAAGTAGCCCGCTCACCTCCTGGGTGGATGGTGGTGCCGGGATGTCTGAGGCCTGGCCAGGCCCAGGGTTGAGGTCGATCGGGGGCCAGGCGGCCTCGTGGTGGAGTGTCCAAGATGGCGCCCAGGCTGGGCGCGCGGGCCAGTAGTGGGTCGGGCCCACGAGGTCGATATGTTCAGGGGCCGGGGTCCCGGAGGGGACGGAAGACGAGCAGTGGTGGTGTGTGGCACTTGTGTGACCGGGCTCGGGCCTGGTCGGGCCGAGGGGGGAGCGGCCCTTCATGTGGCCTGTCCAACATGCGTCCCCCCCAGCTGAAGGCGGGGAGAGTCACCCATCCTCTTGGGGACTCTCCTCGTCGAGGCGGAAAAACCGGGACAGGCCATCTGTGTTGGCGTGATCGGGCCCAGGCCGGTGCTCAACAGTGAAGTCCATCCCTTGTAGGGAGATGGACCAACGTAGTAGTTTCGGGTTTTCCCCCCGCATCTGCATCAGCCACTGCAGGGGTCGATGGTCGGTCTGCACCCGAAAGTGTGTGCCAAAGAGGTAGGGCCGGAGCTTTTTGAGGGCCCATACCACAGCGAAGGCCTCCCTCTCTATGGTGCTCCAGCGTTGTTCTCGGGGTAGGAGTCGCCTGCTGATGAAGGCCACTGGCTGATCAAGGCCTTCGGTGTTCACTTGAGACAGGACTGCCCCAATGCCATGGTCGGAGGCATCCGTCTGGACGACGAACTCCCGGCTGTAGTCGGGGGCCTGGAGCACAGGGGCGGAGCACATGGCGGCCTTCAATTGTTCGAAGGCTGTTTGACAATCCGGGGTCCAGTTGACTTTCTTGGGTTGATTTTTGGACGTGAGTTCTGTGAGGGGCCCCACTATGGTACCATAGTCTTTCACGAACCTTCGGTAATAGCCCGTGAGGCCCAGGAAGGCGCGTACCTCGGTCTGGGTGATGGGGGGCTGCCAGGACTGGATGGCGGCAATCTTGAGCTGCAGAGGGGCCACCAGGCCGCTTCCCACCTGGTGTCCGAGGTAGGTTACGGACCCCTGACCAATTTGGCATTTGCTGGCCTTGATCGTGAGGCCAGCCCGCTGGAGGGCCTGTAGCACCGCTCGGAGGTGGTGGAGGTGCTCGGGCCAATGGTGACTGTATACAGCGATGTCGTCTAGGTAGGCGGCGCTGAATCCTTCGAGCCCTGCCAGGACCTGATTGACGAGCCGCTGAAATGTTGCTGGGGCATTCTTCATGCCGAAGGGCATGACCTTGAAATGGTAATGGCCATCAGGGGTGGAAAAGGCAGAACGTTCTTGGGCCCGGGGTGTGAGGCCGATCTGCCAGTAGCCCGCCGTCAGGTCGAAGATACTGAGGTAGCGGGCAGCTCCCATGCGGTCGATTAGTTCGTCTGCCCGGGGGATGGGATGTGCGTCTGTTCTGGTGACCGCATTCAAGCCCCGGTAGTCGACGCAGAACCGGAGTTCGGGTGTGGTGCCGGGAGCGGCTGCTTTGGGGACCAGCACTACAGGGCTGGCCCAGGGGCTGTCTGAGGGCTCGATGACCCCGAGCGTGAGCATTTTGGTTACTTCTTCCTGGATGCAGGCCCGTACCCGATCTGGCACGCGGTAGGCCCGGTGGCGGATAGGGGGGTTGTCCCCCGTGTCCACGTCGTGCACACACCAGGAAGTGACACCTGGGGTGAGGGAAAACAGGCTGGCGAACTGCAACAGAAGGTCTCGACACTCCTGGCGTTGTTCCCGGGTGAGGGCCTCCGAGAGTCGGACCCCATCCACGGAGCCGTCTTTCTCCCGAGTCCGTAGGAGGTCAGGGAGGGGCTCGGAGTCTTCTTCGGCCCCATTGTCTGTGGCCATCAGGAGGCTGAGTTCTGAACGCACAAAGTGGGGTTTCAGTCTATTAGCGTGGAGGACCCGGAGGGGGTTCCGGGCAGATTCCATGTCGATGAGATAGGTGGCAGGGCCCTTACGCTCGACTACTTTGAAGGGCCCCGTCCATTTGTCTTGCAGGGCGCAGGGTTCGGTGGGGGACATCACCCATACTTGTTGCCCAGGTTCAAATTCGATGGAGGAGGCATTCCGGTCATACCACTTTTTCATGTCCTCTTGACTGGCCTCTAGGTTGGCTTTTGCCAGCTCTCGGAACCGCCGGGTCTGGTTGCGGATGGTTAGGAGGTATCGGAAGACATCTGGGGGGTTCTTTAGAGGGGGCATCTCCCAGCCTTCCTTGACTAGGCTGAGCGGCCCCCGTACTGGATGTCCATACAGCAGTTCAAACGGGCTGAAGCCAAGGGACTTCTGGGGGACCTCCCGATATGCGAAGAGGAGGCACGGCAGCAGCACATCCCACTGGCGACGGAGGGGCTCTTCCAACCCCCCAATCATCCCTTTGAGCGTGCGGTTGAACCGCTCAACGAGTCCGTTTCCTTGAGGGTGATAGGGGGTCGTGAATCGGTAGGTAACCCCACACTGTTGCCAGAGGGACTTCATATATTTGGAAATAAAGTTCGTGCCTCTGTCGCTGACGACTTCTCGGGGGAAGCCCACACGGGAGAAGATTCCCATCAGGGCCCGGCCGACTACCGGGGCTGTCACAGTCCGCAGGGGAACAGCCTCGGGGTAGCGGGTGGCGTGGTCCACTAGCACCAGGATGAACCGATGGCCTTGTTTTGTACGCGGGTCCAGGGGCCCCACAATGTCTATCCCGACCCTCTCGAACGGGGTGGTGACCACGGGAAAAGGTTGCAGGGGGGCTTTTAGTTTGCGGCCGCTCTTTCCACTGGCTTGGCACGTGGGGCAAGATCGGCAATGCTGGTGTACATCGTCCCTCATTTTAGGCCAGAAGAAGTGGGTCACCAGGCGGCTGTAGGTGTTATCTTGACCCAGGTGTCCAGCCAGGGGGACATCGTGGGCCAGGTTTAGCAGAAAGTCTCTAAAACGGAGGGGCACCACTAGCACTCGGCTGGCCCCCAACTCCGCGATTCTTTGTTCACTGTATAGCAGATCATTGTCCCAGTAGATCCAATGTGTTCCGGAGGTATCCCCTGCGCTTTGGGCGAGGGCTTGTTGGCGGAGTCCCTCGAGGGAGGGACAGGTCTTCTGTTCTTGGCGAAACTGTTCTTGCGTGGGCCCCCCCTCTTGAGGCCACTGGTCGAGGTTAGCGAGGTCTGGAGGTTGAGCTGGTTCTGGGGGGACGTCACGGTCGGTGGTTTCGGCTGGGGCGACCGGAGGCGGAGGCGCCGGCCATTCGGGTTCCTCGGGTCGGGGTTTGGCACGGGCGGCCATGGACCGGGTGGTGACGCATGCCCAGTCCGGGATGCCTAACATCCCCAGGTGTTCTCGTCGTTCTACGGCTGCCCACGGAGAGCTTTCAAGGTCATTCCCCAGGAGGCAGTCTACGGGGGCATCGTCTCGGACCGTTACTTTCAACATGCCGGAGACCCCTCCCCATTCGAACGGGACGCAGGCCATCCGACACAGACTCTCTGAGTTATCGGCTGAACGGACAGGGCAGAGAATGTTTGGTAGGAACTGTTCTGGGGCCACCAGGTGACAGCGGACGGCTGTCACACTGGCCCCGGTGTCACGGAGGGCTTCGGCCCGGCGTCCATTGATGCTCACCCATTGGCTGTACTTCTGGGTGTTAGCGGGTAGGGGGACCCGCGGGATCATGTCTTTCCCCCCTAAGCAGGCTAGAGCCATGGCGGCTGGCTCCCATTCTTGATGCTCTTGCTCATATTCTTCTTGTTCCTCTGAGATCTGTTCCTCCCCCAGAGCAGCAGCGGCTACTTGGCGGGGTCTTGGGCTCTGATACTGGGGGCAGTTTGGGTCGTTTGCATAGTGGCCGACTCGTTGGCATCGATGGCACGTAACATTGGCTCGATATCCCGGTCGCGCCGGGGTGCTGCCCCGGTTGGCCGGGGGGGTGGTGCTGGTAGCGGGGGCGACCGGAGCGTTGTCTCTTCCGCGTCCTTGGCCCCCTCCTCCTCCTCGGGGACGGTGCTGACCGTTGTTGTTCCGGCTCTGTTCATAGGACCCATTCCGGCCCACTCTGGTGATTTCCCACCGGTCAGCTTCGGCTGCGAGCTGCCGGGGGTCGGTCAATTTGCTGTCGAGGAGGTGCTGGCGGAGCTCAATGAAGCAATTGTTCGATAGATGCTCCCATACCATGAGATTGAAGAGTTGTTCGTAAGTTGTGACCTTGCTTCCTTTGATCCAGCCCTCGAAGGCTCGGCTAAAATAGTTTACATAGTCCACCCAAGTTGTACCCGGGATGCGGGTGCAGTCTCGGAACCTCTGACGGTACATCTCGGGTGTGAGGCCATAGCGGGTGAGGAGTGCAGCTTTCATATGGTCATAGGAGGTCATCTGGTGGTCCGGGAGCTGTAGCAGGGCGTCGCGGCCCTCATTGAGGAATCTCCCCCATAGACCGGCTCCCCAGTCGCTTCTATCGATCCGGTGGGCGGTCATAGCGATTTCGTAGGCCTTAAACCATTGCTGGATGTCGTCCTCTCGGAAGTATTCTCGTACGACATCCTTGGGGATGTGTACCTTTTTCTCTGTTGCCCCTGGGGTGTGGGGTTGCTCGGGCACCCCTCCTTCTTTATTCTGCTTGCGTAGGTCGATCTCAGCTAATTTTCGCTCGTGTTCATATGCCAATTTCTTCTCCTCGAGCTCCCTTTGTCTCTGTTTTTCCTCTCTTTCTTCTCGGAGACGCAGGTGCTCTAAGTTTATTTTTTGTTCGGCCAACTTAAGTTCAACATCCATTTTGAGCCGGGCCATTTCCAGCTCGTGTAGTCGGGTTTTTTCTCGTTCCTGGATCTCATCTTGCGAGAGACCCGTTCTTCGCTCCTCAGGGGCCGTGGTGTTTTTTTCTATTGCTGCGATGTTTTGATCGGGGGTTCCGGCAGCCCCGGTTTCTGCCCAAGACTCTAGGGCATGCTTGAAATCGTCTTTGGTACTTAGACCGGTGGTAGCGATACCTAGTTCGATGCAGAATTGTTTTAATTCACGATGGCTGTACTCGTCCAATTTCTCCATCTGAAATTTCTCGGTGGATCCGCTTTCTTTGTTTGACATCGTGATTCGGTCGTGGGGTGAGCTACTCTCTGTACGATTATGCGGTGATTCGGATCGCGCCGCTGGCCACCAATGTTAGACGGACCGGGAGGGTCGGCCGAGGATAAGGGGAGAGGTCTCCGGGGAGAGCCGTCTCCGACGATCGTACAGACAAGTAACTTCCCCCCCACAGACGGACACCACACAAGGGCAAAGTTCAACGATACTTTATAGGCAATTCTTTAGGTACGATGAATGGTACAAGGAGGTCTGGACTCAGGGGTCCCCTCGATTCTGGTCTCTGGTTTGGGAGAAGGGTAGCGGGACAGTCTTGTTACCAAAAGATGGAAATAGCTCTCAATCCTCGAGCTCGGCGTTCTAGATGATCGGGCCGCGGCGGAGCCAGCAGGTCCCGAGATGGACGAAGGAAGCGACGGTCCGCGGCGGAGCCAGCAGGTCCCGATGAAGATGGTAGTTACAAACGGTCCGCGGCCACGCCAGCAGGTCCCGACGACGATGAGGGTTTACGAAGGTTACGAAGGTTGCGGCAGCGCCAGCAGGCAGGACGATGATGCGCAAGGCAGAGCTACGGCAGCGCCAGTAGTCCGTCAAGGATGAGTTCTTCTCTGCGTCTCTCGACTCCAGGATACAACTGCCTTCCTGCTCTGGAGCTGCCCCAGTTATAGGGCTGGTGCCCTTTGATGTCCGGACCCTCGCACTTGGAGGTCGGGAGGTCCGGGATGAGGGAGTCCAGACACCCAGCAGGGGGGTGGAGCCAGCGCCCGGGGAGGCGATGGGCGAGCGGCACTTGGCGGGGGAGAGCCATCGACGCCTCTTTCTCCCATTGACTTGCCAAGTAGCCCGCTCACCTCCTGGGTGGATGGTGGTGCCGGGATGTCTGAGGCCTGGCCAGGCCCAGGGTTGAGGTCGATCGGGGGCCAGGCGGCCTCGTGGTGGAGTGTCCAAGATGGCGCCCAGGCTGGGCGCGCGGGCCAGTAGTGGGTCGGGCCCACGAGGTCGATATGTTCAGGGGCCGGGGTCCCGGAGGGGACGGAAGACGAGCAGTGGTGGTGTGTGGCACTTGTGTGACCGGGCTCGGGCCTGGTCGGGCCGAGGGGGGAGCGGCCCTTCATGTGGCCTGTCCAACAAGCATCAAATCAATTAAATAAAGATTCAGTTGAGCTATTGAGAAAGGGATTTGCGTAGGACTCTAATTCTAATGGGCAAGAGCATAGAAAAAAATCTCCTCCAATGAAAGTGTACAAGGCACCCTAACTAAATAACTCGGCAATGCCAATGCGTATTATTAATCATTTCATTTATAGAAAGATACCACTCCTCACGATTCCCAGGGAGGGAATCAATCAGGAACAATCGAACATTTTGCGATAATAGAAGTTCTTGTCTTTTTCTGCAGCTCCCATACAATGGAGTCTCTGCTGCAGGACCTACAGCTGGATATATGTAGCGGGATGATACAATTGGGTCAGGACGTTCCCACTCGCAGGTGTGTGCTCAATATTTCACTCTCCAAGGAACACACAAAGATAAAATGCTAAGAGGAAAACCAAGCAAGAAATCCCTTTCAATTAACAATGGCGGGTACAGCTTAGCTCCTGGAACGGGAAAGAGAAGTGCATGACAAGCAGGAAGATGATAACCAAACTTGCGCAATTTTTAATTTAGGCATACATTGACTATAGTCAACTTTAAATGAATATCACACAGTGCTGCGATTAATATATGTACATGTGCTAAATAAATTACAAATAAATATTCCCATCACACTCAATAATATGTGTGTACTCACCGCAGTTGCTCATGAATCCTTCTGCATAGAGAGAATGCACACAGATACAGATGGCAGCAAGACACTCACTAATTCTCTCATCTCCTTCACTCACTTTTGCACAATGCATAACTGGTGCTGGGCACGACAGGAAAAGAGCAAGGGACAGAAAAGGACCAATCACTGCATGGCTTCAAAATAAACCCATACAGTGATTAGCAATGTTCTGTGAACCAACATCACTTAGTGCTCAGGGCCGGACTGGCTGTAGCGGGCACCGGGCGATTCCCCGGTGTGCCGCCATGGTGGTGGCTGGTTTTGGGCCCTTGGGGGCCCATTTTTGTTAGGGGAGGGACCAGTAATATACGCCCCCTGTCACAAAATCATACGCAACCGGCTCTAACAAACAGCACCCCCCGCCCCCCACCCCTCTACTTGCTTTGAGTCCTAAGTCAATCCAGAGGCTGCTCCGTTCGTTTAGGTTAGCAAGCTGCATGAGAACAGCGCCAAGATTGGCTGAGGCAGGCAAACCATCATTCCTTAGGAGACTGAGGGGGATGCGGCTGTGGCATTTTTGTGGGATGTTTCTCAGGTAGGGAGAGGCTTTAAGAGCGCATGTTGTGTTAGTCATCACAGAAAGGCACCCGTCCAACCAGACATTCACACTTCACTTCAAGACCATCATCCTGCTCAACGTGGCCTCCATTAAGCCCCACCCTCACAGAAAGGCACCCAACCCGGCACTGCATAGGGGACAGAAAAATAAATGTAATTTCAAGGGGCAATAAATATGGAGGCCAATGCCTCCGTAGAGTGGTTGCCCCTGGACGAGAGGAAGAGAAAGAGTGAGGCAGGCAGAGGTAGAAACAGAGAGAGAGGGGGTGGAGAGAGAAAGGAAGAAACGAGGTGAGAGAAAGAGGTCAATGGAGAGGAAGGAAGAAGAAGAAGATGAAGGAGGAGGGAGAAAAGGAGTGGAAGATGAAACGAAGAAAAAGTAAAAGAGAGAGATTGTGTATGTGTGACCGAGAGGGCGGCGAGCCGGATATACCCCGAAATAATAGAACCAGCGAGATATCAAGAAAAAGCAATATACAGAGAGAGGGGAGTCAGATATAAAAGTCAGCGTGGGGTGAGAAGAGGGGAAGAAGATGGACGATAAAGAAAGAAGTAGAGATAATGAAGGAGGATGTCATGTTATATGAAAGAGCGTGAGCTGGTTGCGATGAAGAAATCCGCTGCTAAATGCATCCCTTAACACTCATAATAGGCCACTGTGCGCGGCTTTTAGTTCAGTTTCCCCCCATTTGTCTGTTGCTATATGTCTGCAGTGTTGTGTTTCACGTTATTAATGGCATTCTTGATGGAAAATGTATCTTCTGGAAGTTATTCCAATCATGTCACATATTCAGAGAAGATAAATGTGTTAATGGTCTCAGCCCAGTTGAAATGATTTTTAACAGAAAATACCTGCCTTAATGTCACCCCCTGGAAAAATGAGCTTTCAGGCAATAAAACCGATATTATGTCTCTTTCTAAAGCATGGTTATCTCTGGGAGTGCCTAATGAGATGGCCACCGTGTAGGCCTTTAATACACCCAGGAGTGACTCGAATTGAAAAGGGATGACGCTTTTCTTACAGCCGCTTCTAATAAATGGCCAGCTTTCAGAAGTCAGATTATCTTCCTCGCAGACTCATAAAAGCTTTGCTTCTTAATGCTTTGCCCCTCAAACATTGGAAGGTTATTGATTGAGACGCGAGCCCTCAAGTGGAATGAATAATGCTGTGCTCATAATTTATTTTTTAAATATTTGAAGATCTCCTTTTAAAAATGTAAGAGCCAATTATCTCCTGTACAATAATGGATTAAAACATACATGCACATTTATCACCATTACAGCTCTTTGAGACTGGATGACGTAAACCATTTCAGAATGCTACATGTTAAAAAACATACTGTTCGTGATAACTTGGACTGCTTCAATAAAATCGAACACTGTAAAATGATTGTTTTTGGTTTATTGGTTAAGTTAATTACTCTGAATGTACGATCCATGTACCAACATTTTCTTGCGGAGTCGTTGCTATTATCGCTCCAGACAGGCAATGTGTTGCCTAAAATGTATTTAGGATTTCCCAGATTAAAAATGCCCCCCCCGCCTTCTTTCAGGTTCCTCTCTTCTGTGAGGATCTGTGAACCATGGGCAATATTAGCAAGAAGCTTGTTAACATTTTCGCCGTGCCGCTAAAACAGCGATAATGGGCTTGCTAATATGCGTTATAGAATTCCAATAGAAGCCCAGGTTAGAAGTCCTGCACATCTAGCCTGGGCTTCTATTGGAATTCTATAACGCGTATTAGCAAGCCCATTATCGCCGTTTTAGCAGCAGTTTCCTGCAGCTAAAGCTGCGATAATTTTAACCAGCTTCTTGCTAATATGTGCCTATCTCTTTTACTTCTCGTATATTGAGGGCATTCAGACAATCTGGCACAGCCATATTGTCCTGCATTAAGGGGCAAATGTGACCACTGATACAGCATAATTCACACATTTGAGGACATCAGGATAATAGAGAATGTTTTTATATGATCTTCAATCAATCAAATCATATTTGTAGAGCAAGGCTTGCCACCCGGGGGGTGGGGGGGTCGGGTATCCATGCGCCTTGAGCGGTCAGGGATGGTGCAGTGCAGAGGTGGAGAGGTAGGTCGTTCCAGGCTTTGGCAGCAAGGTGGCTCCTCGGCTCCTTTGCAGGCATTGCTCCTCAGCTGGACTGCTTATCCCTTTCTCTCCCCCAGGCCCCAGTCTCTCCTATCACCGATCTCATCTCCCCCTCCCTCCCTATCTCTACCCCCTTGGATGTCTTGTTTCTCCGTTCACTCTGTAGATACTGTCTCTCCTATCACCGATCTCATATCCCCCTCCCTCCCTATCTCTACCCCCTTGGATGTCTTGTTTCTCCGTTCACTCTGTAGATACTGTCTCTCCTATCACCTATCCCATATCCCCCTCCCTCCCTCTCTCTACACCCTTGGATGTCTTGTTTCTCCATTCACTCTGTAGATAAATATTATATAATCGTTCTTAGCCTAATCGTTGTGATAATGGAATCCTGAGTGAATTTTCTATCTGCAGAGACACAACTCTAACCACCAATACAGGTAGTAGTTTGTTGTACTTACTATCACTATTTTGCGATTTTGAGCTTACCCGTTTGCATCTTTCCACTGAGTGACTCCACAACTTACACATTTCCTTTTCTTCTATCTGTATCTCTTCCTTGTGGGATTCTACAACTCACTGACTCCCTCCCGTTGCCTCCCGGTACTCCCTGACCATTGCCTTTCGAGGACCCTGTCTTTTTCTGTCTTATGTTCCCCCTCTGTTGTCCTGCCAGTTCCAAACGTCATCCTAACCCCCTGTCCCTTGTGTCCTATGACTAAGCACTCCTTCTCCCCTTGTTGGGGATAGATCCAATATTCATACCCTGGAGTCTCAGTGACCCCTCTGAGAGGGTCCACAGCGCCAAGGGAGCCACTCAAAGTTGAGGTATGGTATGGCACCCCTTGCCAAAGAACTCCCTCTCCCCTTGTGGGGGAAGGATACAGTAGGTAGGCCTTGGAGTCTCAGAGACCCTCTGAGAGAGTCAACTGTATAAAGGGAGCCTCTCGCAATGGAGATGTGGGATTGATACCATTTTCCCTCGGATCACAGCCTACCGTACCTTGGACGAGGCTTTTACTCCTCTACTGTTTTGTGCCCCATCCACCATCCTCCTCTTCCTTCATGCTTTGTCTCTCGTCCTCCCCTACCTCTTTCCCTCTTTCATTCTTTGTCCACTTTCCTTGCTCCTAGCCATTCTCCCCTGAATCTCTACCCTTGCCTGATTTTTTCCTTACTTATATGTCTTTATTTTTTTTCTCGACATAGCATGTATCTATGCCAGCTAGCCCCCTGTCCCTTGTGCCCTTTGTCTAAGCACTCCTTCTCCCCTTGTTGGGGAACGATCCAATATTCATATTCTGGAGTCTCAGTTACCCCTTTGAGAGGGTCCACAGCATCAAGGGAGCCACTCACATTTGAGGTTATGATATTGCCCCCCCTTGCCAAAGCACTCCCTCTCCCCTTTTTGGGGAAGGATCCAGTAGTTAGGCCTTGGAGTCTCAGAGACCCCTCTAAGAGAGTCCACTGCATCAAGGGAGCCTCACGCAACGGAGATGTGGGAATGATTCCACTTCCACTGGGATCACAGCTTACTGGACTTTGGACACAGCTTTTGCTCGTCCGCCTGTTTGTGCCCTCATCACCCTCCCCTCCTCTTTCATACCCTGTCTCTCACCCTCCCCTCCTCTTTCCCTCCTTCATTCTTTGTCTACTTCCCCTGCTCCTACCCCCTCTCCCCTGAATCTCCCCCATGCCTGCTTTTTCCCTTACGTATATGTCCTTATTGCTTTTCTCAACCTAACATGTAAATATGTAACTCTGCTCTGAAACTGTGCAATCTTGTAATGATGTAACCTGCAACTAAGGCCTGATACTCATGTAAAGCGCTTTGATACCTTCGGATCTAGCCAGCGCTATATAAAACCTTTCAAATAAATAAAAATAAATAAATAAAATAAAGTGGGAGAAGGAGAGTCCTCCTGTGCAGCTGAGTCGTATGCTTGGTATCTCTGCAAGGGCGAGGTGTGCTGACCAGAGGTTCCTGTTTGGCTGGTGGGAGTGCAGGAGGTGGTTCATGTAGGCAGTTCCTTGGTTATGTTGACTTCGTAGGTGTTGGTCAGGGTCTTTAAAAGACATCTCTTCTGGACTTGGAGCCAGTGGAGCTCCTTCTGGTGCTGGTTAATGTGGGTTTTCTAGGGCAGGTTGAGGATCAGTTTATTTATTTATTTATAGAGTTTTTTATAGCGCGAACAAGACCCGTGGGTATCAGAGCGCTTAACATAGATGATTACAGATTGACATTATAATAACAATTATAACAGTTATAGCAGCAAGCAGATATGAAGGTAGAAGGTGATATGCTATCTAGGGTGAATAGATAAATAAATTCATAACACCTGTGCAATTAGCATTTAGAGGTGCATAGAGTTTCGCTTGTGTCATAGTCATACAGTCAGCTCGGTGAGGTAGGGTTCCATATTATTATCAGTACCATTACCTGAGTAAGTTAGTAATAAGAGTTGAATAGGTTTAGCTAGTAGCAAGGATCAAAGATAAACAAAGTAAGGTAGAGGTAATATGTTATGGGTATGAGGTACAGTGATTGAGATGACATAAATATGAGGTAGCAGTAAAAGTGTACAGCCGAGGCTTGAGCTGTACTCAGTCAATTGTCTTATTGATCTTCAGCTTATTCATGATGAGTCTGATTCTCTTTTGGCGTAAATGTTCATACTAATGGTCTATAGGCATCTCTATGTAGGGTATTTACTCATCATGTGGCATTTCAGTTCTCGTTTAAATGTTGCAGTATTTTTAATCTTCCTAATGTTAGGAGGGAGTGAGTTCCAGACTCTGGGGGCGGCTCCGGAGAATGCTCGGTCATAGGTCTTTTTCTTCCGGAAGAAGGCCGGCTGCAATAGCAAATCTTTAGCGCTTCTAGTTGGTCTGTTACCTCCTGATAGCTTAATTTTCTTGGCTAGATATCTAGGCGTGTTGTAGTGGACCGCTTTGTGGGTGATACAGGCTATCTTCATTTTAATTCTAGCTTCGTAAGGTAACCAGTTTAGTGCCTTCAGGTGAGGAGATATGTGATCGAATTTCCTCGTTCCCGTGATGAGTCTTGCCGCTGCGTTGAGGCAGGCTTTTAATGGTGCAGTGGATGTTTTTGGTAGGCCGGCTAACGTGGAGCAGCCATATTCGATCCTCAAGATAACTAGCGATTGGATGGCAAGTTTTATATCTGCTTCTGAGATAAAGGGTTTCAGTTGTCTTAGATAAATCAAGTGGAAACGGGCACTCTTCGCCATAGAGTTAATGTGTTCTTTCATGACGAGGTTCTCGTCTAATGTAATTCCTAGGGATTTGGCTGAGTTAACTAGGGTCGGAGTGCAGTTAAGCGCGGTCACCAATTTAGCCCACTCCTTTACCTCTGGTTGACTCCTTGTCGGTGAGATTAACAGGAATTCTGTTTTGTTGGCATTAAGTTTCAGATGATTGGCTGTTAGCCATTGCAACGCTTTCTTTAGAGTTGTATTCATTAGGTCAACATCATTGCTGCAGGCAATCTTCATATATATTTGCGTGTCGTCAGCATACATGTGGTAGGATATCTGCGATTTTCGAAGAATCTCCGTGAGGGGTTCTACATATAAGTTGAATAGATCTGGGGATAACGTTGAGCCTTGAGGTACCCCGATTGCGTTAGGGCATGGGGAGGAGATTGCTTGATTGACCAGGAATAGTTGAGTCCGGTTCTGCAGGAAGGAATTAAACCATTTCAGTACGTTTCCAGATAAACCCATCCTGTCTTGTAGCCTGATCATCAGGATATCATGATTTACCGTGTCAAATGCTGATGACAAGTCTAGAAGGATCAGTAGGCACGCATGATTTTGGTCAAGGGCTTGTAAGGCGTCATCAACAATATGTAGGATCGCAGTTTCGGTACTGTGCCCTGTTCTGAAACCTGATTGGCAGTCATCAAGTAATGAAAACTTAGTGATGTGTTGACTCAGTTGGCCTTGCACGCATTTCTCAATGAGTTTGGCCAGTAAAGGGATGTTGGTCACTGGTCGGTAGTTATTCGGGTCTGTTGCATCCGCTGTTGGTTTTTTGATGATGGGAACAACCTGCCCAGTTTTTAGGCAGTCAGGGAGGGTTCCTTGTACAAGTGAGGCATTTATTATCTCAGTCCAGATCGGAACTAGAGTGTGACTGATTTTTCTTACACATTTTGCCGGTAACGGGTCTTGATAGTGGTTGTTCAGTCTAAGCTCTGCTAGCGCTTTGGCGATCTTTCCCTGGTCATATAGTTCAAATGTGTCCCAAGTAGCCATATTTTTTGTTTGAAGATCCTCCGTTGACGCATTAGCCTCATTTTTAGATGAGGGAAGGGTCGTGAGGTTAGCCGCTGCACTTGTGAGCTCAATTTCTAGCAGTTTTGTTTTTTCCGTAAAAAATGAGGAGAATTCCTCGCAGCTTATGGGGTTTTTTGGGTTCTCTTGAGCCGTTTTGGTTAGTTTATTTGACTGTTGTTTTAGAATCTTGAAGAGTTTTCGTGGTCTGTTTATGGCATTGTCCAATTCAGCCCTTATAAATTCTTTTTTGGAGTCGATTATCTTTTTGTTATATTGTTTCCTTATTTTTCTGAGGGCTTTCAGCTCGGGGGAGGAGGGATGTTGTCTCCATTTCCTTTCAGCCATCCTCAGTTTTCGCCTGTCCTCGTTCAGTGCCTCATTGAACCAAGGATTTTTTGGCTTTTCCGAGACTCTTTTCAATTTTTGAGGCAAGGTGTCATTAACTATATTACCGATCGAGGTTATGTAGTGATCCGTCAGCTCATTGACATTCTGTCTGTTGTTACGAGGCTTCAGGTCTTTCTCACATCTTTCAACCAATAGTTCAATATTAGCTTCTTTTGTATCTCGTGTCAGTTTTTTGAACTTACGGGGTTGCACGGTCTTGCCCTTTTTCATTGTAGGTATCGCGAATGTTATGGCGTGATGGTCAGACCAATCACACGGGTCTATGGCGAGGATTACTGTCTCTTTTATTCTTGAAATAATCCAATCTAAAGTCGCTCCTTTTGAGTGAGTGGGCTGGGTACATTTTTGTGTAAGGTTTAGCTCATGGAGGAAGTCTTTAATTGAGTTAACCAGTTTGTCATTGGCATCATCCCAGTGGAGGTTAAAGTCACCTAGGAATATGTTGTTGGCATCCGGGTTAGAGTTGGCAGTTATGATCTCTATATGATGCTCTGTGAACTTTGCGTTATCTCCAGGTGGGTGGTAGAACACATGTAGGTTATAGCTTTGATTATTTAGTAATCTTATGTTAAGACCAAGGTATTCACAGGATTCTAAAGGGTCGGATTGGCATTGGTTGACCTCGATCTCTGAGCGGTGAATGCACGCAATACCTCCTCCCCCTCCCCTCGGTCTGTCTAACCTGACAATGTTATATTGTGGTGGTACTAGAAGATCCATGGTAGGAGAGGATGATTCACTAAGCCATGTTTCCGTGAGGATAGCCAGGTCGATTTCCTTGTTAATGATTAGGGCGGCTATGTCTGATGCATGTTTAGTTGCCGAACGACAGTTAAGTAGTAGGCAGTTCAGGGTTTTCTGTGATTTAATGCTCTTTATATTTTCGGTTTCGGTTGCAGTTATTTGGATATGTTGCAGGTTGTGGTGGATTACTTTCCTATCATTCTTTCTGGACAATCTATTAGAGTCAATAGGTACAATTTCGATATTCTCTTCATTTCTCGGAGCCGGTTGTTCATACGATCGAAGTAGGGTAAGGGCTTCTTTGTTTGGTGAGGGATTGGTTCTGTTAGGTCTGTTGGGTCGGAGTACAAGATTCTGGATGTGTGAGACCTTAGTGTGCGTATTTATCGTCATCTCCCAGATTTTCCCAATTGTCTGTGAGATTTTCATCGAGTCTTGAGCCAGGTTGCCTATTAGTTTCTTGAGCTCCTTGACTTCTTTCTGTATTCCGGGTGATTTCTTGTGTGAGATAGATCTGGCTGTTTGCGTTCTGCATTTTGCTCTCCTCAGTGAATGGTTAGATCTCATTGCCACATATCTTACCGTTGTATCTTTAGTTAGGTTGTGATTCCTGGTTCTGTTAAGGGTGTCACCATTGTTTCCTATGTTGTTTGGTGTAGGGGGTGTTTTTGTGGGTAAAGGTCTATGGGACTCTAGCCTCATATTCGAGGGAGGTTGGGGAAGGTAAGTAGCCTCTACTTTGTTCCTTTCGTAGTTCTCTCCATCGGGGGATTCACTCTGAGCTGAGCTACCCTCTTCAAGTGAATTGGCATCTTGTGATGGCGGCACAGGCTCTTCCAATGAGGTCTGGTTCTTCTCTTTGTTTCCAAGGTTATTATCCATCGTAATCCTTTCAAACTCAATCTCCGGTATTGCCCTCGCAGTTTCAGGTGGATCTCTGGCATTAGAGATCAGATTATTCCGGCATTCCATTGGATTGGCATCTCTAGTGACAGGGTCATTGTTGTCAGGTGTGATGTCTGGTGGGGTCATGTTTTGTTGGTGATTTGGTCCTACTATTGATTCCTTTAAGGTTTGGAAAGTTATCTCAAATTTCTCAAGTTCTTTGTTATTTGCTTGTATCAGCACTATTCCCGTTTTATACATAGTAATGCATACTTCTGTATTACATCTTTTAGTAGTTGTGGTTGTTATTTTTGTGCCATGTGGTATATTTTTTACTGTTTTTATGAACAGCCTTTTTGTAATGGCATTGCGCCATTTAGCTGTTTTGTCTGTGTAGAATATCAGGTCATTCATCATGACACCTTTAACTCTATCAAAATATGGATCAGCGAACAGAATGTCCGGATTTTTTCTCAGTGTAGTATGTTTACATTTTTTGGCAGCATTTTTAGATAGATTGGAAGGATATTCTATATTCTTTGCAAGAGACCCGGCCGGCCCTCGATAAATTCCCTCCATTTCCGTTTCACCTTCACGTTATGGGTCTTCTGAAGTTCCTGCTGGTCTTTTGTACTGTGTAGTTCGTGGTTGATATAGGAATCAAGGCAACTCCAGTACTACTGTTTATAGTTGGTAGATATAATTTCTTTGTAGTTACTTTGTCGTTAGGTTTAGCTCATAATATATCTTTGTAATCATGTGAGATACAGAGGTTGTAGTGACTCCCGAGTTACGGTTTCGTAGTGGTAAGTATGGTTTATCTGTAGTGGGTTTCCTCTACTTCGTCCTTTGTAATTGTGTTACCACATTCAGTCAATCCTTTGTAATTGTGGTGCCATCCACAGTAATTACTTAATCCATTGCCTGTACCTATTTGTGAGAGAGAATGTCTAAAAAGTCTCTGATTAATCCTTTGTGGTTATGTTAACCTCTTCTGAACGATCCTTTGTAATTAGGGTACCATCCTTATTAGGGAGCCAACAGTTATTAAATTAATTGTTTGCCTAATTAAATTAATTGATTGATTATCCCTCTTTATGAGAAGGGTTGTCTGGTGGTGAGTTAGTCAGTGCAGGATGTTGGTCGAATCTGCATATTGTTTCATGAGGGGAAAGGACTTTCTTTCTTTCACTCTTGAAGTTTTTTAGTCCCTTAACACTTTTTAGTTCCTGCTCTCATTTCAATCAGATTGGTTGGTCCCTTGTCGCTGTTCTTTATCTGTTAGGAGGGGTCTGGAATGTCTTCCTTCCTTTCTTCAAGTCCCCAGTCCTCTTTCCTCGTTTATACCCCTGGGTTGTTGCTCGGCAGAGTTAGCAGACGTCTTACGCGGCCGCCATTTTAAGGTCAGGCGCGCCGTTACTCGTTCCCCTTCACTACCACTGTCCCGCTTTTTCCCTATTTCGTTTTTTGGGCGAGATGTGCGCTGGAGCGGCTGCGCAGGGGGAGAGGATGACCATACCTTTCCTGAGGTTACCAGAGTCTCCCAGCTCCGCCTCCGCCTTCCGTGATGGTCCTTTGTGTCTGCCGGCGCTGGCGCCGCTGCCGGTGATTTCTCCGAGGTCCCCGCCACGCGCAAGCCAGGGTGACAGCCGGTGACTCCTTCTTAAAGTCCGTTGTGCATCCTCCCCGACCGCTGCACATCAGGCGGTTCGCATCCCGCGGGGTCCGTCGTCCGAGGAGATGAGGCAGCCTTGACCACTGAGCAGGTATCGGATTCTTCTTTCCAGCGTCTTGTTTGTTTCTCATGTGTTCCTTTGGCTTTCTTTTCACTCCGAAGCATGCAGTACTGGTTCCGCTTCGTCCAGTGTTGTGTTGGGGGTTGTCCTGGGGTTATACAGGGATTTAGTCCAATATTGGAGATCCCTAGCCCCGGCGCTCCTCACTAGAGCTCCCCTTCAGCAGCCATCTTGGACACATCAGTCTCGCCGCTGCGTTCTGTTTCAGCTATAGTATTTGCATGAGTTCGGTGGTTGTGTCAGCATAGAGTATGTTGCCGTATTCCAGTCGGCTGGTAACAAGGGCCTGTGTTACCATTTTCCTGGTGTTGGTAGGGAGGCACTTGAAAAATTTTCGGAGCATGTGAAGTGTGTGCAAGAAGGGTGAGAATACGACGTTAACTTAATGTTTCATGGAAAGTTCACTGTTTAGGATGATACTGAGGTTGTGGGCGTGGTCTTTTGGAGTGGGGGTGGGACCGAGTTCCAACAGCCACCAGGAGTCATTTGATAGGGTGGTGTGCTTGCCAAAGATGAGGACTTCCGTCATGTCTGTGTTAAGCTTAAGGCAAGTGTCCCTCGTTGAGGCTGAGACATTCTTCATACAGTTGTGGAAGTGGGGTTTAGTCAAGTTGGCGTTCGCTGAGAGTGTTAGGACAAGCTGCGTGTCGTTGGCATAGGAAATCATGTCATGTTATCTGACAATGTCTGTGAGTGGTGTCATGTAGTTTCAAGTTTAATTTATTTGCATAGTTAATTAAAACCATTGCAATACAAAAAAATTACTCATTTAAAGACTGTCATGTACATAAATAAAATTCTTGTATCTAAAAAAAGCCATATTGTCTGCATTCCCGAATCATATACTCAGAGTGTTCCCAAACCCCTTGCATTTATACAAATGCTATTTCTGGTTAGGTTCCTATTGTCGGTATTTCTGGCATCTTGCTGTTGCACAGTCTCAGATATTTTACTGTTCTGCAGTTCAATTGTGGGTCGCTCGGTTCAAAACATGCTAGCAGAGCTAGCCTCCTGGTGCGGATCCCTCGTTGATTGAAAGGTTGCTTCAGAAATTTCTTTCGTTCCATTGTAAGTTCTCTACAGGAGCATAGTATGTGCAGCATGTCTTCCTGAGCCAGTCCACATAAGAGGCACGCAGAGCCAGCTTGGATCCGAAGCCAGGGAGGGAGATGCTTGGCGCAAGGGAGCAGTCCGAGCCTATATCTCATAAAAGCAATTTTTATATTTTTATCATAACCCAAGTTGAAGTAGGTTTGTATGCCCGGCTTCGTGTATGTATTCAGGATCATCCAGCCGTGGGACTTTTTTGATAGTGCACCCTTGTCCTCCAGCCATGAAAGGAGTTTCACAGTCTTCCACACTAATTTTTTGAAAGTAGGGGTAGTTGTCGGTGTTTCCCAAAGCTGGTTTAGCCCCAAATTATGTAGACTGCTATGTAGAAATTCCGCGGCTGGTAATGCGGGGTGCGATTGTAGCTCCTTCCACATCTGTTCGTTTAGCGTGCCACATTCTGCTCTTCGCACTTTGTCCCAAGTGATGATAAAGGCCCCTTGTCTAGCAAGTGATTGTTTCAGAATTCCAAATTCAAGTCTGATTTGGGCTGGTGAAGTGTATTTCGGCAGCCCAAAGATGACCCTATATGCCGTTGTTACTGTGGCATTGAGTGTTTTTGCGTCCTTCCCTTTCTGTGCCTCGCTGCCATAGGTGATTGTTGGCAGGAGTTTTGCCCAAACAACCTCGACGAGTGGTAGTATCGATGGGCCTGTTAATTTGGAGTTTAGTGTTTTTAGGGAAATTGCTAATGCTAGACCTTTGTGCCTTATGCTGTTTTTCTGAGCCACAAACCGGCCGCCTGTATCCAACTTAACGCCTAGATATTTGTATTCAGTTGTGTCCTCTATTCTGGTCTCACCCCAGAACCAGGCATGTAGATGTTGAAGAGAGTTGTTTGGCCTGTGATGTGAAAGAAGGGATCCTGACTTTCTGGGTGCATCCCATGAGAAAGGATGACATTTTTTTGAAAGCGTTGTTTATGAGGCCAATGCTTTGAAGGCAATTACTGAGAGTGTGGTGGGAGACAGTGCTGAAGGCTGCAGAGAGGTTGAGCAGGATGAGAACGGCTGATTCTCCTCTGTCCAGTAGGATGCAAATGTCACATTTTGCGGCAACCAAGGCTGTCTTAGTTCTATTGTTAGTTCTGATGTCCTGATTGGGAGGGGTCAAGAAGGTTGTTTCTGTCCATGTGCTCCGCTAGTTGGAGGTTGATGGCCTTTCCCAGGACTTTGGCTGGGAAGGGGAGCACTGAGATCAGTCGGTAGTTCTGGTGATCGCTGTGGTCTGCCGAGGGTTTCTTAAGGAGTCGTCTGACCCTCTGTTTGTTTCCAGTCGTCAGTGAAGGTGGATGGGGTTAGCGAGGCATTGAGGATGATCGTGAGTTGTCGACTGATCTCCCCTCTTACGAGGTTGAAAAGTCAGTGGGGCAGGGGTCAGCGCATGCTCCAGAGTGGCTTGTCTTCATCAGCGTGATTGTGTACAATGTTCTGAGTTGTTATCATTCGGTGATCTGGTGTTCGGCGGTGGTGGTTAACTTCTGGCAGAGGGGGATGGTGGGTTGAGGGGTTGAGGTTTTTGTAGAAAGCTTATATTTTGTTGTTGAAATGGTCGACAAGGGGGTCGCAGATTTCCTGTGATGCTGGGATGGCGTTTTCGGTGGCTGATGGGCAGGAGAATCCTCTGACAATGTTGATAAGATCCCTGACTCAGTTGGAGCTGAGGTTGATTCTATAGGTTAGGGCATTTTTTATTGTGGCTTTGATCGGTTGGTGGTAATCTTAAATATGATTAGATTTTTGTCCCCAAAATATATGGCACAATATCTTTGTAAAACAACATTTAGGGCACAATAATCTGATATCACTCCAAGTGAGCAATAACATCTCACCCCCTTCCAAAGCATATCCCCTCAATCAAATGAAAAACTTCACCAAGATTACAGTAAGCTGTTTAAGTATCTACTTTAATCCAATTAACTCACACAACAGCTGAATCCTTCACTCGTTTTTCCAGCATAAGATCTTTAATTCTTACAACAAAAATGGAAAATACGTGTGGTATGCGAGGTCTCCACTCGAATTAATCACAGGACAGTGACAAGAAAAAAGGTGTGTGAGCTATCCAGACTTGCAGTGAGAGGAAAGTGGCCACAAAAGAAGCTTAGTGAGGAACAATTATAAAACTGACAAAAAAGTAAGAAAAAAAAGAGCATAAATGTATCACCGGCATGATTCCACAAAATGATGAGCAGCAGATCATAGGCTCCATGAAGTTACTGAGCACGTCTCACATATGCACACATCATAGGTAGCCAGCTTAAATTCACCGAAAGGATGAAGGCTCCTGTAACCCTCTACATGTCATGTCAGAAAACTTCTCTTCCGTCAAGCTTCACTTGATGGTTTAGCAATTGTAGCAAATATCAATATTGTCACAAAAATGTATGCTGTCTTGATGCACTTGCTTGTGCGTCTGTAAAGACGAAGCAGAGAACAATCCAAATTACATATTACAGAGGTGCCAATAGCCCTACCAGGAGGAGCAGATGATCCCATTTAGCTTTTGCCTTTATCTGCCCCAGGCAAAATCCATCTACACTGGTCAGTAACCTGGCATTATCTATCTCTATTGTCTACCTGATAGAATATGGCAAGCTGGAAAAAATGCACATTGAAAATCCTATGCCTTCTAAAAAATATTCTACTGCTGATCACTTTTAATCATTTTTATTTTTTTTAGTGTTTCTTGATTTTATTCATTATTATACCATGGAATGGCGCCCTTAGCTCCCTTTTTGTTTAGATGTCCATATGAAGCACTAGTTACTACTTCTCTTCTACCATAGATTACCAAAAGAAAATAAATGGCGTTTTGTTTTTAATGACTTTATTTATTTAAGTTTCCATGAAAACAGAACTTATTAAGTCAGCACTGCCACAAAGCGGCAGCTGACATGGTGATAAAAGGAGTTTTCATATCTTACTCTTGCGAGCTTTGCAGTCTTTGAAACACGGGAAGGCGCCGGGACCTGATGGGTTCACTGTTGAATTCTTTTCTCACTTTTCGCAACTGCTTGTCCCCAAATTGCATTCCTTAATCTCTACTTTTCTTGAGTCTGAATCTGCTTCAGGTACTTTTGCAGATGCTCTCATTTGCATTCTCCCTAAACCAGGTAAAGACCCGCAGTATTGTAAAAATTATCGGCCAATTTCATTGGTGAATATTGATTATAAGATTTTCTCGAAAGCACTGGCTATGCGGTTGGAATCTCACTTGCCCGATCTTCTGGGAAAAGAACAATCTGGCTTCGTCAAGGGTAGATATCTTGCAGATAATACCAGATTATTTTTTGACATCATTTCTAAATCTTCTCGCTCATCTCAGTCTCTCGCAGCCATTGCTCTTGATGCTGAGAAAGCTTTTGATAGAGTTGAATGAAAGTACCATTTTCACACCTTGAAGTGGTTCGGTTTCGGTCCAAAAATATCTACATTGATCTCACTCTTATATTCTAGTCCTAGGGCGGCAATTTCGGCGAATGGTTGTCTCTTCTTATTTTTCTCTTAAGAGAGGGGTTCGTCAGGGCTGCCCTCTTTCCCCTTTTTTGTTCGATCTCGCCCTAGAACCTTTCCTATTAAAAATTCGCCAACATTCTGATATTCATGGATTCACTTTTCAAAAGTCTCATATTAAGATGGCAGCGTATGCGGATGATGTCCTTTTATTTCTCTCACAACCTAGCTCCTCCCTTCCTGCGTTCCTGACTGAGGTAGATTCTTTTTCTTTTGTCTCCGGATATAAATTAAATAGGGACAAATGTGAAATATTGCCCTTAACGAAATTTACTCTTAAAAATGACTTTACTGCTTCAGGCTTCACTTGGAATTCTTCTTCCATTAAATATTTGGGGCTTAATTTTACGGCATCCCTTAAAGGCACAGTTGTTCGCTGTTTAGAGGATTGTATTCAAAAGATTCTAACCCTTACTTCTAAATGGCATCCTCTTTATTTATCCTGGTGGGGGAGGCTAGATACGATTAAGATGATGCTATCCCCTATTATACTTTTTACCGTTTCCATCATCCCATTGTCGATTCCTTCCAAATATTTTAAGAAAATTAATTCTATCCTTTCGGCCTTCTTGTGGGGGCACAAAAAATCTCGTATGTCCTTGAACAAACTATCTCAACCCAAATCAGAGGGGGGGGGGTGAATTTTCCCAACTTCTCTTTGTACCATAAATCTTTCTTGTTACACCACATCTCCAGGTGGCTTTTGGGTATTAATGCTTCCTCTCCTCTTTGGTTGGATCTAGAAGAATCTTTCATCTCTCCCTTTCTTTTTCAAGAGTATCTTATGTTCTCTCGCAAACCACAAGGTGTAGTTACTCCTATTATCAAACATACATCTAAACTTCTTCCTACTCTCCCTATCACTTCCTTTTTCGATCAACCCATTTGGCATAATGGTTCTATCTTGATAAATAAGAAGCCCATTTTTTGGAAGGCATGGAGAACACGTGGTCTTATATGGGTTCACCAATTATATAACCATGGTCGGTCCCTTTCCTTCTCTTCGGCTACTTCTTTGTTTAATTTTCCTTCTTCCTTCCGAACCAAATATTCCTTGTTAATTTCTGCTTTTCAAGAGGCTTACAATACCTATCTCACTTCTCCTTCTCCTGTTTATCCATTACCCTCCAGTATGCATTCTTTGCACTCTTTACTCCTCAAACGTGCCAAGGCTTCCAAAATGTATGCTGCTCTTTTATCCTCCCCCTTACCTAGGCTTAAAACACAAATGGAGGAGACTTGGGAAAGAGAGTTACAAGTTTCTTGGACTACTGCTCTCTGGGATAAAATTTGGCTTAAACTACGCAAATCTTCTAGAGCCGCCAGCGCAACTCAGACGTTATTTTTTATTTATAATCGCCTATTATTTTCCCCTCTCACTCTAAGCAAGCAATTTCTAGCTGTCACGGACTCATGCTGGTCGTGTACTAAGCCCGGAGCAGATCTTTTTCACATGCTTTTTGATTGCTCCTTAGTGCGCACCTTTTGGACGCAAGTATGGTCCCAGATTAACAAAATTTTTCTCTCCACACACCCCTTTTCCGTCTCGCACATTTTCCTGGGGAGTGTCTCTCCTATTTGGAAACACTGCAATATGGGTACCAGAATTATAGATCTATTGTTAGCAGTTGCTTTTCAACAAATTACAAAAAATTGGAAAGACTTTACCAAAATATCTTATCAGGCCTGGTGGTATGCAGTCTGTTATAATCACAGATTAGATACAACTTTTGTTTATCCATTGTCCATGGCGACGAAACGAAAAATGTTATGGGCACCTGTTACCACCTTGTTTGATGATAGTGCCAGACATTCTTTGCCTATTTCTCCTTTGCAGCAAGAAGTTTCTAAGCCTCCGTGAGGATGCCTTGATGTTCCATATTGTTGAAATTTAATACATGTTGTTACTTTATATTTGCATTTCTGAATTACATTTGTTTTCATTGTGACTGTTATGTATAGTATATACCTTCTCAGCTGTATTTTATTATAGTTATTAGTCGTGCTTATAGCACATTGCATTTTTCTTTTTCTTTCCTTCTCTCTTTTCTTTTCTCTCTTCTCTATACCTTCATTCTTTTCTCTTTTGCGATGCTTTATACTTATTTCTTTTCTTTAAAAATATTTGAATTCATTTTTATGTAACATGTTTTTATGATATGTTATGCTTACCTTATCTGAACTTCTTTTAATAAAATTTTGTTCTTGAAACTTAAAAAAAAAAGAAAACTTCTCTTCCGTCAAGCTTCACTTGATGGTTTAGCAATTGTAGCAAATATCAATATTGTCACAAAAATGTATGCTGTCTTGATGCACTTGCTTGTGCGTCTGTAAAGACGAAGCAGAGAACAATCCAAATTACATATTACAGAGGTGCCAATAGCCCTACCAGGAGGAGCAGATGATCCCATTTAGCTTTTGCCTTTATCTGCCCCAGGCAAAATCCATCTACACAGGTCAGTAACCTGGCATTATCTATCTCTATTGTCTACCTGATAGAATATGGCAAGCTGGAAAAAATGCACATTGAAAATCCTATGCCTTCTAAAAAATATTCTACTGCTGATCACTTTTAATCATTTTTATTTTTTTTGTGTTTCTTGATTTTATTAATTATTATACCATGGAATGGCGCCCTTAGCTCCCTTTTTGTTTAGATGTCCATATGAAGCACTAGTTACTACTTCTCTTCTACCATAGATTACCAAAAGAAAATAAATGGCGTTTTGTTTTTAATTACTTTATTTATTTAAGTTTCCATGAAAACAGAACTTATTAAGTCAGCACTGCCACAAAGCGGCAGCTGACATGGTGATAAAAGGAGTTTTCATATCTTGAGCAATCACATAGTACATGCAGAAATCATGGGAAGGATGACAATAGTCATAGCTTTATCAGAGGCCACAATAGTATATCGCATAAAAACCCAACATACAACGATCATATGGAGGTACACAGGTATACAGAGTCAATGTAAAACACATGTTATGAAACACCATAAAGAAATAAAGTGTAGGAATAACATGTTCATTAATGAGGATCGAAGTTGACAAGTAGTAGTGTATGGGATCCCAAGATCGCAGGGGCAAGCAGTTGGTTGCAGTGGTGCTGCATAAGTTCCGGGCTGGTCCTCTCACAGCGACATCTCCTTCAACAAATCGTGAAATGTTGGCATCCTTCTGCCGCGCCAAGGCAATGCCACCTGTGTCTCCCCAAAAGTAGACCTGCATCAATAAACTTCATAAATGTTTTTGGTACCTCTTTTACAACATAGCCCAACAGAGCCATCATGGGAACAAGGGGAAAGCATTTTCAGTCATAGCAGTCAGGGCAGTAGTGACGTGAGTCCAAAACAATGCCACCGCCAGGCAGGACCAGGCCAAGTGAAAAAGTCTGCCCACCAAGCACCACAGCACTTCCAAAACCTAATGGATACATTCGGTGCTTTTAGTGCTCAAGAATAAAACATTAAAACTGAAACTGATTACATGCTACCCTCATCCTAATTTGGGTACAAATATGTTTCTATAGGACTTTATACAACATTCAGTACCAATCCTAAATTATATGAACTGTCCCAAGACTTTCACACTTTTTTCTTTATAGGTCTTTGGTGCAGTAGCCTAGTTATAAGAAATTGGGTTATTGGTTGAGAGGAATGTAAAGCAGTCTCATTCAACAAGCACAATCCTTGTCAGGTGACCCATAAAGTCACTAAATTAATGTTTACTTAACCCTCTGCTAGCTTGACACAAATGCATTCTGGCTTAACTTAGAGGTAAAGTATAAAGGTTTTATACAGCACACAAACAGTAATAAAGTGAAAATACAACTTTAGAAAAAACCCCAAATCAATTTAATGAACTAGAGTACGTTTTATTAAATGAAAATATACCAGAACAACACAAATCCACACAGTGGAACTTGAATATTACATTTTAAAGGTTTAGGAAGATAAAGCTAGTACTTGATACGGAATCCCCATTAGCAGCGGGAGCGGCCTTTTCTCGGAGGCTATCACGTCCCGATTGAATTGACGGCCACAGTTCACCTAACCATAGTGCTTATGAGAGGACTATTTGAAGCCTTTTCAAGTTCAGGCCCATTATCTACAAGAAGGAAGCGTAGCTTTCCAGCTTCCTCTCAATCACATTCTGTGAGATTTCCGGTGAGCCCCTGCAAGAGCAGACTCCGCCAGGCCCATTATCTACAAGAAGGAAGGGTAGTTTTCCGGCTTCCTTCCAATCAAATTTTGTGAGAGTTTCGGCGAGCCCCTGCAAGAGCAGGAGACGATTTTCGACAGCGCTGATACACAAGTCCACAAGACAGACCAATAGTGAACGTGATTTCCAGAAACCCGTCCGCCTTGAAGGTGCAGACCTGAAACAGGATTGTTTCCCGGGATTCCCGAATTATCGACACCACAATAATAGGTGCATTAGCACACGCATAGCAGAAAGCCGTAGACTCCCAGGACAAAACCCCATAGGGAAATTGTACAGACCCTTCATTACGACAGACTACAAAGAAAGGTCTTGATAAAGGTGGACCCCATTTGTACTGAACCACCGAAATGCCATTGTACAATTTAAGTCTCCATCACCTATGCTTATATACAAGATCAATAGTGGTAAAACTTAGGTGCTAATATTCGGCAGCTTTAAATGTACTAACTGTATTTTACAACTTTTATGTTTTACAATTCTAGTCTGTCTCCTCAATTGTGCAGGTCATAATTGACTGTGTTATCATCTGTCTGTTCTTTTTTTAATCATTTGATTAGGGACCCATGATATGTTTAGATATGTAATTCATTGTTTTTAATTTCTTGTTGCATAATAAATATGTTGTATCCTATATTTTTGTGATTGCATTAGTTTTTGACTGTATTGTGAATTTTGAGGCTATGTTTTAGTTTTTCTTGTATAAACCTCAAAGGGAACTACTCCTTTTTCTTAGGAAGATAAAGCAACTAAAAGTACAAAGCACCAAATATGGGTATCCGTTTGTCTGGACCAGGGCTAAGTCACAAGTTCAGGTGGATCAGAGTGGAGGGCAGGCCAGTCCCAGGACTAAGGGACTCATTATGATGCCAGTTGGACAGACTACCTCTACCCTGTTGGACCTCCATGGTCACATAGGAAGTGGGCGCACCGATCCCCAGATAACAATGCACATAAATAGACAAAAATCCGATTGCAGCAGTACTTCAAACTCTGAGAGAAAATTACGACAGCAGGGGCATCGGAAAGGACCAATGGAACCAATTGGAGAGCGGAAAGGCGGGTGAACCGCCCGCCCTATTACGATGTGCATTTCTGACTTGGCGTTCTTGGCAGTCCAACCACCTCTTCAGAGCCGGCGGAAGGGCTGCACATAAGGGCGACACCGACCTCCATACAGCTTCACACATCCTGTGATTAGATGGAGCCTGCCTTACATGTCCTGCCCCTACTGTACCTGCTCGGCAACATTGAAAATTTACAGCGACATGGACACAACCGCCAGTAAAACGCACACCTATGCCTCTACATAATAGATATTCTCAAATGTTTGCTGAGGGGGAGCAACGTGTGGTCTATGGTGAGTCCGAGGGCGCATTGATGGTAGCAGGATGATATTGGGACTTTATGGGTGGTAAAATGTTGCAGGATACTTCATTAGAATATTTTACTTAAGTTCGGTTAGCTTTTAAATAAAAGCTTACCTATTTATTTAACATCTTGATGAATGTTAGTGCTAACTGAAGTAAACAACAGCCCACTGCTGCTGTTATTCTGGGGGTCACATGTGAAAGTCAAGGGGCCACAGGCGAACAGAAGAAATGTGGGTAATGTGGATGTGCTAGTCTCTAAAAAACTTTACAGCAACATCAGTTGGTTAGACATCTATTACATTTTGGTGGACATAACACACATGGAAATGCTCACATGTGCCTCCAAAGTAACACATTGCAATGGCAATACTACACCTCCCATGTGTGTTGTAACAAAAACCTACTGTTCATATATTAAGCACCTCCTACCTTTTTATCTCAGATAGTACTGCAAGCTTTAAAGAATGGACATTGGTGAAGGTAAGAAGGTATACTTACCATAGCAGATACCACCCAAACCAATGTCTGCCCCAATTGGAACTCATCCCAGATATACATCCATTTAACATTGAGCCTCGGCCTCTGCCACTCCATTACCTGTCCCAAGGTCTGAGTATACTTACAATTGCAAATGGTTCAGCCAACATCGTGGAACCAAGGCAGCTATACTCTCACAGGAATTGTATGGTAGATACTCCCGTAAAGCATAACAAAGAGTCCCAATCTATGGTCTTTCAGAAAATCCTTGAAAACATGGCTTTTTATTAACTAAATAGTAATGCTCCTATCATCTGCAGCACTCTGGCATTTGTCTGATAAAAAGCAGTGCTGTGACGCCCTTGGGCATTCGAGCACTTTCCAAAATTTTATATCAAATCACAGGCCCGGTTATCATCATTAACAATGGCAGGACAAAGGTCTACAGAAACAATATGTTATTTTGACTGTATACAACACGCTAGTGTCCACACAAAGGCCAATGGCCAGACCAAAATAGGTGATGTGGTCCACCACACTGCTGTGCCACATAACTTGCCAACCAGATCACTGTCATGTAAACCTCCTCAGGAAAGGGGCATCTAATGGGCAGTCTAGGCACCTTTGAGAAGTAAAATGGGTGGACTGGGGTTTGCATTGGGGGGACTGGCTTAGTCTTTGGGAGGACTGGCTTCTGGATTATGAGGGTTGGGTTGGTCTGTGGGAGCAGGTCTTCCTCCTTCTTTCGGCAGCGGGCACTACACCGGTTGGAGACTCCCGGGGTTCACCAATTCCAGGTGATGGCTCTCCAAAAGGCCTTCTGATTGAGGACATCTGTATGGTAGGTACAATTTTGAATACCACTTAGCACACACATTCTTCAATAGTACACATTATACATGCATCCATGTCACATGCTAAGCACAACTAAAGCAAGGAAATACCCTTTTATGTTCATGTGATTGCTAACCTCGAACCTCAAACCTCATGACCTACACTGATTGAGGCAACACACTAACATCATGTTGACAAAGACAATCTTAGATGGAATGTGTTGTGAGGTAGCATGACACATAGTCCACCTATTGTAACTTTTGAAGGTGTCAACTACCTGTGCACAACTGTTCTGACACCTTTACAGCCAGGTCCATTTCATAGATTCATATGGTAATTAGGGGTAAGTGCCATAGTTTACACACCATCCAAAGACTAAGGTCACAAGGTAAGGGTTGGAATCTGTGACACTCAGAGCTCCATCTCTTTGGGGCTGTGTGGAAATGTGGAGTACTCATATGGACAACATTGTAAGTAGAAATTAGTTTGTCTTGTGTGTACTGCTGTCACAGGGCAGGCCATTAGCCACATGTGTCACTGTTACAGGGATGACACTAAATAGACATTTGTGTGTGGATTGTGATTGTGGATACCGTAGGCAAGCATGTGATCCACATCTGTATCTATGATCAATAGTAGTAACACTTTATCTCCACTGTACTCAGATGTGCAATAGAGTTGCACAGTGGAAGCTACAGAATTAGAAAAGTGTCCACAGACCTGTGTGAGGAAGGTGACAGTCATTAGTAACAGACGCACATTGACACTGTGAGTCAATGGTAAGGAGCGGATCACTGAAACAATATCGAGGTCAAAAATATCGAGTTACAAAAATATCGAGGTAAGAATATAGAATACCAAAATATCGACCTCCTATCTCCAAACAGGTAAGTACAAATATATTGAATCAAAAATATCGATGTAAAAAATGTAGTTAGTCAAAATATCGAATTTTTCAAAATGCTTTAAATTAATTAAAAATGTATGAAATAATAAATATAATTAACTTAAACATACTTAAAATACTTAAATAACCTTAAAATTAATAAATAATAATGTAAGTTAAAAATACAAATTAATTTGTAAATACATATATATATATATATATATATATATATATATATATATATATATATATATATATATATATATATATACATATATATATATATATATATATATATATATATAAACGTAATATTAATAAAATAAATACAATATTTTTACCGTAGAATAGAGGAAAGTGTGAAATTTACTATAACCACTCCAGTGAGTGCAACAGTAGGGAAAGCGTTGGATAGCGTAGCGGTAAAAATTACTATTCCCACTCCAGAGAGTGCAACAGTAGAGAAAGCGTTGGATAGCGTAGGGGTAAAAATTACTATTCCCACTCCAGAGAGGGCAACAGTAGAGAAAGCGTTGGATAGCGTAGGGGTAAAAATTACTATTCCCACTCCAGAGAGTGCAACAGTAGGGAAAGCATTGGATAGTGTAGGGGTAAAAATTACTATTTCCACTCCAAAGAGTGCAACAGTAGGGAAAGCATTGGATAGCGTAGGGGTAAAAATTACTATTCCCACTCCAGAAAGTGCAACAGTAGGGAAAGCGTTGGGTAGCGGGAGGGTTAAAATTACTATACCCACTCCAGAGAGTGCAACAGTAGGGAAAGTGTTGGATATCGTAGCGGTAAAAATTGCTATTCACACTCCAGTGAGTGCAACAGTAGGGAAAGCGTTGGATAGCGTTGGGGTACAAATTACTATTCCCACTCCAAAGAGTGCAACAGTAGGGAAAAAGTTGGATAGCGTAGGAGTAAAAATTGCTATTCCAACTCCAGTGAGTGCAACAGTAGAGAAAACGTTGGCTAGCGCTAGGGGTTAAAATTACTATTCCCACTCCAGAAAGTGCAACTGTAGGGAAAGCGTTGGATAGCGAGAGAGTTAAAATTACTATTCCCACTCCAATGAGTGCAACAGTAGGGAAAGCATTGGATAGCGTAGGGGTAAAAATTACTATTCCCACTCCAGAGAGTGCAACAGTAGGGAAAGCGTTGGACAGCGTAGGGGTAAAAATTACTATTCACACTCCAGAGAGTAGAACAAAACAAAGCCAATAATAAATAGCAATATTTATTTACAATTAAATTACTTCCCACCCTATTCCACTAAAAACCCACAACCCGCTACAGAAAATAAATTAATAAAATTAACATAATTAACAATTACACTATTAATTAAAATTAATTACCAATTATATTTTAATTAATTACCAATTAAAAATGTATATATCAATTTATTCCAAATAAAAACCAATAAATAAATTAAAAATTGTAATTCATTATAATTAAATTACTTCCCACCCTATTCCCCTGTAAACCCACAACCCGCTACAGAACATACATTAATACAATTTACATAATTATCAATTAATCAATTAATTAAAATTAATTACCAATTATATTTCAATTAATTACCAATTAAAAATGTAAATATCAATTAATTCAAAATAAGTACCAATAAATACATTTAAACATTTAAATAATTATATTGAAATTACTTCCCACAATATTCCCCTATAAACCCACAACCCGCTACAGAAAATACATTAATAAAATTAATATGATTATCAATTAATCAATTATTTCAAATAATTAACAATTATATTTTAATTAATTACCAATTAATTATTAATTAACAATTAATTCAAAATAAATACCAATAAATAAATTTACATATTTAATTAATTACAATTAAATTTTTTCCCACCCTATTCCCCTATAAACCCACAACCCGGTACAGAATTATATTACACAAAAATTAATTACCATAAAATTAATAAATTAAAATAAATTATGGAATAAATATACACTTTTTGCACATATACTAACATAAAAAATACTTTAAAAAATTAATATGAACTTACTTACCTCAAATTCGATATTTTTGTTGTCTATATTCTGTCCATTCGATATTTTGTCCATTCTATATTTTTGATTCGATATTTATGCTATTCTATTCAATAATTTTGTAGTCTATATTCTGTCCATTCGATATTGTGTCCATTCTATATTTTTAACTCGATATTAAAAACTCGATATTTTGACTGTATACCGTAAGGAGCATCCGGTAAGGGCATGCACTTCAGTCACACTTCCTCGTATTAGCCATGTTAAAGCTATCATGGGTTAATAGTGCTACTGAAAACTGTTTCTTGGAACATCAATGCACCAGCCTGACTACTTGGATATTACTGATTGCACCCCTCCTCCTCTCTCAGGCCTTGCTCTGTAATGTATTGTAATGTAATAAGTTTTTATATAGCACTACTATTACCCTTATGGTATCCTGGCACTCAGACGATCAAGGAACAACTGTACCAACTGTGCTCTCTGCAGGTGGAGGCTAATTATCTCACATGTACCTCACAATTCCACCAATACAAACAGAAAATGTAATCTTCTGCCCATTGCATATGTGAACATATGGTTGTGTGGCACTCTGAAGGTGTCTGTGAGTTATAGCTACCTCTCAGTCAACTGTTGTGCAAAGTCTGATGTGGGCTGAGTGGACAATGGGACAGTACACTTAGCTAACATCATCCTCAATTGCTTCTTGCAGTATACAGATATGGCTCATGGTGAAATGCGTATATATACCAATGCACATATACTCTATTTATCCAAGTCAATGTAGCTACCATGAACTTGAGTAATGCATTGAGATATGCCTGTAACACAAGTAGAAATCACACGTTTTACACAGCCTCATCTCCACAAACTCCAGAGCCCCATATGCTATTACATGAGTGCCCCATGTAAAGGTCCTACAATGTCTGCAATAAACATAATGCTTAGACTTAGAGGCACATTGTAGCCACTGTGATAAAAATAAAAGCAGTCAAATAGAATGAAATAAGTACTTGAGCAACATACCCGTACCTCTAGCGAGCCATAAAGACTGGCATTTTTGGGGAAGGACCTTGTCGGCCAAGGTACCCAGCTCCTCTGGAGTGAATGGACAGGCCCTCACCCCTGCAGTACATGGTATCAGTGCTCCTAGAGGTGATAAGGAAGTGTATTAAGCAGCAGTGTCTAGAGGCAAGTGATGTGTCTTTCAAAATCCAACATATAAGTAGGCCACATAGGTGGACTTCGGTGTAGATGGCCACAGACATTGGACCGCGGCAGTCACATTTTTCAATGTTAGCCTGTGGCTGTGGCTGCCGTGGGTCACCCTGCCTACCAAGTAGTTTAAATCAGCCAGTGGTCACTGAAAAAGCATGTCCCATTGGTGAGCTATGGTATCTAACGCCAGAGACGCTTTACTCGTCGTACCCGTTAAGCCAGGGGTCTCCAAACCGGTCCTGGAGGGTCAGATCCATCTCAGATTTTTTGGATATCCCCATTGAGATACATGTAGTAATTTTAGAAATCTGGCATGGATCCAGCCCTCCAGGACCGGTTTGGAGACACCTGCGTTAAGCGGTCGTTACCGGCTCCCGCTTTGGAGCAGAAGGAATTCAAAGTGGAATGAGCCCTTTCCTTCGATTGAAGCCTGATTTGGTTTGGCACGCCATTGCCCTGCTGCGATTTCGGAAACAGTCCCCCCGGTTATGGACATACTTCAGTCAGCCATCGAGTTTGATTCTCTATCCCCCATTGATGTTTGACGGAAGCGAGCCTTCCAATTGATTAGTTCTTGGCCCCGATTCTCATTGAAGACTTGTCCTTGGATTCCAGATCCGGAATCTGCCTACCTACTTGAAAGAGCACAGGACTCCATCTATGTAACCATTGTCCTGATGATGACCTCAAGCCATAGAGGTTGAAACGCCGTCGACCCTGCAACGCCATTTGCGGCTTTTCCTTTTTGGTCAACTTGAAATTAATAAATATAATTTTTGTATATAACTGTAAATACTGTATTTTGACCGTCATATACTATTTGTCTATCCTGCTCCACCTCACGTTGTTATATAATCACTTGTGTCACTGCGCCATTTATTTACTCTCACCTTACCAGCACACTTTTGGTTGTTTTTGGTTACTGAAATTAATTTGTTCGTGTGCTCTCTATATGCAAATAACAACCTTGTACTATCCCATGGTCTCCCTTGTTCTTTTTTCCTGGTGCTATGTGATTAATTCACTTTTCATTTGTCCGTTTACAAGATACTCCTGTTGGAACATTGTATTATTGTTATTACAATCACCAGGTCTCAACTGGGTTAACGGTTTACTCCTGTTGTATGTTTTTTTTCAGGTATCTACCTATGCAGTCTCCACTGTCTGCGGACACATCCCTTGAGCAGCACCAATCACAATAATACCCTTCAGCCCATGGCTGTGGCTGCTGTGAGTGAACCCACCTACCACACAATTTTAAACTGCAGGCGGTCAGGGATCCTGAATGTCACATAGGTGACCTGAGTTGAGGTGAGACCTTGAGTTGAGGTGAGACCTTTACTATGTCAGTCTTCATTACCACATAGTATAAGGAATTGAAAGTGTGTCTTCCCAATTACATATTCATTGGTACATTCCACTTGATGAATGCCATCATTCTTCTGGCTATATCATTAACAACAAATCAGTGTTGTACAAGAGTGTGCATGGACACCCGATTACCGAAAGGCTGTGTACACCGGCTCTGATGGTGGTCATGTGTGCAATGCAGACTCCATAACATGACAGTGCCCTCCAAACAAGTTGAGTAGGTATGATGTACACAGTGCTGTTACAGACACATGTGTAGTCCAGATTGGAGACAATAGGGGGAACTTGTCATGATGGCAGTGCATCCTATCCATCAGACTGACTCCCGTATATACATGGTATGTCAATGTAATGGCTTAAGCTGCATCCCAGCTGTGATATTGTCCCACACAGCAGTGCTCAATGTTTGCAAATTGACATTCGCCTATTTGTCAGGTACCCTTTCCACTTCCCTAATACTACAAGTTGGTATGTATGCTTTTTGCTGTCATACAAATATGATGTGAAATGCTGTGTACTGCTCAGATATGAATGACTGTTAATTCACAAGACTGTAACTTGGTATGAGTCAGTGTGGACACTGTGACCACTATCAATATGAGTTTCCATTCAACACATGGGATCCCTGGCAGAGGCGGCTGCCTCCAGTATTTTGACCTTTCCCAGACCTACGAACTACAGAAGAAAAATACATCATCAGGAAGTTTCATCTCAGTTGGCAGACAATACAAGATCAATGTGACCAGTTGGAGCCTCACTTATTTCCTCAAAGGACCTATCCCACAGCTCTGACACCAATGGTGAAACTGATGGCCACAAAGCATTTCCTGGCCACTCAATCAGTGACACTTATAAAGCGCGCTACATACCCGTAGGGTCTCAAGGCGCTGGGGGGGGGGGAGCCGCTACTGCTCGAACAGCCAGGTCTTCAGCTTCTTCCTGAAGGAGAGGTGGTCTTGGGTCAGGCGCAGGTCGGTCGGGAGGGAGTTCCAGGTCTTGGCGGCCAGGTAGGAGAAGGACCTTCCTCCTGTAGTCGCTCTTCGGATGCGGGGGACGGCGGCGAGGGCGTGGTTGGCTGATCGGAGGTGGCGTTTGGGAGCGTAGAAGTTGACTCGGCTGTTGAGGTAGCTCGGGCCTTGGTCGTGTAGGGCTTTGTGTGCGTGGGTGAGGAGGCGGAAGGTGATTCTTGTGTTGACGGGGAGCCAGTGAAGGTCTCTCAGATGTCCGGAGATGTGGCTGGTTCGTGGGATGTCGAGGATGAGTCTGGCTGAGGCGTTCTGGATCCGCTGGAGTCTCTTCTGGAGCTTGGCGGTGGCACCGGCGTAGAGGGCGTTGCCGTAGTCCAGTCGGCTGGTGACGAGGGCCTGGGTGACGGTCTTCCTGGTCTCGGTGGGGATCCACCAGAAGATCTTCCGTAGCATGCGTAGGATGTTGAAGCATGCCGAGGAGACGTTGTTGACTTGCCTGGTCATGGAGAGGGAGGAGTCCAGGATGAAGCCCAGGTTGCGTGCATGGTCTGTCGGTTTGGGTGCGGTGCCCAGGGCGGGAGGCCACCAGGAGTCGTCCCAGGCGGAGGGAGAGGAGCCCAGGATGAGGACCTCCGTCTTGTCCGAGTTCAGTTTCAGGCGGCAGGTCGTCATCCACTCGGCTACCTCTTTCATCCCTTCGTGCAGGTTGGCTCTGGCGGCGGCGGGGTCGTTGGTCAGGGAAAGGATCAGCTGGGTGTCGTCGGCGTAGGAGATTATGCTGAGGTTGTGTTTGCGTACGATGGCCGCGAGGGGGCTCATGTAGACGTTGAAGAGTGTGGGGCTCAGAGATGATCCTTGGGGGACGCCGCAGATGACTTCGGTGGCCTCTGACTTGTACGGTGGTAGGCGGACTCTCTGTGTTCTCCCGTCGAGGAAGGAGATGATCCATTCCAGCGCCTTGTCCTGGATTCCGACGTTGCTGAGGCGCCGTACTAGGGTGCGGTGGCAGACCGTGTCGAATGCCGCGGAGAGGTCCAGGAGGATGAGGGCCGCTGTTTCTCCGTTGTCCATCAGGGCTCAGATGTCATCGGTGGCGGCGATGAGGGCGGTCTCGGTGCTGTGGTTGGCTCGAAAGCCGGACTGTGAGGGGTCGAGGGATCCGTTCGTCTCGAGGAAAGCGGCCATCTGCTTGTTGACGGTCTTCTCGATGACTTTGGCTGGAAACGGGAGGAGCGAGATGGGGCGGTAATTCTTGAGGTCGGTGGGGTCCGCTGTTGGTTTCTTGAGTAGAGCGCTGAGTTCGGCGTGTTTCCAGCTCTCGGGGAAGATGGTGGTGTCGAAGGATGTGTTGATGATGTCTCGCAGGTGGGGTGCGATGACAGCGTCGGCCTTGTTGAAGACGTGGTGAGGGCAGGGGTCGGTCGGTGATCCGGAGTGGATGGAGTTCATCGTGCGGATGGTGTCTTCGGTGCTGATCGGGGTCCAGGCGTGGAGGGTGGTGGTGGGGGGTGGTTGTTCGGTCATGGTGTGCGTTGGTTGGTTGTTGAAGCTGTTGTGTATGTCCGCAATCTTGTTGTGGAAGTATGAAGCCAGGGAGTTGCAGAGGTCTTGCGATGGGGTGATGTCGTTGTTTCCTGCGCTGGTTCATTTCAGTACACTGTTGCTACATCAGGTGGAATGCGACAACCTGTGTTCAGTGTGGTGCTATGTGATGTGCCGTCAGCATTGATGAGACAAATGGATAGATACATTTAGGGGGATATTCTGAAGAACTTGTGATAATAACCACAAAATTAGCTTAACACAACTCTTCACATTGCAGTCTATCACAGGAAAATAACGACGTTTTAATGTAGTGTTCTAACACGGCGGTACCATGCAATAGGATCACAATAACACTTCAAATGTCCGCAATAAAGTCAATGCAACGCCGCAAGAATTAAAAACACGGGCGCAAAAAAAGTTGCGATGAGGCCAGTCATGATACAAAATCAGCGGAAACCAGCAACAGGCCAGCAATTCCCATGCGTCATGAGGGAAAATGCACTATAAAAGCCACAAAAAAAGGGAGAAAAAAATAAACTGCGTAGCACCATGGATGCACCCTGGCTGAGTGCAGAGGCCAGCGCAAACCCCACAAGCCCCACAGACCACCAGCAAGGACCCTTGGGGTTGGGGAAGGCCAAGGACAAGAGGAGGAGGCAGACGGGGTGCAGTACGCAGGAAAACCAGATCAGCGTCACAGAGGTGACAGAACACTACCATCAACTGAAATTCAATTTGACAAACGTGAATGCAGTTGGAGTGTCGAGGAGGTCAATGGAGGAGGCCAAGAGGTACTGGCATGATGTGAAAAGCCAAACCAAGCACAAACCAGCTGCCAACAGGAAGGCAGCAATAGCGACAGGAGGTGGGAGTCCTGCGTCACAGGATGAGCTGGAGGAAATGGAGGCCACAGTTATCAGTGTGGAGACTGTGCAAGGAGTTGGGAGTATGGACACAGCTCAATAGGACCTGACACAACATCAACAGGCACACTGCACACCCACAATGTCCCAGGATCATGTTCCTGATCCCCATGGCACACTGCAGCACACACAGATAGCAATAACAGCACATCCGACGACAATGTGGTACAAAGTTCAACACTGACCCTGCAGAACAGAGGACACAACTGGGTCCGCTCATACACAGAAAAAGGCCCATCACATCTAACAAAGCAGCAAACTGTGAGTTGGAAATGTTCATGTACAACCTCACATCCGTCATGTAGTCCAAATGTACACTGTCCCGCATCAAATATTCTGCACCTCCCATCAGTCACAATGTACATTGTCATACAGGCTGTATGTAAACAAGAACAATGCGCCAACATACATGTCAACATAATGCCAACATGCATCTCCCCTTCACATTGCAGAGGGACAAAAAAACACCTCCAGCAGAGCAGACCAGACTACTCATCAGTGATGCTGGAGAGGACCACCACACCTTAAACACCAATGCCCTACAACAGCTCATGGACATCTTAGGCAACCCAACCCCAGGAGCAGGACAGCCAAGCTACATAGAGGAGAGCCCAGCCCCTGCACAGACCACACAGCAGGAAGCACCCGCCACCACGGCTGGCTCCCAACACTTCACCGAGGCACAACTTTCTCGAGGGCAACCAAGCTGGCTTTAGACCCGGCCATTCAACGGAGACAGTGATCGTGGCCGTGCTGGATGCCCTGAGAGACGGTGTCGACAAAGGTACCCCCCAGGCCCTGGTACTATTAGATCTGTCAGCCGCTTTCGACACGGTGGATCATAACATCCTTCTCCGCCGTGTCGAGCAGGCTGGCATCCAGGGCCCGGCTCTGGCCTGGGTCAGATCCTTCCTGACGGGCAGGTCCCAGACCCTTAGCCTGGGTACCTTCAGGGCCCCTAGAGAACAGTCGCTCTGCGGGGTCCCCCAGGGTTCTTCTCTGTCCCCTCTTCTCTTCAATCTTTACCTCCGCCCTCTTCTACTTTCTCTGAGGCTGTGGGACGTCACCGTGTTTAATTACGCGGACGACCTGCAGCTCATCTTCTCTCTTAATTCTCCTTCTGCTATTCCTAACTTTCAGTCAGCCATGTCCCACATTCTCCAGTGGATGGGCCATAATCAGTTAAAACTGAACCCCGGTAAGACGGAGCTCCTCCTTCCTGGCAGGAGTCCCACCTTCTGGGGGCCACACTTCTGGCCGGCGGAACTGGGCCCATCTCCCACTCCCGTGGCCTCGGTGAAGAGCCTAGGGGTCACTATTGACTCTGCTCTATCCCTAGGGCCGCAGGTGGGGACCGTGGTCTCATCCTGCACTTACCAACTGCGCAGGATCAGGAAAGTGGCATACCTCCTTACACCTGAAGCCCTCCTGCAGGTCATCATGGCCCTCGTCCTCTCTCGCCTAGATTTCTCCAACTCGATCTACCATGGTCTGCCCAAAACATCGATGGGCAGACTACAGGTGGTCCAAAATCAGGCGGCGAGATTGGCCTTAGGGATCCCGAAGTGGCAATCTGCCAGGCCCCTCCTCATCAAACTCCACTGGCTCCCTGTCGCCTCGAGGGCAGCCTTTAAGATCGGCTGCCTCATCTTCAAATCCCTGGCTGGCTCCTGTCCCATCTTTGTAAAATCTCTCATTCTGCCCTACTGCCCGTCCCGCAACTTGAGATCCTCCTATCTTCACCTCTTAACTGTCCCCTCTTACAAGCTCTGCAGATCTGGAGGCCGGAGATTTGCTTACCTGGCCCCCAAGTTCTGGAACTCTCTCCCTCTTCCACTTAAAACTTCTAATTCTTTGATCCTTTTTCGTAAATCTTTAAAAACTTGGCTTTTCCCTCATTCTGGTTAGTCTTTCTGTCCCCTCTATTTCCAACCAGCGCCAGGAAACCCATGGTGTCAGTGCGCTATATAAGCACCCCTTACGATACGATATGATACGATACGATACATATTGCATTCCAATGCTAGGTGTTGGATTGCCAAATGGAGGTGGCCGAACAGGTGCGGGTGGGGTCAGAGCTCATGGAAGCTGAACTACATCACATACGTGGGTATCTAAGTCCCATCAGGGACCACCTACACCCCACAAAGGAGACCCACACTGCGACAGAGACACATGCATTTGCACATTTCCTGTACTGACCCACACCCAGAGCCCCACAATTAGCATTCACACACACACGCTGGACATGTGCATGACGGCCCAGTCCACTCCTCTTATGTATTGAGTGGGTGACGACAAAGCTACATGTCCAAGGGCTTACCCGCTGCCTGCGGTGACATGTTTGCGTCCGCTGTACACAGCACAATGTAATATTGTAGGGCCCGGGGCTCTCATGCTTACATTATGACCACAGGGACACACACAGATAGTTTGTTCAACTGGATACAGGCACGTGCGCCCAGACCCTTTATTGGCAAAGTCACATGTACAGTGACACCTGTGCTTGATGTGTGTTGGGTGAGTGTAAGCCAGCCTTCACAGAGTGGTTGGTGCTGGCAACAACTTGAACAGTGAACACTATTAAAATAGAAACAGAAAACACAAGCATCACAGAGACAACTGAGGCGCATCATGGTGGTAGCCATAGCAAGTACAGAGGTCACCTAATATGAAAACAGAAGTGTGGTGAGTTGCAGTGCACTGAGGTTGGGGCACTAGAACTGAGCATGCTCTTGTGAACAAATTGTCTAGGATTGTGTCCCTTCGGGATATTCCTGATGCAGCTGCAGTGGGGTGTTTACACCTGCTTCATCTTCCTCATCATCGTCCCAGGTCTCCCACACTGCCTGAGGTGACACTGCTGCATGAGCTCTCCACAGCACAAAACTTAATCAGAAATGGTCAATGAGTTGTGGTGCACTGAGTTAGTGGCACCTGGAGTTCTGAGCAGGGGATCAGGCAGATGATGGGATCAACGACACGTGTGCGCAACTACGTTAGTCTGCCTGTACGACTGTTCCGATTCTGGCAGTTGGCGTTTGGAGGTGGTCCTGGCGGTGGTGGTGTGTGCCTCCTGCAGTGATGTAACATCTGGGTCGGTCAATACTCGATGTTTGAGCCCTGGTGGACCGCAGTTGAGGCCGGATGCAGCGGCCAGCGCAGGGGGAGGCCAAGGATGCACGGCGGCTGGCACAGGCACACCACCACGGGACGGTGACTTGCGGTGCAATGAGATAGGGCCACACGGACTGAGCAGGTCCTTGTCGATGTCGAAGGTGAATGTGGCGGAGGGTTGCGGGGGACAGTGGAAGGTGTCCTCCAGGGCATGATGCTGAGGGCAGAAGCCGTCAGGAAGCAGCAAATGGAGGAGTGGAATGCTGCAGCCTCGTTTTCACCACCAAGTTGGTTTCAGCTACATGAAGATGAAGCCAACACCCAGTCCATAGACTCAGACACCACCAAAGTTCAACCAGAGAGTGTCCATGAATGTCGGGGAACCGACTAAGTGGCGTTGGGGCTGAGAGGGGATGCAGTCTGCGATGAGGCCAGTACAATGATTTGAACTCTACCATTGCTAAATCACGACTCAGTCCCAGATGTGTGACCTACTCGACTGCAGTGTAGGCGGAGGCAGCAGTCAGCAGGGGCCCATAGGCGTGGGTCGTTAGCTCGCAATGTTAGTGACACCAGGGCAGTTGTTGGTTGTGTTCGATCACCTACATAACAATTATCCTTTTTTCCTCTTGACTGAAACGCGTCTTCCTCTCACACCTCTCCTTGCGTGCAATGATATAAGCTCTAGCATGAAGAACCAAGACTCAGGTCCAAATGTGTGACCTACTCAAGCGCAATGTGGCCCGAGGGCAGTAGTCCGCAAGGACCCACATACATGTGTGGTTGGATGCTATACACAGACTTGGTGGCACTACATCGAAGGGAGTATAGTGATATAAACTCTGCCATAAAAATTGTCCTCTGCCATACTGTAATCAAGACTCAGTTCGAAATGTATGACCTACTTGACCGCTGTGTATGCCGGTGGAGTACGTCGATGAGAGCGGAGATCTGTGGGCCTTGCTCGCGGAGGCCGTGATGGTCTGAGGAGGCTGCCAAGCTCGCAGGCCTAAGGGGGTCAGTAAGCAGAACCAGGCTCACCAAGGACGAGGGGGTGACTATCCTTGCCAGTTTCCTGCCAGTTTCCCCCTCGCCGCCGTAAGCACAACAGCGGCCGGAGCGCGAGGGGGGAAACTACAATCCCCAGACGCCCCAGCGGCGCTACTCGCCACACACGAGACCAGCGCGCCAGGAGGCGCCACAAAAGGACAGCAGCCCCGGGGGAGCGGGGGGTCAGTAAGCAGAACCGGGCTCACCAAGGACGAGGGGGTGACTATCCTTGCCAGTTTCCTGCCAGTTTCCCCCTCGCCACCGCAAGCACAACAGCGGCCGGAGCGCGAGGGGGGAAACTACAATCCCCAGACGCCCCAGCGGCGCTACTCGCCACACACGGGACCAGCGCGCCAGGAGGCGCCACAAAAGGACAGCATCCCCGGGGAGCGGGGGGTCAGTAAGCAGAACCGGGCTCACCAAGGACGAGGGGGTGACTATGCTTGCCAGTTTCCTGCCAGTTTCCCCCTCGCCGCCGCAAGCACAACAGCGGCCGGAGCGCGAGGGGGGAAACTACAATCCCCAGACGCCCCAGCGGCGCTACTCGCCACACACGGGACCAGCGCGCCAGGAGGCGCCACAAAAGGACAGCAGACCCGGGGGAGCGGGGGGTCAGTAAGCAGAACCGGGCTCACCAAGGACGAGGGGGTGACTATCCTTGCCAGTTTCCTGCCAGTTTCCCCCTCGCCGCCGCAAGCACAACAGCGGCCGGAGCGCGAGGGGGGAAACTACAATCCCCAGACGCCCCAGCAGCGCTACTCGCCACACACGGGACCAGCGCGCCAGGAGGCGCCACAAAAGGACAGCAGCCCCCGCGTCGCGGGACCGCGCGCGGGAGGGCACCCGGGGCTAAGCCCGGGCAAAGGGCGGGCCCTCTGTGGCCCTCAGAGGCCAGAGGAGGACGGGACGGGCCACTACACTTGGTTCCACCACAGGAGGAGGTACAGCCAGATGCTAACCATTCCCTCTTTATCGTGTTGATCTGTACACTGTTGTCTCCGGTATCCAGTCCCCTACCCACGATGTCCATTTGGGAAGAATTGAATGCCATGTGTGGTACTAACTATGTCCAGGATGTATTAACTCCCCCTATAATGGATAGAGACATTGAACAATCAAATGGCTCACCCCCCGCATCCCCCGAACCAACTTTCTGCAGCCCCCATTTATCTGCCCCAAACCTAGTCTCACTAACATTGGATAAAACGGAGACTCGATCAGATGACCCCGTATCCCCCCTTCACTTGACCCTACTGGCCCAAATTGATCAAATGTTAAACATAGCTCTATCACCATTGGTCGCAAAAATTAATGATCTGGGGGAGAGGCTGACCAGGATTGAAATCACTGTAATAAGGTCCCTTCCACTAAATGCCAACACCGTGACACCCACATGCTCTACCCTTATTAACACCCATGAAAGGTCTATGAACAATGCTTCCAGTATACTTCCAACTTGTGACCCCCCTCCTACACCACCCACTTTAAGTGGTCGCAACGCTCCTCTTACTCGAAAACATACCCCACACAGACTTCCAGAAAGAAGGCATCGAATCGACCTACCCCCCGAAGCTGCGCCATACGTTACCGTTCTTTCTGGGGTCCCTGAACTCACCCCGGGCAAACGTGAACTACAGCAGGACCTAATGAATAAAGCCATTTTTTGGCTTAAAAATCATAGACATTTACCATCTGTTTTAGATGGCGGGATATTGAGCGTCAGGAGGGTGGGGTGGCTTGGTTCTCTGCCAAAAAATGTTCCGGGAGATCTGATTTTAATTAAGTTTAAACACAGGAATATTGCCCCCTTTTTACGTTCTACCCACCACAAACTTGGAGATGGCTCCATCCGTATCTGGGATTTGCATGACTTTTATCCTGGCCCCGGTGTACCAAATTACTACAAAACCTGATGATAATGGAGGATTCTGTGTATTTTGGATTATGATCTTGTGTAGTTGATTTGCCAAACTGTTTTAGCTTGCCTTAAACAGTCTGTTTTTCTTTTAACTATGCATTGACTTGCTGAATTAATTTTTTTTGTATGTTTGTATCTTTTTTCTGCTGCTTTTATGGTTTTAAATTCAAAAGCCGAATAAAGCTTAATTGAATTGAGTAGTGCGCTATACAAGTATCAATTTACACCCTGGCAGAGACAATGGCTAGAGCTACGTGCTTTTTATTCACACCCCTAAGCAGGCCTGGCATACGCTGGGCCAGGCTTACAGGGGGGGAAAGAACTAGCTACATTTCCGTGAACGTCCCCACTGACTGAGGTGGCATGGGTGCATCCACTGTCCACTACACTCCATACACCAGCGGTGTATGTCGACATGGATGTGGATACTGCAGTCTGCCATTACATTCATGCCACACGTGGCATTGTGTTTATTCTCATTCATGGGCCACTTGCTTCCTTCGCACATGCCTGGTTCCCACCTCTCCCCATAATCAGCTATTGTGTGGCTTATGTACATGGCTGGCCCTGGTTCCCACAGTAAGTTGTGCTGTTGTATCTGGTGGGTGGGACTGTTGTTTGGTGTGTTGTATGTGAGTTTGTAACATGTGTATTTCCAGTGTTGTGAGTTGCATGATTGTGGAGTTGAGGTGTGTGGTGTTTTCTTTTGGTACTTGCAAATGAGCAGTGCATTTCAATGGGTGCCATCCTGGTAGCGCTGGTTGATGCTGGACTGTTGGTAGATGTAGAAATCATGCACACTGCCTGGGTAGTTAGTGACGACGTTGGTGCAGATTCCCTGGTGCTCCACTGTTGTTTGCACATTGATGGAATGAAAGTGTGCTTTCTGTTGCGGTAATTGTATGCAGTGTTGCCAGGGGGCAACCACCCACCCCATCAGATGGGGTGGGAAGTTGTCCTAAATCCTTAGGCCAAAATTGTGGGCTCCAAGGGTTGCGTGATTCCCCTGTTAGGGGCATTTTGGTCTTATCTGGATTGAGTTTCAAGTGATTGCTGTTCATCCAGCTACAGATGAACAGCATAGTAGATTGAAAATCATGGCCCGATTCGGGAAAATCACTAATTGAAAACTTTAGTTGGAAGTCATCCGCATTGTTCAAGGTACTGACTTTCCTCTTCCTTAAAGCATGTATCAGAGGGAGGAGATAGATGTTATACAAATGGGGAGATAATGAGGAGCCTTGCGAGACTCCGCATTTAGTTTCCAACTTTGGGGCTGTAAACTGGGAAATTAGGGCTGACTGAGAACGATTTTCCAGAAAGGATCTAATGCAGTCGAAGGCCAGTTCCTGGATTCCAGCATCCCCGACCCAGTCAACCAAACCATTATCACCTTTGACCATGTCAAATGCGGCAGAGAGATCCAGCAACACCAGAGCCTGTGAAGAGCCCCATCAACCTCCTTCTGAAGAGTGTCCAATACCATCAGTATGACAGCCTCTGCAGAGTGTGCTGGGCGAAGACCTGCTTGATGTGGATCAAGATACTCAGACTGTTCCAGGAAGGCAACGAGGCATCTGGCCACATAGGCTTCCAAAACCTTGAGTGGCATAAAATCTTAAAAGGCGTGGGTTGTATTGTTACTCTATCAGGATTAGACAGTTCATTAACAATAGAGAAAATTTATTTTGACCTATTGTTGGAAGTTAGGATTTTTGAGTATAGCAAGAGCTAAGATGTGTGTAAACAGTACATTGATATGTTGTGCGTTTTCTGAGGTGTAACAGGTCAGTCTCCAATCCCCCGGGTATTCTAGTCGAGCCCTCAGTGTGCAGGATGGCAAGCACCTTCTCCTCCGAAACTGTGAGTTCTTATGGTGGCCCAGGAAGACCACCACCCATCTTCTGAGCCACAAGGTGGTACCTGTTGATGAAGTTCTTGACCCCGGTCTTCAGGTAATGTCACCTCTTCCTCCTTTGTGCGCAGGTAACAACACCATTGACTTTGTTGACTAGCCTGTCCCACATTTCATTTTTTTAGCGATGGAGGTTTGTTGGACTAGGGCTCCAATCACATATGGCTCTAATCTAATGATTTCATCCACCACTACTAACAACTCGGTGTCAGTAAACCATGGGTTTTTAACTAGTGAAATTTTAACAAAAATAGAGTGTGTTCATGAAGATGACTCCAAATGGATATAGATGAGGAATGACAAGGAACAGTGTATTAGCAGGTACATATGCAGGGACTTGCCGGTCCGGTCCAGGAGATCAGTAGGGCAGTTGCAGAGAAACCTCTGGAGCTTGTCTTGTCCCTGTAACTCAGTACAGGAGGTCAGCCAACTCACCCTTGAAGACACTTGTGTAGTCTGGGAACAAGGAGAGGGTTCTCGTTGCTTCAAGCAGCAAGGCAAGCCTCAAGCAGCAAGGCAGTCCTCTGAAAAACATGGCAGGTCTCAAGCAGCATGGCATTACTCTGAGAAACAAGTCAATTCTCAAGCAGCAGATTAGTCCTCTGGTAGCAGCAGGGCAGCCCTCTGAGAAACAAGACAGGTCTCAAGCAGCAGGGCAGTCCAATATACATACCTGGTGCCTTGAAGTTGGGGGAAATGTCTAGGCTAGTCACACATCTGGTTCCGGAAAGTTCCTTCCATCACCTGCCAAGACTCTGTGTTGTGGGCAAGCCCCATTGAAGAGCAAGTGGGGAACAAAACAACTTTGCTCCCACCCATTCTGCCAGGATAGCACATCTTGTTGATACCTAAACCTTTTTGCCTCACTGTCTGGGAGGAAAAACAAAGCCTAACAGCACCCTCATGTGACCCCGGACACTAGCAACTGACAAAAAATGGTTAGGGCAAGAAAATGGCAATTTTCTAAAAATATGTTTGGAAATATGGCTCAGCCCTTTCACTGGGGTGAAATAATAATACCACAAAACAGTGGTCCCGCAGTGAGGCTAGACTTTCTTGGCAATGCAAGAAGGCCTGAATTGATGATTTTTTTGCAAAGAATATAGTCAAATTTACCTACTGTAAAAACATCTCATTGTTATGCAAAACCATTGTGTCATAAAAAGAGGGGCTTCAACAAAATGGTGCGTGTAAGTGAATGAGTGAACTAAAGTGCACAGATGTACAATACAATAGACTGAAACAGATATAACTCAACACCACAACTCCTAATCAGAGCATAATGTGTACAACGTCATGAATGAAATCTGTCCTCTAGTTTAATCATCAATGTTTTTAGTCTAATTAAATTGAAAGGGTTATCATTAGTACCATTGCTGCCAATATCAAGCGATAAATGCAGTTCATAGCTTTCTCCTGTTTGCAATTAAAAAGCTTCCCGATTACAAGAAAGCAAAAAACTGCATTTAGCGATTCATATTAGCTGCTTCTTTGTTCTATGGGAGAGGTAGGCCTTATAGTAGTGGAAAACACAGTTAGGAGTTTGACACTATCAGTACGTGTACACATTAAAAACATGTGTCCTACTTTTGAAATACAATGCACACTGTGCTCCATCTGTTTAAGGCCTGCTTTAGGAGAGGATTATATGTGTTTAAAAGAAAGGGGTAGGCCTAGCAAAAGGTATACTTTGCCAGTTTGAACTGACAGTTTAAAACTGCACTGCAGGCCACAGTGGTCTGCCTAAGCCTTGTTGTAAATGCTACTTTAGTGGGTGGCACAATAGGTGGTGCTGGCCCACTGCTAGCATTTACAGGTTCGGGGTACATCTAGTACCAATTTACTATGGACCTATTAGAACACTATTTTCTCCCTTCAGGTGTAGGATTATTTTAACATGTTTTAGAAATAGAGTACAAGCTCTTTAGCACTGGTTAGCAGTGGTAAAGTACACAGTACTGCAAAATCCACAAAACTAGGAGGGATGAAGACAACTCTTTTGGGGGTGACCATGCAAAGAGGGCCAAGTCCAACACTAGCGTCCATATGTCAGAGGGAATCACCTGGATGTCGTTATACAGATTTGACTGTGCTCACACTTGTGGCAATAGCAAAATTAGCACTTTCTCAATTTGTTGAGATTCAAATGTAATTTGAAAGTAGACTCTGATTAAGAACGACCTGGAAGTGGTGTGATCATTCTGTACACTAAGATTTAACAATACTGTAGTTTCATAAACTTCAGAGTATGAAACTTACGGCCATTTTGATTTGAACCTTAAGAATCCCCTGCTAATGAAAAATTAATAATCAGTCATTCTGGGTTTGATTAGAGGTCCTAAGTCACTCCACAGACCTCAGAATTCCTCATGGCTAATAACAGAATCACTACCTACATTTGAAATTGGACGTCTCGCATAACAAGGGCTTAAGTGAAGAAATGGCATTGCATCCTCCATCAATATTTACAATAATTTTTAATCCAAGAGTAATTTCAGGCAAATTCCACGCCTGTTTTTATCCATGAAACAAATTTGCTCTATAGATTTTGCCCCCATAGTACTTCACCACAAACGTTTATTTAACGTATCACAGACATAACAAATGTCTCAGTATTGCTTTGTATGTTGGTGTACGGGTCTAAGAGCATATAATTAGTGGTATTATGTGATGTTTATCCTATTCACTTTAATACTAAATATATTTTTCAAGGCTGCATATATCCTAATGAAGCATTGTTACTCTGCCCCAAGGAAATGTGTCTGCTATTGTTGGTCGGAATGTGCACAAGCCTAAGTTAACTTAGTCTGGTGATTGCTGGTGAAAGCTATGACTAGCTAAGTTGTTCTTCTTCCTTTCTTACTTTTGCAAAAGATTATTCATTGAAAAGAGTAATTGTAGCTCCTTAATATTTAAACCAGGTATTGATCTTTAGAGGGCTCAATATCTTAGTATCAATCATAATGTGGGTCAATAGGTGCAAAAACTACCGAATGATGTCTCTTCTTTCCTACCCAGACAAAATACTTGAGAAGGCCATCAACCAACAGTTCACCAACTACCTAGAACAAAACCACCTACTTGACGCATCACAATCAGGTTTCTGGGCCAAGCATAGCACCAATACTGCACACTTTGCTGCAACTAAAGACATCAGAACCCTTCCTAACCAAGGAGAAACAGTGGCTTTGATTTTCCCCGACCTGTCTGCAGCATTCTACACTGTAATCCACTGAATCCTAATCGACAGACTCCACAACATAGGCATTCAAAAACACACCCTCAAATGTATAATCTCATTCCTCTCAGGATGCACCCAGAGGATCCGTCTACCTCCTTTCACCTCCCCTCCCAAGGACATCATATGCGGTTTGCCCCAAGGATATTCCCTCAGTCCCATTCTGTTCAACATTTACATGACCTACCTCGTGGACATTGTCAAACCCCACGGACTCAACACGACTCATATGCCGACAACACTCAGCTCGTCCTCTCGCTCACCAGGACCCCTCTTACACCAAAACCAACCTTAGCAAAGCCATGACTAACGTAGCTGACTGGATGAGAATCAGGTGCCTAAAACTGAACTCCAACAAAATAGCAGTGCTGATCTTCAGAAAGAACACCTCCCCCAGGGACCACAGCTGGTGGCTGGAAGAGCTCAGACCAACACCCACACTGATTTACCACTCTTGCAACCTCACCATAATCCTGGAAAGCCAACTGACCGTAAAACAACATGTCAACGCAGTCGCCTCTTCTTGCTTTCACACCCTCCACATGCTCCGCGAAATTTTCAGATGGAACCGAGTAAATGCCAGAAAGATTGTCGAACAAGCCCTCAGCTAGGGACATGCACTCTACACTGGTATCTCCATCCAACTACTCAGAAGACTCCAGACAATGCAGAACATGGCAGCCAGACTCATCCTGGACATTCCCAAATGTACCCACATCACTCCTCACCTCAGAAACTTCCACTGGCTCCCTGTCCAGAAATAATGCCAGTTTAAGACGCTCACACACACCTACAAAGCCCTCCACAAATTAGGAACTTCCTACATCAACTTCCGGCTTAACATCCATCTTTCCTTGAGACACCTTCGGTCCACTTCACTCGCACAAGTCCCCGCATCCATCGCACCCGCAGCTGGAGCTGACCATTCTCTTACATCACTGCCAAAGTCAGTAATGGCCTTCCCCTACACCTCTGAATGGCACCCCTGCTGGCAGTCTTCAGAGAACAACTCAAGACCTGGTGACGCAGACACAGCAAGCTCAGCACCCAGATACCCTAGGGGTGATAGTGCTGCGCTTTAGAAATGATCGATTGATTGATCTGCTGGTAAGGTCTTCTCAACACGAGTATAGCATCTGCTGTCCCTGATGATGTAATTATTGCTTATTCAAGAGCTGCAGTTCAGTCACTGTTGTCTCCTGAGCACTTCAAGAGTAACATTTGGATGTAGAACCCACCAAGAAGAACAATAAAGAGATACTATCCACAAATAGCAAGCCAACACCATTGTATTTCTTTGTAGAGTGGTTGATCACATGTAGTCAAGGGTAATTGAAAAGGAGCCAAAATGGCTATTGTATTCATATTACCATCCCTGGAATAATTAAGCATAGCAACTGGTTTAGAATCATCTTGAAATAATGGAAGAAGAGCAGTTTTCATGGTTGGTTTGAGTGTTCTCTTTATTGGGATCAAATGGAAAGCAGGTAAACATCCATGAATATTTGTCTTGTCATCACTCCTTTTCAGTTCAAGCAGCTCAAAAACATTCCTGCACTAAGTATGCTAATTAAACACTGTTTTATCTGCCAAATCTTCTGAGGCATATTTAAGTTCAGGCAGTATTAGTGGGGAGCCTTTCATCTTGGTAGCAACAACTGGAGCTAAAAATGAATACTTTGTAGGCAAATCCAATCAATTCACAGAACAACTGCTAGTGCTAAATCGGCTTGCACCACTGGTTTTCTAGCCAGAATGCAGGAAAAGAAGAATTGTAATTCCCCTTGAATGATTCCCCAACACATGTTGCAGTGGGATTGTGATCCGTGTTACAGACAGAACAGATTGAAAAGATACAATTTGTTCAGTTACAAGGGGTTACAACACCATTATCATGAACATGTGCCACTGTTGAGTTTCCTAGTTCAGTTGAGAAGCTTAATACACAAGCATATGCCTCTGATATGCTGAAATGAAATCAGAAATCTACAATGAATTTTCCTCCAGGCTGCTCAATTATTCTACAGCAGAGCTTTTTAAGATCACAAAGGTTTAAATATATATTTGTATATAGATGTAAGTGTTTAAAAAGCATCTGCAATTAATAATTAGACTTTGTTTAATAGTTCTAACTTTCATGAATAAACATGAACAATTACAATAATTAAACTCAACTTTTTCTTATTTTTTTTTTTTTTAACATCATTTTTATTGCATCACCAATATAAATGTACAGACAATATAATTATCAGTTATCATACCGCATGTACAGATTCAGTACGACCCAATCGATCTCCGACCTGGGGGTCACCTCAGCCGTGTTGCGGGTGACCTCATCCCTGCTCATTTCTCGCAGCTCCTTACAGTGCCTGATCGCTTTCTTAGGCAAATAACCCTGGGTTGCTTTTGTGGTTTTCACCCCTCCCCCTCCCCAAATTTCGGTACCCCAACATCCCTCCAAAACAGCTTCCTACCCACCCTCCCCCATGGTCGCTCTGCGCTGGACTAACAGTGTAAAAGTGTCCGGTGTGATGCAGGAGGAAGTAATCTTTCACTAAGGTGTGTTCTCCTGTGTAGTGACGGGGTCCGCCCCGCCCAGTTCGCTCTCGCCATCCTGCCCTTCATCGTCCACATCCCGGAGCGCCTGCACCATCACTTCCCATGCAGTCGCCCTTTCCAGAGCTTTCTCGTCATTCAACCTCCAGGCCATCTGGTACCGTAAGGTACTTTCACACGCGGCCCATCTCAGGCATTCCCCATACCATCTTTTATACGTGGGCCCCACTTTGGACTTCCAGTTCCTTGTGATCTCCCGCTTGGCCAGAATGAGCCCCAAGTCTATAAATGTACTAGTCATCCTGTTCCTAGGCGTGTGCGGGAACCAATGAAGAACACCAACCGCTTTGGTAAACTGGATATCCCTATCCGTCGCGACGTTAAGGGCCCGCCCAACTTCCTGCCAATAGTCTCCCAGAGAGGGGCAATCCCACAGCATATGGCACAGATCCGCCCCAATTGCATTACATCTGGGGCAAGCGGCGTCGGTCGCCCCAAAATACTGTTGTATTTTCCCGGGGGTGAGGTATGCCCTGTGGACGATATAGAAATGAATCAATTGGAACCTGGCGTTTCTCGAGGTCTTCCGTGCCCGCCTTAGCAACTGGCCCCAGGTCGTGTCTGGAATCTCCACCTGAAGGTCCTTCTCCCACTTGGCCTTCAGGGCCGCCAGAGGCTGCAAGGCCTCCCGCTGCATCCTAGCGTACAGGCACGTGACCGCCTTAAAGGTTCCCGCCGCCATCATGGTGTACTGGCAGGCCATCGAGGTGCCCGGTTCCTGCAGCCCTTCCCCCCAGTGAGCTTGCATGGCGCCTGTGACTGCTGCGTGCAGCAAGTAGTCGCCCCTCGGAAGGTCAAATCGCTCCTGCAGGCCCTGGAACGGCAGCAACACCCCATCTTCATAAAGGTCACCCAGCATTTGTATTCCCGCCTCCTCCCATCCTATTAAGCGCGACCAGTCGCCTCCATGTGGAAGGGCGGTGACCATCCCCAGCGGAATTTCGGGGGCATACATAAAGCGGACTCCCGCCCGCTTACGGGCCCGGTCCCAGCAAAGACGGAACGTCTGCTCCTCGACCGTCAGGTCTCCCACCCGGAGCCTCTGGTGCAGCGTAATATACGCCAGAACATGTCGCGGGGTACCTTCCACTCTCGCGTCTTCGGGGCCTCTATATACCCTCGCCACCTCCTGAGTAAAGGTTTGCAGTTGCGCGGCTAAGTAGTATCCTTCAAAATCCGGCACCGCCATCCCTCCATCATCTTTGGGGCGCAACAGGGTGTCGAGCGCTATGCGCCTCCTTCCCGTGCCCCACAGAAAGGCTATGACCAATGATCTCAGGCGTCTGAAAACAGAGCTCGGGACCCATACCGGGAGCGTCCTAAAATAGTACAAAAGCCTGGGCAGGGCTATCATCTTAAGCAGGGAGATTCTACCCGCCAGGGACAACGGCAGAGTTGCCCAGAAGTCCATAGACCCCCGCAGAGCGTTGATGCAGCGAGTAATATTGCCTTCCAGTAGGTCGGACGGGGTGTGATATACATAGACCCCCAAATAATGCAGGCAGCGCGGTTCCCACCGGAGTTCCTGAGCAGTGAGTGGGCACGGTTCACCCAGCCTCAGGGGGAACAGACAGGACTTAGGCCAGTTGACCTTCAGGCCCGACAACCGGCCGAACTGCCCCAGTAGCTGCCGCGCTCCCCGAAGTTCGGGGCCCGCATCGGCCAAAAACATCAGCAGGTCATCCGCGTACAGTGATATGAATTGCGGTCTCCCCCTAAAAGATAAGCCTGCGTAGTGGCGGCCCAGTCTGGCTTCCGCTGCGAAGGGTTCCATCGCCAACGCGAATAGGAGCAGGGATAGGGAACAACCCTGTCTAGTGCCACGTTTAATCGGGTATTGTCCCGAGATCAGTGTGCCCACCCGAACCCTCGCTACCGCCTCGGTGTACAGGACCTTGGTCCATTTTATATATCCGTCCCCAAGGCCGAAGCGACGCATCACCTCAAACAAGTATCCCCATTCAAGGCAGTCAAATGCCTTCTCAATATCAATGGAGAGGACAAACGGGGAGACGGCGTCAGGCCAGTCCGCTCCCATCAGTCTCGTGAGCCTACGAATGTTATGAGTGGTGTTGCGTGTCGGTATGAAACCACACTGGTCACCGTGAACCAGGCTTGTCATATGTACCAGCAGTCTGTTGGCCAGAATTTTACTGAGGATCTTGTAGTCCGTCGTCAACATAGACAACGGACGATACGAGGACAGAGCCGCACTCTCTCTGCCCGGTTTCAGGAGCGGGATCATGAGGGCCTCGCACATGGAGCCCGGGAGTCGGCCCTTCGCCTGTGCCTCGTTGTACACCTCGCGCAGCCGTGGGGCAAGGTGCTCTAGGTATTTACCATAAAATTCAATAGGCAGTCCGTCGAGTCCCAGGGTCTTATTTCTAGCCATCTGCTTTACAGCACAACCTATTTCCCCAAGAGAGATGGGCCGACCTAGCTCTTCCGCCTCCGAGTCCTCCACTCGCGGCAACTGTAACCCGCCCAGGAACTCTTCAAGCTCGTCCGCCCCTCCCGTTCCACCACTCTCATAGAGCCCCTCATAATAAGCACGAAACTTATTCAGGATCCCGGGTTGAGTGTGGCAGGGCTCCTCCCCTGGCTCCTGGATCCCCATGATCGGCACACCCCTCCGGATGGGGTTAGCAAGCCAAGCCAGCATCGACCCCGCCTTATCACCTTCCGCATGCGCCCTCGCCATGTACTCCTTATGATCAAAGCTGCGCAGCCGCTCTAGTTCTACCGCCAGCCCCTCCCGTGCCCCGCTAAGCCCCTCCTGCAGCTCAGGGTGATTCGGGCGCCTCTTCTCCAAGTCCCTCAGCCTCGTCTCAGCCTTATCTAAGTCATCCAGCAGTGTTTTCCGAGCCCCTGCCGTGTGGCCAATGCAGTGTCCCCGCACTACCACCTTAAACGCATCCCATTCGACCGCCCTAGTGGAGGCCGAGCCACTGTTCTCCTCAAAATATCTCTCAATGCGCTCCCCCAGGGCCTCCTTGAACAACAAGTCATCCAGGGTGTCAGGTTGCAGGCGCCATGTTGGCACGCAGTTAACAGTCACCATCCATTCCAGAGACATCAACAAAGGGTTGTGGTCCGATAGCGTCCTGGCCAAGTATTCCGCCCCTCCCACCGCGGGGAGCACACACGCCGAACAAAGAAACGCATCCAACCTCACATGCAGGTCATGTAGGTGCGAGTGAAAGGAATAGTCCCTAGTGGTGGGGTGCAACGCCCTCCATGCATCCGTGAGGGCCCAGCTTTCCTGCCATTCCAACCTACGCTTAGCGACCCTATGCACTGGGGACGCGCGCAGCGGGGGATGGGACCTATCTAGTAACACATCCTCAACCGAGTTGAAGTCCCCCCCCAAGAGGACCGGCCCTGCCAAATAACCCGCCAATTTGCCCGAGATAGTAGACAAGAAGGCGGGGAGGTCTACATTAGGAGCATACACATTACAGAGAGATATCACCCTGCCTCTCAGTCTCCCCTCCACCGCCACATATCTGCCCTCCGGGTCCACCACTGACTTCGAGACCTGGAAGGGGACCCCGCCCGTATCCAAATCAGTGCCCCCCTTGCAAAAGCTGAAAATGTCGTGTAGAATAACTGCCCCCTCCAGCGCCTCTGCAGAGCAGCCCCCTCCTGCTTGTTAAGATGCGTCTCCTGCAGGAAGGCTATATGAACCCCCCTACGCTTGAGGTATGCCTGGACCTTATGTCTGCGCGTCATGGACTGCATACCCCGCACATTCCAGGTCACACATTTCAGCGCCCCGGTACTAACCATCCCCCCCTACACAACCGGACCAAAGAGCAAAGAACATCGTCCGCAAAAGTCCCGCGACCATGGGTCCGCCCACCCACCCACTCCAAACAGGAAGCCGAACCCCTCCAACAACAACTACCCCCCGAGCAACCCCAACTGCTCGCTTCTCCCACCCCCCCAGGACAGGACCCCCCGCAACTGGAAGTACCCCCATCCAAACCAACACTCCCGACCACCCCTCAAGGAAAGGCGGTAACAATCGCAGTCCCCACTGCGGTGACCTTAGGGGCCAGTAAGGCGTGGCTCAATGCAATGTAAATCCCAAAACAAGTCAGCCCCGTGCACTCCATCCCACAATCCCCACCTTACAGCCCCCCAAAACCTTAACCAATAACGGTCCATTGCTGCGGGCCCAGCGCCCCGGTGTCCAAACAACGAGTTCACTCCACCAGTTCAGTTCAACACGCCTCCAGTATCTCCCCCGAAGTCTGCGGCATCACGATAGGGCCCCGGGCTCCACCAAATTCCGACTGTCCCGTCTCTGAGCCCGTGCCCGGGTCTTCCGATTCCGTGCCCTTCCCGGACCGACTCCTGGCGGTCCTAGATAAGTCCACTACCGCCTGCAGTGCCGCCTGCCTCTCCGCCTCCGTCTGCGACAACGATGGTTTTCCAGTCCTCTTGCGGTTCCTCCTGATCCGTTGGGATTGCCTGACCGGTTGCGCCACCTTAGCCTCCTCCTCCCTGGCCTTAGCACCATCTGTGCCCGCTTTATAAGTGTCCCACCAGTCCCAACCGTCTGCGGAGGTCGTGAAGAATAATGTTTTCTCATCCACCACCACTCTTAGCTTGGCAGGGAACAACAGGGAGTACTTGATGCCTTCCTGGCGGAGCTCCCGTTTGAGGGACAGAAAGTTTGCCCGGAGTCGCTGCGTCTCAAATGTATAGTCCGGGAACATGGTGACTCTATTGTTATCCACTTGAAATGGCCCCGCTTCTCTCGCCCTCTGTAGGAGCCAGTCTCTGTCCCGGTAGTGGAGCAACTTAAACACCACTGGGCGAGGAGGAAGGCCCAAGGCTGGTGGGCGCGCTGGAACTCTATGTGCCCGCTCCAGGGAGAAGAAGGGGGACAATCCTTCCGGTGCCACCTCCGTCCGCAACCAATTATCAAGGTAGCCCACCATGTCGTCGCCTTCGATTTTTTCCGGCAGGCCCACTAGGCGAACGTTGTTGCGCCTGTTTCGGTTTTCCGCATCTTCGGCCCTCCTTTCTAACACCTTCAGACGGTCCATCACGTCCGCCATCTGGGCCTTCATTGTGGCTTGGCCCGGGGCTAATTCTTTAACCGTGGTCTCCACGGACTTCACCCTGTCCTTAAGCTTGTCATGGTCGGCCTTCAGGAGGCCCAAACCCGTCGCCACCTGAGCTATATCCTGCTGCAGGGCGTCCTTTGTGGTGGCGATGGCCTCCAGGATACGATCCTGCATCCGCTGCAATGCCGCTTGGCCTCGCTCCGCTCCCTCCGCGGCCTCAGTATCGGTCGCGCCATCTCCCTTCCCTTTCGTCTTCCCCATCTGGGCCGTCTCGTTCGGTGGCCTCTGGGTACGTTCCTGGCCGTCCTCCGTGTGCCGTTGGGTGTCGCCCTCCAGCAGGGCTCCCGGGCCCTAAGTTATCTCAAAAAAGCAGGAAACACTGAATGACCGCAGCCCGGCCGGCGCCAGTCGTGCCAGGGGCCCAGGGTTCTTGTTGCTGGGTCACTATCGCACTGTCGTTGCCCCTACCAGGGGGGGTCCCCAGTCTCCGCCCGAGGGCGCGCCCAAGGTCCACTCGGCACCTGGGGGGAGAGGCGCGATGCAGCCGTCAACACCCCTGAGGCGCCAGGGAGCAGTCCTTTGCAGGTCTCCAGGCAGATGTCTCTGTCGCTTCAGAGTCTCATGCCCTCGCCGCCATTTTGGGGTCCGCGACTTCTCGCCTGGGTCCAACTTTCAAAGCCGAAATAACGCTGCGGAATGGCTCGGTGTCGTCTTCCGTGGGCCCCGGGCCCTCCGCAGTGCCTTCCAGTACCGGATGATACTGGTTACACCGGGGTCCGATCAGATATTCAGGATATTTTCCGGGATCGGGCACGGAGCTCCGGGCTCACGCTGCCTACCTCCTCGGCATCCAAGCCACGCCCCCCTCAACTTTTTCTTATATGAGTTAAATTATAATTATAAAAATGCTAGTGGGGTAGTCTTTTTTGTTTTGTTTAAAATGTAATATTTAAAAAATAAATAAATCTATTTACATTAATTAAATAATGGCTAAATATATATTTTGCACAGTTAATGTTCCGTAGCATTTTATCCTATTAGTTCTAAGTTACAAATAATTATTTCAAATGATTTCTCAATAATCTTTTACACTAAAATATTTTATAAATACTTTTTATTTAAACTAATACACTTTTTCAATTGCTCCTATAATTTCCCATAAGGAGATATCTACCACAACGGTGATCTTCTCCATTATGTGAAATGATAGAAAAAAGTAATTTTACACTCACAAATTCTTAGGGACCGATTACAATGTAGTTTGAAAACTATCCCGACCAAATCGGTTCCGGAATCGTTTTCGACCGAATCAGTTGTGCGAGTCAGACCGACTGAGTACGATGCTTCCCAACATCCTTCGGTCGGACTCGCATTGACTTCAATAGGAGCCTCTGTTCTAAACGAGAACACGGGCTCCCATTGAATAAAAGGGTACACAGACAAAATATCGATTTTTAAATAGCGATATACAAAAATATCGAAGTTTAAATATCGATATACACAAATATCGAAGGTAAGTAATATCGACAGTCTAAATATCGATATTGGTATGATATCAGTAATATCGAAGTTGTAAATATCGATGTTAATAATATCGAAATTAATAACTTTGATGTTACTAATATCAATTTTTAAATACATTTAGTGTATATTATATTGTATTTATTATGTTTTATTATTTATTTTTAATGTTATTTAATTAAATATTGTCTTTTACTACTGTAGCGGGTTGTGGGTTTATAGGGGAATAGGGTGGGAAGTAATTTAATTATGTTAAATTAATTATTAATTAGTAGGAATTATTAATTAATTAATTGAGAATTAATTTTTAATAATTTTTAATTAATTTATTAATTGATAAATATGTTCTGTAGCGGGTTATGGGTTTATAGGGGAATAGGGTGGGAAGTAATTTAATAATAATTAATTAATTGATATATGTTTGTACATATTTTAATTAATAATTAATTGGTAATTAATTTCTATTAATTAGTTAATTAATTATTATAATTTTTTACATATTTATAATTATTAATTAGTTGGTAATTAATTATTATTAATTATTTAATTACATTAATTATAGTAATTTTTTTATATATAATTTATTTTTATTCTTAATTAATTAATTGTGCAAAATAATATTAATTATTAAATTAAATAATTACAGCAAATGTGCTAATATATTTACTTTATTGTTATTGTTAATTAATAATTAATTGGTAATTAAATAATATTAATTAATTTTGGGTACAGGGGTATTTTTAGGGTTCAGGGTCAGTTTTCAGTTCATGGGTACAGGGGTATTTTTAGGGTTCAGGGTCAGTTTTCAGTTCATGGGTAAAGGGGTATTTTTAGGGTTCTGGGTCAGTTTTCAGTTTTTGGGTAAAGGGGTATTTTTAGGGTTCTGGGACAGTTTTCAGTTCTTGGGTAAAGGGGTATTTTTAGGGTTCAGGGTCAGTTTTCAGTTTTTGGGTAAAGGGGTATTTTTAGGGTTTAGGTCAGTTTTCAGTTTTTGGGTAAAGGGGTATTTTTAGGGTTCAGGGTCAGTTTTTAGTTTTTGGGTAAAGGGGTATTTTTAGGGTTATGGGTCAGTTTTCAGTTCATGGGTAAAGGGGTATTTTTAGGGTTCAGGGTCAGTTTTCGTTATTTGTGTAAAGGGGTATTTTTAGGGTTCTGGGTCAGTTTTGGGTTTTTGGGGTACAGGGATATTTTTAGGGTTCAGGGTCATTTTTGGGTTTTTGGGGTACAGGTGTACAGGGTAAAAACAAAATAATATTACATTACATCAAATAAATTAGATGAAAAAAATTAAAATTACTTAAAAATTTTAAGTGTTTTATTTATTTTAAATGTATATGTATTAGTTTTAATTTTGTTTTAATATTTTTATTTAATATTTGTAAAATTATATGTATTTAAATATTATTTTTACATTATTATTAATACATTTTAAAAAACGATATTTTTGATTCCGATATTTTTGTACTTCGATATTATTGTTTCGATATTTTTGTACTTACCTTAATGAAGATAGGATTCCGATATTTTTGCTGTCGATATTTTTGCTCCGATATTTTTGCAGGTCGATATTCTGTCTGTCGATATTATGTCAGACATTCGAATAAAAGGGGTGGTTGGGAAAAGCCTTGCACCCTGTGGTAGGCACCCCATGGTCCCTGCCACATTGTGCATGATTGGAAAGTGAAGCCCCTTGGGTACTCCCATGAGCCACAACTGGACGCCTTCAAGTGAAGGGTGGAGAAGTGTGGCTCACTGGTTAGAGGAGGCAGACCTGGAAGCAGAGGTCAGCCCAGGACCAGGGTTCAATTCCCGGCTCGGTGGGGTCTTGAGTCCTAAAATGTCCACGGACTCGACAATTCTCGCTCCGGTGCCTCCTCGATTCATGGGTTCACACTCTGCGACTCTGGGCAATAGCTTGCTTAATCTCCACAACGGCCCCTCGCGGTGGGATGCCTGGCTTTCACCTTGTGGATACCCTGCCGGGGTTATCTCACAGGGGAATACCAGGACGGGTTCCCTAAGCAAGCGCTTAGATACCGGGTCGGTGATTTGCGCTATATAAATACATGTACAAGGGGGGCCTGATATGGGCCCCCAAAGACAGATTCCAACAGCCCTTTCCGTGTCGAGCAGACCGAATCCGAACGGTTGTCTAAATTGGTCATTATAATCGCTAGCTCGAAAATCATATCCATAGAGCTGTACGCTTCGGCGCCGGAAGACTCAGCCTGTCCGAATGCTTTTCGGAACTGATTCGGATAGCCCCAACGGTTTCTGGGCATTGTATTTGGTTGTTAGGAAATGTGTACCAATCGGTCAGAAACAAGGGCTCCAAATTGGATTCTGAGATACCGAATCCCATTCGAAGCCTTTGCGAACATCAAAATTTGCCCCATATATGTCTTCACGCCCTGAACTGAGATATAAATCCATACTTGGAAATGGTGAATAACATAAAAGTGCAGATTTACACGTGGATTTAGGAGTATATTTATTGAGGTTTAAAGTTAAACATGTAAATGTACCTTTGTGAATAGGCCCCAATGGTTTCTTGTTACTGTTTAACAACTGAAAGTGAAAGTAGAATGACACCACCATTGTTATTGATAGCTAGCTTGTGCCTTTTGCCTAGGTTGTATCATTTGAAGAAGATAAATGTTTGATCAAAAACTACAATAACTATTAAGAAGCATTGTCAAGATTATATTTAGAATAAGAATATTTCTGATAGAACTGCCCATTTGTTTTGTTCTGCATTTGGTATAGAAATAGTTTGTATGGTCTAATTCTAAACAAGATGAACGTAATACATTTGTTATGCCATTGGAACAAAACTTACAAAACAGCGATTCATACACAATAATGCTGTGAACAATCTCCTGTCTTGTCTGCTAATTTCTAGGCAGAACTGAGAATGAAGCAAAATGATCAATAAATTGTGAGTCAACTAACATGTTTTGGTCTGAAAGCAGCCTACATAATACATTCTAATTCATGTATAGTTAAGCAGTAATCATCTTTTTTGAATGTTAAATAGACAGTTTGTCTATGAAATGTGTGGGATGTAATATTTGCCTCGAATTGTAGAGAGGGAGACTGACTTCTTCCAGGGAATTTTGGGGTTTGTGGTCCATAAGAGAAAATTTAATGAAATCTGGTAAAAACGTAAATTTTAAAGCACAACGTCCATGTAATTATTTTATTAGAATTTAAACATAGGCTCTGAAAGAGTACTGAATAAATATTCAAATCATTTCATGGAATGCCACTTAAATGAAACCTTGCAATGGACTATGAGCACCCCCATATGTCAAAACTATCTCCATTGGTCAAAGGCCAGTATTTTTACATGCAAGCACCACTATGCATGGGTGTACTTATACAAACAATTACATACAATATGTCATGTGCTGACATTATGCCTTTGGTGCCATTATTATACCATGGGCTCCTCGTATGTCAAAATTCCTCACTAGCATGTTAGTGTCAGCATTTTGTCATGGCTTATCCCCCCCCTTCCATTTGCTACATTTGTCCTCCATTGTTACCTCCTTCAGTGCCATCATTTTTTAATGGTTGGTCCATATGCAAAGAATTTCCTCCAATATACCAGAGCCGAAGTTCTTTTTCCCCTGGGTGCCCCCATGTTTCAAACATTACCTGCACTGTGCCACAACCGTCATCATCTGTAGACATGTGTTTCTGGGTTTAGCCCTTCGTCAGAAGGTAGAGCAGAAGTAGTAAAGAGCAGTGAAAAGTCAACTAGGGTTTCTGAAATGCTGTCCGAAGTCTTCACAGGTCACAATACCACACAACAGGCACACAGGTGCATCCCAGGTGAGTTTGTCAACTCCAGGGAACCTTTTAAACACAAGGAGGGAGGAAGTTCACTGCCTCTCATACCAGCACAGTTCACCTCATTGAATTCCGGTGAATGCAGAATGCTTACTTCAAAGTTGCTATTGTTTTTCAACAAAGTTGATGCAGTTAGTGCTGTTATCTCTAGACACATATTTCTGGGATAAGCCCTTCTTCAGTAGAGAACAGAACTAGTAAAGAGCATAGAAAAGTAATCTGGGGTTGCTGAAATGCTACCAAAGTCTTCACAGGTCACAGTATCACTCTACCACCCATGTGAGCGTGTCAGCTTGTTGACTCAGGGGAGCCTTTTAAACATAAGGGGTGGGGGAGCACACTGCCTCTCCTGACCGGCAGAGTTCACCATATTGCTTTTGGGTAAATGTGGTAGTATGCTCACTTCAATGTTGCATGCATATATTAACCAAAGTTAGAGCAGGTAGTGCTGTTATCACTGGACACTTGTTCTGGGTTTAGGCCATCATCAGTAGAGAGCAGACATGGTAAAGAGAAATGAAAAGTCATCTGGGGTTGCTGAAATGCTGCCCAAATATTCACAGGTCATAGTACCACTCCACAGTTGCACAGGTACCTCCCAGGTTAGCTCGACAGCTCGTTGGCTCAAGAAAGAATTTGAAACAAAATGGGGGTGGGAACTGTGATGGAATGAGAGGCAGTGTGCTCCCTCCCTTGTGTATAATTCTGTTATTGATGCTGCTGATGGGCCTTGGGTGCATCCTCAAAAGTATATAGGATATGACAGCACCGGTATGTTGTCACTGATGCCATCCAAATACCATTGGAGACCCTTATGTCAAAAAATACCTCTACTATCAGTGCAAATATTATGGTAGGGTTTGTTTCCTAACAAAAAAATGAATAAATACAATAGAGAAAAGGGGTTACAAGGGAAGTTTTAGAGACCTGCAAGGATTGAATGCCTAAACAGTAACTAGTAAACACAAGCAATCCTCGGGTCTAAGTGAAAAACTATACAAGAAAAAGAGACAGTACAGATGGTCTCAGTACTTCTAAGGGACTCCCTTAATTAGGATGTAATCCTATCACCCGCCAAGGTGGAATGCTTCATCATCTGGGATTCTCCTCTTGACGGGGACACCTAGCCCCCCAAGGGCTACAACCCCCTCACTGTGAGGGAGGAGCTCAGGGATGTTTTTATTCCTTCTCTGAATTGGATATACTAAATCCTGCAGCATCACCAGCCTGCCTTTTCTGGACATACGCATTTTTCCCACAGGCTAAGGACTTGGGACTGAGTTGTATAGGAAACCCATGGCTCGGAACTCCCTCCTGTCCTACAATAGTTATCACTCAAAATCACTACGTGACAATCTGCCAAACAGGCAGTTTCTGCGTATCAGAAGGAACTGTTCCTCTATGAAAAAATTCAATAAACATACTAGGACTCTTTTTCCCCAACTGAAGAAAAGGCAATATCCGACCAAATTGATTTGACGCTCTCTCAAGAGAGCAGCAAACAGCAACAAAGAGGCGTTGATTGAGATGACTGCACAAAAAGAAGAGTCATCCAGGATCACATGTGTAAACACGTTCTGTACTATCTCCAACCGAATACAGAGGAGTATCCGGAAGAACTGGAAGATTGTCAGTATAGGCAACACTTTGATCCCTGTACCTCTATTCGCTTATAAAAGGAACACCAACCTCAGAGATAAATTGGTCCATACTAGACCAAGAACCAAGAAATCCCCTAATCAGGACACATTGTGGGACTTGCCAGCGATAAAGTGACACTTTCCATGTGGTGTTTGCGCAGTGTGCCCTCAGACCAGACCAGACCAGACATACTAACTCAAATGACATAGGTACAATAGACCTCGGATGTTAGCTCACCATACCAACGGTAACAGCAAGAGGGTGATCTACTTGGTAACATGCCCATGTGGCCTTCAATATGTGGGTATGACCACGTGCGAGAATAAAACAAGAATCATGAAACATAGAAGTTTTTTCTGAATATAATTAAGGTGGTACAGAACCTCTCCAGGGCAACAAGTTATGTTGTTCCGCATTGATTTCACACAAAGCACCACCACCAGCAACATCTAGTCTCTAGGCAGATGAGTAATTTCACTGCCAATAGCCCTGATAGCCACACACGCTGAGGTTTAGGTTCCATGTTCCAAGCTACATCATGAAGTTACCAAGTAAGAGGGTCACATGTACTGCGAGACACCCAGTAATTTAGTTCCTGTATGGCCGTCTTCTATATACAAAGTACTAGGCTATAGAAACAACACTGACCAGGCTAGAATGATATCTGCTTTAACAAGTAGTCCTTTATGTATCAGTATATAAATATTGCATCACTTGGTAGACCAACGGTGTACACCAAGCATCCATCTTGGTGCCCCCGGAGGACTTTGTGGTGTGCATGTAACGCCAATTGGGGCACACATAAAAGTACATTTAGGCTCACAAACATGAAGTTGTCCTTCACCCACGAGTTTACCAACTGGAATATCAGCTAAATTAACATCTTATTAGAAGCTTAAGAAATTATGTGATAGATCACATTGTGTGCATCCATCAGGGTGCATTAAGAACTACCTTTCCCAGCATTCAGCACCCCCTTGGAGCTTTTCACATCACTCTTCCCAGCATGCCAAGTGGCCGGCTGAAGTCTTGTAGTGTATTTCCTATATTCCCAATAGGCTCTGCGCATTGGAATAATATATACTGTAGATTAGACGTATGACTGAGGTCGACTAGGTCTCTATCGAATATATTAGACTTAATTGTGAGTGCCAGCTAGCTCAGAGGTCACTAGAAACTTTCCCGAATTCACAAGAAGGGATTAGTTTCTGACAACCGCATAAGCATGACAACTTTGTTTTCCAAGAATAAGAAATGTATCTCTAGAGTCGCAGAAACAATAGATAGTTATTTCACTCAGTCAATCATGCATGCTTCGTTTCACCGAAGGTGCAGAGAAAATAGAGAGACGGGCATTTTCAATAAAAGTGTATTTATTGAACAGTCTTCTTTCTCATGCAGAGGAAATGAACTGCTACAATCGTAATACTGGTAGCAAAGTAAAATGCGTACAGTACGAAGAGTATTATAAAACAATACTGTAAAAGCATGATATGTTTACCAAGCCATAAAATACATAGAATACATACATTAATAAATAAATACTAAAAGTACTCAACTGGTGCTTCTAAAATACGCCTACCCCGGTGTACCTAACCTAGGTCTAGTACAAGGGAAGAAGTAGGTGAGGTGTAGCTTAGTTTTAGTATTCTTTGCCAAGAATCTATCCAAGAATTCTCAAAGGGTCTAATCAGCTCCGTACATTGCTTTAGAATGAAGGAGGACTGGTATCGCTCTCTCAGGACTTGATTTCCCAGCAACCCGCAAGGGTAGCCTGGAAACACTGGAGCTGGATTTCTTGGCAAGAGAAAAGACAGCGTCTCTCTCAGTGCGTCTGCTGGAGGGTCGGCTTCCTTCGGCACTTGCTGTAACAGGGCGTCGGGCAAGTAGATAGTCGAACTGCTCCAAACCACCATGTGTTTGCCTGGGCAAGTGTGGGCATCTTTATACCTTGAAAGTGCCGAGTTTGACGTAAGGTTGGACATAATAACGTCATCAAAGACTCAGTTCTTTGAAAACTCCATGAGTTCTTGGTTAAATCAATATTCAAGCAAGGTGAAGTCCCTGACTGCTGAAGGCGGGTTTTTCCAAGAAATCGTTGTGGATTTTCAGAACTAGTGGAAGTAGCCATGCCGTATTTGGACTGCATAGGCTAAGTCTAAATATGGTTATGATTTCTATTCCTATATAAGGATAGGGTGATTTATACCTATATATGGGCATGAATCGGGAAAATTACACTAGGGTCCTAAATTCATATACAACAGTCTGATGTCATTGTGTCACAGCAAACTGGGAACGACATTTAAACAACAAAGCTGGGACTGCTGGGTAACTCCGGTTCCAGCTCAGAGACAGTCCGGTGTACCGATGGAGAGGTAAGCGGCTCAATGGAGCCTGAAACACCTGACTCAGCATGCGTATTCACTATTGTCACTGTAGTGTTGAAAACTCTCAACTGGTAGCTTCCACGTGAATGGGCGCCCTCCTCTAATTACGAAGGCAGCTGGTTATGAGTTGATGCCTCACTGCGGTAGACTCGTGTTCCCAGGAGAACATTCCCAAGCTCTAATCTATGCATGTACAGGCCAAAGCATGCCATAAACAAGTTAAAAACGGCACAATGTTGCTTATGGTTACATCTTGCGTATGGGGCATGTTAGTGAGCTTTACGATGCCGTTACTATTGCCTACCTTATGATATCTGCACACGCATCAGTCTCTATATTTGACTAAACTTAATAGACAGATGCTTAAACTTTGCCCCCATGCACTTTAAGGTCACTGAGTCGTGTGATATGTATCCAGCAATATGCAACCAAGACTGCTCTGTTATTTGGAAATATGATACAGGTAAGCATGGGCGAATTTTGCGGAGCTCGCGTTTGCGAATTTTGCGGATTTGCGAACTCGCAATCCGCAAAATCCGCGAATTCCCGTGAATTTGCGGATTTTTTTTTTTGTGTTCGCCCGTGTTTCTGCCAGTTCGCGAGGGTTTTTACAATTTCGCAATTTGCGAACTTACCTGTCGGGTCGCAAGTTTTGCGAACTTGTTGTTTCTACGTGTCCAGCCTGTTTGGGACACTCTTCTTCATCACTGCCACTCCCTGTCACCACTGCCACTCTCTGACTACTCATGCCACCCTCTGGCCCACGCATGCCACCCTCTGTTTCATCACCACACCCTCTGGTTGTCCAGTGTACATTATTTTCGGCAAAGCAAAGCACACCTTCCCTGCCTCAAGTGACCTGAATTAATTTGGGGCTGATTAATGTGTCACAGAATATTTTTTTAGCTGGCACCTGCTTCCTTAGTGCGCCCTGATTAGTGATCTTTTGCACTTGCTAAGTGCTTTCATTGTTGCAAAATTAGTTACAACACCTGCCCTGCCCCAACTGACAATAATGAATTAGGGGCTGATTAATGGATTTTAACTTCCAGCCTGGCTCCTGCTTGTCTCCCTTAGCTGTAATTCAGGACCTTTATGGCATATGTGTAACTATTCTGAGGTTCAGAGCAGGGTCACATAATAGTTGCAACTGGCAACTGAACTCTGGAGGGGCCCCTCAGGAAGCACTACAGGAAATGGCTACTAATGATGAGCCTGAACTTTTGAACCTGGCAAGTAGTTTCAGTTTTGCTAAGATCGTATTTCTGCAATTTAGCACTTATTCGCGGGGCGCGAAGTTGTACTGGGAAGCCGCGAACTCAAGCGAACAGTGCGAGCAGTGCGAGCAAAATCCGCTGCTCGCGGATTTGCGGATTTTGCGGGAGATTCGCGAATCTCGCGGATTGCAAATTTCCCGAAAATCCGCAAAATCCGCGAGCGAAACGTATTTTCCACCCATACCTAGATACAGGTCCCACATATAGGGTATATTTACCCACATTACAGTCATATAGACCTTTCTGGATGCCATGGGTACTTAGCAATTGGCGGAGCCACACACATGTTTGACTTCTTACGACATACTAAGACTCACAATGAGCCCTGCATGCCTCTCTTCCAGCACTCTGTCGTTATGTAATTTCCACCAAGGGTCCTCCTTCCCAGGGGTGGTTTTTGCTCAGCCCTCGAGTTCTCCTTGGCCGCGGTCTGGGCCATACTATTTCTATAATACTTTCCCAGCACTGGGGGTCACAATTGTGACACATGATTAATGATTTGCTCTACCTATAAGACACTGTAGAAGTCTCTTTCCAGGCTAACAACACCCCGAGTGATACTATTGAGCTAACTGACCAACACTTCTATGTTCTGATTGAATATGTGAACAGTTTTTTTAATATAAACTTGCCTTAATGGAGATGTGACAAATTAACTATCGTAATATTTTTGAGACATTCAACATCCTTTTTCAGAGTGGTGCCTCTCCCCTGAGCTGTTGCCAGGTTGAGGTGAGGCTTATTATCCATAAACAATGGGTAAGCAACTATTTCACCTTATTTTGTTTTGTGTTCAAACACAGCAGGCCACTGATGAGGACAGTGTCTCACACACACGGTTGTATGAATGTTCTTACTTACTTGTTTTAGGAAACACATGCATTTTTGATTTCTCCTGTTGCTTCTGTTTTCTACCGGTATGACCAATAGCACTTTTTGCTAAGGTCCTGACGGAAGCCGTGACACCTTTTGCGGTCTCTTAGGCTGAAACATGTAGACCTGGTTGCATCCATCCCATGCAGTTAATATTTCACACTGCAGGTGCTCTGTTTTTAATCCTGGCACTAGGAGTGTATCAATAATGTTTCTGTTGCTCCTGGTAGCTAGTTGTAGCATCACTTTCCTCACATTCCAATCATTTTTTGTTATTGCGCTGCGCCCATTACCCAACTAGTTCAGTGTCTTCTCATCTGCAGGATTTAGTATATCCTTTACAGAGTAGGACTAAAACATCCCTGAGCTCCTTCCTCACAGTGAGGGGGTTGTAGCCCTTGGCGGGCTAGGTGTCCCCGTCAAGAGGAAAATCCAAGATGATGAAGCCTGCCACCTCGGTGGGTGATGGGATTACGTCCTAATTAACGGACTCCCCCAGAAGTACCGTGAGATAATCTTTGCTGTCTCTTTTCCTTCTATAGTTTTTCACTTAGACCCGAGGATTTCTTTTGTTTACTCATTATGGTTTGTTTCCTCCCATATGTGCTAGTTGTTGTCCCTTACACAGGAATGCATCTTATATGCCTGCACCAGCATTTTGCCTGATATACTTTTTAAATATGTATTTTACAAATGTTTTTCATTAAATGGCAGTTTCAAAGTTTGATAATAGATTATTAAGGTAAATTGATTTGGAGACAGTAGACACAATACAGCATATATTCACCTATTAATTTTGTTTTAAACGATAGTGATTCTTATAACAACAACCACACCATATTATCTATTTAACTTCATCCTCCTCACAAAGTATACTAGAAAAAAGTGTATTTGGACCAAACAAATTAAAGATAATATTTTGCCCAATGAACTGCTAATATTGTCACAGAGATATGTGTGTTATTGATAACCGAGATTTGGCAATTGGTTAGCTGTGCCTAGGTAGAACAACTACACCACGCTGACAGAGACCATTGAGGCCAAAAATTCTTTCTGAGTTGAATGTTGTCTTCGGCAGTGCAGAGCTGGCCCATTCTTTTTGGGCTGATTGATAGTCTCTCTGTCTCAAGTCATCAAGTAGCATCTCTGATTCCCTTCTCAATCTAAGATGTAGATCATCAAGCCCTGCTTAAAAACAGCCAGATTTATTCCACACCTGCAACCGCTATCATCCTTCTACTCATCAACGAACACCCTATCTTGTATTTTAACTCTACATGAAATAAAAATGTTCATGTTAAAAAATCAATTTACTTAATATTTGGGAATATTAGTTACGTTTCGGTGTGAAAAATATGTAGGATGTTTTGCGAAGTCACAACCTAATCCACATCTGGATCTGCACTAGGAAGAACTATATGTCCAACCCTAACCCTAAACTTGTGGAGGAGGAGAATCTGGCAAAATTAAGTTCCATATCTTGGCGTAAATGTCACCATATTTCTGTTCTATGAATCACGATCTTTCATTTTAATGGATCTATATGAAAAATATTTCTTAAGCAATTTCTAAGGGCTTCATTAAGACATGGGTGGACGCACTGCCTCTGTCCAGGCCTAAATACATTAACCACCCTGTCATACCTGGTCATGCAATAACTAGGCCTGGGCAGTAAATTCCATTCCGCTTGTGGAGTTTGCAGAGTTTTTCCCACTCCGCGCTGTGCTTGAAGTGCAGCGTTAAGTTGGGAGCGCGAGCAAGGAAATCCAACGCTAGACCACCTCCCGAGAGATTTTTCAACGCAGACAGTCGCCGCAGGTTACTACCGATCGCATTTAGAAACCTGCTGCTCTCATCGAGGAAGCTGCTGCACAAGTAGAACATCTACTTGAGCAGCGGAAAGAAATGGTGACCTCTTGCTCTTGTTCTGCGTGTGTGCCAAATGTGCTGATTTTACAGTGCAAAACAAATGGCCTGCAGTGCTGTAGCTGGGGGGATGGGGGCAGTGCATCACGGGCAGCACTCTTTTCTGGGCTGGTGAGCAAGTTGTGTCTGTCGACTACCGCCATATACCAACTCCCGATAATAAGTCATTTACGAACCACCCCCCCACTCCACCCCCACCCAGTAGAACAAGTCATCCATCAGCCGCCATCCCATGCTCTTACCTGTACTGGAAGGCAAACTTAGCAGCTTTTCTGGGTGGCAGCAGGTCTAGTTATGCAATTGACGGCTGGCGCTAAAAAGCTTCACGAGCAGCTCGATTTACCTCACTCAGCCGTTTGCGGAACTACGCGGAGCTCAACAAGGTTTTTGTCACTTCGTGGAGTTACACATACCAGAACTCCATCCAGGCATAGCATTAACTAGAGGATGTTGGGATATAACAGACTTTACTGCTAGGCTGATGTTCCAGTTTCCACTGGCGGCTCTGTAGGACTGCATGTAAAAATGACGCCTAATGTAAGGACCTTTTTGCTGGGTAATACACAAGTATTGTCGTACAAGGCATGGTACAAGAAGTGTGTGATTCCCATTTTAGACTGCACATTCATGTGATGTTGGCAAACTTTTTTGCAAAGGGGTGCACAAGCTATCCTGGCAAAATGTTCTTTGGGTAAAAGGAGCTGTTTGCCAAACCTCTGGTCTAATGTGCTTGTGTGGCTGATGGAAAGGGTGAATCCCCTGGGATGTCACGAGCCACATAGATAGGCAGACCGGCGGAGATGGGGAAAATGTGATTAGCCTGATGCTATCACTCTCCCTGCCACAGTCTTGAAATTGGTGTTTGATGGTGGGCAGTAAAACCATCTAAAGTCTAAATTAGGACCAAAGTGACTATAATCAGTGCATAGGATACAAATGACCAACATAGACGATTGATCTTAGCAGGTTAAATTTGACCAACAGATTTAATATACCATTTATGTACTTCAAATTATATACTCAATGCTCTCAATACTGAGTCCTAAGCGCCACCATCGCAAGTAGCCCTCTGCCTGTCATTCTTATAGCAGCAAGAGATAAGCACCCCATTGTCATTTAATGACTGCAGAGAAGCTAATGTGCAATTGTACAGGCTGCCCGGCTCTGACATCAATTAGAGCCTGCTGAACCTCCAGTATTTTCAGGGGCATTCTGAACATTTGCATGCTCTAATGACCATTAGAGTATGCATCCCCATGACCTTTCATGAAAGCATGGCAGTTGAGACAGAGCTCTCATATTCACAAAGGCAAATGTATTCCAAAGTGCATTTTCTATATTTAGAGAGAAAGATAACACTTGCTTGATCTGATTGTTAATATCACGCTTGACAGATGGTCACAGGATAGCTTTGTGTTTCTTTGGTTCACATGTATTAATCCTTTCAGTCCATCCATGGTTCATCTGCGAATCATGTAGACAACACCAAGGGCTCAAATTATAAAGCATCAATTATTTAGTTATTTATTAGTATGAAATCAAAAAGATGGTACATCCCTGCTAGGACATTAAATATTAGGTTGTTCCACTACACATGCTAGTCACATATATGTATTTTTAGGAAGAGTTCTAGTGACAGTGTGATTTGTGAGAGCTTGTTTAAAGTGTATCTGACCTTTTTCTACTGTGTTTAATTATAATTTTGTTTATTTGCAGCTCTTTTTATTTCATTAGTCCAAAAATTGCATGTCATCCATTTATTTCAATGCAATAGCTAACAAGTAGTGGTTTTCTACACAAAACGTTGAAACACATATCACTTTACACATCCAGTAGCTAATAATGATAAATAATACATATATGCCTGCAAAATGTTTGTAAAAACATGTCCCTAATTGTCATATTAATGTTGAGTTCTGAGATCACCGGTCACTTGTCATCAAAAATGTAGCTATGCATCTTGAATAACGTATTACGGTTGAGTTGTGAGGTAACGATTGCTGCTGCCAGAAGCAGTGTGAAAAACAAATCCCAGACCAGAATTTCAACTTCTATTTAAAGAAGGAAATGGAGAAATAACTTTTGAGCATTAACAGGGACCAAGGGGGTTATTTTTCAATTCTTTCCAGCTGATTATGGATCAGGCAATCCGAATTGAAACTGACTGGTCATTTCAGCTGGTTTTCGAGGGTCTCAAGGAGCCCGTCGGCCAGTCGGAGGCCGGCTTGTAATCCCAAAGGGCAGCCTTGCCGTCCTTGGGATAACAATACTTGGTCTCAGGCAGACTTTCCATGCCGGGCTTTCTGACATGGAAAGCCTGTCAGAGAGTGAGCATGGCGGCCCCTAGCTGGGCCACCATTCCTTGGCGTCCTCCGTTAGGTGGCTGAGGGGGCACCATAGCCCTGTTAATCCCCGCAGTCAATGGCAGGCACCTCAAGGGTTTCTGGATTAAAACCATCTCCCAAACATATGCTCCCATAGGGAAATGTCGGAATGCAACTGAACAGTGTTCAGTAGCATCCTAATAAGGTGGTCGAGACAGCCGACCAGACGTCAGTCGGTCCTGTTTGCGAGATGGTGTCTGGCGGACACAAGTCCGTCCAACATCGTAATAAGCCCCCAAGTGTTTATGGCAGTGATCTGTTACAGGAACCACTCGTTCTGGGCTTGAGTTGTTTTTTAATGAATTTGATTAAACTGATTATGATAGATGTAGGCAAATGATAATGTGCTGCATATTACTGTTATTTGAAATTGTCTCACTACTGATTGCCCAATATACTCAATTCATCAGCAACCATGCTATCTCTTATATATAAAAGAATAACACACAGAGCATGACTCCATTTTGGGGAAGGGTTATGCATTATGCAGAATAAAATAAACTTAGTCACATGTTCAAAAGGGGTTCACTGACAGAATATCTCGGCTGAAAATGTGGTAATACCAAAATATCATGACAAAAATATTGTCATTCTATATTATAATGATAAGTACAAAAATATCCCCCAAAAAATATTGACGTAAATATTATCATTGTATTAAATATTGTTTTTGAAATATATATAAATGTAAATATTAGATAATAAATAGTAACATTATTGTAATAAAAATGAAACAGATTTAATGTATATTTAAACTAATGTAACAATATTATTTTTGAAAAAGTTACACATATATATATTTACATCTATCTAGATAAAAAACTATTATTAAACTAATAATTTTAATTTATATTATAATTTCTGATTTTTTTAGATAATGTAATAATATATGTATATATATATTCACTGAAATAAACATAGGTTTCATGGACGTTCTAGTTAGTTGGAAATTTCAGTCATACAAAACCAGAGAAATTTGGTTGTTATAGTTAGTTGAGGTAACTATAACTGATGACATCTCAAATGACATCACTGAGGACATCATACAGTGACTGAGTGTTTCTAAAAAGTTTAAATATGTTTTATATAAATATATGCCAAGGTGTACTGAAGAATGAGCTGGTGTATGAGTGTCTGCATGGATGATTTAGTAGGTGCGTGACTGACTGTATAAGTGAGTGATTAAACATGTCTTACTTAATGCATGGGTTAGTGACTAAACTGTGAATGTCTATATCAGTCTGTCAGTTGGTGTGTAAGTATCTGCATAGGTTGGTGAGTAGCTACCTGAGTTTCTATATGGGTTATTGGTTGATTGTCTGCATGGGTGCCTGAGTGTCTGTGTGCATGGGTGGGGTGGGTTTGAATTGGTGTATAGATGTGTGAGTGGGTGATTCACTGGGTGTATGGGTTCAAGAGTGTGTCTGTGAAGGACTGTATGGGTGGGTGAGTGTGTGTTTGGGTGTTGATGAGTGTTTAGATATCTCAGTGGTACATGTGTCGTGAGTGTTGTAATATGTGACTTAATCAGCAGTACATTGCGGGGCTCAAGTTATAGTTACCTCAACTAATTATAACGGCAGAATTTCTCTGGTTTTGTATGACTGAAATGTCTAACTAACTATAATGTCCCTGAAATCTGTGGTTTTTTCAGTGAATTTCAAAGGTTTTTTAACTGCTACTTTCTAACTATAATTTCCCTTAAACCTATGTTTTTTTCAGTGAATTTCAGAGGTTTTTTAAAAACCTAACTAATAACTATAACGTCCCGGAAACCTATGTTTTTTTCAGTGAATTTCTAAGGTTTTTTAAATGCTAATTTCTAACTATCCCTACTTAGGTAGGACATATGCAGAAAGAGGAAGAAAGGCACAGAAAGAAGCAAGAGAAATGCAGAAAGTGGCAACAGAAGTCCAGAAATATGAAGAAAGGTGCAGAAAGAAGCAAGAGATATGCAGAAAGAACCAACAGAGGTACACAAAGAAACCTTGTTGCAAAGGTATCCTGTGCCCACAACATTTTGCTGACTGGTACTGTTGATAACTGACTCTGACTAACCAGGCCGGGACCCAGTGCTGTGCTAAACGACACTTAGAATACAGTGAAAACAGCTACAGACACTAGAGTACACTTTGGGTTGGGGTATCCCTGTTATTGGCATGACCTCCCCTGTAAGGTCCCCTACATAATAGGGCAAGGGGATTAAAACTACCTCAGAGGTGCAGGAAGAAGGAAGAGCAGTGCAGAAAGATCCAACAGAGGTGCAGAAAGAGGCAAGAGGGGTAAAGAAAGAGGTAAGAAATATGTAGAAAGAAGCAAACGAGGTGCAGAAATAGGCAGGAGAACTGCGCAAAATGACAATAGAGGTGCAGGAAGAGGCAGGAGAGGTGCACAAAGAGGCAAAAGGGGTTCATAAAAAGGCAAGAGGGGTGCGGAAAGAATCAAGAGAAGTGCAAAAAGAAGCAACAGAGATGCTTAAAGAAGCAAAAGGGGTATAGAAAGAGGCAGGAGAAGTACAGAAAGAGACAACAGAGGTGCTGAAAGAGTTAAGAGAGGTGCAAAAACAGGTAAGAAAGGTACAGAAAGAGGGAACAGGGGTGCAGAAAGAAGTAAGAGGGATACAGAAATTTGCAAGAGAGGTACAGAAAGCAGAAAAAGCAGTGCAGAAGGAAGCGGGAGAAGTGCAGAAATAAGCAAGAGAGGTGGAAATATAGGGAAGAGGGGTGCAGAAATAGGCATGTGGGATGCAGAAATTTACAAAAGAGGTACAGAAAGAAGCAAGAGCAGTGCAGAAAGAACTAAAAGAGGTGCAAAAAGAGGCAATGGGGTGCAGAAAGGAGGAAGAGAAGCACAGAAGCACAGAAAGCAGCAACAGAGGTGCTGAAAGAGGCAAAAAGGGTGCAGAAAGATGCAAGAGAAGTGCAGAAAGAAGCACCGAAGGTACAGAAAGAAGCAAGAGAGGTGCAGAAACCGGCAGGAAAGGCACATAAAGAGAGAACAAGGGTGCAAAAAGAGCCAAATGAGATGTCGAAAGGGGAAAGAGCAGTGCAGAAAGAACCAGCAGAGGTGCAAAAAACAAGAGGGGTGCAGAAGGAGGTAGGAGAGGTGCACAAAGAGATAAGAAATGAACAGAAAGAGGCAGGAGTGTTACAGAAAAAAAGAATAGAAGTGCAGAAAGAAGCAAGAGAATTGCTGAACGAAGCAACAGAGGTGCTGAAAAGGGCACGAATGGTGTAGAAAGAGCAAAAGAAGTGCAGAAAGAAGCAACAGAGGTACAGCAAGAGGCAAGAGAGGTGCAGAAACAGGTAGGGAAGGTGCAGAAAGAGGGAACAGGGTGTAGAACGATGCAAGAGAGGTGCAGAAAAAAAGAAAGGGTACAAAAAGAGGCAAGAGAACTGCAGAAAGAGGTAAGAGAATTGCTGAAAGAAGCAACAGAGATGTGGAAAGATGCAAGAGAAGTGCAAAACGAGGCAAGTGAGATGCAGAAAGAGGAAAGAGCAGTGCAGAAAGAACCAGCAGAGGTGCAAAAAGAAGCAAGAGGGGTGCAGAAAGAGGTAGGAGAGGTGCACAAAGAGGTAAGAAATGAACAGAAAGAGGCAGGAGGGTTACAGAAAGAAAGAAGAGAAGTGCAGAAAGAAGCAAGAGAATTGCTGAACAAAGCAACAGAGGTGCTGAAAAGGGCACGAAGGGTGCAGAAAGAGCAAAATAAGTCTAGAAAGAAGCAACAGAGGTACAGCAAGAGGCAAGATAGAGGTGCAGAAACAGCTAGGGAAGGTGCAGAAAGAGGGGACAGGGTGTAGAATGATGCAAGAGAGGTGCAGAAAAAAAGAAAGGGTGCAAAAAGAGGCAAGAGAACTGCAGAAAGAGGTAAGAGAATTGCTGAAAGAAGCAACAGAGATGTGGAAAGAAGGGAAGAAGGGTGCAAAAAGAACAAAGAGAGGTGCAGAAAGAAGCCAGAGAAGTGCAGAAAGAAGCAAGAGAGGTGCAGAAAGAGGGAAGATGAGTGCAAAAATAGACAGTAGGGGTGATGAAGAGGCAATAGAAGTGCAGAAAGGGGCACGTAAGGTGCAGAAGGAGACAAGAGAACTGTAGACAGAGGCAGCAAGACAGTAGCAGAAACAGGCAAAAGTGGTGCAGAAAGAGGGAACAGGTGTGCAGACAGAGGCTAGAGAGTTGCAGAAAGAGGAAAGAGAGGAATAGAACAAGGCAGGAGGGGTGCAGAAAGAAGGAATAGAACTGGAAAAAGAAGCAACCGAAGTGCTGAGAGAGGCAGAAAGGGTGCAGAAAGAGGCAAGAGAAGTTTAGAAAGAAGCAACTGCGGTAATGAAAGAAGCAAGAGAGGTGCAGAAACAGGCAGGAAAGGTGCAGAAAGAGGGAACAAGGGTGCAAAAAAGGCAAGAGGGGTGCAAAAAGAAGAAAGTGAGATGTATAAAGAAGCAACTGGGGTGCAGAAAGACACAAGAGAAGTGCAGAAACAAGCAGGAGAAGTACAGAAAGAGGCAAGAGAATGGCTGAAAGAAGCAATAGAGGTGTAGAAAGAAGCATGAGAAGTGCAGAAAGATGCAACAGAGGTCCTGAAAGAGGCAGGAAGGGTGCAGAAAGAGGCAAGAGAAGTGCAGAAAGAAGCAAGTGAGGTACAAAAGAGGTAGAGAATTGTAGAAAGAAACAATAGAGGAGTATAAAGAAGCAAGAGAAGTGCCGAAAGAGGCAAGTGAGGTGCAGAAAGAGGGAAGATGAGTGCAAAAATAGACAGTAGGGGTGATGAAGAGGCAATAGAAGTGCAGAAAGGGGCACGTAAGGTGCAGAAGGAGACAAGAGAACTATAGACAGAGGCAGCAAGACAGTAGCAGAAACAGGCAAAAGTGGTGCAGAAAGAGGGAACAGGTGTGCAGACAGAGGCTAGAGAGTTGCAGAAAGAGAGGAATAGAACAAGGCAGGAGGGGTGCAGAAAGAAGGAATAGAACTGGAAAAAGAAGCAACCGAAGTGCTGAGAGAGGCAGAAAGGGTGCAGAAAGAGGCAAGAGAAGTTTAGAAAGAAGCAACTGCGGTAATGAAAGAAGCAAGAGAGGTGCAGAAACAGGCAGGAAAGGTGCAGAAAGAGGGAACAAGGGTGCAAAAAAGGCAAGAGGGGTGCAAAAAGAAGAAAGTGAGATGTATAAAGAAGCAACTGGGGTGCAGAAAGACACAAGAGAAGTGCAGAAACAAGCAGGAGAAGTACAGAAAGAGGCAAGAGAATGGCTGAAAGAAGCAATAGAGGTGTAGAAAGAAGCATGAGAAGTGCAGAAAGATGCAACAGAGGTCCTGAAAGAGGCAGGAAGGGTGCAGAAAGAGGCAAGAGAAGTGCAGAAAGAAGCAAGTGAGGTACAAAAGAGGTAGAGAATTGTAGAAAGAAACAATAGAGGAGTATAAAGAAGCAAGAGAAGTGCGGAAAGAGGCAAGTGAGATGCAGAAAGAGGAAAGAGCAGTGAAGAAAGAACAAGCAGAGGTGCAAAAAGAAGCAAGAGGGATGCAGAAAGAAGTAGGAGAGGTGCACAAAGAGGTAAGAAATGAACAGAAAGAGGCAGGAGGGTTACAGAAAGAAAGAAGAGAAGTGCAGAAAGAAGCAAGTGAATTGCTGAAAGAAGCAACAGAGGTATAAAAAGAAGCAAGAGAAGTGCAGAAAGAGGCAGGAGGGGTGCAGACAGAAGGAAGAGAAGTGCAGAAAGAAGCATCAGAGGTGCTGAAAAAGGCACGAAGGGTGCAGAAAGAGCAAACGAAGTGCAGAAAGAAGAAACAGAGGTATAGAAAGAGGCAAGAGAGGTGCAGAAAGAGGGAACAGGGTGTAGAAAGATGCAAGAGAGGTACAGAATAAAAAAGAAAGGGGTGCAAAAAGAGGCAAGAGAACTACAGAAAGAGGTAAGAGAATTGCTGAAAGAAATAACAGAGATGTGGAAAGATGCAAGAGAAGTGCAAAACGGGGCAAGTGAGGTCCAGAAAGAAGCAAGAGAGGTGCAGAAAATGGCAAGAGAATAGCAGAAAGAGGCAAGAGGGATGTAGAAAAGGGAAGAAGGGTGCAAAAAGAACAAAGAGAGGTGCAGAAAGAAGCCAGAGAAGTCAGAAAGAAGCAAGAGAGGTGCAGAAAGAGGGAAGATGAGTGCAAAAAGAGACAAAAGGGGTGCAGAAAGAGGCAATAGAAGTACAGAAAGAGGCACATGAGGTGCAGAAGGAGACAAGAGAACTGCAGACAGAGGCAGCAAGAGAGTAGAGGAAACAGGCAAAAGTGCTGCAGAAAGAGGCAACAGGTGTGCAGACAGAGGCTAGAGAGTTGCAGAAAGAGGGAAGAGGGGTACAGAACAAGGCAGGAGGGGTGCAGAAGGAATAGAACTGGAGAAAGAAGCAACAGAGGTGCTGAGAGACGCGAGAGGGCTACTGAAAGAGGCAAGAGAAGTTTAGAAAGAAGCAACTGTGGTATAGAAAGAAGCAAGAGAGGTGCAGAAACAGTCAGGAAAGGTGCAGAAAGAAGGAAATGGGGTGCAGAAAGAATCAAGAGAGGTGTGGAAAGAAGCAAGAGAGGTAAAGAAAGAGGCAACAGATGAGCAGAAACACGCAAGAGAAGTGCAGAAACAAGCAAGAGAAGTGCAGAAAGAGGCAAGGGAACTGCTAAAAGAAGCAAAAGAGGTGTAGAAAGAAGCAAGAGAAGTGCAGAAGGCGGCAAGTGAGGTACAGAAAGAACCAAGAGAGGTGCAGAACGAACCAGCAGAGGGACAAAAAGAGGCAAGAGGGGTGCAGAAAGAGTTAGGAGAGGTACACAAAGAGGCAAGAAAGGTACGGAAAGAGGCAGGAGGGGTACAGAAAGAAGGAAGATAAGTGCAGAAAGAGGCAAGAGAATTGCTGAAAGAAGCAACAGATGTATAGAAAGAAGCAAGAGAAGTGCAGAAAGAGGCAAGTAAGGTGCAGAAAGAAGCAAGAGGCATGCAGAAAGGACCAACAGAGGTGCAGAAAGAGGCAAGAGGGGTGCAGAAAAATAGTAGATGAGGTGCACAAAGAGGCAAGACAAGTACAGAAAGAGGCAGGAGAGGTACAGAAAGAAAAAAGAGAAGTGCAAAAAGAAGCAATAGAGGTGCTGAAAGAGGTGCAAGGGGTGCAGCAAGAGAAGTGCAAAAAGAAGCAACAGAGGTGCATAAAGAGGTGAGAGAGGTACAGAAACAGGCAGGAAATGTACAGAAAGAGGGAGCAGGGGTACAGAAAGACGCAAGAGAAGGGCAGAAAGGGAAAATTAGGTACAAAAAGAGGGGTGCAGAATGAAGCAAGTGAGGTGCAGAAAGAGGCAACAGAGGTGCAGAAAGAGGCAAGAGGGGTAAAGAAAGAGGTAAGAAATATGTAGAAAGAAGCAAATGAGGTGCAGAAATAGGCAGGAGAACTGCGCAAAATGACAATAGAGGTGCAGGAAGAGGCAGGAGAGGTGCACAAAGAGGCAAAAGGGGTTCATAAAAAGGCAAGAGGGGTGCGGAAAGAATCAAGAGAAGTGCAAAAAGAAGCAACAGAGATGCTTAAAGAAGCAAAAGGGGTATAGAAAGAGGCAGGAGAAGTACAGAAAGAGACAACAGAGGTGCTGAAAGAGTTAAGAGAGGTGCAAAAACAGGTAAGAAAGGTACAGAAAGAGGGAACAGGGGTGCAGAAAGAAGTAAGAGGGATACAGAAATTTGCAAGAGAGGTACAGAAAGCAGAAAAAGCAGTGCAGAAGGAAGCGGGAGAAGTGCAGAAATAAGCAAGAGAGGTGGAAATATAGGGAAGAGGGGTGCAAAAATAGGCATGTGGGATGCAGAAATTTACAAAAGAGGTACAGAAAGAAGCAAGAGCAGTGCAGAAAGAACTAAAAGAGGTGCAAAAAGAGGCAATGGGGTGCAGAAAGGAGGAAGAGAAGCACAGAAGCACAGAAAGCAGCAACAGAGGTGCTGAAAGAGGCAAAAAGGGTGCAGAAAGATGCAAGAGAAGTGCAGAAAGAAGCAACGAAGGTACAGAAAGAAGCAAGAGAGGTGCAGAAACCGGCAGGAAAGGCACATAAAGAGAGAACAAGGGTGCAAAAAGAGCCAAATGAGATGCCGAAAGGGGAAAGAGCAGTGCAGAAAGAACCAGCAGAGGTGCAAAAAACAAGAGGGGTGCAGAAGGAGGTAGGAGAGGTGCACAAAGAGATAAGAAATGAACAGAAAGAGGCAGGAGTGTTACAGAAAAAAAGAATAGAAGTGCAGAAAGAAGCAAGAGAATTGCTGAACGAAGCAACAGAGGTGCTGAAAAGGGCACGGAGGGTGTAGAAAGAGCAAAAGAAGTGCAGAAAGAAGCAACAGAGGTACAGCAAGAGGCAAGAGAGGTGCAGAAACAGGTAGGGAAGGTGCAGAAAGAGGTAACAGGGTATAGAACGATGCAAGAGAGGTGCAGAAAAAAAGAAAGGGTACAAAAAGAGGCAAGAGAACTGCAGAAAGAGGTAAGAGAATTGCTGAAAGAAGCAACAGAGATGTGGAAAGATGCAAGAGAAGTGCAAAACGAGGCAAGTGAGATGCAGAAAGAAGAAAAAGCAGTGCAGAAAGAACCAGCAGAGGTGCAAAAAGAATCAAGAGGGGTGCAGAAAGAGGTAGGAGAGGTGCACAAAGAGGTAAGAAATTAACAGAAAGAGGCAGGAGGGTTACAGAAAGAAAGAAGAGAAGTGCAGAAAGAAGCAAGAGAATTGCTGAACAAAGCAACAGAGGTGCTGAAAAGGGCACGAAGGGTGCAGAAAGAGCAAAATAAGTCTAGAAAGAAGCAACAGAGGTACAGCAAGAGGCAAGATAGAGGTGCAGAAACAGCTAGGGAAGGTGCAGAAAGAGGGAACAGGGTGTAGAATGATGCAAGAGAGGTGCAGAAAAAAAGAAAGGGTGCAAAAAGAGGCAAGAGAACTGCAGAAAGAGGTAAGAGAATTGCTGAAAGAAGCAACAGAGATGTGGAAAGAAGGGAAGAAGGGTGCAAAAAGAACAAAGAGAGGTGCAGAAAGAAGCCAGAGAAGTGCAGAAAGAAGCAAGAGAGGTGCAGAAAGAGGGAAGATGAGTGCAAAAATAGACAGTAGGGGTGATGAAGAGGCAATAGAAGTGCAGAAAGGGGCACGTAAGGTGCAGAAGGAGACAAGAGAACTGTAGACAGAGGCAGCAAGAGAGTAGCAGAAACAGGCAAAAGTGGTGCAGAAAGAGGGAACAGGTGTGCAGACAGAGGCTAGAGAGTTGCAGAAAGAGGAAAGAGAGGAATAGAACAAGGCAGGAGGGGTGCAGAAAGAAGGAATAGAACTGGAAAAAGAAGCAACCGAAGTGCTGAGAGAGGCAGAAAGGGTGCAGAAAGAGGCAAGAGAAGTTTAGAAAGAAGCAACTGCGGTAATGAAAGAAGCAAGAGAGGTGCAGAAACAGGCAGGAAAGGTGCAGAAAGAGGGAACAAGGGTGCAAAAAAGGCAAGAGGGGTGCAAAAAGAAGAAAGTGAGATGTATAAAGAAGGAACTGGGGTGCAGAAAGACACAAGAGAAGTGCAGAAACAAGCAGGAGAAGTACAGAAAGAGGCAAGAGAATGGCTGAAAGAAGCAATAGAGGTGTAGAAAGAAGCATGAGAAGTGCAGAAAGATGCAACAGAGGTCCTGAAAGAGGCAGGAAGGGTGCAGAAAGAGGCAAGAGAAGTGCAGAAAGAAGCAAGTGAGGTGCAAAAGAGGTAGAGAATTGTAGAAAGAAACAATAGAGGAGTATAAAGAAGCAAGAGAAGTGCGGAAAGAGGCAAGTGAGATGCAGAAAGAGGAAAGAGCAGTGAAGAAAGAACAAGCAGAGGTGCAAAAAGAAGCAAGAGGGGTGCAGAAAGAAGTAGGAGAGGTGCACAAAGAGGTAAGAAATGAACAGAAAGAGGCAGGAGGGTTACAGAAAGAAAGAAGAGAAGTGCAGAAAGAAGCAAGAGAATTGCTGAAAGAAGCAACAGAGGTATAGAAAGAAGCAAGAGAAGTGCAGAAAGAGGCAGGAGGGGTGCAGACAGAAGGAAGAGAAGTGCAGAAAGAAGCATCAGAGGTGCTGAAAAAGGCACGAAGGGTGCAGAAAGAGCAAACGAAGTGCAGAAAGAAGAAACAGAGGTATAGAAAGAGGCAAGAGAGGTGCAGAAAGAGGGAACAGGGTGTAGAAAGATGCAAGAGAGGTACAGAATAAAAAAGAAAGGGGTGCAAAAAGAGGCAAGAGAACTACAGAAAGAGGTAAGAGAATTGCTGAAAGAAATAACAGAGATGTGGAAAGATGCAAGAGAAGTGCAAAACGGGGCAAGTGAGGTGCAGAAAGAAGCAAGAGAGGTGCAGAAAATGGCAAGAGAATAGCAGAAAGAGGCAAGAGGGATGTAGAAAAGGGAAGAAGGGTGCAAAAAGAACAAAGAGAGGTGCAGAAAGAAGCCAGAGAAGTCAGAAAGAAGCAAGAGAGGTGCAGAAAGAGGGAAGATGAGTGCAAAAAGAGACAAAAGGGGTGCAGAAAGAGGCAATAGAAGTACAGAAAGAGGCACATGAGGTGCAGAAGGAGACAAGAGAACTGCAGACAGAGGCAGCAAGAGAGTAGAGGAAACAGGCAAAAGTGCTGCAGAAAGAGGCAACAGGTGTGCAGACAGAGGCTAGAGAGTTGCAGAAAGAGGGAAGAGGGGTACAGAACAAGGCAGGAGGGGTGCAGAAGGAATAGAACTGGAGAAAGAAGCAACAGAGGTGCTGAGAGACGCGAGAGGGCTACTGAAAGAGGCAAGAGAAGTTTAGAAAGAAGCAACTGTGGTATAGAAAGAAGCAAGAGAGGTGCAGAAACAGGCAGGAAAGGTGCAGAAAGAAGGAAATGGGGTGCAGAAAGAATCAAGAGAGGTGTGGAAAGAAGCAAGAGAGGTAAAGAAAGAGGCAACAGATGAGCAGAAACACGCAAGAGAAGTGCAGAAACAAGCAAGAGAAGTGCAGAAAGAGGCAAGGGAACTGCTAAAAGAAGCAAAAGAGGTGTAGAAAGAAGCAAGAGAAGTGCAGAAGGCGGCAAGTGAGGTACAGAAAGAACCAAGAGAGGTGCAGAACGAACCAGCAGAGGGACAAAAGAGGCAAGAGGGGTGCAGAAAGAGTTAGGAGAGGTACACAAAGAGGCAAGAAAGGTACGGAAAGAGGCAGGAGGGGTACAGAAAGAAGGAAGAGAAGTGCAGAAAGAGGCAAGAGAATTGCTGAAAGAAGCAACAGATGTATAGAAAGAAGCAAGAGAAGTGCAGAAAGAGGCAAGTAAGGTGCAGAAAGAAGCAAGAGGCATGCAGAAAGGACCAACAGAGGTGCAGAAAGAGGCAAGAGGGGTGCAGAAAAATAGTAGATGAGGTGCACAAAGAGGCAAGACAAGTGCAGAAAGAGGCAGGAGAGGTACAGAAAGAAAAAAGAGAAGTGCAAAAAGAAGCAACAGAGGTGCTGAAAGAGGCGCAAGGGGTGCAGCAAGAGAAGTGCAGAAAGAAGCAACAGAGGTGCATAAAGAGGTGAGAGAGGTACAGAAACAGGCAGGAAATGTACAGAAAGAGGGAGCAGGGGTACAGAAAGACGCAAGAGAAGGGCAGAAAGGGAAAATTAGGTACAACAAGAGGGGTGCAGAATGTAGCAAGTGAGGTGCAGAAAGAGGCAACAGAGGTGCAGAAAGACACACAAGAGGCGCTGAAACAAGCACGATAAGAGGGGTGGAAAGAAAGAGAAGTGCAGTAAGAGGCAAGTGTGGTGCAGAAAGAGGCAAGACTGGTGCAGAAAATGGCAGGAAAATAGCAGAAAGAGGTGAGGGGGATGCATAAAAGCGAAGAAGGGTGCAGAAAGAAGCAAGATAGGTGCATAAAGAAGCAAGAGAAGTGCAGAAAGAAGCAAGAGAGGTACAGAAAGAGTGAAGACGACTGCAGAAAGAGACAATAGGGGTACAGAAAGAAGCAAGAGAGGTGCAGAAAAAGGCAACAGAAGTACAGAAAGAGGCAAGTGAGGTGCAGAGGGAATAGAGGTGCAGAAAAAGGGAAGAGGGGCACAGAAAGAGGCAAGAGGGATGCAGAAATATGCAAAAGAGGTACATTAAGAAGCAAGAGCAGTGCAGAAAGAGCCAACAGAGGTGCAGAAAGAGGCAGGAGGGGTGCCGAGAGAGATGCAAAAGAACTACAGAAAGAGGCAAGAGAGTTGCAGAAACAGACAAAAGGGGAGCAGAAAGAGGGAACAGGTGTGCAGACAGAGGGAAGAGAGGTGCAGAAAAAGGGAAGAGGGGTACAGAAAGAGGCAAGACAGGTACATAAAATGGCAAGAGAACAGCAGATAGAGGCGAGAGGGATGCACAAATAGTGCTCTTGCTGTCTTGGCTGATATTTACAATTTAGGTATAACCAAAGTATAAATTGACATGAACCTTAACTCTCCTTCTGGAGACATCAAGTATTTACGATAGCCGCACCTATGAAGGGATATATGTTCTAAAAGCCTTTCTATTGCATATGTCAGAAAGTTAGCAATGCACAACTAATTTCTATCATAGTTGTCATAGTTCACAATGTAAAACTTCTATCTATTGCACTTGTGACAGAGTTCACAATATAAAGCCTCTGCTTATGGTGTGTGGCAAGGCGTTCACAATGTAAATTCTTCCTATTGATTTTGTCATAGAGGTCACCATGTAAAACCCCTTCCTGTTGCTCTTGCCAGTGTTCACTATATAAAACTCCTATATTGCTTTTGAGATAGGGTTCACAATGTAAAGTGCCTGCCTGATGCATTTGCAAGGAATTCATGACATTAAAGCCCTTCCTATTCATTTTGTCAGAAAGTTCACTAGGTAAAGCCATATCATATAGTTTTAACAAACAATTCAATGTAAACCACTTCCCATAATATTTGTGATTAAGTTAACAAAGGGAACCCTCTTCCGATTGTATTGGCCAAGAAGTTCCAAAAGTCAAGGGCCCCTGCTAACTTTTGGCCTGGGGTCTGTGTTAACAAGGTTCCTTTCATTTATGAGCAATGGAACTACTTCTTAGGTGAACTAACACAACTATATTTCAATCAATTGCTTGTGGAGAAGAAGATCAACGTGTTTGTGCAGCAACAGCCCCTCTCTTACTATAACGTATTGCAGCTCTTTCTCTAGTGATCACATAAACCCTCACTGGCAGATGGACTGTCTAGTCAGGCCTAACAACAATGAAATTCGAAACCAAACAGAATTTATCAGAGAATATAACCAAAGCCAGTGTGTCCTACTGTTATCTTTGGAAATTCATGATAGAAATTATTTGTCTACAGATTCTAACCCAGTGTAATGAGAATTTGTACCTAAAGAGCTATTCACTTTAACGTATGCTTTCAGAAAAAAATCATTCAGGCCTGCTCCCTTTCGCATAATTCATAATAAACATATCAGCAGTATGACTTTTGACATAACGTTTCCCAATGAATCAATCAGGTCTACAGATTTGATCACTGAATTATCACCATAATCAACCCGGCCTACTATAGTGAGCATATTCTGTATAATACAAGCAATCTTTTCAACAGAAGCACACCAGTGGCATAACGAAGACCCCTGCAGCCCTCGCAGAGCAGGAGGTCCCGAGCTTCAGGGGGCCCCCTCAGCACAGTACTTTGTCCTGAGAGCTCCTGAGTGAGCACAGAGGGGCCCCCTTTGTGTACTTCGCAGGGGGACCCTCCAAGGACCTTACAGCAGTGAAGCACACCACTCATGCACCATCAAATACAGTAGGGTAGAAAAGCAACATGTGAGCAGAGCCAAAACCTCTTACACAGTAGTGCCTCTTAAGGCTCTGTGTCTCTAGATCACAGAAGGACTGGTGGCAGCAGCACTGTTAAGCCACACTTAACAATGAAGTGGAGAGGGCGGGAGCCAGGAGGCATCAAGCTTGGAGAAATGGGAGAGCAATAGAAGAGCAGGGGTGGTGGCAAATAAAAAAATAGAAGGTTGGTGATGAGTGGGAGAAGCAACAAATGAACTGGGACATGGAGGTAAGCAACACAGAGAGTGAGGCGGGATGATAGAAAGTGAAGTGGAAGCACACCTTGGGGGAGAGAATGAGAAAAGACATGCACTCCCATTGAGTGCTTATACAAAAGAAAAAAAAAATTCTCTTAATGCAAGCAATGTCAGCAATGGAAGAAGAATACGGGCAAACCAGTGAGAATACAAGGATACCGAAATGTTCCTGCGTAGGACACACAACAATAGAGAGGAAAACCATTGAATTATTAAGAGATAACAGATAGGCAACAAAGCAAACTCACCAGGAAGAAAGGGCTGACTCAAAGCCCACTCTGTGCATAGTCGAAATAATAGATCTGAAGGAGCAAGCATTTCATATTTTCGCTTCCAGAAATGGGTGTAGATATGAGTGATAGAGCAGGGTTTTGAGAAAATAAAACGTGCTCGTATTAACTCCCCAGTAACATTTACTACTAGTGTTCTGTGTGGTTAATGTGCACCAGCACGAATACAGTGGGAAAATGCTTTGCGCATGCGCGCACTAATGCTAAGATTAATGCATGAAAGACAGTCGCATTTTCGTTCTGCTTTTAAGTTTAATCAAAATAATGCTGTCTTTGCACACTAATGCTTTTGCTTGGAAGCATTACATTGAGTTAGTGCAAAGGTGGGATGTAATCAGTGAGAAGTGTATTTTGTGAAATTAATGTCTGTGTTTCATTCATTTTAGAGAAAAGTATGGGCCTATACTCTGATTGAATGTTTAGAGGTAAACGAACAAATATGAAATAATACGCTGAAAATTGAGCTCTGACAGAGAGTGCACAGAAGGCATTGGCTAAACTTCAAAAGAGCGTTGCTTGGCGATCAAGTAACGGAAAGACGGCCATGAGAATGAAAGGAAGTGAGAGAGCGCAAATTAAGTAAAATGTATAGGTGCACCATATGTACAACCTAGTTGCACGAATTTAGTTAATGCACTTAGAAGTGACGAAAATATATAACTGCATATACTCATGAATGTTTAGTTAATATAAAAAGCATATATAGAGTGTGAAACTAACGTAGAAATGTTTAGAAAATGTTAAAAGGGTTGATTAGGTTCCATATTATGTAGCTGCTACTGAAGAAAATGTAATGCTGCAAAACGTAGAAAGTTGCAGGCCTCATGGCAATGTATGAAGAACAAAATGTGCCTTTACATTTTGCATGATATGGATTCAGTATTACTTAGAAAATCATTGAACGTGTGTTAAAATTACGTTTTATAGAAGTGTTTCATATAATCAGAGTGTAATGTGTTAGAATATTATTTAGACCAAGAAAATGGTTCACTGAGTGCAAGCCATTGCAAGAAATTTAGTAGGCCTGGAAAGATAAAGTGTCTTCTTTGATCTGCACGTGTTAGTTAAAGTCGAGTCTCGTTAAGAATAAATTGCCAGCACTGTCCGAAGTTTTATGGCCTGTACTGATAACTGGAGTCTGGAATTTGGGGCCCAAATTGTGTGTGTCTGTTTGCAGGTGTGAGGGGGGTTCCAATCAAGAGCATGATGAATAGACCTCTGTCCGGGGAGACAGGCACAGGCCTGGAGGAGGGTTTTGGAATGTCCTGGGGGGTACCGGCGTGCTGGAGAAGAAGCCTGGGAAGCAAGGTCAACGCTAACAAGAGGCCCAAAGGAGTATCGGTATGGAAGAAACCAGAATCGAAACCACGTGAGATGTGTACGTGAGGGGCGTCCCTGAGGGGCGTTTCGACAATACTTGTGATTTTGTATTAGGGACAGCACCCTGGGGTGGAGTTAGAGCAGATGGCCTGAGGACCCTTGGAGAGCGGATGGGTAGGCAGAGAGGGTACGACTGCAATGCATAGATTTTTCACCTAAAGACTAAGAGAAAGTGAGTGAACTTCTTTGGAAGTCACCACAGCTGACACCTTTTTAGCTTAAGATCCTGCTAAGTAGGGATGTCCCCTAGTCTAGTGTAGGGGCAGTCTAACCTGATTTTTTCCTGTGTCTGTAAATGACGCATAAATTCCAACTTGTGTCTGTAATAGCCAACTTGCTGATTTTCGAAATAGTTTTGGTAGTTTTCTTCTGTCGTTTAAGAACATTCAGAGAATTCATGTTCGTATTGATGCCAGTGTACCTTTTGAACCTTATATTGAGATGCTTGTACCTTCAGTTAACCTTGGCTTTATAATAAAACTTTAAACCTGATTAGTGGTAAGTGGTTCTTCAGAGTCGTGTCAATCTTGGGGGTTTGACTTGGTACTGGATTGCTTTTTACTCTATGACAGGCAACAATCGATCCAGTCGATTTAGGTGGGGACTTAGATTACGAGTGATCAGATAAGAGATCCAAAATCCCGCCTTCTCAGAAGTGTAAAGACTTCTTCCATCAAAAGCGGCAGTGCTGAATAATAAAAATGTAGAAATATGTACATGTTGCCTTCTAGAGGAAATGTGTGGATAGTCTAATGAGAAAGTGTACTAGACAAAGAAAACATGATTGTGACTATGGTGGTGTGATGGAACACCCCCGAATCAGCCAATGAGAGATCGAGTTTTTGCAAATGTTTCAACAAGTGTGAGTTTTACATGTAGGTTTTAGGGTATAATTGAGGTGTCTTAGGGGTGTGGGTAACTCAGTGAAAGGAAGTGTTGAGGAGAGCTCAGAGGGATGTCGTTGCTGTCCTTCGGTTTGCAGAGGCCTACCTGTTTAGTTTTCCTACCCTGTTACCAGTATCCTGTTACTATGTGTTCCTTGAATCTGTCGCAGGGGACCCCCTACTATCCCTGTGGCCAAAGATTGGTATTTCCCTATTTCCTTAGGTTATTATTAGCTAAATGAATCGTACTTTGCATAATTTTTGTAAATGAAACTTTGGTCTCTTCGCCTATCCACTCCTTCGTGTGCATTTATTCATTTTGACGTGAGTTTGACTTAATTAACTTTACATCGAGGTTGTGGTTGTTTAGTAATAAAGCTAGATAGATAGTTGGGGCATCATTAGGATGGTGGGCGGACTTTGTCAGCCCGCCATCCTGACGTAAAAAGGGACCGCCTGCCATAAGTGCAATGTTCCCGTGGGGGTGATTAGGATGCGCCTGCCACACTGGCAGGCGCATCCTGCATTTATAACATTGTGGCGGGCGGTGCATACAGCATCAACCGCCGCAATGCCAAAAATACATGTTGTGCATATGCATGCACAACGTGGCAAGCACCGTCCGGTGTCTGCTATGTTGTGCATGCACATGCAGGGGGATACCATAGGTACCCCCATGTGTCCCCCCACCCCGACATCCTGGGGTCACACAACTGGCCCCCAACTTCAAAATCTGCATGCCTTTCCATGGCGGCAACGCCACCAAGGAAAGGCTGCCTCCCACCTGCATCCTGATATGTCTGTTAGACACCGCCATCATATTAAACCCTTTTTCGCCCGGGCGACTTGTCGACCAGGCCGAAAAGCAGCGGACACTCTTCCCATCTGCCTCGGTACCCCCTGCCATACTATTATGGGTGGCGGGCAAGGAAGAATGTAGGACAGGATTGCCACAGCCATGCGGGCAGTGGCGATCTGCCCTATATCCTAATGGGCCCCCTAGTTATTATTACTACCATCAATTTCTCAACATTAGGTCAATCGACCAGAGGAAAGAAATTGATATGCAGACTCAGTTATGTATTTAGAGTGTAAGATATGAGTCTGTATAATGAACAACTGATTTATTAGTGTTCATTCAGTCTTGGAACTAAATACAGCGTCTTTCAGCGGATTTTGTGGGGTAAATGTGTATGGGCCCATTATTGATGTATTTATTGTTGATTATCAATCTCTGACTGGCGCTGGATCATGAGCACCTTGCCAGAAATGGACAGCTCAATTCTGATTCAACTGTCTAATGAGGAAGGTCTCCAGCACAAAGCAAATACATAGTAAAGGAGCCTCATCTCTTGGAGAAGGCTAGTATATCCTAGGAAGTCCCTGAGTTTTTGAGGGAGTTTTGAGATTGAAAAGTACTGTTGGACTCCCAGACAAAGGGTAGAATTTGTATATATGCAGAAAAAGTTATTTATTATTGACTGATTATTCTATAAAACAGAGGGAGAAACATTGGTGCAAAACAGTATGTGCTCTATTTTTGCACTTCAAATAAATCTATGAAATGTTGCCCCTGATGTTCACAGCACTGTGAAGTAGTAAATCTTTAGAGCAAGTACGATATTAAAATGCATTGGGATTACAACTTTTTGACGTTCATAAATATTTAGAAAAGTAAGCTTTAACGCTATACAAGGTGCAAGTTTCCAGGGATATCATTGGGACTGTCAGATGATTCTTCTTTCAGAGGCCCATTTGCCATGTTTAGGATTCTCCACAGTGGAGAAGTCTGAATATGCGACAATGACCTGCCTTTGCTAACGCACACATTTTGTGGCATCCCCTACACCCCCACCAAATATGGGGCAAACTATTCCCCTTACCACCCATGGGAAGAGGTTAGTTTAGAGTTTGGGTATGCCCACAAAGGTGCATGTTTATTGGCATTAGCAAACATTCCAGACCAAGCACACTTTGATATGCGTATTTTCCACACCAGTGAGGTTTAGGAATATTGGTTTCTATACTTATGGTAGAGATATCTGCACTTGTAAAGCTATGTAGTTCCTCAATAGGACCCTTTGTGGGTTCCTAGTAGGGTTAAAATAGGTACATTTGGGGCCTCATTTGCTACAAAATGAAGTAGCGCAGTGCCGCAAGCCATTTTTCTGGTCCGAGTTTTGACATTTTAAAAGCACAGGGATACGTCGTATTAACAACAATACAACACACCCGTGTGCTTTTTCCTGTGCTGGCGCACAATTGGCTACCATGCGGCAGCGCAGGCTCCCTAGTGTAATTTGAAAGCGTGCCTGTGTTGCGGGGATGATTGTTTTTGTGCAGGAATAGACAGAATGCAGCATGCATAGAAATATGACAAAACAAGGAGAATTAAAGGTATTTCTGCACATTGCACCACTCCCAGGCCTCCCCTGGGGATGTGTAGTATTCTGACGCATCTGGGAATGTGTTAGGTTTCATGGATATTGAGTGGGAACACCCACATCAACCCACGTGGAACGCCCCATTCAGGTAGAGTACTGCGTGAAAGGGACCCATATTTACATGGCCATGAAAAGTCACACAGGGTGATTTTATGTGTCCTTGTAAATATGGGCAAGCCCATTGTGCTCCGGTATGATAAAAAAAGTAAAACACCAACAGATCAATGGGCTTGTAAATGAGGTCATTGTTTGTTAACTTACATTTGAAACCAAAGTTATTATTGTGATTGGTGCCGTAGGTATTAATGGCCAGAATTACGAAGGTTTTGAGCTGGGTTTGTGCTACTTTTGTAATGCAAAACAGAGTTAAAGTGTTATGCTTAGATTTTCTATCCAAAGCAAATCAAGATTTGCATTGGATACTTTCCCAGAGTAAAACAAAGTTGTACCATGCACTGCTTTGTGTTATTTTACATCACGGGTGTGTTCCTTGGGTTGTACATGGGCTTTACAATGCACTCACCCATGGGTTTTGACTCAAATCCCTATCTACAAACATTTATAGAGAGGGATTTGTACCAAACTTTTATTTGTCAACGAGGCAGGCATAATGAGAAGAAATATTTTCATTTCACCTCTTTTTTCCTACTTTGTATGTGTGCTGCATTGTAAAGCACACATACAAAGCAGGAAAACTGTTAAAGGATAGTTTTGTACTGGGCTCGCCGCCCAGTTCATCTCGCTCCTAAAATCCTTGTCTTTACACAACTGGGATATCTTGTGCTCAGATGATTCTAACAACTTATTCCAAATTTCAAGGTAGCGTTCTCTGAGAGACATGACCATGATGTTATTCCCAATTCCAAGCTTAGCACCTGGATTATTACTGATGTGGGCATTTTGCATATTAAGAAATCTTTGCAAACACTGACCTTCAATTCCTTCCCAGCTAGGCGTCCCAATCAAATATAAGATGTCTGCCACATACAGCCATTTCATCTGAACTATCACTTTAAAGGCAGGTAAAAGTGGGCACAAGTCGGGATTGACATACTTCTTCCTAAATGTATTTATCCACACAACACTAGGGAAGGCATTTGTGTTAACCACTTCACAGTGTATCTTCCATCTCAAATTAGATGTAAAATGAAGACCAAGGTATCTGTATGTTTTCACCTCTTCATCCGTTTCTTTTCTAGAAGCCATTTAAACTCTTATTTCTTCTCACCCCCCAAAAAAATTTTGTTTTTTACATACTAACCACAAGTTTTTTTGTCTTAGAGTACTTGTGGAAAGCATCTAATTTCCACTGAAGCCCTGTTTGAGTCATATCCATCACAACAATATTGTCTGCATAAAGCAGATAGGCTATATGGCTTTCACTTATCTTGGGGGAGGAGGAGGCAGGTCCCATTAGGGTTTCAGGGAGATACGTTAAATATAATGTGATCTAGTAAAATAAGGTTCCATCCTGGTCTAATTCCCCTTGTTATGTTATGTTATGTTATGTTATGTTATGTTATGTTATGTTATGTTATGTTATGTTATGTTATGTTATGTTAATGGGAGTCTTGTAGAGCGCTCGGCTACTCGGGCAGGGTGTCCCGTTGCTATACAGATCTGTGGAGGCATAGCTAAAGGAAAACACAGGCGAACTACTGTCCAAACAGCCAGGTCTTAAGCCCCTTCCTAAAGGAAAGCAAGTTGTCTAGTTTCCTGAGGGAAAGGGGCAGTTTGTTCCATAGTTGAGGAGCCAGCAATCTGTATGAGCGTCCTCCAATGCGCGCACGTTTGGTTGCAGGAACAATGGCCAGTGCTTGAGAGGCGGATCGTAAAGATCTCGAAGGAAAATAGAACCGCACTCTTCTCCTTAAGTAGACAGCCCCGGTGCCATGCAGAGATTTAAAGGCCATGATAAGTGTCTTGAAATAAATGCGTTTACGCACCTGCAGCCAGTGAAGCGAATTCAGAAGAGCTGACGTGTGAGCCCTACGGCTAAGGCCAAAAATGGCCCTTGCCGACGAATTCTGTACAGATTGTAGGCGTCTAAGGAGATATTCAGGGAGGCCTAAATAAAGTATGTTGGCGTAGTCCAGCCTAGAACCGATCAGAGCCTGTACCGTAATCCTCCTGTGGGCATGAGATAGAAAAGGAAGAAATTTCCTGAGGGTTTGTAGAAGGCCAAAGCACTGGCCAGCTACAGTAAGAATCTGGGGTTTAAGGGTCAGGCCATTATCAATTTTTACGCCCAGATTTTTTGCCATAGAAGTGGCAGAAGGAGGGTACATATCGGTAGGCCACCACGATTTCCAGTTGGCATCAGGGGAACAGCCGAAGAAAAGAATCTCTGACTTATCAGAGTTACATCTTAGCTGGTTCATTTGGAACCATGAAAAAACAGCCTCGAGGCAGCTCATGGTGGTATCACAGGTGAAAAGAAGCTGCGTATCGTCGGCGTAGGATACAATCCGGGCTCCATGAGATTCCACCAAATCAGCCAAGGGAGACATATAAATATTAAAAAGAGTGGGGCTCAAAACCGAACCCTGAGGGACTCCCACATCCAGCGGAGAAACTGGAGCAGAGAAAGCGGGGGACCAAATTGATTGTTGGCGACCAGATAAGAAAGACTCAAACCAGTTGAATACCGTCCCTCTCAGACCAATCTCCTGGAGTCTTGAAAGAAGACGGCTGTGAGGGACGGTATCAAAGGCCGCAGAGAGATCGAGTAGAACCAACATCGCCTTCCCTCCACTGTCCAGAACCTCTTTTATAGACTCAGTGACTTCCAATAGAGCAGTCTCTGTGCTTAGGTTGGAGCGAAACCCGGATTGAGTGTGATGGAGAATATCTTGGGTTTCAAGGAAGTTCGAGAGGGTAGAGTGGCTAGGTTTTTCCACAATTTTAGCAAAGGCAGGGAGTAGCGAAATTGGTCTGTGATTAGAGTATACAAGGGGGACCAAATTAGGTTTTTTCAATAGCGGAAGGATGTGAGCCATTTTCCATGGACTGGGAGCAATGCCAGTTTCAAGAGAAGCATTGAGGACCGGATTGATGATGGGATTGATAATATGTGCCATCTTGGCCAGGAACTTTGCAGGGCAAGGATCTGACGGAGAACCGGACTTTAATTTAGATAATAGATCCAGTGACATTTGTGGGAATAAAGGAGGAAAATATGAGAGCGTATGGCTCTCCGGGAGAAAATGAATCGCGGAGAGATTTGAGACAAAGTCTCTTAGAGAATCAGTTGGCACGAAGGAGGCCTGAATACTTATGATCTAATTAGCAAAAAAACTAGCCAGTTGTTTGCTCCATTGCTCTGTAGGCGAAAATGTAGAAATTAAAGAAGCGGGGGAGGTGCACAATTTTACTGGTGGAGATCCTTCTGGATGCTGAGCAACTCCCTAGGGAAGCCTAAATTATCTTGATGACCCCATAGAATTTCACGGTTCACCAAATCCAAAGCCAACCCACAAATCTACAAAACAGAATTAAAGAGTTACCCTTATATGAATTGCCTTCCTCGTAACAGCTCATAGACCAAAACAATGGTGTATCATCAAAAGGCTGGCTTTGAAATCCCCCAGTTTCATGGGTATCACTCTCTCTTCATCTGTCCAACTTTCAAATCTTAAAATCAATTTCCAACAAACTTTCTCCTCCACATCCAAGAGACTCATCAATCTATAATTCTATTGGTTCGAGAGCCAGTCCCTTTTTGTGTATAGGTTTAATAATTGCCACTTTCCAATTTTCAGGTACTTTGCTAGGCATAATTCTTGTTCTAAATACTGTCACCAAGATCTCACTCCACCATGCTATGCATATTTTTATCATTAGCACTGGCAGGCTATCTGGCCCAGATGCTCTCTATAGAGTTTTAATAATGTTCCTAATATCTGTAGCCCTTACTCCATTCAGTAACTCAATATCGACCTCATATTCCTCTGTTCACAGCTCTGAGTAACCCTTTCCATATATATCCTCCAACTGTTTTCTCCAAAGTCCATTCTGGGTCCTTATGATATATAATAATTTGTTTATTTCCCGTACCGGAATGTACAAGTCTTCAGAATTCCCTTTCATACTTTGACTTTACATCCAACATCTCTACCCCATTGGACTGAAAGAATGCACATTTTTTTCTCATAATTCATTATGTCCTTATACTTTCACCATGCCTAACATATGCTCCCTGCCATCTCACTATCCTGTCTTGTCTTCTCTTCATACACTGTTACAATTTCCTTAACCGCTCTTTAGTTTCTGGCACTCTGAATCAAACCACTTGTTCTGATGTGATGATTGCTTCCTGCCAATGGTTCCCTTTTTCCTTATTTTGCCCTCTTCTATTTTTATGCAAATAATACCTTTCCTCAATACTGCAGCACACAGTTTAAAAACCTCAGGGGATTTTGACTTTTGTAGAGTTTCTATGGGATATAGTTGGAATTTCAGAAGTAAAGGTAGCTCCCTTTCCTGTACCCTGGATTTTAACCTTTTTGGTATATCTGAGATCACAACTCCTTCCTTTCTACTTGCAAACTTCAATTGAGAATGGGCTTTCGAAGGAAGATGGTCTCTGCTGTCGATGACCAGCAACTTAAATGTATCACTTACACAAAATTCTAATCTGGAATGAACACATAGTCAATTGGGCATTTCTGTGACCAAATACGGAATATTTGGTGTGCTGGCACATCCCTTGGAAAATGGCCATTTCAGCTACTTAACACTAGGATGTGCATCAGCCGCAGACCACCTCTTATCTATGCTGTCACCTGTTCCATATGTAAAGATTGCTTCAGGTATATTGTATACCTTGAACTACTCATTCACACCTCGCTTCTGATTTTTTTGGCTTAATTCTTGTATTAAAGTTGTACATTATTAATAGCAATCCCTTTGCATCAGTGAACATGCATTCCTCAATGTTGTCTACAAAGTTTGTGTGCTGTTTTTTTGTATTTCATATTTGCCCTTTGCACATTGACCACAATTAAGTAAGCAAAATGTTTATAACAATCTACTTTTCATATGTGTACTCAATCACACTTCACTGACAGTCATTGCGGAATTTTCACTATCTTTACAAAAACTAGAGTCAACAGCCCACCTGAGGGATGCCTCACTTTATTTGCTTTAGCCTCCCCCGTAGACTGAAGGAAGATCTCAAATGTTATCTCCTCCCTACACAGCCAGGTTTCTTGCATACAAATCACACCATTTCCTTCTAAGATCATCAGTACATTTTCAGTATTTCTTAACCTTTTTTAGCCATGGACATTCCAACTTGTTACTCTTAGGTCGTGTGGGGAGACAATCTCCTCCAAATATTTATCACTAATCTAGCCCTGCCCAACTTCACTGCATTCGCAGTAGAAGTGTTCGTTTTTCATTACATGTAGGGTTTGCTTGTTGCTGTTTTTTTATATATACCTTTATGCATAATTTTTACTTTTCTCCTTATTCTTCCTTGGCCCTCTTCCTACCAGTCATACATCCCTAATTTGCTATATGGACAATACTGCACAACATTGGAAGACGGTTCCTTGCTGAGGCAGTTCTACTTCATCATATAGGATAATTTGAATTCCCTTCCTATTTAATTCATGTTCTTTTTTGGATACTTTAGGGCCCATTAGAATAGAGGGCGGATCGCCCCCACCGGGCAGGTGGTATCCACCGCTGGCCCGGCGGGGGCGATCCTCCCGCCATCCATACCTGAAAGACCCCTTGCCATAATAATATGGCTGGAGGGTCCGCGGCGGACGGAAAGACCGTCCGCCGCTTTTCTGCCAGTTAACTCGTCGACCAGGCGGAAAAGGGGCATGATATGGTGGGGGCGTCTGCAAGACACCGCCATCCATATTACGATGCAGGCGGAGAGCAGCCTTTCCAGGGTGGCGTTCCTGCTATGGAAGGGCATGCCGTTTTTGCTATTTAGGGCCTGTTGCGGGCCCCCAGAGTGTTGGGGGTGTGGGGTGCATGTGCATGCACAAGGTGGCAGGCACAGCACGCCATCGTAATAGGCCCCTAAATGTTTTCCCCTTTTTTAGCATGCCCAGAAATCACCAATGTTTTTCCTCCTCCTGATTTCAAGAAAAAGTTTTGATTAATTCTTTGTTTAGTACATATTCTTTGATTTTGATTCTCCACCCCCTTAAGTACCTTTGGATATGAGTGTCTCATTCCCTTTCCCTTTACTGTCTCTATTGGCCCCTTTGGCTCCTATTCCTGCTTCATCAATTTTAAGCCTTTCCTTTTCTTTTCCTTTCCCAACATCCCTTCCCCGCCTACATGTTTATTCTTTTGTACTGAATGAGTACCTATTTGCCTTTTGTTGCCTGGCAACATCTTTTTCTGTGGGCCTATCGCTGGAGACATCCTTTACATCGCATGCGATACATCGCATGCCATTACAACGGGGTTGTTACAACGACTGCGTTGTTACATAGCAAACCATTACAACGCAAGTTGTTTCAACGAATTGCTGTAGGGGGCAGAAGCTGTTGGATTTAAAATCCAACACCTTCCTTACTGTTGCACAGACTGGAGTTGGAATAGTAAATTATTCTATCCTAACATCCAGCGCCCCCTACAGCAAGTCATTGTAACGACTAGTGTTGTAATGGTACGCCATGTAACAACAAGGTCGTTATAACAACAGTGTTGTAATGGCATGCGATGTATCAATCAATCAATCAATCAATCAATCAAGAAATTTGTATAGCGCGCTACTCACCCGGAGGGTCTCAAGGCGCTTGGGGGAGGGGGGTCCACTACTGCTCGAACAGCCAGGTCTTGAGTTGCTTCCTGAAGGAGAGGTGGTCTTGGGTAAGACAGAGGTGGATGGGGAGGGAGTTCCAAGTCTTGGCTGCCAGGTAGGAGAAGGATCTTCCTCCCATGGTGGCTCTTCGAATGCGTGGAACGGCGGCGAGGGTCTGGCTGGTTGATCGCAGCTGTGGGTGGGAGTGTAGAAGGTCAGGCGGTTGTTGAGGTACCTGGGGCCCAGGTCGTGGAGGGCCTTGTGCAAGTGGGTGAGGAGTCGGAACGTGATTCTCTTGCTGACAGGGAGCCAGTGCAGGTCTCTCAGGTGTCCAGAGATGTGGCTGTATCGGGGGATGTCTAGGATGAGTCGTGCGGAGGCGTTCTGGATGCGTTTGAGTCTTTTCTGAAGTTTGGCTGTGGTTCCTGTGAAGAGGGTGTTTCCGTAGTCCAGTCGGCGGGTAACGAGTGCCTGTGTGGCCGTCTTTCTGGTTTCGGTGGGGATCCATCGGAAGATCTTTCGGAGCATGCGTAGGATGTTGAAACATGATGATGAGACGGCGTTGACTTGTCTGGTCATCGAGAGGGAGGAGTCCAGGATGAAGCCCAGGTTGCGTGCGTGGTCCGTTGGTTTGGGTCACATGCGATGTAACATCGCATATTCGCCTATCGTTTGTGAGCCATAATATCTATACCAGTGCATTTCTGTATGTGAACCAGGAATATGGTTTTCCCCTAATGATTACTGGCATTATTCTCTCTTTCCCAATTAGTTTTGTATACGCCAATTTTTCGCTTTCTCTTTTTCTTTTTTTACCAATCTATTGGACCTTATAAAACAAACAGTCTCCACTTTTAACAGACTATTCTTTTCTGAATCAGCATCAGTTGGCGTGACAGATATACAGAAGTTTCCTTCCTTCGATTATTATAGTTTGTACTCCCTGGTCTAATCAAGGGAGGCATGCATTCATTTATTTGTTTTAACTCAGTTGCTATAGTCGGTAAAACAGTGACTTGATTTTCATTGCCTCATTATTTAATAGCACAGATTCTAATATCCCTTGAATTGTTCACAGCATTAATAACATAACATCCAACATGGATGTAGAGGGGCAGGCAGAGGTTTCTGGTAAAATATTCAGTGAGTCACTGCTAGATTTAGGATATTAATGACCCTGTTACCTCCTTACTTCCGCCTCCATCTTCCCCTCCTCTTGCCTTATGTCTTCATGAAGCCTTGTATTTGGGCCTTTGATTATATATTTAGCCTCTAGGTTATCTTCCCCTACCTCTTCCTTTGTAGTTATGATTCTCCAAGATAGTATCCATACATTTGTCGAAGAAGAAAACTTAAGGGCCAGTAGGGCTGCCTCCATAAATAGAGATCCGTTGAGTTATAGCACACAATATAGCAGTACTGATGCTCCTTGTTAAGCGGCATTCCAAACACTAGGCTTCGATCTTTGCTGCCTTACCATCCACGTTTTTCTTAAAATGCCTCCCTACAAATTGTTTAATTGATGATGCTAAAGCTTTTACAGAGGGGGTTGACCTTGCCTCTTCACTTTCTTCCAACGTCTGGGACTGGTACTGAGATGTATTTTTCTCTTTTCCTCTTGCCACTCATTTCATTTTAGGGAACTCTACTGGTAGGTCATCACTCTTCCTATCTTCCTTGATCACTTGCAACTCCTGATTCTCCCCTTCCTACGTGAGTTTTCTCGTCTTAAATTTGGATGTCTCCTTTGCCTTTTCCTACTAATGTGCATCTCCTTACTGCATAAATTACCTACTTTATTCTTTAGGTAGTTGATGTCCTAATAACTGAGGTTTTAATATAGTTGGGGAGACTTGCTCCCTTTCCGCCACACACAAACCCTCCTCAAACAACAAAGTCCCCAATGTCCTCAATCCACAATCCAGAATGTCCGCGTGAATTCAGAATGCCTGGTACGACCACAGCTCCTAACTTCCTGCTCCTCCCCGCTGCACGATTATACACCTTTGTGATTGATTTATGACTTATATAAATATGGTCTCTGTCGAGTCTTGGAGGCAGCAAGAAAGACTCAGACTCAATATATTTACGGAGCTCTTTATTCATGCCCCTGTTCCTTTCCCTGCCCTACTCTAATCTGCCCCTTCCTCTTCCCCGCTCCTCCCTTCCTGTCCCTCCCTCATCTCCACCCCCAACTACTAAAATGCTAACCTGCGTAATTACATCTCTACTCTTCTTAAACAAATGCAAAAGTCAGTTATGTTGAAGACAGCTCGTTACCTCAATGAAAGTGGGCACATATTTACAGTTCTTCAATTAACCGGGCAGGTCTCTGGATGGTTTATCGCAGTCTCAAGTAAGCTTCTGCATTCTCACCTTCAGATTCAACGAGGGTCTCGGGTCTTGACAAAGCATTACTGGTTACGACATTCTGACCAACCAGGATTCTCGGGGAATCAGCAAAGGCGTCTCTGGCTGCAGAAGGGCACTTCTGAAAATGTGATACATTCCTTGTGATCCTTTTCTTTTCAGACTCCGCAGTGATCATAGTTCCCTTTTGCTGGGTGACTATTAATGGCTCCGTTCGATAGCGGCAGTCTGTTTTCCTCTGTTGCTCCTGTTTGACCAGCACTCGGTCTCCTTCGTGAATGGACGGGGTTCTGGCTCTCCGTCCAGCATAGGCATATGATTTCATCTTTTCTTTCTTCTTTCGATCAGTCGCAGCAATGTCGCCATGTTTGATTTCATGCACATCAGATCGTAAGGCCTCTTCAAAAGAGGGTATTCTGGTTTGGATTGAGCGCCCAAGCATTAGTGTAGCAGGGCACTTGATGGTGGTTGCATGCGGAGTTGTCCGATACGCTCGCAGGACTTCGTTCAAAGCAACTTGGGGATCCTTTTTGTCAAGTGCCGCTTGTTGGAGTGTCTTTTTCAAAGTGGCCATAAATCGTTCAACCATACCATTGGCTTGCGGCCACAGAGGGGTAATCTTGCGATGCTTGAAGTTAAGGTGGTTAGCAAATTCTGCAATTTCTTGACCGTTGAATGGTGGTCCATTATCTGTTTTGATTGTTTTGGGTATGCCCCACGCAGCAAAGACTTCATCAAGGACAGCAATGGTGATGGTGGCTTTTGTTGACGAGACAAATAGGGCAATGGGGAATCTGGAATATTCGTCCATGACAACTAGGATGTATTTCCCCGATTGAAGAGTACCAAAGAAGTCCAAAGCAACGCCTTGCCAGACACCATTGGGCAATGTGGACGTTTGAAGAAAAGCAGGAGGTTCTCCCTGGCTCACCGTTTGGCATTGAGGACAGTGTTTGAGAGTGAGTTCTACCATTTGATCCAACAGTGGAAACCACACTATCTCTCTGAGTGCTCTTTTGGTTGCTACCACTCCGCGATGTCCTTCATGGAGAAGTGTGGCTCACTGGTTAGAGGAGGGAGACCTGGAAGCAGAGGTCAGCCCGGGACCAGGGTTCAATTCCCGGCTCGGCGGGGTCTTGAGTCCTAAAATGTCCATGGACTCGACAATTCTCGCTCCGGGGCCTACTCGACTCACGGGTTCACACTCTGCGACTCTCGGCAATTGCTTGCTTAATCTCCACAAGGGCCCCTCGCGGCGGGATGCCTGGCTTTCACCTTGCGGATACCCTGCCGGGGTTATCTCACAGGGGAATATCAGGACGGGTTCCCTAAGCAAGCGCTTAGAGACCGGTTGGTGATTTGCGCTATATAAATTCCTGTACATTCATGAGCAAGGTTGATTACACCTTGGCGAAGCTGCATGGGGATTTTGATTCTCCGGTCTCGGAGCACAAGTTCATTCACAGCCACCGATAGTTCATCTCTTACATGTTTGAACGCACTCAACTCTTCCCTTTCACTTGGATCTTTTGGTTCATCATCGTTTGAGTGCCGCCAAGTGTTTGTTCGAATACAATGTTTCACTTGTTGCAGGATAGCGTCTTGATTAGTGGCGTCGCAGATAGCCTCTAGCGGGACCGCAGGTGGCCTGGCTTGGTTAACCACAAAATGGATATATTCTTCCGCTAGGGAGGGTCCTGATGAAATTGTGGCTTTGGGATGTCTCGACATGTAATTGGCAGGATTGGCAGCCTTTCCGGGTTAGTGTATGATGGTGTATGTGTATTCCTGAAGACGAAGGCCCCATCATTCTATTCTTGGAGGCATCTTGGCTCGTGGGTTGCCAAAGATGGTGACCAAAGCTTGATCAAGGTGAAATGGTTGCCATATACAAAGATATGAAAATGTTCGAAGGCCCAGACGACGGCCAAGCTCTCCTTCTCGGGCTGAGAATAAACCTTTTCTGTATCTGTTAGACTCCTGCTGGCATACGCGACGATGTGGCGTTGGTCAGTGTCATGATCAAACTGGGCCAGGATGGCTCCTAACCCGACGGGGCTGGCATCCACCGTAATTTCTGTCTTCCTCTTGGGATTAAAATATGCCATGTTGTTTGCAGATTCAACTGCCCTTTTGAATTCTTGAAAGGCCTGGTCGCATTGGGGTGTCCATTTGAATGGCTGCCCTTGTTTGGTGAGGTTGCGCAAAGGATAGCTGATGGTGGCATAGCCTCGTATGTACCTAGCGCAATAGCTTGCCATTCCTAGGAAGGATCTTACCTCTCCTACGTCCTGAGGGATTTTTGTGTCATTTAGTGCTCACACTTTCTCAGGGTCTGGATCATCCCTGCTCATGAGAATATATTTCCAAAGAATTTCAACGTGGACTTGTGAAATTCACACTTTCCTTTGTTCCACGTGAGGTTAGCATCCAGGAGGGCGTGACAGACTCTATCTAGTGCAGTGTCATGTTCCTGCACTGTCGCACCGTAAACTAGAATATCGTCACTGTAATTCAGGGCATTTGGAATATGGTGGATTGTCTTTCTTATGACTTCCTGAAATATCTCCGCGGCAGAGGAGACTCCAAAACCGAGTCGCCTATATCTGAAAAGTCCAAGATGAGTGGCAAACGTGGTGATGTACCGTGATTTTTCATGTAACTCAAGTTGATGGTACCCTTTATTAAGGTTCAACTTGGAGAAGACTTGGGCTCCATTGAGGGATGTGATCATATCACTCAGGTGCGGCCCCGGATGTCGCTCTCGCTCAATGGCGGTGTTGGATATCCGTATGTCAACGCAGAGGCACACTCTATCTGGGGTTCCCTTTTTTGGCACTATTACGACTGGCGAAACCCATGGAGTCGGGCCGTCTGTTCTTCCAATGATGTCAGCTTGCAATAGCTCCTGTAACTCTTCTTCCACAGCCTTTTGGAGGTGAAATGGGAACCTTCTATGATGCTGAGCTACAGGAGTCACCTGCTCATTAATATGTAGACGCACTTGACAGCGAGCCATTTTCCCAAGCCCAGTGAATAGTTTGGGAAATTTATGGATGATGTCCGGGTCGTCACTTACACGATAGAGAATCTCTACCTACCGGAGCCGTTCAGCTGTGGGGAGGCTGAGAAGACAGTCTTCTTCTGGTCCTTCGATCACATGAACATGGGCAGGCACCATGTGATCTTTGTTAGTAAGAGTGGTTGCAAACTTTCCCAAGCAGGGAAGTGGTTTTCTAGACATACATGTGTACACTTTCACGTGCACTGGGCTCAGGGGAGGAGCTGGATTTATCCTATGATATTCGGTCACTGGAATGTAGTTCAGGGATGCGCCACTGTCGAGCACAAATTTCGTCGCATGATCGCCCACACTGATGTCGAGACGCAGGTATTTCTTTAGTTGATCAGGGTCTGCCACCATGCAAATATATTCATCACTGTCTTGTGACACAGGCGATGGTGATCTTGATCCTTGAGACGGTGACCTCTTCGACCAATAAGAGTGGTGTGATGCCCCGCTTGATTGTGAAGATCCAGTGGACGATCTTCGGCGATCCCGGACCGCTGTGGCATGATGACGCGTGGCCGTTGGGCGAGATGACCCCCCATGTTCCCTTGGCTTGTCTCTTCGATAGTCCCCACAGACATTTTCAAAATGATTGCCCCTTCCGCACTTCCTGCATTGTTGCCCCAGTGCAAGACATGCATCAGCGTGAGGGAAGTCCTACCCACATCTATAGCACTTGAGCTGGCGTTCCCGTCTCTTGTCCGTTTTGCTTGAGCTGTGACGTCTGCGTCCTGTTTGTTGCTGATGAGGTCATGGTCTTGACGATCTGTGTCTTCCATGCGGGGGACCTACGGGTGTTATGACACTGAAGTCGGAAGGCTTGTTCATGTTTCTCAGTACGACCGGCCTCCATCTTCTTAGCGTGTTCTTCCGCCTGGTCGTGAACTCTGGTCATTTCCTCAATGTTATCTAGTGTATAACTTTTTTTTAGAAGTCGCCTTCATAGTGACTCTGACTGACATCCTTCTATTATACGTAGTCTGAGAGCATCTTCAGTCCAGAATGTGTTGAATTCACAATATCTAGCTAGCCGTCGAAGCCTTGTGATGAACGTGCTCATGGGTTCCTCCTTTTCTTGGGAAGCGAGGTTGAAGGTATACCTTTCGTAGTCAACATTCTTTTTGTGTAGGAACTTCCGGTTCAATGCGTCGCGCACTTTGACATATGATCCGGCATCTTCAGTGGGCAGTTCTTTTGTGAGCTGGCCAACCTCCTTTCCTATGAGCTTGCGCAACGCAATTAGTTTCTGATCTTCTTCTGTCACCTGAGACCCTTGCATAAAATCTTCAAAGTCCTCAAGCCATTCTTGCCATCTAAGGCCCATACCTTCTCCAGCCACCAGTGCGAGTGGTTCGGGTGGACGTAGAAAGGACGCGCCCATCATGCCGAGTCGGTTAGGTGGGGCTTGACGTGGCGGTGATTGTGCCATTTTCCTCTAGCACCCGATGTGTTGACGTGCAAATGTTCTCAGGGGGTCTCTTGCAGAGAGATCAGTTTTTGTGATGCAATTACGCACTGCTGTCGCGGGCTATTCTACTGTGAGTGCCCACTGCAGAGGGTCGCGGACTTGCAAAATGCTTGTTTCTTGTCCCTTTGATATATCACCTCCACATGTAGACACATTTGTGGCCTCAAACTGTGATTTCCAGGCTTGCATTTGCCAGTGTCTACTTGTAAAGTCGCTGTTGCCTGACTTTAAAATGGCCGCCCTATGTCCTTGATAGGGAATGGGGTCACTGACTGACTTCAAAATGGCCGCCACCGGCGAAATCTCGTCTCCCACGAGATTTGGCTTAACTTCACTCTCCTAAGGCTTCAGTCTCCACGGACAGGCACTCACCGGGCAGCCGGTCTACCCAGCAGGTTGCAGTCTCTCGGGCAAGCTCTAGGCAGCAGATAAGACCGGGTGGGCTCCCGGCAGCAGGCAGCAATCTATCCAGTCGATGCCGGAGGCTGGGGTGGACACCCAGACCTCGGCGTGCACTCGCGCTTGTAAGCGCCACGCTCCACAGCGCCTAGACAGGGTTCAGGGGCGACAAGGCAGGCGTGATTCGGCACGTTCTGTTTGGCTGGGAATGGCACCCCGACGATCGTGCTCACGCTCCTCACATGCGGCGTTTCATGAATAGCTCAGCTGATTAGGAGATAGCGCGTCTAAGCCATGCGCTGCATCCCACTCTCATCGCCAGTTGTCGAGTCTTGGAGGCGGCAAGAAAGACTCAGACTCAATATCTTTACGGAGCTCTTTATTCATGCCCCTGTTCCTTTCCCTGCCCTACTCTTATCCCCCCCTTCCTCTTCCCCGCTCCTCCCTTCCTGTCCCTCCCACATCTCCACCCCCAACTACTGAAATGCTAACCTGTGTCATTACATCTCTCCTCTTCTTAAACAAATGCAAAAGTCAGTTATGTTGAAGACGGCTCGTTACCTCAATGACAGTGGGCACGTATTTACAGTTCTTCAATTAACCGGGCAGGTCTCCGGATGGTTCATCGCAGTCTCAAGTAAGCTTCTGCGTTCTCACCTTCAGACTCAACGAGGGTCTCGGGTCTTGACAAAGCATTACTGGTTATGAGACTCTCACGAACCAGGATTCTCGGGGAATCAGCAAAGGCATCTCTGGCTGCAGAAGGGCACTTCTGAAAATGGGATACATTCCTTGTGATCCTTTTCTTTTCAGACTCCGCAGTGATCATGGTTCCCTTTTGCTGCGTGACTATTAATGGCTCAGTTCGATAGCGGCAGTCTGTTTTCCTCTGTTGCTCCTGTTTGATGACCAGCACTCTGTCTCCTTCTTGAATGGACCGGGTCCTGGCTCTCCGTCAAGCATAGTCATATGATTTCATCTTTTCTTTCTTCTTTCGATCAGTCGCAGCAATGTTGCCATGTTCGATTTCTTGCACATCAGATCGTAAGGCCTCTTCCAAAGTGGGTATTCTGGTTCGGATTGAGCGCCCAAGCATTAGTGTAGCAGGGCACTTGCCGGTGGATGCATGCGGAGTTGTCCGATATGCTCGCAGGACTTCGTTCAAAGCAACTTGGGGATCCTTTTTGTCAAGTGCCGCTTGTTGGAGTGTCTTTTTCAAAGTGGCCATAAATCGTTCAACCATACCATTGGCTTGCGGCCACAGAGGGGTAATCTTGCGATGCCTGAAGTTAAAGTGATTAGCAAATTCTGCAATTTCTTGACCGTTGAATGGTGGTCCATTATCTGTTTTGATTGTTTTGGGTATGCCCCAAGCAGCAAAGACTTCATCAAGGACAGCAATGGTGATGGTGGCTTTTGTTGACGAGACGAATTGGGCAATGGGGAATCTGGAATATTCGTCCATGACAACTAGGATGTATTTCCCCAATTGAAAAGGACCAAAGAAGTCCAAAGCAGCGTCTTGCCAGACACCATTGGGCAATGTGGACATTTGAAGAGGAGCAGGAGGTTCTCCCTGGCTCACCGTTTGGCATTGAGGACAGTCTTTGAGAGTGAGTTCTACCATTTGATCCAATAGTGGGAACCACACACTCTCTCTGAGTCCTCTTTTGGTCACTACCACTCCGCAATGTCCTTCATGAGCCAGGTTGATTACACCTTGGCGAAGCTGCATGGGGATTATGATTCTCCGGTCTCGGAGCACAAGTCCATTCACAGCCACTGATAGTTCATCTCTTAGATGTTTGAACACACTCAACTCTTGCCTTTCACTTGGATCTTTTGGTTCATCCTCGTTTGAGTCCCACCGAGTGTTTGTTCGAATACGATGTTTCAATTGTTGCAGGATAGCGTCTTGATTAGTGGGGTCACAGATAGCCTCTAGCGGGAGCGCAGGTGGCCTGGCTTGGTCAACCACAAAATAGATATATTCTTCCGCTAGGGAGGGTCCTCATAAAATTGTGGCTTTGGGATGTCTTGGCATGATTGGCAGCCTTCCCGGGTTAGTGTATGATGGTGTATGTGTATTCCTGAAGACGAAGGCCCCATCATTCTATTCTTGGAGGCCTCTCGGCTCATGGGTTGCCAAAGATGGTGACCAAAGCTTGATCAAGGTGAAATGGTTGCCATATACAAAGATATGAAATGTTCGCAGGCCCAGACGACGGCCAGGCTCTCCTTCTCAGGCTGAGAATAAGCCTTTTCTGTATCTGTTAGACTCCTGCTGGCATACGCGACAATGTGGCGTTGGTCAGTGTCATGATCAAACTGGGCCAGGATGGCTCCTAACCCGACGGGGCTTGCATCCACCATAATTTCTGTCTTCCTCTTGGGATTAAAATATGCCATGTTGTTTGCAGATTCAACAGCCCTTTTGAATTCTTGAAAGGCCTGGTCGCATTGGGGTGTCCATTTGAATGGCTGCTCTTGTTTGGTGACGTTGCGCAAAGGATAGCTGATGGTGGCATAGTCTTGTATGTACCTAGCGCAATAGCTTGCCATTCCTAGGAAGGTTCTCACCTCTCCTACGTCCTGAGGGATTTTTGTGTCATTTTATTGCTGTCACTTTCTCGGGGTCTGGCTTCATCCCTGCTCCTGAGAATATATGTCCAAAGAATTTCAACATCGACTTGTGAAATTCACACTTTCCGTTGTTCAACGTGAGGTTAGCATCCAGGACGGCATGACAGACTCTATCTAGTGCAGTGTCATGTTCCTGCACTGTCGCACCCTAAACTAGAATATCGTCACTGTAATTCAGGGCATTTGGAATATGGTGGATTGTCTTTCTTATGGCTTCCTGAAATATCTCCGCGGCAGAGGAGACTCCAAAACTGAGCCGCTTATATCTGAAAAGTCCAAGATGAGTGGCAAACATGGTGATGTACCGTGATTTTTCATCTAACTCAAGTTGATGGTACCCTTTATTAAGGTCCAACTTGGAGAAGACTTGGGCTCCATTGAGGGATGTGATCATATCACTCAGGTGCGGCCCCGGATGTCGCTCTCGCTCAATGGCGGTGTTGGGTACCCGCATGTCAACGCAGAGGCACACTTTATCTGGGGTTCCCTTTTTTGGCACTATTACGACTGGCGAAACCCATGGAGCTGCCTGTTTTCTCAATGATTTCAGCTTGCAATAGCTCCTGTAACTCTTCTTCCACAGCCTTTTGGAGGTGAAATGGGACCCTTCTATGATGCTGAGCTACAGGAGTCACCTGCTCATTGATATGTAGACGCACTTGACAGCGAGCCATTTTCCCAAGCCCGGTGAATAGTTTGGGAAATTTATGGATGATGTCTGGGTCGTCACTTACACGATAGAGAATCTCTACCAACCGGAGCCGTTCAGCTGTGGGGAGGCTGAGAAGACAGTCTTCTTCTGGTCCTTCGATCACATGAACATGGGCAGGAACCGTGTGATCTTTGTTAGTAAGAGTGGTTGCAAACTTTCCCAAGCAGGGAAGTGGTTTTCTAGACATCCACGTGTACACTTTCACGTGCTCTCGGCTCAGGGGAGGAGCTGGATTCATCCTACGATATTCGGTCACTGGAATGTAGTTCAGGGATGCGCCACTGTCGAGCACAAATTTTGTCGCATGATCACCCACACTGATGTTGAGACGCGGGTATTTCTTTAGTTGATCGGGGTCTGCCACCATGCAAATATATTCATCACTGTCTTTTGACAAAGGCGATGGTGATCTTGATCCTTGAGATGGTGACCTCTTCGACCAATACGAGTGGTGTGATGTCCCGCTTGATTGTGAAGATCCAGTGGACGATCTTCGGCGATCCCGGACCGAGTTAGCGTGATGACGCGTGGCCGTTGGGCGAGATGACCTCCCATGTTCCCTTGGCTTGTCTCTTAGATTGTCTCCACAGACATTTTCAAAATGATTGTCTCTTCCGCACTTCCGGCATTGTTGCCCCAGTGCAGGACGTGCATCAGCGTGAGGGAAGTCATACCCACATCTATAGCACTTCAGCTGGCGCTCCCGTCTCTTGTCCGTTTTGCTTGAGCTGTGACTTCTGCGTCCTGTTTGTTGCTGATGAGGTTGTGGTCTTGATGATCTGTGTCTTCCATGCGGGGACCTACGGGTGTTACGAGTCTGAAGTCGGAAGGCTTGTTCACGTTTCTCAGTACGACCGGCCTCCATCTTCTTAGCGTGTTCTACCGCCTGGTCGAGCACTCTGGTCATTTCCTCAATTTTATCTAGTGTATAACTTTTTTTTAGAAGTCGCCTTCGTAGTGACTCTGACTGACATCCTTCTATTATGCGTAGTCTTAGAGCATCTTCAGTCCAGAATGTGTCAAATTTGCAATATCTAGCTAGCCGTCGAAGCCTTGTGATGAACGTGCTCATGGGTTCCTCCTTTTCTTGGGAAGCGAGGTTGAAGGTATACCTTTGGTAGACAACGTTCTTTTTGTGTAGGAACTTCAGGTTCAATGCGTTGCGCACTTTGACATATGATCCGGCATCTTCAGTGGGCAGTTTTTTATGAGCTGGCCAACCTCCTTTCCTATGAGATTGCGCAACGCAATTAGTTTCTGATCTTCTTCTATCACCTGAGACCCTTGCATAAAATCTTCAAAGTCCTCAAGCCATTCTTGCCATCTAAGGCCCATACCTCCTCCAGCCACCAGTGCGAGTCGTTCGGGTGGACGTAGAAGGGACACGCCCATCATGCCGAGTCGGTTAGGTGGGGCTTGACGTGGCGGTGATTGTGCCATTTTCCTCTAGTACCCGATGTGTTGAAGTGCAAATGTTCTCAAGGGGTCTCTTGCAGAGAGATCAGTTTCTTTGACGCAATTAAGCACTGCTGTCGCGGGCTATTCTACTGTGTGTACCCACTGCAGAGGGTTGCGGCCTTGCAAAATGCTTGTTTCTTGTCCCTTTTATATATCACTTCCACATGTAGACACATTCGTGGCCTCAAACTGATTTCCAGGCTTGCATTTGCCAGTGTCTACTTGTAAAGTCACTGTTGCCTGACTTTAAAATGGCTGCCCTATGTATTTGATAGGGAATGGGGGCCACTGCCTGACTTCAAAATGGCCGCCACCAGCGAAATATCGTCTACCACGAGATTTGGCTTACCCAGCAGGTTGCAGTCACTCGGGCAAGCTCTAGGCAGCAGGTAAGACCGGGGTGGGCTCTCGGCAGCAAGCATCAATCTCTCCACTCGATGTCCGAGGCTGGGGTGGACACCCAGACCTCGGCGTGCACTCGCGCTTGTAAGCGCCACGCTCCACAGCACCTAGACAGGTTTCAGGGGCGACAAGGCAGGCGCGATTTGGCACGTTCTGTTTGGCAGGGAATGGCACCCCGACGATCGCGCTTGCGCTCCTCACAGACGGCGTTTCATGAATAGCTCAGCTGATTAGGGGATAGCGCGTCTAAGCCATCCGCTGCATTCCACTCTCGTCGCCAGTTGTTGAGTCTTGGAGGCGGCAAGAAAGACTCAGACTCAATATCTTTACGGAGCTCTTTATTCGTGGCCCTGATCTTTTCCCTGCCGTACTCTAATATGCCCTTTCCTCTTCCCCGCTCCTCCCTTCCTGTCCCTTCCACATCTCCACCCCCCAACTAGGGAAATGCTAACCTGCGTCATTACAGTCTCTACTGCTATATTGTACCAGGTAGTTTACAACATTCCTTGTCACTCCAAGCCTCTAAGGGGAATTTCTCCTTTTTCTCATCCGTTGCTCGTAGAGCTAGATTACGAAATTGTTTCTGAATAGGACTGATTAGGTGATCGTAGAACTCAGTATCCCAGCTTTCCACTTCTCTGCTTCTCAGTTTGCCGCCTGCCGCCTCGCTATATAAACACAATAAAGCACATTCACTGCAACAACTCCAGTTGGCATAGTTTCTACTATACAGGCATGTAAGTCTGTTGCTGCAAGCTGCGTAACACACTATAAGGGCTTACTGCCTCACATTTTTGCTGCTGTCGCTACCTCTCCCTGACACCTCTAGCCTCCTTATATTCTGAGGTGTGTGAAGAATCTGAAAATAGATTCAAAAGTTTTTTTCAGATTTTCAAAGTTCCAGATCCCAAGAATGAACAAATGGGCTACTCAGCAGACCCAGAAATCCTAGCAGCATCCTGAAGTGACCACAACTCTTTTAAACTTAAGGCTACAGAGCAATGCCCAGAGAGAAAACCTGCACACCCTGCTGCACACTCCGCTCCTTCAGGTTCCTGAGGGGTGGGAAGAGAGGCAGCGTACTTTCCCCTTGAACCACGCCCAAGTACCCAGCCTCACCGAGACACTGCTACAAAGAACACTCTTCAATGATTTACATTGTCACAATTAATCCCCCTAATCCAGAATGGTTGTTCCTTAACACCTCAACACTGCACTCTCTCTACATGCATGGAGGTGGCTCCATCTAATAACGGGAGACAATAGGTGAGCACATGCAAAGCAGACAAATGAGTGGAGAGCCAATGAGACGCGATGCAATACTCGTGAGGAAGGAAGTGGTGCTGAGTGGTGTGATGGACAGGAGGACGGCAGGAACTGCAGGGAGGAGTCAGAATGGCACTATGGTGTAAGGGTGTGTGTGTTGGGCAACCTAAAGTGCACCAAAGCAGAGTGATAGAAAAACAGAGCAATACAGTAAATGTGCTGTTTTGCACTCTCCCTTTCATGTAATGCAATGGAAACACTATAGTTGCTATTCTGCATTGAGTCAATTTTTCAGAAATCTGGGCTAGAATCTAAAATCATAGGTATGTGGCTTAAACCATGTTGTCTTTACTATCGATTTAAATCAATATATACCAATAGTTACTTATCAGCAGCCTCCCTATGAGCAAAGCAGAGACTGAGTTAGAATGTTCTATGTGGCAGCTTGACAGCTGAGGTCTTTTATAACACGATCTAAAAATTCCAAATTCATGACAGTGACATTTCCTGCAAATTAGTTCTTCTGCTATGTGAAAAAATCTATTTAAGTAACACTCTTCTAATTGTGGATTCAAGACTTTTTGAGCCTGAATAAACAGAGTTGAAGTTTGACTTTTCTCTGAAGCCTTTGTCCTTAAGTTAATTTAGTGAAATGTTCAGGCAATACATCAGTGTCACGTCCCCTTTGTTCATCTTACCAAAATTGCTATCCTTATCTTTTAGTTTTATGTTTTGCCTTCCTTCTTCTCTTGCTTTATGTCCCGAGTGGACCAAGTTATTCTTTAATTGTATCTGCCAATGCTAAAAAGAATTACATCTGTCAATGTTGAAATGCTGCCGCTGGACAGTGCATTCTAGAAAGTTTAAGAAGGTAAACTTGTGAGTTAAAGGTTGAAAACTTCTCTCGAGTTTATTCCTCTGTTTTTTTTATTTTTCTCTGCTGTTACAGTTCTGCTTATCGGATGGACAATGCTAGGAATAACAAAGCAATGTGTATATATTTATTTTGTTTAGGATTTACAAGATTTCAGAATGCCTACGTCTACTAAGCCTTTTCTAGCTTAGCATGCATGCGCTGTTTCTGTAACACTCAAATTTGGCCGGTCTACCACTAACATTGGCATGGCCTTTCTTTACCATCCTAGTGCCCTACCACATAAAGCGAGAGCTGTCCATGGTAGATTTCGACTTAGGGCCTGATACGCAAAGGAAACTTACACTTTGTCCTGTTTTTTTACTGTCAGGAGTTCTCTGCTATGACCGCGGCGTTTCTGCAGTTGTAAATTACTATTAACTTGTAGTTTGCAAAAACAAAACAAAAATCAAACTTACATAAAAGTGTAAGTTTGCCTTTGTGAATAAGGCCCTCAGCTTCTACAGTTTTAGTGTGATTGGTATCCTACGCAGCTGAAGAGCTGGAGCAGTGCTATTTTACCAACTTAATCTGTAATAAATGATTGTTTGTCATAGGAACAATCAAAGTGTGCGCTATTTTTGGCTGAAAACGTAGCAGCATTTGTTGACATTTGTAAAGTAAACAAGGGAATATAACACACAAAACAATGTAGCATAATTACAGAGCCCATCGCATGAAAATAGGCAAAACAGAATTCAACTTTACTCAAGTACAGTATGTTAGAACTGGGATTTCAGGTTGGCTAAGGCTTGCGCCAAAGCCAAGCAGAAACCGCCACTCTAGTCAGGGCAATGGAGTTACAAGCCAAAGATAATCCCTGCTCACCCCCTTGGTAGCTTGGCACGAGCAGACAGACTTATCCCGAACCCAATTTGTAAAGTATTTGCGCACGTACACAGCAACAACATCCCAGGCACAAAAGGAACTCCACAAAAGGCTATATAAAAATAACTTTTGTATTCATAAAACACATCAGATAGTAATCACACAATATACATTGTGCCAACTGGCACAGGCAATATTCACAAGGGATTATTTACACAGGACAGGGCCACGTGGGCCACTGTCAGGATCAGCACTTAAAGTGACTGTAACACCAAATAACAATTATAGACCACAAACAGTAACCACTGGTAAAAGGTAGGTACACACTACGCAATACTAATCACCATAGGCATAGATCACGCAGGGACACATAACCTCACTAGTATAAACTATACTAGGCAAAACAACCTCCTAAGCATGAAAACACATCTAGAGGTATCACAGGCATAACGGCATGTGCGATGTATATTTCCCCAAGAACACAACTTCGTATCTCCGGCCAGCAGACTTGCCCTATTCCTGTCCCTGTTCTCCCCTGTTGTTTGCCCTGTATATTGACCCCTTTCTTTCTAAGATTATGGCCAATCAGCGTATAAAACCTATAAGAGTCAGTAATATGTCTTACTACCTGCTAGCGTACGCAGATGATATAGTTGTTATAACATCTGAAGTCTCGTCTGCTTTTAGTGAACTTAAGCAATTGGCAGGGCATTTTTGGGGCAGTGTCGGGCTACAAGCTCAATGTCTCAAAGACTCAGGTGGTTCAGACACCTGGTATGGTCATTTCAGATGCCCCAGTGGTTCCTAATGCCATGTATCCAGGGGTGCGTATAACTTCTGTAGTGGACACACTACCTGATTTAAATATCCTACCGGTTATAGATGAAGCCAATAAAAAACTTGAAAGACTAGATAGCCTGCATCTATCCTTATATGGACGATGCAGCGTTATTAAAATGTTAATTCTTCCTAAGTTTTTATATTTGTTTAGGACCAGTCCTCTTTTGTTTTCTCAAACAAGCTTGGTAAAGGCCGATAGAGTTTGCTAAAGATTTTTGTGGGGGTATAGGCGCTCAAGTAGAGCAGCCAAGTGGATGTGTCTTCCCAGAGATCGAAGGGGCTGGGCGGTTCCAAATCTCGCTATGTATTATTGGGCGGCGATGCTGCAAGTAATGGGCGGGTTGCTATGTGGAGATAAAGGGAGCATACTGATATATAACACTCCCACTATTTATGAGATTGGGCTGGGCTCAGCTGCAAAAGGTATTTTACTTGAAGTCCTTGAACCCAGCTACTATAAGAGAACCTGCTTTAAGGTCTTGATTGCTGCATATACTATCTGACGAATGATTAGGAGGAAATTAACTATTCCAAATATGAACTTTTATACGCCTTTTAAAGCTACTCGAATATTTCCCAGCATCTTTCAGGATCATGTTATGTACAGATGGCAAAGCAAAGGTATCTATGGGTTGGGTGATATGGCTGAGGATGGTGCTGTCCTATCATATAGGGAAATAAGGGATACATTTCAGTTATCTCCACGTGGCTTCTTTAAGTATTTACAGATTCAAGGTTTTATCCAAAAATACTTGAAGATAACTCCTTGCATCTTGCAGAAAGTACCTGTCATTGAGTTGATAAAAAAGAGAAGTAGAATAGGCATTCTGTACCAATATATTTTATCAACACTTCCGGATGATTTGACTGTTCAAAATGCCAAGTGGGAAGTAAAATTAGGTAGGGCAGGTATTGATTTAACCTCGGTGATAGAACTTGCTAGTCAGGTTATAGTATCTGGCTCACTCAAAACCCAAAGTTATATGTCAATGTTGGATTTATATTATACGCCTGCTAAGATTGCAAAATGGGGGGCCACAAAAGGAAATACATGTGCACAATGCGGGTTGCTGGCAGCCGATGCAACACATATGTTTTATTCCTGTCTATCGCTTCGTACCTTTCTAGACGATATCGAGCACTTTATTAATGTCACACTTAAGATCCGATGTATAATAACACCGGCACTTGTGATATTCGGGGTCGAGGCTGGTAATATATTAGCTGGTGGTAACACCTTTAATGAATCGGCTCTCATATTTATTGCTATGTCGCAGGTTCGCCTATGCATTACTTCTCAGTGGCTTTCTTCGGAAGCCCCTACATTTGTACAGTGGCGGGCAAGATTGTTAGCTATACATCGTTTAGAATTTTCTGCATTTTCTTGTAAAGGGGGAGACGGCGGCAATTTGTGACTCGAATCTGGGCGCCTGAGGCGGAATGGATTAGATAAAAGAATAGCGTTGTTCAGATTGCATTTTAGCACTAGTATCTCTATCATTTGTTTCTGATGTGTTTTCCTCAGTCTTAATTGATAGGAATGTATTTGTGTTATCATTTGTCTAATCTGCCAATCTATTGTTTATTTTATTTTGTAGGAATAACCAATTCTGCTGTTTAAATTGTAAATTGGAACTGTTTAAATGTTTGGTCTCAATAAAATAAAATAAAAAATAAAAATAAAAAAAGGAACAATCAAAGTGTGCGCTATTTTTGGCTGAAAACGTAGCAGCATTTGTTGACATTTGTAAAGTAAACAAGGGAATATAACACACAAAACAATGTAGCATAATTACAGAGCCAATCACATGAAAATAGGCATAACAGAATTCAACTTTACTCAAGTACAATATGTTAGAACTGGGATTCTGGTTGGCTAAGGCTTGCGCCAAAGCCAGGCAGAAACCACCACTCTAGTCAGGGCAAGGGAGTTACAAGCCAAAGATAACCCCTGCTCACCCCCTTGGTAGCTTGGCACGAGCAGACAGGCTTATCCCAAACCCAATTTGTAAAGCATTTGCGCACGTACACAGCAACAACATCCCAGGCGCACTACAAAAGGAACTCCACACAAGGCTATATAAAAACAACTTTTGTATTCATAAAACACATCAGATAGTAATCACACAATATACATTGTGCCAACTGGCACGGGCAATATTCACAAGGGATTATTTACACAGGACAGGGCCACGTGGGCCACTGTCATGATCAGCACTTAAAGTGACTGTAACACCAAATAACAATTGGACATGGGAACAGTCCAGCCCGAACTGCCAAGCCCCCCCTTTTGTACCGCTGTGTTCGCCATAAGTTGGCAGGGTATGCTCAGACGTGAGTCCCTTTCTCACTTTGCCACTGTATTCAAGCAAGCCTGGCTGAAGACGGCTGTAGTGCCAGAAACCGGTCCCAGGATGCTTGTTTCCTGTCCAGGGAAGAAATGGATTGGTAGTTCGGGCTGGACTGTTCCCATGAGGCACAGGGTCAGACTGATTTGCATATGGCCATGTCTGAACTGGGGTGGCTGCGTGAGCTAAAGAATGGTGATGGATTAAACCCAGATCAGTTGACTGGGGATGAGTGTTTGATTTGCTTAAACGCTCCGTCCATCATCCCCTTTTGTATCGCTTTGTTCGCCCTAAGTTGGCAGGGTATGCTCAGACATGAGTCCCTTGCTCACTTGGCCACTGGATTCAAGATAGCCTGGCTGATGAGGATTATGAATCCAAAACCGATCCCAGGATTCTTGTTTCCGTTCCAGGGAAGACATGGCTTGGCAGTTCGGGTGGACTGTTCCCATGAGGCACAGGGTTAGACTGATTTGCATATGGCCATGTCTGAACTGGGGTGGCTGAGTGAGCTAAAGAAAGGTGATGGATTAAACCCAGATCAGTTGACTGGGGGTGAGTGTTGGATTTGCTCAAACGCTCCGTCCATCATCCCCTTTTGTATCGCTTTGTTCGCCCAAGTTGGTAGGGTATGCTCAGACGTGAGTCCCTTGCTCACTTGGCCACTGGATTCAAGATAGCCTGGCTGATGAGGATTAGGAATCAGAAACCGTCCCAGGATGCTTGTTTCCGGGCCAGGGAAGACATGGCTTGGCAGTTCAGACTGGACTGTTCCCATGAGGCACAGGGTCAGACTGATTTGCATATGGCCGTGTCTGAACTGGGGTGGCTGAGTGAGCTTAAGAATGGTGATGGATTAAACCCAGATCAGTTGACTGGGGGTGAGTGTTTGATTTTCTCAAACGCTCCGTCCATCATCCCCTTTTGTTTCGCTTTGTTCGCCCTAAATTGGCAGGATATGTTCAGAAGTGAGTCCCTTGCTCACTTGGCCACTGGATTCAAGATAGCCTGGCTGATGAGGATTATGAATCCAAAACCGGTCCCAGAATGCTTGTTTCCGGTCCAGGAAAGACATGGCTTGGCAGTTCGGGCTGGACTGTTCCAATGAGGCACAGGGTCAGACTGATTTGCATATGGCCATGTCTGAACTGCGGTGGCTGAGTGAGCTAAAGAATGGTGATGGATTAAACCCAGATCAGTTGACTGGGGGTGAGTGTTTGATTTGCTCAAACGCTCCGTCCATCATCCCCTTTTGTATAACTTCTAGAAGTGGCACTTCCACACTAGCCACATTACATCCATGCACATCATCGCGCAGCATTTAATCACACGAGTCCGCACATACCAAACTCGACCTTGTACTCCCCACACATCAGGAACTACCATGGACACACATATTCCCAATGCATTCCTATGGGAGGGCAGGCCACTCTCACCACACATACACAGAGAGCGCATGCACTTTACACCTGGACCACAGGGAAAAGTGCGCTGAGGCCAAAAATCACCAACACCAGGGTACAGAAACAGGCTAGGTAAATGCAAAAAGTTTCAGGGTAAACCTGCCAAAAGGGCCAAGTCCAACACAATACAATAAAATCACATTGTAATTATGCAGCACAAAAACCAGACAGAACACATCATCACTTCAAACAATGCCACAAACAAATATTCGTGTCACACATTATCACTTCCAAAAACACTGGCTTAAATTCAGGTCCAGACTGGATGTAGTAGGCACTGGGAGTTTCACCGGTGGCCCGCCAGGGTGGAGGCCTGATTTTAGAACCCTGGGGAGCCGTTTTTGTTACCCTTGGCTCGTTTTAGGTCCCCTGTAACAAAAACGTCACACAGCTTTACACTAGGAGCACTCCCCAACCCAGGGGCCGGCCTAACTCAACAGTAAGGGCAAGAACAATGCCAGTACAACATGTTTTGTGATCTGGTATTGGATGACGAAGGTGTAAGCACATTGATTTATGGTACTTCCCACTGAATCATAGGCCATGCAGTCATATCTCAGACCAAAGGCTAGATTGGTGTGCTATCCATGATTGGGGAGGGACTTGTCCAGTGGTGTAATGATAAATGTAGTGCCCCCCTGCAGAATGTGACAAGGGGCTCCTCAATCAATCAATCAAATGGGATTTATGCAGCACAGTTAATCACCTGCGAAGGTATTTATCACTGAGTGTGTAGCTACATTGGGAGGGTTTGGGTGAACAGCCAGGTCGAGTCCCTTCTTGAATTCCAATAAAGAGGGAGTCAGGTGGAGGGGAAGGCTGTTACAGGACTTCACTACGAAGTAGGAGAAGGAATGTCCTCCACTATTGCTTCGGCAGATGGAGGGAGTGTGCGCAAGGGAGAGGGAAGTAGAGCTCAGGTGTCTGGAGGGTGGAAGTTCAAGCGTTGGTTGCAGTGGCAGCTCCTCTGCTAATGCGGAGGAGTGTCGCCCCACTACTTTTGGAGCAGTGAAAAGGGGTGAAATAAAACGATAATAACAATTTTATTATTGTTTTATTTTTGGTTTCTGCTGGCTGGGTTAGGGAAGGGTGGGGCTGGTGGTTCAGGTTGGGAGGAAGAGTGGACTATGCACACTAAGTGCACATGACTACTTGGCTGGACATTTTGGCCGGACAAGCAGTCATGCACACTTTGCATATTCCCTACCAGGCTGTAATGTACAGCCTGGTAGGACATGTGCAGAGGTTCCCTGTCCTGATCTAAGCACAAATCCACGCCGCTCAGTCCAATCACAATGCTGCATTGCAGCATTGTATTTGGCTCAGGGGAGCCTGTGTGCCCCGGAGCTTCTGCAACTTCTTCTGGACTGTATTCAGGAAGAGCAGAGAAGCAGAGGAACGATTCGGCTGGCAGAGACAAGGTAAGTGGGTTTTAAAAGAAAGTTCAACCCCCCCTTGTCATACCTTTACCCCCATTCCCTACTAGCTGCCACTGCTTGGTTGATGTATGCAGGTCATTGATTGTGGAGGGCTTTGCTGATGTGGGTAAGCATTTTGAATTGGCATCTCTTCTGAATAGGGAGCCAGTGGAGCTTCTTGAAGTGAGGGATGATGCGCGTCGGTTTGGGGGAGTCAAGGATGAGCCTGGCTGTTGAGTTCTGTATGGTCTGCAGTCTTCTCAGGAGGTGCACTCTGATTCAATCCAACATTTCTGGATCTACAACTGGACTCTATCATATCAGAGGAACTGCTGTGCGGCATCAAGGACTGACCCTCGGCTGGACTGCTTACCTGGAAGTCTTGCTTTTCTTTTGTGCTGCCCTGCTGCGTGCAGCTCTCTGGCCCTGTTGAGGAGAGCTGGATTCTGCCTTGCACCAAAGTGATCTCAAAGGGCTTGTTGGCAATACTCCTGTTGCTTTAAGACTCAGGGCAATCAAAGTCTCTACCCATGCACCTGTGCCTGGTTCACTAGAAGTGTACACAGATACTTGGACCAGGCAAATCGATGCATCTCCAGTATGCGTTTAGCAGAACCAGTGCATCGACAAAGTTCTGGGAGTAAAATCAGCAAATCACACCACACTTAGAACTGCCATATAGCATCCAGAACCATCGCTTTGGAAAAATCCATTGCTGCCACTGCATGGAGAAGATTGAATCATCACCCCTCCAGCGTGGACTAACTCGGCACACTGCCTTCAGAACCACTGCACCAGGAACCGGTGCTCCGCTCAACGGACCCAATGCATTGCCGCCACTGCATGAAGAAAATCAATGCATCACCCAACTACGGGCTCGACACAGTTGCATCGCTCGTCTGCACCCTACATCTCGCTTTTGTGGCTGGGATCAAGGTGCTCCATCACTGTTGGCTTGAACAGTTGACTTTGCCCTAGTCCTGTGCAATCAGATATCCCCATAGACGTTTATTGCTTCTAAGTGCTCTTAATATTCTTTAAAAATTCATAACTCAACTTTTACTTATTGTATTTTTGACCTTTTGGTTTTAGTTTCCATCTACAAATTATTGTCTATTTTTCTAAACCATTTGGGGTCTTTTTGTAGTGTTTTCATTATGTTTTGATTGTGTTACTCTGTGTATGTGTGTGGGTGTGTGCATGTACGTGTTGAACAGATATTTTACACATTGCCTCTTTAGATAAGCCTGACTGATATGTACATAGCTACAAGACGGTGAAGTACAGATCTTGTGCTGCTAATCATCGTTGGTGGTTGCTGTACCACAAAGAGTTGGTTCACCAGAACTTTGCACTGGCTGGCAGCACAGGCCAAAAGATTTTGGTGCGAATTAGCCAGTTTGTTAAGAGGCAATAAGTAAAGTATTTATGCAGCACTTGAAACAGTAATTAAGTGAAAATGTAGAACAATAAAGTAAAATATAATACATTCTTTGACACCAAAAGAACAAAAATCTAATCAGCAGAACCGGAGAGTTCAGTTAAATAAAGCACCTAAAAGCACAAAGTGCCACTCACAATTATCTGGTTGTGTGACAATGGGTGAAAGTCACAAGTTCAGGACAAACGCGATGCAGTGGGGTCCGAAGACAGGGACCAGGTTAGCCCTAGTGAAATATCTACCGTCAAAGTCCAGCACCAAGTATTCCATTCAAAGTGGAAGGGCTGCCAGGAGCAGGGGGTGCTTTGCAGACGGTGGTTGATGTAGCATGAAGAGCAGGCTGGGCACTTCGAATGGTCGTCACTGTAGCATGAAGAACTTGTGGGGTATCATAGACGGTCATTGCTGGATCTTCACGTCGACAGTCACTGCGAGCTGTGGATGCTGTAGCGTGAATTATAGATGTCATGCTGCTGTTGTCAGTTGCTTGACCACAAAGAGTCAGGCTCACCAGAACTTCACGTTGGCTGGTAGCACTGGTGGCAAGATCTGTGCGTGAAAGAGACCAAAACTTGACGAGAGCTCAACTGAGGCCACACCAAGGGTCATGGACCTGAAGGGCACCACTCAGGGGTCAGGAACTCACTCCAGAGGAAGCCAGCAAGGCTAAGGAAAGTCCAGGTGCAGTTCCAGGCTGCAGGTTAGCAGGGCAGCTGCAGGGAGCCTCTGAACCTTGTTATGTCCCTACAGCTCAATAGGCGCATCATACCTATCACGTCGACGCCTAACATCGTTTTGCTTATATATGAACCTTTGTGTAAACCCGAAATCTTTACATTATGTTTTGAAAACTTTGTTGTGTATGGTATTCTACTTGTCCATACAAAAAGCAAAAGATGTTGTATACTACTTGCAAACAGGTCTAGAATGTTAGTAGTATTAATGTTGCCATGTTGCATCTTTGAATTGACCATAATAAATAATGGTAAATGATGATAATTCCAAGCATTGTTTAACGTATGTTCACTTGTTGTGACTAATTATAAATTAGAAACTATTGCAGAATAATTCCTTAGGGGACACTTTTGTATTTTTGTTATCATACCTATCACGGCACTACTATGATCATCCTCTGTTGTGCTCTGATCGCTGATCACTTTGTTGCCGTCCGCTTGTTCACGGCCTCCCTTCAGCACCGCCCTCGCGCAGAGAACGCGAGCAGTGCCGCGAGCAGAGTGGAATTGAGTGCCGCAAGCAGAACGGAACCGAGGGCACCATCCGCGTTTTAAGGGGAAAGCAGCAACGCGACGTGGCCACAGACACAGTGGCAAGGAACAAAAATGTAAAAAGCGAGAAGAGGAGGAAGGAGGAGGAAGGAGGAGGAAGGAGACGTGGCAAACCGGGGGGGTGCAGGGGGTTCCCTGTTCCCTGCTTAATCAACGGATCGTGGGGCACGGGCACGAAGGTTGATCTGGACAGACACATAGAGGTAAGTGGGGGAGCGTAGAGGAGGGTGGTGCTCTGAACGCATCCCCGAATTTGTGTGCATTCTGGATCTAGGCTTGTAGAATCTCATGGACAACATATGATGGTTGTATTGATTTGAACCCCAGCAAAGACAGTTCATAGTGCACGTCCAGAGTAAGCGGAGAGTCTAAGAGACCAGGACCTTGACCCAGGGGACGCACATAGCAGAATCTGTTATACTGCTCTCCAGTAACAGATATAAAGGAAACCCAGCACCGGTGAGCTGTAACGGCGCTGGGAGAAACTCCATGATGGCCTCAAAAAAAGTGAAAAAGTTGGTAGAACATAATTTGAGGCCAAGATTAAACACAGCAAACGCTGCAAGTCCGGGTACCTTGGAAGAGAGCGGTGAGTGTATAGAGTTGACACCGGTGAAAGTTAAAAGGAAAAGAGCAAAAAGGACTAAAGTGGTGACCAAAAACCCGGGCAGTGCTGTGTTAAATTCGATAATGGAGTTTATGGGGAAACATTTAAAAAAGGTGTTTACACCACTAAAAGTCAAAGAAAACGCAACAAGCAAGTTAGCATCCCACAATGGAAGTCTAGAGAGGGAGGAGAACGCATGTGCCTCCCTACCCTTGGAGGTACACGTGTCCAACTCCCTTACTATGGCCAACCAGTCGTTACAGTTATTATTGGACCATGGGGGCTTAACCTCGCCACGGTTGTCATCATCACCTCGTGATCCTTTTTCCTATGACTTGGAGAGAGGATCCCTGGACAGCGCGATCCCACTGGACAGTCCAATCCCTCTGGCAGGGATGGAAAGAGTAACAGGAATCTCTCCGAGGAGCAGGACAAGCCAGAAAAGAAGTGAAAATAAAAACCCGCCTGAAGTTGGAAATATTAGCTTAAGACATTCTGCCGAACTGGATAAAACACCTGAGTTAAATCTTGAATAGAATCGTGACCTTTCATCATTGTCTGCTGCCTCTATGTTGGACCTAATGCTAATATTACAAAGGACTCTGCAAGGACTTTTAGAAGTAACCCTGTCTAATAACACTATTCTAAAAAACCAGCAAAATGTATCTAGCCAACATAGAGGGGGAGCTGCAGGGGATTAGATCACATATGCCAAATATGGTAAGACAAATCCCTGATCCCGAGCCCCAAATTCAGGTACAGGGGGAAACTGACAAACCCCCTAAGGTAAAATCCCAAACCCCGACCCCATTTCTCGGGGGGAGGGCCAGCTTCAAACTGAAAAACAATCCAAAGAGGGCCACCAGATATATATTTCAAAGTGGCCTATGAGGATAATAAGAAGAGTAGAGCAGACTAGACGTGGGCAAATAAATAGAGTAAGAGGCGCAGGAAAAAAAACAGCAAGGAAGATGAGCCAAACCCCTGAGGAAGAATCAGTGGTGGAAGAGGAAGATAACATGAGAGGAGAGGAAATAAAGGGACCCAACCCCCAGACGAGTATACCAAAGAAGAATAACCCAAAATGGCAGGGAAAAACTGTGCTTCCACATAACATCCCGAAACCCCGGAAGAACCCAGATAATAATAAATCCGCAGCTCAGCCCGAGGTGGTGGGGAGACAACTGGGAGGAAATTTGCAGGCCTGGGTTACCCGGGAGGTGAGAGTAAACAGACCTAATAATCAAACAGAGAAGGCCAATATGAAAGAACTTTCTGTACCAACTAGGGCAAGGAAAGAGGGGAACGAGAATATGGGGTTATACCTTGAACAAATCCCTCTAAGGACAGGGGGGAAGAAGTTAGGTAAGAGGTTGCCCTTAAACAAGTCATAACTCCTGCAAGGATTTGCCAAATGCCAGAAACTGAAAGCAAGAGGAACAAACGACATAAGGGTAGTGGGCTTCAGACAAACTAGAGAAGGGAAGGAGGTCACTAGGATCACGATGTACTCAAATCTGGTAAAAGATTCGATTGAGAAGGCAGCAAACGAGCTACAAAAGGAAGGAATTCGACTACTAAATGAGAACAAAGTTTTAGTAGAAGCAGAAGGGAAGGGTGGCAGGGAAAAAGATTTCTAAGATGCCACGCAGGTTTAGGAAAGAGACGGGTCAGGTTATGTGATCAGGAGGAAGAGGAGGGAGTGCCGTTAGGAAACATCAAAATAGGAGCAAATAATTCAGATGTTGAACATTGGTGTGGAAATTGGAGCAAGGAGTCTGGCCAGGCAGGGCCCTCATCAAGAACTATCAAAGACCCGGGGGAGGAAGGTTGGCTAGACGATATTGAATAGGAAAAAGGTAAGCCACATAGCATATGATTAGCCTCCTGGAATATAAATGGCCTAGGAAATGATGTGAAACAAAATAATATAACGGAACTTGGAGAAAATACAGAGATCATAGGTATCCAGGAGACTTGGCTATGTGGCAAGACCCCAATCTTTGATGGTTTCTACCAGCTAAATCGACCAGCTAAGAAATGTAGATTTGGGCAACCAGCTGGTGGAATAATGACCCTAGAATCAACTAAAATTATGAAGAAAGTAAACGAAATAACTGTGAAATGTAAATGGTTGTTGGTCTGCGGAATACTGTTATCAGAACGCATAAAAATGGATACAATTTTGATGATAAATGTGTATATGCAATGGGGCACTACAGAGCAATATGCGGACGAAATAGTTCTCTTTAAAGATGATATGGATTATATTTGTGAAAAATACAGCGGGTTATGATTTGTTAAATTGGAGATTTTAATTCCAAACTACACCCCAAGAATGTAGCCTGCTGGTTTCAAGATATACTAGAGGCTTATGAGATACCACAAGCTACCTTCCCAGAATGTATAACAAGTGCTAAGCAGATGCAGTTGGAAAACTTCCTGGGAGCTAAAAACCTCTTTTGTTTAATGGAAGATGCCACTTAGATTGTACCGCGGAAAAAAACATTCAAACTGGCTACACAAATCTGCCCTATAGATTATGTCTTCATGGCACCCTGGAATTTCCAATTAATCTCCGGGTTTAGGATCTTAAATAGAGAAGGAAGTGACCATAATGTGGTAGTCTTGGAGATCCCCGATGTACAACTTGAATTTAGTCCACAGGTGATGGAACAACAGGTGGACTATCCTAGACGTTGCACAACTAGGCTAACAGAAGAATATGTCTCTAGATTAATAAAATTACAACATAATCTAGATCTGAAGACAGCAAGGGGTCAGGGCCTAGATTGGTATGTAAGAAAAATTGAGGAGGTGGTCCTAACACTCAGCAAGGGACTAAAAAATGGAAACAGTGGTAAAAATAAAAATAAAGCGAGAAGTCTAAAGACGGAGAAATTGACTGGCTGGTTCATAACGGAATGCCAGGAAAAAAAAGAGAAGTTAGGAGAATAGCACGCCGTAAACTTTTAAAGAGGGATCAGGGTAGTGTAAACGCCCTAGTGGCCTTAAAAAGAGAATATAACATGCTTATTAGGAGGGCAAAAGGGGAATTTAAAGAGGGGTGCTGGCTAAAATTACTTGAGGCAATCGAAACAAAGAACTTAAGCCAGTTCTGGAAGCTGGTGCACTCAGCAGCAGACCGCCAGCCAGGGGTAATGAATTGTATAATAGAAGAATCAGCATGGGAGGAGTATTTACAGGATCTGTATAGCCCCGAGAAAAACAGGGAAGAGAATCTGTACACAGATTGGAGTGGTCTGGTAGCAGATATAAAACCCGGTTTTTCAGTTACTGAGTACTGTATGGTGCAGAGCTGCTTCTCTTCAGCGGTAAAGGAGGATGAGATCGGGAGGAAGGTAAGGCTTTAAAAATGCTACTGTCACTGCCAAAGTCAGCAATGATACAGGCAAATAGACTGGAAACAGATATGATAGGATGGAATACCCAGGCCAAAATGGCGGTGGCAAGATTCTGGAAACGCCAAACCCAAGGGGAAGTCCAAAATTTCTCACAATGGTGTAGCGATGAAATTCATCACAATAACCTAAGATGGGCATTAGAGGCAAAAAGAAAAATAAAGGAAATAATTTGGAGTCTAAATGTGGGTGTAAATCAAAACTCATTAGATGTAGACTTCACGAAGAGTGCACTCAGAGCACAAGGAAGGGAGTATTCCAGAATGCAGGACTTAGCAGGGGCGTAGCTAGAGCTAGTGGCGCCCGGGGCTTTCCCTAAGATTACCGCCCCTTTGGGTGGGGGGGGGGGCGGATGATGGCGAGCACTGGAAAGATGTCAGAGAGAAACGTAGTATTGCCGCTAATAGTTACCTCGATCATGCAAGTTACATGCACATACATGACACGGTCAAAGGCTACACACACCCATTCTACTGTTCACCCACTCACACTCGTTCACTCACCCAATCATACATTCTCATCTAACTACCCTTCCACTCATTCACCTAATTCACTTTGCCATTCCCACTCACTGTTATATTTTCAGTTATTTAAATAAGTTATTGAAGACAGCAGGTTGAATTTCAGTCAACTCATGGTGTTTTAACAAGCTTTTCGTCTATCCACCTTATCATTCTCACAGTCATCCACCCAGTTACTCACTCAACTACTCACTTAAGATCATTCCCCTACCTACCTACCCACATCTAACAATTATTTCACTTTCTCTCACCTTACATCATTCACTTGCTCACTCATATTCACCCATCCGTATCAAGCTTCCTATGGTCATTCAACCAATTCATATAACCAGTCGTCAAATTTACCTACCCACACAGTCAGCCCCCACATTCAGTTACTCGCCCATTCACACTCTCATACACCAAACATCACCCATTGAGTAACCAACAATTTCATTAATAAAAAGCTACACTAAGTGGCGTTATTGGTGCTTGTTTTATTCTCCCTGCAGATTACATATAGTAATGTCTACTGCCACAACATTAAGCACATTTGATCTGCAAATGAGATAAAAGAGCCATCTGTAGTTGTAACAGTAGTTAGCTTTGTACTGACCTCATTTGTGCTGCAGAGAAGACAGCACAGCAGTTGGAAAGGAATAGATTTTGACTTTTTTCTCTAGCTCATTTGTGCAGTTTTTTGAAGGAGCTGCTGATCCGGTCATTTTACCCGAAAACTTTACGTTACCTCATACTCATCGGGATTTCTTTTTTACAGTTTTTAACTTTTATTTAGTGGGAGCTTGACCCAAAGGGGTTTCATGGCCCTTTACATGAGCGCCAGTTATGTTACACGAGCACATTTGTGTTGTTTTTTTTTAGGCAGGGTTGACTAAGTAATTAGCCGAGAATCACAGAATGTTAATTAAGCTGACCCCATGACCCTAACGAGGCTCTCCAGTTCCACAGTCTTTACATCAAACCTTTATTAATATTTCCAAAATTTACAGCTTTTTGTGTGGTGCGGTGTAAAGATGAAAAACGGTTTCAAGCCTGATAAACTTCACTCCAGAATGCAGGTTTGGACATTTCTCACCTCAGACAAACCTGTTCTACTTAGTGGGGCGCATTCCTACCTGTATGACAATGTTTCCAGTGCCTTTCCTGCTTCATAAGTGAAACTGAACCTCCCTCAACGTGCTGTGATTCTTGCATTGTCTGTCCTGCTGTATGTTCCGTTTCTTATGTGACGCAACTGTCACATTTATTTGCTTAAGTTATTTATGGAGTTCAGGCAGCTGAGCTCGCAGTGCAGTATCGGATGAATTCTAAAATATGCAGCGCTGCCACGAAGTATGAAAGAGCACGTCCTGGGATGTCCATAAAGAAACACAATAACTCAAGCCTAAATTGACGCCACAGACTGACGTAATAGCTTTGTCTGTGGCGCCTTTCGCATGCATCTTAAACCCACCCTTTCACATCTCGTTACGGGGTGAGGTGTGGTCTGTGAACCTTGCTGGCTCCACCTCAGCCAGTGGCGAGATACTGAAGGGTGGGGTAGCTGGTATTAAGTGTCATTCAGGTGCACGCGCACAGCTTTGCACATTTAAACTGGATCGCTGGCAGCCGCGGCACTGGAGGCCCGTTGCGACCGCCTTTATAATCTATTTGGGGACAACTGTGTTTGTTCCCAAATAAATTATTAGCTGCCGCGGCTGCAACGGACCTCCAGTGCCGCGACCGCCTCAAAAATAGTGCCGCTCGGGGCGGACCGCCCCTCTCACCCCCCTCGCAACGCACTGGGACTTAGGATACCTGAGAAATAAAAAATCAGTCCAATATATGATTGAAGTATGGGAAAATCAGGCAGGGTATCTGTACTTAGAAACCCTGCCAAACTACGGATTTCGAAAATCCAAATTGGTACCATCCCTTGGCTAATGGAGGGAAGAGTTAAGGCAGAAATGTTACATCCTGATGGTATATGCAAGTGTGGACTGGGGTCCAAGTGTGAAATGTTGCATATATTACTTGATTGTTTGACATGCGTAGAAGTGAGTAAACGGTTCTTACGACCCCTATTTATAAAATATGGTATAAGACTACGCGCCCAAGCAATGAACTTACTGTTAGGAATGGAACATCTGGATATAGCAATTGCACTTGGTAACTATTTGAAAGGGGTGAACCATCTGGCGCGGGAAAAGCTTAAGAAAGTATAGTGAGGAATCTACTTGTACTCCATCACCAGCAATAGTCGAAGGGTAAAATCGAGGTGAGGCAAGCTCATAAGATCCTAGATTGTACTGCAAGTGAATAACGATAAATGTAACAAACTGGTCTTATTTTAAAAGGTAATAATCTCCAGTTTTATTATGTATAGCGTTTTTTATTAAATTAGAATGTAAATTGATACTTGTATAGCGCACTACTCACCCGCAAGGGTCTCAAGGCGCTTGTACGAATACCGCTGTGGAACCCATCCTGGCTTTCCCTGTGAGGCGTCCACTCCTGGGCACCCCCAAGGTGGAGGCCAGGCATCCTTAGCGTTGTGAGGGCCGTTGTGGAGATTAAGCAAGCTATTGCCCAGAGTTGCAGAGTGGGACTCCATGATTGGAATAGGCACTGAGGCAAGAATTATCAGGTCCGTGGAATTTTGAGCCCAAGACCCGCCGAGGCGGGGAATTGAACCCAGGTCCCGGACTAGACCTCTGCATCAGGGTCTGCCGCTCTAACCATTGAGCCACACTTCTCCACTGTACTCAGAATACTCATGGAATGGTTTTTAGCATATGAGTAGTTATATGGAGCTGTACAGAAAGTAATTGCCTGATTTTATAAATCTTTATATTGTCTTGATATTGATTCGTTTTGTACATTGTGTTGAATTTTATTCGATCTAAAGGTTTAAAGATTACGGTCTAAATAAACAGAGTTCCTCTCTCTCTCTCTCCCTACAGCTCAAGCAGGAGGTCAACTGGCTGACCCTTGGAGACATTACATCCTGAGATGAAGGGTTCAGGTCCAGTCTTACTTCTCAACAAGCAGGGCAGCAGAGCAGCAGAGCACCGCATTAGCAGGGCAGTAGAGTCTCTGGCCTTCTGTCGGAAAGCAGCACAGCAGTGCTTCTTCTGTAGTATCCACACGCCCAGGAGTATACTGAGGAGTTGGGTTTGAGGGTCAAATAATTTATAGAGTGCATGCTTTGAAGTAGGGGAAGTTTCTAGAGAATTCCTTTTCAAGTCCTTGAAGTTTCCTGTCTCCCCGGTCTCCAATTTGCTGCATGAAAAATGCAGTGGTAAAAAATCCTTTGCCTGACGGCAGAGCACAGCCTATTCAGTTTCAAGTGGGTCTCAGCCCAGCTCCACACCCCCATCCTGCCAGTTGAAGTTCCATCTAGGCACACCTGATCCCTCTATTGTGTGGCTGTCTGAGCGGAATAAACAAAATCCATCTGGCAACTACACCCAATCATGTGACACAGGAACAGGCTGGAGCCACCAAATGGTTAGGGCAGGAAAATGACAACTCTCTAAAAGTGGCATTTTCAAAACTGTAACTTAAAATCTGACTTTCCTTTAAAGAGGAGTTTTAATTAAAACATTTTAGACACTAAACATGAAAGTTGTACCTGTTTTCAATGATAATTTACCACTTATCAAATGTAATAAGTAAACCCTGTGTTATCCTATGGGTGAAGTAGGCGTTACAGTAGTGTAAAACAAATGCAAGAGTTCTTCGCTGCAAGGACATGTAAATCTTAAAAGTACATATCCAACTTTTTAAATACACTGCACCCTGTGTATTGGCTGTTTAGGATCTACCCTACGGGTGACTTACAAGTATTAAATAAGACGGTTTGGGCCTGGTAAAAGAGTTATTTTGCCAGGTCGAAATGGCAGTTTAAACTACATACACAGACTGCAATGGCAGGCCTGACGTGTTTAAAAGGCTACTTAAGTGGGTGGCACAATGAATGCTACAGGCCTACTAGTAGAATTTAATTTAAAGGCCCTGTAGTGCAAGTAGTACCACTTTTCTAGGGACTTACAAGTAAATTAAATGGGTGCATACCAATTTTACCATGTTTAGAGGAGGGAGCACACACACTTTAGCACTGGTTAACAGGAGGTAAACTGCAGTCATATGACCAATAAAAACAAGATCAGAAAAAATGGAGGAGGAAGGCAAACATTTGGGGGAAGACCACTCGAAGGCTGTCAAGTCTAACAGCGGGTGATACAGTCCCATGTTAAAAGCATTAAAAAATAATTTATTTGCTACAGCCAGATTCATCAAGCTCAATTGCACTCGCAAAGGGCCAGATTCTGAGAATCTGGCCATTTGTGAGTGCAATTTTTGCATTTGGGGTTCATCATCCCAAATGCAAAATTCGCTAATAAAGAATTCGCACATTTGCGAGTAATTGCATTTAAGGAATCTCTATTTGAGATTCCTTAAATGCAATTCATGAACCATTTTAAAATTGCGAAATCGCAATTTTGGGCCGCTATTTACCGCGAGGTCAAACCTCGTGGTAAATAGCCAAAACTTAGAAAAATGCATTTAAATGCATTTTTCTAAGTTGCATGTTACACACACACATGTCCTTTGGACATGTGAGTGCGCAACACCAATGTAGATTACATTTCAGGGGTGCTACAGGGTGTCCTTTGGACACTCCTGGCATCCTTGAAATCGCATCCATATTTGCGATTAGCAAATTGCTAATCGCAAATAAGGAATAACTCCCCATTCATTCCTATGTGGCTTTAGGCCCATATTAATGAATGGGGAGTTATTCCTCATTTGCGATTAGCAATTTGCTAATTGCAAATAAGGAATGTGTAGGAATCGCAATTTATTTAGCGATTCCTACATGAATCCCGTTTTGCAAGTCCTTAATAGCGATTCCTTAATAATCGCTATAAAGGACTCGCAAAACGGGACTATGATGAATCTAGCTGTAAATAGCTTGACAGTGATTTAAATATATGTCAAACAGTTGTAAACACCGACATATTGTATGCATATTATTGTGTACTTCTACCAAGTTCTCTGCTGAGTGCAATGTTCTTAATTTATTCATACATAACATAGGGACACCAGGGTGTCTCTATAATCTGATGCACACCAGGGTTGGCTACCAAATAGAGAATAGTGCATCCTTTAACATTTTTTGATTCTCACATTTAGCATATAATAATAAACTATAGATATGATTTATCAGGATACTTGGTTATCCACAAAACAATTTGATGCTGGAAGGAAAGAGATTCAGTCACTATCATGAGAAAGAATTGTTTGCACTATAGACGATTTGCCCTTCAGCAATGGTTTATGCAGCATCTGTATATGTTTCACTTTCAGGGAGTTGTTGCAAGGGCATGATAGGGTACTACAGTTCTGCAAGAAATATTAGAAATTGATAAAAGATGATTTTCTGATAATAATGTCTGGAAGAAGACAGTTGTGTATTGCCCAGGGGCGAAACACAGCCCCCTGCAGCCCCCGCGGTGCGGGGGGGGGGTGGGGGGCCGTGGTCCAGGGGGCCCCTCACTCTTATCAAAGGAAGACGGCTTCAAGCCTAAATTAAATAGTGCACAGTACGCACACGCCACCACGGACGGTGACAGCCTCTGTAAACATTAAATTACAGGGGGGGTGTATTAACACAGCCCCGCCCCCCCGCAGGGGGCCCCCCCACGCTCCAGGGGCCCCCTCACTCTTGGCAGAAGACAACTGCAAGCACGAGTACTACCGGTCCGGACACCTGCTCCCCCCACCGTCCGGCCACCAGAGCCAGAGAATGACCGAGCGCTGCCAGCATCCTCTTCCCATTTTTTGTCTTTTGCACTTAGTTGGCTCATCTCGAGCGTTTTGATATCTTAGGATAATTTAATAGAAGTCTAATTTGTTAAATTGACACTGGTCCTACATTTCAAAAAATCTCAAATGTTACATTTTTTAGGTGACTTCCGCAAAGATACTTATCGTTTTTGGATTATAAAGACATATATTCCATATGACATAGGACGGATCTTCGTTCCTAAGGTAGGCGTTAGTCTACATCGTTATAATATTAGTACACATTTATATGACTTGACGAAGAGACATTATTATTGTATGCTTAGAGTTAATTGTCTTAGAGCAAATATTTATGAATATTTATGTACGTTCTGTTTCTCATTTCAGATAATTGTCATTAAATATATATACAAAATCTCCCGGAAATTAACGGATTTCCGGTCTTCCCAATCATTATCACAAGGAAGAATACCAAAGTGGGATATATATAATTCTTGTAATTTGGAGCTCGTTTTGGGGAAAGTCATAACATAAAGAGTAGAAAAGAAGCATAAGGATAAAAAGCTCTCTTTCCCCCTTCCGCTATTTCTCAAGATTAGAAACTAATTCTCTTTGGAACAACTATTTCGGTAGGGAACATTGCATGTTCTTCCTATTTACGAGCGGTGTACTATTTAATTATTTATTTTGTTGGGGCTGATATTTGGCCTTAATGGTTCGTGATGACCACATACAGAAGGCATAGTTGTGAGCATACAGTCTAGGAGTGGCATATATGTCTTGGAGATAAGGAATTGTGGAATGAAGTGGCTGTGATGGTCGCTGTCATTACACATCTTTGAAATTGCCCTATATGTGGTTGGAAATGGTAACAATCTAATGTTCGTTACTTGCTGTGTTTGAAATTCATTATTGACTAAAGTGGTAGGAGGTGTAAATGTGGAACAGGACGCCTGAATCTGGTGACTCTATTGCTATGAGACCAATAATACATCTTGTGGTTTGAAGTTTCAATCAGGAGCAGTAAAAGTATCAATGATGACAAATGATAAGTTTTATGTATCCTACAGCCTTTACTAAAATTGCTGTCTTTACGGGACGCAAATAAGTCTGATTTAAAACTAGTGGAATTGAATTGATTTGGTTATCACTCAATCGCCAATGTAAATAATAATGTATAGCACTTAAATGTTTTTATGCCAAATGTCCGTGTAAATACTGTATATATGCACATTTTATATACATGATGAAATGCTACGGCTTTCTTATATGTTGTGTTTTCTATGTGGGCACTGTAATGTTGTTATCTTTTTATATTTTGTGTGTTGTCTTGTATGGCACTTATACTGTTATTTCATATGTTTTTAAACTTTCAGCCCTGAAGAAGTTTTGTTTGATTTGCTTCTTAAGTTTGGCAACCGAGAGAACCTGTAGGAGGTCAGTGTATTGCAAAAACAACATGATGACCCCTCTAAGTTTGTTGGAAGTTTTAGGGTCAAGACGATGGGCTCTTTGGATGTTGACTGAGGTCAATGAAGGAGCATCTAAAATCTTTGAGAGGAAAGTTTGGAAGAAAGTGGTAGGGTTGGACCCTTCTGTTAGCTCAGGAAGACCGTATAAACGAAGGTTATTACGACGATTCCTGTTTTCTAAATCCTCGGTCTGCCTCCTAAGCAATTGAATCTCGGCCTACATTGAGGGTATGTGCGAGCAAGAGGTTTGAAGATAGTCTGTCGACGGTTCCAGGATAAGAACACAAGAATTGATGGAGGACCATTTATCCTTCATTGCTTGTAGGGTTTTCGTAGTTGTTTCCATAAAAGGTTTAAGAGCACGAAGTTCCTCCAAAATCAGATCGATGGAAGAGGAATATGACGGTCCATCTGGAGACGGAGGGCCTTTTTTGAATCGTTTAGAAGCCACTAGTGTCGATGTATTTTTACCATTGACATGAGCCTTGGGGATAGCGCCATGTATATTAGTGGATTTTGACATAGAACCGTCTTCTATGTCTTGAGGAGAGGAGTCAGAGTCAGAACAAGCAGTTATATGAGTAGGTGTTGAAAGTTTCAAATTGCGGAGCTTCCCCATGAAAGAGCAAGGAAAAATACTAGATGTATGAGCCACCTCAGATATGAAGTTGCTGGATTGGCAACAGTCAAAAAGACGTAGATAGAATCCCTCTCTAACGGGTAACTCAACGCAGCTGAGGAGTGAGCGCCATGTGAGGGATAAAACAGAAAGTTGGCAAGAGGCAGTGCGAAGCAAATGCAAATATGATGCTGGATTCATAAAGACGGGGTCACAGCAAACAAGTTATGGCAAGTAGGCCAACAATGTATATGTATGAGAGATAGTAAATCATCCCTTCAAGAAAAAATACCTATAGCACGAAAAATAGGTGAGGCACTGCACACAGGCAGAGAAAAAATAATGACATTGAGGACACAATAATCTTCATGTTTATCTCCAAATGTGAAAGTTCAATGCCAGCAGTCACAAGAAGCAGTTGAGATACCCTACAGTATAATGCAGAGGACCTGAGGTAAAGTCAATTGTTAGAACAGAAAGAGGTGAGGAGTATCAGTTGAGGCAGAGGCAGTCCCATAAGAAAAGCAGGGTAATCCATGTAATGGCAACTGGAGAAGCACCACAAGAAAACGCGCTGTAAATATGCTGAAAAAGTGCTAAAAAATCAAAACGGACGAAGTTTCTACGCTCACCTCATGTAGAAAAGGATCAGTCAGGGTATTTCAGGCCTCATGGGGAAAGTTCTGTTGTGGAAACCTCCGCCGGCATTCGTCTAGTAAATGCGCACTGAGCGCACAAAATGGCGGCATGAACTGGGAGGTCCGGTCCGCGGCAACTCCTGCAGGAAAAGTGGCAGAATCTAAAGTTGAAGTGAGGGCACTGGGCTCTCCTCACATTCCGGTGGTGAAACGAGACGGTGAAGCGCCCAGTTCGTGGTGAAAACCTTCCGTCTGTCGGCAAAAGGCGGAGGTCGGCGCCGGAGCCCCGAAACTACGCCGCCATCTCGGTCGGCGCGTAAGCCACGCCCAATAAAAGTTTTTTGAAACTAAAAAAAAAAAATGTGGAGCGAACTCCAGGTGTCGTTCAAAGAGAAGAGCTTTTTTTGAGGGCGACTGTGACATGATGTGGTCAGGCAGAGGTTTGGAGGAAGAGAGTACTTTAATCAATTGGTGTTTACAGAGAAGGATTGGCTCAGGTGTTGCTCATGCGTGAAGGGGAGTGGGGTGAGGAAGAGCAATTTAGTATTTCCTGAGTCCTGGCTGGTACCTGAGAATTTCAATTTTTCTGAGCAGTACGAGGGTAAAGAGGAGTGTAGAGCTTTATGAGCATGCGGGCAGTTTTAAATTGAGCTCTTGCTTCTACGGGAAGCCACTGAAGGGAGCTTAGAATGGGGGAGAGAGGTGTGGTCCAATTCTTGTGTCCTAATATGGAGTGGGGTGCTGCTTGTAGGACTTCCTGAATTAAGTGAATTTTTTTACCAATTTAGTGGCATTAAGGTTATTTTCTCATTGCATGGTATGCATGTTTATGGTGTTTTTCCATTTTGTACCACTATTGTCCTACATTTCACATCATATATGTTCTTTTCATATGCTCTTTTCAATGAATCTCATATTTGATCATTTAAGTCACCGTGAATTGAGTTTTTACAGACGTAAAACTGACTGGTTATCGTTCCTTTATGATTAGATATTCTGCACATTGCCAGAAACCGTGTGCCCAATGCATGCCAAAAGGTAGTAAAAACACAGCTGTAGATATACATCTATATAGCTGCAGATTTACAACTTTTTTCTATTCCCTACTTTTCTCAGTAGAACACCTGGAAAGTAGCGCCAGGTAGAGGTTTCCATAAGTATTACTGAGAGTGTGAAGACACTTTTCTCCTGGGATCCTCTTCTCTGTGTGCAGCGTTCTCCACAGCAGAGAAGTCAGTACTGGGAAAACAGTCTGTAAACGCACACCTTTTTTGTTCCATGGCGAAAAAATATTTTTCTTTCTAAGAGGAAGCATTTGAGCTACAACCGAACCAAATGTAGGAGTCGTCCATTTCCCTTCCATCTTCGAACACGTAGTTTAGTGAATCTCCGACCATTTAAAGGGTGAGAAGGAGCAAAAGGGAAATTAGGAAATATCTGATCATTTCCAGAGTAGGACATTTCTGGAGAATATGGGGCATATTATTAAGGGGGTTTATTTCCGCTTTTTTGGCTTTAAAAGCCAAGAAAGCGGAGATAATTTTATCTCCCTATTACCTAGCTGTCGCTAACACCAGTTAGCGACAGCTAGTAGGAGATAGCGACCATCTTGGGCCCCGCTTTGCATGTCAGTGATATTTATCACTAATGACATGCAAAGTGGGTGTGCCAAGATGTTAGCGACTGGAAACAGTCGCTAACATCGCTATCTCCCATTACCAACTTTTTGAGATATTTGCGCTAAGCGCGAATATCTCCAAAAGCTAACACCTGCCCCTGAGCAGTTCATAGCCATGTTATCCAATGGTAGGTGGATAACATGACTAAGAGCATTTGCTCGATAATGCATGAATATTGCTGACTTTACAGCGATATTCATGCATTTCGGCCGATTTTTATCGCTTAGGAGATAAACCTTGATAATATCAAGGCTCCTAAGCGATAAAAATCGGCGATGCTCGGCGATATAATTTCGGCCGCTAACCAAGGTGAGCGATATTTTTCGCTCATGCTTGGTAATATGCCCCTAAGTTTGTCTGGCCGGCATCAGGCCCATAGTCCTCATTTACTGTAAAAGTAATTTAGAAATTATTTCATAAACCAATCACACCCACTGAGGGGTTTCGTTGTATATTTTTAATGTAATGAACTTCATGCAAGTACGTAGCTGTTGTTCATTTTCAACTCTTTTGTTTCCCAACTTTCAAATAGTAGCATTGGGTGAGTATATTGAAAGTGAGATGACAGCCCTACAGGCATTTTACATAAGTCAGCAACATTCCTGTTTGAAAATGATGCCTGCAGCATTTTATCGAGGCGTCAAAGGGATGGAATATAATTATTTTCCTTTTTGTGACTTTTATGCATGATTCATCGCAAGTGCTTTAGAATGTAATGATTGTGCAAACATTAAATCTTACAGGCATCTTGTACTCAGCAACATTCATGGTCAATTGCATTAAAAACATTCATGTATATTTCTCTATATTGTTGTTGATGACTCAGACTTTATCGTCAGAGACAAATGCAATGCATATGCATTTACAGAGGACGCTTTGAGTGACGATTTAACATTCACACTTTGGACATGTGCTAAATTTAATGCTGCAACAGAAGAAATTGCAATATTTTAAAGAATATATTTCAAAATGCAGAGATTGCTTTGGCTCTTTCCTAGGAAAATCCATATTTCATTTTACATTATTTTTCAAAAAACATGTCTATATTAAGGCATGCCTTCGAATGTAAGAAGTGTAGAAGGACAGATGAGTGAGTTAATGGCAGTAGAGGACATTTTAAAGTCTAGGGGCCTCATTTATGAGGAGGTAACGTAGTGCAGCGCAGCAAATCACTTTGCTGCGCTGCACTTCATGAGAGGGAAAGGGCTGGAATGCGCTGTATTTAAGTCAAGACGGCACATTTCTGCCCCTTTGCTTGCGCTGGAGCCCTTTTGGCCGCCTAGTGGCATCGCTGGCCCCTTTGCAGCATGGTGCAAGGGTGCCTGTCCTTCATGCAGGAGTGGTTTTGTGCACAAAAACCATCCTAGGAGGCATATTTCTCTTCTATGTGTGTTGTAAGACCCAGGAGGAATCAGTACATAATGCAAATAAGTGAGAGTGGGCCATTGCGAAAAATAAGGTAGACGGCGAAGCAGTGCCTTTGCGGTGCCCCTGCCCCATTCTCTTCTGGACTGGTTGAGCATCTAAAATATTGCGTGGCTGAAGGCCAAAGGAGACAGCAGACTTTGAGATTATTGTTTTACAGTTTTATAAAGCGCGAACTCGGCCCAAGGGCATTAGAGCATTTAAATGAGCGCCAGGTATATACATTGCACAAGCCTGGCACTGACGCATGGGCAGTCCCTTGTGGTGACAGGGACGAGCACAGGTGTACAGCCATCCACCAGCTTCACGTGCAAGAACTGCGGCTGTCTTCTTAGCTTATCAGCTCATTATTAGGGCTCAGATTTACACTCATGTGAATGGACCGCTGATTTGTTGACTATGTTCGCACAGATTGTAATGATGGTAAGAAAGAATCTGCTAATTTGTCTTCAGGATCTGGAAGCTGAATGGCTGCGGGAAGGAAGGGCTTCCTGACTAAGTTTGGGGGCCCGATCCCATTAACCTGAAGGGTAAGGCCAGTGATGCCACTTGAAGGAGCCATTAATTTCTAAATATTATGTGATGAAGGTGGCAATGTTCATTCAGTGTGCCCAAGAACGGTGCACTATTCACTTAGCTCTCGAAGCTGATCCTGCACCACAACAGAACACATCAATACACACACTAAAAATATAGAATGCCAAAATATCGACCTCCTATCTCCAAACAGGTAAGTACAAAAATATTGAATCAAAAATATCGCTAATTGTTGCTAATTTGTCTTCAGGATCTGGAAGCTGAATTGCTGCGGGAAGGAAGGGCTTCCTGACTAAGTTTGGGGGCCCGATTCCATTAACCTGAAGGGTAAGGCCAGTGATGCCACTTGAAGGAGCCATTAACTTCTAAATATTATGTGATGAAGGTGGCAGTGTTCATTCAGTGTGCCCAAGAACAGTGCACTATTCACTTAGCTCTCGAAGCTGATGGAAGATATAAGCCTGCACCACAACAGAACACATCAATACACACACTAAAATTACTAGTGCTAATAATATTTATCACTCAGGCCCCACTGAAGAATTATGGATGCTGTGAAATGGCTGCAACTCTGCTCGCCAAGTCCTAAGGTACAACAGGCCTGGACCGAAACCATCAGCCCTGCATTGCACATAGGCGCACATCCCTTCCTTTAATAAAACATTGGGAGAAGCAGTGCCTTGGCGCCCATGCACCATTCTCTTGAGGCCTGGTTAAGCACCGCAAAGAATGTATGGCAGTATTTCAGATTCCTGTTTGCAGGTTTATAGAGTGTGTCCTCGGCTCAAGTTCATTGGAGCACTTAATGTAAGCAGCAGTGATGTATTAGGTCCAAAGATTCCAGGAACATAGGGCCATATTATCAAGCAAGGGCGATGCATTATTGCCGCTTTTATCGGCAGGAAACTGCCGATAAAGCGGCGATAATGGGCTTGATAATAGGCCCTTGTGAATTCCCATAGAAGCCCAGGTTCTGGTGTTAACCTGGGCTTCTATGGGAATTCACAAGGGCCTATTATCAAGCCCATTATCGACGCTTTATCAACAGTTTCCTGCTGATAAAAGCGGCAATAATGTATCGCTCTTTCTTGCTAATATGGCCCTTGATCTCTGCAGTGCCAACAGGAACACAAACACGATCTTACAGAAAAACTGTGGCGCAGAACCACATGATGGTGGCTATGGCCTCAGCCGTGCAATGCACTTTACAAGTGTATTTACTCACTCGCGCTCACAACCACCGTGCTCTTTGTTGCACAGGTTAGTGCTTACACTATTTACATCTTACTCAAACAAACTTATCAACACTTCAGATGTCGTCACTGGTGCCATTTTGATAACCATGACCAACTACTAATTCAATATTCCTGGCATTTAGTTGACCGACTCACATGGTCTGGGACCCGGCCACCCCCCGCACTATCATGAGAACTGCAGTAAACATTCATCAATCCAACAACAGAATTCTTTGGCAGGCAGGGGGTCTCGCGACCCCCCGGCCTTATTTATTAAAATATAAAAACAAACAAAAATTGAAATAATAGAACATTATTTACACAATTATTAAATGCAAAATTCAGACATTAGATTTACAGCGAGTTAGACAGGTATGATGGGCTAACCTTAACAAATGTCTAATACAGCGTGTTTCCTATTCTAATCTAACATCCTACATATCAATTTTGCATTCTAATAATTTCTGGTCCTACGGCAAGGTCGTTAACCGGTGTCAGATCCTTTTACCCAGCTACGCACTCACGTCTGAGTGTGCATGGGCAACACGGGCCCGGTTACCGGGAGAGTTCGTCCCTCTCCTCGTTGCCCTCGTACGCTCCGTGAACTCCATTTAACCAAAGAGGAGGGCCCTTACACTTGCGCCATTTGCTGATGTCATAGTGTATGTGCGGGGTGGCTACCAGCCCGAGGAAAGCGTGACCTCCCTCCCCCAAGCAAGCGGATATCCTGCCCCTGAAGTTCTAGGAGAGACCATAGGTCCCTCCCCCTGGGCAGCCCCATTCGTTAATGGTGCCGCCCCCTAAGGACCTTAAATTGCTGCTCACCGATTATGACCTTACCGCCTGACCCACTTAATAAATACGACGATTATGCTAACAAAGGGAAAGAAGGCCTAAAGAAAACGATTAATGCATATTAAAACCAACCATTTAAGCAAATTAACATTAGCTTTTGCCTGTGAACGGGAAAAAAGGCCTAAGGAAGAAAACACATTATACACCTACAGCATTGCAAAGCGTTTCAGAGGATACCTACCAATGTCCTCAACTTGAATTCTGTAACAAGGGATGATGGGTGGGGAAAATGAAAAGCCCCACGGCGGGGCTGGGCGCAAGCGAGCCTGGGAAGCGCGGGACACAAAGAGGGCGCCTCCGGCGCTCCCCAGGCTCTTAAACCCACAGGTCCCGCCCCCTTGACCCGGAAGCGCAAAACTGCTTCCGGGCCAAATGGCGGGACCAATCAGGACGGGCGACGGGCCCAGCCATGTGTGCGTGGGGGCCGAGCGGCCCCCCCTTTCCTTTCAACTGGCAGCCTTGTAGGGTAAACAATATTCCGGTTAATTCCACAAATCTGTACAAAGAAGCCGTTCATATAGCTCCTTGGCTCTTGAGGGTGCTTGGCCAGAGCTTTTTATTTCCCCCCAGCCAGGCCACACTACAACCACTGTAGTATCTATGCCAGGGTATCCAATGTAGGGTAAGGAGAGCCTTATCCACACATATCTTCACGATAGCCACTGACTGTGCAAACTGGTTAATTTACATTCATTGTTTGAAAGTGTACCCTCTGTGGATATCATGAAAACTGGCATCTGCCATGGGACATTTTATCTCTTGCCCATTTTGCCAGTCCATGCAATACCGAGTTGTGCCCCTGTGCGGGGGTAACTTCCAGGTTCAGTCCTTTAGAGTGGGGTGTTTGGTCACGATGGGTTGCTCGAGTTTGGGGGTCTAGTATCTATACCCCTACACGGGGGTGACTTCAGGGTTCGTTCTCTACAGTAGGGTGCCGGTTGGAAACGAGCGTGCACCTGCCAGTCTCTGTGACTACTTCAGTGCCACAATAGCATGTTTCAAGTTCCTCAAATTCTAGATGGTCACTGCTTGGAGGCGCTAACCCTGAGGCGCTGCGGTCTCTTCGGTGTCATGTTGGCACTTTGTTCCGCTCACAATCCTGGCACTGGTAGAGTACACCGAGGCACAGATAGTAGGCACAATGGAAGTCAAGGAGACGTAATATTAGGTACTCAAACTTAAGTCAGCCCTGGCATCAGAGTGGTATATGGGGGCACAGCCATTGAGCCGACTTTGCGCAAACCTGACATACTTCAAAGAACAGAAACTCAAGAAGGCCCAGGCACAGATGAAGCACATGGGCACCCTGACAGCTAAGATGGCCTGCTATAAGGTATTGAAATGGGAGGGTCATGAGGAGAGGGCATCGCACAGGAGGGTGATGGGGGATAATTTTATATAAATATTAACATACCTTCTGCTGTCCAATCCCACGTTGCAGTCCCCCTCGCAGGAAGCAGCCACAAGCAGCCTCTCTCTCCTCCACCTAAGCCAATCACAATGCTGCAATGGCAGCGTTGTGATTGGCTAGGACGCCATCCGCACAGCCGTCTATGTGGAGGCTGTTTTCTCCATGCAGTCTGCATGCAGCCTACATTGAGAAAACAGGAGAGTGTGCATGACTGGTTTGGTCGGCCCTGGGGCCGACCAAACTGTCAGTGCCCGGAACATTGGGCAAGCCGCTCCTCCCAGACCCGCCCATCTGCCCACCCGCCCACAACCAAACCCGTCTTCTGCTTTTATGCAGTGCGAGAAGCAGAAACATAAAATGCTATTAATACCATTTTATGTTTCTGCTTCTCGCACTGCGAGAAAGTAGTGGGGCGACTCTCCGATGCCCACGTGGAGGAGCTGCCCCTGCATTTAGGACAGAGGAGTGGAGAAAGAGACATAGACAGTCAACATGCCCTACATTACATAAAGCATTGCCCCATCCATAAATAGGTCAGTATAACCCCCATCAAGATATTTAGAGAGCGCAACCTCCAGAAACACTTATATTTCTTGGAAAAGAAAGCAAAGCCGTGAGCAAATCATATAAGATGCATAACATATTGTAAGATAATCAGTCATTGGGCTAAAACAGGTGAAAAATGAGCTGGTTTTGAAAATTATTCACCAGTAATAATTTTCCGTGGGAGTACCAACTACATCTTTATACAGTCAAAGTAATCAGATATGACCCACATTGATCTCAAATGTCCCTAGGAATGGATGATGGTGGCATAAGTTCAGCATACGATTCTAGTTGATCATTACAGTATGTCATGTCCTTTAGCCATTGATCATATTTTGGTGATATACTCCTGACCTAACAACATACCTCCTGTCTCTTGCCAAGCAACAGCACCAACGCAAGATATTTCGTATGTGGGGTTTCTAGCTCCTTCACCCAGCCCAAGAGTGATGTCATAGGGTCAATTCCTCTGCACGTGCCGCTATGATGCATTATGCGCCATCTGCTAGTGGGCCATTATCATACCTGTCTGGGTGCAACAGAATTTCTACACCTCATTATGTAGTACTAAACTCAATTATCTTTTCCACAGGGATGTGGCAAGGGGATAGGCGGTCCGCCCTGGGCAGCATCAGTTTTGGAGTCGGCGGCCTCCCCCGCACTTACCTGAGGCCATTGTGAGGTGGCCGTTGCAGGAATCGCCAGTACCCCCCACACACTCTGACATGAAGCCGCCACGCGGCAAGTGCAGGAACCTCAATGGGCACCACAAAATCTAGTAAGGCCACTGTTTTCCCAGTTCATTTGGGATGGTAATATCTTCAGCCATAGCTCTTCCTGAGACTAACGGAATACATAACGTGGATATTAGGGTCCTCATTTAAGAGGCTGTGCATCACTTTTACGCCGCTGGTGCGTCACTTTTTGTGACGCACCAGTGGCGTAAAAAATGCGTCTTGTTGCGCCATATTTACAAAGTGACGCATCTAGGTAGATACGTCACTTTGTAAACCCCTGCGCCACATTATACCTGTGCCAGATATAATGTATGCAAGGGGGGCGTTTTGACGCAAGTAAGGGTCATTGACTCATTTGTGTCCTAGAAGTGGCGCAGTGAAATCTATAAGATTTCACTGCACCACTTCTAGGACACAAATGCGTCAATTTCTTACGCCTGCCTCACAGCAGGCGTCAGACTGACGCAGGCCCTTTTCACATGGGGCTTGCCCCATGTGAAAGGACACATTGCTGGTGTTGCGTCACTTTTGTGACACACCCCAGCAATGCATCACTTTTGCGCCATACAGATAGGTCAGAAATACAGACGTATCTGTAATTCCTTGCGCCATGATGCGTCATAATGTAAATATGACACATCAATGGTGTCGCAAGGAGGGCGCAGTGAAAAGTGACGCATCGTTGTTTTCACGCAGCGATGCGTCACTTTTCATAAATGAGTCCCTAGATGTTTAGAGGTAGAGGCAGTTTATATCTTTCCATGAGTTTGGAAAGTGTCAGGCTCATCCGGACAGTTCCCGAATGCCGATATAAGAAGCCATCAAAGGGTGTGCATAGTGTGGGTCCCTCAAATTCCACAAGTGTAATAATTTAATTGTTCCTATAGATGTTCTTTATTTTCTGAGAGCAGTTAGTGGAGATAGCTTTTGCTTCATTCATATAAAAAAGTAATGGGTGGTGGTGTAGAGGGTAACTAGTTGAATATGAGGCAAAGGCCTACCTTTCGGTATTGTCAAACCAATCCTCTCTCAGCACATGTAGTGGTTTTTATGTCTTGAATGTGTCAAGTTACTGGTGTGCCTATTAGAGACGGGGCAGAAGGGGGTGTGCTCCCTCGTTCTTGATTGCTAGGTGTGGCAAAAAGGATTGGGCTAGTACCAGTACATTATAAATTGTGCTTGGGTGCACAATAATAGAGCTCTGCGCCCGGTGCTTGGAACCCTTCACAGTGGAAAGGCAACAAGACTGTACCCTACATTATCCTGCCACATTTTTATTGTATCAACAATCAGAGACATTCCAACACATAATCAATGGGAAGCATTATTAGATCAAGGCTGTTGAACTCCCTTATATCAATTAACCTGGGGCGGGTAACTCCGCTCCACCAGTGGAATTTGCAGATTTTTACCTACTCTGCACTCTGTTGCGAATGTGGAGTTTAAGCAAAACTCCCCTCTGTGGCAGAGCAGAGTTAGCCAGCCCCTCCACCCTCCCAAATTATTTCAAAATTAAAAAAGAAGGCACTTAATTACGTGGCTGCCTCTTCCTCTGCCTGGTTGTTCTCCTTTCTGCTCCTCGCCATCCTTCTTCTATGAAAAAACCCTAAGTTGTATGTCTTGCACGTGCGCATGTGCACGCACAAAACTTACAACATAGTAGTTTGCTAGGGGGGAGGGAGCTCTGCCCACCCTTAATATCAATATAGTGATTAGAAGAAAAACACAATGAGCTTATAACATTAGCCCTTAACAATACAACACATTGTGCTATGCCAGTTTTGTCTGTCCATACACTAATCTCCATCCGCCGCCATGCCTTATTTATTGTTACTTTATAAGAGTGTCAATATCCTTCATAATGTATTGTCAGAGTGAGGGGTGCCATATAAAGTCCCCTGTAACCCGCCCATCTTTTCCAGATTTTAGGGTGCGTCTGTGTGCTTCCTCTAGCCTTGAATACAGGGAGCTCCTGACCCATACAAAAGCCTAACCCCGCATTCCAGGCTCCTATCATGGGAGGGGACGGGGCTTTCCAAGCTCTGGCTATATCCCTTTTCACCAGAACAAGGCTCAAAAAGTAGTAGATGGTGTTTGTATCGATTGCCACCTATACCTTTAGTGATGTGTAGTAAAACTAGTTTCGGTGACATAGGTATATCCCATCCTAATACCTCGTCTAGGCATGTTGTGACACCTCTCCAGAGCCTATTAAGTGCAGTATACTGCCAGATTGTATGTATGAATGTGGCATCCATGTTGCCACAATTAAGATCAATGGGGTCACCCTCTATCCCTCGGAACCTGGGTTAATAGTTATAAAGCTGCTAGTGGTTCCGTTGGGTAAGTACCACTGGGGCTAGATTTTATTTAGCAGTTGAGTCTGCTCTGGGTACATGATTAAAACAATTGCTGCATGGTTACCCATTATGAATTTCACTTTACACTTGCAAGCACCTTTTATTTCCCTCAATTGACCCACCACCCCGCACACCCGCATGCACCATCCGGCAGTCCTATAAAAGATCTCCGATAAAGAGACCCTTCGGGGGACCCATAGGGAATTGCAGCGCCGGCCCTACGAGGAGCAACTGCCCGATGATGAAGCATGACATCTTTCGAGGTGTGTGAGGGCAACAGAGGACACAAAATGTTTCCCCCATTTTTCTGTGGGTCCCCTTACCTAGGGATTCTGTTTTTCCTTTCCTTTTATTTTCCTTTTCTCACATATGGGTGACTTTTGCACCCTCATACATTTGGTGACTTTTTGCACCCTGCATTAGGACCAATGTCCCTTTTTTGGAAATAAGTACCACAAGGTACTGGTTCAGAACCTAATTTTTTCTTACACAATGACTTGACCACCAAGTGGTGAGAGACACTTTAACATACAATATTTAAGGAGGTTTGGGAAGCAAGCACAGATGGACTTTGGCATCAACGCATGAAGATCTGTAATGACTGAATACTACTAATATTTTGAACCACCTACCCCCTGGAGACCGACGAGCACATCCAGTGGGGTACACAGCTAAGATTTGAACAGCTGGTAGATTGATGATCCTTGAATAAAAACTCCGTCCGGGGTCAGGGAGTTAATACATTTCATGTTGTGAATTCCCAACCACCAAGGGCTGTCACACTTCCCTATTTTGTCCTGAAAAAGAAACATCGACGTGTAACAATCTCATGTTCTGGCTCACTATAGGAATTAATTTAAGAAATAGGACTAGCTTAAGTGAAAGACCTGAAAAGGACAGCAAAATTATGTTATTCTCTTGTTTATTGTATGAATTTGAAAGGTCACCCATTTGAACTATATGTCAGCACAGTCACCCATTGAACTGTCTGTGTATTTGTTATTGTGTTTTCTGTGTCAGACAGCCCCTCATTGGTATTATCTTTTTGTATAAAATTGTTTACACAATTGGCGAGAAAAATAGAAAAACAGAACAAATAACTTAATTACGGAGTGGATTACACACAAAGAGTCGAATCCCACAGCAATGTGTACCGTCCCCCCTGCCGGAGCGCTGAAAAGCACTCCTAGTGGATCTAAAACAAGCCCTAGGGGCGGATTTGGAAACATCCAAACGCAGGCCACCCACGCCCATCAACATCCCCCTCAAATTAAAACAAGGGGACTGCACCCAACCAAACGCAGCCTTTCAAAGGCCTTGAAGGCAAGAAGAAAAGGGAACAAAAATCTGCAAACACTGACAATACCAGTACTTCGTACAGAGCACAGAAAGAAAGTTAGGCAGATACAAACTAAGAAGATTGAGGCAGAATGGCTTACAATATTCACCCTCCTTAAAGAAAGGGACCTATTCAACTTTGGAAATACATCAACTAACACAGTAATACCGGTTAGACAAAAGGGAACGGAGTGCAAAGCGCCGAGTAGATCAGACATGCAAAGCAGTTATACTTTAACCATCAGAACACATCATATAATAAACCCTCAACAATCTTCCCCAGCAACACGCCAGGCCCTTAAATTACCTAACATTGCAATGGCCGAGGTAATTGACCTAATCTAAAAAATTAGGACAGATGGTGCCCCAGGATCCAATGGGGTCCCCGCATTAGTGTTTAAAGCCTCACATGCATACTGGGCAGGACAGCATACACCACTCTTCAAGTATGCTTACGCCACTTCAACAATTCCATCGTCATGGAAAGGTTCCATTCTTTTTCCCATTTACAAAAAAAGGGGACAGCATGAAACCAGAAAACTACCGCCTTATTGCTCTATTAGACATAGAACCAAAGCATATGCAAGAATACTATTGAACGAAGTAGAAGCTTGGGCAAAAGACAACAACATCCTTCCCCTCTTTCAATCCGGTTTTAGGCCCGAAAGCTCCACTATGGATAACATTTTAGCATTTGTCACCTGTCACACCGAGTTACACAGCCATCACAATTACCTCTCTTTTGCTGTTTTGTGGACTACAGCGCAGCATTTGACCGGGTGGATCGAGGGAAACTGTGGGAAAAACTAGACTCCTGGAGAATCCCCAACAGCATCTAAAGGCAAAAACTGAAGTACATCAGGGGACCTGGGTCTGCATAAAGACCAGCCAATCCACTGCAACAGCCAAGGTGCCAACCAATAACAGCCTGAAAGAAGGCTGTGTCCTCACCTCACCTCCCTTCTCTTTAATCTTTATACAGCAGACCTGGGAAAAGCCATGGAAGGCGCATGTTTACTAACACCAAGGCTGAGGAAAGTGCGACTCCAAATCCTTCAGCATGCAGACGACATTGTAATAATGGATCACACACGGACTGGTCTACAGAAAGCCCTAAATGCTTTCCACAGGTTTAATCAAAAGAACTAGCTCATGGTGTACAAGGAGAAGACCAAGATAGTCATCTTTGGGAATTACCAGCTAAAGAAAACAGCTCAATGGCACCTAGGCGACCTGCAAATTAAAACATGCACAAGTTACAACTACCTTGACGTTGGGCTATCAGAAGGGGCAAAACCAGCGGCCCACCTAAAACACCTGAGAAGTAAGGGGGCTGGCATCATTTGCAGTCTGAAACTCCTAAACCAGTGACTTCACAGTCCAACTGCAGAACCCATCCTGAAAGTTCTTAGAGCAAAACTTGTTCCCTCTCTTAATTACGGTCATCTAGTATTTCCCAGTTCATTCAACAAATCCCTTATGAACCTCCAAATCTCAGCTTACAAGAAGGTTCTAACTCTCCCCTGACAGGTCAGGAGATCCAGTGTGAGACTGGAGCTGGAACTCGCTCGCCCGGATATCATTTGCTCAGGGGACATAATAAAATACTACATTAGTACTTTGCGTGCCTCATCACCCTCACTGAAATCTGAAATTAAAACAGATTTTGAAGAGGCTGGTTCCTCATTGCAGGTCCAGTGGCACAACTACAAGTCTACTTGAAATAAAGGTTCAAAATCTGCATAACCAGGATATCCTTGCTACAGCCTGGAAGAAGACAATGAATGCACAGGTTAAGAAAATATCATTTGAAAGGGACCTGGAAAGCTTACACTGCCAACCCATTCTTTCTACACTGGATGCCTCTTATCTCCTAGGAAAACCTCAGCCATACTTTGAGCAAACATTGACAGTCCTGGCCTGGAAAAGAATCACCTACATGAGACTTCTCTCACTGCCCAACGTGGACTACAATCCATCCTTGGCTCGGCAAGACAACTCCACCGCTTATCGTTTCTGTAGCTACCAACATGAATCTGCTGTGCTGCTGCCCAAAGATGGCAAGAGAGCGACACTGCCTGGTACTCCCAATTTGCAGGTCTCACAGCTTTGGACACTGCAGAGAAGCCTCAGACCTGTGCTTCTTCACCAACATAGCACAAATTGTGGCCCGACTAGGGAAATTCATAGAAGCAATTCCGGCTGCACTGACACATATCATTAAAGTCACAAGATGCAACTAGTTGGCCACAAAGCTTGAGTGACAATGACCACACAACTTACAAAGCAAAATAACAGTCCTGTTCACACAGCATAATCATAGTCCTGCCTCTGATTTCTCTCAACACAAATCCCAGGCACACAAGGGAACAAAAACGATCAACACTAGAGAACTAAACAAGCATGTCAGACAAGTTAACTCATTTACCCTGCACCGAAGCGAGGAAAATCATGTTGTTTTAAATGTTTAGTCATAACCAATGTTGTAGCAGATTTTTTTGCTTTGTAAATTAACATTAATTTATTGGGCAAAGGGTCCACCTAAAGGACGTGTAAACTGTGTTCCCAGATGTAGGTGCCATCCTTACTCACCAGCACTTTAGTTCTAGTTCGGGCTATTGCTTTTACAATTTTACAGTTTTTAGCAAACCTAGTTACCCCAGTTGGAGTGTGCATGGCAGTTATGATTTTAAAACTTTTTTCTTTTTCCTTTCTTCTCCACACATTACAATGTAGTATATTGTAATGATTTTAATTAATTAAACAATAAAGAATCAATCAATAAATAATTTAATAAATATGTATATGTTTTATAAAAACTTACTGAGGTGTGGTACATTTATAAAAGTCTAGTACAAAATCACTATTGAGTGTGAAAGAAATAATCAGGTTCTGAACCAGTACCCTGTGGGACTTACCCAATGGAACCACTTGTAGCTTTATATATATGTTGCCACAGCACAGACATGTAGGGGGAGGTATCAGCCCAAACTCTATAGTCTATGTCCGGTGGAATATACTCGATACAAGTATCTGAATTGAATTATTCTTAAGCGTGAGGCCACAGCTGCTCCACATGGAGATTCCAGCACCTAAGTTCAGTCATCATTGTCGAGGGGACCTAGGTCTATTTTCCAGGACTCACAGAGCGTATCTAATGTGGTAGGGATATTTGTCACTAACAACAGGTATATCTGTGTAATTTTATGATCGCCCAGGTCTCCCATGAATACTTTGGCCTCTATTGGGTTAAATTCTGGCAATGTCTCTAGATGTGCAATATATTGGGTCAGCGTGTGTCGAAACTGTTGGTATTTATAAAATTGTGAGTGTGGCATGTCAAATACCTTTTGGAGGTCTTGGATGGATTTCAGTGATCAGTCGTGCATGACAGCTCTCAGTGTGGAGATTCCAATGTTGTTCCAGCCTCTGAAGCCAGAAAGTGAGGATAGTTGGGGTAAAAGACCATTTTGCCACAGGGGTGTCCCTCCTGACAGTTGGCCCCACCATTCCATTCAGTACAATGATTGTTTCAAACCCCGAACATCACCCTTGTAACTAGTGGCAGTAGTCAAAGCTCCCGTACCTTATAAAGGTATGCATGGTGAGGCACGTCTCGCATCAACGAGCGTTCCAGCGTGTATGCCGAGACTATTCTGTCTCCATACAACCACTCATTCAGTTTTAAGAGATGGGGGGGCAGCATGATATAACCGAATTTCTGGGGGTGCTTTTTCCCCCGCAATACGTGGACTGGAAGCATGTTTTTAGTGTGACCCTTGTAGTGCCATTAGCCCAGAGAAATTGACCTAACACTGTATTAACTTGTCTAAACCAAGCAGGCGATATCAGGAAGAGGTGGGTCTGTAGCTGATATAAGAGATGGGGGAGGGAAACCATCTTGAAGATGGCTGACCTCCCAAGGGTGAAGAGTGGCAATCGCGACCACAAGTTCATCTCTTTGTGCACTTGGGACAATATAGGGGTAAAGTTCCTCTCCCAGGATACAGGCTGGGAGGCCGACAGGAACACCCCAAGGTTTTTAAAACCCTCCGTGACCATCTTCATATCCTTGGACCGTACGTTCATTTCACAAGAGCTCCGCAGTGGTCAGAGAATTGATTTGTAGTCTGGATGTCTCACCAAATGTTTACATTATTCAAAATGTCCTCGGCCCTGTCCAATGTGGGTCAGTGAGAAAGAAGAGAACATCATCTGCGATTAATGCTATACGATCTGAAATCTCTCTAGACCACTCAAAACCTCAAACCTGCGTGTCAATTCTAACCCAAGACGCCAGCCGTTTAATGGCCTAATCCTGCCCTGCTTACCAGCCCATGTTAACAGGATCTGCTGGGTCTTAATCATTGTAAAAAAAGACACAGTAAACAGAAGGTGTATATTCATGAAGAAACAGAAATTGTAGGAGGACTACCATTTTCATCAGACCTATGAGATCAGCGACTGAGAGTGGACGTGATATTCATCGTGTGATCTTCTCTGTGACTTTAGTAATACCTCACCATAATTTTCACGCATCACAATTTCTTTATCCATGCATCCATATGCCCAGTTATTTCAGGCAACCAATTAATCAGTTGAGGGGAAAATCTGGTCACAATTACTTAGTATTTTAGCTTAAGGAAAAAAATGTGACTTGTTCCAGTTAATATTAATACCCCAGAGAGTCCCATACTTGATGCATTCTCTTAGCGTTAAGCATTTGTTTGGCTTTTGAAAATATAAAGCCTGCATAGAAAGATATTAATATTTGTCTGCTGGTGTATTGTAATATATAGTTTGCTTAATCCTGATAGAGCTGCTCCTAGTACTGTCCACCATTAATGGTTGCTTGAATAGTTGCCATCAACACCCTATTGAATCCTTCTACAATACCACGCACCTCGGGATGATATACGAAAGTATGTTTCGGTTTAACACCATTCTGCACCAGGAAATCCTTCAACTTATCTGGCTTGTACTGAGGACCAATCAATTAATGGTTGATTCAGGAATCCCTTCCTTTGAGAACACTTTTTTACAGGAATTAAATAACAGTGGTGTAATCAATTGGAAATCAATCTCCAACCATTTGTAATACATGTCCATCAGTACCAAAATATGTTTAGGTATAGCTTTGGAATCCAAGATTGGACCTAGAAAATCTATAGCTAGCATTTCCCATGGGCTATCTGGACATTCCTTTAGACCTAGTGTTAGCTTCAATACAGAATGGGTTTTATCAGCATTAGAAAATAGTGCAGAGGATCTCAAAAACTAATCTATGTCTTCATTCTTTTTTTTTATTTCACTATTCCGAAGTGCCTTTCATGCACAATAATAAAATATTAAGAGGTTTAGGGATGAGGCCCACCAGAGGCACCACTCTATTTCCTCTAACAATCAATCTTCTATTAGACATTGATAGTGCATCCTTTAACTCCCAAAACTTATTACAATCTTCTGGAAGCTTGCTCTTGCATGGCCATTGCTTATAGCTTCACAATCATCAGCCACCACAGCCACACAGTATTCATCGCAATCGCTGGAACTAATTTCCTGTAAGGACAATGGAGATGTACTAAGGTAATCTGCAACCCTATTCCTAACTCCTGGCAAATATTCAACATGATAAGTGTAATGCAGGAGTTTTAAAGATATGCCAGCAATATGGGGAGAAACCTAAATAGCACCTTCTGAAGTCAAAACCTTCACTATTGGACTTAAATCTGTGCACAAGGAAAATCATGTCCCCCTCCCACACAGATACTGCGTAAACGTCTCTGTCTCAAACACATGCCAACATTTCCCTAACTGAAAACTTTTCTTCTGTGGGGATAAAGATCTCGATGCAAAAGACACAGTGGTCTCAACTCCCTTCCTGAAATTTGTGACAACATAGCACCCAATCCTTTACCACTTACATCTGTTGTCAAAATGCTGTGGACAGACGCATCAAAACCTTGTAAAGAAAAAGCAGAGCAAATCTCCTCCTTAATGTTATCAAAATCTGTTTGTAAGACCCCACTTCAAACAAATTACTGGCTTTCCTTCAACAGTTGCCTTAAACTGTACATTTCATTCTCAGCAAAGTTCCTTACAAACTTAGAATAAAGTTCTGTTAGTCCTATGAAAGATCTCCTCTGCTCCTTGCAGGGAGGCGTAGGAGTATCTCATTTAGACTCCATCTTTCATGGGTGAAATACCACGTTCACTCACTTCGTGTCCCAACTACGTTTCTGACCGCACCGAAAATAAAATTTGTTTTCGATTCAGCAGCCATTTCAACCTCACCTAACCTTCTCAGGAACACTGTACGTCTCTTACCATGTTCTCTACTATCTCTGCCTATGACAAAGATGTCATTCTGAAAATATGTCACTCCTATAAGGTCCTTGAACAACTTGTGGATCAGTCTTTGGAATATGGCTGCCACAGAGGTCAGACCAAACCCCATGCACACATACCTATAACAACCAAAAGAGTGATGAAGGTGTTACATTTTTACTAGAGAAATGTAGTGGTATCTGATGATAAGCTGAGGTAATGTTGATTGTAGAAGAACATTTCATGCCTTTAGTTTTAGCCATCTCATTGATTTTAGGCAATGTAAATTTATCCACCACAATGTTTTATATAAGTTCCACAATTCTCTACAGATCCTGATTTGTCCACTGACCTTCCTAGCTACTAAAAGGGGTGCTGACAACTCCACACCCTCAATAGGTTTAAAGATACCACTTTGTTCCAACTTCTCAAACTTCTTTGCTACTACCTCTTTTACACTCAGTGGTATATCCTTACCCCTATGTCTTACCAATATAGCATTTTCCTTGACAGAAGTTTGTGCAAAAATCCTTCCCGTTTCCCCACAGTTCAAGAAAATAAATTTGGAAACTCCTTCTTCACCCTACCTTCAATCCCAGATTCATTTAAAAACAAACCTACTCCCTTCTATTGGGGTTTAATGTAACACCTACAGCTCTTTGATCTATCCAAACTAGGACAGAAGACTCTTTTTCCACCACATACAACTTTCCTACAGTTCTCCTCCCTTTAAATTCAAAATGTAAGGTCCTAAATCTAACCATCTAAATCTTTTCTCCAGTGAAGTTTCCCAGTTGAATGCCTATGAGAGGTAAATTTATCATTCCACACCAACGACCTACCCATGCCTACAAATCCCTCCACAACATAGGACCCAAATACCTCAACGAGAGAGTCAACTTCCATTTATCCAAAAGTAACCTCTGCTCTGCCGACCTCGCCATGGCAGTGAGCCCACGCATCTGCAGAACCCAAGCAGGTGGAAGAGCCTTCTCCTACGTCGCAGCAAAGACCTGGAATGAGCTCCCAGTCAACATCAGCAGTACAAAAGAGGGGGGTGATGGACGGAGCATTTGAACCAATCAAACACTCACACCCAGTCAACAGATCTGGGTTTAATCCATCACCGTTCTTTAGCCCACTCTGCCACCCCAGTTCAAACATGGCCATATGCAAATCAGTCTGACCCTGTGCCTCATGGTAACAGTCCAGCCCGAACTGTCAAGCCATGCCTTCCCTGGACCGGAAACAAGCTTCCTAGTACCGGTTTCTGGCATTGCAGCCATCTTCAGCCAGGCTTGCTTGAATCCAGTGGCAAAGTGAGCAAGGGACTCACGTCTGAGCATACCCTGCCAACCTATGGCAAACAAAGCGGAATAAAAGGGGGTGGTGATGGATGGAGCATCTGAACCAATCAAACACTCACACCCAGTCAACAGATCTAGGTTTAATCCATCACCGTTCTTTAGCCCACTCTGCCACCCCAGTTCAGACATGGCCATATGCAAATCAGTCTGACCCTGTGCCTCCTGGGAACAGTCCAGCCCGAACTGCCAAGCCATGCCTTCCCTGGACTCAAAACAAGCTTCCTAGGACCGGTTTCTGGTATTGCAGCCGTCTTCAGCCAGGCTTGCTTGAATCCAGTGGCAAAGTGAGCAAGGGATTCACGTCTGAGCATACCCTGCCAACTTATGGCGAACAAAGCGACACAAAAGGGGGTGGTGATGGACGGAGCATCTGAACCAATCAAACACTCACACCCAGTCAACAGATCTGGGTTTAATCCATCACCGTTCTTTAACACACTCTGCCACCCAAGTTCAGACATGGCCATATGCAAATCAGTCTGACCCTGTGCCTCATGGGAACAGTCCAGCCCGAACTGCCAAGCCATGCCTTCCCTGGACCGGAAACAAGCTTCCTAGTACCGGTTTCTGGCATTGCAGCCATCTTCAGCCAGGCTTGCTTGAATCCAGTGGCAAAGTGGAGTGGGGTGGCTCACTCGTTAGAGGCGGCAGTCCCGTAAGCAGAGGACGACCCGGGACCAGGGTTCGATTCCCGACGCGGCAGGGTTGTGGACCATGGTCAGCGGGCTTGATAATTCTCGCTTCGGTGCCTACTCCAGTCAGGGACCACACTCGGCAACTCTGGGCATTAGCTTGCCTCATCTTCACAACGGCCCCCCCAGACCGCACGGGATGCTTGGTCGAACCTTAGAGATACCCGTTAGGGACCATCTCTCAGGGTGAGCCAGGACGGGTTCCCCAGCGGTCGAAGCGTGGAGATACTCCTCCGGGAGTCGATTCCTAGCGCTATATAAACCTGCAATTAAATTAAATTAAATTAAAGTGATCAAGGGACTCACGTCTGAGCATACTCTGCCAACTTATGGCAAACAAAGCGGAATAAAAGGGGGTGGTGATGGACGGAGCATCTGAACCAATCAAACACTCACACCCAGTCAACAGACCTAGGTTTAATCCATCACTGTTCTTTAGCCCACTCTGCCACCCCAGTTCAGACATGGCCATATGCAAATCAGTCTGACCCTGTGCCTCCTGGAAACAGTCCAGCCCGAACTGCCAAGCCATGCCTTCCCTGGACTCAAAACAAGCTTCCTAGGACCAGTTTCTGGTATTGCAGCCGTCTTCAGCCAGGCTTGCTTGAATCCAGTGGCAAAGTGAGCAAGGGACTCATGTCTGAGCATACCCTGCCAACTTATGGTGAACAAAGCGGAACAAAAGGGGGTGGTGATGGACGGAGCATCTGAACCAATCAAAAACACTCACACCAAGTCAACAGATCTGGGATTAATCCGTCACCGTTCTTTAGCCCACTCTGCCACCCCAGTTCAGACATGGCCACATGCAAATCAATCTGACCCTGTGCCTCATGGGAACAGTCCAGCCCGAACTGCCAAGCCATGCCTTCCCTGGATCGGAAACAAGCTTCCTAGCACCGGTTTCTGGCATTGCAGCCGTCTTCAGCCAGGCTTGCTTGAATCCAGTGGGAAAGTGAGCAAGGGACTCACATCTGAGCATACCTTGCCAACTTATAGCGAACAAAGCGGTACAAAAGGGGGTGGTGATGGACGGAGCATCTGAAACAATCAAACACTCACACCCAGTCTTTTCACAAGCCAGTCATTCAGAAATACATGGACTCATGGTCTCATGAGTGAAGCTGCCGCCATGCCCATTACTATGGGAAGTACTCAACGAGTGACCGTCAAACCAGAAGGTAGAACTGAGAACCAAAATTGCTGGTACTCCATGGCGAACCACAGTAATGTCTGTGGATGGGATGGATTGACAGATGACAGCAGGCATCCTGGAGATCAATGTGTTGTACTAAGTGCTAGCAGGACCTGTCCTAGGGACTGCATTTTGAATTTGTCATACCAAATAAAAATGTTTGAGAGACAACAGAATAACAGGCTGTGCCTCTTTCATCCACCAGCCTTTGATCAGCAGCACAAGAAGCTCTGGGTCCAACATCAGAGAGCATGTCTTTACTGAAGGCGGGTGGACATAGGGGAGGAAAAGTAATGGAAAGCCATAGCCCTTGTGGATAAGCAGGACCACTAAATATCTATTGTAATTGCATCCTAGTTGATGACAAAGTGGGAGGTTGTTGTGGTATTCTATATGTGTTATTTAAGCCTTCTAATGTGTTCTTCTCTAAGTCTCTGCAAGAACATCTTGCCTGTTTCATCAGTGTCTTATGGGCACATGCATCATTGCGTTTTGCGTTTGCAAAGTGGAAGATTCACAGAATCTGCCCCTTTGCGACCTCGATTTTTGCATTTGGGATGCATCACCCCAAATGCAAAAATCGCTATTTAGGTAATCGCAAAATATGCGATTGCTTAAATTGCGTTGCATTCAGAGAATCGAAAATTGTGATTCCCTAAATGCAATGCAACAAAAAAAAATGCGATTTCTCTATTAAGAAACGCAAATTACCATCAACTTAAAGTTGATGGTAATTTGCGAAAACTTTGAAAAATGCACAAAAGTGCATTTTACAAAGTTCTATGTTGCACACAAACATGCCCTTGTGGCATGTGTATGTGCAACACATTTTTAATTGCACTTTCAGGTGTGCATCAGGGTGTCCTTTTGGCACCCTTTCACCCTTAAAATTGCATGCACAAATTGCGAGTACCTATTGTGCATGCAATTCCCATTGATTCCTATTTGCCTAGGGCCCATAGGAATGAATGGGAAGCTATTCCATAAAAGCGACTCGCAATCAAGGAATGTGTAGGAATCACAATTTTTTGCGATTTCTACATGCATACCACTTTGCATTTCCCGAACAGCGAATCAGTAAAATTTGCTATTTGGGATTCCCAGAATGCGGGCTTGATGTTATGTTATGTTATTGGAATTTATAAGAGGTGCACAAACACCCTTGGGTGTTCTGGAGCTGATGAACATGCCCCTTAGAATCCTGTGGTTCCCAAGCTTCAGTCTGGAATGTATAGATTCAAAACAGTGAGCTGTTGTGTTGGAGCCATTCAGGTCAGAAGCAAGGACTAGCATGCTGGGGTGTGAAGACCAACTTCAATAAAGGATACTTTTTGGACTTTCTTTTTTTCAATTCCACTGTAGTGTAGTTCCTATTTTCCCTATAGGCCCTGCGCATTGGAATAACATAAACAGTAGTATAGACGTAGAAGTGCGGTCTTCCAGGTCTCTACTGCCTATGCTAAACTTAATTGGGTTTGTTACCAACTAGCAGGTCACTGGAAACTTTCTTGACTGAATAGGAAGTGATCAGCTTCCCTGGTACAGACAAGAAGAGATTCAGTTTTCCAACAACCGCATAAACATGACAACTTTGCTCCTTAGAATAAGAGTCAATCTTTAGAGTCGTGTGAAACAATAGACAGTTATTTTATTCAGTCAGTTGTGCAGATTACTTTCACCAAGATGCAGAGAATAGAGAGACGGGCGTTTTCAATAAAAAGGTATTATTTATTGAACAGTCTTTCTTCTCATGAAAGAGAAATGAATTGCCACAATTGCAAGACTAGTTACTATAAAAAGTGCGTACAGTAAAATGAGGATTGCGAAATAATACTGTAAAAGCATTGATATGGTTTCTTAGCCATACAATGGTTAAAATGAATAAAATATATACATTCATATATACATTTAGCTAACGTACTCAACTGGTGCTTCTAACTACGCCTACCCCAGTGTACCTGACCTAAGCCTAATACTTGGGAGGAAGTAAGTAAGTAGCAGTTTTAGTTAAGTTGGTTTTGCCAAGGTTTGCTTCAAGAATTCTCTCTAAGGGTTTAGTCAACACCATACCTCTGAAATAGAATGTTGGAGGTCTTGTATCTCCTTTCAGGACTCGATATCCCAGTCACTCGCAAGAGTAGGCTGGAAACGCCGGAGCTGGATTTTCTCGGCAAGAGAAAAGACAGCGTCTCTCTCTCAGCGCGTCAAGGAGGAGGAGGGGCAGCTTCCGTGGGCAGCTTGCATCTGCTGGGCTCTTCAAGGGACAGCTGTTCTGCTCCTGTATTCACCACACCATCGCTATCATCGATGTTGTCGCGGCAGCATTTACTTAAGGCAACGTTGGTAATATTTATACCTGAAAGGTGCCTTGTTTGACGTAAGTTTTTGGACATAAGACGTCAATAAAAATGTCACTAGGAAGTGATCGTCTCTTAGTGCTCATTAGAGTTCTATTACTAATCAAAACAAACATAGCAAGCAGGGCTTTCCCAGGTTGCTGAGTTTTATCTTGTTGAAGAACTCGGAGTGTAATCTAGGAATCTAAGATAGTGGCTTCTGCTGTGTCATCTGCTGTAATGAGCTGCAGAGGAAGAGATTCTGAAATGTGGCTCTGATCGTGTTAGGCCAGAGAGGAGTTTCTGAAATATTGCTCTTGATCGTTTATGCCTTCATAGGGGTATGAATGGATTATAGCTGTATAGGGGCATAAGGTCACAGTATTGATCGGGGTCCTAGATCAGAACACGACACCCACTCCACGAATTTATGTCCATCAAATTACTAAAAACTAAAGCAATAAGATGTATGTGTAACATTGCCCACCCCAAAATACATATCTGCATTTGAAATGGCGTATTTGAAATACATGGAAATATTGGTACTGTACGTCTTTAAGCATAGAAATCATTCAAAATTATAGCATATGTAATCAGTGAACGATTTTGCGAAAAAATTACACATGAAATATCTCTTTATACAGAAAAGAAGGGCGAGATAATTTCATCACATAGAAATGCAATTGCTGTAACATGTGCTAGAGGCTGAGGTAAAGTTATTATGTCTCTAGAAGTACCTAAAAATAGAAGTTCTGTTCTTTATGAATAGGTCTACTTTAAGCAAACAATTTCGTGCCAGGAAAAAAAGTAAATATTTTGGAAAATAGTTCAATAAAAAAAAAAAAAATTCTTGGTGAACGGGGAAATAGAGTTCCAATGCTTTTCAGTAGTTTTTGTTGATCAAAACTGAAGGCCGAATTCAGAGTTCATGGGAACGCTGTGTGTGGGAATGCTTTTCAAAAATTATTGTTTCTGTTCAAGGGAGAACATCATATCAGACAGGCTCTCAAAAAATTGGTCTACAAAATCAGGTGACAGTTCGACCAAGTTCGATAGTGTTGTAACTTGGCAGGTGTGAGAATGATTGCTATCATCAAAGTCTGGATCAGCAATGCTCACAGAAGATCGTACCTGGGTGATGTTGCTTTTATTTCTTGCTCCACTGTCACCACCTAGTCTTAGCACAGGAGTCTCAACGAATGCAGACATCAGGATTGGTAGCCGCTGGGGACAACACAATGCGTGAGCCGTTACAAGACTTAGCAAAGTATCGATATCCATTGGTACTGCTGATGGAAGTGCAAGACAGGTGTCCAACACGCATTCATCTCCGCATAGCGTACATCGAAGCACAGGTAAGATGCAGGTCTGCCATATAGGTCTGAATGAAAGAAACCAGGTCATGTTCAGATCTCTCAGCCTGGCCAATCCAAGGACTCTAGTTATTCGGTCCCGGTAGCGTATTGCTAGGATCGTTTCTTCCATCCCTGTCGGAGTCATGTCTGTGTTTTGGCTTGCCATATCGGAGCAGGACGGTCAAAAATAAAATGCCTGCTACAAGTCCCAAAATCAGGGGTATGCCGCCAAAGACTGAATGGACAAAATTGGGAATGATTCCCAGAATTGCTTTGAATGGTGTTAACAGTCCCGTAAAAATCGTCTTAAATATGCCTGGGATACCTACGGCATCTGACATGTTTAGAATTTCGCTAAGCATTTCTGTGAAATGCACGGGGCAATTTGTTGATAAAAGGTCATGAATCTCTGATGTTGTCCTTGCAACTTGGAGATCATACGTCTCTTTTGATGACGTGATGGGCACTGTTGTCTGCAAAAGCACAGTCTTCATTCTGCTTAAAGTATCAATTCGTATAGAAGAGACATTCAAACGAGGCCATATTGGAGTCTCGGTGTCTCCAGGGCCGTTTGGAAACAATGCTTGCATACAGCATTTGACCATGGAAGTTACTTGTACGAGATATGCTTTCCCTGGCAAAAGGCCACAACAGCTGTGATCCGTTATTAGAATGTAACTCCCGTTCGAGAGTTGCTTAAAGAAAGGCTCTATCTGCGTTGCAGGTGTGACATGTTGGTGGCATGAAAGGTTGTTTCAAGTTCCTTCACAGGCCCCGTGTAAATTAATACCTTGGCACAAAAGTATACCGCTTAGTGAATGTTTGCAGTTTTCACCACTAAGAAATACATTTTTGTTGCTGTCACTATAGCATGTGTGTGTATATGGTAATTTACATGCTGACTTAATGTACCCTTTACCCAAACGTTCATACTGGCCAGTCGGTATGTATTCAAGGCAATTTTTAAATCGGAAAGTTGTTATCGGAATTGTGATAATCCCGTGTATTATCCATTCAATGACAGGTCTTTCTGACATTGTCAATGGTAATCTCTCAAGTCAAGATTGAATAGTCTGCTCCTTTCTGTGCCAAGCTGATTTGTTTATCAGTAAGGTTAAAGATGGAAAACAATGACGTTGTGTTGATTAAACGCCATGGCACATAGGCTGAACGAAGATTTTGCAGCGTCCAGCCTAACTGTACAATAGAACGCAATTGTGACTGGCCATGTTGTAACATTAGCAAGTTTTTGTCTATTATATCTATGGCAGATGATACAATACTGTTCAGTGAATATATTCTGGAGGACAGAGTCATTAACCCATTGTCCACAACAGAAAGTGATTTTTCCAAATTAATACGATCAATTTCTCGTATTTTTTCAGCTGTTTTAATTTGTATTACTTTCCAAGCCTCGTTGTAAGCTGCATATATACTGGTCGCTATAAAACGCTTTTGACGCTGTTTGCGTGGTCCCAGAATTAAATCGCGCAAATCAGCTCCATCTTTAAGTAAAGATAAGTGTTGCTTAATTTCTGCCAGTGTGGATGATTCTAGCCATTCAAGGCACAGCTTCCCTACACTGTATGTTGTTACTATCCCTGGATGTTGTCTCTGGGAGTATCTAGGGTCTGGTCTGGTAATTGCTAACCCCTGTGTTTTATTCAGGAATCTATCTTGACAGTTATTCGTGTCAATAGGCCAGATTAACCACTTTTTCCAATTAGGATGCGTTCTGTTTAGATGTAAAATTTTAGATACGTCTATTTCAATATCTGTTGTTGCATTATCAGGTATTGGCTTCGGAATAGACGGTATGTTAAGGTCTTTAATCTTAGCTAGGCCAAGACAGGTTGTTTGGGGAATTGTATCATTTAAAAACATTATTTGCTCTGGGATCATGCAGGCTCGAAATAATGCTTCTAGGCCTTGTACCTGCCAATCTTTTGTACCCCAGATTGTTTTTGTTTCAATATTATTTCTCCAAAAATCAAAACCAAATGTCATCATTTTTTCATAAAATGCTTCTGAATATATCAATTTAGTATTTGTCAGCATTGTTTTCAACCCTGTTTTATCCAACAGTTTATAATAAAACGTTTCTGCATCACTGGTGTTAAACCCTGAGAAGTACTGGAATTTCTCATAGAATGTTTTAGAACTGCTTTTAGGTGGAGTAGCACAATGTTCCCATTGGTTATATTTAAAAACATTTCTAGGTTGTGCAGATTTATGTAAGTAATGATCTCCGTAATGTGAGAAGCAGTACATCTGTTCATAAGTAGACGAACCTTGTAAATAATCATGTTCTGTAAATCTTGCTGACAACACTAAATCAGACATCATATTATTAATACTTTCAAAATCCCAATCATCAGAAAATGTACTTGGTTTTACAAAGTCACTTAAGGAAACCTTGAACTGGTGAGGATATTTCAGGATTTCAACCGGACCATATACTTCATAGTCAGTTTTGTCCCATACTACCCCGCCTGGTATTGGAATGGCTGTGACATTTACTGTTGATAGTTCTCTTTTCTTCACGTGGGATGATTTGTGTGGTTTGAGGACTAAGTTGATGTTCTGACTTGCTGTGTCCATTGAACTGTAATAAACTTTCCTAAAATTAAAACTAAAATTAGGCATAGTAGGAGAATAAATACCCCTGAAATAATCCAATGCTCAATCAATGGTGCATCCAGATATACTTCTTTGATTTGATGAAATAGTTCTGTTGCTTTTTCTTTAAAAGTCTTTGTTTCTGGCATCACTTCAGGGTTGCTTTGATCCTCAGAAAAGTTGTCGAAGTTAATGAAGTAGCCAGAGGCAGTTCTGTCAATTGTAGGAATTGTTCTCTCAATTTGTCTTTCGGTAGCACATTCTGATGCCACGTCATTGTAGACTGGTGTTTCATGACAAACTGTTTCAATCTGTGTTTCAAGAGGCACGAGTTCCATGGCATTATTGCATAGTCCCTCTCTGTGCACTGCAGGTTTATCAAATGTGATTAGTCTTTCAGTTTGAACCTCTTGAATTGTTGCAAGTTTGGGTATTCTGTTGTTTCTCAGGAGTCCACTGGGCCTACTGTTGATTATAGGCCACATGCTTGTGGTTTTACCAGGTCGATTGATACAACTCTGTTCTCCTTTTTACCAGCAAGGGGCGGTAGTACTACTGATCTTGTTCCGTTGATTGCTAAGACAGGTACTGCTTTTCTGTAAGAAGGTCCAAATTCCTTCTTCACCGCTATTTTTTCTCTGACTAGATCCCCAATCTTTGGAATCCAGACAGGCCTTGCTGGGGCTGGTGGTGCCTCTTCAGTGGTAGTTGGCTGTTGCTTTAACTTTATGTTGCTTATGGATTTTCTTGTTTCATTCAAGTCCTGTAAAACAGCCAAACGGTCTTTGATGTCAAAGTCTTTATTCTTATCTTCTACCACTGATACCTGACTATCTAAGTCCTGAATGTACATTCTAGTTCCGAACAATAGTTCGTATGGGCTGAAACCTTTTAGAGAATTTCTTGGCAAGTTGTTTAGACTAAGCTGGACACTTATTAAATGTTTGACCCACCCATCACCCGAACCTAATACCTTCGCTGTTATAGATTGCTTTATGCCCCATTTTTTTCTTTCCACTACACTGTTCCCTTCGGGGTGTGATGGACAAGAGTATCGCAAGCCAACGCCCATGCTGGCCATGGCCTCCTTATAAGCTCGAGAGCTGAAAGCAGGACCCTGGTCAGAATGGAACATGGCAATTGCGTATGTGCCGATAAAGACTCGCAGATCTTTTATGATGGTTTTGGCGTCAGCCGAGCGCTGGGGCCACATTTTTTAAGTGAGTTTTAGTCTTAATAATTAATAGGACGCTGGATGGCATGTAGATAGCATTATGCCTACCATGGCAATAATGCGCTTCACTCATTGCTGCAATCTCTGTCGCAGTCCGGGCAGTTCTTTACATATTTGTAGTGGTGCAGGCTCATTCTTAGCCACCAGTATACTGATTGTAATTCAGTCAGAGATTCCTTCATCTGTATGTGCCCTGGACCTTCACCCATGTGTGCGTCTGCTATTAATAATTTTCTCCGGTTCATGTTTGGAATTACCCTATCCCCCACTCCAGGGATTCGAGCAAAAGGAACGGAGTTTGCATCAATTACGTATGCATAATTGAGTGGATAGTTCACGGGTAGTGCTGCACAGTTGCTTTTTACGGACGTTTTTACTGCCAGCATGGTTTCCCCGTCTATGTATTTTTCTGAACGCTTTTTTGTGGCTAAGGAAGCCGGTTTAGTTGCTTCCGCTGTGGCTGTATTAGCCAATGAATTCCCTGCAACGTGAACGCCATCACGTTGATGACTCAGAGTGTGTATCACGTGAGTCTTTTGTAGTTCTTTCTGTAAAAGAACTACCTGTTTCCAAAGCATTTTATGCTTGATTGTGGCACCTGTGTCATCTTTGTAATCATTTTGAACCCAGCTCTGTAACTTGTTATTGTAAGAGTTGACGCAAAAATGCGAATCGCACACGATTAGTGTCGTGAATTCACGTTCTGCATTTTCAAGAGCCATCTTTAAAGATCTGATTTCAGCTTGCTGAGCCGAACAGTTTCTCACTGATTCAGTTTTTGTTATTTTCGGTCTGAATTTACCGCACAGCCAGCGACCTTTAACAATCGCGCAGGCTGCATCGTAGGATTTGTTCTCTACGTTGAAATGCTGTACAAATCTATCGGTATAGATTATACAGGAGTATTGTTGGAGAGGCAGAATTTCGATTGGCAGATGATATTCTTGTTCATAAGTCAAATCATTCAGTTTTTTCAGTTGCGGGGCGACATAGTATTTCACATCTTCCGCTCCAAGAGAATTTACACACTGTATGCATTTCGGATCCAGTGACACTGTAGGCAGGTTTACTGGGCTGAATAGCGCCTCGAAGGCGGATTCCGCTGTGAGGATATTGATCCTTTTGCCATGTGCTAGTTCTCGTTCATTCGCTAATGCAGTTTCTACTGCTTTCACAGAATTTTCTGTGAGACGGAATGTTTTTTCTGCTTGTGTGTACAAGTGTGATTTGTAAGCAATTGGTACCGTTTCTCCCTCATTAGAGGTCAGGTACGTGAATCCGCATCTTCCTGGGATGACTTTGATTACAAGATTGCGTGTGTTGTTACGTGTATCTAATTTTGTTTTTGCTAACATGTCTGTTTGCAGTGATCTCAAAATTTCTGTGTGTTTTTGAGTCCAAGTGATTGGTTTAAAATCAGGTTTAATTAGTTCGTAGAGAGGTTTAACCCTCTCCGCATAATTTAGGATGTAAGTTCTTCCGAAATTCAGGAAGCCTAGAATCGATTGTAAGTTCTTCAGCATTTTTGGTGCTTGGAGTACAGCACACTTCTCTAAGAAGTTGTCCGCTAGGCTTTTTCCTTCACTTGATAATTCGTATCCTAAAAATAATACTGTCAGATGGGCAATTCGGGACTTTTTGAAGTTGAATTTGTAACCCTCGGCTGCGAACCCAAGTATTATGGTGTTCACTCTTTTCAAGTGAGTCTCCAAGTCGTCGTCTGTGAGATAGATATCATCTACATAAGATAATGCCTCATCATCATATATTTGTAATAACTCTGTTACTCTGGCTGAAAATAGTCCTGGGCTGTTCTTGAATCCCTGTGGGAGCCTACAGAAATTTTTCTGTGACCCCATTACTGAGAAAGCGGTCAAGTATCTGCTTTCTGGTGCAATATTTTGTAAAAAGAAACCATTAGATATGTCTAATGTCGTGTTATATTTTTTCCGAACTATGTTATTCATTAGTGCAGCACTATGCGAATTCTGTACTGCAAATGTTTTGCAACATGAGTTAAGGCGTCTGTAGTCCAAAACTAGACGATATGAATTGTCTGGTTTGGAGACAGGAAACAAAGGATTGTTCATTTGAGAGGTGCATGTTTCGATCACCCCCTGGTATTCAAGTTGATCTAAAATCTCCCTGACTTGTTTTTTAGCTTCTTGCTTAATGGGATACTGCCTTTGTGCAGTTGGTTGACTTTTTAACTGGATTTTGTGAGGAGGAGAGTCCTCATCCCATCCTACATGATTTTTATATAATGCTGGTGCCTGGGCCACTGCCCATTTCCTTGCATATATAAATTTAGTGTGAATCGGAATGTGATTCGAGAAGGCAGGCATAATCAATTCTTCACCACGAGGGCACTCCCTGACAAACTCCGGGGGCCAATCTTTTTCAGCTAACAGAATGTCATAGCCTTTTGAGAGTTTATCCCAAAATAGACCCCTTATTTTCCTAGTCTAATCACCCTCTATACGCAGTGTTATTTCGTATATCTTATGGGGCTCGCTAACTCTGGTGTTGACAGTTTCTACTTGAATGTATTCATTTGTGTCCACTGTCTCCAGATGACTCATCAGGATCTTGCGAGCTATGGTGATTTCTGCTGCACTTTCTAGCATTGTCTGTGCCCACTCCCCGTTTTTCAACTGTGTCCTCAGTATTCTTGGCATGTTCGATTACTCTAATACTGGCTACCTTCTTTCTTGGAAATTTAGATTTTTTACTTTGAGCAGGTTACTTGTCTTTGGACTTGGTGTGCTCTCCTGGGTCTGACCGTCCTCTTCTTTCCGATTTCTGCGAAAAAGATCGAGAGGGAGGTGTATCAATACTTTGATATCTATCAGGCTTCTTCAAATTATCCCTATTTCTAAGGTTATATCTTTTCTCAGAGGGCTCCCTCTGGGGAGACTGGTGTTCTCGAGTCGGAGTTCTTTCCCTTCGTCGATTCTGTTTTCAGTGTCTGACATTGTATGAAATGCAGGTTTTTTGCAGAGCAGGTCTCCAAGGAGACAAAGATTAGGTGCACAATATTTTGGAACACTGTATCCTTCAACGTTGAATAAACCAGAGCTTTACATAGGAATCTCTTCCTACTAAGTTCGGGCGGATTTTAACCTTTCACCCACTCCAGACATCTATTGGAGTATTTACGGTAGAAAGGGGTCAAGTGTGAAAAATGCACAACTGAGTTACTCTAACATCTTGCGTTAGTTTTATCGCCTTACCAAAAGTTGGGCGCCATGTAGTGTAGTTCCTATTTTCCCTATAGGCCCTGCGCATTGGAATAACATAAACAGTAGTATAGATGTAGAAGTGCGGTCTTCCAGGTCTCTACTGACTATGCTAAACTTAATTGGGTTTGTTACCAACTAGCTCAGAGGTCACTGGAAACTTTCTTGACTGAATAGGAAGTGATCAGCTTCCCTGGTACAGACAAGAAGGGATTCAGTTTTCCAACAACCGCATAAACATGACAACTTTGCTCCTTAGAATAAGAGTCAATCTCTAGAGTCGTGTGAAACAATAGACAGTTATTTTACTCAGTCAGTTGTGCAGATTACTTTCACCAAGATGCAGAGAATAGAGAGACGGGCGTTTTCAATAAAAAGGTATTATTTATTGAACAGTCTTTCTTCTCATGAAAGAGAAATGAATTGCCACAATTGTAAGACTAGTTATTATAAAAAGTGCGTACAGTAAAATGAGGATTGCGAGATAATACTGTAAAAGCATTGATATGGTTTCTTAGCCATACAATGGTTAAAATGAATAAAATATATACATTCATATATACATTTAGCTAACGTACTCAACTGGTGCTTCTAACTACGCCTACCCCAGTGTACCTGACTTAAGCCTAATACTTGGGAGGGAGTAAGTAAGTAGCAGTTTTAGTTAAGTTGGTTTTGCCAAGGTTTGCTTCAAGAATTCGCTCTAAGGGTTTAGTCAACACCATACCTCTGAAATAGAATGTTGGAGGTCTTGTATCTCCTTTCAGGACTCTATATCCCAGTCACTCGCAAGAGTAGGCTGGAAACGCCGGAGCTGGATTTTCTCGGCAAGAGAAAAGACAGCGTCTCTCTCAGCACGTCAAGGAGGAGGAGGGGCAGCGTCCGTGGGCAGCTTGCATCTGCTGGGCTCTGCAAGGGACAGCTGTTCTGCTCCTGTGTTCACCACACCATCGCTATCATCGATGTCGTCGCGGCAGCGTTTGCTTAAGGCAACATTGGTAATATTTATACCTGAAAGGTGCCTTGTTTGACGTAAGTTTTTGGACATAAGACGTCAATAAAGATGTCACTAGGAAGTGATCGTCTCTCAGTGCTCATTAGAGTTCTATTACTAATCAAAACATAGCAAGCGGGGCTTTCCCAGGTTGCTGAGTTTTATCTTGTTGAAGAACTCGGAGTGTAATCTAGGAATCTAAGATAGTGGCTTCTGCTGTGTCATCTGCTGTAATGAGCTGCAGAGGAAGAGATTCTGAAATGTGGCTCTGATCGTGTTAGGCCAGAGACGAGTTTCTGAAATATCGCTCTTGATCGTTTATGTCATCATAGGGGTATGAATGGATTATAGCCGTATAGGGGCATAAGGTCACAGTATTGATCGGGTCCTAGATTAGAACACGACACCACAATGACAATTTTTTTTGCATTTCTTACAGGGTGCCCTCCACCCAATGCATTCCTTAAAACTAGCTACATGTCCATATTCCCCACATCTGTAACACGTTCCTTGGAATTTCTATGGGTAAACAGTATTCTTGTTGTAACTACTCTTGTTATATTGCAATTTACCACTTTTACTTTTGTTCTGTTGAGGATTTGTCACATCATTTTTGTTTATCTTTGAACTTATTTACTACTTCCACATTTGCATCTTTAAGGGGCACATCATCAACCTAATGAATTGCAATTCCTAAATCGCTCTTTAGGAATAACCAATTCCTTATGCATGTAGGAATCGCAAAATAAATTGCAATTCCTGTACATTACCTAATAGCGATTCGCAAAGTGTGAATCGCTATTAGGTAATGTCACACCATTTATTCCTATGGGCCTGTTGGCCCATAGGAATGAATAGATATGCATTCACATATTGCGATTACCAAATTGGTAATCACAAATTGTGAATGGAATTGCAAGGGTGCATCAGGGGGCCTAAGGCCACCTGATGCACCCCCACAAAAGGTAAGTGAGCACATTTGGCATAGACACATGTCCTAAGGGCATGTGTGCACCACATGTCACTTAGAAAAATGCACTTTTGTGCATTTTTCAAAGAATATGCAAATTACCATCAACTTGAAGTTGATGGTAATTAGCGTTTCCTAAATGCAAAGTCGCATTTAGGATAGGTTTGATGCATCTCAAATAGGGAATTACAATTTGTGATTTCTAAATGCATTTGCAATTTAGGTAATAACAGTAAATTGCGATTATCTATATTGCGAATGCAAAAAGTACATGCTTCAGAAAAGGCCTTTTTTCCGGTCGCAAACGGGCTGATTCTGCGAATCGGTCTGTTTTCGACCGGAAAAAAGCTTGAATCATGTGGCCCTAAGTCCCTCATCATCTCTCTTTTTTCGTTCTGCTACACATCCTTTGGTATGTTCGCACAACTTTGCTATGGTAATTACTTCTGATGAAGAGGGATTATCCTTTTCTCAACACGCTTCTTTGACCTTATACAAAGAGCACCCTAACATAAATGGGTCTCACTTCATAGTTAGTCCCACAATTACATGTGGACGTTAATTTCCTTAGTACAGTATCATAGCCCTCAAAGTTATCCCCCACTCTCTGCATATGTCTACCAAAATGATGTCTCTCTAATTCAGTTGACATTTTGGGCAAACAATGTGTATCTAGTTTCTTCAAACATATTTCTAATCATTGTGGTCATCTGCCTCTTGCATAGATAACTGTGGGAGATGTTGGAAGATCTCTTGTCCTTCTGCACCTAACAATGAAGAAGTAGGGACATTTTCCTTTCAGCGCTGAGTGAAATGCCCCAAACACAGGAGTAGTGTGAAAAAACATTTTTCCAGTCTTTCCGGGGAATAGGGGATCACCTGGACTCAATAGAAAAAAATGGAGGAGGTGGAATATCTTGCATTATGCTTACACTTTAATGAATATGCAATGAGGGTTTGTATATAAGTGTTCACCTCTAAAGCAAGAGATTAGTGCACGTTGTTGATTATACAATAAAGTTATGTATGTGATATTCCTTCTCTAAAATAAAAGATTAGTGAGAAAAAAAACATGTTATTTGCTGCCTTTAAGTGTGCCTGTCTCTTAATATATTGGAGAATAACAGGCCAAAGTATCAAGTGTTCCTGTCACTGGTGAGATTCCCTTGAATGAAAATGAGTCGTCCTTTGTTTTGCAAAGTTGAAATAGAAATTTTCCCACAGTGGTAAAGACTTTTACTAGGAAGAAGAATAGAAAATAGTTTGTAATTGTTCCAACAATCTCTTTACAAAAGAATGCAGAAGACCTTCCATGAAGGAACCCTAAACAATGAGTTGGCGGTCTCTGAATTCTTCGAGTTCGATCGTAAGTGTAGGGTCAGCAGTCTAGTGTTGCAAGTGGGAGGAAACAGGAAGAGGTTCTAATGTCAAACGTGAAGTGCAAAGTGTCTACTGGAGTAGAGCAGTAAAGAATTATTACTTGTGCTTCGCTGTTGCTAAGATCGGGCCATGAGAGGCTAGCGCATTCAAGTGTCGAGCATGGCAGCTTCAGTGTCTTAGAATCCTGTGGTTCCCAAGCTTCAGTCTGGAATATATAGATTCAAAACAGTGAGCTGTTGTGTTGGAGCCAGGTCTTAAGCTAGGACTAGCAGCCTGGGGTGTGAAGGCCAACTTCAATAAAGGATGCTTCCTGCACATTTGTGGTGTTTGGACAATCTTTACAGTTGTCCCCTATTGGAAGCAGGGGATGGAAAAGGATGGGCTTTGACTGGTTTGAACGTAACAAGCCCAGCAGAACTGTTTGGTAACTGCAGCAGCTGTTGCTAGTTTACCCATTTAGGTCCAGCCCTTCCCTGAAACTAGCAGTGTAGTGGTTGGGGAGGTTGCATCGACTCGAAAGCGTGTTGCTTGGATTGCTGTGTGAAAGCAAATCTACAATAGCCAGGCAGGGCAAGTGAGTTGTGGTGACACTTTTCTTAAAGCATTCCAGAGATGAGCCAGTCTCCTCTCTGAAGAGCATGCCGTCTTTGAAGGGCATGTCCATGAGGGCTGCCTACGAAGCACATTCTGGTGTGTTTGCGCATAGTAGCAGCAGTAGGCAAAGACTGGGTCATTGCATTAGGGAAGTGCAATCTGCACATTAGAACGTGGTTAGAGACATCTAAAACATCACTGACAATAGGACTTTGAATACGTTACGGAAGGCTGACAGCAGTTTTTTCCACGAAGTCCAACAAAGAATGAATGTATCTCCTAGGAAGGCACATTGCATTGGCACTTCAAGGGACTAGACTAACAGAAGCAAATATTTTAGTCTTTTTGACTCCCAGTCCTCATGAACCAGCCAGACAAATCTAATTCCAAATGTGCCTCATTGAACAGTTGCATGGATCCTGAAACTGACAATAACCATTGCAGGATTTCTATGAGGATATTGGATTTCAGTTCCACAGTATGCTTGGGTAATTGTAATTCCTGTAAGTACAGATAGAGACCAACATCCGTATTAAGTGGAGGAAGGAGGTTATTAGCCTCAAAACAGTATTCCTCCTTGTGCCAACAATCCTTATTAGGCATGTACAAGGTCTCCATTTTCTCACTAAAGACCTTTTTTCTCCGTAGAATGGCGTGTTTGTGTGTTTTTTGTTAACAAGATCCTTTGGGAGGTATGCTCATGGCCCATGGCAGGTGATTTAATTAAAGGAGGTCACAGAGAATACTTCAGGGTATACTTGCATGGCATCACAGAAATAGTTTAGCGTATAGCTTCCTGGTGGACTTCAGGTTTGTTAACACCTTGGCTGCTGTGGTTATTTTTCCCCTGTGCTGGAAAAACCTTGATGCCATATTCATGACGAGCTCAGCTCGTCATCAGCACACGACCACCGTGGCTGATGACGAGCTGAGCTCGTCATCAGCATCGAAAGGGTTAAAGAGCAATAGACATAGGCTTACGGATTGAGGTCAGATCCAATACACTCAATACAGATATTATGTGGATCCAACCAAACATCTTCTAGTGAAAGCTTCAATGGGGTTTAAACCACTAGACCCTTGGACGGAGGAATTGTGTCAGTTAACCACTAAGACTGCTCCTCCTGAGTGTCATCAATGAGGCAAAGCAAGACAGGAACTGATGCCAGCGTGTCCATTTGCACCATATATACCATTAACACCATCGCTGCTGCCGCAATTCCCCTCCTGTGCTGCAGATCCTTGATTCCAGTTGTTCATGACGAGCTCAGCTCGTCATCAGCACAGCTCAACCGTGCCTCATGACGAGCTGAGCTCGTCATGAGCATCGAAGGGGTTAAGACATAATTCTTCTCCTACCTCGCTGCGAAGACCTGGAACTCCCTGCCTCTGCATCTCAGGCAATCACTGTCACTGCCTCGATTCAGGAAGAACCTCAAGACTCACTCTTCGACTGAACTGCAGAACCCCCCCTGTGCCTTAAGACCCTCACAGGCAACTAGACGTTCTATACAAGAACCCTGATAGATTGATTGATTTTTCAATGGTTGTCCAGAGCAGGTGAAGTTGTGGTTGAAGTCATATTGCACTGGTGAGCTATTGCGAAGGAAAATTGTTCTAAGTTCCATCTGGACTTTTCAGGCGATCATCAGGTGATAGAATCAGCAATCAAAATATATGTTCTCGAAGCAGAAGACAATTCTAGTTGTCACAGGTTTTGTGGGAAATGTTACCTTTTATAGTGCCTACATTTAGAACCGTTTCAACTTTTAACACAATAAAATATCGATGTGTTTCTCTATACATACAGCATTCTCCTTGAAGGCAGTTATAGGTATGGGCAAGTAGATATCCCTGTGATCAGGAAACACAAGGCACATTGATGAACTTCTGTGGACTCAGAAAGTTTACACTTTCATCACTCATGATTTTAGTAATGATTTTAAATATCATGTCATCATGTGCTTGTGAATATCTTTAACTTGATGGCCAAATATGGGTTTTACAGTCATTTCCAGGGCTATAAATATTGTAGTGTATGGAGTATCAGAACATCTGATTGAGGTGCACTGTGACAAGCAGGTGAGTGGATTTTTGCAATTTCATGGCTCTTGACAGTTCCTCTTGATTCTTAATTGCTTTTGGTTATTTGCAGGGACATAGGATTGGCCAGGAACATGCTGGAGGATACGTAGGTGTGCCAGATAAACAAATTAAGCAACAGGTTGTAAACTTTTACATTTTAGAAACTCTCTTCATTAGACAGAAGGCATTATTCTTCAGGGAGAATTTAAATGTTGGGATAAGTGCAAATAATTTAAAGCTTTCCTTAGACAAGCAGAACACATTTTTGTAACCTAGTAAACCAAGTTTCTTTCTCCCAGAGGCACACTCAATTGTTTTAATAAAGCCCCTGAAGATTTTATCAAAGTAACACTATTTTAATGGTACAAAAGAAGGTCTATGAATGTTCTGCATGCACAACGGTTGTTGGCTTGCAGGATCAGGCAGCTTCTAAGAGCGCCGTCCACCAGTTTGAAGATGAGACTGATCAATGAATACACAGTTGCTATTTCTAGAGAGTTGAAAATGTACACAATTTTCATGTCAAGTACTAAGAAGTATATTATTCAAACTGTGGTACAGGTTTGATATTGTTAGAGTTGAAAGGAGGTCCATCTTAAAAAGAGCTTTAAAACAAAACTGTTTTTCCAGCTGGTCTGCCTGAATTGTACAAGTTGTCGTTTGATATTTTACCAGCAGGTACAAATAATGGAGCCATGGATTACACTTTTCGAAAGTTTCACTTTACCAATTCATCCACAACGTTTCTAAGCAATGGTTGGTTGGGAGTTTCTCAGATAAAGGCCCAGAAAGAATTTTGTAAGAAGCCTCAGAGGTCCACATAATTTGGAATCCTTCCCTTTTTTTTCTTGAATGGTGTCACTTGGAGTAAACCAGAAAACCCTTTAGGCAATCTACTGAATGTCAATTGCTTGAACAGAACCACCAAGTAATATAGAAAAATGTTATAGCATTTTATTGCAGTTATTAAAGTTGCGTATATCAAAATATTTTCTCAGTAACAGATGGTACATGAATCTGTGTTCTAAATGATTAGTTCTTACTCACAATGCATCTCAAGTATGCATGACTGAAGTCCTAAGCAGAGTGTGATGTCTTTCATATTTATTGTGGAAATAGATATTCATGGCTTCCATAGGATGCCGCGGTCCGTTACACCAGATTCTAAATCTGTTAATTCGGATGTATGTCATTACATCGCATACTAATACCACGTATGCCATTACAACGCATACCTTTACCACGAGTACGTCATTACAACGCAAAGGCATGCGTGGTAAAGCTATACTTGTGGTAAAAGTATGCAAGGTAAGTAAAATCCCTATCCCTACACCTACACAACAGACTACTCCCACCCCTACACTGCCCAAACCCAAAAACACTGCCACACTACTACACTACCCACACTCCTCCCACCCTTACACTACCCTAAACCACTACTGCACTACCCACACTACTCCCACCCTTACACTACCCTAAACTCTAAAACACTACTATGCTACCCACACTACTCCCATCCCTACACTACCCTAAACCCTAAAATACTACTACGCTACCCACACTACTCCCACCCTCACACTACCCTAAACCCTAAAACACTACTATGCTACCCACACTACTCCCACCCCTACACTACCCTAAACCCTAAAACACTACTACGCTACCCACACTACTCCCACCCCTACACTACCCTAAACCCTAAAACACTACTACGCTACCCACACTACTCCCACCCTTACACTACCCTAAACCCTAAAACACTACTACGTTACCCACACTACTCCCACCCCTACACTACCCTAAACCCTAAAACACTACTACACTACCCACACTACTCCCACCCCTACACTACCCTAAACCCTAAAACACTACTACGCTAACCACACTACTCCCACCCCTACACTACCCTAAACCCTAAAACACTACTACGCTACCCACACTACTCCCACTACTACACTACCCAAAACCCTAAAACACTACTATGCTACCCACAAATAAGCCCACCCTTACACTACCCTAAACCGTGAAACACTACTACGCTACCCACACTACTCCCACCCCTACACTACCCTAAACCCTAAAACACTACGCTACCCACACTACTCCCACCCTTACACTACCCTAAACCCTAAAACACTACTACGCTACCCACACTACTCCTACCCTTACACTACCCTAAACCCTAAAACACTACGCTACCCACACTACTCCCACCCCTACACTACCCTAACCCCTAAAACACTACTACCCTACCCACACTACTCCCACCCTTACACTACCCTAAACCCTAAAACACTACTACGCTACCCACACTACTCCCACCCTTACACTACTCTAAACCCTCAAACACTACTATGCTACCCACACTACTCCCACCCCTACACTACCCTAAACCCTAAAACACTACTACGCTACCTACACTACTCCCACCCCTACACTACCCTAAACCCTAATACGCTACAATAAACAAACACTACAACACTACACTACCCTAAAACCTAAATCAATAAACTACTTAAACACTACACTACCCCAATACACTACACTAAACCAACATGACAACACCACAACACACACTAAAACTTTTTTTTAAAAACACACACACAACACAAACATTACCACACTACTTTTAAACTACCCTAAACCCTACAAAAGTAACCCCCACCCCATGCACAAACCCCCTTAGCTCTCTCCTCTCCAGCGCCGCCGTCGGATCCTGCTTCCTCCTTCCTGCTTGCTTCACGTCGTTGTGAGGAAACAGCCCAAGTTTCCTCACAACGACGTGAATAGCCGCCCCCACTGCCGCCATTACACATTACATCGCATGCGTTGTAAAAGCGCATGCGATTTAATGTTATGCGTAGTTTTACCACGCGTTGTACCATCTCATGCGTTGTAACGCATGCGATGTAAAAGCAACGCATGGTAAAACCTGCGTTATAATGGCTGTTCCCCGTTAATTCACTGCTGTGGCATAGCAGCAGTTGATAACATATAGAATTACATATGGGTAGTGTGAATTAAAGGAAGGATTTTTCACCAAGGGATTCTGAGTGACATCAAAAAGACAGCAACAGTGAAGCTTGAGCTCAATGATGTCACTCAGAAACCCGAGATGAAAAACATCATCGTAAATCACTTTTAAAACATCTCTAATTTTATGTTATGTATGGCCATCATAATCATCTGCTCCTGCCTTCAACTGCAGAGCAGAGGCAGAGGAGTCATGGGGGAGCCATACATGATGTTGCCTCTCACGCATGTCGCAAATGTAAACAATTTATTTTTATTGGTAAACTTTTCTAGAGCTACTTGTGAGCTTAGAAAAGGTTGCTAACAATCACCTGGGGGAATCGATGTTTTAAATATTCAGCAGCATCATGTCAGTGTGACATTTATACCACCCCTTGCACATACTGCTTATCATCACAGCTTTTAAGTTACTTTAATGGATAAGTGAAATTATAAGCTTTTATAATGTTTTTAACACAGCCTCATAAATGTAGATGGATTTAGCAGTGAAATAACATACCATTTAGTTTTCAAAGTTCTGTTAAAGTGCTCCACAATACCCACCTTTCATTTTATGCAAGGAACAGAATGCAGTGAAAATCTTCCTAATGACATCTGGAAATGTGTTTAAAAATAGTTTACTTGCACCCGTTTGCAGTGTTCAAAGTTTGCAATCCATCGTCTAAATCTTTTAAAAACTCGAGTTATGATGTCCTCGGGCCACTCTTTGAGCCTCTCCAACACAGTACCACATCTCCATCAATATAACTGTTTGCTGTTTTTTTTCTCTTCTAATTTCCCTATTGAGGTCCTGATTACCAGATGTCGGTAAATGCTGACTATTGCGGTGAACACTACACTACACCTCAGCAATTTTGCTCTTGGTAAATTCCAGAGCTGCAAAAGTTTACCAAGGGAGAACACTTTGAAAAACACCCATATAAGCGTGATCTGAGGCAGTAAACACTGATTTCGCTTGCAATTCCCTATTACTGCATGGAATAGCATTCAAAATGATTGTGTGTGGTAATACCCATTACAACACCCCTGCCCCCCCCACGGTCAGGGCCTTACCCTCAATCGCCTCGCCATCGGTGTGTTATTTGACTGAACTGCATATTTTTTGCTTCATTCCTTGTGATTTGAAGAAAGGAAAAGCTTACATAGCTCGTATCAGACCCATTTCTTGTTTTCCCAGCTCTATGGGAAGAGCAGCACCTTTGGGGCACAGTATTACTTTTTCCAAAGTGGTCTTTACAGCCCTGGGGAGAAGGCAGACAACATCGGGGAAGTGTGCCTATTAGTTTAACAACTTCAGATGAGAGCTGCCTTCTATAAGGCAGTACTTCATTGAGGGTCTGTTTACTATAGATACTGTTAATATACTATGGGTAACAGACTTGGAGAAGTGGGGTCGAGGGAGTGTTCTGAGAGGCCCCCCCGCGTCTAGAGAGGCGGCTAGAAAGAGGCACAGGGGAGTGGTCAACAGGAAACATGAGGAGGTAGGGCGAACCCTTATTGCGTCACCGATAGGCGTAGGCAGCCCCCCAGGGTAAAGAATAAGAGGAATGAGCACGAGGGAGAAGCCCTCTTTGTCCTCTTGCCTCAGGCGCCGCGGGTCGCAGCTAGAAGCAAGTTGCTGATCGCCTCGCTGTTGCCCAGGTGAGGGGGCCTCACGGTGTAGTCTAGATGGTGGTATTAGTGTTCACTTGTTGATTAACTTGGTTCGGAAGTAGTTGTTTGCTTTTGGTTGTTTTTGCAGCTGCGAAGGGGGGCGCAGCTTCCCCCGCGAGTTTTGTGCAGCCGGTTGGTTTTTCCTGTTGGAGGGAGTCTCGGAGAATTGAGAGATGTGGGCACGGATGGCGAGCTTGGAGGATCGGGGGAGAATGTAGCATTGGAACTCCTTGTACAATGACATGGGGTGACAGTGGAAACGGTAGCTTTCTTATTGTGTAAGATACATGTTTATATATTCAACATACAAACTTAGGGGTCTACAAAAGAGGATATAGAGGAACCTCTTAAAAAGTAATATTGATGTTTAGTATAATACATCAAGGTAAAGCTCGGCTGACTAATTATAATAATGGACATGGAAACCCAAAAAGAAGGCCATCGGTGATTGTAGAAGGAACTCAATTAGGATTCCCATCAAACTCTTGTGATGATCAATATTATCACTTGGTTATCCTCCGGGTCTGGTGTCTCTAGATCATTGAGACATTGATCGTACCCTTTGTCGGAGTGAGATTCCGACCTACAATCACTTAAGGACCAAGTGACTCAGATCTAATGGGATCAAGTGCAGTGCAAAGAAAATTATAAAGTGGTGAATTAAAATAGGATAGAGAACCTCAGGAAAAACTTTATTGAAAGAGGCTTCTTCCTGTTAAAAACGAGAACAGTGCAAAAATATATCTTTAACCAAATACCTGCATGGGGACCAACATGTTTCAGCCTAAATGCGGAAAGGGGACCCTCTGTTCTAACTGATAAATGCTACTGCGTGTAATGTGTAATAAACAATATATACAAATTTGTGTAATTATTAGACAGTAATAATAAAAAGGATATAGTTTTCACAAGAGTTTGTTGGGAATCCTAATTGAGTTCCTTCTACAATCACCGATGGCCTTCTTTTTGGGTTTCCATGCCCATTATTATAATTATTCAAGAAAAAGAAGGGAGATACCCTATGTGCCAATATGGGACAGGGTGAGATAATCTAAAACACAAGAAAGTCCATAGTTGTCGGAAAATAACCTCTGTTGTCATCCCTGGTGCAGCAAACCTTTTCCAGTACATAAGCATCTGGATTAAGGTATGATGGCATGTAAACCAAATAACAGAATTAGATCAATGCCGTTAAATGATTAGGTGAAGAATGTTATGTGAAAACAATTTTATCTCGAGGTCTTGTTGTTATAAGTCTTAAACAATGTGTAATTGTCGCATTCTCTTTTTAGTGATTTTAAAAACAGTCCTGAAGAAGGTGTGACTAACTCGTCAAGACACCGAAACGCCGCGTCGACTCTTTGGTTTTTATGACATTGTGTTGTATGATTATGTAATATGCTATGTGATGTATTGTAATGTGATGATTTTTAATAAATTACTGTTTTTAAGACATACAAATATAAGAATTTTTTTTTGAATGCTACAAGACTTATATTTTAACTTCATTTCTTGGACCTTGAGTATCTAACTGAATTGTTTTTTGTCTGTATATTAGTTGTGGTCCGGTTGAAATTAAGGACTAGGTTAGATTTATAACAGTGTTGTTCAGGCCAAGCTGTGTCCTTTGGCATAAGGGGCCTTGACAGAGGTTATTTTCCGACAACTAGGGACTTTCTTGTGTTTTACATTATTATAATTAGTCAGCCGAGCTTTACCTTGATGTTTCATACTAAACATCAAGATTACTTTTTAAGAGGTTCCTTTATATCCTCTTTTGTAGACCCTGAAGTTTGTATGTTGTATATGTAATTTTTGGAGGGATATAACTTAGGCTGGTCTGTAAACATCCCTCGGGCCCTCCCTAAAAGTATTGTTGTTTATATAAGATACATGTTTATCAGTCTGGCGGGGTGGCCACAGTGCACAATTACAGAGTATCATGCTCGGGCTCATGGTCATTTAAATCAGAGTTGTTTCTCAATATGGATAAGTGGAATTAATGCTAGCCGTTAAGATCAGTGATGATTGGAGGGCCACGAGCGTGACGCGGGGCAGGGTCAACTTGTCCGTTCACCCGTACGAGGTCAGCAGGCTGAGACCTATGTAGTCAGTTCATTTTAGTATACTGTGTTTTAAGTGCTCTGAGGTGGGAGGAGTGGAATAGATCGCAGTATCAACATTACTTTTGTTGTAAATTAAGCCACTGTTGCGTTCTCAGGTGACGGTGTGCTCCCCAATATTTTGTTTTGCTCTCCCAAAGAGGAATTAGTTATGGAACGACAATTGAGGCAACTCGGTAGCACCTTCGAAAACATGATGTTGGGGCACTTTCGGGCACCGAGAACGGTTTGTCTTTGAAGAGTCAACTATTGGTTTCCATTCCTTTGGAGGTCGCGAAAGGTGCAGCATAGCCCTAGCGGCGGCGGCTTTGAGTACCAGTGACTTTCATGGCTGTGGGGCGAGGACCTGCTGCCACCTCATGGTGCATCTCTGCATGTGCTTGGTACATTTAGGGTTTTCGCATCTTCCTTACAGTTAAAGGAACCTGTTATTTTAGAGAGTTGTTCAGGTTGATTTAATGCCAGTGAGTGTCTTTTTACAACTGGGATGCATGAATTTGCTGGAAATGTTATAGCATTTCATCATCATTATCTGTTGCTGTGTGTGGATGATGAATGTTGGTTGCTCTTTCCTTCAACAGATATATTAGTTGCTGCATGGTTTGATTAGGCCACTGACATACTTGAATAAAAATATATAGGCAATAACCGTCCGGAAAGTACAAACTAAATACTGTAAGCAATCAAGCCCTGGTGCTCGTGTAAAGCGCTTCAGTTCCCTCTGGCCGAGGTAGCGCTATATGAAACAGCGGAAATTAATTTGACCAGGTTCTTGAAAGCACCAAATTATCGATAAACGCTGTATGCCCAAAATACTTTGGCTTCTAATGCATACAGCATGGCTGCATCAGTGGTATCGGGGCTCTTTTGTATGAAACGAGAACAGTGCATCATAGGTAAAAGAAAGAATATTGATAACAAGTGTTACTGTTAAACTATATGTGCTCTGGTTTTTTGTTTCGCATGTCAGAGTGCATGTTTTGCAGATTGGTCGGCGGTTCCAATCATGGCCTCGGGGGGACAGGAGAATGTGCAGGTTTGTTGGCTGGCGGGAGGATGAGTGGAGGAGGGTAATGGTTCGTCTTTTGGTAAAGAGGGACGTTCCCCCCCTGACTGACCCGGAGGCACACATCATCTTTGGTGGCGAGTGCCATTCCCCCCCTGACTGGCACAGAGGCAGGCATCATGATGGAGGTTTCAGCATTTTTGGGGTACCAAGTGGGGGAGTACGCTCGTGTAATGGCTCCCTTTTGTTTGATTCTGTGGTTTATTTATTTATTTATGCATTTTTCATATAGCGCAGACTTTACCCGAAGGCGTCAGAGCGCTTCACAACAGGAACAGAACTGATACATGAGGAGAACGTTTCATGTGAACAGATTACAAAGCAGACGTTAAATTACATGCGGTGAAAGTGACAATTGGGAGCAAGCAAAATACATGGGATTGCGAAAAATGCACAGGAGGAAAAAGTGACAAGTGTGCAAGTTACGAGAGAAAACAACGTACAATTAGAGGTATAATACTGCAATATATGCTAGACACTCAGGCACAAGAACAAATGTTACGTAGGCAATGGTGGCACCTGTGCAAGTATCAAAGGCAAACAAAATGGGAGAGGTAGCAAACCGTGTGTTGCAAGGGAAAAGTGGTCTGTGCATGTTACAAAAGAGTACCAAAAACAAGCCGCCACGCTGGGCGGGGTTTGTTTGGATGGAGCCTATGCGCAGTCATGTTGCTGGTCATTTCCAGCTTGCCGTTGTACATTACTATGCAGAATGGACATGCAGGGACTCGAGGAAAGGGTGAAAGCCCAGCAACGCCTCGTTAGCCGGTACACAGTCTTTTTGGAAGGCATGTGAAGTATTCGGGTGAGTCAGGGCGAAGCCTCGGAAAGCTGCCTCAGCGGGACTCATACACATGAGAGGAATAGCAATAGCTACCACAGAAGACCTGACTGCATTCTGGATCTCTCCTTGTTTCATGGCACACAAGCTGCAGTAGGGGGCCTTTGACAATTCTTCTTTTCTTGGGAAGGGCAGGCGTTTCCTCCTTGCATACTGTGGGCGGTGTTGCTCTGGGGTATTGCTGGCTATATCAGTAGTTAAACACAGCAGTAGTGATGGAAGGAACATGTGTGTAACTGCATTTGTTTCAAGATTATTTAGGAATGCCGGTCAGTGATTATGGCTTGATCTTTGAAGGGCTATCGCCAAGAAGATGTGTAATTGTTGCCATAGAAATTAAAGCCATTACTGGAGTAAAGGAATCCCTTTAGGGAATGTCCATAACATCAAAACAATCAAGCTAATCAGCTCATTCATGCCGGATCTTAAAGGTTGCCTGTTTGTTGCAATCAATATGATGGCAGATGATTTATTAATACAGAGTCTAAGAAACTGAGTCACTGTGGGTTCGTGAAAATCTGATAATTACTCCAAAGGTGAGGGTCATAGCCTGCAGTTTTTTCAGGTTCCATTTCAGTATTAGTTCGTGTGGGGTTATTTGGTTGCAGTTACTAGTGCCCACACCGTCATTCGCTCCCGTCCACTTGTACATCTCACATTTCCAACCCAAATGATATATTTTCATACAACAACGTATGACGTTTAGGTGTGTCATCTTACGGGCGATCCAAAGCAGGCAGCCCCTCGCTGTCCCGCATGCCTAAAGAGCCATCCTGCACGGTGAGTCGATGCTCGGACGGTGCAGCACATTGCCATCTTCGTTATGCTCCCACCCCCCCTGTCAGGGCAGAGTGGTGTGGCACACCCCCGGTCGGTTCTGGCCCCCCGACCGCCCGAAGGACTAACGGGGCGTCGCCGCGGTTTCCCGGAACCTCCTGTGGCTCCTGGTCCTTGGCTCAGGCACCCTTACTGTGCCAGGCAGAGGTACCCCTACTGTACCATTCTGCCGCAGAGGTACCCTTACTGTACCCGTCTGCCTCCAGATCGCCCTGTACTCCGCCACAGCTCTGGAGGAGGCCCCCGTCGATGACAGAGCCCCCCACTAGCTACTTACATCCTGCCGCTGTTAGTGCCTCTTGTATGTCCAAGAGGAACATATCCATACCCAATCTAGACAAGTGTACCCCGTCTTTATCGTAGTACCCTTCGGTTTTCTCCTGTATAAGTGCGTGCCTAATGAACCCCAGGCCTCTCCTTTCCATAAACTTCTGCATGGATCTGTTGACCCTCCTGCGGGAATGTTCTATCGCTACTGGTGATCTAGCCCCCCTCCATTCTCTGAAAGGGACAATCTCTGACCACAGAAGCTCACCCGCTCCCAACCTGTTGCTCACTGCTACCAAGTCCTTCTGCATGACCTGAATCAGGGCCCTCCTCCCTATCGTGACTAAGTCGTTCCCCCTCAGGTGGATGATGAGGACATTGGGTGGGCTGGGCCCCCCTCAAAGCAAGGTGTTGGTCTAGCTTGGACCTCAAGTTGCACCATTTCATTCCTGGAAAGCCAACCATACGATCTGCGCCCGTGCGAAAACCCAGGTCCAATTCTTGAGTGCCGCCCATTGTTCCAACCTGGCAACATAAGAATGTCCCATCACCCACACGCAACAGTCCGCTGGAAAGAAGACAAAATACTGTTCAAACAAAAAAGGGGGGACGCCGTATCGTTAACACATGTGGTTTAATGGTTCATACTGCACACAGTTCACTGCAAAGATGTGGCTGAACGCTTGGTTTAAAAGTATACATTGCACATAGTTCACCGCAAAGTCATGGCTGAATCCACCAGACATAATTACAACACATATATTTGTAGACATTCGGTACTATCCGCCCATCATCGGCTGTGATTCCTAGGGGCGGATGTACCGCTGGAAGCAGGTAGATGTCCATCGTCCTACCCTCTTGACTCCTTCTGCCCCCATCCCTACCCTAAATGCAGCCGTGGCCACTCCAATCCTCAAGAAGTGGCTCGAGAATTTCTGTCCCGCTCCTGACAGACCCGCTTTGGCCAACGCTGCCCCCATGATGCGCTCCAGCTAGAACCTGGTTAATGGTTACCCATCTGCATGTATGAGGAAGTGCCCAGCTAAGAGTGGTCTGATCTTCAAGTATTCCCTGACCGTAGCAACAGGGCAGTATCTGGGGTCCCCCAATGCCTGAAGCACTATTGTTGTGCCCCTACCGGCTTGATCTGTCTTGGATTTGCGAATGCGGAGTACCAGGGCATCTATTGCACAGACGTCCAGCATATCCAATGCTGCCCCAGATCTATCTGTCTTAGCTTTGGCCACTAACTCGCTCACCCTAAAGGCTCCAAAAAACGCAGAAGGCAGTGGAGAAAAGCTGAGCTTCGAATGTTTAATTGGTGACTATCGGCAGGGTATCTATCATGCGCTGTAATGTGGGGAATTCAATTGCCTCTCTGTTGTCGGCTGACCTTGTCTCTTCCTGTGCCCACCCTTTGAGTGCTGCCCTCACCCTGAAAGAATAGGTGGGGTCGTCTGCCCCGTTAAGTCTGGTGTCATGCTTCAAGGCCGCCAAGTGGCCACACACCCACGCATGTGTCTTACCAGTCTCCTTGGCCCATACCACAAAAGTCTCAACCTGTTCTCGAAGACCCAAAGCTGTTACTTTTAAGGACTCTATCACTGCTCTGAAAGTGGTCAGCTGGGCGGCATATCTTCTCCGGGTGGATTGGGCCAGGGATCGCTGGCCCATCTTCTTCAATCGTTTCCCCACCGAAGGAGTCGCCACAGCGGTGCCCGGAATGTTGTCATCGCCGCCCTCGCCCGCGGCCAGGCCTCTCGGAAACGGAGCCACTGAAAGCGAGAGGGAGCGTCAGCTGCCACATTCTTCACGCCCTCACTATGTCGCGCCCTAAACTCTGTGTTATTCTGCAGACCCACCCTGACTAATTCCCTGATTAAACTAAGAACCAGGGGACAAGTGGCTGATAGCCCGTTGATGGCCTGAACTACGGCCATGTTGTCTGACCAAAAGACTACCTTTCTGTTGCCCAGCCCGCCCGGCCATAAATGCACCGCTGCCACTATGGGAAAAAGTTCAAGAACCGTTATCTTTGCTGTTATCCCTTTCTTCCGCCAAGCATTGGGCCAGCGCATTGCGCACCACTCTTCTCCAAAGATAACACCAAAACCTTCCCTCCCAGATGCATCTGAAAACAAGCAAAGTTCTTGGCTGCTTTCCCAGGGAGCTCTCCAAATCACTGTGCCATTGAAATTCTCTAGAAATTCATCCCACATTTTTAGATCTGCTTTCAGACCAGGACCAAGGCGCACCAGGTGGTGCTTCTTACCTATGTTGGCTGTAGCCCTTGCTAACCTGCGGGAAAAAACCTTGCCGGCTGGTATGACCCGTGTCGCAAAGTTTAGCTTGCCTAACAGACTCTGGACAACCTCCAAGGTTGCCTTATCCCTGGCGATCAATGACCTAATGTCCCGCCTCAAATCGCCAACCTTGTCGGCCGGGAGACTGGATTCACCTTTGATGGTGTCCAGCTCAATGCCCAAAAAAGTCAGGATCTGTGCCGGACCCTCGGTCTTGTCAGGGGCAAGGGACACCACAGATGTCCTGCCATAGTCTCAAAGGCCCGCAGACCTTCTGCGCACTCCTGAGTCCCTACCCTGCTGAAAAAGAGAAAATCATCCAGGTAATTTGTCACTTGGGAGATGCCATGTTTGGTGGTTAGGACCCACTCGAGAAAGGAACTGAAGGCCTCGAAATACGCGCATGAGACGGCACAACCCATCGGCATGCAGCGATCGAAGAAGAAGTCACCATCCCACTTAAAACCTAACAGGTGTTGACTAGCTGGATGAACGGGCAGTAGACGGAACGCAGATTCAATGTCGGCCTTGGCCAACCATGCCCCTTTACCAATCCTCCTGATCATATCTATAGCCATGTCCAGTGAACAGTAAGACACAGAGCAAGCCCCCTCGTCCAACCAGTGATTGACGGAGTTGCCCTCCGGATAGGATAGATGGTGTATTAAGCGGTATGCCCCTGGCTGCTTTTTTGGCACCACTCCTAAAGGTGAAACTAGAAAGTGCTCGAGGGGGGGGGGGGGGGGGGGGGAAAGGGGCCCGCAACCCTCCCAAGGGCCACCTCCTTCTTGATCTTCTCACTGACTACTAGCAGGAGTTCTCTTGCTGATTTGAGCTTTAAAGCATCCCTACAACCCAGTGGTCCCTTGTATGGTATCCTGAAACCATCTATGAAACCCTCAGATAGTAGCGCTTTATCCTTCTATTGCGGGTACAACCTAATTAATGGGAGGAAATTCTGCAATACAATAGGTATGGGGCCCTTGCTGTATCCATGGGGCTGGCCCTGCCTAATGGAAATCGATGGGGCCCTGAAATCTGCCAACCCAGCGGTTCGTCCCTCACCAACACCTTTACTGGTGAGGCCCTTCTGCTCTAAGGGCCTGGGCAGCGGGGTGCAGGCTTTGGCTGGTGGTGCAGGCGATGGCTGCATGTTGAGCACCGCATTTGCTACAGCTGTGGGCGAACTTGCATGCTCTTCCCCAGGTGCAGGCCCCCCCATTAAAAAGTCTACATGTCCCTGAATTGAAACGTCTAGGTTCAGCCTTTTGACCCCTCCCCCGGCACCCACGAAAGGATTGCTTAAAGGGTCGCCTAGGGAACTGTTCACATTTCCTGTTGTCTGACACACACTGCGCTTTGTATGGTGCGTCTTTCTTTTTGCTGACTGTTCTGCACATGTGCTTGATCCAGAGTTGAATTTCCTTCTGGTCCCAACCTAATTCAGGGCAAATGGTCATTGTCTTCCTAAAATCCTGGTCATACAAGAACCAACCCATCCCCCCTGACTCTCTTGCTTCTTGCTGGATGGTGTTAGCGTATTCCATCAGTGCCTCGCTCTGGGCTGGGTCCTTCTGCACTATTACTGCTGCTAAGATGTTGAAAGCCTCTGTCCAATTTTCTATTGTTTTCTCGGGCCATCGCTGGTACCTGATCTTCTTCTCCTCTTCTTCCCCCCAGTCTTTCTAGTGTCTGCTCCTGCGGTGCCATGCATCAATAATGTTAAAATATCAATATACTCCCTTCTCCATATCCCTTCTTTAGCTGCCTGGGGTACCTGCCATGCTAGTGAACAGCAGCCTGAGGCCAGTGGAGCCTGGGTGACTGCTGATCTAGGGAGCCCTTCTCCGACTGGTTTTACTACCTCCACCTGGACCGGGGCGGCCACAGCCGGGCTGGGCCGTTCCACCTCCGCTGAAATGCCAATGCCTGTCTCGCCGCTAGTGGATGATGTTGTTGCACATGTTATTGCAGTGGGCGGGGCAGACGCCAACCCTGGGGCAACTGTATGGTTAGTTACAGGAATGCTATGAGGGGAGGACAGGCCGCAGAGCTGAGCAGGCGGCCCTGCTGCAGGCGTTGCTGGGACGGCTGCTGTGGGGACCGGCAGGCTGGCTGTTGTAAGCCCACCCCCCTGGGTCAGTGCAGTGGAAGCCCCCTGCTGGGCCCACACCTGCAACACTGATGATGAGGCCGGTGCTGGAGCAGGTGGCAATACTTTGCATAGAGATGCGCACATCTGCAGGTTCGTTGGGGCAATAAGTATAAATGGATGGCAGGCTTAATTGCATTGTAATCACAGTCACCTAGGGTGCGGAGGTAGCCAAAAGGTGGTGGTGCAGGGGCATCGCCGTTGTGGTGTGCGTCATTAAGGGAGCTAGCCAAGGTCTAGTCCATTTCCACAGGGTACACTGCCATGGGCTTACGCATTTCATTAGCTCACTAAGGTATTAAAGAGGTTACAGAGTCAGTTTAAAAACTCATCCCAACATCAGGTGGAGATATATCAGTGACATAATACCTGATATTCATTTGTTATATAATCTGCAGGCAATGTGGAGAATTGTGCCAGTAAGTCTTTAGCGAGAACTGGGGGTGTGCAACACAAGGTGCATAGAGTGAGCTTTTGGAAGGTACTCAATTTGGAAGCTCATCCCACAAAAAATAAATAAATAAATACATTTAAAAAATGTGGAGATTCATTGGGTCTTGCATAAATTGCCAACCGCTGCTATGCAGCACTTCTTTTTCCTTGCAAGGAGCTGCCAGATCATCCCAATACAAGGTGGGGAATAATTGGGTTTTGCCTAATTGCCAAATAATTTTATGCAGAGCTTCTCTTTTCCTTTCTACTACAGCAGTCTTTCGGAGGACTTGGGGAAGGAAACACTGGATGTCTAAATATTTAGATACAGAGTTTCTCATTTCCTTTTATGCATCGACAGTCTCTAGATAGGACTGGTAGTGTGCAACACAATTATCACAGAGTGGGCCAGGGCCTTTTAAAGTGCATCCCATAATGGGTGGGATTTATCTTGTGGCATAATACCCGGGCGATGTGAATAGCTACCAAATCAACCATCATTAGGGTTGCTTTGGTCGAGGGCCACAGTTTTCTTGCCTCTTACGTGTCAATAGTTTTTAGTAAAGGCTAATGGTGTGCAACACAACTAACATTCGGTGGGCAAAGTGCAGAAGTACACCCCAAAAAAAAAAAAAACATCCTGCCCAGGAGGGTCGTTTGTGGGGAATGAAATGTGCAGCATAGCTGAATCGTGTTCAATGGCACCAGGGTGCCAGGTTGTTAAGGGGGTATGGCTGATGTTGCCAGCTGAAATTATATGGAGCCTAGTGGCGGCCTGAGGAAAGGTGGAATGTCTTACATGTGGCTTCGGTGGGTTAGACTTGGGCCCACTGGCAGGGCTGGAATCCATAACTTATTAGCTGCCATGCGGGAGGCACAATTATTGCAGGGATTAAGGCATTCCAAACAGGTTGAGGGGTGCTTTTAAAGAGCGAATTAAGAATGGGTTGGGTAATGCAGAGGGGGTTTTTACATAGCTCACGCTTGGGGGATGAGCTGCTTCAGAGGGTACGATAACTACAGCTTTCGGGACGTGGAGCTGCTCAGGGATTGTTAAAAAATGTACTTTCTATTATGTATTTATAAGTGCACCTTCAAAGGAGTACACTACCTAACACTGACTGCTTGTTTTCTTTTTCTCCATGTGATGGTGGGAGGCGCACTGCACGGATATGACGGTAACATGATCTCCGGATGGCACGTGGCAGAACATCCAGGATAGCCAACATTCAGTACCGCACACATGAATTGAGGAGTTTGTGTTCGGTGTGGTAGTACTGGTGCTATGTGTCTGGTCATTGAATATGCCATAGTGAGCTGAGCATACTACCTGCATTTCATTGGCAATTTACATCTGATTTAGGCAGTGCGTTCCATACGGCAGTGGTAATGGTTTTAGCAGTGCTAAGTTCATGATACATATGGGCGTGTGACGTGACATAGGCTAGGTACTCTGTCCTGAAGGCCTGATTCAGTTATTCGTCACTAATATCAAGCAAGGGTCGGGTATGGGTACGGTGGCCGGGAAGCGCCATACAGGGGGCCGAGAGGGTCTGGATCAATGGCACACATGTTACCTGGTGGAATAATTTTTCTAAGGTAGTCGTGATGCCACTGCTTAGTTTAAGGGGCAAACAGGTAATCGATTAGCAAAAGGCGAATCATTCATTTACAATATATTAGGGCCGTAGCGCCGGATGTGGAAGGGAAGTAGCTGCTGGGGGGGAGGCCGAGAGTGCCAGTTGGCTCCTCGCCCTGTGGCGGGGTCCCGGGCAAGAAAATGGCGGGGACTCCTTTTTTTGGCTGGGACTGGCTCATCCTGGAACAGGGAGGGTAGTCTATAGGGCTCCGGGCTGGCGGGAGAGGGGGCCGTCCTGCTGGTGGTCCTGGACTCTCTGGCCCTACCTGAGATGCCGGTGCTTGGAATAAGCAATTTGAGTGGAGATGGGTTGTGGGCTGCTGGTACAACCTATATCCAAGGTGGCTCTGGAGATCCTGTATTGGAAATACAATTGTAACCTGTGGTGCAAACGAATATTGCACAACCCAATGTATCAATGTGTGTTGGATTGGGTATGAAAGTTGGTCGAATGTTGACTATGCATCAACAAATAAAGAGAGCGTTATCTGAGAATTAATAAAGACTACGCAGTGAAGACAAGACACTTTGTATGGTGCCTTTTTTGTGGTGGGCCAAAAGGGAGGTAAAGTATGGTGGGGTCGAATCGCACGTTATATGCCTACTATGAGAGGCCCCCCCGCGTCTAGGGGAGGGGGGCCTTTAGTGGCATTTAGTGAGAGAGGCGGCTAGGAAAAGGCACAGGGGAGTGGTCAACAGGAAACATGAGGAGGTACGGCGAACCCTTATTGCGTCACCGATGGGCGTAGGCAGCCTCCCCCAGGGTAAAAAATAAGAGGAATGAGCACGAGGGAGAAGCCCTCTTTGTCCTCTTGCCTCGGGCGCCGCAGGTCGCAGCTAGAAGCAAGTTGCCCACCCACCCATCCCTGTTGTTAAAGGTAAAAGTGGCGGGGTCCCGGGCAAGAAAATGGCGGGGCCTCCTTTTTTTGGCTGGGACTGGCTCATCCTGGAACAGGGAGGGCAGTCAATAGGGCTCCGGGCTGGCGGGAGAGGGGGCCGTCCTGCTCGTGGTCCTGGACTCTCCTGCCCTACCCAAGATGCCAGTGCTTGGAATACGCAATTTGAGTGGAGATGGGTTGTGGCCTGCTGGTACAATCCATATCCAAGGTGGCTCTGGAGATCCTGTTTTGGAAATACAATTGTAACCTGTGGTGCAAACGAATATTGCACAACCCAATGTATCAATGTGTGTTGGATTGGTTATTAAAGTTGGTCGAATGTTGACAATGCATCAACAAATAAAGAGAGCATTATCTGAGAATTAATAAAGACTACGCAGTGAAGACCAGACACTTTGTATGGTGCCTTTTTTGTGGTGGTAATTGATAGTAGGCAACCCAGTATACCCTTGAGGGTTTGGGCAAAAAGTATGATAGGGTGAAAGTACCTTCAAGGGATTTTAGTAAACAAAAGAGTTTTAAAGTCACTTAGAGAATGAAATCATGTGGGCCTACTAATTTGAACCCACTAATGCTGGTTATGCAACAACAGATATTATATGAATTCAAAACTGTCACTTACTAGTGATCAGTAAAGAGAGAGAGCAAAAAGGGATTAAAAGACGGGTGTCAATAGAAAAAAATTGTAAATTTAATCTTTTTTCAAATCAAGTTAAAATGTTGGTGGGTGCATGATGAACAACAATGACGTAGAAGGGTAAATACAATAATCTATAAAGCCCTTACAACATCAATTGGTCAAGCTTTTCTACCTATAACAAAATCCATCATGCATTCAATGGTAGATAAAGCCACAGTCGACGTTTCGGTCTCTATTCTTTCGTGTAGGACGGTGGTTCCCAAAGTGTGCGCCGCGGCGCCCCGGTGCGCCGTGATGAGAAGCCAGGGGCGCCGCGGCGCCACCCAGGATGTGGGTCCTTTGTGCTGAACGTGATCTCAGCCCTCGCCCTTTGCATTTAAATGGCTCAATTAAGAGCTCGGTGCGGTTACGGAGAGTGTTGTGGACATTGCTGTATGGTTTGTTTCAGTGTTTAAGCACTGGTCTTTGTTTCTGAATGAACGTCCTACCCTGTGCATTGTGTTTTTTTGTTGATAGTAAATACAAGTTACACAACGCTCTGGTGCTTTCCATTTTACTTTCCCTTTCGTGGAGTGTGGCGGCGTCTGTATATGCTTTCCTTCGGACTGACCACATATTTCTGTCAGTCGATATTTTTGTTAACGGTATTCTGGAATACAACCGAGCAAGTGTGTGAGACAACGGTGGAGTGAGTCATTACACGAGGGACAATTCGGGAGCATAATGCCAGCAGAAAGGTGTAGCATACATCCATTCCGGATAAATAAGTAAATTGTGTTTTTGCAAAAGCAAGCACAAAAGAAGCCCGGGGGAGGACGGATGGGTGGGGGGTGTTTCTCCGTGAAGAGATGAAATTGGTCCCTATTCTATCCCTACTCCCGGAGTGTCTCGTCATAGCACTGTTCCCTCCAGCCCCGACCCTTCTCCGTTTTCCACTTTCAGCCCTGAGGAGTTCCAGCCGGGTGCGTCTTGTGTCATAAATCGGAATTACATTGGAGGCAGAAATAGCTTTGAACACCTTCTTGTGGCTGACAGCACGGCAGAAATAGAGTGGGAGAAAGCTGTCAAAACAGCAAAGTTTGTGTTAATAATTACTGTTGTAGAGTTGGATTTTTACAGTGGGGCCAGTACACTTCCGGTTTGGATGTATCGAATAGAGGTGGACAGCCTCGAATAAGTGTGATAGCAAGTGTTCAAAGAAACGGATATTTGAAAATATAGCTTACAAATATTTCTTTGTGGCAAATACTTTTTGAGGGAAGGGTACTCAATTGTTTTTATTCGCAAGGAAGAGCGCTTTACATAATAACCAGTTGTGATACATAAGGATTTAGGATTACATGCGTTACATAAAAGATACAAGCAGAAAAAAATTGCAAATGTACAAGTTATAAAGTCACACAGGGAAGAGATATAAACAGAAGTAAATTGCAAATGTACAAGTAGTAAAGTCACACAGGGAAGATACAAATATAAAAAATTGCAAATGTACAGGTTGTAAAGTCACTCAAGGAAGAGATACAAATGGATAAACTCTAAGTCACATAGGAATGGTAGAGAGTACAAAGGTTTACTGCAGTGGTTCTCAAAGTGTGCGCCGTTAAAAAAATGGTGGGGAGCCACGGCCCGCTGCCAATTAGGTCAAGGGAGCCACGGGTCAAAAAAGTTTGGGAACCACTGGTGTAGGAGACCATTCTCAGGACGTGGATTTCATATCTTGAGTACCCTCGTTCATATAAGCGCCCGGATCAAAGACTCGGTTGCCTAGCGCCGCAGCTGGTTAAATGATTAGCGTTTTTTGGTGGAGTATCCTGTTTAGTCGATCGCTTTCAACGACCACGGGTTTAAAAAGGTCCTCGGAAATTTTGGAGGGCTCCCTTTCAAATTAGAAGGTATAACGGCGCCTTCTTGCCAATGTTTCTCGGTCAAGCAGTGTGCTCTGAATTCAATGGATCAGAGCCGATCCTCACGCTATAGTTACTTCAGCAGCACCTTTAACCTTTAAGTGTGTTTTCGAACACGTAACAATGATGGCAGGGGGGGGGGGTGTACCAGTAGTTGCTTACTGGGGTGAGTTGGAGGCATTTGAGGACAAGGTCAACTTTAATGCCACAAACTTGCAATAAGTATTCAGTGGGCCAGATTCACAAAACATTGTCAATTTACTCGATAGTTTTAACTCTTTTCTTGGAGAAGTTATACCTTTTTAAAATTTAAAATTGACAAAAAACTTGTCCTGCTTGGAACCTGCATGAGTCTCAGCTTTCCAATAGCATCCCTATGCATAAACACATCTGCAAATGCAACATGTGTACATTTACGTATGAAAATATTTCTCTCCATGCGTTCCCATATCAGGCATGTCATGAAGTTTGGTACTTACTTTCCCTCCATGTTAAAGAACAGTACATGTTTCAGCACCTAGGCAAATGAGCTGCATAGCTAAATACATATAAGGTCCCAAAGGTGAGACCGATTGCATTGCAAATGCTTATTGTTATAAGCACACATATTTTCGCATCTATGTCATCTCTTGTCATGTTATTTCTTGGTTTTGGTTTTTCTATTTTTCGCACTGGTGACACATTTAACAAACTGGATTTTATAACGAATAGACAGTTTCTTTGTGTCATACTTATTGACTACACTAACAGGTTTAGCCTTATAAAACATCAAACGTGCTGGTCTTATGTGACTTAACAAATGTGAGCATTCTATTGTATACAGCGATGCCACGGATTATTGTAATTTGTTTATGAATAATACTGATGTGAACCATTGTTTTCGAAATAGAGTAAAGTGAGTATGGCAGTGTCACAGCTGTAGCTAGGTGAAATATGTATGTCTTTAAATAAAAGCCATATATACACTGGCAGCTCATGTACATGTTATTTCCTGTTTACATGTATGTGCCTTGGCATACATGTGGGCTGCCTCCATGTGGATCTAATCGTGCTGTCTGCATGCTTGTGGACCTGTTCATATTGCATGTTCATGCATCGGCATGCTTGTCTGTGTTTGTTATCAGTGATGTCATGAGTGATGTCACTGACCATGTCATGAGTGATGTAATATGTGACGTCATCAGCAGTGCATTGCAGGCGCGCAAGTTATAGTGAGTCCAACTAATTATAACGTGGGAATTGCAATGGTTTTATGTCAGTAAAATTTCCAGCTAACTATAACTGGTGTGAAACCTATGGTTTTTTCAGTGAATTTAATAGGTTTTTTAAATGCTAATTCCTAACTATAACTGGTGTGAAACCTATGGTTTTTTCAGTGAATTTCAAAGGTTTTTAAAATGCTTATTCCTAACTATAACTGGTGTGAAACCTATGGTTTTTTCAGTGAATTTCATAGGTTTTTTAAATGCTAATTCCTAACTATAACTGGTGTGAAACCTTTGGTTTTTTCAGTGAATTTCAAAGGTTTTTAATAGCAAATTTCTATAGCTATGAAATTTAATATTTTTTATAATGAATCCTATAATGTATATTTATGTAATACTATTTTTAGGTTTCGACCTGGCCATAGAACTGCGAAGCAGTGCTCCGCCCAGGTGAAAACTTTTGTTTGCAGTATGGGGGACTTGAATCCGCCCCTTCTTCCATTGGCTAGCTCCATAAATGGAGGCTAGCCATTGGAAGACATCGTTGTCAATCAGTCTTTCCCAGTCAGAACGCGATTCGGGGGCGTTTCTGGGTCTTTTTTTAAGTCCCGCCCTCTCCTCTTCCCATTGGCTGGAATTTTACTTTCCAGCCAATGGGAAGGGGAGAGCACGCAAACATGCCCCCGAATCCCGAAACGACCTGTTGCTCTGTTCCAGACTTGTTTTCCCTCCTTTGGATGACTAGATAACAAAAAACAATGTTATCTCTCTTTGCACTTCATGAACCTATTTCAAAGTTGAAACGTTAATTTAAAACAAAGCTCCTTGAGGAAGTGCCTCTTCTAATTAAACGTAACATTTGTGTGCCCAAATTAAGTTAAAATGCCGATCCTTAAACTACAGGTATTTGTAATATCAAAAGGTGAATATTGGAATTATTCATTCCTGACTGCTCGGTTCTTTGGAGCTCCCTAATGCATCTGATCCTGTACCCATCCGTGTGCAGTGAAGTGACCCTGGGGCCCGTGGGAGACCTAGGCAGGGACCCGAGTGAGGCGGTGCTGCTGGATATGGAAGGGGAGCACAGAGCAGCCATGAAATGATCGCCTACATTCATTTCCATTCTGTGCTTTCCCAAACGTTGCATGCACGTCCTGGTGACGTTTTAAAATAATGAATTTCGAACTCGGACTTTAGAAGAAGATCCTATGTTACAGTTACTTTAGTTTCTTTCTGCCATTGAAGTGCATTGGGCCGCTCTTCCGGGCTGGTGACATCACTAGCGTGTCATTGGCAGCTGCTCCCTATACTGGTGACGATAGGCCGCTCCCGTGAACCGCCTGCTCCAATGGGTAGGAAGGTAGGGACCCGGGCAAGTGACGTGTTTCCGGCTGCCATTTTACTTCGGGCAGTAGTCTTTGCTCATTAATGAAAACAGAATGAATCAAGGACTGTTGGGGCCGCAGGGGGAGGCTGGGATCTGATCTGAAGGTAACGGAGAAGTCCCGAATTGGAGGACAGGTGAGGGGTGGAGACCCGGTTGAAAAGCTTTGGAGTGAAGGGGTGTGCCGGGAGTAATTATTCACTCCGGTTCGGAGAGTCCAGCGGTCACTGGGAAGTTTGGACAGAGCGAGCGCCTTTGAGTGCACAGAGACTTAATTGCGCGCATTTGCGAGCGATTAAGCTATTGGCACCGCACGCAGCTCGGGCTTGGTGGCAGCTGGCCTGTGTACTGCTGCTGCAGTGTGGGCTCACATCGACCAGCTGCACCCAGCACCGGCTGCAGAGAGCTCGTTCTGGTGCACGTTTCATTCAGTCTGCAGTGGTATGCCCCACAGACCCCCACATTTGTGCAGCGTGGGCTGTTGTGCTTGACAGTCCACGTCTGGCAATACAGACCCACGCTGATGCAGTGTGGGCTGGGGCTGATCACCTGCATGCAGCACTAGCGTCACAGTTCAAGACCCACACTGGCTCAGAATGGTCTTTTGCCTGTCTGGCCTGCTGCGGCCTCAACCGGCACTGCATTAATACCTGATCGGTTGCAGCCAGTATCTGCATAGGTGAAATATATATGGGGTATGCTACGGACGCTAAACTTGTGTACTGTGGCTTATGCTGAGTAGCCGCACCAGGCATTCCCTCCATGGCCCCAGATGGGTGCAGTATGGATGGAGTCCGAAAGGCCACAGACCGCACAGGGCCAGAGCCTTGACACTGGTTTAGCACGAGCTCTGCCCGACTAGCCGCAGTCAGCACCGCCATCGGATATTACACGGAGGTGCAGCGTGGGATATGTTTGACAGGCCACACTGAGTACCACTGACCCCACACTGGAGCATTATGGGCGCGGCCCTACTGGTAATACCCGGTATCACCACCCCCATGGCGTCAACTAGCGTAACATAACTCGGTACTCGTCTCTGCATGTTTAGTTTTCCTGGCGGGGCTCACGTTTCTGTATGTGTGTGTATGCGTAGGCTGGTAACGTTATGTGTGCTGGATAAATGTGTTATTTTCTTTTCACTGGGAATATCAGTTTGCGTCCATTTGAGTTTCTGTGTTTGTGCACTGGGACTTTCGATGGCCTGAGTGTGTTCTTGCCGCTGTGCTCAAGTCTTTGTCCATCTATGTGTATTTGCTTCTGTATGTGTATCTGTGGCAGTGTCAGTGTTTCTGTTCTTTTATTTGTATGACAGTCGGTATGTGTCTCCATGTGCCAGGTCTCGCATTTGCGAGAGATTAAGCTATTGCCATTGTAAATGACAATGCCATTTATTTATCTGTTTTCAAAACCAACACATAAATAAAAAGTTTGTCATTTACAATGCCAATAGCTCGAACTTTTGCAAAGGCGAAACCGTTGCATTGTAAATGCTTGTTTTTATGTATATTGTTCATGTTTTTTTTTTTTTTTTTGCCCTGGAGCGCTTTCGGTGCGCGTCCCGGTGAGCGCACCGGAAAGCGCAGTTTTGCGGCGCGCCCTAGGGCGCGTACCGGTGAGCGTCCCGTTAGCGCTTTTGCCGCGAACTTAAACATCATCGTGACGTATCGCGTAGCCGCGTCCGCGTGATACGCATGTCGTAAACGCAACCGGAAGCACTCGAGCGCATACGATCACGCAACGTAAGCATCTGACGTGCTTACGCGACGCGCCCCTGGGCGCGCCCGGGAGCGCGTAGCATAAGCGCGTCGGGTCATGTGACCTAAAAATAACACTTTTTATTGGTGTAGGACAGTTTTGGTTTCCAAATGATGAAAGCCCTGGTCATGTGACCTGAAATTAACACTTTTCATTGGTTCAGGACAGTTTTTTTTCCTAATGATGAAAGCCCCCACCTTTTTTCCTCATTCTCACTTTGTACTTTGAGTGAAGAAGACCTGTTGAAAGACCTCTCTGTACTTTTTTGGACTGAAAAATGGCTTCAGTAGCAGCCAGCAGCAGGAGCATCTCAGCCACCACCACCACCACCACCACCAAGAGGACCACCACAACACCACAGTGGTGGAGATGAAGAAGAGGAGGAGGAGGAGTAGAAGGAGGGGAGGAGGACATTCCTGCCAGAAGACAATACCCCATATAGGCCAAAGCAGCACATTGTATGGGAGTTTTTTTCCATTCCAAGTGGCCTCAAAAAGGTGAATGCACCAAAGGTGACTTGCCTAATCTATAACATGGAACTTTCAAGGGGGAACCCTAACAAGAAATACTCATTTGGCAATAACACCATGATTCACCACATGCAGTGCAGACATCCTAACAACTATGCTGCGGCAGAGGTCCGAGAACTGGCCACAAACACTCCCGAATCTTCACCCAGCACCTTCAAAAGAAAGCAACCCACTCCATCGGGACCAGAATCAAGGGAGATGGTCCCAAACATACAACCCCAGTTTGGGCAATACAAGATCACTTCTATATTTTGTGGTAAGACCATCACCTATGGTGAGCAAAGCATAAAGCTCATCAACCGTGCTGGTGACAACCACGATTGCCCCAAAAAACAATAATTTTTTCCTGATTTTTTTTTGCTCCAGTTGAGCCGTTTACAATTCCCTGTTTTTTGTTTCTCCCCATAAAAATAACAAAACAAATATAAAATTGTTCATAATAGCCAAAAAAGTACAAAATGTTCAAATTTAAAAAAATATAAAACAACAAAATGAAGAAAAAAAACAGCTATTTTTCGAACTACCTCCAATTTATAAAAAAGGCTAAATTTTTTTAAAACTCTGTCATTCTTTTTTCCCCACGGTACGCTCCCGGTTCGCTCCCCGGTGTGCATACCGGGCGGTCTCCTACGCAAATCGAAAACATTTTGGTTTTTTTGCCCGCGCTGGCCCCTTTTATGGCCCCCACATCAAACCTAGGGGGTCTACCCTGCCCCCTTTTAGTTATTTCCCCCTTTGTTTTTGTCACCTCTGGTGTCTCGATCCTACCGAGACACAAGATGGCGGCCGCTCCGGACTGTTTGGAATGTTGACAGACACCCAAGAGCCAATCAGCTTTCCGCGCACGAACTTGCGTAGCGCGCTGGTTCGCGCCCCGGAGCGCGTAACGGGGTGCGCTTATAGATATATATATTTTTTTTAACCTAAATTACTCAAAATCTACTGAGCACATATCTTGAAACATAGCAAAGGCACATCGGGCTACCAGTCCCTACAATTTTGCCAAGTTTGGTGGAAATCCATTCAGCCGTTCGGGCTAAAGGTGAGGTCGACTGCCCTATGGAAATTAACATGGGGAAAACACGTTTTGGGACCCCCTTTTTTCTCGGCCCCCGCTTGACGAATCTCCCCCAAACTTTCAGGGAAGGACCGGAACGCCGCAAGGCAAATTTGAGGACATTTTCAGACAGATTCCTCAACCGGCGCCAAAGTTATTCACAATAGAATGTTGCAATTTCCCTATTCAAAATAATCCTAACTATAACTACCTACTGGCGACCGCCAGTATGTAATATATATATTACTTCTCCAAAAACACCATCCTGCGAGTCACTCTTGTGGCGGGTGCTGTGTTGGTGAATGAGTGGATGTGTATGTAGATGTTGGAATTACCTAATAAGTTGTTGTAATTGGTATTGGTTTCTCCTTTTTTAAGAAAATGTTATTTTCTATTTTTGAATGTGTGTGTCAAAGGTTATTTTATGCTGATAGGAGGTCTGCCACTTTGTCACAAGGATGTTGTCATCAGTGATGTCATTCGAGATGTCATCAGTGATGTCATGAGTGACGTCACTGACCATGTCATGAGTGATGTAATATCTGACGTCATCAGCAGTGCATTGCACGCGCAAGTTATAGTGAGTCCAACTAACTATAACGTGGGAATTTCAATGGTTTTATGCGAGTAAAATTTCCACCTAACTATAACTAGTGTGAAACCTATAGTTTTTTCAGTGAATTTATTAGGTTTTTTAAATGCTAATTCCTAACTATAACTGGTGTGAAACCTATGGTTTTTTCAGTGAATATATATATATATATATATATATATATATATATATATATATATATTACCTACTGGCGATAGCCAGTAGGTATATATAGTTAGGATTTTTTTCCTATGGGATTTCTGAAAATTCTATGTCGAATAACTTTGGCGTTTGTGGACGGAATTGGCTGAAATTTTCAGGAAAATGGCACATTTTGTTTCTGAGCAGCCCCTGTGTGTTTTTAACATTGAGTTTTCCATAGGGCGGTTGGACTCACTTTTAGCTCGAACGGCTGAATGGATTTCCACAAAACTTGGCAAAATTGTAGGGACTGGTAGCCCGATGTGCCTTTGCTATGTCTCAAGATATATGCTCCAGTGGTTTTTACAAAAATTAACTTTGAAAAATATATATTGGGCTACATTGGGCTATATATATGTTGGAGCCCAAATGTAGCCCAATGTAGCCCAATGTAGCCCAATGTAGCCCAAAGATGGCCACCAGAGACAAAAAAAACAAATGCAGCCCAAATATCAGCCAGATGTAGCCCAACTATAGCCCAGTAACAGAATGTCCCAGAGTGTTCTAAAGAACAACTAGAGCGCTAACAGTCTTACTTATGACAAAAGTATGGCACACCTGAAGTCATCTTGATTGGCATAAAGTGTTAACACTTAAAACATTTAATTTGCAAAGGAACAAAATGAGAGGTTTCATTTTGCCATAGAAATGTTATATATTACCTACTGGCGGTCGCCAGTAGGTATATATAGTTAGGATTTTTTTGAATAAGGATTTCTGAAAATTCTATGTTGAATAACTTTGGCGTTGATGGACGGAATTGGCTGAAATTTTAAGGAAAATGGCACATTTTGTTTCTGAGCATCCCCTGAAAGTTTGGGGGGGTTTCGTCAAGCAGGGGCCGAGAAAAAAGGGGGGTCCCAAAACGTGTTTTTAACATTGAGTTTTCCATAGGGCGGTTGGACTCACTTTTAGCTCGAACGGCTGAATGGATTTCCACAAAACTTGACAAAATTGTAGGGACTGGTAGCCCGATGTGCCTTTGCTATGTTCAAGATATATGCTGCAGTGGTTTTTACGAAAATTAACTTTGAAAAATATATATTGGGCTACATTGGGCTATATATATGTTAGAGCCCAAATGTAGCCCAATGTAGCCCAATGTAGCCCAAAGATGGCCACCAGATACAAAAAAAAACAAATGTAGCCCAAATATCAGCCAGATGTAGCCCAACTATAGCCCTGTGACAGAATGTCCCAGAGTGTTCTAAAGAACAACTAGAGCGCTAACAGTCTTATGACAAAAGTATGGCACACCTGAAGTCATCTTGATTGGAATAAAGTGTTAACATTTAAAACATTTAATTTGCAAAGGAACAAAATGAGGGGTTTCATTTTGCCATAGAAATGTTATATATATATATATATATATATATATATATTCACTGAAAAAACCATAGGTTATAGACCATATATAGTTAGGAATTCGCATTTATAAAACCTTGAAAATTCACTGAAAAAACCATAGGTTATAGACCATATATAGTTAGGAATTAGCATTTACAAAACCTTATTTTACTCACACAAAACCATTGAAATTTGCATATATAGTTAGTTGCACTAACTATATATCGCGCACCCGCAATCCACTGCTGATCATGTCACATATTACATCATTCATGACATGGTCAGTGACATCACTGATGACATCACTGATGACATCTCAAATGACATCACTGATGACATCTCAAATGACATCACTGATGACATCACTGATGACATCTCAAATGACATCAATGATGACATCACTGATGACATCACTGATGACATCTCAAATTACATCACTGATGACATCACTGATGACATCTCATTTGACATTACTGATCACATCACTGATGACATCATTCATGTGATAATACGATGAACCTCTTCAGACTCTAATATAACCTTAGATACACTCAGTGTAAACAGACACTCACAGACTGTCACTCATCCATGGAGTTACTCACACACCTAGTCAGTCATGCAAAGAATCAATCACACCTCAATTTCCTCAACTATACAGTTATACACACCTTACTTATTCAAACATATACTAACACATATTTACTCTTTTATACAATCCCTGATACAAGTTCACAATGATCCATACAGCCACTCACACATTCACTGGCTCTTATGCACAGTTATTTATATATGTCAACTCTCACATGTACTGTGTTTTACATATGTACTTACTTTGACATGTAGCACTGAGATATCCATTCACTCACCAATACACTCATGCACACAGTCAACCGCCCATACAGCTGTTTCCACATGCACTTTTGAACCCATACATCTAGTGAATCAACTGCTCACACATCTATGCACAGAGTCATACACCTCCCAGCCACCCACACACAAACTCAGTCTCTCATACAAATACTTGGGCAACCAATCAATAACCCATATAGTTACTCATATAGCTACTGATCAACACATGCAGCAGTTTACAGAACAATAGACATAATGATGCACAAATTAAGACAGTTTAGTCACTAACCCATGCACTCAGTGAGACACATTTAATCACTCACTCATACAGTCAGTCATGCACCTACTAAATCCTTCATCCAGACACTTATACATCCACTCATTCTTCAATATGTAAGACATATTTTAACTTTACAGAAACATACAGTCACTGGATGTTGTCATCAGTGATGTCATCAGTGATGTCATTTGAGATGTCATCAGTGATGTCATCAGTGATGTCACTGACCATGTCATGAATGATGTAATATGTGACATGATCAGCAGTGGATTGCGGGTGCGCGATATATAGTTAGTGCAACTAACTATATATGCAAATTTCAATGGTTTTGTGTGAGTAAAATAAGGTTTTGTAAATGCTAATTCCTAACTATATATGGTCTATAACCTATGGTTTTTTCAGTGAATTTTATATATATATATATATATATATATATATATATATATATATTTTCAGCAAAGACGTTTCTGTCAAGAAACACCCGCACACTACTCCGTTTGTTAAATGCTTTGGTTTATTTTCTGTAGGTTCCCCACCTACGCGTTTCGGACATGAAGCTGTCCCTGGTCACGGTACAAACAATAGTCCATCATTGCTTTTCACATTAAATACCTGTGGTCACCACATGGCGATTATGGTGCATTGTGGGCCCAGTAGTTTTATGGATTAATGTAGTTCCAAACCATGCAGTATGAACTACCGGATCCAAGCATACTTGCGACACCTTTCAAACTCTATGTAGTATGAGAAACGGTGAATAGCAATGCGCGCAGGTAGGTCCAGAGAGACCGTTCATGATGTAGCTAAGTTGGCTTGCATCGTTTGGCGCATATTAACACCTATTTCATGCAAAGTAATGGACTGAGTGTCCGTGTTGGATATATTGGCTGAGTGCCCTAGAGTTTGGCTGTGCCATTTTTTGCTTTAGATCAACAGTAATCATAGTGCATATATATATATATATATATATATAATATATATATATATATATGTATATATATATATATATATATTCACTGTAAAAAACATAGGTTATAGACCACATATAGTTAGGAATTAGCATTTACAAAACCTTGAAAATTCACTGGAAAAACCATAGGTTATAGAGCATTTATAGTTAGGGATTAGCATTTACAAAACCTTAATTTACTCGCACAAAACCATTGAAATTCGCATATATAGTTAGTTGCACTAACTATATATCGCGCACCCGCAATCCACTGCTGATGATGTCACATATTACATCATTCATGACATGGTCAGTGACATTACTGATGACATCACTGATGACATCTCAAATGACATCACTGATGACATCACTGATCACAACATCCAGTGACTGTATGTTTCTGTAAAGTTAAAATATGTCTTACATATTGAAGAATGAGTGGATGTATCAGTGTCTGGATGAAGGATTTAGTAGGTGCATGACTCACTGTATGAGTGAGTGATTTAATGTGTCTCACTGAGTGCATGGGTTAGTGACTAAACTGTCTTAATTTGTGCATCATTATGTCTGTTGTTCTGTAAACTGCTGCATGTGTTGATCAGTAGCTATATGAGTAACTATATGGGTTATTGATTGGTTGCCCAAGTATTTGTATGGGAAACTGAGTGTGTTTGTGGGTGGCTGGGAGGTGTGTGACTCTGTGCATAGATGTGTGAGTAGTTGATTCACTATATGTATGGGTTCAAAAGTGCATGTGGAAACAGCTGTATGGGAGGTTGACTGTCTGCATGAGTGTATTGGTGAGTGAATGGATTTGTAAAACACAGTACATGTGAGAGTTGACATATATAAATAACTGTGCATAAGAGCCAGTGAATGTGTGAGTGGCTTAAGGATCATTGTGAACATGTATCAGGGATTGTATAAGAGAGTAAATATGTGTTAGTATATGTTTGAATAAGTAAGGTGTGTATAACTGTATAGTTGAGAAAATGGAGGTGTGATTGATTCTTTGCATGACTGACTAGGTGTGTGAGTAACTCCATGGATAAGTGACAGTCTGTGAGTGTCTGTTTATACTGAATGTATCTAAGGTTATATTAGAGTCTGAAGATGTTCATTGTATTATCACATAAATTATATCATCAGTGATGTGATCAGTAATGTCAAATGAGATGTCATCAGTGATGTCATCAGTGATGTCATTTGAGATGTCATCAGTGATGTCATCAGTGATGTCACTGACCATGTCATGAATAATGTAATATGTGACATCATCAGCAGTGGATTGCGGGTGCGCGATATATAGTTAGTGCAACTAACTATATATGCGAATTTCAATGGTTTTGTGCGAGTAAATTAAGGTTTTGTAAATGCTAATCCCTAACTATATATGGTCTATAACCTATGTTTTTTTCAGTGAATTTTCAAGGTTTTGTAAATGCTGATTCCTAACTATATATGGTCTATAACCTATGGTTTTTTCAGTGAATTTCAATGGTTTTGTAATAGCAAATATCAAAAGCTGTAAAATGTCAAGTACGTGGTAGGTAAAAACATTTTCGTATTTATGCACGCTGATGTACTTTGAACGCTGCCCCCCCCCCCCCTCCTCTTTTCTTTTAGGAGTATTCTCTCTTTGCAGATAGTGAAGGGTAGGTAACACAGGCCTTTGCCCCCGTTGTAATCCGTCGTGCCTGCTTCCCTCTCCATTTGATTGATTGTTATCCTAGCATTTATTGTTTTGGAATTGGTTCTCTTTGGTTCATTCTCTATTTACAAACAAGCACAGAGTCGCAATACTCTGTTTAGTCTTTGCAGATAGTGAAAAATCGTTAAAAAACAAAAGGAATCAAGCAAAATCAGTAGGCCACTAATGGGATCTCTTTTTGACCTCGTTAAAATAGAAACATTATGAACAACCCCTCATGACAAATACGAAACTAGTGAGAGGAACTGAGCTCGACACCATGATGGCTGCAAGACAGCTCGGCTCCGCCGCCCACCCCACCCCAAATAACGACAAACACTATGCAAATATTATAAATATATACAACACACCAGCAAAGTAACAGGGTAAAACGTTTTATTAAATAACTATTTACATGGCAGCCTGCTGCAACATCGATCTAAACAAGCCTCTGTATTTTGGGCTCAAAATAAACCATCAATAGTAAGATTTTCATAGGTGAGTGTAGGTTCATGGTTTTCCATCCACAGACTAAAAGCCTGGAGTGGGAGTGAAAGAACAATAACTAGGTAAGAAGGAAGGCAGAGGTTGTGGGAAGGACTCTGGATATGGTATGTTGCTTGGACCCTGAGATGCTTCGATGTCACTGCCTTGCACAAATGGCATAAGTCCTGGATGTTGGGTGCCATAGTTGAGGGTTCGGAGCAGCGCTTGTAACACTGTCTGAAGCTTATTTGCACCTGCTGCAGCTTCACTATTCTCAAAGTAAGTGGGGGCTGTTTGTGGACCTGACTGCATTGGAAAACAATGTGATGCGGTGCCTCCCTGAACCGCTTGACTGAAGCCCCTGAGATAATTGCGCCTGCTCCACACCTTGTCCCACAATCCGTTTGACCTGAAGACACGTCCTGCGGTGCCCTGGTCCGACCATCACATATACCTGCGCCAGGAGACGGCGTGGGGTGCAGTAGAAGGGAGAGGCGGCGCGAACGAGCCTCCCCCACCTCCCCAGGTGGAGGTTTCTCAGCTACACCCCAGCGCTTCACTCGACCAGCTGACTTGCGCCCGCTCTTGCGACACAGTGCCTCGCTCGGCCAGCTGAATTGCGCCTGCTCTTGCTATTACAACGTCTCACCCGCCATCCAACGGAATTGCACCCAATCTTGCGGTACAGCGACAGGCGGCTGCTACGGAGCTCACGAAATGGCGGTCGGCTCCACAGACTTGGGCCTGGCCTGCAAAGATGGCTCTGGGCAACCGTGGAACTCGGACGCTTGACTGCTAGGGCATGGGTCCCATTCCCAAAAGAGTCCCCTCAGCCTTGAAGATTCTACAACAGTCACCGGGACCCCCGACTCCCGTAGACTACCGATGGGGAGCGACTGCCATGATTGCTCGCGGAATGGCCACAACGTAGCCACGAGATGGTGGTGCTCTCATGCTAACGCCAGCTTCAGTCTGAAACATCCAGAAACACTGTAGACTACCAATTCGATCAGTTCCGGTGGAGCCCCAACGTGACCCGGTAGAGAAGAACTTGCCCTCCCCTCTTTGATTGATAGTTCTTGTTGCCTGTCCCTTCTCTTGTCATTTAACAGAACTTTTTGGACTGCTGAAAGGGGTTGTGTTGTGACCGCTGGTTGGTGGAGACATTTTGACTATATTCTGGACCTGCGTTGTCGCGTAATGCGTCATATGACGCGCCGCGTTAGCGCACCCGGAAGTGGTCCGGTGCGCGAGGTGCAGCTTCCCGGAAACGATCCAGAGCGCGGCACGCAGCGCGTAACGTAAGCATAACAGGTCATGTGACTTGTTAATAAAACTTTTCATTGGTTCATTTTACTTTTGTTATTCTAATGATGAAAGGCTTGGTCATATGACCTAAAAATAACACTTTTCATTGCTTTCGAACATTTTTTTTTTCCCAAATGATGAAAGCCCCACCTTTTTTTTCTCACTCTGACTTGTAAAGCAAAGGACCCAGATGCATTTACAGTTTATCACTAACAATGTTCCAGGCTAATGTATTTTCCCGGGAAATTTACAAGTGTCCTGCAAGTAAAATATTCCTATTTCGAGAAAAAGGGCATTTCTTCGTCCCATGAGGGAGCCGTTGAGCAAAAGAGGCTCGGCCTGCTGTCTTAGTCGCTGATAGGCATGAATATCGGATTCTTATCGATCACTTTTTGTTGCAGGAGTGGAAAACACAACAGCCCTTGACCATTTATCTTTACTGCGTTCCTGCATATTATACCTTTTAACCGTCATGTAATCGGGCTGCTTTATTTCACTTGTCTTTTACTGATTCGAAAACAGTGGCTATTATTCAAAACTTTACCAAAAAAGGTACTACTACCATGTTTTGTTTTAAAAACCTTTATTGTGAAAATGTCAGTATACAAATACGGGCCTATAACCACGTGGGTCGGCCACGGAGCAAACTGGAATCGTATATGATGAGGGGACATTTACACTGTAGAAGAACGTAACGGGCGGGCCATTAGGTTGCAAGAACTAAGGTGTCTAACAGTTGCGGAATCGGTGGACGTACATTTTATAATTAAAGTACGACAGGGCCAGTTACAATAAAATTAACGAGATATACATTTGCGGGCAAGTACCATGAGTGACGTTAATTCGATCTTTCAATAGTAAAGTAATCAATAACACATCAGAAATTAATATCAATAGGGATGTCCAAATGTTCAATCAGTACTCGTCCCCGCCCGCCATGTGCTTCAAAACTGCATACGTATCTCGTGATATCAAGGTTGGGCAACCAGTACACAACAAGGAGTTACGAGTCCCATTTATACCGGCGCCATTTTGGGCAAGGCCGGGCAGGTCCAGGATTTAGTCAAAATGTCTCCACCAACAAGCGGTCGGACCAGAACCCCTTTCGGCAGTCCAAAAAGGTTCCGTTAAATGACAACAGAAGAGATAGGCAACAAGAACAATCAGTCAAAAGAGGGGACGCTTTCGTGAATGGGGCCCATGCCCTAGCAGGCAAGCGTCCGAGTTCCAAGGTGTCCCAGGGCCATTTTAGTGGACCAGGCCCAAATCCAAAGAGCTGGCCACCATTTTGAGAGTCCTGTTGCAGCCGGCTATTGCTGCACCACAAGAGTAACCGCAATTCAGCTAGATGGCGGGTGAGTCACAGTACCGCAAGAGCGGGCGGAACTCAGCTGGAAGGCGAGTGAAACGCTAAGGGGCGCCCCACTGCAGATGAGGTGCCTCCGCCTGGGGAGGCGGGAGAGGCCCGTTTGCACCGCCTCCCCCCACCCTCCCCGGGCACCCCACGCTGTCTTTCGGCGCAGCATTGTAAGATGGCCACACCAGTGAAACTTGCTGGACACCACCTCGGTGCCATCCAGATCTCGGCGCTTTCGAGTCACTGTACCGCAAGAGTGGGCGAAATTCAGCTGGATGGCGGGTGAGTCGCTGTACCGCAAGAGTGGGCGAAATTCAGCTGGATGGCGGGTGAGTCGCTGTACCGCAAGAGCGGGCGCAACTCTGCTGAACGGCGAGTGAAACGGCAAAGGGCGCCGCACTGCACATGAGGTGCCTCCACCTAGGGAGGGGGGAGAGGCCAGTTCGCGCCGCCTCCCCCACCCCCCCGGGCACCCCACGCCGTCTTTCGGCGCAGCATTGTAGGATAGCCACACCAGTGCGGCAACTTGCTGGACACCACCTCGGTGCCATCCGGATCTCGACGCGTTGTGCTGCCTTCGGCCTATTCGCACATCGGTCCGCTACTGACGCCGCCTCACAGGCCAACGGATTTTGTAGGCTTTTTATAGCCCAAAGCCGCATAACAGGTCATGTGACTTGTTTATAAAACTTTTCATTGGTTCATTTTACTTTTGGTTTCCTAATGATGAAATGTTTGATCATATGACCTAAAAATAACACTTTTCATTGGATTAAAACATTTTTTTTCCCAAACGATGAAAGCCCCACCTTTTTTTTTCTCACTCGGCAATCCAAAAAGGTTCCGTTAGATGACAACAGAGGGGACAGGCAACAAGAACCATCACTCAAAAAAGGGGAGGGCAAGTTCTTCCCTACCGGGTCACGTTGGGGCTCCACCGGAACTCATCGAATTGATAGTCTACAGTGTTTCTGGATGTTTCAGACTGAAGCTGGCGTCAGCATGAGAGCACCACCATCTCGTAGCTCTGTCGTGGCCATTCCGCAAGCAATCATGGCAGCCGCTCCCCCCCGGAAGCCTGCCGGAGTCGGAGGCCCGATGACTTTTGTAGAATCTTCAAGGCTGAGGGGACGCTTTCGAGAATGGGGCCCAAGCCCTAGCAGGCAAGCGTCCGAGTTCCAATGTGTCGCAGGGCCATTTTAGTGGACCAGGCCCAAATCCGAAGAGCCGGCCGCCATTTTAAGAGTCCTGTGGCAGCCGCCTATCGCTGCACCGCAAGAGTGGGCGCAATTCTACTGGATGGTGGGCGAGAAGCTGCAGCCGCAAGAGCGGGCGCAACTCAACTGGATGGTGGACGAGACGCTGTAGCTGCAAGAGCGGGCGGTAAACAGCTGAATGGCAGATGAGGCACAGTGCAGCAAAAGCGGGTGGAAAACTGCTGATTGGTGACTGAAACGGTAAAAGGGCACCCCACTACAGCGGACGAGCCTCCACCTGGGGTGGCCCGTTCACGCCGCCTCCCCCCCCCCCCCCCCCCCCCCGGGGCGCCCCATGCCGTTTTTCGGTGCAGCATTGTAGGATGCCAAGACCAGTGCGGCAAGTAAAGGACATCACCTGGGTGCCGTCCAGATCTCAGCGCGTTGTGCTGCCTTCGGACTATTCGCACAACAGACCGTTACTGACGAGACACAGTGCAGCAAAAGCGGGCGGAAAACCGCTGAATGGCAAGTGAAACGCTAAAGGGGCGCCCCACTACAGCAGACGAGCCTCCACCTGGGGAGGCCCGTTCACGCCGCCTCCCCCCCCCCCCCCCCGGGGCGCCCCACGCCGTTTTTCGGTGCAGCATTGTAGAATGCCAAGACTAGTGCCCAGTGCGGCAAGTAAAGGACATCACCTGGGTGCCGTCCAGATCTCAGCGCGTTGTGCTGCCTTCGGACTATTCGCACAACAGACCGCTACTGACCATTGTTGCTTTTGTTTAATTTTTTTAACGTGTTTACTGTTTTTGGTGCATTGCATATATTTATAAGTTATTAAAGTGTTATAATCCTACTACTTTGTTGGAGTGCTATATATTTTTAATGTGACACATAATTGTGAAGACTTTGATGTACAAAAAGGCATCCCTGGAATCTTCCGCTTCAGGCTCGGTCCCACACACCCTCACAGTGAGAATCCCCTCCCCAATCACAATACAGGATCGTTATCAGATAGTAGGAACGCGTGTGGTGTGACGGATCTCATGAGGTGGGGGCCTTGATCTACTGTAACTCCTTTGAAGAGGGGTGATTCTTTACAGTTGAGGCCATAAACTACATCCGCAGGCCTAGGTGATAGCCTGGGACCGGCCTGGACAATCAGACACAAAGGAAGAGGAGTGTCAGAGGGTGCGGTAGTGAATAGGGTGAAAGGGAGGTGTCGGGCGGGCACAGGGTGTGATTCTCAGGGAAGAGTAGCGCAGATGGGGGGAGGTTTATGGCCCATGCATAAGACAGAGAGCGGGGGTGACCAGTGCGTGGGGGAGATGCTTGCGAGGGTGGGGAGCCATGCTGAGGATCGGCGGCGTGCAGAGAGTGGGTCTGGTCAAGGCATCTAAAATGGCTGCTGTGCACGACAAAAGTGTGGCATTGGAAAAAAGCAAGATGGCGCAGACAATGTTTATCAATACGGATTAATTTATAACAATTATTTTTAACAATATATTTACTCGCAGTGTCAAAATGGCGGTCAACACTTCCTGATTTCCTTCGAATCGAACGTTAACAGACGTCACGATCGGCGGCGTGCAGAGAGTGGGTCTGGTCAAGGCATCTAAAATGGCTGCCGTGCACGACAAAAGTGTGGCATTGGAAAAAAAGCAAGATGGCGCAGACAATGTTTATCAATACGGATTAATTTATAACAATTATTTTTAACAATATATTTACTCGCAGTGTCAAAATGGCGGTCAACACTTCCTGATTTCCTTCAAATCGAACTTTAACAGACGTCACGCAGCCGCTGGAAGACAAGTATCAACATATATGAGCATCCTCAGCCACCCTCAGAAAACATAGGGGGTCAGGATACGTCTCCCGTACCCTCTTATACCCATTTCTCACATTGTTTTTCCTCCATCTTGTAATTTAATTAAAACAAAACACAAAATGGCGAATTCCCGTTTCGCGTCCCGATTCGCTACCCGGTTCGCGAACCGGAAAGCGCTTCTACCGCAAAAAATCTAATTTTTTTATTTGCCCCACGGGACCCTTTAATAACCCCAACATCATTCCTAGGGGGTCAAGAAGGGTCTACCTTGCCCCCTTTCATAAAATTCCCCTTCGTTTTTCTCCTCTTCTTGTCTCTCGATCCTACCGAGAGACAAGATGGCGGCCGCTCCGGACTGTTTAGAATGTTGACAGACACCGGAGAGCCAATCAGCTTTGCTTCGCAAAGCTCCGTTACGCGAAAAGTTCGCGAACCGGAGCGCTACCCGGGACGCTGTCACAGATATATCTGTTTTTTAAAACGTTAATTTCTCAAAATCCACTGGAGCACATATATTGAGACCCAGCAAAGGCACATCGGGCTAACAGTCCCTACAATTTTGCCAAGTTTCGTGCAAATCCATTCAGCCGTTCGAGCTAAAAGTGAGGCCAAACGCCCTATGGAAAACTCAATGTTAAAAATGTGTTTTGGGACCCCCCTTTTTTCTTGGCCCCCCCTTAACGAAACCCCCCCAAATTTTAAGGGGCTGCTCAGAAACAAAATGTGCCATTTTCCTGAAAATTTCAGCCGATTCCGTCCACAAACGCCAAAGTTATTAGACATAGAATTTTCAAAAGTCCCATAGAGAAAAAATCCTAACTATATATACCTACTGGCGACTGCCAGTAGGTAATATATATATATATATATATATGATATATGATATATTATGTCTGCTTTCCTATAATTTCCATTCTGTCTGTTTTTAATATGCACATTTTGTCACGTGACACGATATTTGGGTATAGCAAATCTCTGATACATTGTTTTTTACCTTTGAATTTCTAGGTATGCTGAATATACACACGATATTTGGAACTACCAAGCCCACTGGGGCATGACACCTACAAACATGAGCTATGGACTATCTTTGTCAACTGAAAGAAGTTGTGAACTGTATCTACTGTGCCCACTGGGGCGAGACGCTTTCATTTACTTATTTCATGAACTTTAACAACTGTGTTCATTTGGATATTTTTCACGCTTGAATAGCATGAATCCAATTAACTAAAAAACGGGCTTTATTTTGATGACACATCATGCTTGGCAGATACTGTTTTAGTGTTTATTGTGAAAGTCATTTATTTCACATGAGTTCCATAAAAGAAAAATGTGTATTATGATTTGCAACCCGGTAACACGATACTGAAAACCTTGTATGCAAAAAAGTAACTTTTTCATGTTTATTCGTGATCACGTGCACGTGATCCATGTCTGGATCACTTTAAGTAATGAATGGCCACCAAAACACTTTACCCGTGAGCAAGAGGCGCAAGCTTCGAAACGCGTAGGGTTTGTCCGTGTGCCAATAAATATTTAGCACTTTGAACGAACATTTGGGCCCCGGCTCTGGTGTGTTGCTGATTTATTAGCTGGAAACTACCAGGAGTTTGTTGATATATATATATATATATATATATATATATATATATATATATATATATATATATATATATATTACCTACTGGCGGTCGCCAGTAGGTATATATAGTTAGGATTTTTTCTCTATGGGATTTTTGAAAATTCTATGTCTAATAACTTTGGCGTTTGTGGACGGAATTGGCTGAAATTGTCAGGAAAATGGAACATTTTGTTTCTGAGCAGCCCCTGACAATTCGGGGGGGTTTCATCAAGGGGGGGCCGAGAAAAAAGGGGGGTCCCAAAACGCGTTTTTCCCATGTTAATTTCCATAGGGCGGTTGGCCTCACTTTTAGCTCGAACGGCTGAATGGATTTGCACGAAACTTGGCAAAATTGTAGGGACTGTTAGCCCGATGTGCCTTTGCTAGGTCTCAATATATGTGCTCCAGTGGATTTTGAGTAATTTAGGTTCAAAAAAAGATATATATCTGGGCGGAGCCTAACCACACATCTGATCTGATTGGCTGTCAGCACTTCATCCAAGAAGTGTTGGCAGCCATCTTGGGACCAATATACATGATAGCACCTCATTAAAAAGCATTGTAGTTAATAGAGGGTTTTAGGACTTTAGTTACATTATAAATCATTTGTTGATGGTACCATACTCGTTTTAGGAATTGTGGTGGGTTCTAAGGTGATTTTACCATGTGAAAAAACCTTCTGCTGTGATATCATGAATATTGTTTGAAAGAAAACTAATATCTCATGATTTTCCCACAGTGGTTTGGAAGGGGATCTATAAGCTAAACTGAAAGCATATTTTCTGTAAATTCACATTATCTTTCTCAGTCATGTGAAAATGAAGTCTGACATTCTCAGTAAAACATGTACATCCAACAAGGACAGAGACTGTCAGTTGATTCCTTTGTGTTCTACTGCAGCCTCCTAGAGTGTTCTAAAGAACAACTAGAGCGCTAACAGTCCTACTTATTACAAAGGTATGGCACACCTGAAGCCATCTTGATTGGAATAAAGTGGTAACTCTTAAAACATTTAATTTAAAAAGAAACAACATGAGGGGGTATATTTTGCCATAGAAAGTATGATTAGTGCTGCAGAATGAAAAATTAGGGCACATTTTGAGTGACTTCTCAAATCCTTTTCTATTTCATTAAAACATTCTGACATGCAGTCTCCCAAAATGGCCACCAGAGACAAAAGAGCCCAAATGTAGCCCAAATATCACCCAGATGTAGCCCAAGTATAGCCCAATGACAGAATGTCCCAGAGTGTTCTAAAGAACAACTAGAGCGCTAACAGTCCTACTTATTACAAAGGTATGGCACACCTGAAGCCATCTTGATTGGAATAAAGTGGTAACTCTTAAAACATTTAATTTAAAAAGAAACAACATGAGGGGGTATATTTTGCCATAGAAAGTATGATTAGTGCTGCAGAATGAAACATTAGGGCACATTTTGAGTGACTTCTCAAATCCTTTTCTATTTCATTAAAACATTCTGACATGCAGTCTCCCAAAATGGCCACCAGAGACAAAAGAGCCCAAATGTAGCCCAAATATCACCCAGATGTAGCCCAAGTATAGCCCAATGACAGAATGTCCCAGAGTGTTCTAAAGAACAACTAGAGCGCTAACAGTCCTACTTATTACAAAGGTATAGCACACCTGGAGCCATCGTGATGGGAATAAAGTGGTAACTCTTAAAACATTTAATTTAAAAAGGAACAAAATGAGGGGGTATATTATGCAATAGAAGGTATTATTAGTGCTGCAGAAAGAAAAATTAGGGCACATTTTGAGTGACTTTTCAAATCCTCTTCTATTTCATTAAAAAATTCTGACATGCAGTCTCCCAAAATGGCCACCAGAGACAAAAGAGCCCAAATGTAGCCCGAATATCACCCAGATGTAGCCCAAGTATAGCCCAATGACAGAATGTCCCAGAGTGTTCTAAAGAACAACTAGAGCGCTAACAGTCCTACTTATTACAAAGGTATGGCACACCTGAGGCCATCTTGATTGGAATAAAGTGGTAACTCTTAAAACATTTAATTTAAAAAGGAACAAAATGAGGGGGTATATTTTGCCATATGAATTATGATTAGTGCTGCAGAAAGAAAAATTAGGGCACATTTTGAGTGACTTCTCAAACCCTCTTCAATTTCATTAAAAAATTCTGACATACAGTCTCCCAAGATGGCCACCAGAGACAAAAGAGCCTAAATGTAGCCCAAATATCACCCAGATGTACCCCAAGTATAGCCCAATGACAGAATGTCCCAGAGTGTTCTAAAGAACAACTAGAGCGCTAACAGTCTTACTTATGACAAAAGTATGGCACACCAGAAGCCATCTTGATTGGAATGAAGTGGTAAGTCTGAAAACACTCAATTTAAAAAGGAACAACATGAGGGGGTTAATTTTGCCATAGAAAGTATGATTAGTGCTTCAGAAAGAAAAATTAGGGATCATTTTGAGTGACTTCTCAAATCCTCTTCTATTTCATTAAAAAAAATTCTGACATGCAGACTGAAACATGCACTTTGAATACCAGCAGCAGACGTCCCTGGTAAACAGTAGCTTTACTACAGTGATCTAATGTGCAACTAGAGTGCTAACATTCAGAATTTATGGCAAATGTGTGACACATCTGAATGCCTTCTTGATGGAACCAAAGTAAACAAGCATTGAAAATGCAATAGATCTCGCCCTCGTTTAAGTTAAAGCCATTCTGTTTGTAATGAGGTGGCTTTTTAGCTTTGCTTTTATTAGTGTTTTTTCAACTTTCATGTAAATAACATGCATCTGTATGCATATAAGTATATGTATGCATGCATTTATGTTTGTATTTATATAGATATACAGATGATATATGTTTATATATGTATGTATATATATATATTCACTGAAAAAACCATAGGCTATAGACCATATATAGTTAGGAATTAGCATTTACAAAACCTTGAAAATTCACTGAAAAAACCATAGGTTATAGACCATATATAGTTAGGAATTAGCATTTACAAAACCTTGAAAATTCACTGAAAAAACCATAGGTTATAGACCATATATAGTTAGGAATTAGCATTTACAAAACCTTGAAAATTCACTGAAAAAACCATAGGTTATAGACCATATATAGTTAGGAATTCGCATTTACAAAACCTTATTTTACTCACACAAAACCATTGAAATTCCATATATAGTTAGTTGCACTAACTATATATCGCGCACCCGCAATCCACTGCTGATGATGTCACATATTACATCATTCATGACATGGTCAGTGACATCACTGATGACATCACTGATGACATCTCAAATGACATCACTGATGACATCACTGATGACAACATCCAGTGACTGTATGTTTCTGTAAAGTTAAAATATGTCTTACATATTGAAGAATGAGTGGATGTATAAGTGTCTGGATGAAGGATTTAGTAGGTGCATGACTGACTGTATGAGTGAGTGATTAAATGTGTCTCACTGAGTGCATGGGTTAGTGACTAAACTGTCTTAATTTGTGCATCATTATGTCTGTTGTTCTGTAAACTGTTGCATGTGTTGATAAGTAGCTATATGAGTAACTATATGGGTTATTGATTGGTTGCCCAAGTATTTGTATGGGAGACTGAGTGTGTGTGTGGGTGGCTGGGAGGTGTATGACTCTGTGCATAGATGTGTGAGCAGTTGATTCACTAGATGTATGGTTTCAAAAGTGCATGTGGAAACAGCTGTATGGGCGGTTGACTGTGTGCATGAGTGTATTGGTGAGTGAATGGATATCTCAGTGCTACATGTCAAAGTAAGTACATATGTAAAACACAGTACATGTGAGAGTTGACATATATAAATAACTGTGCATAAGAGCCAGTGAATGTGTGAGTGGCTGTATGGATCATTGTGAACTTGTATCAGGGATTGTATAAGAGAGTAAATATGTGTTAGTATATGTTTGAATAAGTAAAGTTTGTATAACTGTATAGTTGAGGAAATGGAGGTGTGATTGATTCTTTGCATGACTGACTAGGTGTGTGAGTAACTCCATGGATGAGTGACAGTCTGTGAGTGTCTGTTTACACTGATTGTATCTAAGGTTATATTAGAGTCTGAAGAGGTTCATCGTATTATCACATGAATGATATCATCAGTGATGTGATCAGTAATGTCAAATGAGATGTCATCAGTGATGTCATCAGTGATGTCATTTGAGATGTCATCAGTGATGTAATTTGAGATGTCATCAGTGATGTCATCAGTGATGTCACTGACCATGTCATGAATGATGTAATATGTGACATCATCAGCAGTGGATTGCGGGTGCGCGATATATAGTTAGTGCAACTAACTATATATGGAATTTCAATGGTTTTGTGTGAGTAAAATAAGGTTTTGTAAATGCGAATTCCTAACTATATATGGTCTATAACCTATGGTTTTTTCAGTGAATATATATATATATATATATACATAAATATAACATTTCTATGGCAAAATGAAACCCCTCATTTTGTTCCTTTTCAAATTAAATGTATTAAGTGTTACCACTTTATTCCAATCAAGATGACTTCAGGTGTGCCATACTTTTGTCATAAGTAAGACTGTTAGCGTTCTAGTTGTTCTTTAGAACACTCTGGGACATTCTGTCATTGGGCTATAGTTGGGCTACATCTGGCTGATATTTGGGTTACATTTGGGCTCTTTTGTCTCTGGTGGCCATCTTGGGAGACTGCATATCAGAATTTTTTTAATGAAATATAAGAGGATTTGAGAAGTCACTCAAAATGTGCCCTAATTTTTCTTTCTTCAGCACTAATCATAATTTCTATGGCAAAATGAACCCCCACATTTTGTTCCTTTGCAAATTAAATGTTTTAAGTGTTAACACTTTATTCCAATCAAGATGACTTCAGGTGTGCCATACTTTTGTCATAAGTAAGACTGTTAGCGCTCTAGTTGTTCTTTAGAACACTCTGGGACATTCTGTCATTGGGCTATAGTTGGGCTACATCTGGCTGATATTTGGGCTACATTTGTTTTTTTTTGTCTCTGGTGGCCATCTTTAGGCTACATTGGGCTACATTTGGGCTCTAACATATATATAGTCCAATGTAGCCCAATATATATGTTTTCAAAGTAAATTTTCGTAAAAACCACTGGAGCACATATCTTGAGACATAGCAAAGGCACATCGGGCTACCAGTCCCTACAATTTTGCCAAGTTTGGTGGAAATCCATTCAGCCATTCGGGCTAAAAGTGAGTTCGACCGCCCTATGGAAATTAACATGGAGAAAACACGTTTTGCGACCCCCCTTTTATCTCGGCTTCCGCTTGACGAATCCCCCACACATTTTCAGGGAAGGAGCGGAGCGGGCCACCTACTTTGAGAAATTCGCGAAGATTTGTCCACCGGCGCCAAAGTTATTCCCAATAGAATGTTGCGGATTTCCTATGGAAAGCAGATCCTAACTATAACTACCTACTGGCGACCGCCAGTAGGTAATATATATACATATATATAAATAATATTTTTGTATGCTGTTAAACTATATAGTAGGAATAAAAATTGTATATCCAATATTTTTGTACTTTGGTTAACAAAATATTTGCCATAATATTTGTGTCAAACGATATTGTTGACCTCAATATTGTGTGAGTGATCCTATTGAGCAGATTAGGCTGTTTTAGCATCATAACCATGGGAAAATCAAGTAGCAGCACTGCACAAAGACACCAAGTACATCATAGGGGGTGTACCAACACTTAGGCCCTCATTACGATAGCGGGTGGTCAGACCGCCACCCACTATCACGGCAGTCAGGGGACCATCTGACAAGCAGGTGGCGGTCCAACTACCTCATCATGATGTGACAGCTGGGCTGGCGGGTACAAAGTGCTCCTTTTCACAGCGGCTTGGGCTAGAGCCCAAGAAAAGAGTTGCAGCACAAGCTGATGTGAAATGGAGCACTTCCTGCACATCCATGGACCGTATGCCATGCGCCATGTGGGGCATGGCACACTGTGCATAGAGGTGCATGGGGGCACTACATCAATGAATGAATGAAAGAACTAGGATTTATAAGACGCAAACTTAACCAGAGGGCTTCAAGGCGCATCAAGATGGTGCAGCTGAATGAGATATAAAAAATGTGTCGACTACATGTAAGCTCTGTGTATAGCCAGGCCTTCAAGGCTTTACGGAAGAATGCGAGAGATGCATGGCCCTTGAGCTCAGCGGGAAGCATGTTACTCAGTCTCGGGGCAAGGAAGAAAAAGGCCCTCCCTCCTCATCTGGCCTTAGCAGATCGAAGAACGGACAAAAGGTTCTTGTTGGCAGAACGCAATGCCCTGCTAGGAGCATAGAAAGACACTAGGGACATCTTCCCACGACTGATGGGGGCACTGTTTAAGGCACAAAAATGCAATTTTTTTTCAAAGTTCTTTTTATTGAGCATTTTACCCAAATACATGATGGCTGCATTCACAGTGGCAAGAAAAAAGAAAAAAGGGTACCAATTCCCCTGCTTAAATGACCATCTAATGAAGGTACAGTTTTTAGCAGTAATGGTATCAACATACCACCTTTTATATATGTCCGCTTATCCTGATCCACAAGCTAACTTTATCAAACAGTCCCAAACAATATGTCTCTCCCCCACCTGAATAAACAAGTTGAGGACGAATAATAGAGTTTGCGGTGTTGGTCTCTAGGTCAGATATATGTGTCTGTTATTTTTTTGCGTTTTATCGGTTATTAGCTGGTCCTGTCAGGTATTCCCTAATTTCTCAACTAGAACTGAAACACGTGCATATCACATAGTGTAGGTGGGCAGACCACCAAGGGAAAGCCCTTTGTCAGGTAGATGACAAGCGGGCCCCATTTATATTCAAAGGTTTTATAATCATCCCTAAAAACAGCCGCCATCCTTTCCACTTTCAGAATTCTCCAAAGGCGGGAATGCCACTGTGAAAGCACCGGCTCTACCTTCTTTTTCCATGCCGCTGCAATCTCTATCTTGGCTGCTGCTAAGCAATTCCCCATAATGGCTCTATCAGCTTTGGTTTGGTGCTCTAGTTCTGATCCTCTCAGGGCACCCTCCATGGATGTTGGAATAGGGTATCCCAACATCTCCCTCACATGCAATAGGATTTCCTCCAAAAAGGGGCGTATCATAGGGCAATCCCATCATATTTGACGGAAATCTCCTAGGAGGCCACATCCCCTCCAGCACAAGCTCGACGTGTCTGGGAAGTTCTGTTTAAGTTTGGTCGGATACAAGTACCAATAGAAGAGAACCTTATAGTGTGCTTCCTTTATATCTAATGAGTGGTTATCCTTAGCCAAGTCCATCCACAAGTGCTTCCACTTTGCTTCTGAGATCCCTCTTCTTGCCCAGTGGTCCCATGCTTGCATGTATCGGGGTCTCAGTGCACAAGTAGTAGTGAGAAGAAGATTGTATAAAAAGGAAATCACTCCCCTCATTGAGCCCACCCTATGAGCAAATTTCTCTATCGGTGACTTCTCTTGTGTGGCAGCCTCCCAGACCTGTGGTTGTAGTGCCCAATGCTTAAGTTGAAGGTAATGGAAGTGTTCACTTGGTGGCACATCAAGATCCCTCTGACAGCTATCAAACGTTCGAATGTCATAGTATGAAATAGGTCAGAGAGCATCAGGCAACCACCTTTCTTCCATGCGTCAAATGGACCCTCATAGAGCGCTAGGGGAATGCAGGGTTTAAATGTGTCGGTGTATGGTGAGGGAAAAAGGACCAATCTCGACCCCTGGAAACCTCATCCCAAACCTTGAGTCTTGTGCATGTGGGAGTTCTAAGATATGCGTTTGGTGGACTATCTTTCCTAGGCTTACATATCACATCCCACAATATCCTAACCACTATTGCCCTATCCATGTGTAACCAATGTTTTTCAGATTCTCTTTTGGGCCATTCTGTCAGAATTCTTAACTGAGCGGCTTTAAAATATAGCTCAAAGTCTGAGAGTGCCACTCCTCCCTCGCTTCTACAAGTGTGGAAGGGAAGACAAGCTCTGCCGTTTTGCCAGATAAAACGAATAGTGAGAGTGCGTAATCTAGCCAAGAATCCCCTCTCTAGGTCTATTGGTAGGGCCTGGAACAGATTAAATACTTTGGGAAGTACAGTCATTTTTGTAGCATGAATGCGCCCCCAACTATGGTATAAAGAGAGGCTTCCAATGCTTAAGGTCCTGTTGGATTTGAAGCAATAGTGGGGGATAATTCGCTATAAATAAGCCTTCCAGTCTTGGTGTTAAATGGACGCCCAGGTAGTTTAACAAATACTTGGCCCATTGCAGTAAGGTGAGCTCCCTAAGCCTGGTAGTTTCACCCTCCGAGAGTGTGAGATTCAGAATAAATTACTTCGACAAGTTTATTTTAAAATCTGATACCGCCTCGAATTCCCGTTGTTCCCTTTGCAGTGCTGGTAGTGATTGGGCAGGGGAAATGAGGGATAACAAAACATCATCAGTGAAGAGTGATATCTTATGCTCCTCACCCCCAAAGGGAATACCCTAGATTACTGCTGCTGCCCTGACTCGGAGCACCAGAGGTTCTATGCTCAGAGCAAAAAGTAGAGGTGAGAGCGGGCAACCAAGCCTTGTCCCCCTCTCTAGGGAAAAGAGAGCTGAGCTAATCCCATTAACCTGAACTCTGGAGCGGGGAAGTGCGTAGTTAGCTCTAACCATATCTATGAATGGCTTGTGGAAACCAAAGTGTTCTACAGTGAGAAAGAGAAATGCCCAGTCCACCCTGTCAAATGCCTTCTCTGCATCCAGGCCCAACACAACCGCTGGTATCTTAAATTTGGAAGCTTTCTCGATCAAATGCAGGGCTCTACAGATGTTGTTGTGAGTCTGTCTGCCCTTTAAAAATCAGGATTGAGCAGGGTGAACTGAACTTGGCAACAGGTTCTCCAGCCTCGCTGCCAAAATCGCAGATAATAATTTGGCATCCATATTTAGGAGCGCTATGGGTCTATATGAAGCGCAGTTTTGCGGATTATTCCCAGGTTTGTGGATGACCGCAATAACGGCTTTTCACCATAGATTGCAAGGTAACTGAGCCTTCCGCCATTGCATTGAATACTTCTGTAAGCTGTGAGAAGATGTCTGGTGCAAATGTTTTGTAAAAGTTGGCCGTTACCCACCTGGGCCTGGAGATTTATTAGGTTCAAGTGCTGCAATCGCTTTTCCCACTTCCTCCTCTGTGATGGGGGCATTAAGATTTTCATTACGATCCTGGGTAACCTGTGGAAGCTTGAGCGATTGTAAGTAGCGTTGCTGTGCGGCTTCATCAAGCTACTCTAGTGTACAGCTCTTTGTAAAAGTCCCCAAACATTTTAGCCTTGTCCGCATTGGCATTCATTAGAATTCCGCAGGATTCCACTATTCCCCCTAGGTATTCTTTTTCCCTCTTTTCCCGTAGTTGTCGTGCAAGATAGGAGCCTATCTTATTGCCCAGTGTGTGGGAGACATGGTGCATTCACAGAAGGGTAAACTCCGCCCTATTGGCATAGATGGCTTTTACTTTCCCCCTTAAAGCACTCAGTTTGCGCTGCAACGGGCGGGAAGGATTCTGTTTGTGTTCTTTCTCAGCGGCTTCTAGTTCTGCCTCCAAAGCTTCGATCTCCCTAACTCTCAGTTCGTTTAGGGCTGAGTTAAGCGCCATATATTTCTCTCTTATGACCACCTTAAAGACTGCCCAATGTACTCAGGCGGGAAGTATCCTGTGGCTGGTTTAAAAAAAAGAATTCTGAGATTGCCTCTCATAATTCCTCCTGCATTAGTTTGTCTCTCATCAGGAAAACCGGGAAATACCATCTTGGCATCTTGGAGGTGCCTTTTTCCCAATTCAAGCTAATCGCGACTGAGGTGTGATCAGAGACAGAGATCGGCAGGTTTACCCAATAACCCCTGGTTTATAAAAATATAATCTAATCTTGAGTATGTTTGATGGACATGAGAAAAAAATTGCAATCTTTGGTATCAGGATTTACTTGCCGCCATGCATCTAATAAGCCCATAGCATGTACGGAGGGTTTTACTGATTTGGGGAAACTGCCTGTGGGCACTCTGTGTGGGTGGGTGCTATCCAAATCTGTATGCCATGTGAGGTTGAAGTCCCCCACCAATATTGTCGGATCCTCAGCAAACCCCACCCAACATATTGAGCAAGGAAGACAAGAACACCTGTTGACCTGTATTAGGTGGTATGCCAATATGATCGTACACAGCCTTCCCATCAAAAAAATCCTTTACTTTGTCTGACTTTATGGCTTCAGGTTGATATTTGGAAGAATTGTGAAAAAGTAAAGCTACCCCCCTGTGTTTCGTAGCCGCTGAAGATGTGTAGATTAAAACATAGCTTTTGTGGTGCAACCGTAGCTCCTCCTCCCTCTTTAGGTGTGTTTCCTCTAGGGCCACCACCTCAAAGGAGTGATCCGAGCGATATTATAAACTTTTTTTACGTTTAAGGGGTGAATTTAAGCCCTTAACATTCCATGAAGCTATTTCAATTGGCATAGTTCCACCTTGAACCCCACCCTCGTAGATTGGACCTGATGCCACAAAATCACAGTCCCTTCAAAAGTTACTACTAAGGGAATGAACATACTTTCTTCAAATTCCGAAAGAGCATTTTAAGCCTGATGCATGTCCAATGACCCTAAGAGACCAGAGTCCGTCCTCCATAACCCCCACTTCCCCAACAGTTAACAGGACTTAATACCCACAACTTGCGCCAGGCAGCTCATGCTCCCTCAGCTATAGAGTCTGGGAAGAAAGGGTTCAAGATATAGGGCATCTGGCTCAGGTCCTCGACCCGACCAGTTCTCAAAACCGGTTATCGATCGCCAAAGCATCTTGTAGGCTTGTAAAGTTCGAGTGTAGGGGCTTGCAGGAATGACAAAAGTCAGAGTCTGGCTGCCCAATGATCCCTGGGTGAGGACTCCACTCATTAGTGCCGCTGACCCATGACGGATTCCCCTCCTCAGGCTTTACCACCAGGCTCTCCAGGTTGGATAGTTCTAGTCTTTGGTGTGCCGGCCCTTTGAGCTCACGTTTCACTGTGAAAGTCTATTGCTTCCTTTCTCACTGACAGGGCCTCCTGTGTGATCCTCTAGCAAAAGAAGGAGCCCCATAAGTCTCACACCTTCCTCAAGTTCCGTGACATGCTACATTTTATTATTGAACTCAAAGGCCAAACCAAAAGGATAAGTCCATCTGTAAATTTTGTACGCTCTTAGTTTCTTGGTGAGAGGACGAAATTGCTGCAGCTGAAGAAGGGTCGTGTTTGCCAAATCCTGCTAGAGGGTACAGCAAAAGCCCTGAAATGAGATCACATCCTTTTTCCTGGCAGCCTGGAGGATGGCCTCCTTGACTTTGAATGAGTAGAGCTTCACCAGAATGTCACGTGTGCGACGCCGCTCTCCTCTAGGCGGTGGTCCCACTCGATGCGCCTGCTCAATCTTGATTTTAATTTGGTTTTACCCCAGGGTTTCTGCGAAGAGACCCTTGAGAAATGCTGACAGGTCTGGTCCCTCCGCCCCCTCCTCTATGTCCCTAATCCTGATGTTGTCTCGTTGTGCCCTATTTTCGAGGTCCTCAGTTTTTAGCAGCACTGAATGTAACTGGGTTATATTCTTTTATCTAGTTCTTGAGCTTGCGCTTCGACGTCCAGCACTTGTGTACCCACAGAGTCCGGTCCTGCTGGAGCATTGCCATCCGTTCTAAGAGGTCAGCCTTCAGTTGATCCATGGAGGATTTGATATCCACTTTAATCTCTGCACGAAGCTCCACCTTGAAATCCCAGTGAAGCAATGAGATCTTCTTTCATGAGAGCCATGGCTGGGGCCTTGTCAGAACGATCCTGTGTCAATTTCTACTCTGTAGTAGTGAAATAGCTGGACACCTTCGCTGGAGCCTTTTTTGGTGGCATAGGTGCAGCCCCTTCACTTCTTCCCTCAGCGAAAGGAGGCACCCGCCCCTGTTATTCGTGCCACCTCACCAGCACTGTACCCTCCTGCGTGCCCCACACAGCAAGGTTTTATCAGTGTGCCACTGGGGCAAGGCACCAGCGTACTAAGCACGCACTATTTGATGATTTTGGATAAAGACGGATTAATTGCGTTAAGATTGGTGTGCATCCCATCATCTTCAGTTGAACATTGTTTGAAACATTGCCCTTCTCGATGGCTTGCACCCAGCTCCTAAAAACTTGTCATCACCACATGTACGGTGAAAAATTCTGTCATCAAGCAGTTTAGCTTAATCATATTATAATCACCTAGGCACTCCCATTGCAAGTTTTTGAGAAATTGTTTGTTTAACAAATGTTAATGATCCATTGCGTAGTTGTGTTTAGGACACAGTATTTTTGTCATAAGGTATATGTCATATTTTTTATGGAAATGCACAGGGTTATGGGAGTTGGATTTTGTGGCATTAAGTTTAAGTCAAGGTAGTCAAGAGATTGGTGGGTGGTTGTATAGTAGGCACCAGTGAGGGTGGAAGTTGGTGGTGGGCGTTGTCTTAAAAATGGAAGGTTGCACATGGGTGGAAACACTGTTATTGAAATGGAAGTGGAGACAAAAGTGCGAATCTAGTTTGGCAGGTATGTGAATGCCGGAAGAATGGTTAAAGGGTAAGTGAGAGTAGAGAGGTTTGGGAGTTTGTAGTTAAAAGTGAGTAGTTTTGAAAGATTTGGGTGAGTGTGGTGTGAGCGGTGTAGGTGAGTTTGGGGAAGTGAGGTGATTTGGATAGAGTGCATCGCAGAAAGATGTGGTGGGTGTCGAGTGGTTGTGTGAGTCGGTTTGTGGATAGGAAGGTGGAGTACGTGGAAGGCTGAAAGGTAGAGGTGTGAAAGCTTTAAGTTGAACATGGGTTGACTCTAAACGGGTGGGGAGTTGGGTTGGATCAATTATTACGTGTCTGAGAAGGTTTGGGATGAAATTAGCTGGGCACTGGGGTAGTCTTTGGTTTAGTAAACAGCATGAATGGCAAATGAATATAGATTGTTTATAGAGGCTTTAGTTTTGGCATATGTTTGGGGTTTAATTAAACTATATAGATTATTATATCTGCTCAATGAAGTACAAAGTAGTAATGGTGACTTTTTGATACTTGGAGTGACCCCTGAAGAAGAGGTTGTGTAGCTTGAAATGCATTGGGTATAAATAAAGAATGCTGCCGTAGGTGAAATCATGCATTTCTATCGTGTTTTTGACAGAGGTCCTGATGGGAACATCTTGAACATGTGAAGCTTTGAATTAGCATGACACCGGACATGTCGATTAAAATAAACATAATTATATCTAACTGGAGCAAAGCAAAGAGAGAAAGGAGTAAAATGAGTGAAGAATTTGGAACATTCTTGTGATTCTACAATTCAGCTGTGTGACTGGGTTTGGGGTGAAAGGTCGCCCCACACAGCAAGGTTTTTTCAGTATGTAGCAGACACAAAGAGCGATTCGGAAACACGTTACTGAATTAAAATTTTGGTTTGTGATTTTATACCTAAAAGGTATTTTGAAGGGACGTTTGTTTTTACACCTTCCCTTCCAAATACTGATTTGGAATGTAGTATATTTATGTTTTGCAACCGAAATCCAGTTGTAAATCATTTATATATTACAGACGACACAAAGGAACTGGTAACCCATTCACATATGGGAGGGGATACCCATGGAACCCTTCCCCTTTATAAATGTTGGGAATTTGCTGCTGGGGGTTTAGTATATACAGGTATAGGGCGCTCAGACAGTGCGGCCAAGGTATGGTGATGGTTGGAGAAAGTGTAGGACGGTGCAGACAGTATAGAGGAAACCCTATAACCTCTAACTAGTGTTCAGGCAAGAAATGCTTGTACACTATAGACCGTACCAACATTAACTGTGCACACGTCAAGTAAACAATAAATAAACTTGTTTTTGTAGGAAAAAAAGAAGATGAAGCTGTTGATTTGAAGCAAGCTTTATAAGGTTCTCTTTATCGAGTATGGACGCCAGCCGACACGTGTTTCATCAAACAGGGCTAAGCCTGTGATTCATCAGGGCTGTAAAACATGTATGTGACAAATAGTCAAATCATAAGTACAGAAAAAATCATAAGTACAGAAAAAAACCTGAAAATGACAAATAAGCAAACTCAACAGAACAAACAAATGGTTTCCTGTGCTCATTGACCTCATGTGCACAAAGTGTGGAACAAAATTGATCCGAAAATAAAGTAATAGTGTGGTAAATGATGATAGCAAGTGATGTGAAAGGGGGGATGGGAGAGACCTCGGGGTGAAAATGGATAATAAGTGGGTGGACGACACCTGGGTCACTGTAACCAGTGCAAATTGTTAAAACTCGAATACACCAGAGGTGTGTGTGAAATGTTTGTTATCAATCTAACAGATAGACATTCTGGGTAATAGTAAGTACATTCACTATTGTCTATGTGGGAAAATCATAAACCAGTCTGGTGCCCTGTTAGGAGGCAAGGGCTTTGTGAAAGAATATTGAGTGAACCTTGTTTCTGGATCGTGCATGGATATCAAAATCAATCACAAATTGTGCTGTTGACTCATGCAGAACGTGGTCCAAAATGATAAAGGGTCTCAGAATAGCATCTCTCTTCAACACAAAAGGATGGGTGAACAGGTGCCCCAGGTGGTCTACTTTAGTGGGGGTACGATATTCTGACCCAAAAAATATAAAGTGACTGTATACACTCTTATATATGGTACATATGAGTACTGTAGATGTACATATCTGAAACACAATAGTAAACCAGAAAATCATTAGAGAATATCCATTGGCGGTAGAGCAAATGTTCCACAACTTGTAAGTTTAAACATATGTGTACATATACATGTGGTATATTTTGTCAGTTTCACATGGTACATCGTAATCGAGCTGACCTAAAACATGATCCCCATGCAAATTGGTACGGGGCCAGAAGAGACAAACATGCCTGTGCTAGGGAAGTAACTAACGTAGTGCAAGCAAATGTGCCATGCCTTAAAACGTGCAGTGCCGAGTTCAAAAAAGTATCCACATATACCTGCAATGGCGTGAGGAGGTCCTCAACTAGAAGGGAAAATAATAACAGAGGGAGAGGATGACCATTAGGTAAACAGAACAGCGAGTGTCTCGCAAGGGTACAGGATCGCCGGTAGGCTAGAAACTGACCTGTGAGAATAGGGTGGTAGAGTACGACGGCAGAATAATCCGTGTGCTGTGCTTCGGCGGGATAAAAAACGGCGGGTACAGTCGGGTGCAACTGTCATTCCGGGTTCTGGAATCAAGATAAATTAAAAAAACCTCCGTGAGGACGGGCAGTAAATCCAAGGGGTAGGGGGGCGGGTGATAGACCATACGGGGGAACCTCTCCTTACCGTGGAGTTTGGCAACAGGGTCGCGTCTGTGGACTGCGTCTGCTCGCACTCTGGTGTCTGCAGACCGGGTGAAGTGCTCTAGCGCGGTAGTGCGCATGCGTGGTGAAACCGGAAGTGGGTACGGTCGGCAAACGACTAGAATGTAACTAGAACGGAAAGTCGTGTATAATGGGGACCATGTTTGTACAAAAAGCTCTGTCCCAAAGGGACAACTATCTAGTAGGTGAACATGTAGAACATTGACAAGTTGGTTGTATAAGAGATGGACAAGTCTCATAATTAACATGTATATATAACTGCAGGTGGGTAAAACATACATAATTGAGCGAGAATGGATCAAAGTTCTTTCTAAGCTGAAAAGTATAAGGAGGATAAAAGATAAGACCCTAATAAGATAAAAAAGGGTGTGTAAGTAGCGCTAAAAGAAACAGATGCGCAAACTGTTCAGCACAGATGTAAGGAGCAGGATAGTGCAGTAGACAACCAGTCTAGGACATGGGATATGTTCAGGTAGATGAGCTTATTTCTCTAGGAAGTGTTGAAGCTCTGAATCAAAATTTTGGCCATATTTCACCGTGTGGAGACGCATTATCCAGATGGCCTCTAGTCTGCGTAGGCGGAGCTCTCTGTCTCCTCCTCGTATGTTAGGTTTAGCAGTTTCAATCCCGTAGAACTCAAATTTCTTGTATTGGGATTGGCTGGCACACGTGGCTATGTGTAGAGCCATAGGGTAACGTGGATCCTGTTGGTACATGGCTCTAGCATGTTCCCCAATACGTTCTTTGAGGGGTCGTATTGTGCTTCCCACATATTGAGTATGACAGGTACATTCCAAGATGTACACCACGAATTTGGTGTTGCAATTGATGTTCTCTTTGATTTCATATTTTTGTTTGTGGTAGCCTTGGAAATGTTTAGTGTTATTTCTTGACAGTCTGCATACACCGCAGCACCCACAATTGTGGAAGCCTTTGGTGTGTGGCGTGAACCACGAGTTGGACATGACTGGAGGCAGGACCGTTGGACTCAACCTGCTTCGTAGTGTTTTTCCTCTGCGATAAGTGATTTGAGGTCTTGAGTTAATACATGGTGCCAGGGTTTTGTCAGCCATTAGGATGTTCCAGTGTTTATTGATGCTTTTCTTGATTACTGGACTGATCTCATTATAATCAATAATCATTCTTGTTTCCGAGTTGTCCTCCATTTGTTTGGGTTTGACAATTAAGGTGTTGTTACGGTTCAGTTTCTTTGCTTTTCTGACCGCTTTGTTGACTGTTTGTTGGTCATAGCCGCGTCTCTGGAAGCGTGTTCGCATATCTTCTATGCACGTGTGGAATTCTTTATCTTCGCTGCAATTTCTTCGTGCTCTGACACATTCACCATAGGGTATGGTGTCTATCTGATGTTTAGGATGTGCGCTGTCTGCTCTCAGGATAGCGTTGCAGGAAGTCTCTTTCCGGTAGAGTTTGGTATGTAGGGTGTCATTGGTTATGTATATTTCCAGGTCCAAGAAGGTGACATTACTGGTACTGTGGTTACATGTGAATTTCATATCCATGTTGACTGTCTGCTCATCTGGTCTGGAACTCATGAGAGTTTACTAGCCTTTTTTAAATACCTCAACACAAATAACATGGATATGAAATTCACATGTAACCACAGTACCAGTAAAGTCACCTTCTTGGACCTGGAAATATACATAACCAATGACACCCTACATACCAAACTCTACCGGAAAGAGACTTCCTGCAACGCTATCCTGAGAGCAGACAGCGCACATCCTAAACATCAGATAGACACCATACCCTATGGTGAATGTGTCAGAGCACGAAGAAATTGCAGCGAAGATAAAGAATTCCACACGTGCATAGAAGATATGCGAACACGCTTCCAGAGACGCGGCTATGACCAACAAACAGTCAACAAAGCGGTCAGAAAAGCAAAGAAACTGAACCGTAACAACACCTTAATTGTCAAACCCAAACAAATGGAGGACAACTCGGAAACAAGAATGATTATTGATTATAATGAGATCAGTCCAGTAATCAAGAAAAGCATCAATAAACACTGGAACATCCTAATGGCTGACAAAACCCTGGCACCATGTATTAACTCAAGACCTCAAATCACTTATCGCAGAGGAAAAACACTACGAAGCAGGTTGAGTCCAACGGTCCTGCCTCCAGTCATGTCCAACTCGTGGTTCACGCCACACACCAAAGGCTTCCACAATTGTGGGTGCTGCGGTGTATGCAGACTGTCAAGAAATAACACTAAACATTTCCAAGGCTACCACAAACAAAAATATGAAATCAAAGAGAACATCAATTGCAACACCAAATTCGTGGTGTACATCTTGGAATGTACCTGTCATACTCAATATGTGGGAAGCACAATACGACCCCTCAAAGAACGTATTGGGGAACATGCTAGAGCCATGTACCAACAGGATCCATGTTACCCTATGGCTCTACACATAGCCACGTGTGCCAGCCAATCCCAATACAAGAAATTTGAGTTCTACGGGATTGAAACTGCTAAACCTAACATACGAGGAGGAGACAGAGAGCTCCGCCTACGCAGACTAGAGGCCATCTGGATAATGCGTCTCCACACGGTGAAATATGGCCAAAATTTTGATTCAGAGCTTCAACACTTCCTAGAGAAATAAGCTCATCTACCTGAACATATCCCATGTCCTAGACTGGTTGTCTACTGCACTATCCTGCTCCTTACATCTGTGCTGAACAGTTTGCGCATCTGTTTCTTTTAGCGCTACTTACACACCCTTTTTTATCTTATTAGGGTCTTATCTTTTATCCTCCTTATACTTTTCAGCTTAGAAAGAACTTTGATCCATTCTCCCTCAATTATGTATGTTTTACCCACCTGCAGTTATATATACATGTTAATTATGAGACTTGTCCATCTCTTATACAACCAACTTGTCAATGTTCTACATGTTCACCTACTAGATAGTTGTCCCTTTGGGACAGAGCTTTTTGTACAAACATGGTCCCCATTATACACGACTTTCCGTTCTAGTTACATTCTAGTCGTTTGCCGACCGTACCCACTTCCGGTTTCACCACGCATGCGCACTACCGCGCTAGAGCACTTCACCCGGTCTGCAGACACCAGAGTGCGAGCAGACGCAGTCCACAGACGGGACCCTGTTGCCAAACTCCACGGTAAGGAGAGGTTCCCCCGTTTGGTCTATCACCCGCCCCCCTACCCCTTGGATTTACTGCCCGTCCTCACAGAGGTTTTTTTAATTTATCTTGATTCCAGAACCCGGAATGACAGTTGCACCCGACTGTACCCGCCGTTTTTTATCCCGCCGAAGCACAGCACACGGATTATTCTGCCGTCGTACTCTACCACCCTATTCTCACAGGTCAGTTTCTAGCCTACCGGCGATCCTGTACCCTTGCGAGACACTCGCTGTTCTGTTTACCTAATGGTCATCCTCTCCCTCTGTTATTATTTTCCCTTCTAGTTGAGGACCTCCTCACGCCATTGCAGGTATATGTGGATACTTTTTTGAACTCGGCACTGCACGTTTTAAGGCATGGCACATTTGCTTGCACTACGTTAGTTACTTCCCTAGCACAGGCATGTTTGTCTCTTCTGGCCCCGTACCAATTTGCATGGGGATCATGTTTTAGGTCAGCTCAATTACGATGTACCATGTGAAACTGACAAAATATACCACATGTATATGTACACATATGTTTAAACTTACAAGTTGTGGAACATTTGCTCTACCGCCAATGGATATTCTCTAATGATTTTCTGGTTTACTATTGTGTTTCAGATATGTACATCTACAGTACTCATATGTACCATATATAAGAGTGTATACAGTCACTTTATATTTTTTGGGTCAGAATATCGTACCCCCACTAAAGTAGACCACCTGGGGCACCTGTTCACCCATCCTTTTGTGTTGAAGAGAGATGCTATTCTGAGACCCTTTATCATTTTGGACCACGTTCTGCATGAGTCAACAGCACAATTTGTGATTGATTTTGATATCCATGCACGATCCAGAAACAAGGTTCACTCAATATTCTTTCACAAAGCCCTTGCCTCCTAACAGGGCACCAGACTGGTTTATGATTTTCCCACATAGACAATAGTGAATGTACTTACTATTACCCAGAATGTCTATCTGTTAGATTGATAACAAACATTTCACACACACCTCTGGTGTATTCGAGTTTTAACAATTTGCACTGGTTACAGTGACCCAGGTGTCGTCCACCCACTTATTATCCATTTTCACCCCGAGGTCTCTCCCATCCCCCCTTTCACATCACTTGCTATCATCATTTACCACACTATTACTTTATTTTCGGATCAATTTTGTTCCACACTTTGTGCACATGAGGTCAATGAGCACAGGAAACCATTTGTTTGTTCTGTTGAGTTTGCTTATTTGTCATTTTCAGGTTTTTTTCTGTACTTATGATTTTTTCTGTACTTATGATTTGACTATTTGTCACATACATGTTTTACAGCCCTGATGAATCACAGGCTTAGCCCTGTTTGATGAAACACGTGTCGGCTGGCGTCCATACTCGATAAAGAGAACCTTATAAAGCTTGCTTCAAATCAACAGCTTCATCTTCTTTTTTTCCTACAAAAACAAGTTTATTTATTGTTTACTTGACGTGTGCACAGTTAATGTTGGTACGGTCTATAGTGTACAAGCATTTCTTGCCTGAACACTAGTTAGAGGTTATAGGGTTTCCTCTATACTGTCTGCACCGTCCTACACTTTCTCCAACCATCACCATACCTTGGCCGCACTGTCTGAGCGCCCTATACCTGTATATACTAAACCACCAGCAGCAAATTCCCTACATTGACACAGGTGGGCAGCTCCACAGCACTTAACTCAGAACGAATTCACTCCTGTGTTCTGGTGATGGATAGGGACAAAGAAGCTTCTGATCTGTTTGACAATTTGGAAAAAGGCGGCCAAGCATCTGGCCCCTCTACGAGCAGTAATCATCCGAGAAAAGAAACACTGAAAGACAAATTTGTGAAACTTGAGAGACTGAAAAAAACAGAGAACGCGAGGTGGTGGGACAGCGCCACACTCAAGCAATACGTAAGATTAAATAGAGTCCCGAGAGGACTCCGATCACAAATTTTTCCAACTTTCGATGATCTGGACGACGATCTACTCGGTAGATGGGAAGAGGCCTTAAACGTTAATTCAAGAACATTAATAGATATTCTCATAGAAAGCGCTGAGAGAAAAGTGTGTAAACTGCAAGCAGAGATTCTTACAGTAGAAAAAGAAATCCAAGAGTTCAATCTCAAAGAAGTAACGGAGAAAAACTACGCTATATTGAGAGACATTCTCAACGCACACCAAAAAGAAATCAAGGAGCGCAAAAGCAGACAATTAAAACGCGACGAAGCTGATTACAGAGAAGGAAGGGTCTTTACCTTTGCTCGAAAATACGACCAACTCGTTAAGAAATCCAAACCCTCAGAATCCAACAGAGGGGCCGAAACAGACGCCAACACCTCAAGTTCTTCATCTCTCAACACAATACCCAGTGAGAACGAAACCGAACCGGACAGGAATACCAGCGCCTCCAAATTTTTCGGGGAAATTTTAATAGTCAGACGAGAGAAGAGAACCCAACAACGTCAGAATTTCACAACAAAAAAACCAGAAGGGGGAAACGATCAGGACAAAGAAGAATACCGAAGAAAACTGAGGTCGGGAGACAATCGCAGATGAGTGACAACACCCAGGAGGTACAAGTAGTGAATCTTTCTAGCAAAACTTTAACACAAGAGATGACGACCGTTCTCAGCAAAGGCCTCAACTTTAACCCGCAAGTTATGGGTGATCCATGTAGGATCAAGATTGATCTGTTTAAGTTTGTGCGAAGATTAAAACTCAAAAAACACTTTGCATATAACCCTAAAAAAATAACAACTAGAGATACAGCCAATACAACTCCGACTGAAGGTTTGCAAACCATACAAGAAATTAAAGAGACGCTTCTTCTTATGACCCTTGATGAAACTCCTGAACAACCCCTTACGTGCGAACAACTTTTACAAGATTTGGGTATTGAGGATGATAACACTCAATCCAGCAACCTCAAGAACAAATCCAGATGGATACCCAATTTACCGGCAGGAAACCCGATTGACACCTTCCATACTCTAGTCCTGGAAGACCTTGAAAAATACGAGAGTAAGATATACAAACGGAAGAAACCCAAAATTGAAGACAACCTCACAAGGAGTGAACGGATAGCTTTAAAGACACTGGCCCTGGACAAGGATCTAGTTATAAAGGAAGCAGACAAAGGCGGAAACGTCGTTATCATGGACCGCAAAGATTATGAACAAGAAATTACATCCCAGTTAAATGACATCACATGTTACACCCCTATTAGGAACAATCCAATAGAATCGGTGACCACTAAAATCAATAATCATCTTAAAGAGTGGCAAGAGGCAGGTCTTCTGAATGAAGATGAAGCGACTTACTTGAAAATTACTAAACCCATGGCACCATGGTTCTACACATTACCAAAGATCCACAAACCAGCAGCTTTTCCACCAGGTAGACCCATAATATCAGGGATTGGGGGGCCAACTGAGCGATTGGCGGAATACGTGGACATTTTTCTCAATCCCCTTGTCAAAAACCTACCGTCACACATTCAGGACACCAAGCATGTCCTGAGTATCCTCAGTGACTTACAATGGCAAACGGGCATGACCCTTGCCACTTTGGATGTGGTGTCTTTATACACCTCAATAAACCCAGACAAAGGTCTACTAGCTGTGGCCAAATACCTGGACAAAAGACCAGCCAATCTATGGCAACATACTAAAATGATAACAACTATGATGGATCTCATCCTCAACAATAACTACTTTATGTTCGATCAAAAGTGGTACAGACAAACGAAGGGGGTAGCCATGGGCTCGAGGTTTTCCCCCTCTTTTGCTAATCTTTACATGGGCACACTAGAGACCACATGGATTTGGAGCGCAAATGGTGCAAGGTGGATAGACTCGATAGTGTATTGGGGACGATACATTGATGACTGTCTGCTCATCTGGTCTGGAACTCATGAGAGTTTACTAGCCTTTTTTAAATACCTCAACACAAATAACATGGATATGAAATTCACATGTAACCACAGTACCAGTAATGTCACCTTCTTGGACCTGGAAATATACATAACCAATGACACCCTACATACCAAACTCTACCGGAAAGAGACTTCCTGCAACGCTATCCTGAGAGCAGACAGCGCACATCCTAAACATCAGATAGACACCATACCCTATGGTGAATGTGTCAGAGCACGAAGAAATTGCAGCGAAGATAAAGAATTCCACACGTGCATAGAAGATATGCGAACACGCTTCCAGAGACGCGGCTATGACCAACAAACAGTCAACAAAGCGGTCAGAAAAGCAAAGAAACTGAACCGTAACAACACCTTAATTGTCAAACCCAAACAAATGGAGGACAACTCGGAAACAAGAATGATTATTGATTATAATGAGATCAGTCCAGTAATCAAGAAAAGCATCAATAAACACTGGAACATCCTAATGGCTGACAAAACCCTGGCACCATGTATTAACTCAAGACCTCAAATCACTTATCGCAGAGGAAAAACACTACGAAGCAGGTTGAGTCCAACGGTCCTGCCTCCAGTCATGTCCAACTCGTGGTTCACGCCACACACCAAAGGCTTCCACAATTGTGGGTGCTGCGGTGTATGCAGACTGTCAAGAAATAACACTAAACATTTCCAAGGCTACCACAAACAAAAATATGAAATCAAAGAGAACATCAATTGCAACACCAAATTCGTGGTGTACATCTTGGAATGTACCTGTCATACTCAATATGTGGGAAGCACAATACGACCCCTCAAAGAACGTATTGGGGAACATGCTAGAGCCATGTACCAACAGGATCCACGTTACCCTATGGCTCTACACATAGCCACGTGTGCCAGCCAATCCCAATACAAGAAATTTGAGTTCTACGGGATTGAAACTGCTAAACCTAACATACGAGGAGGAGACAGAGAGCTCCGCCTACGCAGACTAGAGGCCATCTGGATAATGCGTCTCCACACGGTGAAATATGGCCAAAATTTTGATTCAGAGCTTCAACACTTCCTAGAGAAATAAGCTCATCTACCTGAACATATCCCATGTCCTAGACTGGTTGTCTACTGCACTATCCTGCTCCTTACATCTGTGCTGAACAGTTTGCGCATCTGTTTCTTTTAGCGCTACTTACACACCCTTTTTTATCTTATTAGGGTCTTATCTTTTATCCTCCTTATACTTTTCAGCTTAGAAAGAACTTTGATCCATTCTCGCTCAATTATGTATGTTTTACCCACCTGCAGTTATATATACATGTTAATTATGAGACTTGTCCATCTCTTATACAACCAACTTGTCAATGTTCTACATGTTCACCTACTAGATAGTTGTCCCTTTGGGACAGAGCTTTTTGTACAAACATGGTCCCCATTATACACGACTTTCCGTTCTAGTTACATTCTAGTCGTTTGCCGACCGTACCCACTTCCGGTTTCACCACGCATGCGCACTACCGCGCTAGAGCACTTCACCCGGTCTGCAGACACCAGAGTGCGAGCAGACGCAGTCCACAGACGCGACCCTGTTGCCAAACTCCACGGTAAGGAGAGGTTCCCCCGTTTGGTCTATCACCCGCCCCCCTACCCCTTGGATTTACTGCCCGTCCTCACGGAGGTTTTTTTAATTTATCTTGATTCCAGAACCCGGAATGACAGTTGCACCCGACTGTACCCGCCGTTTTTTATCCCGCCGAAGCACAGCACACGGATTATTCTGCCGTCGTACTCTACCACCCTATTCTCACAGGTCAGTTTCTAGCCTACCGGCGATCCTGTACCCTTGCGAGACACTCGCTGTTCTGTTTACCTAATGGTCATCCTCTCCCTCTGTTATTATTTTCCCTTCTAGTTGAGGACCTCCTCACGCCATTGCAGGTATATGTGGATACTTTTTTGAACTCGGCACTGCACGTTTTAAGGCATGGCACATTTGCTTGCACTACGTTAGTTACTTCCCTAGCACAGGCATGTTTGTCTCTTCTGGCCCCGTACCAATTTGCATGGGGATCATGTTTTAGGTCAGCTCGATTACGATGTACCATGTGAAACTGACAAAATATACCACATGTATATGTACACATATGTTTAAACTTACAAGTTGTGGAACATTTGCTCTACCGCCAATGGATATTCTCTAATGATTTTCTGGTTTACTATTGTGTTTCAGATATGTACATCTACAGTACTCATATGTACCATATATAAGAGTGTATACAGTCACTTTATATTTTTTGGGTCAGAATATCGTACCCCCACTAAAGTAGACCACCTGGGGCACCTGTTCACCCATCCTTTTGTGTTGAAGAGAGATGCTATTCTGAGACCCTTTATCATTTTGGACCACGTTCTGCATGAGTCAACAGCACAATTTGTGATTGATTTTGATATCCATGCACGATCCAGAAACAAGGTTCACTCAATATTCTTTCACAAAGCCCTTGCCTCCTAACAGGGCACCAGACTGGTTTATGATTTTCCCACATAGACAATAGTGAATGTACTTACTATTCCCCAGAATGTCTATCTGTTAGATTGATAACAAACATTTCACACACACCTCTGGTGTATTCGAGTTTTAACAATTTGCACTGGTTACAGTGACCCAGGTGTCGTCCACCCACTTATTATCCATTTTCACCCCGAGGTCTCTCCCATCCCCCCTTTCACATCACTTGCTATCATCATTTACCACACTATTACTTTATTTTCGGATCAATTTTGTTCCACACTTTGTGCACATGAGGTCAATGAGCACAGGAAACCATTTGTTTGTTCTGTTGAGTTTGCTTATTTGTCATTTTCAGGTTTTTTTCTGTACTTATGATTTTTTCTGTACTTATGATTTGACTATTTGTCACATACATGTTTTACAGCCCTGATGAATCACAGGCTTAGCCCTGTTTGATGAAACACGTGTCGGCTGGCGTCCATACTCGATAAAGAGAACCTTATAAAGCTTGCTTCAAATCAACAGCTTCATCTTCTTTTTTTCCTACAAAAACAAGTTTATTTATTGTTTACTTGACGTGTGCACAGTTAATGTTGGTACCCTTTATAAATGTTGCCAAAAACATTTTTTAATAGTAGGCAGTGCTGCAACAGACTACTGCCTACTCCTAACAAATGTTATTTAACTTTTCATTTTTGTTTTTTTAAACACATTACATTATCCTTTAAGGAAAACCAACTGCCTTTAAAAAAAATGATGATTTTATTTAAAGTCACAGACATGGTGTTCTACTTACCCCATCATGGCACCAACTTGTGAAAGATGTGAATTGTAAAAATTTCTGGTCACAATAATGCTTGTCATAAATTGCGACCAGTTTTCTGCAACTAGTCCTTATTATGTCTAGCCACAGAGTCTTAAATTTCTTTACGAACATGTAGGCTCCATTTCATGGCTATATAAAGGAATTCTTTTCAAACCCCATTCCAATTACACTATCTCCACCTAAACATCTATTAAGCAGTTTAAGGAAATACCACACACAGGTATACTTTGAGTAGATGAGAGTATTGATCCAGAACACCACACTAGATACAGTACAAAAGTAAGCCTTACAACTGGAATAATTACACTCAATGTGGTTCCTCTATATTTCAAGAGTTAATTGGCGATTATTAATCCGACGGCACCTCCTGCTGCCCATGGTTGATGACATCCAGGAGATATGATTGACTTACACTGATTTGTGCCATTATACACATGTAAAAGAACAATATCTCACAAGCAAGAATACAAATGCCCTTACCATGTGCAACCAATATTTGGTGGACCTGTTGAAAATGTTTCTAATTGTGTCATGCTGCTCAATGTTGTGATTTGAGAATATGTTTTTTGCCCCAAATGTACATGTTTCAGTGACTGACCTGTCAGCAGTGTTGGAGTTGCAAGTGTGCTAAATGTAGGAAAAATATATGTGAGTATATGTAAAATTGATGTTAATATATTGAAAGCATGAGAGCAGACAAATGATGGTAACATACCTGTAGAATTAAACATGGTGTTTCTTGGCAAAAACACAAGTTGCCTCGATTAGTCGCTCCGAATTGGGTTTGGCTCTTTTGTGCCGTAGCCCGGCTCAAGACAAGCTGGTGGGCTAGAATCAAAGTGGAGCAAGATACATGAAGTAAACCTCTCCTTGGGCTTACCGATTAGTGGAGTCTCACTAACAGCTCCCCTGAATTTAAGTGTGGGGATATTGGAGTATGGGAATATCCGATTCTGGTCATTATTCCCCAAAATGAGGAATAACATGTGGACCCAGGAACATCAAGTCGAAATCTGCATGACTTTTCACTTCTTGGGAAATAAAGGAATTAAGTCCATGAAAGCAAGAAGACAGAATAGTGTTTGCACCGTGCAAATTCGGTGCAAAATCTAAAACTCTTCTATCTTACTTGCTGAATCTTTTTGTCAAATTGAGGCCTTGCTCTTATTTTATTTGTCGCCCGAGTGGGATGGGTGTGCCCAGATGTGGGTCCCATGCTCTCCATGCCACTGGGGTCAAGCTAACCTGGCTGATTAAGGCTGACACACCAAAACCGGTCCCTGGATGCCTGTTTCCGGTCCAGGAAGAACCTGGCCTGGCAGTTCGGGCTGGACTGTTCCCATGGGGGGTAGGGTCAAGACTGATTTGCATCTGGCTAGGTTTAAACTAGAATGACATAGGGAGCAAAAAAACGATGGACTCAGGCCCAAATCCCTGTACTAGGGTGAATGTTTGACATTGTTCAACATTATGTCCATCAGTTGATCTTTATGCATTTGTCACACCAAGTGGGACGGGTATGCCCAGACGTTGGTCCCCTGCTCTCCATGCCCCTGGAGTCAAGCTAGCCAGGCTGATGAGGGGTAAAACCCTGGAACCAGTCCCTGGATGCTTGTTTCTGGTCTAGGGAGGACCTGGACTGGCAGTTCGGGCTGCACTGTTCTCATGGGGAACAGGGTCAAGACTGATTTGCATTTGGCTGGATTTAAACTGGATTATCATGGGTAGCAAAAAAACAATGGATTCAGGTCCAGATCTCCGTCCTGGGGTAAATGTTTGATATTGTTCAACATTCTATTCATAAACTGTTCTTTTTTAATTGAGGCTTAAAGCATCACGGGTAACAATATATCAATGACAGTCAAGCATATTTAGCCCCACTGTAACAACAAAGAGGAGTACATTTGCAAACGATAAAGGTTTATTAACATATTAGTAAAGTTACATTCTCATTCAAAGGAATTAGTCATGAATTGATAATCACCTGAATACAGCATCCGTAAATATAACCCAGTTAAAAGGCAAATGTGAAAATATGTAATTTAATAGAGGATAGGAAAAATCTGCAGTTTCTTTCCCTTGAAGAAAAACTCCCCAAGCTAAGGTTGGGGTCAAAGTCTGAGAAATTTGTAAGCAGCAGCAAATATAATATGTCAAAAGGAACCAAATAAAGGTCCCTATCAGGACAACAAGAAAAGGTGTTCACACAAAAACCTATCTCCATGAGCAAAGTTAAAAGGTAGATGGGGTCTTAGGAGCAAAGAAAACGAATGTCTGCTACTGAAGGTGGACAGCACGGAAATGAGGCTGGTCTAAGGCCTCAAAGTTTCTATGATTACACCAAGCCTCATACAAAGAAGCTGGCCTGGTCGTCCCAAGGCAAACGCAAGAACATTGGCCCGGGCGCCCAGGTTGGAACGGGTCTTTATTGGTAACTTTGCAGTTGCCAATGGTGAAATGAGGACCAAAAAACATCCAAATCGTTAAGTTGCAAAAGAACCTTTGTATATAGTTCTATCAATCACTTTTAAGGCTAATGAAATCACAGCAACTCTTGGTGCCCTGGATGAGAAAGCATCAGTCAGCCAGGAATGGGATTCGTTCCCTGTATTGGCTCCCCATCAGGAAACACATCTGCTTTAAGGTGCTGAGTATGATATTCAAGGCCATGCATAGTAAGGATACACCACATCTGAAACTCTTTTTTCAACTGTACACCCCTGGAAGGCTCCTGATTTTGCAGGACCAGATTCGGCAGCTGTTCCGTTTTGGTAGCGGCCCCCAAACTTTGGATCTCCCTGTCCACCTCTATCTCCAATGCAGACTCTTATCTGGTTTTTAAAAAACATCTGAAAACCTGGGGCCTCATTTATGAGGCCTTGCGTCAGTTTTGCGCTGCGGATGCGTCACTTTTTGTGACGCATCGGCAGCGTAAAACATGCGCCTTGTTGCGCCATATTTAAAAAGTGACGCATCTAGGTAGATGCGTCACTTTTTAAACCCCTGCGCCACATTATACCTGCGTCAGGTTTAATGTATGCAGAGGGGGCGTTCCCCCGCAAAAAGCCTCGTAATAGTGACGCAGTGAAATCTATGAGATTTCACTGCGTCACTTTTAGGATGCTGTTGCGTCAAAATCTTGCGCCTGCCTCACAGCAGGCGTAAGACTGACGCAAGCCCTTTCACATGGGGCTTTCCCCATGTGAAAGGACGCATTGCTGGAGTTGCGTCACTTTTGTGACACACTCCAGCAATGCGTCACTTTTGCGCTTACAGATGCGTCAGAAATACTGACGTATCTGTAAGTCCTTGCGACATGATGCATCATACATTAAATATGACGCATCATTGGTGTCGCAAGGAGTGCGCAGTGAAAAGTGACGCATCGCTGTTTTCACGCAGCGATGCGTCACTTTTCATAAATGAGGCCCCCGGCTTTTCTCATTTTAGGTAGCTGCAGGTGGTTTTCCTTACTTTCTCCTTAATTGTCTGCTACAGCGCCTTGACACCCTTGGGTATAAGTGCTCTTTTTAAATATTATCCTATCCTATCCTAGGAAGATTATGGAAAGAAAACAAGAAATCAACATTTTGTTCAAATGGGGTTATTCATCTGAGGCCTGCAATCACACTTGCTATGCAAAGTATGACTATTCTCAAAATATAATTTGCTATTAGTACAAAATCACCAATCATAATCAGTCAAATTATAAATCATCCAAGTAGATAACTAAGCAATGATTATACATGTTAAATATTAGCATGTAATTTGAATGGAAAAGAAAAAAAGTTATACTGCGCCACCATCCACAACCATGTGCATGGCCTGTTTAGAGGACTGTGATGTAGGTTGTGGGGGTGACATGGAGTGGAGGACACAGTCCATGAGGGGGGAGTCTTTTCTGTTCCCCCATGCATCTGTTGGAATGTACTGAAATACACAAAAAAGTGATGGATAGAATTATTGAATTAGTCTTAGCCATTGGTGGCCGATTCTAGATTGTATGTGTTCCTGTTCAGTAAGGACTAGGCCTGGCAATTCATGCTAGACTGTTCCCATTGAAGCAGGTTTGAGACTGATTTGCATATGGCTGGGTCCAAACTGAGGTGGATTGTTGTGCATAATAAAGATGAACTGGGATGCGGCCGAATAATTACCAGTGGCTGAGAATAATTCAAGCTTTCCATCCATCACTATACATGCTAACTTCTCTGTTAGAATGTATTCTGGGCAACTGCAACAGCTGCTCAGAACCTGAGTGTCTCCATTCAGACTTTCAGGTCTGGTATCTCTATGTCTATAATTATTAGGTCCAGATTTTGCGGATCCAATAAATATTGTGTACCATGTCAACCAAACAGTGCAGTGCCCCATTAGGACAACACTGTGTCATCTATAGAAACCTTGATGATATTGGTCAGCAACTATACCTCTATCTACTCTTGATGTATAATGGAAAACGCTGTTTCCCTTGTGTCTGAAGTCTGCTTGATGCTTTCTATGTATAACAGAAGGCGTCAGGAATAGTCATATGCATAATAGTTTGTAATTACGCAGAAGCAAATTATGAGTGTTTCGCACACACTTACTCTAGGGCTCGACATTTTCCTATAACACTTTGCACTCCAGGGCACAAGATATGCCAAAAAGCCATAGCTACAAATATGGAGAATATTTCATAATGTGGGCATGAAATAAAGTACTAATAAATACCTTGCTCTCTCAAGGCAACCGAATATCTGTGGAAGTCAGATACCAGATCCTTTGACCACCTAAAGATGTTACAAGGTTGAGGCCTTTTCCCGCCCTTAGTCCTTCAATGGACGCTCAGACAAGGTAGGGAGGTTAAGATGTAGGAACTATAGAGTGACATGGGTTCTTATGGCCTTGTTTCTTTTATGTCCCTGCTACCCTTGTTACTACCTCTGTGACAAGGTATAGTAAGGGCAGTTTTTTTAAAACACTTCACAGCGGTGACGGGATGATAGGATCCTTATTCACCGCACTTTTCATTTTAACCCCACACAGTTTACCTTTTGAATTAAAAGGTCTATGGGTGTACTGTGATAGCTTTTTAATATTCACTTTTTTTCACTTTGGGCCCCCACTCACTTAGAAGTGCATCCCTGTCTCCAGGTGTGTGCCCGTCCTCCACCAAACGTGGTTTCTGGAGGGCGAGGACTGGCAGATGATGAAGCATGACACCTGGCGGTGTGTGATGCCAGTCTATCACTTTTTGTGAGATGCCCCACCGTTACTAGGCATCTCACTCTATTTTGGTCTTAAACTGGGAACGGTCTCTATTGTGTTTACTATAATTGATTGGAGGCTGACCGTCCACCAGCACCCTACTGCCTCTGGTTCCCTCCTCGAGCTATTGCCTGGGAAACTTTATGGCTTCCCATAGTAAGGGCAGCACCTGGGTTACTAAAGAGCAAGGCTAATTGATTTCTACTGATATAACACCAATGCTTAATTTGAGCGGTTGGCTTCTGGTGCTCGGCAGCGGCACTTAATTTACAACACCGGGACCTTATGACAGCTATGGTGGCGCTGTTTGTTTAATATAGAGATAACCCCAACAACAATTGTTTATTTAGCAATAAGACGTTTAAAACAACTTATACCTGCCACTTAAGACAGTCTTTTAGCTTTGTGGGGCCTCGAAGAGTCTGAATTTTCACACTTGTAGCAGTGTGATGGCTAGTACTTGTGTAAGTACTGTCATTGGCAACAACTGCAGCCGCAGTGGGTGGTGCGAGCTGAGATGGCCTCCTGATGAGGGCCCTTGTACTTTTTCTTTTACAAATTAAGCACTGTGTAAAACGAACGACTAAAGCATTTTTTTCAATAATTTCTCTTGTTCTTATGGCTTGTGTCATCAATTCCCTGAAAGTAATTTTCAATCCTCAACAAGTGAAGTGGCTTCTATACTTGCTGTTGAAGCATGATAGGGTATGATCATGTTCAATAAATATTTATTTAATCCAATTGCTCTTAAATTACTTCTATAGTACACCCCACCAGGAGCAGGTTGATCTGCTCAGTGCAATCCCTAAAAACTGTTCCAGCCTTTATCTCAGGAAGGCACCGCCTCACACCACCACGCACATCATACGTTTTATGCTGGAACCCGGAGGCCCAAAGTCATGTACAGATCACAGTCCTAAAAGAAGAACATGTTGCAATACAGAACAGAGCAAGTACTCAATAGCATAAGTCACTTGTTGAAATTTCTTCCATGGTGTGATGATTGTAAACACAGGTGGGTGAAATATTCTAGCACAAACTGGGATTAGTAATATTCAATGTTCTTTTTTTTACCTATGGAGCAATATTAGACCTACTCTGGAGGCATATAATGGCCACTGTGGAGGACTAATCCTACTTTTGGCCTATTTCTTTGATACCCCTCCTGAGCAAGCTACTAGAAAAACACAGTAATAAACATCTATCTGACCATGTTGAGTCCACAGGATGCCTTGATCCCTCTCAATCTGGATTTAGGCCTAGGCACAGCACTGAGTCAGACCTGATTGCTGTCACTGATAACATCAGGCAATCAGTACTACTCGTGCTGTTTTATCTCTCGGCCGCATTTGACACGGTCACCCATCCGATCTTGCTCAGGAGACGGAAGGAAATTGGACTCCCAGGATCAGCGTTTTAGTGGATGGCGAGTTTTCTCTCCCTCTGCTCCCAGACTGTCAATGTAGGCCCTTTTCGATCTAAGATCATGGAACTGACCAAGGGAGTACCCCAGGGCTCTTGCCTCAGCCCTACTTTGTTTAATATTTATGTTGCTTCCTTAGCAGACCTACTCAGGACGTTAGGTTTCACTCCTATCTCATACACTGATGATACTCGGCTTCTATTCTCCTTTAACAAATCCACTCCTAAGGCTCAGTCTACCTTCTCGATAGGTATGATAGCCATAGCCAGCTGGATGAAGAGCAATTTCCTTCAGCTTAATGCTGGGAAGACCGAGATTATGCTGTTTGGAGGTTCACCATTGCTGTGGTCACCAGATTGGGGGCCGGTGGATCTAGACGATCCCCCCGAGCCTAAAACCGTCGTCAAGAACCTTGGCATATGCCTAGATCAGGCATTGACCATGAAAGAGCATGCTGCAAACACTGCCGACTCCTGTTTTCATGTTCTTTGACTAATACGGCGAGTGTTCCCTTTCCTCTCCTTGTCCAGACTGAAAACTCTCATCCAGGCACTGGTACTAAGCCGCATAGACTACTGCAACACCTTCCTGGTCTTAGCCAATCAGTCCTCGTTGAACAGGTTACAGGTGGGCCAAAACAGTGCAGCACACATCGTCTCGAACTCTCCCCCTAGAACGGCCTCTCTTCCCCTCTTACAACAGCTCCACTGACTCCCGGTATGCAAACAAATCAAGTTTAAAATCTGTTGTATTGTCCACAAGGCCATCTATGGCAAAGGCCCCAGCTATCTGGCTAAGAAAGTCAATCACTACATATCCACTAGGTCACTTTGTTCAGGAACTAAGTCTTTGCTTCTTGTACCTCGGTTCAAAAAATTGTGGCTGGGGGGAAAGCTTTCTTTCACTTAGCCCCTCTCTAGTGGAACCAGCTGCCTACCCATCTGCGGCAATGCACTGACCACCTTCAATTCAGAAGGCTCCTCAAAACTGTATTATTTTAACATGTCCCTCTTCATGACCTACTTCAGCACCTCCATAGCGCGGAGATACCTCTTCGTGGGTGATTCCGGTGCTCTATAAATAAATAAATAAAACATGATGTCCAAGCCCAACATATCTGCTTTATGAGCACTGTCAAGGGCAAGACAATGTAATTCCCTGAATAGTAATAGCATTAAGGCAATTACACTGTGCTCTTGAAACCAGATTTCCTGGAGGAATCGGTGTGTGAAATCTGCTTACTGGAATTCCAGGCTCTTTCTGGAGTACTGGCCCTGGACAGAGAATTTCAATAGTATAAGTTCTCATTCCAGCACTGATCTGGCCATCTTCTTTATGGAGAAACTTAAATCCATCAGTCTTGGCCTTGAACCTAAGAAGGCCCTTCTTACATCACTTGAGAGTACGGCTCATCCTGTCCTCTCTGCGAGTCCAAAGCTCTCAGTACTAGTGATAGAGCGCGCGGGTCACCCGGGTCACTTAGATTACCAAATTTTCCACGCACTGGGCCCTGGCGTGCATATGATGACAGTGTCTTGCAATGAACCGGGTGAAACCTCTATCACGCTACTATCAGTAATCGAGTGGGCGACTCTTACACCACTCACTATTCATGTACCTGACTTACCACAGGCACATTACTCCTGACGGATCAGGAGCTAGCAGTGGACAGGTGATAAGGGTTTTCCTACAAGGGAGAAAATTCTAATTTACACATTTAATACCTTTAATATTTCTTTAATGTATAATGACCACAGACACCTTGATGGTTTTAAGGGTTTTATATATTATAAGTTTAGAACGAAAATGCCATTACAAGTAGGCAAATGCAAAGTAATACATCAATGATTAATATCAGAACTAGGATATAACTATGGATTAAAGTGAGTATCATAGAGTAAAAGGGAACACTATAGGGCATGAATCATAATGGACATTCATCTAATACAGTTTAATCTAGGGCAAGGACGTGAGGAAAACCTAATGTGTGACCTAATAATTTTATAACCTTATGCTATCTTTCTAACTTCACAGCAACCATACTAAGGGAAAAGGAATAAGTGGAACAAGCTAGATAAACAGTCGGGTTTACCAATGTCCTATAGGAAGGGTAAAAGTGAAACATTTACTAATAATCAATTGCATGAAATTACATTCAAAGAGACATGGAGAATATCACAGGCAAGATTGCTTTAATCAGAGGAGGAAAAGTTGAGGGTATAGTATAGACAGACACCTATGCCAATATTTACCTAGGTGAAAATGAGGACTAACCCTGGCCACGGGTCAGTTGGGAAAGAACGGGACAAGGACCCTCAAGGATTCAGGAATACCAGAAGGTGAGCAGGTACAGCTCATGGACAGTTAGGACAGGATACCCCTCAGGTCTGGGTCAGGACTGGGTTCACCAAGGCACGACCAACCCCTCACAGCTTCGGATGTAACGCCAGCGTTACCCCTCTTCTGCACGGAATCCGCCAAAAACCCCGATTGGGTCTTCGAATCTCCCAGCAAAGTGCTTCGCTTAGCACTTAGGACTAATTTCCACCCCTTGGAGTTTGTGGAAAGTTTCAGGCAGAATGCTCCGCAGCACTCTGTATCAGGCACCTATAGAGTTCGTAGGGTCAGTGACAGGTCTGCTACTCGGACAAGTCGGACAATTTCTCTAAGCTAAGCTAGGCTATATATACAGTTTTAAGTCCCCAAGACCACCCATAAATGTTGCAAAATGACAAAGTCCCATCTTCTGATTGGTCAAGGGAGGTGGTTTAAGACATTTGTCACCACCTATATTTCTATTACGTATTTCACGTGACATTACCCTCCCCCTAGCATCTGGGTTCCCAGGCATACGTGTGGGAAAGTACAATAGTAAAACAAAGGTTTGCAACATTGTTGCACATTCAGAGTACAAATAGCAAGTCTTCAAGGGCGAAGGTGCGCTTGGAAAGGACAGTCCCCTTTTCAATGGCCAACTGGCCAGGATCCATTGCTGCACGTCCCAGATCTTTGATCACGTGATGAGGGATACGTCAGCTTCAAAATGGTTCCCATCCCTACTTCAAGGCCCTCATTTACGCGGTACATGAAAAGTAAGCGAAAACAAATTAATAACACAGAATAAAATGAATACACTGTACACCATGACCAACTACTCTTAATCCCTTATTTTATAATACTTATAGCATTAAGAGTTAGTACAGAAAAGATGCATAGACAAAAGCGGCTTAAGATGGCATGAAGCATGATTAATGACAAGCGGCCATTTTAACACCACTGCGCATGAGCGAACTTTTCCCTCCAGATTGCGAGTGCGTCACGTCACATGGGTATGACCGACGCATGCGCAGACTGAATTTCTGCAAAGCGGCCATTTTATTAATGTGCAAGCTTGATTACGATGAAAAACACATAGGCAAGCCTCCTAGGGACACCCGTGTGTTGGGGAAATACAAATAAATGACAAACAATCGGAGTTAGTACAGTTATGATTTTAAGGCGAGGTTCATGAAAGAGAGCAAGTCGCGTTACGTGCGAACCCTTGCTCCATCACTAGCACTAAGAACAGGGCCACATGGAACTTCTTCTCGCCCCTCAGTGAAAATGACATCGACAAATTACTTCTTAGCATTAACCCCTCTAATCACTTTAGCGACCCACTGCCACCATCTGTCTTCAAAGAAATCAAGGAGGCCCTCATCCCCCTCTGGACTAAAATTGTCGATGACTCTTTATCTCAAGGCAAGATCCCTGAATGTCTAAAAGCAGCTCAGGTCTCACCCATTCTCAAAAAAACAGACCCAGACAGATCTGATCTCAACTTCTGTGCCATCTCCAACATCCCAACACTTGCTAAGCTCTTAGAAAAATGCGTCCAATCACAACTTTGCTCGCACATCGAGACTTTCAATCTCCTGGATCAATACCAACCTGGCTTTAAAAGTGGTCACAGTAATGAATTGGCACTCATTCACATCATTGATAACATTTTAAACATGCTAGACCATAATGAATGCTGCCTCTTAATACTCCTTGATCTTTCATCTGCATTCAACACGGTCAATCACGACAACCTCTTATCTATTCTGGAACTCAGGATGGGCCTCGCAAGCTTGGTATTGCAATGGTTATCTTCCTTCCTTCACAAAGTAGATCCCAAAGAGTTAAGGTGAATCATACCTTATCCCATCTGTCTGCAGTTTCCATGGTGGTTCCGCAACGATCTGCCCTTTCTCCTATACTATTTAATATTTTCCTAGAACCACTAGAGAATGTTTTATCATCCATTAACATTCTTTTTCCTCTGTATGCGGATGACACGCAGCTTTATCTGAAAATCAACTCTTCTGAAGACTTCATCCCACTCAACTCCTCCCTGACGATCATCCAAAACTGGCTAACTGAAAGTCATCTCCTGCTGAATACCACTAAAACAGAATTCCTTCTCATTTCCCCTCCCAAGCACACCCTCAAGATTGATCTCTGGATGAAAAACCTCTCGACCTTTAACTGCTCCCCGGTTATCATCGACTCAGCTAAATCTCTTGGAATCACCCTAGACTCACACTTGAATATGAAGAAAAATATTAGTAAGATGTGCAAGGGTGCAAATCACCAAATAGGGATTATTAGAAACCTAAAACCATTCCTCCCTCAAGAGGACTTCAAGCAGGTGGTACAAGCACATGTCCTACCAAGACTAGACTATGGGAGTGTGAAGCTCTGTGGCCTCCCCAAATATACCTTTGCCCTGCTCTAGGCTTCATTAAATGCCACTGCCAGGCTGATCACTGACACAAAACAAAATGAGCACATTTCCCCAGCATTAAGATCTCTAAAGTAGTTACCGTACGAAGCACGAATACATTAAAAGATTGCTTGTTTGAAGCACAAAGCCCTCCACTTCAAAACACCTGTATACCTGGCTCAAAAACTGGAATTATTAGGAGGGGACAGACCTTCCAGAAGTGCAACTTCTTTAATACTGAAACCTCAGACTTTTCACAAAAAGAAAACGAGACTCAGAGCCTTCTCTGGTGCCGCGCCTACGATCGGCAACTCTCTCCCACCTGAAATTCGCCAAATCCCCTACAAGGCGGCGTTCAAACATGAAGTAAAAACAATCCTAATGAACAAGTTCTTGCCTTAATTGGATCAGGGCTCGTCTGTTTGTAAAATTTCCTTTTTCTTTTTCCTTTTTTTTCCCCTAACAATTGTAAAATGTATGATTCTCTGCCTTACATTATGTAACGTTGTGCTTGCATTTATGTACAATTCTATTGCTAGCCTCCCTTACCCTCTGCGCAACGTCCCCTTACTTTGTTCGTCCCTCTATAATTGTGAAGCGCTCTGATACCTTTTGGGGTCTTGTTCGCGCTATGCAAAATGTTAAATAAATAAATAAGTCAATAACTCTCTTTGCATGGTCAGCCTCGTTTTAATTAGACCGCTGCTTCTTTTTAGTCTATGCACTGTGACTCTGCTAACCAGGCCCCAGTGCTTTGACCCCTTAAACATGTTGACATTATTTATATTCCTAATTGGCACATGTAACTTACCTATAGGTCCTACGTATTTGGTACAAAGTGTAACAGGGACCTGTAAATTAAATGTCACTAGTGGACTGCAGCACATAATGCAAAATATAACTGCAGACCTGCCACCAGTAAGTGGCTGTGCAAGTTTAAGCTCCAAATTCGACCTGAAACAATAACCACAAGGGACAGGCCTAAACCCTCCTTTCAAATATTAATAAGTCACCCACAAGTAGATCTTGAATGCCCATAAGGGAAGATGCATGTATTTAAAAGCAGGACATCCAAAAGTTTAATGTTAAACATGTACTTACACTGACAATATGCTAAAAGCAATTTTCACTGTGACAGGGTTAGATGTTCTACAGTAAAGCTTTGGGATACATTATTACAAATAAATAATGTTTATTGGAGGAAGCAGGGGAGAACGGGCGTTGGAGGGGGTTGGGACTCTATTAGCAAAATGAGACATTGCATGAAAGTGGAACCCTGTTACTATTCTAAAAGACACGGTCTGGTGTATGGCGATGGACTTGTGTGCTAAAATGGAGGAGCCCATCCACGGAGTGAGGGGTTGCCCTCGCAAGCACAAATGTATTTGCAGCAGATAGTGGGAGTTCTCTGGATTCATTTGAATTCGAAATGTTGAATGTGTATACTACCCTGTGCAGATCTACAGTTTAACATGTGCATGGTATTTACACTTGTAAATGTTTAGGAGAAAATCAACAAAATCTTGCATGTATAAAAAAACTTTTAATAATGTTATCTCCTCTTAGGAACTAGATAAAATGTTAATTTATGGATGTTTTAAAATATTTATTAATAATCTGATCCATTGGTAAAGTCGGATTTTTGCTACATGGTTTACCACAAGGTACTGTTGAAAAGTCACCTTTAAATTTCCTAAATGTACAGTGACTGTGTAGATTCCACTAGATTCACCATAGCCAGGTCTAGCTTAAATAAAATCCTTAATTTCTATCTTTATCTGGAAAACATCTAGCACCCCTATTCAAAATTAATTTTCACTCAGTTATAAAAGATACCTTCATGGCTTCACCAGATTTTTGATAACATAATTGGAAAACAACTTTATATACATTGTGCGGCATAAATCAATACTGGCTTAGAGCCAGTTGTGCCTCTCATCTCACCATTAGAGGCTCAATACATATTCCTGACTTGGCCTCTGGACCGAGAATGGCAGGGTTTTTTCAGCAAATGGCCACTTAGCAACTATTAGCTATCAGGGCAAAAAGTGCATGTACTGTTGGCAGAACAACCTACCTCTTTTGACTTGAAGAAGGTATATAATGGTGGCGGGATCTACTCCCAACATTCTCTAGACACCCCTATACTCTTTAGAACCCTGCCAGTCCATGTCCCTGACACAGAAAACAGGGGAGTTGTTTAGGGATAGCAATAGATTCTTCTGATGTAGGAGCGGTTATTCTTTTTGGATTTTGGTCAAAGGGTAGGATTGGCACCTCTTCACCACTGTAGCGGATTATTCCTGGACATTGGCAGCAACAGCGGCCACTCCAGGTAAGAGCGGTGGGGCCGGCGGGGGGGATTTTGAGAGCCAACCCCAAGGAGAAATTGAGGTAAGGTGCTGAGGCTAGCACAGTCAGAGTGCTCCCAAGATAGACAAGAAAAGCAGTTTTGTCCCACTTGGAGCTTTTTGTTGGGCCTACCCAGCTACACGTTCCAGCTTTGCCCCACGGGTACATTTTGAGAACCAAAAATGTGACTAACAGTGAAGACCTTGGACTTGGACAAAGCAAATATTCTAACCCGGGCAAAAAGTTACATCTGCGTATTCATAAGTAACCTTTGTCACACCTAAAGCTTTTGGCTCCAAAACAATAAGCTTCAGGGGGGCACAGCAATGTTGTATCTGACTTTGAGGGACCAATTCTGGCTGCAGCCTTGGATACTGTATCCCTAGAGGATTTAGACTTCCAAAAATTAGATTAAGGCCCTGATTTAATTGTTGGCAGATGGCCCGAATTTCAACACAGCAATGGAGTTCATTACTCCATCACCCTAACAAAGGTGTCGCCCGCCAAATTTTGAAAAATCTGCTGGCACAGCAGACATCTCAAGATTTGACAGGAAACACTCTCACAGAGGTTCCTGACAATATTTTGTGAGTTTGCCAGAGGAACCATCTTTTAAACTTACACCTTTTCCTTTTGTGTACACAGAGAAAATCCTAAAGTGGGATTTTCTTTTTGAAAATTAAAAACAATGCCCCCTCACCATCAATGAGGGGGGCATTGAGCACCTTTCAGTGTCTATTACCAACAGCTTTTTCCTGGTGTTGCCGGGCATGAAATAATTACTATATGCCCACCCATCTAACTTTGGTGGGCAGGCATACTGCCAAACTTCAGACGGTTCTCACTCTTTCAGGCTGCTGGAGACATTTGATCACATCGGAGACGGGGTAGTCCCTGACACCGTCAAAGAATTACCTGCCCAAATTTTAATTGGGGGGCAGTGCCATTTTATTGGCGGGAAGTTAATGTGACAGAGTTCCACCTCTGCTAACATATAAATTGGGTACTAAGTCATATATAAAACTTTGACTGGGTAACACATTTGCTATACCCAACTTCCATATAGTTAGCTTGAAATAATGCTTAGATCCAAGTTCTAATGAGAACTTATATTGTTCAATGGGCCTTTCCTTTTTGTATATGCTTTTGGCCTTGAAATTAAAAAATGCATGTCTCTGGTTCCCTTGATCCTATTGTAAACATTTTGGTGTGTTTTGTTTGTTAGATGTTGCAGTCTTTTTCTAAATTAGTTGGGTAATTTTATTGTGTTGTGTTCCTTACTTTAAAATTGCAAGTAATTCTTAAACACACATTTCTCCAGGAAATTGACTGCCGCATGTGCCATGCCTACAAGCACTTGAGCAAAGTATCACTGAGACTTTTCTTGAGACCTAACTAGGTATGTTTACTACGTTGATGAGGGTTCCCGCTACTTAAATTAATAGACCACCGTCTGAAAATTCTCTTTTCCATCCTATGTTGTGAAAATGTGTTCTTCCTCAAATTTCATCATGAAGGTGCTTAAGCAGCATGGTACTGCATATGAACTCATTTAAGTTCAATTGAGTTGCAAACATTTTCTTGTATCCAGTTAAATTAGCAGTAGCAATCAGCAAATTGTAAAAGTTGCAATAAAACAGGTTGTTAACTTCTTAAATTCTATAACCCAACGAGGTCCATTCCACAGCCTTGATCACAACAAATTGTGGACCTGGTGGCTTCAATGCATTAACATCAACGTTGTATAGATGTTCAGGTTCAGATTTTTCTGTGTTAATCTGCGATATATTTTATCAGGAGAAATCAGAGGTTTTTGTGCACATGCGTATTCTGTTGTCAAATTACATGCAAAAATAATCTATGACCTTTCTGATCTGGTCATGATAAGATCCAAACTCAAAAAATAGATCTGAATGGTGTTTTTTGTTATTCTTTGTGACTCCTGAAAATATTTTTCTGTTGCAAAATACTTAGTATGTCAGGAGGATCGCCACCGTCCGCATGGCAGTGGTGATCTGCCTGACATTTTCTCCCGCCTGCATGCCTATTCCCCCCGCCTTATTACTATGGTCTTTCGGTCCACCAGTTTTCCGCCCAGTCTATGAGTCAACCGGCCGGAAAAGGTTTTAATATGGTGGAGGTGTCTGTTAGACACCGCCATCCATATTAGGACACATGCCTTTCCGTGGCTGCAACTCCACCACGAAAATGCATGCGGTATTTTACATGGGGGCCCGTAGCCGGCCCCCAGGGATTCTGGGGTGTGGGGGGTACACATCCGGGAGACCTGTGGTGCCCCCCTGCATTTGCATGTACAACGTGGCAGGCACCGCACGGTTCATTCAAATGCAAAACTTGCATTATTGTCATTGTCAGCACTGCCCGCCGCAATGTAAAAAATGCGGGATGCGCCCGCCAGTGTGACGGGCGCATCCTAATTGTATGTGCGGGACCGCCGCATGCATTGCGGGTGGTCCCATTTCCCGGGGCTATGGCGGGCGGACTTTAATGAGGCCCTTAGAATGTATTTGGCCCTTTCGGTCTAAAATTATTTCTGATCTGGCCATGCTTTTTGTGTTTACGTTGTAACACTTTGATTGCTAGATTCTATAGGATATATAGACAAGATTTTCAGTAAGAATAGCCTATTCTGTACATAGGAGATATGACGTAGAATCTGGAAATCATATTTTACATAGGCACCTTATAATATTTATATGATATTTTTCATTTCTTTGAGATTTTATTGTCGAGTGAAAATTGTATTTTTATGATTGATTTTTACTGTATTAATTATGTCGCTTTGATGGAATTTGACCGAAATAAAATGCTGACTGACGGACTTCTGAAAATGTGATCAAGTAGTAAGGTTGACCTTGATGAACCACTACACCCGCCCTAGGTCCATTGTGGGAAGTCTGAAAGGCCTCGAGGATCCTTTAGAAATGATTTCCTTGTGATCCACTTCAGCAATATTTTATGACTTTAGTGTTATTTTAATCATTGAGGGTCGCTGAATTGTTTTTCAATTTGTATCTACATTAGTTGTTAAATGTCAATGTTGTATTACAATGTAAACAATGGGCCCAGGAATTCTCGATCAGTTCTCACAGAAATGTTTATTTTCTAGGCACTGGACTTTTTGAAACCTTGCAAGCTCTTAGTGACTCATCTTTCCACCTGGTTCTCAATCAAGACCGCCCACAGCCTGTAGATGCATTAGCTAAAGACACAAAGAAAACACATGCATAACATTGTATTTAATTGTAATTTCATTTATGCAGTGCTGACTACCCCAGACAGTGTATGCTTTCAATATATTTATCCTTTCAAATAGCATTACTGTACAGACATTATTTCGATAGAGAGATGGATCTGTGCTCTTTTTCCCCCATGAAATGAGCTAGCATTTGGCTTCCTGTGCCCTAATGTACCTCCCCATTGACAAGAGCAATCTCGGGTTAAGTACTCGAATGACTGTGACAAGTAGCCATGAATAGGCAAAGAGATGTTTACTGACAAACATGATTTTGTTGTTCACTTCCAAAGAAAGCAAACCGAACAAAGAGCTGCCTGCCTGCCTATGGACTGCACCATCAATGAAAAAGTATTTCATTATCCAAACTGAGGAGTGTGGAGCCCCCACCCTTTTCACCTTAAGCAAAAAGAGCCAATCACCACTGCGTTCACAGCAAGGCTGCTCTCCCCTACAGTCTGAACAATAGACCTGGCAGCAGACGGGCAAGGCAGAGGGCGATTGCCCTTTTGCCCAATGCAGATGATGATGTGAACTGCGGAATATTACAGCCACATTACATTTGTATCTTAGGATCTCTGTTGTTTATTTTCAGCATTTGCATATGTTAGATTTTTCTGTATATAAACTTGCATGACAGAAACTGCAGAATTTCACCCTTTCAGAAATGCCTGCTTCATACCAAATCTCTTGCGGCATGACGAGTGCTGGTAAGTAAATTGTGTAATACTTTCATATTACGTTATTGACATTTGTTTAGCTCACAATCTGCTATTTACAAAGTATTGGACAACTAGCTGAGATCTAGCAAAGCAAGAATTTTTCAACTCCCCCCTTTTACATTAAAATGAATAGAAAGCAAAGGCTTTTTTTATTTGGTGGCCAAATTATGGAATACATTTCCCTATCATTGGAGGACCTGGATGATGAATCTAAATTTAGGAAACTGTTAAAAACAAAGCATCTTTCCTCCCAGTAGTTGGTGATTGTTGAAGTAACTGACCTCGATCTCTTTGCTCATGTGTGGACACCAACTTAAACGGCTGTTTGCTCTCTATATATTGACTCATTCATTCATTCTTTCATATCCATGGAACAGTTATAACAGTTTAGAGGTTTCCATTGCAGACTGGAGTCTGGTTTGGTTTGTGAAGAATGTGCTAATTGATTTTCCTGTGCTTGCAACTGCAGTGCATTGTGAGTGAATATTCTTGGACCTTTAGGTGTGAGTTTGTAAGACCCATCGCATAAACTTCTTCTGAGGTGAGAGGCATGCATATTGTTAAGCAGAAGAATATAGGACCAATTCACAAAGCTTTTTCTAGGAATAGATTCAACTTACTCCTGAAAATTCAAGAGTAAGTCAGTAGTCTGTGACACCTACGTATACAAAACTATGTGTAAATTGCCACTCTGTGTGTAATGAAATTGGTTGTAGTGAGTGTAAGACAACAGTGATCCCGTACTTACAGAAAATAAATAATATCAAACTAAATCCGAGGGTCTGCTGTAGTGTAGTTCCTAGTTTCCCACTAGGCCCTGCGCATCGGAATAACATAAACAGTAGTATCGACATAGAAGTGTGGATCTTCCAGGCCTCTACTGACTATGCTAAACTTAATTGGGTTTGTTACCAACTAGCTCAGAGGTCACTGGAAACTTTCTTGACTGAATAGGAAGTGATCAGCTTCCCTGGCACAGACAAGAAGGGATTCAGTTTTCCAACAACCGTGCAACATGACAACTTTGCTCCTCAGATCAAGAGTCAATCTCTAGGGTCGTGTGAAACAATAGACAGTTATTTTACTCAGTCAGGTTAGTGCAGTTTACTTTCACAATATGTAGAGAATAGAGAGACGGGCGTTTGTCAATAAAAGGTTAACATTTATTGAACAGTCTTTCTTCTCGTACAAGAGAAATGTATTGCCACAATTACAAGACTTGTTATGATAAAAAGTACGTACAGTAAGATAAGTATTGCAAGATAATACTGTAAAAGCATTGATATGGTTTCTTAGCCATACAATGGTTTAAAAGTAATAAAACATATATACAGTCATATATACATTAGGCTAAAATACTCAACTGGTGCTTCTAACTACGCCTACCCCAGTGTACCTGACCTAAGCCTAATACTTGGGAGGGGAGTAAGTAAGTAGCTTTAAGTTAAGTTGGTTTTGCCAAGGTTTGCTTCAAGAATTCTCACTAAGGGTTTAGTCAACACCATACCTCTGAATAGAATGATGGAGGTCTGGTATCTCCTTCAGGGGGAACTCGGTATCCCAGTCACCCGCGAGGGTAGACCAGAAACGCTGGAGCTGGATTTCTCGGCAGGAGAAAGACAGCGTCTCTCTTCAGCGCGTCGAGGAGGAGGAGGGGGGACAGCGTCCGCGGGCAGCTGGCATCTGCTGGGCTCTTCGCAGAGGGACTGCTGTTCAGCTCCTAGTTTCACCACACCATCGTTCGCTAGTTGGCAGCGATAGTAGTAGCGATAGCAGCTATGGTGTCATCAGCATGACAGCTTCTTCAGCAGCAGCGAGATAGCTGGCAGCATCAGTTTCACCAACAGCAACGAGACAGCATTTGCTTAAGGCAACGTTGGTAATATTTATACCTGGAAGGTGCCATGTTTGACGTAAGTTTGCTGGACATAAGACGTCAATTAAAGATGTCACTAGGAAGTGATAGCTATCAGTTGCTCATTAGAGTTCCATTACTAATCAAAACACAGCAAGCGGGGATTTCCAGGTTTGCTGAGTTTTTATCTTGTTGAAGAACTCGGAGTGTTAATCTAGGAATCTCAGATAGTGACTTCTGCTCTGTCATTGCACTAATTGGTTGCAAAGGAAGTGGCAGAGAAAGCTATTCTGGAATGTGGCTCTGTTCGTGTGAGGCCAGAGATGACTTTCTGAATATCGCACTTGAACGGTTATGCCAATATAGGGAATAAATGGATTTATAGCCGAATAGGGGCATTAGGTCTCAGTATCGATCAGGATCCTAGATAAGTACGCAACACCCACTCCACGGGTTCATGTCCATCAAATTACTAAAACTAGAGCAATAAGATGCATGTGTAACATTGCCCACCCCAAAATACATATATGCATTTGAAATAGGCGTATTTGTAATACGTGAAAATTTAGGTACTGCACGTTTTTGAAGCATAGAAATCATTCAAAAATTATTGCATATGGAATCAATGAACGATTATGCGAAAAGAATTACACATGAAATATCTCTGAAACAGAAGAAGGGCGAGATAAATCATCACATATAAATGCATTGCAATAAATGTGCTAGAGGCTGGTGTAAGGTTGTTATGTCTCTAGATGTGTTTAGAAATAGAAGTTTGAAGCTTCTGTTCTCTAAGAATAGTATTTACCTTAAGCAAAGAATTGTTCGTGCCAAAAAAAAGGTCAATATTAAAAAGTGTTCAATTCAAAAGAATTATTGCTTGAACGGGGAAATAGAGTTCCAACGCTTTTAGCAGTTTTTGTTGATCAAAACTGAAGGCCGAATTCAGAGTTCTTGGGAACACTGTGTGTCGGAAAGCTTCTCCAAAGTTATTATTTCTGTTCGGGTGAGAACTTCTTATCAGACAGGCTCTCAAAGAATTGGTCTACAAAATCAGGTGACAGTTCAACCAAATTCGATAGTGCTGTAACTTGGCAGGTGTGAGAATGATTGTTGTCATCATAGTCGGGATCAGCGATGCTCACAGAATGTCGTACCTGGGTGATGTTGCTTTTGTCACTTGCTCCACTGTTACCACCTATTCGTAGCACAGGAGTCTCAACGAATGCCGTCATCAGGATTGGTAGCCGCTGGGGACAACACAATGCGTGAGCCGTTATCGGACTGAGCAAAGTATCGACGTCCATTGGTACTGCTGATGGAAGTGAAAGACAGATGTCCAACACGCACTCATCTCCGCATAGCATACATCGAAGTACCGGCAAGATACAGTTCTGCCATATAGGTCTGAATGAAAGGAACCAGGTCATGTTTAGATCTCTCAGCCTAGCCAATCCAAGGACGTTAGTTATCCTGTCCCGGTAGCGCATTGCTAGGATTGTCTCTTCCATTCCCATGGGAGCTATGTCTGAGCTTTGGCTTGCCATAATGAAGCAGGACGGTCAAAAAGAAAATCCCTGCTACAAGTCCCAAAAATAAGGGTATGCCACCAAAAACAGAGTGGAAAAAATTAGGAACGATTCCCAAAATTGCTCGAAAAGGTGTTAGCAGTCCCGTAAAAATCGTCTTAAATATGCCTGGGATGCCTGTGGCACTAGACATGTTAAGGAGTTGGCTAAGCACTTCTACGAAATGCACGGGGCAATTTGTTGATAAAAGTTCATGAACTTCAGTAGCTGTCCTTGCAACTAGAAGATCATACGTCTCTTTTGATGACGTTATCGGCACTGTTGTCTGTAAAAGCACAGACTTCATTTTGCTTAAAGTATCAATTCGTATAGAATAGAGATTCAGACGAGGCCAGATGGGAGTCACTGTGTCTACAGGCCCGCTCGGGAACAATGCCTGCATACAGCATTTGACCATGGATGTTACTCTTACAAGATAACTTTTCCCTGGAACAAGGCCACAACATCTGTGATCCGTTCTAAGAATGTAACTCCCGTTTGCAAGTTGCATAAAGAAGGGCTCTATCTGAGTTGCAGGTGTGACAAGCTGGTGGCATGAAAGGTTGTTAGAATTTCCATCACAAGCTCCGTGTAAATTAATACCCTGGCACAAAAGTATACCGCTTAGTGAATGTTTACAGTTTTCACCACTAAGAAATACATTTTTGTCGCTGTCACTATAGCATGAATGTGTGTATGGTAATTTCCATTCAGATTTTACATATCCTTTACCCAATCGTTCATACTGGCCAGCAGGTATGTACTCAAGGCACTTTTTAAATCGGAAAGTTGTTATCGGAATAGTGATAATTCCGTGTATTATCCATTCAATGACAGGACTCTCTGACATTGTCAATGGTAATCTCTCAAGTTTTTCGATGCTCAGGATTGTATAGTCTGCTCCTTTCTGTGCCAAACTGATTTGTTTATCAGTAAGGTTAAAAATGGAAAATAATGACGTTGTGTTGATGAAACGCCAAGGCACATAGCCTGAATGAAGATTTTGCAGCGTCCAGCCCAATTGTACAATAGAACGTAATTGAGATTGGCCATGTTGTAACATTAGCAAGTCTCTGTCTATCACATCAAAGGCAGAGGATACAATATTGTCCAACAAATATATATTGGAGGACAGAGTCATTAACCCATTGTCCACTACAGAAAGTGATTTTTCCAAATGAATACGATCAATTTCTCGTATTTTTTCAGCTGTTTCAATTTGTTTGACTTTCCAAGCCTCGTTGTACGCAGCATAGATACTGGTCGCTATGAAACGCTTTTGACGCTGTTTGCGTGGTCCAAGAATGAAATCGCGCAAATCAGCACCATCTTTTAGTGAAGACAAGTGTTGCTTAATTTCAGCCAGTGTGGATGATGTTAGCCATTCGAGGCAGAGCTTCCCTACACTGTATGTTGTTACTATCCCTGGATGTTGTCTCTGGGAGTATCTAGGGTCTTGTCTGGTCATTTTTAACCCCTGTGTTTTATTCAGGAATCTATCTTGACAGTTGTTTGTGTCAGTAGGCCAGATTAACCACTTTTTCCAATCAGGATGTGTTCTGTTAAAATGTAAAATTTGTGACACGTCTAACTCAATATCTGTAGTTGTATTTTCAGGTATTGGCTTTGGAATAGACGGTGTTTTAAGTTCTTTGATCTTAGCTAGGCCAAGACAGGATGTTTGGTGTATTGTGTCATTTAAAAACATCATTTGTTCTGGTATCATGCAGGTTCTGAATAGTGCTTCAAGGCCTTTTACCTGCCAATCTTTTGTACCCCAAATTGTTTTCGTTTCAATGTTATTTTTCCAATAATCAAAACCAAATGTCATCATTTTTTCATAAAATGCTTCTGAATATATCAATTTAGAATTTGTCAGCATTGTTTTCATTTCTGTTTTATCTAACAGTTTGTAATAAAACGTTTCTGCATCACTAGTGTTAAACCCTGAGAAGTAGTTGAATTTCTCAAAAAATGCTTTAGAACTGCTTTTAGGTGGTGTAGCACAATGTTCCCATTGATTATACAAAAAAACATTTCTAGGCTGTGCAGATTTATGCAAGTAATGATCACCATAATGTGTGTAGCAGAATAATTGCTCATAACTAGTTGAACCTTGTAAATAATCATGTTCTGTGAATCTAGCTGACATTACTAAATCAGACATCATGTCATTAATACTGTTAAAGTCCCAATCATCAGAGAATGTACTAGGTTTTACAAAGTCACTTAAGGAAACCTTCAGTTGATGAGGATACTTCAGGATTTCGACCGGACCATAGATCTCATAATCAGTTTTCTCCCATACTACCCCACCAGGTATTGGAATTGCTGTGACATTTACTGTTGGCAGTTCTCTTTTCTTCACGTGGGATGATCTGTGTGGTTTCAGGACTAGGTTGATGTTCTGACTTGCTGTGTCCATTCAATTGTAATAAACTTTCCTAAAATAAAACAAAAATTAGGCATAGTAGGAGTATGAATACCCCTGAAATAATCCAATGCTCAATCAACGGTGAATCCAGATATAATTCTTTGATTTGTTGAAGGAGTCCTGTTGTATTTTCCTTAGAATACTTTTTTCTTTCTGGCATCACTTCGGGGTCGTTTTGATCTTCAGAGAAGTTGTCAAAGTTGATGAAATAACCAGAGGCAGTTCTGTCAATTGTTTGGATTCGATTTTCAATCTGTTTTTCGGTAGCATTTTCTGATGCCACATTATTGTAGACTGGTGTTTCTTGACGAAATGTTTCAATCTGTGTCTCAAGAGGCACGAGTTCCATGGCATTATTGCATAGTCCTTCATTGTGCACTGCAGGCTGATCGAATGTGATTAGTCTTTCAGTTTGAACCTATTGGATTGTTGCAAGTTTGGGTATTCTGTTGTTTCTTGGGAGTCCACTGGGCCTACTGTTGATTATAGGCCACATGCTTGTGGTTTTACCAGGTCGATAGACACGACTCTGTTCTCCTTTTTACCAGCAAGGGGCGGTAGTACTACTGATCTTGTTCCGGTGACTGCCAAGACAGGTACTGCTTTTCTGTAAGAAGGCCCAAATTCCTTCTTCACCGCGATTTTTTCTCTGACTAGATCCCCAATCTTTGGAATCCAGACAGGCCTTGCTGGGGCTGTTGCTTGTGGTGCCTCATCAGTGGTAGATGGCTGTTGCTTTAACTTTATGTTGCTTAAGGATTTTCTTGTTTCATTCAGTTCCTGTAAAACAGCCAAACGATCTTTGATGTCAAAGTCTGTTGTTTTTTCTTGTACCACTGATGTTTGACTATCGAGGTCCTGAATGTTCATTGTAATTCCGAACAATAGTTCGTATGGGCTGAAACCTTTTAGAGAATTTCTTGGCAAGTTATTAAGACTAGTCTGGACACTTATTAGATGTTGGACCCACCCAGCGCCTGAACCTAATACCTTCGCTGTTATAGATCGATTTATGTCCCGGTTTTTTCTTTCAACCACACTATTCCCTTCAGGGTGCGACGGACAAGAATACCGCAACCCAATTCCCATGCTGGCCATGGCCTCCCTATAAGCTCGAGAGCTGAAAGCAGGACCCTGGTCAGAATGGAACGTGGTAATTGCGTATGTGCCGATATAGACTCGCAGATCTCTCTTATAACAGTTCTAGCGTCAGCCGAGCGCTGGGGCCACATTTTTTAAGTGTGTTTAGTCTTAACTATGTACAATGGGACGCGCTTCTCTTCTTTGATTGCGCAGATAGACCGCCTTATGCTGTCTATCAGGGTTCCTGAAACTACACTGGCCTGTTCATTACTGCGATCTCTGTTGCAGTCTTCACAATTTTGAGCAAAACATTGAATATCTATGCTCATTCCTGGCCACCAATACTCTGATTGTAATTCTTTCACAGAATCCTTAATTGTTTGATGTCTCAGACCCAACCCCATGTGTGCTTCCAGTAAGAGGAAGCCCCTCCTGCTCCTGTTTGGAATTACTCTGTCCCCCACTCCAGGGATTCGAGCAAAAGGAACTGAGTTTGCATCGATTACGTATGCATAATTGAGTGGATAGTTCACGGGCAGTGCTGCACAGTCGCCTTTTACGGTCGTTTTTACTGCCAGCATGGTTTCCCCTGTCTATGTATTTTTCTGTACGCTTTTTTGTGGCTACGGAAGCCGGTTTAGTTGCTTCCGCTGTGGCTGTATTAGCCAATGAATTCCCTGCAACGTGAACGCCATCACGTTGAAGACTCTGTGCGTGAATCACGTGAGTCTTTTGTAGTTCTTTGTGTAAAAGAGCTACCTGTTTCCAGAGCAATTTATGCTTTATTGTGGCACCTGTGTCATCTTTGTAATCGTTTTCAATCCACCTCTGCAATTTATTATTGTAAGAGTTGACGCAAAAATGAGAATCGCACACGATAAGTGTCAGGAATTCACGTTCTGCATTTTCGAGCGCCATCTTTAAACATCTGATTTCAGCTCTCTGAGCCGAACAGTTTCTCAATGATTCCGTTTTTGTTACTTTCGGTCTGAATTTACCGCACAGCCAACGACCTTTAACAATCACACAGGCTGCATCGTAGGATTTGCTCTCTACGTTGAAATGCTGTACAAATCTATCTGTATAGATTATACAGGCGTATTGTGGGAGAGGCAGAAGTTCGATTGGCAGAGGATATTCTTCTTCATATTCTAAATCATTCAGTTCTTCGAATTGCGGGGCGAAATAGTATTTCACATCTTCCGCTCCTAGAGAATCTACACACTGTATCCATTTCGGATCCAGTGACACTGTAGGCAGGTTTACTGGGCTGAATAGCGCCTCGAAGGCGGATTCCGCTGTGAGGATATTAATCCGTTTGCCGTGTGCTAGTTCTCGTTCATTTGCTAATGCAATTTGCACTGCTTTCACAGTTCTTTCTGTGTGACTGAATGTTTTTTCTGCTTGTGTGTACAAGTGAGATTTAATTGAAATTGGTACCTTTACTCCCTCATTAGAGGTCAGGTACGTGAATCCGTATCTTCCTGGGATGATTCGGATTACAAGACCGCGTGTATTGTCACGTGTATCTATTTTAGTTTTAGCTAACATGTCTGTTTGCAGTGATCTCAAAATTTCTGTGTGTTTTTGAGTCCAATTGATTTGTTTAAAATCAGGTTTAATTAGTTCGTAGAGAGGTTTAACCCTCTCTGCGTAATTTAGAATGTAAGTTCTTCCGAAATTCAGAAAACCTAGTATGGATTGTAAATTCTTCAGCGTTTTTGGAGCTTGGAGTACAGCGCACTTCTCTAAGAAGTTGTCCGCTAGGCTTTTTCCTTCACTTGATAATTCGTATCCCAAAAATAATACTGTCAGATGGGCAATTCGAGACTTTTTAAAGTTGAATTTGTAACCCTCTGCTGCGAACCCAAGTATCATGGTGTTCACTCTTTTCAAGTGAGTATCCAAGTCGTCGTCTGTGAGATAGATATCATCTACGTAAGATAATGCCTCATCATCATATATTTGTAGTAACTCTGTTACCCTAGCTGAGAATAGTCCTGGGCTGTTCTTGAACCCCTGTGGGAGTCGACAGAATTTTTTCTGCGACCCAAATGCAGAGAAAGCGGTCAAATATCTGCTTTCTGGTGCAATGTTTTGACAAAAGAAACCATTAGATATATCTAATGTCGTTTTATATTTTTTCCTTTCTATGTTATTCATTAGGGCTGCACTATGCGAGTTTTGTACTGCAAATGTTTTACAACATGTATTAAGGTGTCTGTAGTCCAAAACTAGACGATATGAATTGTCTGGCTTGGAGACAGGAAACAAAGGATTGTTCATTTGAGAGGTGCATGTTTCAATCACCCCCGGGTATTCAAGTTGATCTAAGATCTCCCTGACCTGTTTTTTAGCTTCTTGCTTAATGGGATACTGCCGTTGGGCAGTTGGTTCACTTTTTAACTGGATTTTGTGGGGAGGTGAGTCCTCATCCCATCCCATCCTACATGATTTTTATATAATGCCGGTGCCTGGGCTACTGCCCATTTCCTTGCATATGTATATTTTTTATGAATCGGAATGTGATTTGAGAAGGCAGGCATAATCACTTCTTCGCCACGAGGGCACTCCCTGACAAACTCTGAGGGCCAATCTTTTTCAGCTAACAGAATATCATAGCCTTTTGAGAGCTTATCCCAAAATAGACCTCTTATTTTCCTAGTCTTATCACCCTCTATACGCAATGTTATTTCGTATATTTTATGGGGCTCGCTAAGTCTGGTGTCGACAGTTTCAACCTGAATGTATTCATTCGTGTCCACTGTCTCCAGATGACTCATCAAGATCTTGCGCGCTATACTGATTTCTGCTGCACTGTCCAACATTGTCAATGCCCACTCCCCGTTTTTCAACTGTGTCCTCAGTATTCTCGGCATGGTTGATTACTCTAATACTGGCTACCTTCTTTTTTGGAAATTGAGATTTTTTACTCTGAGCAGGTTCCTTGTCTTTGGACTTGGTGTGCTCTCCTGGGTCTGACCGTCCTCTTCTTTCCGATTTCTGCGAAAAAGATCGAGATGGACGTGTATCAATACTTTGATATCTATCAGGTTTTTTCAGATTATCCCTATTTCTAAGGTTATATCTTTTCTCACAGGGCTCCCTCTGGGGAGACTGGTGTTCTCGAGTCGGAGTTCTTTCCCTCCGTCGAGGAGACCTTCCTCTGGACTGGAAAACTTTTTCCTTGGAAGTGGATTGTTTATTTCCATCCCAGCTCTTTTTAGGAGTGTTGAAATTATTTTTAATAAATAATTTTTCAGGATTTTCGAGTAGTTGGGGCTTTACCGGTTTTCCACCCAAGCTGCCTCTACCTAATTCTTCATAGCATTTTTCTATGATTTTTGCAAGCTCAACTGGCTGATCTTTTATATCTGTTTCCTTCAACTTCTGGCGGATCGCCACAGATGCTGCTTCTCCCTTTATATTGGCTAATAATATAGCCGAGACCTGCTTGAAGTCTTTCAGTAATTTCATACCAAGAGTTAAAGCGGGCTCTGGACCGTATTCATTTTGAATCTGTTTTAGCACTTCTGGTATTACCGCCATAGACGGAACACCATGTGTTTTTGTGTAAATGGAAGCAAGGACTGTACCCCAAGTGTCACAGTCCTCCACGTGTAGTGCGATTCCCATAGGAAGGCAGATGGTCAAGATTCTGTGTTTCTCTATAGGGGTAGTATCAGGAAACACTGCCTCTATTTGAGTGATTTTCTGTGCTAACCAGAAAGGAATTTGTTCCCGTTTTACGGGTGTTTTACCAAGACATGACTGTATGTTCTGTGGTGTGATTTTATTAGTGTTCCCCTGATGAGGGGTCAGCTGTGGTACATTAACAGCTGGTTGGACTGTTGCAGTCCGCATTACATATTGGACTAATTGCCTATGTATTTTTATAAGTGTTTTAAGCTGTACTAACAGCTCTTCCCTAGACATTTTTGCAATGTCCGGATGTGGTGTGTAGCTGGCTAGAACCGGCCACGTTGCTCCTGGTCTACCTAGTGGACCGAGCCTGGTAATATGATCATTGTGTTTTAGGGCGCCATTAAACCAGAGCAGGTGCTCTTGGAAATTTAGTGGGATTTCAGTCTCCTCGAAAGGAGCGTACTCTTCCGGAGGTTCCTCTATTTTGTAATAGTGAAACTCTTTTGTTGTAGCGTTTGCCGCTGGAAAGTTTATCCATGAATAGAATCGTGTGCCTCTATCACGAAAATTACTGTACCACCTTGTGGTATCAGTCCGTTCTCTATAAATTTTAAAGTTATAGATTTTCTTAAGTGGACCGGGATGATAATTGCATCCGGGTCTGTCTGTAGGAGACTCGAGGCTTCCTCTATTAGTAGGGTTGCCAGCCTAGCTTCTTCCCTTTCTTCTTCACTGTCTGACATTTTATAAATGCAGGCTTTGCAGAGTAGGTCTCCAAGGAGACAAAGATTAGGTGCACAATATTTTGGAACACTGTATCCTTCAACGTTGAATAAACGAGAACTTTACATAGGAATCTCTTCCTACTGAGTTCGGGCGGATTTTAACCTTTCACCCACTCCAGACGTCTATTGGAGTATTAACGGGAGAAAGGGGTCTGTGTGAAAAATGCACGACTGAGTTACTCTAACGTCTTGCGTTAGTTTATCGCCTTACCAAACGTTTGGGCGCCATGTAGTGTAGTTCCTAGTTTCCCACTAGGCCCTGCGCATTGGAATAACATAAACAGTAGTATCGACGTAGAAGTGCGGATCTTCCAGGCCTCGGATGACTATGCTAAACTTAATTGGGTTTGTTACCAACTAGCTCAGAGGTCACTGGAAACTTTCTTGACTGAATAGGAAGTGATCAGCTTCCCTGGCACAGACAAGAAGGGATTCAGTTTTCCAACAACCGTGCAACATGACAACTTTGCTCCTCAGATCAAGAGTCAATCTCTAGGGTCGTGTGAAACAATAGACAGTTATTTTACTCAGTCAGGTTAGTGCAGTTTACTTTCACAATATGTAGAGAATAGAGAGACGGGCGTTTGTCAATAAAAGGTTAACATTTATTGAACAGTCTTTCTTCTCGTACAAGAGAAATGTATTGCCACAATTGCAAGACTTGTTATGATAAAAAGTACGTACAGTAAGATAAGTATTGCAAGATAATACTGTAAAAGCATTGATATGGTTTCTTAGCCATACAATGGTTTAAAAGTAATAAAACATATATACAGTCATATATACATTAGGCTAAAATACTCAACTGGTGCTTCTAACTACGCCTACCCCAGTGTACCTGACCTAAGCCTAATACTTGGGAGGGGAGTAAGTAAGTAGCTTTAAGTTAAGTTGGTTTTGCCAAGGTTTGCTTCAAGAATTCTCACTAAGGGTTTAGTCAACACCATACCTCTGAATAGAATGATGGAGGTCTGGTATCTCCTTCAGGGGGAACTCGGTATCCCAGTCACCCGCGAGGGTAGACCAGAAACGCTGGAGCTGGATTTCTCGGCAGGAGAAAGACAGCGTCTCTCTTCAGCGCGTCGAGGAGGAGGAGGGGGGACAGCGTCCGCGGGCAGCTGGCATCTGCTGGGCTCTTCGCAGAGGGACTGCTGTTCAGCTCCTAGTTTCACCACACCATCGTTCGCTAGTTGGCAGCGATAGCAGTAGCGATAGCAGCTATGGTGTCATCAGCATGACAGCTTCTTCAGCAGCAGCGAGATAGCTGGCAGCATCAGTTTCACCAACAGCAACGAGACAGCATTTGCTTAAGGCAACGTTGGTAATATTTATACCTGGAAGGTGCCATGTTTGACGTAAGTTTGCTGGACATAAGACGTCAATTAAAGATGTCACTAGGAAGTGATAGCTATCAGTTGCTCATTAGAGTTCCATTACTAATCAAAACACAGCAAGCGGGGATTTTCAGGTTTACTGAGTTTTTATCTTGTTGAAGAACTCGGAGTGTTAATCTAGGAATCTCAGATAGTGACTTCTGCTCTGTCATTGCACTAATTGGTTGCAAAGGAAGTGGCAGAGAAAGCTATTCTGGAATGTGGCTCTGTTCGTGTGAGGCCAGAGATGACTTTCTGAATTTCGCACTTGAACGGTTATGCCAATATAGGGAATAAATGGATTTATAGCCGAATAGGGGCATAAGGTCTCAGTATCGATCAGGATCCTAGATAAGCACACAACACTGCTGAAAAATTGCATAAAACATAACCTCTATTTTCCAAACTGTCCTCATTCTGTACTTTGAGATCTAAAAGAGCTCTTTCCAAATTTAAAATCAACCTATAATGATGACTCACAGCTGGCTGGATGGCAATGCTCTACTTCGGATTAACAGTTGCTTAAAAAAAGAGCACACAGCCTTGTTTGCATATGATCTTACTATGAGAAAGTGAATTACTAGTTTGGGTGGATGTATGGGCTGCACTATTCCTATTGGATCAGGGGGATGGCTGATTTGCATACGACTGGGTTGAAACTGAGATGACATAAGGGCAAAACACAATGGGTTGGAATCGTATTCCGAGTGATGGGAAGTGGTTAAACTTGTTACAAGAATTCCTTCAATCACTTTTTGTGTATTTGATATATTACCCCAAGAGGTAAGGGCATGCCCACATGGGGGTCCTGTGCCCACTGTGCCACTTGAACCAAACTACACCCAACGAATGATTCCCAGTGAGGGCGAAACAGGTCTCGGGCTGCTTGTGTTCCGGTTCAGGTCAAGACTGATTTCTATATAGCTGGGTCCATACTGTGTGTGGGATGTACCCTTGTGTGAGTAGGACTAGCATGTAGTACGGACTCAGTGTCTTTTTAAGAATAAAGTCTAAAGATGGTGTTCTGGTGAGAATCAGTTGGAGGTGGAGTCCAGCTCAGATGGTGGCAGCAAGTTTGTGTTATCTAGTGCTGAGGGCGCAGTACAAACACCCAGAGATGTGGCACCTGACTTGAGAGAGGGGGTTGACAAACACCAGGGGGTGCAGGTTTATGAGGTAGCTCCAGTGGTGTGCAGGGTCCCTGAAGTAGATTGGGGAACTGACACAGGGCATCATATTCCAAGTGGTGGGAGGCACACTCTACTGACTCTAGATGAGAGGTGCAGGGAGAGGGGTTCCCCCATGGTAGAAATGCTAGTGTGTGAGTGTGAAGACCGCCCAGAAGAGTGTGGGTTGAGTGACAGAGATAGTCAGACGCTGTCTTGCCAATCTCAGGAGAGTGGTGTGGGGTGCTTTTGTGAGGCACTAGAGGGTGAGGCAAAGGTTAGCTTGGTTAACAACTGTGGGGGGCTGTGTAATTCATTTGTTGGAGAGCATATTTTAAGTCTCTGTTTTCCAGAGCTATGAAAATACCCGGTGGAGTGTGAGATCTTTGATTACAGGGATCTTGCTCTTGGTGGATTCCAATGGGTATGAAGAGGCATTGGGGAGTGATTCCAAAAGTAGTGGCTAGGGCATCTTCCGGTCCTATGTGGTGGAAAAGGTTCAGAATAGCCCAGCTAGGTCCCAGTGTAGTGGGGAGGGTGTAGGGGCTCCGGTCCTGTCTCAGTGGAGAAGGAGTGAGTGTGGGATTGTGTGTTCCAAGGTGCCCGAAAACCAGTCTCAGGGCCTGGAGGGGTCCTTAAGCGAACACCAGGTCGGGGGCCTAGGCTGTGCATGCAGGCCATTTGAGGAGGATCTCCTAGTGTCAGGAGAACCTGGAGCATCTGTAAAAGGAGCTCCAGTGGTTCTGGTGTCTGACGATGCCACTCCACTTGGGAAGGTGCAGAAGTCCAGATTGAGCGGTGAGAGGGGGATGTGTTCCCCAGTGGGAGAACCAGTGGGGCAGGGGCCAGCCAGGAGGGCTGAGCCTCCCAGGAGTGACCATGGTGACACCACATCTGTCCTGGGGGATCTTCAAGCTCTGTCAGATGGACAAGGGTTGGGAGATCTGCGCCAGGCAGACTGTCACACGACATATGAGTCATGTGTTACCCTCTGGGGGATACTGTGTGAGTCCCCAGAAGTCCTGGCATGCCAGGCAGGTGTTCAACCGCAGGGGTTAGTCCCTGGGTTGGGAGGCCAGGTTTGGGTTCTGCCTGACCTGGAGGGAAGGACATCTGTAATCAGTGTCCTGACCGGTTTGGCTTCCAGGGGTACCACTCCAGTGGGGAGGGTCCAGCACTCTGGAGACCCCCATATCTAACAACAATGCTCACCTCATATACCTTCAAGCATACAGAAATTCCACCCACCAATCTTGAAAGGGAAAGCCAAAAACATAACAATTATAGAACATTATTCAATACTTAATATTGTTTCAAAAAAGCTTTTGATCATACACTCAATGTGCAACATCACAATAAAACCATTCAACCATAACAAAAAAAAGGATTTTTTCGACAAGTTAAAAACATTCAAGATTATACAGGAGAGAGAGAATATCAGACATATACTTTTGTCATTAAAAATGGCTAATTTGGGGGCGTGGCTTGCAGCCGAAGAACATGGCCGCAAACTAGAGAAGCTCTGCACCTCATAACCGGGCCCAATCAATCCGCACACTGATCTGACACTCCATCTGCCCCGAGACACGCAGGGAAAGTGGTCGGAAGGCATCTGGCAATGTACGGAGTTCCTCCGGTAAAAATCAGAGCGTCCTGGCAATTGTGACATCTACAGATGTCAAGCGGCCTCCCGCGATCCAAAAGCAGCGGCCTCAAGTGGTGGCGAAACCCAGTGGGCGAGGCTGGGAGGTAGGCATGGGGAGGTGCGGTGATTGCGCCGGACGTGGCACGGACCCCTCTGCCCCCCCGGACATCGTCCTGGCCGTGTGACGGCTGCACAGCCGGTCCGGAGAAGAGGCAGGAGCGGCGCTGGATGACACCCCCAGCAGGGAGGCAAGATATACAGCCGCGGGATCAGTGACAGTGGCGACGGTGGAAAGGCTGCCCCGGCAGCCATTTTGCATGTCGGCGGGCCGGAGGACTAAATCTGAGACATCCTATAAACCCAGAGGCGCCCAGCAACACTTCTAAACACCGCTGCAGCACCAGGGTACCAGCGCAGAGATTTAGAAGATTGCGGCCGGCGTGCCCCGGCTGCCGTAGTGAGCCCAGGTGCGCGGAGCGGACAGTCCGGAGGTGGCATACTTTGTGAAGGCAGACACGCACTGGTGAAAGATCCGCTTCCCTAGAATGCGACAAAAAGACACTTTATTAAGATAAGAGTGACTCTTGGCCCTGGAAGCTAATTTGGGTACTAACCCTGCGGAGGTGCGGGTCCGACGCTGGACCACGCGCACGAAGAGTAGCGGCAGAGAACCCCTTTTCACCTGGTTAATTGTGGGGATCTGATCTTTACTGCAGGCAAAACCACTCTTGAGCCTTGCCTTATATGACTAGCATCACCTAAGCAGTAAAATGAGCAACAGAGTAGGAAGGGGGCCTAATCAGGTGAAATTGGATAATTTTGCTTTCACAAAATACCAAGGGGATGCCTCTGATAAGGAAGCACCATCGACGGCGGGGGCGGCTAGTAACGTGCTGCAAGAAGTAACATTGCAAGACATTATGACCACCCTCAACAAAGTGGACACTAGAATTGGAACTCTGGCAATTGATATGGCACTGATCCAAGCTGACTTTACCAAGATGTCCACCAAAGTGTCGGAAGTTGAATTAACGACGGCCACCCTGGCCTCTGATACTACCAGTCTCAAGTGGCAAGTGCAGCAGTTAGAGGGGGACAACAAGCTCCTCATGGCCCACCTCGAAGATCAGGAAGGACGCCTCAGACGGAATAACATCTGCCTTGTTGGCGTCCCCGAAACAACAGGGGGACAAGCCCTGGATCTCTTTGTGGAGGATCTCGTGACTAATCAGTGTCCAACTTCTTCTCGGTGGAGTGATCATGCCGGGTCCCGGGTGGCAGATCTAGGCCGGGGGCCCCTCCACGCCCAATCCTGGCGTGCATATTCAATTTTGGGGATCGTGATGCAATCCTTCAGGCAGCCAGACAGGCCCCTCCGCTCCGCATTGACAACGCAGCAATCACGATCTTCCCAGACTACACGGCGTCGGTCACGAAGCAACGCAGAGGAATTCTTGAGGTGAAGAGGGCACTCCGGGAACGAGAGTTAAGGTATTCCATTCTGTACCCAGCCAAATTGAGAGTGGAGGCAGAGGGTAAGTCTTGATTCTTCACTACTCCGGCAGAGGCACAGGACTGGCTGGATGGATGGCGCAAGGTGACAAGATCAGGCCGCAATGGCCGTCAAGACCCACAACGCAACAAAAAACAGGGTGGAATGGAGCAGGCGTGAGCACTCCCTTCCTGGCAATGACAGAGGATCAAACCTTGCTGGTGGCGGTGGTCGGAGCGAGCTGCCACACTATCGTCTATTTGGAACTGTGGCTGATACGGCAGGTGACCATGGATAGTGGTGAGACGGAAAAGCACTTGGGGGACCTATAATTGCTACTTGCAGGTACTTTGGGGTCGGGGCCAATACGCACACCAGACGTGAGGGTTCTGGGACTCTTGCTAAGTGACATCTCCCCTTTCATGCTTATTAAGACCTCTAATGGTGGGCGTCAGATGGATAACATTTGTCTTATAGCGGCCTGGGCGAGGCAGGAGCCTATTTCTCTTCCCTCAAAAAGTTGTAAAATTGGGTTGGGTATTAAGCGCTCTGCTTTTTTGAGAAGGCGGGTAGTTCTGAATCCGTCGAGCAGGGAGGCCGGGGGGGGGACAAAGTGGGACTTGGGAATTGTTTTTGTTATGTTGGTATATATGGTCAGGACACGGTACACTAAGGTATGGGCAGATCATTGTTTCTGGGACATGCGGCACAGGGGTAGCAGGGTACTATTATTACACTCATGGCAGCAGATTCTAACTTGCTTGACACTGGACGAGTTACTGGGGACCCTTCTAGATTTCTAGTGCCCCCCCTGATGTTGATTACACGGAATGTGCATGGCCTTTGGGATAAAATTAAGAAAGGTCTAGTTTTGCAATATTTGAGGCGTAAGGCACCAGCGATGGCATTACTACAGGAGACGCATTTTGTGGGCACAGCCTGTAAGGCTATGTATTGTTGGGGTTACAAGCTGGCAGTACACTCGGAGTTCACCTCAGGCTCAAGAGGAGTGGGAATTCTGATACGCAAGCACCTCCCGATAGTGATAGATCAGGCCTGGACAGATGATCAGGGGCGTTTTGCAGCAATAGCTTGCCAATGGGAAGAGAGACGCTTTAATGTCGTATCAGTGTATATTCCCCCGGCCCTGCAGGCTCTGGCCTTCCCAGCGCTCAGTGAATTTCTCTTACGACTGCCCGAAGGTGAATTAATTATGGGAGGCGACTTTAACTCGGTCGTTGATAGTGCTAGGGACCGCTACCCAAGGAGGGCGGGTGGAGGAGGAGGTTTTCAGCTAAAGAGGTTCTTAGATGCGATGGGCCTGTCTGACGCCTGGACATACAGAAATCCCAATGTGCGGAGCTACACCTTTCAGTCAGGAGTACACAATTGCCTCTCCCGTATAGATTATTTTTTTCTCATGGCGGGTGGGTTGGCCCATTTAGCAGAGATACAGATTCATCCACGTGGGATCTCAGACCACTCCCCGATCTCATTGACCTATACAATCCACACTAAGGCGAGGAAACGTGTATTCTCCATCTTCCCGGGCTATTTCCAAGTCCCTAAGATCCGCAAAGACATCACTACAGTTGCAAAGCAGTATTTTATAGATAACGTGTCATCGGTGCACTCCCCTTGTGTATTATGGGAAGCGTTTAAAACAGTTATCAGGGGACAGGCCATAGCCTCTATAACAGGGTATAAACAGCAGTCTAGGAGTGATATAGAGGCGCTAGAAGTGTATTTAGCTGAGGCGCAAGCCCGACATGAGGGAGATCGTCCACTCCAAACGGCGCAAAGCTTACGTATGGCACAGAGCGCACTCACTGAATATCAGCGCAATCAGGTTCAACTGCGATTACAAATAAGGGTGGGCGTAAAATCCGATTCGCGGGCGAATTTTTGGATTTTCCGTGATTTCGCGATCCGCGAATCTCGCGAAATCGCGGTAAAATCCGCGAATCAGCGGGGACGAATTTTCAGCCAAGCAAGGGTTACAGCAGCAGGTGCAAAAGTTGAACCTAATTTCTTTGTAACCTTTTACAAAAGGGTTACAAACAAATTAACTTCAACTTGGACACCTGCTGCTAATTGCTTCCTGGCGTCTTGTTGCCTACTTGCAACTATTCTCTGACCCTGCTCTGACCCTTGAAGCAGGGTCAGAGAATAGTTACAAGTAGGCAACGAGGCACCTGTCCAAGGAATTAAACCTCATCAGGAAGCACTTACAGATATAAAAAACAGGAAGAAGGGAGAGGATGGCAAATACACCCATTTTGAGTTGTCAGGAGGGGTTAAACTAAAAGAGACCTTTACAGCACAATTTTCATATGCATTTTGCTAAAAATAAAAAGCTGTATGTTCTGTAGGGGCAACTCAGGAATCTGGCCCTTCAGAGATCCGGCCTCTCTTTCTTTCTCTCGTTCTCTCTCTCCCTCTCTCTTTCCCTCTCTTTCTCTCTCTTTCTATCTATCTATCTATCTATCTATCTATCTCTCTCTCCCTCTCCCATAAACGATTGCATGGGTAACTTCGCTATGCAAGCGGCTCGCGAAGCCGCAAAAAGCCCCGCGAACACGCAAAAAACCCTGCGAACACGCAAAAAACCCTGCGAACTCGCAAAAAAACAAAAATCCGCAAATTCGCACAAATTTGCGAATTTTGCGGATCGCGAATCCGCAAATTCGCGGATCGCGAATTCGCAAAATTTGCCCATGCTTAATTACAAACCACACGACACACCATATATGAGGTAAGGGATAAGGCGGGCAAGCTCCTGGCATGGCTGAATAGGAAAGAACAGGCTCAAAACACGATAGCACAAATACGCGCCCGCGCAGGGGAGGTGGTACCCGATCCAGAACACATATTAGGGACACTGGTGGATCACTTCGCACAGGTCTACACCTCCATCTCCAGCATGACAACAGAAGAGGCACAAACATACATCAAAGATATTAAGATGCCCACTCTGGCTGAGGAGGTGGCTTTAGCACTAGAGGCCGATATTACCACTGACGAAATACAGATGGCTATCCAGAGCCCTATAGCCTGGGAAGGCGATGTAACCCAACGGGATCCTAATAGAACTTTACAAGCGCACATCTGACCTGACGGCCCCACATCTCCTGAAAATGTATAAGACTAGTCTGGAAGAGGGAGAATCGCCCCGGGATCAGCAGTTGGCCACTATTATCGTCATACCGAAACCTGGCAAGCCCCCGGATGAATGCACCTCCTATCGATCGATATCCCTAATAAATGCGGAAGCCAAGTTCCTGGCAAAACTTCTTGCAGCCCGCCTCATGCCACATCTCGAAACCTAGATACATCCAGACGAGTCCGGGTTTATGTCTAATAGAAATACTGCGCTTAATCTTAGAAGGGTACAGGCGGTAATGGCGCAGATGCCCTTTTTTCAGGAACCGGCAGTCATCCTCTCCCTTGATGCGCGTATGGCCTTTGATATGGTTGAGTGGCCCTACCTCTTCACAGTCCTCAGGCATTTAGGCTTCAGCCCCAAGTTCATAGCATGGGTACAGCTGTTATATGCGTGCCCAATGGCTCATGTGGTAGCGAACGGTCACATCTCAAAAGATTTTCGACTAGGGCGAGGCACACGACAGGGCTGCCCCCTGTCACCATTGCTGTTTGCATTGGCCCTCGAACCGTTGGCGGCTTTGGATCAGATGGTACCCTATGATCCGGGGCCTTCCCTGGACGGAAAACTGGGAGGACCGCATCTCCCTATATGTGGACGATGTGCTTTTGTACCTGACCTCACCACGAAAATCCATATTGACACTTTTAAATATTTGTGAGAGTTTGGGCTGAGCCTCCAGATAAACTATCAACTGGTCTAAGTCGGAACTATTCGTGCTGAAGGGTCCAGCCCCATTACTCCCAGGGGACTGCCCACTCGCGGTGAGGGAAGATTCTTTTAAGTCCGTGGGTATATGGGTGACGCCTGGACCAGGTGACTTCTTCTCTAAAAACTTGGATCCCTTGATCGAGAGATTTGGGTGGGATGTGCTTCATTGGCGTGGCCTGCGTCTGACCCGCCTGGGCAAGGCGGCCCTCTTTAAAAAGATGGCGCTCCCCCATTTCCTCTATGTATTGGAAAATACCCCATTCCATTTCCCCCAAAAATGTTTTAAAACTTTGGAGGCAATGGTCACAGGCCTCCTGTGGTGCAATAAGCCGGCCCGCATAGCAACGGTCAAACTGACTCGTAGCTGGTATGATGGTGGAATAGCCCTTCCAGATGTTCAACTATACTGCTGGGCAGCCCAATTGAAAATAATTAATCAGTGTTTGCACGCACCTCAGACGGAACCGGCTTTTCAGGTGGATAGATACGAACTAGGTGAGGCGGGAGTACTGGCCGCGCTGTATGATAAAAAACGCACCAAATCACTTTTGGGGCCAACGGCACATACTGTCAATATTTGGTACATGGCGCAGACTCATTTGAAATGTGCAGACACCATCACCCAAATGACCCCCCTGTGGTCGGCGCAGCGCTTGGGCAAACTCTGCAACAGTAGAGGCTTTAGGGCATGGGATTTAATTGGCATCTCCACAGTGGGAAATCTATGGAAGAACGGTGGGGTTATACCTTTCACGCAGCGCAGACCCAGTACGACTTGGCACCGACCGAGAAATTTTGGTCTGTACAGATCAGACACGCCCTTGAATCAGTCCTCCCACAGGGCACTGAGATACCCAAGACCACTCCTCTGGAGGATGGGCTCCTCACTTAACACATGTCCAAGAAAGCGACGTTGTTTACTTATAGTAATTTGATCAATAATACGCCAGACCCTACACTAAAACTGAAACTTAAATGGGCAGTCGACGGCATTGTCCTCCCCACGAGAAGTTGCGATACCCTCCAGATTGCGGTTGGTACAACTGAAGCTGGTGCACTGCGTCTATTACACGAGGGCCACACTGCACACTATTAGGAAGGCAGCACACCAGTTCTGCCTGCGAGGTTGTGGGGAGGTGGGCACATTTTATCATACTGTATGGCAATGTCCCAAAATTGCTGAGTATTGGATTAAGATTAAGAGAACCATATCACAGGTTGTTGAAGTGACACTCCTCCCAGAACCAAGGTGTTGCCTTCTGAACCGTTGGGAACCAAACGACCTATCACACCCCGCTCAGGATTTGGCAACACTAAGCATGATGTATGCAAAACGTAATATAGTGAGATGCTGGGGGGCAGAAGGGATACCCACACTTAGGGATTGGTGTTTGGACCTAGACGCGGCAATGATGGCAGAAAGGATGGTCTATTTACATAGGGGATGTTCCCGGAAATGGGAGAAGGTATGGGGGGCCTGGAATATATATAGGGGGGATTTGTCCGAACCACCTACAATGGATGAGGGTAGTGAAACTGAAGAATAATGAGGGGAAGGGAGGGGACGGAACGATGTCATATGGGATGTATATACTAAGCTACTGCTATGTAATAAGATATGTTGTTATGCCGGAATGATGATGACCAACTTATGCACCCAAAGCCTGTATCCTTTGATTGCTGAATGTCCTGTCTTGATTTTCAATAAAAACACGTTTATAATTATTATTTTTTTTAAATGGTTGATTTAAAGAAATCAATTAAAATCTTTGCATAATTTCATTGTCTATATGCAACACTTTGTTCCTCAAATTTAACCATAACTATGAGCGTCATCGCGTTTCGGGGGTACAAGTCAGGATCAAACCACCTTCCTCAGGACAACAAAATGTTAATCTCTATCTTAAAAATACTTCAGAAGATTCCCTAATTATTAACGGTGAGATTAGATTCATAATCTACCCAACAATTCTCGACTGTGATCAGTCCTAATAGGGAAACTCTTCTTTATTTCCACAAGGAGTCGTATCTGGTGTATCACACCTAAAGAGGTGTGGCACAATATTTTTAAATCAGAGAACCCCACTATACAGTCAGAGTCTTCCTATGATCATCCTTGTTTGTGTCCAATTATCCAGTAATGATTGTGCTGGTATATTCTAGACGTGCCTCTTATATGGGCCAGTGATTTTGGCGTCTCTGTTTGGTCAAGCAATAACAGCTTTCACTCCACGTGCCTATTCCTTTGATCGCATTACAATCTTAATTTCAAATTAGGCCCAATCCGCACTGTTCCTTCCCTTAGATTCCGGTACCTGAGCATGATTTAAAGCTTATCTCGATGCAGTGAGGGTTAAATACAGAGCCCAGGTTAGACCCAGTTGAAAGTTTTACTGCCAGACTTGAAGTCTCTGAAATGGAATAAGGGAGCAGGCTGTGGCTAACAAGAGCTCGACAAGGGCGCATAGCAGTTGTACAGGGTACATGTGAAGCTGTTGACTTTTGGTAGGAAATTCAAAATTCTTAGCCAACAAAGACCCCTCATTAGCAAAATACTTTTGGCACGCTAACCCAATGAAGATTTCTACGTTTGGACTTAAGTGCTGCTTTACGGATAGAGTCACATCTATCATTATAGCAGAGTAATATAGTATCGCCATATTGAGGGTCCTCTGCCCACCAATTTTAGAGTTGTCCACCAGTCCTGTGGACAACTCTAAACATGGTCAATAGCAGCTCTGGTCAATGTTCTAAATCAGGTGAACCTCCGATGACCTATACCCTGTCATGCCATCAAAGTAGCATGTCAGTGGCAGAGCCGGAGTAAGCTCCATTGCTGACATATTTTAGGTACTTTCGACAGTAAATCAGGTGGGTAAAACTTCAGTTTGGTGGAGTGGGTATTCCGTCATTATTGAGACGGTGCGCCATCTACACTAGTGGTGAGCGGTGAACTCTGCGCTCTGCTGGTAGCACGGAGTTCAGCAAAAAAACTCAGGATCCGGCATGTAGAGGAGTTTGCCCCACCACCCATTTGTCCCATGCCTTCTTCTCCACCCCTCCCCAAATCCTGCACCTTGCCAGTAGGTATACTGCTGATCGCTATTAAAGGCAAGGCTTAACGTCCTAAGAGGCAGCGTGACTCTAGTCAGATAAAAGATGGCGGTTCAATCACCATAGAGCGCGAATGGAGGAAGCAGCTTCCGTAGAATGACAAACATCTGAGGTTGGGAAGCAAGCCAAACCACGAGGATGAAAGTACAGAACAGCTAATTACCATGCTGAATACACACACATCTCACTGTATGCTATGGCGCCTACAGTTCCTGTGGGTACACCACCTCACCTTGCGCTTCCTGCACTCCATATGGAAAACCCTCACCTGGAGCTGCCGCCCCTCTCACTTGAGGCACATCGAATCCTCCTGGCCTTGCACTACCCACTGCACGCACACACACACCCTTCTCTCTCCAGATGCCTGCCTGATACGGGGGCACACACGGTCGTCCCCTTACCTCGTGCTGCCACACAGACATACAGTAGCCTTCTTACTGTGGCTGCCTGTGGAGGACAAAAGGCAAGAAAGGGCCTCACTCGCTACATGGTGCACACACTGCTGCCGGGGCAGTTGTTCCTGCACCCAATTAGTGCCCAGGACATGTTGATTTGTAACAGCAGCTAACAACTGCATCGGGGATTACAAGAACTGCATAATTTTGGAGCCTCAGGGATTTATTGCAACTACATACTGCCTCCTTCTTCGCACCATGTGGCCTGGTTTCCATGGAGACGACTCAGGGCTCCTCCTCTCCTAACTTGGAAGCCATCTGTGTGTTATGTCACTTCCAGTGTGGGTGGTAGAAGTGCAGAAATACTTATGTAGACTCTACAACTCAGGGAGAGTCAATCGGATCAACATGAGCTGGTGAGGAGGGAGAACCCCCCCTGGGGAAGACTCGCATTTGCAGAGAGGGCTGGCTGTAGTTTAACCCCTTGGCCGCGGCGGTAATTCTGCTGCGGTGCTGGGGGGGAGGGTGGTCCGCGCGGCGCCACCATGCTCGTGACAGAACTACTCCCTCACGAGCCACAGGCGCGCTGTGCTTGTGACGGAGTGGTTACGTCACGGCCCCGCCAGCTCAATAGAACATCCGTGCAGGAGCGGACTTCCTGCAGCGTGGGCAGGGCGGCCGCACCGTGATGGAACCCCTCCGTCACCAGCACAGCGAGTCCGTGGCTCAAGACAGAGTGGTTCCGTCACAAGCATGGAAGAGGTTAATGTCAGACTGGAGTTGGGTGCGACAATCTGATTTTGATGCTAATTGAATTCCCATTCCACCGACATCCAAGTTACAGCCATTTTCTAATTGGTTGCAGCATGTGGCAAAGTGGACGGGAACTCCATCAAGTTTTAATGCAACTCTGCAAAATTCCACGTAGTGCAACTCTACGAACTCTGCCCACCCCTAACCCAGACCAAACCCTAAATCAGTCCCTTAGTCATTTATTTTGAGTTTTGATTCTTTCAGCGTGGCAAGGCTGCAAGTTATAGCCAAACAGGGCTCCAAATGGCCAGATAACCTCTCCGCAACTGATTTCTTGCCAAAGAAAAATCTTGGTACCAGAGCAACCTTAATCTTAATCTCTTTAACAAGAGTTCATCCAACAAGCCCTCGGAGCCCACTCCTTTGTCCTGGGTACAAGTGAGAGCATGACCGGCCCTTCAAGTTTCCATATAGTTCTCAGCAGCAAGTGAAGTACTTCTTCTGTCTTCCACAGGTCCGGTAGTGTTTTGTAGAAGGTACTCAGGAGTCCTACATTTAGCCTAGTGCTATTGCCTCCTTGACCAATAGGCAAAACATTTCTAGGGGTAACCCCACACACATTTGTTTGCCTTGTTGGTAAACAATTACACACTGCAACTCTCTACCTAAATCCAATATTGATGAATACTTCACCCCCTGTAAAGGTCCTGCATTTCCACCCAGAGGTGTGGTCATGGTCACTCTAAAACAGTTCTGGGAGAAACACTGCTCATATGGGAAATGGTACCTATCTGACTATCAGACAATTGAAGGAGCTGGCCCAGGTGTTAACTGCATTGACCTGTGACAGAGGAGGCTTCTTTGAAGTTAATTAAAATGTTACTTTACCATTAAATTGGATTTTGAATAGCTATTAAAAAGAGTCTTGAATTATATTTCTAGCTGTTTCCTAACAGAAACTAAAATTATTCAATGTAATGCAATGCATTCCTATGGAACAGTGAGCCATGCTACAGTGAAAATAGCTTTTAGGTCTTTTTCACTGTAAGGACATATTTAACAATTCATTTTTTCACAGCCTACTTTAAATTGTCATGTACCTTGCCTTATATTCGGTAGGGGGTGACTGACTAACATTTATAAAGAGTTTTTAGGTTTGTCAACTGTTCGAATTAGTAGTTGAAAACTGCCACATTCAGGCTAGAATGGTAAGCCTGAATTCATCCTTGTGCTGTCACTGTATGGGCGGGAAGTGTGCGGGGCTTACCTCAGGTACTGAACTACCCAGATCTTTCCTAGAGCAGCACTTGCAGGCTGACTCTAGGCTCAACCTAATAAACCCCAGCTGAGTCAGGTTACGTACAATAGCATCATATCAATTACACTTAAGGGACATCGATTAGAGGGTATTTTGGATAATGTCAGTACTGCTCACATTTGGTTTGGCTTTAACATCACAAAATGTGTCAATACACAGTCTTTAACCATGAACAAAAATAAAAGAAAATGGATAAAGAAATACATAGTACAAGAAGCAAAAATCTAGGAAGTATCATCAAATTTTACAAACACAGACAAAATGTCTTAGTATGTGGGAGAAATGTTGGAGCGCATGATGTCTCCAAGATAATGTTCTAGCCATCAGTTATTATGCCACCGCTAATGCGTGACCATACGTTCATTGCAAGGTCGATGTAGGAATAGGCAGTAAAGTCTGCAGAACCTCCTGCATTGCGTGATTTGGTCTAGTATTCTCTTTTATCGGAAATTGTTGTTGAACCTGGAGCATATGCAGTTTGTGTCTGTAGTAAGTAAGGCACTTACAGGTGATGAGGATTAAGTAGATTTATTGGTTACAAGGCCGTGGAGCAATCGTCAGGCTCCACACAGCTCAGCAGCAGGCTTACAACTGAACTATTCATTATACAATCTTAATAGTATCCTAGTAACGCTTGCATTCTATGATAAGAATGCAAACACAGAATATACCAGTGTCCTATCCTTGAATTTGTGGTGGCAAGCACCAAAAACTAGAGTTGTGGGTGAAAAAATACACTCAATTATTTTGATACTTTATTTTTGACTAACTGTATGGAGAGCTATTCATGAATTCAGTTGGAATCAAACAAAACAAGGTAGTACTGAAAACATTAACCCCAACGAAGCAGCTTTGAAGAAACTGGCTATCACTCGTAAGTTTAGGTATTGGGGCCCATCGGGAGACGGTGAGGGGAAGAACCGACCGGAGACAGATGTAAAGTGTGATAAAGGCCGCTTTATTGGGAAAACAGGTGCATCCTGAACATATACCACAAACCTTGGCCTTTGCCGTACAAAACTAGGCCTAACCAAATATACATATACCTGACCAAACCCCCCACCCCCACCCCTAAACATTTCCCCGCCAACAACATAAACATCATTATCAAGTACCCCAACACCTGCCTCAACTGTTTAAACATCTGCCATATGTACACTCCCTCCCCCTCAGCCAGTAAAACTCCTTCCTCCTATCCTACCCCCCGTTTAACTAGGAAAAAGCGCCCTCCTACATAACCTTCCAGCACCTGCTCCCAGCGACAACACATCCAACCAATCCTAACCCAGAAAGCACCTGCTTTCAACAAAACACCTTATCCCCCCCCCCAGAAAGCCATGACCCCCAGACCTACTCCCCCCTACTCCCCCTAACCAAACTGTCCTAAAGGGAGGGTGGGCGGGACATCGATCACAAGTGCCCTCCGGCTGCTGGGTCACTGTCCCACAAAATGGTGCACAGTGACCCAAAATGGCCGTTCTTATCGGCCCAAGCCCAAAAGGAGCCGAAAACCAACCAGCAAGCCCAACCAGCCCAAAGTCCCTTCCTGTCCCTCATCTAAATCCTTCCCCCCACCCTTCCTCCCGGGGCCCCAAAATCCCCGGGGGGGCGAGCCTCCCTCCGGTCGGCCACCCCCCGCAAAGCCCCATTGGGGCCCATCGGGAGACGGGGAGGGGAAGAACCGACCGGAGACAGATGTAAAGTGTGATAAAGGCCGCTTTATTGGGAAAACAGGTGCATCCTGAACATATACCACAAACCTTGGCCTTTGCCGTACAAAACTAGGCCTAACTAAATATACATATACCTGACCAAACCCCCCACCCCCACCCCTAAACATTTCCCCGCCAACAACATAAACATCATTATCAAGTACCCCAACACCTGCCTCAACTGTTTAAACATCTGCCATATGTACACTCCCTCCCCCTCAGCCAGTAAAACTCCTTCCTCCTATCCTACCCCCCCGTTTAACTAGGAAAAAACGCCACTCAAAAGCCCCCATACGGCTTTCGACCCCCCCAGGACCTCTGTACCTTTGGATACCTGTGCACCCCTACCGCCTTGTCTACCGCCTCCTTCAGCTGCACAATGTATAGCTCCATCCCATATCTTGACAAGTGTACTCCATCCTCCAAGAAAAAGTAGACCGCCCCATGCTTCAGTTCCGGGTGTTCCATTCTACCCACTCCTTCCTTCTCACAAAAGGCCCGCATCTCCCTGTTAATCTTCCTCCGATTCCTGTCAATAGCTCCTGGCCTCTCCGCCCCACTCCAACACCTCCTGGGTATGAATTCTGACCAGATGATATAACACCCAGCCCACTGCTTCTTGATCTCCAGTAAATCCCTCCTCATTTGTTTGACCAGTGCCAGTCCCTTACACTGCACTAAATCGTTCTCACCCAGGTGGATGACTACCACATCCGGGGACAGACCCCCCCGCACAACATTGTTCAAAACCGGCACCAACTCGTGCCAACGCATGCCCCCCTTTCCCCTCCAATGGCACCTAAACAACTGCTCATCCAATTCCAGATTGAGGTTCCTGCATTTGTCCCACTCGGCCCTCTCCGCTCTCTTTACAAAAGAATGGCCCACCACGTATATATTCAGTGCTGCCGCCGTAGGCCCCGCCACCGCACCTGCAAAGGGAGACACATGTGAGCAGCGAACCCCAAACATCAGTCTATTCCACCACTGTCCCTCGCATCCTGACATATCTCTTATAGCAGTCTGATTTCCAGCGCCCCAGCTTTTTGATCTCCTCCTTCCCCCAACCTTTGCGCGCCGCCTCCGTCCCCGCCCCGATGCAGAAGGAATGTGTTCTGAATTCCTTTGGGTCCTCACCCATAGACCGCAGGGCGTGCCGCAGGACCCACAGCAACTGCGCAGCTGTCACCCGTCCCGCCCCTTTCCTGCCGAAGACCTCTGCACCATCCTGCACCCCTCTGTCCGCCAGCCTTCTCCCCCACTCCGCCGGACACACCGCTTCTGTTCCCCCGGGACCCAACAGCACCCAAGTGCCCCTCCCCCGCTGATCAGTCTTGAACCGTCACAGCCGCACCGCCACCTCCCGGCCACGGAACTCCACCTCCCCCCACGTCAAACCCGGTCGTCCCTTCAACCCCACCAACTCCGACACCCGAAAGGCTCCAAAAAACATCCATGACTTCAATGCGGAAAACAGCACTGTCTCCGCCCGATCCCTGCACACTACCGGTAAACGGCCCACCAGACCTTCCAACATCACCTCCGTAATCGGCCGTCTCCGCCGCGCCCGAGCACCTTTCTCTCTCTCCCAACCCTCCAGAAGACGCCCCCCCAATTCACCCGCCGAGGGGGCATAACCCCACCAGAGCTTACCCATGAAAGCCAACCCCGCTAGTTTTCCCGCAATCGTCACTCTCGCCAATCCTTTGTCCATTAACCCCAACATGAAACGCACCACCTGCTCTTCCCGACGCCACTTGTCCCGCTGCCTTACCGCTCTAAACCGCAGAAACTCCAGCCAGGCCTGCTCATAACTCTTCCACGTGGACGCTGCCAGGGACGACCTCACCAACTGAACGACCTGCGCTCTCCCGCCAACCACAGCTCCTCCGGCACCTCCGTCTTGTCCGCCGCTGCCTCCGTGGCTAGCCCATGGAACCTCCGCCACTGTGAACGAGACAGAGCATCAGCAGTGTCATTGTCCACTCCCGGCACATGTTGAGCCTGGAACAAAATATCGTGTTCCAAACACCTCAAGATGAACACGCGCATCAACTTCAGCACTTGGGGCTCCCTCGCAGACTGCCGGTTCACGACCTGCACCACCGACATATTGTCCACCTTGAACAACACCCGCTTGTGCGCCAACTCCTGCGCCCACACTGTCACAGCCACCACCAGCGGGAACAGCTCCAAGAACGCAATGCTCCTACCCCCCGCCTGCCACCGCTCCGGCCATCGCTCCGCGCACCACCTGCCTGCCCAGTAGAGTCCAAAACCACCAACTCCCGCCGCGTCCGATGACATCGTCACGTCCCACTCCCAGTCTTCCGGGGGCGCCATGAGCACACCATTAAAACGCTCCAAAAAGGACAACCACATGCTCAGATCCTCTCTCGAGCCCGCCGATAGGCGCACATGGTGATGGGGCAGCGTCAACCCGGCCAAGGCCAACCCCAGCCATTGACTAAAAGTCCGCCCCGCCCGCACCACGTGGCACGCGAAGTTCAAATGCCCCAGCAACACCTGCACCTCTCGCACCATCACCTTCCGTTTGCCCAACATGCACTTCACCAAGTCCACCATCGCCGCCCGCTTTTCCTCCGGTAGGTGTGCTTCCATGGCCGCTGAGTCGAGCTCTATCCCGAGGAACGACAGCACCGTGCTGGGCCCTTGCGTCTTATCTGGCGCCAAAGGAACCCCCAGGGCAGTCCGTCGAACCGGGCCGACCCACCAGGAAGAAGTCGTCCAGGTAATGCGTTATCGCCTCAGAGCCTGTGCGCCAGGAAAAAACCCACTGCAAGAAGGAGCTGAATCGTTCAAACAAGGCACACGACACTGAGCACCCCATAGGAAGCGCTCTATCGACAAAAATGAGCCCGTCCAGCTGAATCCCCAGCAACTGATGATCCGCCGGATGAACCGGCAGCAACCGAAACGCCGATTTTACATCACATTTTGCCATGAGCGCCCCCCGCCCCGCCGTCGTCACCAACCTCCTCTCGACGTCCACGGACGAGTATGACACTGATGCCATCTCCGCTGAGATGAAGTCGTTCACCGACGCGCCCTCCGGCCATGACAGATGCTGAATCAGCCGGAATTGACCTGGCTCTTTTTTCGGAACCCCTCCAATTGGTGAAATGATCAACTCCGGCAATGGCGCCTCCACAAAAGGCCCCACCATCCCTTCCTTCACTTCCTTAAAAAGCTTCTCCCGGACGATACCCTTGTGTGCGTTCACGGACTTCAAGTTCTCCGCCCACCGAGCGATCCGCGGGCCCTCGTATCCCAACCGGAAACCCTCCCTGAAACCCCGACGCAGCACGGCCGCATCCTCCGCCCGCGGATAAGCCTCCAAAAAAGGTTCCAGTTGGTCCAGCCTAACTGGTGTACGAGCCTTTTCCCAGGGTACTCGCCCCCCCTGCCTCCCCCCTCCCCCTGCTGGGGCCGGGAGCCGGGTACTGGCCCTGACCAGGGCCTCCCCCAGGCCCCCAACATCGGGCCTCCGAGTGGCGCCTCCCGCACGTGGAGCATTCGTGCCTGAAACGGCACACCTGCCGGAGACAGGAACCCCTGTTGAAGTCCCAGCAGGCCCCGACGCTGTGGCTGGTCCCGGCTCCCCCCGCCCCCACCCCCCCACGGGTGGGGCGGGCCGAAAAGGGGGTTGGCGCCAGCGGCAATCCACTGGCTGTGTAGATGGTGCGACCAAATTTCGCCCCACTCATTGTCTGTTGGTACAGGTCCGCGTCCAATTCCCCCCACTTCGCCTCCGGATCCGACGCCATGCGCGCCAGAAACTCTTCGTCGTAATGCGACCAAGCATTACCTCCGTAAGTCACTTGCGCCCGCCGCACCACGTCCATGTATTTGAAAAGCACGACCGCCCTGTCGGTGTACTTCTCACAGTACACACTGGCATATATCAGAAAAGCCGCCGAACAGTTCTCAATGGTAACCAGCACCTTAGTGCGCCTAGCCAATTCCTGCTCCTCTTCCTTCGACCCCTCCTTGGCCATCAACTCCCTGTGTAGTAACTTCAAAATCTCTACATACTCCCCCTTCCAAATCTTCTCCCTAGTCGCCAGTGACAAATGCGCCCCCAGTGGCTTCGCCACCCCCATGTACGGCAGCTTCCTAACCGGCACCTGACAGCTCTCCTTCGCCCCGGCGCTGGACCCGCCGGATTTCGCCTCCTCACCCGTTCCCGTACCCACCGATGACTTGCCTCCCGTCGCCTCCGTACACACCCCGGCATCCATCACGTACCTGCCCTTCACCAATCTCACCTCCTCCCCTCCCCCAGCATCTGTCCCCACTGACACTTGGCATCTGCCATCCACTCCACCAACCGCTTTGCCTCCATGAGGCCCGCCCAAGCCACTCCCCACTCTTGCACCGGTCTTACCTGGCGTCAAGGCTGGCGTCCACACCGGGTCCCGCCGCCTAACCAGGTCCGCTGGGGGGGCCGTCACTCGCGGCACCATCTGCCGGGGGCGTACCTGTAAAACACTGTCAACAACATTACTCTCCGCCCCCTCCCCCTCCCGAAGCTCCCCTTCCTCTTCCGACTCCATCTCCCCACCTCCTGCCACCAATACCTCACCAGCCTGCACCCTACTCAAACCTGCCCTGTCCCTGCACACTGCCATCAATGTCCCTAAATCCACACTCTCCCTTCTCCTATCTTCGGTCTGGTAGTCAGAGTGTCCAGCCAAATTTCCGCTCCATCCCCGTCCCCCGGCGGCCGGATCGACCCATCGGGAGGGGGGCGTTGGAGACCTAAGTCCCTGCCATCCGCTGTCCGCACGCATGTGGTCCCTCGTTGGAGCTCGACCGCCCGTACTAGGCAGAGCCGGCCCATCCTCTCGGCAGGTCGGAGCCGCAAGCTGCTCACCCGAGCCCCTCGCCAACTGCTCCTGCCAAGAAAAAAGCGGGGAAGTCCAGCAAGCCGGGGCAAACCCCCCCCCGTCACCTCCCCACATGCCCGGCACACCTCTCCCCCACGCCGCAGAATGACCTCCCCGCCGCGCCGGCCGCCCCCCACCCCCCCATCTCCCCACACCCAACCCCCCGCGACCCCTTTGCCCTCCCACACGCCTACCCCCGCACCCCCACAAGCCCCACACCCCCACGCTCTGCTCCCCCCGCACCCCCCTCTTCCCCATGGCCCCCCTCACCGAACCGCCCCCTCCCCCTCCCCCAAACCCCTCCACCCCCCGGCCCCTTGAGACCCCCACTCCCCTGCCTTGCCTCCCACCCAAACCCGCCGGCCCCCCTCCCCGTCCCCCCCGCGGCGACACCGGCCTACTCGGCGCCACTATGTCTTCCTCCGCAGACGACCCCAAGTCCAGCCCGCTCTCGACCTCCCCCCCTGCCCCCTCACTCTCCTCCGACTCCTCAATCAACAATGGCGAACCCCCCGCCCCTTCCCCCACCCCCCAGCTTCCCCCTCTCCCTCCGTGCCCCGGGCTGCTCCCACCCCTCCACTCCCTTGCTCCTGGCCTACCGGCGCTCCCGCGGCATCTGCTCCCCCCCTACCCCCCCCCCTTCTTGTTCTCCTTGTGCCCCCTCCCCCTCGCCGCACCTCCCGCCGGCCCCCTGCTCCCCCCACCCGCTCCACCCACCCCCCCTGCACCTCCAACAAACTGAAGCGGCGCCTTCCCCCGGCCGCCGTGCCCCCTCCTGGCCTCGCCCCCCTTCTTCGGCGCCCCAGCCGCCTGCCGGCCGCCACCGCGCACTGCACTAACACGTCCCGCCCCTCCCCTCGGTCCCGCCCCCTCCGCACCCGAGAACGCGGCGGTTCACACACTGCCACCGCCGCTGAGGAGCCATCTGCAGCGCGCCGCGGTGGCCTTACCCGGACATCACCCCTCAACAAATCAGTCCGTCCAGCTTCGTCCAAGAGGTGAAGGGCCTCGCGCACCCTGGGATCCGCCATTGCTTCTGCCGCCATGACCAGGTAGCGTTCTTTCACTCGCGCCGCACCGCCGCCTCACGAATCTCCGCTCCACCACCTGCCTTGCTCCCATTGTCCAGCGCCTCACGCCGCACTCCGCAATATTCCTGTGTAAACCCGACGCCACCAGCCTATACACTGCTAACGGACAAAACCAATCTATTTCGACAACGATCACAAGTGCCCTCCAGCTGCTGGGTCACTGTCCCACGAAATGGTGCACAGTGACCCAAAATGGCCGTTCTTATCGGCCCAAGCCCAAAAGGAGCCCAAAACCAACCAGCAAGCCCAACCAGCCCAAAGTCCCTTCCTGTCCCTCATCTAAATCCTTCCCCCCACCCTTCCTCCCGGGGCCCCAGGGCCCCAAAATCCCCGGGGGGGCGAGCCTCCCTCCGGTCGGCCACCCCCCGCAAAGCCCCATTTTCATGATAAATTCATTCTGGGCTACATCATTATGCACAACAACAAGTCAAATGTGAAAGACAGATTATGGGTCAATAAGGACCCATCCTTAAAGGATATTGTTGGTATTGTGATAAAAGTAACATTATCTGCAAGGTGTGCCAAAGTACTTTTGGGAAACTCTGAGCAAGATTAATCCAGCAAAGATTAATCAGTCTCAGAGGTTAGACAGGAATCAGCACAATGAATTCAAAGGACAGTAAGAAAATAAAGTGCAACGGAATCCCAGTTAAAGAATTTATATATCAGGTTCTCTAATTTCTGTTGCTTCAAATGTGGCAGCAGTGGAAATCTGCTCAGCCATTAATTAAGGATACTCAAGCTGTGGCATTATGGCTCATTACCAGAAAGTTTGCAAGGAAAAACAAGAGGATGAGAGAGTGAAATGTGTAACAAACAATTTTGTATGTTAGTCCTCGAGGAATGATGATTCTCATAGTACTATTTGTGCGCTGAATATTGAGTGGTGTTTCCTTGTGTTGAATGTAAATTATAGGATCAAACCAATTGACAAAATAAATAAGGAAGTGAACTCAGCATCTCCTTTCACCAGAGTGGATTAAATAGTGTGACTAAAGAAAAGGAAGAAGGATCATAGCCCCAGTACAGATAGTTTCCTAATCCTGAACCCTCCTAATATTTTCACTGGGGAACCAATACCCACACTGTGATAGAGAACGGTCTCCTTCAAATTCATTGGAAAGAAAACCCGGATAAAATACTATGCTTGTTAGGCCCCCAACTACCTGGACCAAGTTTCATTGTTCAAGAGGTGAGAAGTATTCTTTAATGAAATCATCCTTAAGTAAGGCTTGGAGCCTGTCACACCCACGGTTAGGAATGTATCAGTGAAAATAAGCTATAAAGTGCCACAAGAGGTTGAAATGTTACAAGCAATTAGCATTATCACTTCAGTGGAATGTGCATAATGGGGGCCCCATTTTGTGGTGGCCAGGCATTCAAATGGTAAGATCAGGTTGTGAATAGACTTGAAGGATTTGATTAGTGACATACTGATTGATGAATGCCTTCTGCTCAGGATTAATGCTTTGTTTGCCATGACCTAGGATCAATTAATATTCCACTTTCACCCTTGCACTTGCATACCATCAGATGCTATCAAGTGTCTGACTACCTTCATAACACCTTTTGGGTGCTTACAATTATTATTAATGGCTTTCAGGTTGACATCAACAGCTAAGGTGTCTTAGAGACACATGAACCCACTTTTTAAGTATCTTAAGGGTATTGTTTTTTTTTCAAGGATGACATTCAAATAACAGGAGGAAGTAAATAAGTGTAAGATGAGCTTTTAAGAACATTTTTGGGAATCCTTGAAAGGAAATGTTTCAATGAAAAATACAAAAACAACAATTGATGGACGGAATGTTGCACAATGGCAAAACATTCACCCCCAGCCACAGATCTGGTTTTAATCTATTGTTATTTTGCTCACCACACCACCCCAGTTCAGACATGGCCATATGCAAATCAGCCTTGACCCTGTGCCTCATAGGAACAGTCCTGCCGAACTGCCAAGCCATGTCTTCCCTGGACCAGAATCAAGCATCCTTGGCCGGTTTCCGGCTATGAGCTGTTATCAGCCAGGATAGCTTGATTCCAGTAACATGGAGAGCACGGGATTCACGTCTGAGCATACCCATCCCACTCAGGGTGACAAATACAAAAAGAAAAATTGATGGACAGAATGCAGAACAATGTCATACATTCATCCCAGTACAGATATCTGGTCAATACTGTTGGACCTTCCGCGTTTTACAGACTCCGCCCTCTTTTGCTAATAACACATCTAAAGCAAGACAGTTTTGTATTACCATAGCCCTTATCAAACCTTCCCTCCATCTAAAAGTAACAGTGACTTAGCCATATTAACTGACAGTTTATCCTTGACAGTTGATAACCTTCTAATCTTGATGTCATTCAAGACCTATCCCAAACTAGGTATCATTGCATTACATTTGTGGTGTAATATAACCCTCTGCAGCCAGTGCGGTGCAGGGGGGGGGGCCTCAGCAAAACCGGTAGGTGGTGGGCCAGGGAGGGGGCCCCCCTATGTGTACTTTGCAGGGGAGACCCCTCAAGTTTTGTTACGCCACTGCTCCAAATATATCTCCCATGAATTCACGTTTTTTTCCAACCTCTCCAAATCCTCCACGTGGTATATCTTTGAAAACGCAACAGCCACATAACAAGTACCATACCATTTTTTCGGGAGCCGAACAGACGCATTTCTCCCAAACACAACATGCACACTCGGCACAACTTGAACAGCATCCTGCAAGACATTTTTCAGAGTAGCCTCAAGCATAAATGTGTCTTTGCATGCACTCTGCCCCACAAAAATGGTATTGTACATGTTTGCATTTGTCAAATGCAAAGCTTTCCTTGTTTTTCACAATCTAGAGTTATAGGGCCTTCCCTTAGCCTTGTGAGCTAACTTTTCCTTATTCCACTAAAAAGTGTACTCTCTTCTAAGCTTAACTGTTAGTCCATTAGGTCTAACTTCTGCTTGATCTACAAATGTCCTCTCTATATCTGTTAGTGTTCAAGTTAAATTGTGTCTATGCGCACAAGCAGTAATAACTGTGGGCACAAAATACTTTCCCATTCTCTCTTCTTGCTTGTAATAATCATATCTATTTAGATGTTTGTAAACTGGACCTTCTGAAAGCACCAAATCATAATTTGAGAAATAGTACTCATAGTGACCCTTTCCATAAAACATACTAAGAAGCAGATTGCAACTAATTCCATAAATCAAGGGCAGATGATGGTACCTGTGGCGGTTCAGAAGGAGGGACACTGAAACTAGATCGTGGTAAAGCAGTTTTTATTCTACCACTCCTTCAGCGTGGCAGTATTCAGCTCCGTGCCCACCCCCCTGCTACAGTACCTTATACTCTCATCGAATGAAGCAGGCAATTGCATACATACTTAACAGTCTCTCACATCCATAGTGTCCACGTACTCCTACAACAGTTTCTCATAAGCATTCAGTGTGTAATCACCTTTATACAAATCTGCATGTAGCAAGTGACTAGTTTGCTCTATTAAGCCACTATCAGTTCCTAATGTACCCTCTTTGGAGGTGGTAGTGGTAGGTGTGAATGTCCCATGTACCCCCAGTCCCTGTACCTCAGCTTTATGTGTGCACTTATAATGGGCTTAGTAATGACTAAAGCTATCACTATGATTACTCCTATAATAAGTGTGCCTATTATATATTTGTGCCTAAGGTCGAATTTCCAAACTCCATTTTAAAATTGGCACGGATTGTAGCTGTTAGAGGATCAACGCAAAGTCTCTTTCACCTCTTATTTCTGTACAACAAAGTCTTTAAACAGCTTTCTTTGTGATTTTGGAAAGTTCTGTTAACAGTCTCTGGCACAATATTTACACAGCTTGGAAGACCTTCCTAGCCCTCTTTCTTCTTCTAAAGAAAAAATCCCTATTTTCCTTCTTCTTCCACTCGGGCCTAGGTTATCTTCTTTCAAGCAAAGGCTTTATTTACAGCTCAAAGTTCAGTTTACATACCTTATGAGGTCAGAGCCAATTTTGTCGATGACTCGCTGTAATAGCTCAGCTTGTAATGTTGCAACCTCCTGAGGCAGTGGCTGATTTTCAAAGCTCGGGAATTCGATGTCTTCCAAAATCAGAGTCTGTAAGCCACTCAACCTTGGTGGGGAATGCACAATCAATGACAAAACTGCATTAGCCTCTATTCCATAAACTCTAAGAAAGATCTTGAAAATCAGTATCAATGGTATGGACCTCACTGTCCCCAGTATTTGCAGCTAGATACGTCCACTCGTGAGAGAGGCCTATCTCTGACACAGCACTCTAGTTCTCCTCACTCATCTCATGCTCCCTTGAGCTTGCTCAGACTCGCTCCGATCAGATTCAGATGATTCAGTTATCGGTGTAAGATGTTTCTCAGATGCAAGAGTCAGGTTTAATCTCTTCTGTCTCACTAGTCACGATTCGTTTGCAAGCTCTTTCTTCCTTGACTGTACATGACCAATCTCCACACCAGTCTCTTCTGCTAAGTCAGACTCCCTCAGAGTCTATACCACAGCCTTGTGTGGCTTGACCCCCCACAGCTCGACCTAGTAGGTATCCAGCCTCTTCCAGAACCCCAACAGTTTGTCTTGCCCTCTCCAGTGAGCTAGCGACAAAGGCTGGAGTTGCTTCTGGGAGAGGAACTGTTTCTTCTGAGGGCCCTGAGACTTCTCAGGTGTGTGAGGTGAGTATCCAGTTTGGCAGGCCTCCACACTTCAAAGCAGTGTTCATCACCAAGATCACCTGGTACAGTTCACTGTTACGTGAGTCAACACAGTTCTTTCTTACGGGCTTTCAGACTAGCACCCAATCTCCAGGGCTTAGGTCGTGACAGAGGTCTTTCGATGTCAATGCAGTTATAGCTTCAACCTGCTGAGACACAGAATGAACAACATCAGCCAATCCTTTGAAGCAATCAAGGACCAAATCATCTGTGATGTTAATTAGTGTTTTGGACAGCACTGCAGGCAGGGGCATTGCTCTCCCTGTGAGGATTTCATGTGCCGATAACCCGGTTCTTCTATCAGGAGTGCTGCACAAACTCATTAAAACAAATGGCAACACATTAGGCCATTTCAAGGATGTTGAAGCACACACTTTTGCTCTTCTTGACGTTAGTGTGCCAATAATCTGCTTCACAATTTCTGATGCTTTGTCCCTGTAGATACAATGCTGTCTCTGATCCACATTTAAAGTGGTACACAACAGCTTCATGATCTCGCTGTAATAGTGTGTTCCTCTATCCAACTCCAATGTAGTTGGAAATCCAAAGCATGGAATAAGCTCCCTCAATAATACTTATGCTGCTGTGTGGCTATTATACCTTTTAGTCGGATAAACTTCCACCCAATGTGAAAAGATGCACGCAACAACCAAAATATATCTCAATCCATTACACACAGACCTTTCAACAAAGTCCAACTGAATCCAATAGAAAGGACCCTCCGATCTCCCAATGTAACTCAAGGCAACCACAGCTTTCTTTCCAGCATTCATTTGTTGACAAGTGACACACTGATGACACAATGTGTCAGCAATCACACGGAATCTCAGATTGAACCACGTCTGCCTGAACAATCTCATCATTGCTTCTCTCCCCCAATGTGAACTGCTCCATGAACCTGTGTCGCCATTGGACTCACCAAACAATCCGGTACCATCAGATGAAATCCAAATGCCATCTTCCCCCTCTTCACAACATGTGCTGATCCTACTGGCTGTTCCTGATCTTTTGCTTCCAACTGCAACCTCCTGACTTCATCTCAAGTATCTGCAATAGCTAGCATACTACTGAGATCTGTCTTCTCTGTGCTCTCGCCAAAACATTCCCCATTAATAATGCATGCGTGTGTGGCACCAAAACAAGAAACTTTGTCTGCATATCGATTTCCTACTGTGACAAAATCATCCCCCCTACCATGAGCAGCACATTTCACGACCACACTTCCTGTGGCAATTGTAAGGCTTCCAACAACTGTCTCACATATTTCCCATTCTGTATGGGAGATCCTGATAACATTAAGAAGCTTGTCTGCGATCATAGCGGTCTAAAGTCATGAGCTACACCAAAACCGTAATGGCTATCAGTATATAAGGTGACTCGCATTTCCTCAGAAACAAGCCCTGCACGGGTCAAGGCAATGATCTCAGCTACTTGTGCAAAGTATACTACTTGTAAACAATCAGCTACCACAACTCCAGAAATGGTACAGACAGCAGATGCTGGTCTCAAACTACCTACATTGTCCCATAGACATGAACCATCCACAAAAAGGACTGGTTCATCGACAATGTCAGGCCTGTGGTCTTCACAATTTTCCCTATCAATATTTGGAACAGGTAACAAAGTAGCAGGGTTTAACACAGAACATAGCTTTAGGGCCACATTTTCTACTAGCAATATCTGCTCATACCTTGTCAACCTGTTATTCGTCAAATGCTGAGTTTTGGTTTTTGACATCAGAAGCTCAACTGAGTGTGGTATGTATACAGTAAGGGGATGACCCATCACAATGCTTTCACATCTTTCAATGCTGACACATGTTAAAGCAACGGATTTCAGACATTTTGGGAAACACTGAAGCTAAATGATTTAATGTAGCTGAGAAATAGGCCTCTGGTCTACATACACCTTCATGCATCTGGGTAAATACATAAAGAACACAACCTTCCCTCTCACAACAGAGCAACACAAATGCTTTGTTGTAATCAGGCATTTCTAAATCTGGAGTGCCAGAAAGGCACTCGCTCAGCTCCAAGAAGGGAATCAAACAGTTGCTATCCCAGGATACCAGATCACTCATATGTTTGTGGGTTAGCATCAGTAAAGGCTTGGCCATCAAGGAGAAGTTTAGGATCCATTGTCTGCATAACCTAACCATTTCCAAAAACATCCTGACTTCTTTGTAGAAGGTGGATTCATTTTCATGATCGTGTCCACTCGCTCTGGTGACACCTTCCTCCTGCCTTTCTCAATGCGATGATTCAAGTACTGAACATCCAACAAACAGTACTGAAGTTTGTTCGATGACATCTTATGTCCATTTTCAGCCAAATGATTCAGTAAGGCAATATTTTCAAAATCAAGCTCTCACGATTCTTTTTCAAAGCTTGATTAAAGATAGATGGACTTTCAGTATATCCTTGAGGGATCCGTTAAGACACAGTCCTCCAGGTGGAAAGCAAATAAAAATTGGCTTTCTTCGTGCAAAGAAATGGAAAGGAATGCTTGACACAAATCAATTACGGTAAACGAAACAGCTTTGCAAGGTATCTAAAACAAGATCACAGATGGATGTGGTACCGGGGGACAACATGGAATCACAATGGCATTGATTGTCCTGAGATCCTGAACTATGCAGTACTTTCTGCTCGGCTTCTGCAATCCCATGAACAACAAATTACATAGACTTCCTATTAAGTATGGGCGAAATTTGCGAATTTGCGGTATGCAAATTCGTGCGAATACGTACTCGCGGTTCGCAAAATTCGCGAATCTGTGCGAATTTGCAGACTTTTTATTTTTGCGTGTTCGCAGGGTATATTTTCAGCGTAGCTACCGCGAAGTTACCCATTCAGTCGTACATGGGGCGGCCATCTTGTTTTCAGTGTTTGCGTTGTGTATTTCTGTTTCCGGGCGCTAGTTGCATTCTCGCGTAGGGCATTTCATACGTGTTGGGCACAATTACGTGATTGCGTCCGTTTTTGTGTGCTTGCTGGGAAAATATCGCGCAAACTTACCCACGTGGTCGCAATGGGCGCGGCCATCTTATTTTTCATTCATTGCTATGGTTCTGGGCATGCTTTTTCTATCCTGCTTGAATCTTTGCAATCCTTTGTTTGTTAGAACTTTTTTAAATCTTTTTTACTCATTATCTATCCCTCTCTTTGTCTACATCTATATTTGGTGTTTTTTTCAACTTTTTGTTACTTTAATAACTACTTTTTTTGTTTAGCTCTCTCTTTTCTTTTACTTACTTTTTTTCCCTATTCTTTTCTTCTTTCACCCAGAACCATGGCAAAGGGAGCCGGAAAGTCTAAGGGGAAGGGTCCCGCACCCTGTAGCCGGCTCCCTTGCGGGTGCTTAAGGGGGGAGGATGTAATTGCCTAGGACATCTTTAGCGCAGTGGAGGTGGCCGCACTGGTTTTCTTCGTCCAGCGCCACCTCCCCAAGATGATGCGTCAGGCGGCAGGTCCAGTGCCGGGTACGGGCTCCGGAAGCGTCGTCAGCTATGGGAGAAGGTGTGCCGGGCCATGTATCGGGAGTCTGGGGTCCGGCGCACCTACAACCAGGTGATGCACTGGTGGTCCGACATCCTGGACCGGGAACACGACCTGCTCGACCTGCTTGGCGTGGAGATCCCTTGGCTTGGTGAGTAGTCGTAGCTATTTAATCACTGCTTTGTTTTCTCCTGCTCTGTGTTATGATATTGCAAATCATTGTTTTTTCCAAAGAGCAAGAATGCTGCAGTTTACATTGCAGGTAAATTATTTTTCAAAAGCTTCTGTGATTGCAGGTGCTCACCTGCTCACTGGCGGTGCTACTATGCTTACTTGTTTTAAATTTTGTGCTCATTTGGCCTGGGTGATTATGTATGAGTGTACTCTAAAGAAGTGCGTAATGCTAGACACTAGAGATTACATTGCAGGTAACTTATGTTTCAAAAGCTTCTGTGATTGCAAGTGCTCGCCTGCTCACTGGCGGTGCTACTATGCTTACTTGTTTTCAATTTTGTGCTCATTTGGCCTGAGTGATTATGTATGCTAGACACTAGAGACTCAAGTCCAGTCCTTCCTTTGTACTCCTGCCACTAAAAAGAGATAGTGGTGGTTGATTGATAGGTTAAGTATATTGTGACTGGTTATTTACTATTTAGTAGGAAACTTTTTAGTGGTCCGCAATCATGACGGACTGTGTCTGTCACTTCACGTGCTGCGGAGTGCTGCCTGCCAGTCCTAGTAGAACCTTTTTGTAGTTGGTTTAGTGAGTTACATAACTTTCCAACTAGACGGTCCGCGAATCCAGCAATACTAATATCCTAGTAGACCACATCAGATAGGTCAATAAATTTAGTGCAATTATTGTCTATTTTCCCGAAATATTTTGTTATTGTTTTTTTAAAATGTTTGATTTGGTTGACAACAATCATCCATGTTTGTGTCTTACTTTCATGTTGTACATCAGCTCCCTCCAGGGGCAAGAGGACAGAGGAGGAGGAGGTAGCAGTGCCGGCGGAGCAGGAACAACAGGAAGGCCAGGATAGGTCTGCCGAGGGTTCCTCTGCTGGCCCCAGTAAGTTTTCCTGTTAATATTATTAATTATACTTCCCTATCTTTTACAGCACCTATTTATTCCAAACGTTTCTCATAATTCTATTTTTTCGTAAATCGTCTTTGATCTTCTTGTAGACTGTTTCTAAATTCGTATCCTGCCTCATCTATGACTGTCTGTGCTACTACTAGATTATTATTAGTCTGTCTGTGTAGCTAGCTAAGCGTGCACATTTGGCAAAAGGTGTTAAACAAAACTCCTATTCAGCTATAGCTCTAGGCACTGAGTGCAGTCCTCTGGGTTGTCCATAATGTCTATTGAAGTCTTCTAAATGTTTATGCTTTGACAATTCCCAACAGTAAAATGTCAATGGCCACCAAGAATAAGATACTGGTTTACTTTTTGATTGGATAGGAGGGCATGCTACTACTGTTGCAGGGACTATTCTGCAGATACAGAACTATGGACGAGAAATAGGGCATTGGTGATAATAGGCGCAGTTAGACTTTTCACATACCTTGGTCATAACAGAAGTTGAACCCCCAATCTCCTTACTGACTAGCTAGTGTGTCAGAGTCCTTATTTAGCTCCCGAATGCAGCGATGATCCCCAATGATTATACAACCGAGAACATAAGACTACGGAGTCAGCAAACCCTTTCGCTCACTCACTCCTGACCAAAAACCACAGAGTCTATGTAAGTTTTAAAGCTTTATTAAAAGTAAAACAACTAGCTCTGTGTGTACTGTGTAAACATTTAAATTGTGCATTATATAAAAACATTTATGAAAATCAACTTATATAAGATAAATGGTGAACGACTGAAAAGTGGCAGATTTCACACAATAATTGTGGGAGAGCCCTCACCTGTTTCGAATTTAAAGTCTTGGTGGGGATGAATCGTTGACGACTCCGACTAATCATGATCTTGCTCTTGTTCGTAGAAGGGAAGCTTCTGTCTGTTAGGAGAAAAATGGTGCGTGTTTAAAAGCAAGCATTCATCAGTTGTGCCAAAAAGTGTAGCATCACATGTTATGGCTAAGCATAAATAAAAAACACCCTTCCCTGAAGAAAGGGACATTTTTAGTTTAGACTAGAGAGTCACAAGTTATTAAATTTGTTTATGTAGTACTAGTAATTTTTTCTTATTCCTAGACAAAATAGGGAGTGGTGTATATGGCATCTTAAAATATTAAATGTATTTTCTAGGCGTGACACCATCTGCACAGCCATCCACCAGTGCCGGGGCCAGCGCGGAGGTGGGCACTCCAGGGGCGGATGCGGTGCCACAGCCAACAGGAACTGCTGTGGGGGATGCCAGATAGAAGAAAGTCACCCTTGACTTCTCATTAGCAATAGCATTAGCGGCGGGAGTTGACCATTAACCAATGGCCTCCTCTAAATTTGACTTCAACTCAGCTGTGAAAGTTTTATCGAGAAGCCAAGTCAGATCAGAGATGAATTTGATGGATGGGATGAACGAAAAGGGAAAGAAGGGCGTAAGGAAGGACGAGCGAGTTAAAATTAATGACTGACAAAGAATGATACTTGTTTTTGAATGCTGCCTGAGGTGGCTGGGAATCTGATGCATGGCCGGTTGAAGGCTGGGTGGAAGGAGAAAGAAAAGAGCACTGCCCGGGTGGGTGAAACAGCAAACTGTATGTGTGCACAATATATCCTTTAGTTCAAATTCAAATGCAAGTCAAGCACGGATGCATGGCTGGCGGTTCACAAAATAAAATAAAAAGGTTGTTTTTCGGTGAGAAAAAGTAAGGTTTGTCCAGTTGAGACATTATGAAGAGTGATTGACATTTACTTTGAATGGATGGATGCCGGGAATGGTATCTTCCTCATAGATAGCACAGGTGTATGTAGACAGAGTAGACGGTAAACTGGATGAAGAGTGTTACTTTGAAGAGCATGTAACACCGCACCTCCGTGCCAGAGTAGCAAAGCCGAGGAAAGAAGTTGTAATTTTTCTGGAATACTACCATGACTAGTAACAGTAGTTTGCAAGCAGAGCATATATCTGGGAATTACGGGGACCACTCACTACCTCTGATAAAAATATTTTTACAACTCTGTCATTGACATTGATGTGTGGCCTATCGGTGACTAGTCAATCAAAAACAAAGCACCTTAAGTCATCCCATATGTAAGCAAATATCCTGTGAAGGGATAGATGATCATATTATCTTCTTCATTTTCCTTTTGTAGTAGTCAGGGGTAGGCCAGGGTGAAAGTTAAATTAATTGAGCAGTAGTCCTTATAACAGAGTATGGCCAGTGCCACCCATAATAGAAAAGTAAGAGTTCACCACCTGCATGTACTGGACTGGTAACAGTAACGCAAGTCTGTGTCATCAGGGCTTGCGTCTGCTTTTATCGGGTGCAAGTTGACTGCGCTGGCATTATGCCGGCTTCCACAAGTTTACGTACCAATTTCGCTAAACAAGAGAGGAGAAGAAGACTGGTGTACTGTCTGAGTCTAATGTAGTGAGTACATATAGTGCTAGTAGAATTCCTGAAACTCCCACTAATGTTATAGCAGAGGCCTACGAAGTGGGAGGTTAGATAGATACATGCCCCAAATTGTATGTACTGTGCTTGTAAGTTGCTAATGCTACTGTGACACAACTTTCTGCTGAATTATTTTGTGTTAATCTTAAAGAGCATTGGTTACAGTATGTTTTTCTTTCTTCATTTAGATACTCCTTCTAAACTAACTAGGAAGGAGTTGGCTAGACGGGCCCGGCAACGGAAGCTGGAGGCAATTGTCGCAGAATATCGGCGGCTGTTGACCCAGGAGGAGAAGGACATGCAGTCTCAGTCAACAACAACATCCACAACAGCTGCATCCTCCTCCGCTGCCACTGGGTCATACGGGCAGCGCAAACTTCCAGCGGTACGGAGCCGCGGTCCGGCAGCCACCCACCACCGCTGAGCAGCAAAAACAACAGCTGCCCCCCACAGTACCTGCAAGTGCAAGGGTCGTGTGCACCGCTTGACCCTGAGAGTGTCCCACCTTGAGCAGGAGGTGGCGAGGCAGAAAGCCCTGCTCAAGGGCCTCCAGAGAGAGCTGCGTGACCACCTGGCCAAAGGACACCGCCAGCAGAAGTAGAGAGACTGTCCCTTGCCCCTTTTTCAAAGAATTTTAGGGGGGGGAATTGGCCGTTGGGTTTTTTGGACTTTTGGGGACTGTTTTGATTCATGGACATTGGTTGAGGTTAGGGAGGGGGTGGGTCGGGTCTTCTTGTGGGATAGTTTATTTTTGTTAGAGCTCCAATAATTATTTATTTCTCTACTTAAACATAGCATATGCGTTTTTTTACTGTTTTGTGGGGGAGGCGGGGGGGGGGGTTACCTGTACGTTTGTTTTCCTGAAAGTTAACTGGCTGGTTGATTCAAATTTTCTAATCTCCGAAATTTGTACAAAAGTGCCACTGGCAGTTAGTGAATTCAATTGTCCTACTACTTTACTAGTACTACCATCAGTCTCTCCTCTCCTCCTACTCCATTAATTTTCCTCCCCCAAAATGCTTCTCTTACCTGTGATTCGTGTTTGAGAATAGTGCTAGGCACAGTGCTGGGTGCATGGCAAATGGTGATTAAGGTTGGCTATGGAATCCTGGACAGATGAAATATCATCGTTGTGGTGGTAGTAGTAGTGGTAGTGGTACACACTGGCAGTAGCAGCATATGAAAAAAAAGGAAATGAAACATTGAGTGGTCTGAGCATAGCATTAGAACAGTACGATAGATAGTACAGTACACAAGAACAGTGCCATAAATTGTAGCCTAAGCAATGCTAAAGTATTAAAAATATAAGTACTAGTTGCGTGGAGTATGGCTACTACAAGAAATAGTACTGAAGGTGAAGGACACAGCATCATAAGCATTCGATTTGTCACGTGTAGGAGGAGAATGTTGGTGATGAACAATCCATCCACTTGATGGCGCACATGAAATTCTGATTAGATTTGCAAATACTCATGGTGGGTGTGCGTCAAGCAGAAGAGGAATAAGAATATATCCTCGGATTCCTTCACCAGCCTTGAAACTGATTTTCTGTTGCTTTGACCTTATCCTCCCCAGCAAGTGTGTGGAATTATTGTTGTCATTTAGTCACACCTCAATGAAAACCACAAAGCCCGGGGGAAGAGGGTTAGGGTTTTAAAATTGGATGGGAAATGGGGGTTTTTGGGAAAGGTTTGTGGAGAGAGGAAAAGAAACACAGCATGTACAAACAACAAATGAAGAAAAACAAATCTTTTGATACGAAGATATCCATAAATCTTTTAAGGGACATAAAGGAAGTGCACTACTGCATGCATGAAGTTGTGGATGGTTAGGTTACTGAAAAGTAGTACTTACTACAACTTACTAACTATGAAGAAACAATTTAACAGTACAGGGCTGCAGTAATTACACAATTTCACTTACCTATTTGCCCTCAGAGAGAATAAACACTTATTAGTACATTAAATTAGTTTTAAAAATAGCAAAGAAAGGTATCAAATAGCTGGAGGGATGAATTTGAAGCAGAGAGTAAACAAACGCACAGTCACACTCATAGAAGTTTACAACAATAACATTATTTAAAAGATAAGGAGAAGTGAAGAGGATACTGTAACTGTATGTTGTAGTTGTCCTGTTTAATTTGGGAAGTTGCATGCATCCAGCTATTCGCGGTACTCCTCCATTCCATCTGATGCTCCGTCGATCAATCTTGGTGACCAGACAGACACACTGCCCACTGCCTGCCTGGCGGATGCGGGATTGCGGATCGCTAATGGTAAGCCTGAGTTAATCGTTTTTCCCATCGCACAAGGTAAAAGCCGGCCTGTAATTGTTGATGGAAAAACAGGAAGTGATATTAAAAAATAACACAGAGAAATAAATATAAGGTACAGTGTGTAGTGCAAAAATAACACTTTCAGTTTTAGAGGTGACAGTATTACATACAAGCATCATTTCTAAAGTGCGTACTCTGAGTCTCCTTTTCAAGGATAGTAATTAGCACACAGCAGGCCAGGGCCATGCAGACGGTCAAGGCAGGTACCACTGAGTGAAACAACCTGATGTAGCATACCTCTTTGACAGACAAAGCATATATAATTGTATGCAGCAAGCTACATAGCCACAATTTTACATGAACTGCTGTCTGGATTCTGGCATAACAACACTACACTGGCTCGACTACTCATTACCATGACTAGACAAACATGTAGTTTTGCTGTAGTTGTTGTTGACTGGTTTACCTGTTTGCCACTCACGAAATGGCCATAGTTCTTCGGTAAACAGTCGATGATGATCCATCCATCCCAGTGAGTGACTGTAAAGAAAAAAGATATGTAACTTTCATCATCAAGACTCATCATCATCATGGTATATTGGCAAACTCAATGTTGTTCATGCAGTCGCAGTCTACACACACAGTGAGTCTAAGGACATTTTGCATATTAAAAAATGCAACGTAGTGGCCCCTGCAGTAGAAGTACAATTTGAATTAAACACGGTAAAAAAACAGAGTAGACTTGAGTTACATTTAGTGTGTAAAAGATTAAATAATAACAGAAGGCATATGATACATTTCATGCACAACAAGCAATTGCTTTCATCAGAGCCAGACAGCCAGTGCTGTCCACTGCATGCCATCTCATTATTCATTACCTGTTCCACTTTTTGTCCGCATCTTGTTTTTAAAGTGAAGGCCCACAGGGCAGCCTCTCGTGTCAATTTCAGAAGTAACTATCAGCAATGAGAAATCAGCATATAGTCAGTAATTCCAGTCCCACTTCTTTTGAGGGGAATCGTCTACAAAGCAACACTTTCTTCATTCTGCGTAATCCAGCCATCTGCCCTGAGGGAAATGGATAGGGGGAGTCTGGAGGAGGAGGATAGAGGAGCATGACTAAGTTGTGAACTTGTGAACTTCAGGATTGCAGACAGCGGCACCTTCAATAAGGAAATAGGACGAAAACAGTGCTGCTGATGGATTTGTTGTGATTAGAGTTTTGTTGTGGTAAAAGTTGCAAAACAAAGAAAAACACACAGGAGTAAAAGTGAATAAGGAGTCAGGACAAAAAAAGGAAGTCAGTTTCAGGCCTAGGTGTCAGGAAAGTAGAGCTCGTCCTCAAACTCTGTGAATTGAGACGGGAGTAGGTCAGCTAACAGGGAAGAACTTCCGTCACCTAAGTCGGTGTCCTCTTCTTCCTGCATGGATTCACAAATTTTGTAATCTGTTGGTATGAAGTGCTGATTCATCTTGATCATTGTTAACCTCTCCACATTTTTGGGCGAGAGGTGGGTTCTTTTTGAAGTTATAATGGCATCAGCAGCACTGAAAACACGTTCAGAGGACACACTTGGGAGTGGGCAAGACAAATAATTTAGAGCCAGCTTGGTGATCAGTGGCTATTGACCCCTTTTCCCATACCAATACAGCAATGGGTTGTGATTAATGTAGACCTCTGTTGGATCATCCAGATAGACCTGCACCATCCGCTCAAGGTCATCCAGGGGTGCTGAACTTTGCGTACCATCTGAGGCCTTTGCATCAACACTGGAACGAGAAAACCCTTGATGAGTTATCCAATCCGCTTCCGACAATATTATGGCTGGGCCTGGTGCAGGTGAGGATGATGATACGGTTGCGGGTGTTGGTAACGCCTGTGAGGGAAAGTGACTGCCTTCGACCACAGAAGTGGACTTTGGTGCCGGATGGCCTGCTGATTCAGTAGTATTTCTGCTGGTTCCTTCAATTCCCTGCCGCTCTTTTTGGAACCGGCGGGTTAATATGCTCTCCGCCAACTGATATGCATCTTGCTTGTCAGTATCATCTTTGAACGTTGAAGACACCGCCTTCAGTTGGTGCTCTAGCATGCGCAACAATGGGATAGCTTTGCCCAAAGTACAGTCCTCCCTGCTGACTTGGCGCGTGAAGACCTCAAAAGGACGAAGCATGTCTGTCAGGCTTTTAACTAGGTCCCATTCCTCCAACTCTAGCCTCATGTCATTCATAGAAGAACCCCGTGCAAAGACATACTCATTGATTACCAAGCACTGCTCAGACAGACGCTCAAGCATGTAGGAGGTTGAGTTCCAACGTGTTACAATCTCCTAGATGAGTCCTCTGACTGGCACTCTACGGCCACGTTGAATGATCCTCAGCTGCTTCCGGGCCTTAATAGAATGGCTGAAATGTGGTCAGTAACTTGCTGACTTTGTTTTCTTTTTTCAAGAAATCTTGAACAACAATGTTAATGCTGTGCGCCAAACACGACACTCTGAAATAGCCACCATCATTCATGGCCCTAACTATATTACTGCCATTATCCGTGGAAACATAACCAATCATGCGCTTTCTTGGATGGAGACATTCAAAGACCATACTGTTAAACTCCTCCAAAATGTTTACTGCAGTATGAGATTTCTCCATGGCAAACATGGCTACTGTTGCATGTTTCCGACTAGCTTGAATAATTGTGGCAGTGTCAACACCTGCAGACATCTTGTCTCTAACCCCTGCAAAAGAGACCCAGTGTGCAGTGATGCACATGTAATCAAGGGCTTGGCAACTGGTTCACATGTCTGTTGTCAGGTGAATAGTGTGAACAGCACTCTTCTGCAAAGCTGCCCCAATAACCTCCAGCACATCTTGATGTAGTGCTGCAACCGCAACTCTGGCAAAATAGGACCGGCTAGGAACTTTCTATTTAGGGCAGACTGTTGCCACAAATTCTCGAAAACCCACCCCTTCCACGAAGGAAAAAGGGAGAAGGTCCAGCGCTAACATTTTAGCCAGCATTGCATTATAAAGACGTGCCGTTGGGTGGTTGCACTCAAATGGCGCCTCCGACCAAAACATACTTTTAATGGTGGTCTGGACCTTTTTCATATGTGATGAGGAGGATCCAGACCTCTTCAACCCAGTTAGGCTCATTGATGTACTTTTTCGCATTGGTGTCTCTACCAGACTACTGTGTCTCCTTGATGTTGTTGGGGTAGAGGAGGGTGTGGGCGCTACCACTGCAGTGCTGCTGCCAGGGCTACTGTGTGTACCAGAAAAAATGTCTGCACGATCAGCTCCTCTTGGTCATCAGATGCAATATCAATGTCTCCATTTGGATTTGTACTTTTGGCTTTCCAGATGTTACTTAGGTGCGCCTCCCACTGGATAATGTGGTATTTTTTGAGATGACCTCTCTGGCCTCCGGTACCATAGTTGGTACCAAGCTTACCCGGACTAACTACTTGTTTACAAATCGAACAAAAAACTAGGTTTGCTGCCTTTTTGCCAATACTAAAGAAGTCCCAAACTGGGGACTGGAGATTTCTGGTGGTGGTGAAGGTGCTACTTTCAATGCCAGATGAAGTTGAGGATGAGCATGACTGAATTTGACTCTGTTGTGCACTTACAGCACCACTACTTGAGGTAATGGAGGTCGAGCTGGATGGAGGTCCCTGCTGGCCCTTCTGACGAGAAAATATGAAAGCTGTAGGTCGTGTTGGTGTAGTAGTTGCCTGTGTTGGTGGTGGTACCAGTGCCACGCCACCCACATCCCGCTCAGCAGCAATTCGGGATAGGGTCAAAATGTCTGTCTGCTGCATGCCCGCTGGGGGCTGGAGTGACGACTGTGATGACTGGGTCGTCATCGTCGGACTCTTCATCAGCAGCCGAATACACCACTTCTACTGCTTCTTCGTCATCACCCATAAGTGGAAGCCTTGCGGGAACCTTCCTTTTACCTAGCTTTGTCGGCTCATGGCGTGCCTCCCTCTCAGACTGAATTGGTTGCTGCCAATCAAGATCTAGATCATCAGAAGGAAGGGGGCTTGAAGAAGAACTTGTACTAGCCCTCCTTTTCCTTGCTGGGGATCTGGATGACAATGGATCATCAGGACTCAGAGTGGCTTGCTCGGCTGATACCTCCGCATGAATCTCGATTTCCTCATGTGCCGCTACTTCTGGAGGAACAAGCATCGTGGGCAGTTGTGCCTCTCCATGAGCCTCTATTTGGGCCTCTACTTGTGCCTCTCCATGCGCCTCTCCTTGCACCTCTCCTTGTGCCTCTCCTTGTTGCACCTGTGGTTGTCATTGCGGCTGTGATTGAACACTCGTCAGATGAGTTGCACCCTGCGTTGATTGGATGCTACTTTGCGATGACTCAACACCAACATCACTGGTCGATGGTGAAAGAGCATTTAAAGTGTTTGCCTCTGTGGCACTCATGGGCTTGGGCCTAACTTGGCATGGTGTCACTGAGACCAATGAAGCAGCAGAATACATCACTTCTACTTCTTGTTCGTCGTCATCACCCATAAGTGAAAGCCTTGCGGGAACCTTCCTTTTAGGCTTATCTACCTTTGTCGGCTCATGGCGTGCCTCCCTCTCAGACTGCATTGGTGGGTTCCAATCAAGATCTAGATCATCAGAAGGAAGGGGACTTGAAGAAGAACTTGTACTAGCCCTCCTTGAACTTTTTCTTGCTGTGGATCTGGAAGACAATGCCAATGGATCATCAGGAGGAGTGGCTTGCTCAGATGATACCTCCGCGTGAATCTCGATTGCCTGATGTGCCCCTACTTCTGGAGGAAAAAGCATTGTGGGCAGTTGTGCCTCTCCATGCGCCTCTACTTGTGGCTCTCCGTGCGCCTCTCCATGCGCCTCTACTTGCGCCACTCCTTGTGCCTCTACTTGCGCCACTCCTTCTGCAACTCCTTGGGCCTCTCCTTGCGCCTCTACTTTTTGCACCTGTGGTTGTCGTTTCGGCTGTGGTTGAACACTCGTCAGATGAGTTACACCCTGCGTTGATTGGATGCTACTTTCTTGCGATGAGTCAACACCAACATCTCTACTCGATGGTGATTGAGCAATTAAAGAGGCTGCCTCTGCGGCACTCATGGCCTTGGACCTAACTTGGCGTGGTGGCACTGAGACCAATGAAGCTGAGGTGCTGCTCCCAGCTTGGTCCCCGGCGGACACCGCTGCTGCAGGCGTAGTTTTTTTTCCCCCAAAAAAGTGTCTGTGGGCACACCAGTCTCCTTGGTAAGTGGCGCCACTTGCTTCTTCTGCTCCTTCTTACTGGCAGTGGTACTGGCAACTTTCTTGGTAGAGGAGCTACGTCCACCTTTCTTTGGGCCCATCTTCTTCAGATGTCAGAACAGCAGGCCTCAGTTCCACGAGTTGCAGAGTTGTCTGTGACCACACATGACGTCATGTGACAGTGTGCTGCACACACCGCAGCAGGACTTCTTCCTGGCACTGATGATGAACGATGAGGATGATTTGTGGTTCTCTTTGTGCACCTAAAAGCAAAGGAAGCCAGAGGAACATCAGTTAAATAAATGTTGCATATGTCGTGCTTTAATTAATATTTGCAACTAGGCATTTATTATTATTACAACACACCCAAAAACGGAAAGACCAAAAATAAAAATTGCAATTATTTCTAATCGAAAATGGATGTTTACATTAATAGAAGAGAGACCACACAGAAAGCCTTGGTCCATGCACCACTGAGTACCCCTGGGCATAATAGATGAAAGCAGGACAGACTGGGTGCAGGCCTATGGCACAAAGCACGGTGCCTGGCTTCAAAATGGCCCCTTGACCCCCACCCACATGGACAGGCCCTGCCTGGACAAGGCCTCAAAATGGCCCCTACCCACATGGCCAGGTCCCAACACTACCTCAAAAAAATCAAAAAACACACAAAAATCACCACAATCCAATGCCATCCATACCATAAATGATGTTTAAATTCAAGAGACCCCACAGAAAAGCCTTGGTCCATGCACCACTGACTACCCCTGGCCTACTGGCTAGTGTGGCTTTACAAGCGCCCCAAAATAAATAAAAAAATCCACATATAACTAAGCCTGGGCGAAGAACTACGCTCCGTTCGTGGAGTTTGCGGAGGTTCGGCAACTCCGCGCTCCGCGGAGAACGCGTGGTTGTCGAATACTCCGCAATCGGCAGTGTAGCATAGTTCTCGTGCGCTCAATAGCATTCTCGCGCGTGCGGCAATGTCTTACCTTGGTTCTGCGCTCGCTTTCTCTATGTTCTTTCCCGGTCGCGTGTGCCACGATGTTTGTAAACCCTGCCGCACAATCCCGCACGACTGTGCGAACGCGATAACGTCATTTGGATGCGCTATCAGGTCATTAGGACGCGCAAGGATGCTTGTTGGTAAGATCGAGTTGCCGAACACGCAGAACTGCAATCCGGCACAGAATAACTCGCGAGCATGGGCGGGACAATTGAAAAAACAAGATGGCCACGCCCATAGCCCACCTCATGGGTAACTTCGCGCGCTACACATCCCGAGCATGCAGGCAGCGCCTCGAACACGTGCACCGCGCTCCAGAAGAAGAAAAACGGCTCGCGAACAGGTCGAGCAAGCTACTACTCAAGCTCGCGGAGTGCAAGAGCAACTTCGCGTAGCTCCACGGAGTGCGCCTAAGCGAACTACGCCCACTCTTACATATAACAGTGAACTATTCAATTCCATGACATAAATGATATTTAAGTTCAACAAAACTCACAGAAACAGTTGTATCATGCACCCATGACTAACCCTGGGCCTACTGGATACTGTGCCTACCCACAATATATTTTTTTAAAGTTGTGAAAAAGTTTAAAAATGGTAGTTGCAGCAACTGCAATGCCCCAAACAAACAACACCAACTTACTTGTAAAATCTCAAATCCAAAAGTAATCCAAAAGTGATCCAAACAAAAAGTCCTCAAATACAAATATCCAGCAGCCGCCACAAAAAGTAATCCTTCCAGCTCCAGATCCAAATGAAAAGTGACCAGGACATGGACAAAGCACTGGGAGGAGCCTGATGCACAGTAACAGGAAATTGGAGACTCTGAGGAACTTCCTTCCCCCCACCCACCCACAAATTGACTCCTTGCATAAAAAAGTGCAGCCACATGTCAATCTGAGTTATCCTGATCCAAAACATCATTTTCGGAAGGTTTATGCTGCCTGCGGTAGATTTCTTGTGCAGAATTGCAATTTTTGCAAATTCAGGAAAGTGAGCTGTTCAAATCTCCTGCCGGAAGTCAGCTGCGCGTCGCATCTGCGTGTTCGCAATTGTTTACTCCCGCGATGTGTGATCGCGGGCCCTTATGACGTAGTCGCGTTCTCAAACTCTCGCAGTGCAAGATGGCGGGCCGCTATGACGTACTCGCAATCAAAAAGTCCTGCGCGATCACGCAGCCAGATCCAAAATGGCGCAGCGCATGCAAACCAGGAGGAAAAACAACTCGACGAACTCAGAATCATGGTAAGTAAATGCCGCGCACGCGAGATTGTATTTTTGAAGCGCGACCAAGCAAAAAAATCCACCAGCTTGCAAATTGTGAATTTTTTGACAACTTCCCGCGATTCGCGGACCGCAAAATTGCCAAAAATTTGCAAATTCCGCGAGCGGAACGGATTTTCAGCCCACACTTACTTCCTATGATCACCCTCATTATGCCCTGCTCAATCATGAAATCAATCACAGGTGGAATTCCTGCCACCGTTTCTGGCGTCCGGTTGTACTGGGGCATTCTCTAGAATTCTGCATTTTGCTTGACCTGTATGTGGCTCGACTCCTCGAATCAGTCCTATTGAGATTCTTCGGTTTTTGACTTTGTCCCGTATTTAGCCGCCATTTTGTGTCTCGTTGCCCTTTTGTGTTGCCCTCACTCAGGCAGCACGGCGAACGGAGTGTTTTTCCTTTTCTCAGCTGCTACGTGTCTCTTCGGTTAAAGAGAGACCCCCTGCCCTTGTTTACGAAACCGATGTCAGGGTCTGGCCGAGTTCGCTAATCCATGGCTGGGTTGATTGATCCCTGTCTAGACTGACTATTTGGCTTCTTCTATTCTTTCCTTACATTATCTTATCCGACTGGCCTTCGCTATTCTCTCCTTGTATTCTCTTGTTACACAACTATCCTTTGAGGCACACAAATATGTCCTGCCACCTGCAAATTGGATTTTCGGTACTATCACTGATTAATTTGTTGGGAGGGGTAACACACGGGGTTTGAGAGAGGGGTTATTTGGGACACCTGATAGCTTGTTTTCCAACTTTTCCTATTGGTTTTCTGTGTATGTACTGGGAGTAAACGTTGTAAATATGTGTGCTATAAAAGATTGTGCGCCACAGACTAAAGTGGCAGTCTCCTCAGAATATACTCTGTACATACTTCTGGGAAAACTGGGCTTAGCTGCAGCTAATAAACCTGGTTTTCTACGCCCAACAGAGTGTCTTGTGTCTCTGTTCGACAAGGCAGGTGAACTCGGGGATTTAAGGCGTGCCCTGCGCCGCCAGGCACATAAGGCCCGGTTCACCACTATCTATTCCCCTGTGAAGTCCCACACCACTGGAGAGACAGTGTCTCTCAAGTCCAGTGGCATGTCGTCCACTGTCAATAACGGAAACATGTCTATGGTATGGTTCTGATATGCTAACTTGAAAGTGATGTAATCGTCATAAGTCTGCAGCTCAATTCCACTTGGTGTACAATAGATGGTACAGTTAAATTTACACAAAAGATCACACCCTAGTAATCAGACTGGACTCGAAGCCCACAAACTTGTGATGATCCTGAAAGGTTCCGATGTTTACCGGCACCTCTTCTGTCAATGGGGTTGTCATTCCTGTTTTGGCAACTCCTATGACTATGATTGACTTTCCTGAGTGGGGTAGGTTTGGGACTACTGCAGATCTCACAGTAGAAAGGGTAGCACCAGTATCAATCAAGATGGTAATGGGAGGACCACCTACTTCTGCCTGCAAATACGGTCCACTCAGGTCTACCTCTAGGACTGCTCCAAGAGTACAGTCTTCCTCCCCCCTCAGGCACTGTCACTGGGACAGGTTCTGATCTAATCCATCTAGCGCTTTCATAAAGTACACCTGATGGTATGTTTGTTTATTCTGCAACATTTTTAGATATTGTGGCACTTGCCCTAGTTGATTTTGATTCCCGCCGTTGTAGGATCTTGGCCTTATCATGGTATTTACCACATCTGACCCTTGCACTAATTCTCCCTCCTACATCTGATTCACTTGATTCAAATGACACTCGTGCTTCCAAAGCCCAATCTTGTGACAAAAATGGCAATGTGATTAAAATTTTGACAACAGGTTCTGCTACTCCTTGCAGTCTAGAATGTGCATTATGTTAATTGGAATCTGCCCCTTAATTCTCCCACCTGTTCCGTCTTCCCTCTTTATCACCTGATCCACTTACTGTGTGTCTGTCACATTCTAGCTTATAGTGCTCTGACTCTCTCTGGTCTCATTCTCGCTTTACATAAAACTTTATTAAATCAATAATAGTGTGTAAATGTATATAGGGACATCTTGGAGATTCACAGGTCTACCAAAATCTCAGAAACGAAGGTGTTCTCTGATTATCTAAGATTAGTCAATCAATCATTCAATCAATCAACCAGTAGATTTGTAGAGTTCTAAGTGGTCATAGATGTTCTAAATGTCTTGTTGTAGACACATTGGACCTGGTCAGGGTGCCATATTTCTTCTTAATTCACTGCCAAGGTTACACACCTCTCAAAATAGGAAAGTGTTTGTTAACATACACAGTAAGAAAGCTTGTGGTGTATGCAAATAACTATAGTAAGTTAACACCCTATTTTCACGTTTTGAAAGGAACATTCTCAATTCTGCCAGTAACCAATTACATGGAAATTACCCTCAATATCCTATTAAGATTACAATTCTTCTGGCGTGGTCAAGATGGTGGCTGAGGTGGATGTGAGCTGAGGAGCTCTGCAGCGGCCTGCTAAATATCCTGTTGATCCTGCTGCACTGAGTCGTTTGGAGGTGACTCAAATCCTCCTATTGCACCATCTTGGCCCTGGCCGACAGCATTGACAGTGGTAGTGCTCACGAGCCTTGCTTGGAGTCTCCGAGACGGCCATGCACAGGGCCTGTACAGCTGCTGTGCCTTGTCCTGGTCCTGGCTTTGGAGCCAACCAAGTCTAACCAGGCCGACTCGAGACACTATGTGGTACTGATTGATTGAGCAAAAGGTATCGGCATTACATATATAAGGAGGCTATGGGTGCAACAACACTATGCATGGCACCTAGATCCTGTGACACCAGAGGAGCAGAGGGGGATTCGTTGCGCTGCACTCAAATGCTCTAAGATCGTGCCCTTGGAAAGCATTAAGCCCGAGGCTGCGAGCAGTGGCAGGGATTGCTCCTGTGTGCTTCCTAGGGCTTTGGGGTCCAACTTGACGACGAGCAGGGGCATTTGCACGCTTACATCTGGATGGTATTGGCCAATAAGGAGGGAACTATGCACCAGGATCTAGTTTGGGCCTGAGGATAAGGGCTGTGTGACGCCACAGCCTTTTCGTTTAACAAGGGGGCAGATTCAGGAATCGAGTGGACATATGGAGGAGGGCCATACCTAACATTAAACAGATCATCATTGGCGGCTCCTGCGGACCCTGTGGCTGCAACCGTGCTCCATTATCTGGACGAGGGCTCTGCGCGATGGGGTCTGGAGTGTGCGCTGGGGGCATGCTTTTGTGCTGGAGTGACGTGTGGGCAAGCCCTGCTGCGATATTCCTGCAGGGCATAGAGACAAGGGCCTAAGAGTGTGATTGCTGTTGGCTTCGACCAGTGGCCCCCTCCATAGGCTGGTCTTGTTTCAGAATGGACTCTACACCCCATGGGGGGCACGCTATGAACGGGGTTCGTGAATGCCGAAATCCTTGCTAGTGGGCCCTACCGTGCTGCCCTGTAGTGTCCCGCTAGTGGGGAGAGGTCAGTGCTGTTGATAAACCTTGCTTACACACTGCACGTGTAAACAGGCCATTACTATAGCCTTATAGCCCGCCGTAGCGGGCTATGCCGGCTATTCTGCGAGGGCCTTTGACAAGGCAGCATGACTTTATTAGCCAGTATAGCCCATCTTCAAAGGGCTAGAAGGCTATTAAAACATTCTTCCACTAGAGGGCAGAATGTTCTACTAAATAAAACAAAGGCTTCAGGGAGCGCAAGGGGATTGAAATCCCCTCAGGCTCCCTGGAGCCTTTGTTCACAGCCACAGCTGTGAAAAAAGAAACATTGGCATGTTCTAATATGCTATACAACCCCATACGGCTTGATACAGTGCCGCCCTTAATAGCACTTAGATGATATTGGGAGAAAGCTCTCCAAATGTCGCTGACGGATGAGCAATGGGATGAACAGGGTCTGGGAGTTCCGAAGATCATCTCATCGAACACTAGGCTAAAATACACACAATTTACCTACCTTTTTCATACACACCTCACCCCACCCAGACTTGCGTGAATGTACCCGAACTCTCTTGATATATGCCCACTTTGCCGAAACCCTAACCTGACATTCATACATATGGTATGTGACTGCCCCCTACTGCCATCATATTGGGATAAAGTGGCCAATATGTTCACTGAGGCCACAGGCATTGGAATACCGGCACATAGTCTACATTTTTTACAGGGGGTCACTAAGCGCGCTACACAACATAAAACTCTCAATAAATTTTTAGACCTAGTAATATGCTTAGACAAACGAAGATTGGCTATGGCTTGGAAGTTTACTTTGACCCCCCACATACAAGATTGCCTCACTGATCTCCACAAAGCGCTAGTAGCACAACACAAGTTAACCCACAATGCTATACTAGGCCACCCCCCCCCCCCCCCCCCACCCCCAACCCCTCGGACTGGATGGAATCCCTTTTGGCCATCGAAATCACTGCCACCAGATCATCGACTTCCTAGGGCAATCACACAATTTCAAATGGGCATGCAGAGTCTTTGGCTTGGAGCTCTCTTCTTGTGTAGATGACCTTACCCCAGTGACCCTCTTTCTCAATAATCTGTGCACAAGGGCATTACTGACTGGCCCTTTCCCTGCACATAATCACAATCAGCATGTATTCTCCCAGCACTCCACTACAAGTGAGACACCATGTATCAGTGTTGAAAAATACACGCACATTGATATAGTGTGTTATCAACTTGAAATGTAGATATGTTTGTGTAAAAAAGTATTTGAAAAAAAATACAATGCTTATCATCATCAAGCACCTAATTTCCGTTGCCTCTGAGGTAGCCTGAGATTGACTGATTCTTAAGGAATTTAAATTCTGCCTTCATCAACCATATGAACATTTATCACCGGTAGGACCAAAAACTATTATTCTGCAATATTTTTTTATTTTAGGAAGGCCATTGTTTTTCCAACATTTTATGAATGGAGAATAATGAGCAAAATTAGAAATCCAGGATGGCAAAAATATGTCATAATTCTGCAAACAAATGCAGAAATTGTTACGACTTTAAGACTACAAGTATATGTAGTTTGTCCATGTGACTCGGAGCATTCACACCATTATTTATTTATTTCTTGTGGGCGTTTATAGAGTGCTATGTGTCCCCTTTGGATTATTTTGGAGTGCTGATGTCTTGAGGATCAGAAGTTGTCTTTGGGTATTTTAAGGGTTGTCCATTTAAAACTGTGCGTACATAGCAGAAATCTATAGTGCTCCTATTATGGCGCATTTACCATTTTCAGGTTTCCAGTCATGATGTATTGCAGCGTGTGTGATGCAGTAAACCCCATTACATGTGAATCATAACTCATACATTCTGTGGCAGCTTTCCAATAGCAAATGGCTGGCGAAAGCACTGTGCAATTTAAAAAAATCTCAAAATAAGTGATAGGGTTTATACCACTACTGGTATTACTTCAAGATATTGCAAGTGCTGTTAATTTGTAACCTTTGCCTCAGTCTTAGCCTTTCTACTACTCGGTTTTGCCTAATTCTATTTCGAATCTTGTCTTTGCCGGGACAGTTTGCAGACAGATGCTCCCATTAACCATCACAAACTTTCACGTTCCTTCTATCCATTGTGCCGAGACGTCTAATGAACCATTGGTTTAGAGCAACAACATGCCACACACAGTGCTCATTACTAGGCTTCAATCATTTTTAAACACTGTAAATAATATTACACCGACAATCCATTAGTGCAAATGAGAATGGAATGTAAATCTACTGGCCTGTACACAAGCGTTGGCCTTTCTACAGATGGCATTGGCAATGCAACATTGAGCAATATGATGATTTAACAACTTCGCCTCTCTTCTCTGGCGTAGGATCACCAATCCTTTAGGAGATGTCTGCCTTTTAGCATGGACCTTTGCAATGGAAATGCATCTACTGGTGCACTTTCATTAATGTTTAATGCCAAACTGCCATGGTAAAGTGGTCTGCATTCTCTTTTGCTTTCCAAAAGTAAACCCCTAAAGTGGGGCGTTGTTGATGGAAAGCACAACACGTCTATGATGCAGGGAGTTTTCTTATTACACATCATGTGCAGTTCAACATTCCATGAACTGCATGCCTCCCAATAGGCAGGACTAGCACCATTGTGACCTGGTGGCCATGTGGTGGACAGGTTGCAAGGTCACTGATTTGCACAGGCAGAGGTATTGGAGGTTCCCCCGGCGAAAAACCAAGGGGCCTCCTTTATGAAAAGTGACGCATCGCTATGTGAAAACAGCGATGCGTCACTTTTCATTGCGCCCTCCTTGCGACACAAATGATGCGTCATAATTACAGTATGACGCATCATGGCTCAAGGAGTTACAGACACGTTAGTACTTCTGACGTATCTGTCGGCACAAAAGTGACGCATTGCTGGAGTGTGTCACAAAAGTGACGCAACTCCAGCAATGTGTCCTTTCACTTGGGGCAAGCCCCATGTGAAAGGGCCTGCATCAGTCCTACGCCTGCTGTGAGGCAGGCGTAAGATTTTGACGCAACGGCGTCCTAAAAGTGACGTAGTGAAAACTCATAGATTTCACTGAGTCACTTCTACGACCCTTCCTTGCGTCAATACGCCCCCCTTGCATACATTATACCTGGCTTAGGTATAATGTGGCGCAGGGGTTTACAAAGTGACGCATCAACCTAGATGCGTCACTTTGTAAATATGGCAGCATTTTTTACGCCACAAAAAGTGACGCACCGGCGGCGTAAAAGTGACGCACGGCCTCATAAATTAGGCCCAAGGAGTTTCCCACCTCTAAGTTGACCACAGGAACCATGAATATTTGCTGGACAGGAGCGATGCTTCTGCTCTGCCAAGCTCTAAATAGCCCAGCTGATATCTGGTGAACACAACACAGGAAGAATTTCCCAATTCATCTAGTTCATAATGGCGAAAGAACATTTCATGATCCAAGGTCATTAAATGTGGCTTTTTTACTCTGAAATTGCAAGAGAAAAAAATCAGGTGATAAAAGAGACTTCAGAACCTATCTGGAAACTAAATTTAATGAACAAGTTATTACATAGACACAATACAAATTTTCTGTATGAAATCAAAAAAGAATAGGCCTCTCGCAGTGGCCTACCATCTCCAGTTAACTTTGATATTTATACTGTGATTCAGTGTCTGGATGTTTCCTTATTTTTAGCGCTGAAGACATTTAGGGGCATATTTTTCACGCAACGCAGGGCAGGAAGCAAAGTTGCTGCATTACATTGCATAAAAAAGAGAGCAGAAATGCTACATATATACAAAGATAGGGAGCATTTCTGTACTATTTCTTCACTAGCGCACTCAGTGCAGATTAGCGTTAACACAGGCATCCTGAAACCATTGTGCAAGGGTTCATGCATTACAGGCAGGGTTGTTTCAGTCCAGGCAGGGACACCATTCCGCAAAAAAACAATCCTTAGAGACATTTTTTTCTTTCTAGGTGAGTTGCACAAAGCAGCACGCAAGGAAAGAGGAAATAGCGGGGTAAAAAAAACATATTTCACCTTGTTACTCCTCACTGGGTAACGCATAGCATTTTGATGCATTCCCAGGTTTACTAGCTGTAGCAAATCTGGGAGTGCATTAAAAGCCATGGGTGGATGTATGGGAATGCCCATGATCCACCCATGGATTGCCTCCCACCTTGAAATGTAATGTAAAACAATGCAAGCAGCTCTGTTGTGTAATATTTCTGTACAAAGACACACAAGGCGACGCCAATCGCCTGTTGCAACAGCCGTGGTGCATCCATTGGGGCATGGAGGCGTAGCCCCCCCACCCGCAGCTCCCTCGTCATCTTTGAACTTAAGTAAACTGAATCAGTTTACTTAAGTTAAAAAGACGCAGAGGGAGAACTGACAATCATGTCAGTCAGCATGACGTCGGACCGCCCGCCCCCTTCAGAGACTGAAGGGGGTGGGAGGTCTGGCGTCATGTTGACTGAGATGATTGTCACCAGGGGCAGCAGGCAGCAACACTAGTGGGCATGAGTGGGGACGGAGGGCGAATTTTTGTACCGTGCCCACTCATGCGCACTTGTGTTTTTTCCTTGTTTGCGCATGCCCATTAGGAGCCCCTCGGCCTCCTAATGGGCGTGCTGTGGGCGAAGATTAACCCTGCCCCTAAGCCATGCCTGGTGCTGCTGGCAGCGCCAGGATTGGCTGAGAGGGGCTGCCAGTCCATGCCAGGGCCGTTCGTGAACAAGGAGCCAAGGGGAGCAGCAGAGGTGGCGCGGACCGGCTGAGGTAAGTTTTCCTTTTATATTTAGATTATATTTAATTCCCTGCCAGGCTGCCACCCACCCCCACGTGAACCCCCTCCCTGCGAGCCGGGACAGCTGAGGCGTCATCATAAAACCTACGTGCGGGCCTCGGCGTGAGGGGGGTAATGCTCTCCGGCATTTAAAACGGTCCCCGGCTGTGCAGAGTGAGGGACATATTTTGACTGCAGTGGGTAAGACTGTGTTTGACATGGCGGGGGATCTGGTCACTCTCCGCGCCGGCCTCGTCCTCGGACTCCGGAGGTCACCGGGAGCCCGTGGTCTGTGCACAGAAACGGTACATCCATCACTGGCGCTGAGAGTGTAGTGTAGTTCCTATTTTCCCAATAGGCTCTGCGCATTGGAATAACATAAACAGCAGTGTAGACGTAGGACTGAGGTCAACTAGGTCTCTACTGACTATGTTAAACTTAATTTAGGTTTGCGCCAGCTAGCTCAGAGGTCACTGGAAACTTTCTTGAATGAATAGGGAGGGAAAAGCTCCCCTGGCTCAGACAAGAAGGGATTCAGTTTCCGACAACCGCATAAACATGACAACTTTGCTCCCTCAGAATAAGAGTGTATCTCTAGAGTCGTGTGAAAACAATAGACAGCTATTTCACTCAGTCAGCAGTGCATACTTAGTTTCACCAGAGTGCAGAGAAGTAGAGAGACGGGCGTTTTAAATAAAAAGATGTTATTTATTGAGCAGACTTCTTTCTCATGCAAGAGAAGTGAATTGCCACAATTGCAATACTTAAAGTAAAGTAAAGTGCGTACAGTAAAAGTAGTATTATGAAATAATACTGTAAAAGCATTGATATGGTTTCTTAGCCATATGATACTTAAAATGGATAAAATATATACATACATAAATACATTGACTAACGTACTCAACTGGTGCTTCTAACTAAGCCTACCGCGGTGTACCTGACCTAAGCCTAATACGCGGGAAGGGATGAGTAAGTAGCAGTTTAAGTTAAGTTGGTTAAGATAATATTTTGCAAAGAATCTGCATCAAGAATTCTCTTAAGGGTTTAGTCAGCTCCGTACCTTGGTAATAGAATGTGGGAGGTCTGGTATCTCTTTCCTCAGGACTCGATATTCCAACAACCCACAAGGGTAGGCTGGAAACGCCGGAGCTGGATTTTCTCGGCTGGAGAAAAAGACAGCGTCTCTCTCAGTGCGTCAAACAGGAGGGGCGGCTTCCGTGGGCATTCGCATCAGCTGGGCTCTCGGGCAAGTAGATGGCAGCTCTGCTCCAAACCACCGTGTGTTTGATTAAGGCAACCGTTGGTATTTTATACCTGGAAAGTGCGGGGTTTGACGTAAGGTTGGACATATGACGTCACTAAGAACTAACAGTTCTTTCTGGACTTCAGGAGTTCTTGTTCAAATCAAAACAAAAGCAGGGGGGTTTTCCCGGGCTGCTGGAGGCTTGGTTTGTTTAAAGAACATGTTGTGCTTTCTAGGAGTCGATGGGAGTAGCCGTGCTGTGCTTTGGATTGCATGGGCTATTACTGAATATGAATCTGATGCTTATGCCTTTATCAGGATATTATTGATTATAACCTCACAAGGGCATAAATCGGGAATATAGAATTAGGGTCCTAGATATGAACACGACACCCACTCCAGGGATTGATGTCCATCATTACTAACAAACTAAGCAATAGTAAACATTCAATGATGCATGTGTTTTTTCCGACCCACCCCAAAATACATATTTCGCATTTGAAATGGTATAAGGTAAATACACGAAAAATGAGTGTTTGTACTGTACGCTTTTCAAGCAGTGTCATCATTCAGATAAATGCATATATATATCAGCTGAATGAATTGCAAACATTACACATGAAATGGCTCTAAATACAGAAAAGAAGGTCGAGACCAGTTCATCACATATTTATCCAAATTGCTGTATCTGTGCTAGAGGCTGAGGTAAAATATTGTCTCTAGTATCATAAAATAGAAGCTCTGTTCTCTAAGAATAGTTCTACTTTAAGCAGAGTACCATGTGCCAAAATAAAAGGTAAATATTTTGAAAAAATGGGCATAATAATTTCGCTTTCAGGGGAAAAAGTTCCAAATATTTTCTGTAGCTTTGTTTATCACAATTGAAGGCCGAATTCAGAGTTCAGGGAACGCTGTGTGCTCATTGTTTTTATTAAGAGTTATTCTCGTTGACTGGAGAGAACATTATTTCAGACAGACCTGCAAAAAATTGGTCTACCACATCAGGTGAAAGTTCAGCTAAGTATGAAAATATTGCTACTGTGCAGTTCTCTGTGTGAGTGCTATCATCGATGGTTGGATCAGCAATGCTCACAGCAGGCTGTACCTGTTTGGTGCTGCTCTCCTCTCGTACCTCACCGCCACCTACTCGTAGTGGTGAAGTCTCAACGAATGCCGTCATCAGAATCGGTAGCCGCTGGAGACAACACGATGCATGAGTCGTTTCCGGACCTAGCAAAGAATCGATTTCCATTGGTACTGCTGATTGTAGTGTAAGACAGACGTCCAACACGCATTCTTCTCCGCATAGCAGACATCGAAGCACAGGTATGATGCAATCTTGCCAGATCGGTCTGAATGAAAGAAACCAGGTTGTACTTAGATCTCTTAGCCGGGCCAATCCGAGGTCCTTAGTGATACGGTCTCGGTATCGTATTGCTAGGATCGTTTCTTCCATCATTGCTAGAGTCTTGCTTGTGGATTGGCTTGCCATATCGGTGCAGAAGGAGCAAAAATAAAATTCCTGCCAAGAGTCCCAAGATTAAGGGTAGACCGCCAAAGACAGAATGGACACAATTTGGGAAGATGCCCAGAACTGTTTCAAAGGGTACTAACAGTCCCGAAAAAATTGTCTTAAATACATGTGCGATGCCACTGGTATCAGACATGTTTAAGATTAGGCTCAACACTTCTACGAAATGTACGGGGCAACTTGTTGATAAAAGGGTATGTATCTCTGCTGATGTCCTTGCAACTTGCAGATCATATGTCTCTTTTGATGACGTTAAAGGCACAGTTGTTTGTAAAAGAATAGACTTCATTCTGCTTAAAGTATCAATTCGAATAGAAGAGATATTCTACCGAGGCCATAACGCAGCCCCCATGTCTGGATTGCTGTGTGGATACAATACATGCATACAGCAAATGGCCCTGGAAGTTACAGTTGTCAGATAGGCTTTTCCTGGCAGCATGCCACACCAGCTGTGGTCACTTATTAAAATGTAACTACTGTTAGAAACTGGTCTACAAAATGGCTCTATCTGTTTTGCAGGCGTGCCATGCAGGTGACATGAAAGGTTGTTTGAAGTCCCTTTGCAGGCTCCATGCAAATTAATTCCTTGACACAGAAGTGTACCGCTTAGTGATTTTTTACAATTTTTACCACTAAGAAATACCTCTTTGTTTCCTTCACTATAACATCTGTGTGTATAAGGTAAATCCCAGGTTGATTTGTTGTATTCTTTACCCAACCTTTCATACTGGCCTACTGGTATATACTCTTGACAGTATTTGAACTGGAAAGTTGTTATCGGAATTGTAATTGTTCCATGTATTATCCATTCAATGACAGGTCTCTCTGACATTGTCAATGGTAATCTCTCGAGTTTTTCAATGCTCAGAATCGTATAGTCTGCTCCTTTTTGTGCCAAACTGATTTGTTTATCAGTAAGGTTATAGATACCGAATAATGACGTTGTGTTGATTAAACGCCATGGTACGTAGCCTGAACGCAGATTTTGCAACGTCCAGCCAAGCTGTACAATAGAACGTAATTGAGACTGACCATGTTGTAACATAAGTAAGTCCTGCTCTATTATATCAAAAGAAGATGATACAATGCTGTCCAGTGAATATATTCTGGAAGACAGAGTCGTTAACCCATTGTCCACAACAGAAAGTGATTTTTCCAAATTTATACAATCAATTTCTCGTATTTTTTCTGCTGTCTCAATTTGCATTACTTTCCATGCTTCGTTGTATGCAGCGTATATACCGGCCGCTATGAAACGTTTTTGACGCTGTTTGCGTGGTCCATTATGAAATCACGCAAGTCAGCACCGTCTTTAAGTAAAGTCAAGTGTTGCTTAATTTCAGCAAGTGTGGATTTCTGTAGCCACTCAAGGAATAGTTTCCCTACACTGTTTGTTGTAACTATCCCTGGATGTTGTCTCTGGGAGTATCTAGGGTCTGGTCTGGTCATTTTGAACCCCTGTGTTTTGTTCAGGAATCTATCTTGACAGTTATTCGTGTCTGTTGGCCAGATCAACCACTTTTTCCAATCAGTATGTGTTCTGTTTTGGTGTAAAATATTAGATACATCTATCTCCACATCAGTAGTGCTGTCACTAGCAGGCATGGGTTTTGGAATAGACGGTGTATTCAAATCTTTTATCTTAGCTATGCCAAGACAAGTAGTTTGTTGAATTGTGTCATTCAAAAATATCATTTGTTCTGGGATCATGCAGGCCCTAAATAGTGCTTCAGGGCCTTGTACTTGCCAATCTTTGGAACCCCAGATTGTTTTTGTTTCAATGGTGTTTTTCCAAAATTCGAAACCTAATGTAGACATTTTGTCATAAAATTTTTCAGAATAAATCAATTTAGTATTTGTCAACATTGTTTTCATTCCTGTTCTATGTAACATTTTAAAATAAAACGTTCCTGGATCACTGTTATTAAACCCTGAGAAGTATTGGAATTTCTCAAAAAATGTTTTCGAACTGCCTTTTGGTGGAGTTGGACAGTGTTCCCACTGGTTAAAAGATAAAACATTTCTAGGCTGAGCAGTTTTATGCAAATAGTGATCACCATAATGGTTGTAGCAGTATAGCTCTTCATAATTGGATGAACCCTGTAAGTAATCATGTTCTGTAAATTTAGCTGACATTACTAAATCTGACATCATATTATTAATGTTTTCAAAGTCCCAGTCATCAGTGAAGGTACTAGGTGTCACAAAGTCACTTAATGAAATCTTGAGCTGGTGAGGATACTTTAAGAGCTCGACCAGCCCAGAAATGTCATAATCAGTTCTGTCCCATGCTACCCCACCGAGTATTGGAATGGCTGTGATATTCACTGATGACAGTTCTCTTTTCTCGATGTGAGAGGATGTGTGTGGCTTTAGGACCAAGTTGATGTTCTGACTTGCTGTGTCCATTGTACTATATTTCCCCTCAATGAATTTTCCCAAACATAGAACCATGATGAGCCAAAGCAAGAGGAAAAGTACACCCAAACACAATCCAAAATTCAATCCATGGTGAAATTAGATATGTCTCTTTCAGTTGGTGAAAAAGTTCAATTACTTTGTTTGTAAAAGTTTTTGTTGGAGGCGTTTCTTCATGCTCGCTTGGATCTTAAGAGAAATTGTCGAAATTGATGAAGTAGCCTGATGCAGTTCTGTCAATTATTGGAATTGCTTCCGGATTTTCATTTGCTTTTGCATTTTTATTTGTTTGAGTTCCATAGTCCGAGGCTACATCGTTGTAGACAGGTGTTTCTTGACAAACTGTTACTATTTGGGTTTCAAGAGGCACTAGTTCCATGGCATTATTGCATAGTCCTTTTTTATTCACTGTAGGTTTATCAAATGTGATTAGTCTCTCAGTTTGAACCTCTTGGATTGTTGCAAATTTTGGTATTCTGCTATTTCTTGGGAGTCCACTGGGCCTACTACTTATTATCGGCCACATGATTGTGGTTTTACCAGGTCGATGGATACAACTCGGTTCTTCTTTTTACCAGCAAGCGGGGGTAGTACAACTGATCTTGTTCCGTTGATAGCTAAGACAGGTACTGCTTTACTGTATGAAGGACCAAATTCCTTCTTTACCACAATCTTTTCTCTGATCAGATCCCCAATCTTTGGAATCCAGACAGGTCTTGCTGGGACAGGTGGTTTTTCTTCAGTGGCTGTCGACTGTTGTTTCAACTTTATGTTACTCAGGTTTTTTCTTTTTTCATTTAAATCCTGTAAAACAGCCAAACGATCTTTGATATCAAAGGTTTATTCTTCTACCACTGAAGTGTCACTTATCAAGGTCCTGAATATGCATTCTAGTTTCGAACAATAGTTCGTATGGAGTGAGACCTTTTAGAGAGTTTCTTGGCAGATTGTTAAGACTACGTTGGACACTTGTTAAATGCTTGACCCACCCATCACCCGAACCTAATACCCTCGCCGTTATAGATTGCTTTATGTCCCGTTTTTTTCTTTCCACAACCGCATTTCCCTCAGGATGGAAGGGAGAAAAGTACCGCAATGCGATGCCCATACTGTTCATGGCCTCTTTGTAAGCTCGAGAGCTAAACGCAGGACCCTGATCATAATGTAGCATGGCAATTGCGTATGTGCCGATAAAGACTCGCAAATCTTTTATAACAGTTCTCGCGTCAGCCGAGTGCAGTGGTCTACATTCTTAAGTGAATTCAGTCTTAATTGTTATGGGGACGAATTTCTTCGACTGGATTTCTGCGCTATAGATAGCCTGATGCTATGTAATAATGGTATTTGGGCTACAGGCTGGGCCAGTTCACAACTGCGATCTTTGTTGCAGTCCTTGCAATTTTTTGCAAAATAGTAGATATCTACGCTCATTCCCGGCCACCAGTACTCCGATTGTAGTTCCATCAGAGATTTCAGGATCTCTTGGTGCCTCAGACCCAACCCCATATGAGCTTCTTCTACTAAGAAGATTCTCCGGTTCGTGTTTGGAATTACCCTATCCCCCACTCCAGGGATTCAAGCAAACGGAATGGAGTTTGCATCAATCATGTATGTATTACTGAGTGGATAGTTGAGAGGTAATGCTGCATAATCGCCTTTTAATGAGGCTTTCCCCGCTAGCATGGTTTCCCCATCTATGTGTTTTTCTGAACGCTTTTCAGTGGCTACGGAAGCCGGTTGAACCGCTTCCGCTGTGGCTGTGTTAGCCAATGAATTCCCTGCAACGTGAACGCCATCACATTGATGACTCAATGCGTGTATCACGTGAGTCTTTCGTAGTTCTTTCTGCAAAAGAACTACCTGTTCCCAAAGCCTTTTATGCTTTATTGTAGCACCTGTGTCATCTTTGTAACCATTTTTGATCCATGTCTGCATGTCACTGTTATAGGATTTGACGCAGAAATACAAATCGCACACTATTAGTATGGGGAATTTGCGATCTGCATTTTCAAGCGCCATCTTTAAAGTTCTTATTTCAGCTCGCTGAGCTAAACATTTCCTGAGTGATTCCGTTGGTTTGAATTTACCAGAGCGCCAGCGACCTTTAACAATCGTGCACGCTGCATCATAGGATTTATTTTCTACATCATAGTGTTGTGCGAATCTGTCCATATAGATTACACAGGTATATTTTTCTAGAGGCAGAATTTCAGCTGGCAGAGGATATTCGCGTTCATATACTAGATCATCTAGTTTTTTCAGTTTTGGGTCAAAATAGTATTTCACGTCTTCTGTAGCAAGAGAATTTTCCCATTGTATCCATTCTGGATCTAAGGCCACTTTAATCAGATTACGTGGACTTGTTAACGCCTCAAGGGCTGGTGTAAAATCAGTTATGCTTATGGCTTGGGCCAGGGCTCTTTCTTTTGCTACAGCAGTTTGAACCGCAGTTAGATTTTTTTCTGTAGAGCTGAGTTTCATTTCAGCTTCAGTGTACAAATGAGATTTGTAAGCTATAGGTACCGTTTCTCCCTCATTAGAGGTCAGGTATGTGAATCCGCATCTTCCTGGGATGACTTGGATTACAAGATTGCGTGTATTCTCACGTGTTTGTAATTTTGTTTTAGTTAACATGTCTGTTTGCAATGATCTCAAAATCTCTGTGTGTTTCTGAGTCCAATTGGTTTGTTTGAAATCTGGTCTTATTAATTCATAGAGAGGTTTAACCCTCTCAGCATAATTTAGAATATATGTTCTTCCGAAATTCAGGAAACCTAGTAGTGATTATAAATTCTTCAGTGTTTTTGGTGCTTGGAGTACAGCACATTTCTCTAAGAAATTGTCTGCCAGACTTTTGCCTTCACTTGATAATTCATATCCTAAAAATAGGACAGTTAGATGGGCAATTCGTGACTTTTTAAAGTTGAATTTGTAACCCTCTGAAGTGAGTCCAAGTATTATGGTGTTCACCCTTTTTAAGTGAGTCTCCAGGTCATCATCTGTGAGATAGATGTCATCAACATATGACAATGCTTCATCATCATATATTTGTAGTAACTCTGTTACTCTTGCTGAGAATAATCCTGGGCTATTCTTGAATCCCTGTGGGAGTCGGCAAAATTGTTTTTGCGATCCAAATATTGAGAAAGCGGTCAAATACCTGCTTTCAGGTGCAATGTTTTGACAGAAGAATCCATTAGAGATGTCTAATGTCGTTTTATATTTTTTGCGCACAATGTTATTCATTAGTGCTGCACTACGTGAGTTTTGTACTGCAAATGTTTTACAACAGGAGTTAAGGTGTCTGTAGTCCAAAACTAGACGATATGAATCGTCTGGCTTGGAGACAGGAAACAAAGGATTGTTCATTTGAGAGGTGCATGTTTCAATCACCCCTTGGTATTCAAGTTGATCTAAGATCTCCCTGACTTGTTTTTTAGCTTCTTGCTTAACTGGATACTGCCTTTGTGCAGTAGGCTTATTTTTTAACTGGATCTTGTGGTGAGGTGAGTCCTCATCCCATCCTACATGATTTTTGTACAAAGCAGGAGCTTGGGCTACTGCCCATTTTCTTGCCAATGTGTATTTTTTATGAATCGGGATGTGATTCGAGAAGGCAGGCATAATCAATTCTTCGCCATGAGGGCACTCCCTGACAAACTCTGGTGGCCAGTCTTTCTCAGTTAACAGAATGTCATAACCTTTTGAAAGTTTTTCCCAAAAGAGACCTTTTATTTTCCTAGTTTTATCTCCCTCTATACGTAATGTTATTTCATATAGTTTATGGGGCACACTAACCCGTGTGTCTGCAGTTTCCACCTAAATGTACTCATTCGTGTCCACTGTCTCCAGAAGATTAATCGTGGTCTTGCGAGCTATGCTCACTTCTGCTGCGCTGTCTAGCATTGTCTGTGCCCACTCTCCGTTTTTCAGCTGTGTCCTCAGAATTCTTGCCATGTTCAATCTTAATACTTGCTACCTTCTTTCTGGGATATTGTAATGTTTTACTTTGATGAGCAGGTTCCTTGTCTTTGGACTTGACGTGCTCTTCTCTGTGTTCTGACCGTCCTCTTTTTTTCCGATTTCTGTGAGGAAGATCGAGAAAGATTCAGTGAGAAGGATCGAGAGGGACGTGTATCAACATCTTGATATCTATCTGGTTTTCTTATTTTATCCCTATCTCTAAGGTTGTATCTTTTTTCAGAGGGTTCCCTTTGGGGAGACTTGTCTTCTCTGCCTTGAGATCTCTCTCTACGCTGAGGAGACCTTCCTCTGGACTGGAAATGCTTTTCCCTGGGAGTGGATTGCTTATTACCATCCCAACTCTTTTTTTGAGTTTTTACATTATTTTTAATAAATGTTTTTTCAGGATTTTCAGTTAGTTGGGGTTTTACCGGTTTCCCACCCAAACTATCTCTTCCTAGCTCTTCATAGGATTTTTCTATGATTCTGGCGAGTTCAAATGGTTGTTCTGTTATATCTGTTTCCTTCAATTCCTGGCGGATCACCACAATGCTGCTTCACCTTTTATGTTGGCTAATAATATAGCCGAGAGCAGCTTGAAGTCTTTTAGTAATTTCATACATAGAGTTAAAGCAGGTTCTGGACCGTATTCATTTTGAATCTGTCTTAGTACATCTGGTATTACCGCCATAGATGGGACACCATGTATTTTTGTGTAGATGGAAGCAAAGACTGTGCCCCAAGTGTCACAGTCCTCCACATGTGGTGCGATCCCCATTGGGAGACAGATAGTCAGAATTCTGTGTTTATCAGTAGGCGTAGTATCAGGAAATACTGCCTCTATTTGAGTAATTTTCTGTGCTAACCAGAATGGAATTTGTTCCCGTATTATGGGTACTTTACCAAGACATGATTGTATGTTCTGTGGTGTGATTTTGTTTATGGTCCCCTGGTGAGGGGTCTGCTGTGGAATGTTAAATGTCGGTTGGACTATTGAGGTCCGCATGACATATTGGACTAATTATCTATGTATTTTAATTAAGAGTTTTAGCTGAGCTAAAAGTTCAGGAACTGACATTTTATCAAAGTCTGGATGTGGTGTGTAGCTGGCTAGAACCAGCCACGTTGCTCCTGGTCTACCTAGTGGACCGAGCCTGGTAATGTGATCTTTATGTTTTAGGGTGCCTTTAAACCAGAGTAGGTGCTCTTGGTATTTTTGTGGAATTTCAATCTCCTCGAAAGGAGTGTATTCATCCGGAGGTTCCTCTATTTTGTAATAGTGGAAGTCTTTTGTCGTAGCGTGTGCTGCTTGAAAATGTATCCATGAATAGAATACCTCTGTCTGCCGGTACTCATGTGCCTCTATCATGAATATGACTGTACCACCTCGTGCTGTCAGTCCATTTTCTATAAGTTTTAGAGTTATAGTTCTTCTTACATTGACCGGAATGAGTATTGCATCCGGGTCAGTTTCATGGAGACTTACGTCTTCCTCTAAGAGTCGAGCTGCTATTCTTGCTCGTTCCCTTTCTTTGTCACTTTCTGCCATTTAACTGACTGAAAGTTTTCTGTTTCAGATCGAGTTTCAAGGAAACAAAGATTAGGTGCACAATATTTTGGAACACTGTATCCTTCAACGTTGATCAAACCAAAAACTAATACATAGGATTCTCATCCTACTAAGTTCCGGCGGATATTAACCTTTCACCCACTCCAGACGTCTATTGGAGTTTTTACGGGGAAAGGGTTCTGTGTGAAAAAGCAGGACTGAGTTACTCTAGTGTCTTGCGTTAGATTATCGCCTTACCAAACGTTGGGCACCATGTAGTGTAGTTCCTATTTTCCCAATAGGCTCTGCGCATTGGAATAACATAAACAGCAGTGTAGATGTAGGACTGAGGTCAACTAGGTCTCTACTGACTATGTTAAACTTAATTTAGGTTTGCGCCAGCCAGCTCAGAGGTCACTGGAAACTTTCTTGAATGAATAGGGAGGGACAAGCTCTCCTGGCTCAGACAAGAAGGGATTCAGTTTCCGAAAACCGCATAAACATGACAACTTTGCTCCCTCAGAATAAAAGTGTATCTCTAGAGTCGTATGAAAACAATAGACAGCTATTTCACTCAGTCAGCAGTGCATACTTAGTTTCACCGGAATGCAGAGAAGTAGAGAGACTCGCGTTTTCAATAAAAAGGTGTTATTTATTGAGCAGTCTTCTTTCTCATGCAAGAGAAGTGAATTGCCACAATTGCAATACTTAAAGTAAAGTAAAGTGCGTACAGTAAAAGTAGTATTATGAAATAATACTGTAAAAGCATTGATATGGTTTCTTAGCCATATGATACTTAAAATGGATAAAATATATACCTACATAAATACATTGACTAACGTACTCAACTGGTGCTTCTAACTAAGCCTACCGCGGTGTACCTGACCTAAGCCTAATACGCGGGAAGGGATGAGTAAGTAGCAGTTTAAGTTAAGTTGGTTAAGATAATATTTTGCCAAAAATCTGCATCAAGAATTCTCTTAAGGGTTTAGTCAGCTCCGTACCTTGGTAATAGAATGTGGGAGGTCTGGTATCTCTTTCCTCAGGACTCGATATTCCAGCAACCCGCAAGGGTTGCTGGAATAATTGCAATAATTGCAATATTGCAATTGCAATACCTAAAGTAAAGTAAAGTGCGTACAGTAAAAGTAGTATTATGAAATAATACTGTAAAAGCATTGATATGGTTTCTTAGCCATATGATACTTAAAATGGATAAAATATATACATACATAAATACATTGACTAACGTACTCAACTGGTGCTTCTAACTAAGCCTACCCCAGTGTACCTGACCTAAGCCTAATACGCGGGAAGGGATGAGTAAGTAGCAGTTTAAGTTAAGTTGGTTAAGATAATATTTTGCCAAGAATCTGCATCAAGAATTCTCTTAAGGGTTTAGTCAGCTCTGTACCTTGGTAATAGAATGTGGGAGGTCTGGTATCTCTTTCCTCAGGACTCGATATTCCAGCAACCCGCAAGGGTAGGCTGGAAACACCGGAGCTGGATTTTCTCGGCTGGAGAAAAAGACAGAGTCTCTCTCAGTGCGTCAAACAGGAGGGGCGGCTTCCGTGGGCACTCACATCAGCTGGGCTCTCGGGCAAGTAGATGGCCGCTCTGCTCCAAACCACTGTGTGTTTGCTTAAGGTAACCGTTGGTATTTTATACCTGGAAGGTGCTGGGTTTGACGTAAGGTTGAACATAAGACATCACTAAGAACTAACAGTTCTTTCTGGACTTCAGGAGTTCTTGTTCAAATCAAAACAAAAGAAGGGGGGTTTTCCCGGGCTGCTGGAGGCTTGGTTTGTTTAAAGAACGCGTTGTGCTTTCTAGGAGTCGATGGGAGTAGCCATGCTGTGCTTTGGATTGCATGGGCTATTACTGAATATGAATCTGATTCTTATGCCTTTATCAGGATATTATTGATTATAACCTCACAAGGGCATAAATCGGGAATATAGAATTAGGGTCCTAGATATGAACACGACAAGAGCTGTCTCTGCCGTATGTTAGGTGAACTCATTCTACGGGCTCCTGGGGAAGCTGAGCAATGGCTGCCGTGGAGAGAAGGCTGGGGGCTTGTCCTATAGCTGGGGCCTCAGCAGAGGCCCATAGAAGTCTGATGCCCAATGTGCACGCTGAGGGGGGCCTCAGCAGTACAGCAGCCTCTCTCTGCCCAGTAGTGTTTTAAGGGGAGATCAGCACGCAGGCGAAGAGTTTTCACCTGTGGCATGCCTTGTGCAGATAGCAGGATCTCATCTATGGCAGATTGTCAGGATAACCACTGGCTATGTGAATACATTTCATTTCAGTTCATCATATGGAAATGCATTTTATGTTGATACCCTGAAACTCTGCATGGTCTCGGCCCCCTGGAAATGCCCTGGGCACCTCTGTTGTGCAGTCAGAGGAAAGGGAAGCTGCACAGTGTTGATAAGTCCCAGCTACAGACCGATCAAGACAAAGGGAGGTTCTCTGCCAGCCACAAGTGGTGGGCGCTGTGTCGGGTGTGGATGCTTTATTCTATAGAGGAGGGATGGTGATTGAAGAGAAGTCTCGCCCACTTCCTTCTCCATGCACAGTGCCACACATCAAGGCTCTTGAGTACGCCAGGATGAGGCAAGAAGACCCACCTGTGTCATTTATTTTTAATTTTAAACTCTTTATTTTAATAAGAACATTGATGCATAGTACAGTAACACAAACACAGGTCAATTTATTCTTCCATGTGGTCCTCTCCATGGAGACGGTCTCTGCCACCCATCTAGGCTTGCATATCCCGACTCTAGATCTGCTGATAGTCTATCTTTCATTTTGCTCACCCAGGCAGTATCGACCTCCGTTTACCTGCAGCCTGCCATAGTCCCTGTGGTTACATTCCTCTTTATATTAGCCATGTTCCAGACACTTCGTCTTATTTCCCTGGGCATACTCTGGTAGTTTACCTTCTCTGCTGCACAACACCAGTCAAGGTTTTGTTCTCATTCCCTCACTGTCGTTGGCTGTCCCTTCCCCCATGTTCTGGCAATGTTTCTTTTGGCAACTGCATTTGCTAGTATTAGCCATACCTTTGCATATTTTGATCAGTTTATTTATCCCTTACCACACAGTAAGTGCCATCGGGCTTCCAGTGAGACTGCCAGACCCACCACTTATGGAAACATGGATGAATTCATGGGAGATGATTGGGTTAATGATGCATGGGCTGAACGCCATTATGTTGGGTGGACTTGCTCGCTACGTAAAATTCAACCCCAGGTTTTACGGCCCACCAATTTGAAATTTCACCAGTCACCACTGTGTTGCAAGGCTTTGTCAATATTACTGATGCCTTGGCATTATCCGTGCATCATGCCAGCAACCTCTGCTTATGCCCTCTCTCTTTCTGCATAGCGTTTGTCATTTCAGAAAGTGTAGCATCAATAACTTAAACATAAATCTCTCTTTGCTTCAAGCTTTTTTTTTTTTACCTCATGTAACCTGCTGTCGACCATAAAGGCTGGGAAGGAAGGAAACACCTATAACTGTTGGTGGCTCTTCTCCAATCTTATCCTTTCTCTGACCCTAGCCCAAATGATTCCTTTCTTTCATCTACTCTCTCAGCAGTGGATTTATCTCACTATTTTTCGACCACAGTCCCTTCAAGCCAGCCTGATTGTGACTTAGACCAAGAATGTGTTGCTTCAACACCATATGTTTAGCTAAATCTGCGTCAGTCTTCACTGATTTTACTCTTGATTCAGATCGTGCACCTTAATTTTTGCCCAATTTCTCTGTTGCTTTAGCTGTCGAAAATGTTCAAACACATTGTACAGTTAGCTTTTTCATCTTCTTTCTGACTACAGTATGTTACCACTTATTTAGTCCAGTTCTCATCTTTGTCACTGTAGAGAGCCTGTCTTGTTCTCTGTAGTTGACGTTCTTCTTTATGTTATCCATCATAAACCAGTATGTATACTGGTACTTTCAGATCTTCCAGCAGCTTTCTAGTCTGATTATCACCCTTCTCCTCCATATCCTTTGGATATTAATGGTTCTGTCTGTCGTGGATTTCTTCTTGCTAATCTGGCAATTCTCTTTCTGCTTCTTGGAAAGGGTCTTGGTTTTCTTCACCTCCTCTCATGCATGTTGCACCACGAGGCTCTATCCTTTGTTCTACAATGCGTATGCTATATATTATTTAGTGTTCCCTATAATTTCCAGATTTGAATAATATGCTCATTTGTATGAAGACGTAAGCCTTTTTTCCTTTTCCAGCATTTACTGATTGTCCCCATTCTTGTCTTTCTGCTTGTATCTCTGCCATTAGCAATGAATGGCCTTGCTCACCTCTTCCGAAATAAACACAAAGCCTTTTTTTTTTCAGCATTTGACAATTTATTGTATCCTGCCTTGTTTTATTTTCCCTCTTCTCTCATTCCCTGTCTTCGCATACCTGCAGTCAAAGCATCACATCTAATGACGTTCCTATCTTTCAAAAACAAATTTCTTTGGTTTTTCGCACTTGCGCATTAGGGGCGCATTAGGATGGTGGACGGACATCCTGGTGTAACTGGGATCGTCCGCCATGCATGTGGTGGTCAAGCACACCCAATCAGGATGCGACCGCCGCAATGGCAGACGCATCCTGCGTTTTAACATTGTGGCAGGTGCTGCTGACAGCAGCACCCGCTGCAATGTTAAAATGCCATGTTGTGCATTTCACAGCACTACTTGGCAGGCGCAACACAGTGCCTGCCATGTAGTGCCTTGAAATGTAGGGGGCTACCATGGCTACCCGCCAAGGGCACCCTCACCTCGCAACGGGCCCCCGTTAGTAATCCCCACCAGCCTTCCCATGGTGGCATGGCCGCCATGGAAAGGCCTGCAATACTATGCATCCTAATTTGGTGGGCGGTGCCTGCTAGATACCGCCACCATTTAGGGCTATCAGATCGGTCCACCAGGCAATCTGTTAGATTACTTTTGGCGGGCCCGTGGTGAACTGTTTTTGCGTCCACCACGGTCCAAGTGCAATTCCCTCCGTCATCGTAATATGGCGGGGAAAATCATGGTACCATTGTGGAAGGACCGCCACCACATGGCTGGCGGTGATGGGCCTTCAGCAATCGTATTCTGTCTATTTTCCAAACCATCATTGATGTATTGTTTTGAAATGTCCTAAACAGTCGCCTCATCACATTTAGTTGACTTTACTTTCTCTCTATCATCCCGCCTGTTGTTTACTTTCAGCAGGACAGTGCTTTCTTTCCTGTCCTTGTACCTCCTGTGATTAATCGATGTCCCTGTCTTTTAATGTTTATAAGCCCAAGGCTGTTAAATGATCTTCACCCTACGAGCTGGCGTTCTACACTGTTTGTTTTAAGAAACGTCTTAAAAACTATCAACTGGGATTTCATGGGAATCAACAAATATTTCCGATTTAATAACGTCTTTGTGTTTAATACACTGTATTATTTCACCAGAGCATGCGTTTTAATTTAAATAAATAAATTTGCATGCATCATTATAATATATTACAGACACAGTTCACAGTTCAAATAGTTCTGCCAATGGATCTGCATAAAATTCTGTCTGGCATCTACTTATTTTAGCTTCCTGGGACAGTACTTACACTATTGCAGATAAACATGATAAAATCGTATGCCATTCTAGGTTTTCTCTTTTTCTCCACCCAAAGAAATCAGTGAAGCAGCTCATCATCTTTTTTGTAGGTTACCCATGGTAGATAACATATTCAATTTTCCGATATACATTTTGAAGGGGAATATGAATTTTCATGACCCCCTGAGGACCTTGAACAAAGATATAACATTATATACAAGCAATAACTCTGGACTTCTTTCTTGCTAGTTTCGCAGGTTTTTTTAGCTTTGGGTCGCTCCTAGGCACATGATAGATAAACTGGCTGCAATACAAAATAGTTATCACCTACAATAACTGGTGAAGAAGCCCATCAATGCCCTAAGATCACAGCTGTCACAACAAGAGAAACACTTACCTTGCTCATGGTTTGATCAGTGTCACCATATGTATCTTGCCAAAGACAGAATTGGAGTAATTACATTTCTACACCAAAGTAAAATTAGGCTGCTGTATTCTATTGCTAGGCTGGGCTACACACAATTGTATACATTTCTTGTCCCTATAATCACTTCCTTCCAGCAGTGTGCTTTTATTTCAGGGGTTTAGCCGTCTCATCTTTCCAGCTGCCAAACAGTGTTGATTACCAGTGGAGCTCGTAGGGGGTCTTTACTGCCTTATGGTAACTTTGGTTATTCTATCTCTCAGCTTGTGGGAAATTATGGCCAACAGTTGGTTATGCTTCAATCCCATTCCAAATGGTCTCTCCATTTTGCAATACATAATTGCCATGCAAGCATCTAATGTGTGCCAAATAGATATCAATGCCTGTGCCCAAATCGCCTACTCTACTATGTAAAGCACGGTTGTCATGGCATATATTATGTATCTTATATCATGCATAAGCCCAACAGAGACATTCTTCTCTTTATAGGTTAGAGCCTCAGAACATCAGGGTTTGATTATTCTGGACTGGTATTGAGTCACACACAGAAAGCAGGGCAATATTGGAAGTATTTCCTTTCCAATTTATAACAACCTTATAAATCCCTTTTTTGACTCCTCTTTACAGAATAGATCCTTACAATATCAGGGTTTGTCTGTGTTGGATTACAGCCTTGTACTGTCATTTACTTATCAGCACAGTTCTGTTGAGTACAACTAACCATCATGTTACATCAAGCTAGAGTACCATCTATATGGAAAGTGAGGTAGACTGAAATAGAGCTATAGTTAACTCTATCCCTAAAAACATTAATGTTCACTAAATGGGGTAATCAGGCACTTTAGAGTACACTGGAGCACAAGCATCATTGTCACCCTAATAAAATTGGCAAGGTTGGTTAGGTGTGACCTACAGTTTTGAATTTTTCCCACAGAGAGGGGCCTCCTTCCCTGAGCCACCTGCCAGGTTGAGGTGAGGCATAATATCCTACTATTGAGGGTAAGTCAAGCAATATCTACGGCAGGATTGTGTCCCACAATCCACACTCTAAGGGGCCCATTACGATGTTAGGCTGATTGCCCGCGCCAGGCTGGCGGTAGCCACCGCCAGCCTGGCGGGGGCAATCCACCTGACATAGTTGCGCTAAAGAACCCCCACCATATTAGGATGGTGGGGGGGACCTCGGCGGACGGAAAGACCGTCCTACGCTTTTCCACCCTGGTCGCCTTGCGGCCGGGGCGGAAAAGGAATAATATGGTGGCGGTGTCTATCAGACACTGCCAGCCATATTAGGATGGGCTTCTCTGAATGCCTTTCCGTGGCGGCAATGCCACCAACGAAAGGCATGCGGAGAAGCCCTGGGACTCCGGGGGGGGGGAGTGCACATGGGGGGTACCTATGGTACCCCCAGCAGTTCCATGCACAGCATGGCAGCACCGCGCGGTGCCTGCCATGCTGTGCATGGAAGTGCACAGCATGTTTTCCTGCCATTGTGGTGGGCGGTGCTGAGTGCACCGCCCGCCACAATGGTATGAATGCAGGATGCGCCCGCCAATGTGGCGGGCGCATCCTAATCTTGGCGACGGGACCCCGGCCCTTAAGGCGGGCGGTCCCTATTACCACAGGGATTGCGGGGGGGCAAAGTCCGCCCACCATCCTAATGAGGCCCCAAGCATCTTGAAGGGAGATCTGGATGCACTCAGACGGTGTCTGTATGTTAAATGGCTGTTTGAGAAGTGAGATTTTTCTAAAATGGTGGATAAGATGCAGTTTTGAAAAAAAGAAAAGAAAGGATTGGGTGTTTGAGATCATTCTAGTCTGAAAAGTAGGTTGCATGTTTCTGTTTTTTAAAAGCTTGTTTCTTATTGGTTAAGAACGACTGTTTAAAAGGAACATTACATAGGCTAATCTGATATTTTGAAAAGTCAGGCAAACTTGCTGTTTGGATTAGCAACATCGTGTGCTGAACTTTTGACCTGTGTACTCAGTTGAGTGTTCTATGAACTGTTACCATGGTAACAGGCAGTGAGCAGATTGGGGGTAGGGTTCAAATTTATGTAATTTGGAAAGGGCTGAAATGTGTAACTAATAGAAATTTGTGTTAGCTTTTGAAATAATGTGGGAAGTATTGTGATTTGATGTTTACATGTATATGTGTGGAGAATGAGAGGGAAAGTTTGCAATTTTTGGGGTTTTGCTAAAAGCTGCACAGTACAGAGATTCTGTATAAGAAAATCTGGTGTGTGACTGACAAACTTCTTAATCTACAAATCACTTTGAAAGATAACGTATTCATTTGTGAGAGGTTATATGTGGTGTGTTTGTTTTTAATAAGATTAATGTGTTTTTCTTGGTAAAGTCCAGGGAGTAGTCTTGCTTGTCTAGAATCTTTTTGTGAGACTATGTTCTAAAATATGTGGAATGTGTGCAGTCATCTCACCTGTTCCAGACTATTAAATGTTTTTTACTATAGTGCAAGGGATACTGTTATCTGTCCAGAATCACACTGTGAGTCAGTGTGCATTTGGGAAAATTGTGAGAGAAGCATTTGGTTTCTTCATGTGTTTTCAGACACATAAATGCTTAAAAACCTTTCTTGCTGTCAAGTTTTGATAGAATTAAAAAATAGCCATTGCTTATGTAGTTACAAAATGAGTTAGGCTTTAACAGTAAAATGCAGTAATCAAATATGTGCCATGTGTGCAGTCACTTTAGTTTTTCTGTATCAGTCAATGTGTTTTGATGAAGTCCAAAGGATAGTCCTGCTTTTCTAGAATCAGACTGTGAGACTGTGTACATTATGAAACTGTTGTGAGAGACGTCTTTGGGTATTACATGTGTTTGTAGATATATAACTGGTTAAAAACCTATCCTGTTGCCAAGTTTTGGTAGAATTTGAAAGCAGTCATTTTTTATATATTTTAAAATGTGTCAGGCTTGTACTATAAAGTGCAGTAATGAAATATGTGGAATGTATGCAGTCACCTTACCCCTTCCAGACTACTAATTGTTTTTTTGCTAAAGTGCAAGGGATACTGTTATTTTTCTAGAATCACACTGTGAGTCAGTGTGCATTTGGGAAAATTGTGAGGGAAGCATTTGGTTGCTTGATATGTTTGCAGACACATAAGTGCTTAAAAACTCTTCTTGTTCTCAATTTTTGATAGAATTAGAAAATAGTCATTGCTTATGTATTTAAAAATTAGTAAGGCTTTAACATTAAAATGCAGTAATGAAATATGTGCAATGTGTGCAGTCACCTTAGTTTTTCTAGATCATTCAAAGTGTTTTGATAAAGTCCAAGGGATAGTCTTACTTGTCTAGAATCACACTGTGAGACTGTGTACATTTTGGAACTGATGTGAAAGAACCTTTGGGTACTTCATGTGTTTGCAGATATATAACTACTTAAAACCCTATCATGTTGCCAAGTATTGGTAGAATTTGATTTGAAAGTTCCTTTTTTTTCATTCGGGGCACTTACATGACTCGAGCAGCACTGGTTCACCTGACAGAGGTCCCGCACTGCAGGACTCCCGCCGCTGCTTCTCCAGTCATTGCGGCCGCTGTGAGGAGGACTGCTGAGCCCAGGGAGCAAAGCGGTATAAGCCGCACACGTCATCTCCAGCGCCCGGAGGCGCTTTAAATTGGGCACACTCCCGGTGGAGCGGGTGTTTCCTTTTTTTTCATTCGGGGCACTTACATGACTCGAGCAGCACTGGTTCACCTGACAGAGGTCCTGCACTGCAGGACTCCCGCCGCCGCTTCTCCAGTCATTGCGGCCGCTGTGAGGAGGACTGCTGAGCCCAGGGAGCAAGGCGGTATAAGCCGCACACGTCATCTCCAGCGCCCGGAGGCGCTTTAAATTGGGCACACTCCCGGTGGAGCGGGTGTTTCCTTTTTTTCATTCGGGGCACTTACATGACTCGAGCAGCACTGGTTCACCTGACAGAGGTCCCGCACTGCAGGACTCCCGCCGCCGCTTCTCCAGTCATTGCGGCCGCTGTGAGGAGGACTGCTGAGCCCAGGGAGCAAAGCGGTATAAGCCGCACACGTCATCTCCAGCGCCCGGAGGCGCTTTAAATTGGGCACACTCCCCGCGTCGCGGGAAAGCGCGCGGGACACGCCAGGCTAAGCCCGGGCAAAGGGCGGGCCGTCTGTGGCCGTCCGGGGACGGAGGAGGACGGGACGGGCCACCCCTCTTTTGCCATCATAAACCCCCAGGCTGCTGACAAGGTAGGACATAGATATCATGACTACAACAGGTGACAAATCGTTGTCTGTAGGGGGCAGTAAAGGTACTTTAGAGAACTACTTTACGAGGGCTGCCACAGAGTCGGACAGGGAAATTGTGATGGCAGAGCGCAGGACAGAACGACGTCGCTCTATTGAAGCCATGAAAAACAGACCCTTGATGGATTTGATGGGTGTATCCGTTTTGTCGGACACTGCTTCTGTCCCTCTAGTGAGGACCCACTGTCCTTGGACAATTTTCCTGTACTTCTTAGAGGCACTTCGCCACAACATGTTGATGTAAATACTGTCGCTTTACCCACAGAGGCGACCCCTAGTTTACAGAGCACAGGTTCTGACGTAATTATTGTGCCTTCTTTTCCAGCCAGGAAGTTACTTAAAAATAAGGGCAAGCTGCCCCATGTTTCGAAAGCTCAAGGTCCCCCCCCCCAGCCAAACGGAGAAGGGGGTAGCCCAGAGGAGTAAGCTCAGTCATTCTGAGTTTGGCAAATCATTAAAACCTACCGTATCGGCTGTGCCTAAGGTTAAGGCCCCAGAAATCTCAGCTGTAGTGCCATCGGCTTCCGAGGTTGTAGTCACAGCCGAAATAATGCCTGCTACCAACCCATTATTTGACACGAGGCCAGCCCCTTCCCCCTTGGAGAAAGTCTTAATGCTGGACTCCTCCTGCGCTCATATTGAGCATTTACTTAGGTCCTTTATGCAACCAATATTAGATATTTTGAAGAGGGTGGAACAACGGCTAGGGAGCCTTGAGTCATTATCTGCCGATATTGTTGGGGCAGGGCCTTCCTTGTCTACTGGAAGGCCAGTTCTCCCACCGATGGTCACAGTCCAGGCTCAAATTGCTCCTGTTCCTTCTCCGGCCTCGGTTAAGGGTCCCATTAAGGGCAATTCTAATGTTAACAAACCCCCTGACAATTCCCACTCGGGAGTAGTAGCATCCCAGCAATCTGCTCAACAGGCCCCATTGGTGTCAGCAGCCAATTCAGCAGCATTGGTTGCTAGAGAATCCAAGAATGGTGGTGAAAATCCAACTACCCCGAATAAGCGAGTGGGAAGGGGAAGGTTGAGTCGACCCACTAATGATAAACGGCAGGGCCTTAATGTTGAATTGCCGCCCGACGCTGTGCCTTTTGTGGTCGTGCTCACAGGAGTCCCAACCTTAGAGGCAGGTAAAAGGGAGGGGTACTCCCAGTTAAGAAACAAAACACTGCATTGGCTTGGACTTAATAGACCGCTCCCTTATTATGTTAATGGAGAGATTGTTCATGTCAGTCGTCTCTCTTGGTTGGGTAGTAGGGAGAAAAATCTGAAGGGAGATCTTATTGTAATAAACTTTGGAGACCCAGAGGCAGTCAGACTTATATTGAACGGGTTCACGGGGAATCTGAGTAGTTCCATGGTCCCATATGATCTAACATTCTTTTACCCCCGATCCCTTGTGACCCCTCCATCCCCTTCGGGAGGATTAGCTGACATACAACCTGACAGGTATTTGCAACCCACCAATAGTTATACGGGGCAAGTTCTTAGACCTCTGCCCACAAGGAATGATCTTGGGTGGAGTACAGTGCCTGCTAGAGGTTATAGTTTGCCTCTAGGGAGGCTGGACCACCTACATGGGAACAGGAGAATGGATCATTTGATTCCTTTTACTCCGTTGGAAACATCTAACAGATTTAATATTTTCTCCTGTTTCGATGGGTGTGATTGACAGCCGGGGCACCCCGCCGATAGTCCATTGGGTACAGTGACTCCAACACCTAACTCTTTATTACATCCAGCATATGAGAGTCCTTTGTCTGTACAAACTGTAGAGTTTAAAACTGTACTCCCTTCTGCTGATCATTGTTCTTTCACTGTGGGATCCGAAAAGGGGATATCTGGTTTAAATGCTGGTTCAAATGTTGTTAAAGCTACCCTAGGTGAATCATTATTACCTGATTTGCCTGTAAGCCGCCTACCCTCTTGTACTTATGTTAGCCCAACTCTTTGTCCGCCCTGTCCAGTCTTATCTAGTCTTGCAGGAGTTGGGAAGGGGGAAACTGATCTGTGTTTACCGATGTTACGCATATGCTCATGGAATATTGCTGGCCTTGAATCAAAGCTTGATTTACCCGACTGGGGGTCCTTTATAGACCATTCTGATATCTGGTCTTTCCAGGAAACCTGGGCTACACGGCCTATTTTCCGTGCGGGGTTTCTGAATTTTTTTAGACCAGCTGTGAAGGGTGCAAGGGGTAGACCAGTGGGTGGTCTAGCAATATGGGTATGCCAACATGTGGGAGTATCAGTGGAGGAGCTCCCACTGGATAACCCCGATATGTTGGCCATACAGGTAAAATCGTCTACGGGATTGTCTATGGTGATTGTAAATATTTATATGCGGGGTATCCAAGGGGGAAAATGTACTCCTGTTGCCTTGGTGTTGGAGGGTTTCTTAAGCTCTCTTCCGGTGAATACCAATAGGGTGGTGCTGGGGGACTTCAACACCTGTTTTGAACCTATGGGGCCGGACGATGGCACGCTTACAGAAGATGAGGATTCTTTATGGGGCATTCCGGGGTTGGTGTTACAACCTATTAAGAAATGGTCCGAATCAGCCATATTTTTAAAGGGTCTATGCTTGAACCAGGGAATGCGTGCAGTTAATGGGCGTTTGAAGTCTGATAGGATGGGGGCAATGACCTACGACAACGGCAGATCTGGTTCCCGTATTGATTACATCCTCGTGAATGTGGAAATGTGGCCCAGTCTGCTGGATATGGTGGTAGCAAACAGACCTGAGAGTAACCACAATCCCCTGGTCCTATCGTTCAAAGAAGGTTTCTTTCTAGAGCCCTCGGTGGTGGAGGCGTCCCCGCCGCAGGTCTTATTATCCACAATGAAAGAAGGGTCAGCTGGCCTAAAATTGCCCCGGATGAGGAGGTTCTGTCAAAGATTAGATCCATGTTGAGGGATACAATGACTCAAATTAGTGGGTTCAGCCAAGAGTCGGCCCTTCTACATAACATTACTACACTACACAGGGATCTTTTTCTAAAACTGAGAACTCTTTTTATTAAATCTACTGGCCCTAGAAGAAATAAGCTGAAGCCCCTAACCTGGTTTAATAGTGCTTGCAGGGAGTCACAAAAGGCGCTGCATGCGGCTTTAAAGTTAAGAGATCAAAGCCTAATCCGTAGTTGCAGGGCCACCTACAAAACTGTGCAGGCCACTGCTAAGAAGAACTGGGACACGTCTCGTTGGAAGGAATTGTTGGAGGCCTGCCAGACTAATAACATGATTAAATTCTGGCGGCAGCTTAAATGGGGCAATCGCCCACAGGATAGATCCCCCTCAAACTGTGTTGAGCCAGGGGAATGGGTTGAATACTACGGGAACCAATTCAAAGCGAATGTCACTAGTTCAGTAATTTTGCTGCCCATTACTTTGAACGAATCCTTGGTTTTTTCGCCAGTAGAAGTGAGGGCAGTGTTAAGGGTTATTCCGGGGGGTAAAGCACCAGGTCCTGACTGCATTCCAGCTGATATGTTTAAGCAGGAACAGGACCTCTGGGTCCTATATATTGTTCTTTTAGCCAATGCTTTGGCAAGGGGTGCGAAAGTTCCTGATTCATGGCTAGGGGCGGAGATCCTCCATATCCACAAGAAGGGCGACCGCTCAGTAACGGCTAATTATCATCCTATTAGCCTGATTGATGCTATACAAAAGATTGTGGCTCGCAATCTTTTGGGAGGGATTCAGACTTGGATCTCTGATCACGATGTTTTAAGTCCTCTTCAGGTGGGTTTTCGGCAGCATATGGGGACTTTAGAGCAAGTTTTTAGATTCATGCTACTCTATTGGAAAGTGGTCTATCTTGGTGGAGGTTTGTTGTTTGCGGCATTTGTGGATCTTAGGTCTGCGTTTGACCTAGTGCCCAGGACCAAGCTTTGGGAAGTCCTGCTGGATTTGGGCATGCCCAAAGAGCTGGTGCGCTATTGATTAATCTGTACTTAAATACTTATGCCAAAGTAAGATGAGGCGGTCCAGGAGAGGTTACTGGCAGTTTTAAAGTTGCCAAGGGGGTTAGACAAGGGTGTGTGTTGGCCCCCACCCTTTTTTCTTTGTTTATCAATGGGGTGACCAAATACTTTTCTAATTATCCAACGGACGTGCCCTCTCTTGCTGGAAGGAAAATTCCCCTTCTTATGTTTGCGGACGACACTCTAAATATATCAAAAACGAGGCAGGGTCTTCAGTCCGCACTGGCCCGTTTTGAGTGTTTTTGCAGTGACCATAAGTTAGAAGTGAATGTCAATAAGACCAAATTTATGGTCCTGCGAGGTCCCAAGACTGTGAAGGCCAAGGTGTCAATGAGTGGAGCAACTTTGGAACAAACGGAGGTTTTTACATACCTAGGTGTTACACTAAGTGAGAACTTGAGCTGGAAACCCCAGTTGGACCTTATGACTCTGAAACATGCTCAACTTGGGGGTGCCCTACTGAAGGAGCTCGCAAAATCTCTCACTAAACCCTTGGCACCGTTGGTAAAAATATATGGCTCCAAGATAATTCCTGCAATTATTTATGGCGCAGAATTGTGAGGGTATAGTGATTTAACCACTCTGAGGGTGGCTCAGAATAGGTTCTTTAGAATGGCAACTGGTCTCCCACAATCTACACCTTCCTTACCCCTGCAGCTTGATTTAAGTGTTAAATCTATCGAGGATGCAGTAAGGTATAGACCACTGGCGTTCTGGCGTCGTCTGTGGACTACACCTGAATTAACCCTGTTTGCTGAGGCCATTACTGAGGTGAGGGGGCTTGAAGGGTCCCATCGGGTTCCCTGGTTCTCGCATCTCAGGATGCTTTTAAAAAATCTGAGCCTGGAGGCATTGTGGGTTGATCCTGCACGTGCGACCTTTCCATCAAAAAAGGCACTTAAAGATATTTATTGGCACTGGATCGCTGAGAGGAGATCCGCAATGGTTGTTGGTCCCACCATGACACTCGAATTTTTGGTTGTAAAGGATGTCCCTAAATATGAAGCTTACTGGGACTTAATTACAAAGCCAAACGATCGCAAACTGTATCACCAATTACGAGTAGGCTCGTTACCTGTGAGGGAGCTTACGCACTCCTGGTCAACTGGTGGTAGCGACAAGTGTCCCTTCTGTGTAACAGCAGTAGAAAATATTGAACATCTTTTTTTTTGCTGCCCTAAGTACTTGTTACCCAGGAAAGTTTGGCTTTTGCCAGTCTGTTGCCTATTAGGTACCAGATCTGCAGTGGCAGCGACTAGGATTCTTAAAACAGATACTTCAACCCCTATTGCCATTGGTGTAGCAAAATTTGTGAGCTGGGCATGGTCAATTCGTTCTCGCAACCTTGGCAAATGAAGTTCCCACAGTACATGTTTTTTATATCTTTTAGCTCGAATGCAGTATTGTTTATGTAGTAAGGGGTCTTTTTGTTTTTGTACATCATCATCTAAAAATGTAATACTTTTCTTAACTTGTTTTTAAAAATGTATGTATTTATTATCTTATATGTAAGAGTATGAATTGCTTTTTAATATGTATTTGTCTTTTATGATGCAAATCGAATAAAGACCTCTTGAAATTGATTTGAAAGCAGTCATTGTTTATGTATTTTAAAATGTGTCAGGCTTGTACTCTCAAATGCAGTAATGGAATATGTGGAACTTGTGCAGTCATCTTAACTGTTCTAGACTAGTGAATAGTGTTGCTTCCATAGAATCCCACTGTGAGTGTGTGTGCATTTGCAAAGCATTGTGAGAGAAGCATTTGGTAACTTTATGTGTGGTTGTACTGTTGTAATCATTCAGTCATTATCCAAGCACTCATGCAGCGATTTAGAGCCTTAGCACATGTACTGCTTCAAACTCCTATGGACTATGCATGTAGTAGTCTAACCACCTTCACACTTGTGTTTCAGGCCTACAATTCCCTAGTTAGTATCCATACACTCCATCTAACACCCTGTAATTGCTCTTGCAATCCCATAATGACTCTTTCAGGACCATGTACTAATCCATTCACTAAAGTAAAATGTAATTAATTATGAATTCACCCAGTGTCTCTCCTTATAGTACTGTAATCATTCAGTCAGTATGCATGTACTCATGCAGTGAGTCTGGCTTTAGGGCACGGAGTGCTTCAAACTCCTATGCAGTATGCATGTAGTGGTCTAACTACCTTCACACTTGTGTTTCAGGCCTACAATTCCCCAGTTAGTATCCATATACTCCAGCAAACTCCATGGTTCTGCTCTTGCAATCCTAAAGTGACTCTTTCAGTAACACGTGCTAATCCATTCACTAAAGTAAAATTCAACCAATTATGAATTCACCCAGTGTCTCTCCTTATAGTACTGTAATCATTCAATCAGTATGCTTGTACTCATCGAGTGAGCCAGGCTTTAGGGCACGGAGTGCTTCAAACTCCATTGCAGTATGCATGTAGTGCTCTAACCATCTGCACACTTGTGTTTCAGGCCTACAATTCCCCAGTCAGTATCCATACACTCCAGCAAACACCCTGTCACTGCTTTTGCAATCCCATAGTGACCCTTTCAGCATCATGTACTAATGCATTCACTATAGTAAAAGTCAACCAATTATAAATTCACCCAGCTTCTCTCCTTGTACTATTCTAATCATTCAGTCCGTATGTATGTACTCATGCAGTGAGCCTGGCTTTAGGGCACGGAGTGCTTCAAACTCCTATGGACTATGTATGTAATAGTCTAACCACCTTCACACTTGTGTTTCAGGCCTATAATTCCCAGTCAGTATCCATACACTCCAGCAAACACCCTGTGACCGCTCTTGCAATCCTAAAGTGACTCTTTCAGTACCATGTACTAATCCATTACTAAAGTAAAACTCAACCAATTATGAATTCACCCAGTGTCCGTATAGTACTGTAATCATTCACTCAGTATGCATGTACTCATGCAGTGAGCCAGGCTTTAGGGCACGGAGTGCTTCAAACTCCTATGCACTATGCATGTAGTGGTGTAACCACCTTCACACTTGTATTTAAAGTCTACTATTCATCAGTCAGTATCTATATAGAATGTGTTTGTATAGAGATAGAAAAGTATAATTTATAAATGTATTAATATACATTTATTTATGTACATTTTTTACAGATATTATTTATCATCATTAAAGTGAAGTTATCATGCCTGAAGAATCAAGAAAGAGAAAAAAGGGAGCTAGAGGACAGTTACTTGAAGAAAACTCAACAACAAGTATTGAATGACCAACATAATGTGGCTAGTAAGACAAAATCTTCTGGTAAGACCACTAAGGAATTTATTAAAAATCTTACTAGTCCCAGAAAGAATCTTCAGAATGTTGAAACCACTGACATTGCTTCAACCAGAAAAAATAGTCAAAATATTAGGAAAGGAAAAAAAGCTTTTTGGACATTAAAAACATTTCGCACCCACTGCGTCCAACACGCATATGATGTCACACGGAACCGCGTGACCATCGCGTAGCATAATACGTACTTGTCACGTATGCACCACAAGTCGCCTACCAGTCGCAAAGCAATTGCGTAGGAAAATTCATAGCCGTGGCACACCCTACGCAGATCCTACACAACAATCCTAAAATGGTGGCTAGGTTCCATGCAGTGATCGAGAAAGGTGCGCTTTGGGTGCGTGACTCCCCCAATTTCTTTTTTTTTAAAAAACAATAAAGAAAATAATATAAATATATTTAAAAGAATATAAAATAATAAAAAATATATATTTTTATTTTTTTTAAATATATTTTTATTAAATATGTGTAATGTAATTTAAAAAATAAGATATCTAAAAATAAATAGATTAAAAAAATGTAGTAACACAATATGAAAAAAAAATAACAATAAATACCTTTAAAAATTATCATAGAAAAACCTTTGACATTCACTGAAAAAACCATAGGTTTGAGGCCTGTTATAGTTAGGAATTAACATTTAAAAAACCTTCAAAATTCACTGAAAAAAACATAGGTTTCAAACATGTTATAGTTAGGAATTAGCATTTAAAAAACCTTAGAAATTCACTGAAAAAACATATATAGGTTTCAGACATGTTATAGTTAGGAATTTGCATTTAAAAAACCTTAGCAATTAACTGAAAAAACCATGGGTTTTAGGGGAGTTATAGTTAGCTGGACATTTCACTCGTACAAAACCATTGAAATTCCTCCGTTATAGATAGTTGTACTAACTATAACTCACGTGCCCGCAATCCCCTTCTGATGATGTCACATAGTACATCATTTATGACATGGTCAGTGACATCACTGATGACATCACTGATGACATCCCATATGACATCACTGATGACATCATCCACGTGACAATCAGAAACACCTCATCATATACTAGTATAACCTTTCATCACTCACTATAAAATATAAACTGCGATTTTTGAAACCATTGACACACCAACACAAGTTTCTAAAAACCCACTCAGTGATTTGTAGATCTACACACATATCTAAACACTTACCTATACATTCACTCATACATGCTGACAAAGATCAATAGAACAATATTAAATATACTTATACACCTATATCAACATTACACAGCAGCACATATCCTGCACACTTATGCAGTCATCCTACTCACTTATGCAAATAATTGATCATACTTACATTTACTCAGCTACACACTTATACAAACATAACTTTATTTATTGATATAGTAAGTAACTCAGACTTAGTGTGTTATAAAATCACTATTATAAGTATACAGTTTTCCATACAGTTACTCAGACAACCACAGATTCTTAGATATACTTATTTATATACACCAACTGTCACATACAGTGCCTTTTATATTTCAACATTGTTGGACATGTATCATTGAGAAACATATTTACTCATCAACACACCCATAAAGAGATTCATTCACCCAAACAACTGTTTCCACATGCAGTCTTAACATCATATATCTACTAAATCAACTATTTACACATCTTTGTACAGTCACACACCTCCCACCCAACTACATACGCATTCACTCTCCCATACAAATACTCACTTAACTAATTAAAAACTAATATAGAGCTTTACATAGGTAGTAACCAACTTATGCAGTTGTTTACACAACAAGAGACAGAGTGATACAGATATTCACACAGTGTAATCACTATCCCATACACTTTAATTTAGACACGTACGCAGTCAAACACAGTGCTACTAAATTCTCCATCTAGACACTTATACATCCACTCAGTCTTCAATACAGATTTCTATATACATTTCCTTCCATAGGCTAACATTGACTGGTTTCACTTGGAAATTTTTCTAAGTGTGGAGTTTTGGAACTTAAACAAATTCCTTTAAAATCAGCCAAACTACGAATTCCGATTTACTCACCTGTTATCAGGAGAAACCTCAGTGCTGCATATTTCAGCTCACTACTATTCCTGGAAAGTAAATTTAACTGTACATACCAGTTACTTGAATTTCCTTCCATGGGATATCATTGCCTGATATATAAAATATATATAAATAAATAAAAATATTACATAAAAAAATATTACAATTTCAATATTTAAATAAAAAGATTCAAATTATATAAAAAACATGTAATGTAATTTAAAAAATAAAATATCTAAAAATAAATAATTTAAAATAATGTAGTAAATAAGTATAAAAAATATAACAATTAATACATTTAAAAATTATCATTTACAAAACCTTTGAAATTCACTGAAAAAACCATAGGTTTCAGCCACGTTATAGTTAGGAATTAGCATTTAAAAAACCTTGGAAATTCACTGAAAAAAACATAGGTCTCAACCATGTTACAGTTAGGAATTAGCATTTAAAAAACCTTAGAAATTCACTGAAAAAACCATAGGTTTCCCACAAGTTATAGTTAGGAATTAGCATTTAAAAAACCTTAGTAATTCACAAAAAAACCATAGGTTTCACACATGTTATAGTTAGCTGGACATTTCACTCATACAAAACCATTGAAACTCCCCGGTTATAGTTAGTTCAGCTAACTATAACTTGCGCGCCCATAATGCACTGCTGATGATGTCACATCACTCATGACATGGTCAGTGACATCACTCATGACATCACTGATGACATCTCAAATGACATCACTGATGACATCATCCGTGTGAAAGAGTGGCATACCTCCTCTCACCCTAATATAACCTTTGGTACGCACATTCAAAAATAGAAACTAAAATTTTCAAAAAAATGGGGATACCAATACCAGTTACAACAACCTATTCAGTAATTCCAACATCTAAATACACATCCACTCATTCACCAACAGTTCTATATAGTCCCTCACATATGTACTCACTCATCATATGTACTCATACACCTATACATCCTGTTACACATCGACACTCATTCATAGAGTTACTCACTAGTGGTGGGCAGAATTTGCGTAATCACGTTACGCAAATCTCTACGAAATGGTAAAAAATCTCAGAAATTCCACGAACAAACAGAATTGCTTGTTCGCAATGCTTTTTTACTGTTCGCAATCGCTGTTTGCGTGTTCCGGGGGAAATATCTTGCGAACACGCATATTGGGAACGCAAACAAGCAAAGAATTTCGCAAAGTCGCTGAACGCAGAATTTTGGGCAATTTTGCGTTACCCGCGGAACGCGAAATTACCCAAATTCAGCAAATTCCGCGAGCGGAACAGAATTTACCAACCAGGCCTATTACTCACACACATACGCACACATGCAAATAAACTATCAAACATCCATTTATTTGCATATACAGCTATACACACACCACTACACTTACTTTTACTGAAACGTACACATACTTACTCTCTTAAACAATCACTTATAGAAACACATACTTATTTATACAGGAACTTGAATTTTTTTCCATAGGATATGATTGCCTGATATATAAAATATATATAAATTAAAAAAAATATTAAATTAAAAAAATATATAACAATTTCAATATTTTTAAAAAAAAACATTTTTCAAATTATATACAAAATATGTAATGTAAATTAAAAAAAATTAAATGTCTAAAAATAAATAATTTAAAATAATGTAGCAAATCAGTATAAAAAAAATAACAATTAATACATTTAAAGATTATCATTTAAAAAACCTTAGAAATTCACTGAAAAAACCATAGGTTTCACACACGTTATAGTTAGGAACTAGCATTTAAAAAACTTTAGAAATTCACTAAAAAACCATAGGTTTCACACATGTTATAGTTAGCTGGAGATTTCACTCATATAGAACCATTGAAATTCCCCCATTATAGTTAGTTCAGCTAACTATAACTTGCGCGCCCGCAATGCACTGCTGATGATGCCACATATTACATCACTGATGACATGGTCAGTGACAACACTCATAACATCACTGATGACATCTCAAGTGACATCACTGATGACATCATCCTTGTGAAAGAGTGGCAGACCTCCTCTCACCCTAATATAACCTTTGATACACACATTCAAAAATAGAAACTAAAATTTTCAAAAAAATGGGGATACCAATACCAGTTACAACAACCTATTCAGTAATTCCAACATCTACATACACATCCACTCATTCACCAACAGTTCTATATAGTCACTCACATATGTACTCACTCATCATATGTACTCATACACCTATACATCCTGTTACACACCAACACTCATCCATAGAGTTACTCACACACATACTCACACGTGCAAACATCCATTTATTTGCATATACAGCTATACACACACCACTACACTTACTTTTACTGAAACAGACACATACTTACTCTCTCAAACAATCACTCATAGAAACACATACTTATTTATACAGGAACTCTTCCAATCTCTCACTCCCACATATAATCACTTATATACATCAATACTCACATATAGTAGATTAAAACATATATGGCTACTCATAAAGACACTATTAAGACAGTCATTCACTCACTAACACACCCATACACACACTCATCCACCCATACAGTCCTGCACACATGCTGTCCTCAAAACACATACAAACAGTGAGTCAGTCATTCATGCATCTATGCGCTAAGTAATACCCTTCACCGAACCATACAGACACTCATACTGATTCTCAAAAAACCAACTAATAACCCATATAGACACTCATTTAGCTACTCACCAACCCATGCAGCCACTTATAGACAAAGTGAGACACTGATACAGATATTTACATATTTAAACATTACTCGCTAATACATGTATTCACTAAGATACACTTAATATGTCAGTTATGCAATCATTTTTACAAAAAAACATCCATTTAGACACATATTTACCCATTTATTCTTCCATCGACCTTTAGATATACATATATAAAAAATATTTTTCAGAAAGACACACATTCACTGGATGATGTCATCAGTGATGTCATTTGAGATGTCATCAGGGATGTCATGAGTGATGTCACTGACCATGTCATGAGTGATGTAATATGTGACATCATCAGCAGTGCGTTGCGGGCACACGAGTTATAGTTAGCTGAACTAACTATAACGGGGGAATTTCAATGGTTTTGTATGAGTGAAATGTCCAGCTAACTATAACATGTGTATATATATATATATATATATATATATATATATATATATTTATATATATATATATATATATATATATATATATATAATATATATATATATATATATATATATATATATATATACACATGTTATAGTTAGCTGGACATTTCACTCATACAAAACCATTGAAATTCCCCCGTTATAGTTAGTTCAGCTAACTATAACTCGTGTGCCCGCAACGCACTGCTGCTATATATATATATATAACCTACTGGCGGTCGCCAGTAGGTAGTTATAGTTAGGATCTACTTTCCATAGGAAATCCGCAACACTCTATTGGGAATAACTTTGGCGCCGGTGGACGAATCTTTGCAAATTTCTCAAGAAGGTGGCCTGCTCCGCTCCTTCCCTGAAAATGTGGGGGGGATTCGTCAAGCGGGGGCCGAGATAAAAGGGGGGTCCCAAAACGTGTTTTCTCCATGTTAATTTCCTTAGGGCGGTCAAACTCACTTCTAGCCCGAACGGCTGAATGGATTTCCACCAAACTTGGCAAAATTGTAGGGACTGGTAGCCCGATGTGCCTTTGCTATGTCTCAAGATATGTGCTCCAGTGGATTTTGGGTAATGTAGGTTCGAAAAAATATATATATCTATGGCAGCGCCCCAGTACGCGCACCGGGGAGCGCTCTGGGCGCGCCACGCGAGGTGCGCACGGAATGCTGATTGGCTCTCGGGTGTCTGTCAAAATTCGAAACAGTCCGGAGCGGCCGCCATCTTGTGTCTCGGTAGGATCGAGACACAAGAGGTGGGAAAAACAAAGGGGGAAATGACCATAAGGGGGCAAGGTAGACCCCCCTTGACCCCCTAGGTTTGATGTGGGGGCTATAAAAGGGCCCCGCGGGTGAAAAAATGAATGATAGAGTTTTAAAAAAATTTAGCCTTTTTTTAGAAATTGGAGGTAGTTCTAAAAAGAACTGTTTTTTTTCTTCTTTTTGTTGTTTTATATTTTTTTAATGTTTTTTGAACATTTTTTACTTTTTTTGGCTTTTATGAACTATTTTGTATTTTTTTTGGTTATTTTTATGGGGAGAAACAAAAAACAGGGAATTGAAAATGGCTCAACAGGAGCAAAAAAAATCAGGAAAAAATTAGGTTTTTTTGGGGCAATTGTGGTTGTCACCAGCAAGGAGGATGAGCTATAGGCTCTGCTCACCATAGGAGATGGTCTTACCACAAAAAATACAGGTGACCCTAAATTCTCCAAATCGTGGTTGAATGCAAGGGATTGTCTCCCTTGTCTCTGGTCCCGATGGAGTGGGTTGTTTTCGTTTGGAGGTGCTGGGTGTAGATTGGGGAGGGTTGCTGGCCAGTTCTCTCATTTCTGTGGCAGCATAGTTGTTAGGGTGCTTGCGCTGCATGTGCATTATCATGGTATTGTTCCCAAATGAATATTTTTTATTTGGGTTACCACTTGAGAGTCTGTGTCACAGATAAGGCAAGTCACCTTTGCCGCATTCACTTTCTTTTTTCCCTCAGGGATGGAAAAAAACTCCCATACAATGTGTGGCTTGGGTTGGTATAGGGTATTGTGTTCTTCCAGACACCTCCTCCTCGTCCCGTCCTCCTCTTCCTCCTCCTCCTCTTCTTCTTGACCACCAATGTGATGTTGTGGTGGTCCTCTTGGTGGTGGTGGTGGAGATGCTCCAGCTGATGCTGCAACTGTAGCCATTTCAAAGTACAAAATATACCTAAAAGATTTCAAAACAGGTCTTCCTCAGTCAAAGGACAGTGTCAGAATAAGGAACAAAGGTGGGGTCTTTCATCATTTGGAAAAAAAAATGTCCTGAACCAATGAGAAGTGTTATTTTCAGGTCGCATGACCCGACGCGCTTACGCGACGCGCCCCCGGGCGCGCCCGTAAGCGCGCCCCGGGTCGCGTCGCGTAAGCGCGTCGGATGTTTACGTTGCACGATCGTATTCGCTCGAGTGCTTCCGGGTGTGCTTACGCTGTGCGTATCACGTGGACGCGGCTACGCGATACGTCACAATGTTGTTTTCGTTCGCGGCAATAGTGCCAACGGGACGCTCTCCGGAGCGCGCCCTGGGCGCTTCAAAAAACGACGCTTTCCGGGGTGCTCACCGGGGCGCGCCCCGGGAGCGCTCCAGGGCAAAAAAAAAAATATTTATACATCGAAAAAATAGTTTTAAATACAAATATAATATAGGATTCATTCCTTTTCGAAAATATTACATTTCATAGCTATAGACATTTGCTATTAACAAAATTTTGAAATTTACTGAAAAAAACATAGGTTTTAGGCCTTATATATAGTTAGAAATTAGCATTAAAAAGACCTATGAAATTCAATGAAAAAACCATAGGTTTCACACCAGTTATAGTTAGGAATTAACATTTAAAAAACCTATTAAATTCACTGAAAAAACCATAGGTTTCACACCAGTTATAGTTAGCTGGAAATTTTACTGACATAAAACCATTGAAATTTCCACGTTATAGTTAGTTGGACTCACTATAACTTGCGCGCCTGCAGTGCACTGCTGATGACGTCACATATTACATCACTCATGACATGGTCAGTGACATCACTCATGACATCACTGATGACACCATCCTTGTGACAGACTGACAGACCTCCTTTGGGTGTAATGTAACCCTTGAAACACATATTCAAAAATATAAACTAACATTTTCAAAAAAATTGAGATACCCATACCAGTTACAACAACCAATTCAGTAATTCCTCCATTAATATACACATCCTCTCATTCAGAAACAGTTCTATATAGTCACTCCTACATATACTCACTCATCATATGTAGTGATACACATTTACATCCTGCTACAAACTTACACATACTTACTCTCTTAAACAATCACTTATAGAAACACATACTTATTTAAACAGGAATTCTTTCAATCTCTCACTCTCACATATACTCACTTATATACATCAATACTCACATATACTAGATTAAAACAAATGTAGTTACTCATAAAAACACTAGTGAGGCAGGCATTCACTCACTAACACACACATATTCACACTTATCCACCCATACAGTCCTGCACATACGCTGTCTTAAAAACACATACAAACAGTGAGTCAGTCACCAACCCATGCAGCCACTTATACACAAAGTGAAACACTGATACATATATTTAAAATATTTAAAAATTATTCGCTAATATATGTATTCACTAAGATACACTTTATAAGCCAGTTAACCAATCAATATTTTATTGAAAATAAACATCCATTTACACACTTATTTAAACATTTATTCATCCATCGACCTTTACAAATACATATATAAAACATATTGATATTTCAGAAAGACACACATTCACTGGATGGTGTCATCAGTGATGTCATGAGTGATGTCACTGACCATGTCATGAGGGATGTAATATGTGACGTCATCAGCAGTGCATTGCAGGCACGCAAGTTATAGTGAGTCCAACTAACTATAACGTGGGAAATTCAATGGTTTTATGTCAGTAAAATTTCCAGCTAACTATAACTGGGGTGAAACCTATGGTTTTTTCAGTGAATATATATATATATATTCACAGAAAAAACCATAGGTTATAGACCATATATAGTTAGGGATTAGCATTTACAAAACCTTATTTTACTCGCACAAAACCATTGAAATTCCCATATATAGTTAGTTGCACTAACTATATATCGCGCACCCGCAATCCACTGCTGATGATGTCACATATTACATCATTCATGACATGGTCAGTGACATCACTGATGACATCACTGATGACATCTCAAATGACATCACTGATGACATCACTGATGACATCTCATTTGACATTACTGATTACATCACTGATGATATCATTCATGTGATAATACGTTGAAACTCTTCAGACTCTAATATAACCTTACATACACTCAGTGTAAACAGACACTCACAGACTGTCACTCATCCATGGAGTTACTCACACACCTAGTCAGTCATGCAAAGAATCAATCACTCCTCCATTTCCTCAACTATACAGTTATACACACCTTACTTATTCAAACATATTGTAACACATATTTACTCTCTTATACAATCACTGATACAAGTTTACAATGATCCATACAGCCACTCACACATTCACTGGCTCTTATGCACAGTTATTTATATATGTCAACTCTCACATGTACTGTGTTTTACATATGTACTGTCTTTGACATGTAGCACTGAGATATCCATTCACTCACCAATACACTCTTGCACACAGTCAACTGCCCATACAGCTGTTTCCACTTGCACTTTTGAACCCATACATCTAGTGAATCAACTGCTCACACATCTATGCACAGAGTCCTACACCTCCCAGCCACCCACACACATACTCAGTCTCCCATACAAATACTTGGGCAACCAATCAATAACCCATATAGTTTCTCTATAGCTACTGATTAACACATGCAGCAGTTTACAGAACAACAGACATAATGATGCACAAATTAAGACAGTTTAGTCACTAACCCATGCACTCAGTGAGACACATTTAATCATTCTCTCATACAGTCAGTCATGCACCTACTAAATCCTTCATCCAGACACTTATATATCCACTCATTCTTCAATATGTAAGACATAATTGAACTTTACAGAAACATACAGTCACTGGATGATGTAATCAGTGATGTCATCAGTGATGTCATTTGAGATGTCATCAGTGATGTCATCAGTGATGTCACTGACCATGTCATGAATGATGTAATATGTGACATCATCAGCAGTGTATTGTGGGTGCGCGATATATAGTTAGTGCAACTAACTATATATGGGAATTTCAATGGTTTTGTGCGAGTAAAATAAGGTTTTGTAAATGCTAATCCCTAACTATATATGGTCTATAACCTATGGTTATTTCTGTGAATTTTCAAGGTTTTGTAAATGCTAATTCCTAACTATATATGGTCTATAACCTATGGTTTTTTTCAGTGAATTTCAATGGTTTTTTAATAGCAAATATCAAAAGCTGTAAAATGTATTCTTCTTTTAAATGACACTTTTTCCCCAAACTGCCTTGGTATATTCCAATATATGTGAAAGACAAAAATGTAAGTGGTCCAATCAATTTTTTCCACAATTTGAGAAAGCACAGAAACATGTGAATAAATCTGTTTCTGCTTACATGAGAGACTATGGAATGGGTTTAATATACAACAATAACTTGCGTTCCAACATTCAACACATCTACAGAAGAGATGGTGTGCATTTAGCCACAGAACACAATAGCTCTTTTCAGAGCTACCCTACCTCTGATAATTCAAAACGTTTATCTTTTTCTAATTTTTTTTTCTTCACCAAAGTACGCTCCCCGGTTCGCTTACCGGTGCGCGTACCGGGCGCTCCCCCCGCGAAATTTTCAAAAATGTAATTTTTGTATTTTTCCATATATCAGCGTCCTAATCCCCCCTCAGAAAACCTAGAGGGTCACAAAGTGTCTACCGTGCCCCCTTCTACCCATTCCGTACATTGTTTGTCCTCCATCTTACGTATCAATTCTACCGATACACAAAATGAAGGACTCCCGTAACGCTGCCGGTTCGCGTACCGGGGAGCGCACCGGTAAGCGCTCGAAAAAAAAAGATGGGAAAGTAATTTACAGAAAAACTACTACAGACACTTTCATCAAATATAGAATAGGGCCTACTACATAGCAGTCCCTACCATTTACCCAAATTTGATGGAATTCCATTGAAAAAAATTATGCTGTAAGCCTGACTGAATATCCTGAGGTAAATTACCTAACAAAAACACTTATGAAGTGTTAGAATTGACAACCAATCAAAATGCTACTTTCAATATCTTCTATTATTTCATGACATTTGATTGGTTATGTACCTGAATATATATAAAGAAAGAGAGAGAAACACAGCCATTTTGACTACTACTTCCTGAAGTACATATCAAGTGCATTTCAACTGAGAACGTAAACTTCTTTTTGATTGGTAAGATGATATTTTAAAAACTGAAGTATGTTCTGCACTTTAAGTTAATTAGGAAAACATTTTCTGATAGTTATATACTATCCCTCTGTAATATTTATAGAATAAGATAGACTTCTCTGTTTTAGTTATGGATGGACTTAGGCTTGTCTTGTATAATTAAGAATTAACTTAGGCTTTATCACATACATTTTTTTATATTTCTACTTCCAGTCTGATACCATACACTGCCCAAAGATAAAATCACTGTTTAAAAAAACAAACTACCTGTCTGTACTTAAACCCAACAGTGCCCTAGCAGTACTGATATATTTGTTAAAAATTCGTTTTACAGCACAAAAATGGAAGGAGAGAACAAAACTAACTTGGAAATTGTTGCAGGAAGCAACACAGATACAGAAATTGACTCTGAATTATATGATGATTCACGGGACTTTAAACTTCTGCAATGTGTGGAATCTGTAGATTTCCTACTTGAAAATGAAAAAAAATCTGACAATGAATTAGAAGTTCTTTTTAATTTTGAAAAAGAATCGGAAAAATAAATTTTTATTTAATAATTCAAAAATTGTTTGAGACATTATTCATTTTTATATGTATTTTGTAAACTAGTAGCAAATTGATTATAATGTAAAATCAGACTTTAAATATACTGTGCAACTTTTTTGTGTTACATAGTAACTTTGCTCATATTTACTTCCTTTCTTCCACTATATTATCTCCAAAGTGTATTTAACATCTCTTTATCATCTCCTGCCTCCATGGTGTTTCTGCTTTCCTGACAGACTATGGTATGAATTCCATATACCACAATAACTTCAGAAACAACATGCAACATATTTACAAAGAAAAAGGTGTATTTTTATTTTTAGACTCTGCATTGGTACCTACATCTTGGTACTTAAATAAAAAACAAAAAAAAAGAAAAAAAAAAAAGAACAATCAATAAACATACAATATTTGAACATTCTTTCATCCCAATTTCCCAATATTACGCTTCCCGGACCGCTTCCCGGTGCGCGTACCGAGCGCTCCCCCCGAAAAAAAACGATAATATATATATTTTTTTTTTGACCCGCGGGACCCTTTTAAAGCCCCCTCATCAAACCTAGGGGGTCAGGGAGGATGTACTCTGCCCCCTTATGCTAATTTCCCACTTTGTTTTTTCTACCTCTTGTATCTCGATCCTACCGAGACACAAGATGGCGGCCGCTCCGGACTGTTTAGAATGTTGACAGTCACCGGGGAGCCAATCCGCTTCTCCTCGCGAAGTTCCGTTACACGTCAGGTACGCGAACCGGGGCGCTAACCGGGACGCTGTCACAGATATATCTGTTTTTTAAAACGTTAATTTCTCAAAATCCACTGGAGCACATATATTGAGACATAGCAAAGGCACGTCGGGCAAACCAAATCTACAATTTTGCCAAGTTTCCTGTAAATCCATTCAGCCGTTCGAGCTAAAACTGAGTCCAACCGCTCTATGGAAAAATGAATGGGAAAAAAGCGTTTTGGGACCCCCCTTTTTTCTCGGCCCCCCTTGACGAAACCCCCCCCCCAAATTTTCAGGGGCTGCTCAGAAACAAAATGTGCCATTTTCCTGAAAATTTCAGCCAATTCCGTCCACAAACGCCAAAGTTATTCGACATAGAATTTTCAGAAATCCCATAGGAAAAAAATCCTAACTATATATACGTACTGGCGACTGCCAGTAGGTAATATATATATATATATATATATATATATATATATATATATATATATATATATATATATATATATATATATATATATATATATATATATATATAAAAAAAATTTAGAACATTGGAATGCTGGGTGCTCCATTGAAAACAATGGAGTGCTCCGGGCTTAGGCTGGTATAAGCCTGGAGCTCCAACATTCCAATGTTTCTTTGTTCACAGCGCTGGCTGTTAACAAAGGCTTCAAGGAACCTGAAGGAATCCCAATCCCCTCACGCTCCCATAAGGCTTTGTTCTTTTTTGTTAGAACATTCTGCCCTCTAGTAGCAGAATGTTCTAATAACCTTATAGCCCTTCGCAGCTGGGCTATACCAGCTATTAAAGTCCCTCTTCCTTGATTAACGCTGGAGAGGGCCTTTAATAGCCAGTATAGCCCTCTACAGTGGGCTATAAGGCTATAATATATACCTCAATACTTAAATAACAGGGAAATCCATGATGTCACAGGAGGGAAGAGCTGGCATGTTAACCAATTCCAATAATTCACAAAAACAGTCTCCATAATGCTGGGAGCCTCCACCCTGCAGGGCAGCTTCGGTTAAGGGCATGGAAAATCTCAAAATCCATCACAGCACAAGAATAAAATACCTGTTCATAAGTGAGTCAAGTAACCAGCAAGGATTTACCTCTTATATTCATATCATTATGTGACTGCATCTTGTTCAGTCTTTTAATAGTGTCTTTGTCCAAGTGCACTGTATCAATAAATCAAAAGGTAACATGTAATTTGATAGTACATTTCTTTTCCTCTGTTGCCATGCTTGCTCAGTTGCTTTGCTGCCACTCTCAAATCCATGCAATTAAAAACAACAGTAATTTAGAGTCTGCAAGAAGAGACTGCTCCTCCTGTCTCCCTTTCCTTCACCTCCATGCTGAAATAACGAGGAAATGCATGATGTTGCATGAGAGTAGTGGCGACATGCGCCCCAATTCAATAATTCACAAAAACAGTCTCCTTAATGCTGGGAGCCTCCACCTTGCACAGTGGCTTCAGTCAAGGGTATGGAGCATCACAAAATCCATCACAGCACAAGAAGAAAATACAGAAGCCCTACTCTATGAAAAACTGATGTTTATTCAATAATCCAGTGGCAGCATATCCTGACACATTTCGACTGACCCTTCAGCCTTGTTGACAGGTGAGTTAAATAATGGGCAGGTATTCACCTCTTATATTCATATCACCACGTGATTGCCAACTGATCCTACAATATATATATATATGATGGATTTTGTGGTAGAGGAGAGGCTACAGACTTTAAGACCAGGGCCAAGGCTGAAATCATTGCGAACAGACAAAGGAGAAACAAGCGGAGAAAAGAGCGGCGCAAACAGCACCAACGGCGCACAAGCACAAACAAAAAAGAAGAAGCCATGGGTAAGACGCCGTTAAATGATAACACCATTATAAATCTTTCAAATGTGACACTAACTAAGGCAGAGCAACAACTACTGTCATTAGGCTTGAACTTTTGTCCTGTGCAAAGTTTTAACTACACTATGACTAGAGTTGATTTATTCTTTTTCATTAGGAAGTTAAAACTGAAAACATTTTGCACTGAAATCTAGCAAAGACCTGGTGAATGATATGGGCGATGACGCTACTACTGACAACCTTAATATGTTATGTGCCTCTGATGTACACACTTTTCTTGACGCCAATGACTTGAATACCTCTACATACGATACTGAGGCGGATTTAGATGCTCCTACTCAGGCAAGACTAAGTAAAATATCGGTCTTGCAAAAAGGAGCGGGGCTAAGTCCGTTCAAGAGCAAATCCAAGTTTGTGCCTGTGACACCCAAAGACGCCATTGACGTCTTCCATGACTGCGTGATTAATGATATTAAACAATTGTACAAACATACCAACTCCAAAAGACGGAAGAAAACTACATTCATGAGGAGAGAATATGGCAAACTTATAAAGAAACTTGGGGAGAATCATGAGATTGTAATAAAAAAATCAGATAAAGGAGGCAATCTTGTGATTTGGCATAAACAAGCTTACATCCTAGAGGCCAAGCGACAACTCTCTGATCCCTTATGTTATAAGTTGTCCAATCAGAAAGAATACCTCCATGCCAAGGGAGAATTACAACAACTGCTTTCACAATGGAAGAGAGAAGGACTTATTTCCGGCGAGGAATACAAATACATGAATATTAATTTCCCAAGAATGCCATCTCTGTATTTGATTCCAAAAGTACACAAAGATATAACACCGGTGCCTGGGAGGCCAATAGTTTCTGCCATTGGCAGTATGAGCGAAAACATTGGTCAATATATAGACTTCTTTCTCCAGGATATAGTGAAAAACCTTGCCAGCTACGTGCGTGACACCAGTGACTTTTTGGACAAAATTGCCTGCATAAATTGGGAAGAAGATATGTGGTTAATATCATTAGACGTGGAATCATTATACACGAGTATTGACCACAAACAAGGTATGCATGCAACTAAGCATTTTTTGGACAAACGACCCATGGCTTTTTATGAGCATAACAAAGTGATTCTTGGGTTAATCAATTGGTGCCTGCACAACAACTTTTTCACCTTTGGTAAGGATGTCTACCGACAAATGAGAGGTGTAGCGATGGGGGCCTGTTTCTCTCCCAGCTACGCGTGTTTACACGTGGGCTGGTGGGAGGAGCAGGTCCTCACCGCGACGCACCGCACCACCATGGAAGATCACGTTGTCTGTTACCTACGGTATATAGACGATATATTCATGGTGTGGAAAGGGCCTAAGGAGGGAGCTATCTCTTTCATTGATGATATGAATAACAATGCCAAGAATCTTAAATTTTCCATCAATATCAGCCAATGTAGAATGCAATTTCTAGATGTAGAAATTTATGTTTCTGAGAATAAGCTTATGACCACACTCCATAGGAAGGCGACGGCAGGTAATATGACCTTACATGCCGCCAGTATGCACCCGAAACACACCATCGTGGGGATTCCCTATGGAGAAATTCTTAGATTAAAAAGAATTTGTAGTCTGCCCTCTGACTTTGAAAAATGTTTAGAGGAATTGTTGGGGCGATTGAAAGCTAGGGGCTACTCTGAGAAAATCCTGAAGGAAGCGGTCGAAAAATCCAAATTGAGACCCAGAGAGAGTTTGTTCCCTTCCCGACAACCCGAGCCAGAGACTAGTATTGCACTTGATACTCTACATGATGTTCCTAGAATGATAACAGCCTTCAGCAGTGAGGACAGGAAATTGAAAGCAATCTTTAAAAAGAATTGGCCTATAGTGCTGAGTGACCACATATTAAACACTAGGTTACCAGCCAATCCCACCATTACCTTTAGACGGGCTAAAAGTATGGGATCTGTGTTGGATAAACCGGCTCCTGAATTAAAAGCAAAAACCCCCTGGTTAAAACCTTCGAGGGGTTTTTTCAAATGTTCTAGCTGTCGCGCATGTAGATTTGGAGTAAATACATCCCAATATTTGACTCCATTTTCTACTGAACCCAGAAAGATCTTGGGCAATTTCAACTGTAAAACGGATTTCGCTGTGTATGTCCTGACATGTACCTGCGGCTTACAATACGTGGGTAGTACCAAGCTGCAGGTGCATGTCAGGATTTTGCAGCATTTGCGCGCTATTTTACACAGTGACCCTGCCTACCCGGTGGCACGCCACTTCAAAAGAGTGCACAACAAAGATCTCTCGTGCTTGAAGTATTTTGTAATAGGGTCCGTGCCACCTATGACCAGAGGAGGGGATAGGGAGTCACGATTAAGACAGCTAGAAACTAGGATGATATTGGAGCTCGATACACGCTGGCCTAATGGTTTGAATAATATAGATGAGTTACATCACTTCTTATAACCATATCAAATTCCTGTCGCTGTACACTTCCTGTTGATAAACACAGACCCATCCCCACTATCTTTCTCCCTCTTAGTTAGGTTCCCTATTTTGAGGTTGAGTTTGGGTCTGCTCATTTTTGTCACCTAAATTGTATATATGGCTGTATATACTTTTTCTACTGATCTGTAAATTTGGAATGATTGGAATCCGTAATGAATTATTTGAAATTTTGATATATATGTATTTATGTGTATATATTGATCTATGCTGTATACATTTATACATATGTATTTATATGAGGAGTTTTGCACTTTTGTACTTTTGTAATTTTCTACTTTTCCACCTTTTCACAGATGTTGATACGATTTTGATACTGTTTTGCTACTGTTTTTCTATTTTTCTATTTTCCTATTTTTCTACTCTTGTACATATATGATTAATCAATAGGACAATGGAGGTGAACTTTGTAAATAAGCATATGTAAATTAATGTGGGTTGTAAATATGAGATGTAGAATTGTGTATAGGTAGACCTATGAAATTGAAAGGTCATTATATATCGACATATGATTATCTTAAACCCAGATTTTGTATATGGTTCTAGGTTCCTTCCATTTTAACTATTTATACTATTTATTATTATTAAAGTACGTGACATATACACATGAAATGATAGGGTAATCAATAACCCACTATTTATCCATCTGTCAATTCATATTTGCTTATCGTACTTGATATAATGACTGGTATTGCACTTTAGCTGGTTCAGCTTTTCTTTCTCATGCACTTTTTACAAATGTTGCACTTTACTCACTTAGCACTTTTCCATACGACTGCTAGTACATTGACGGATATACCCATATGCCTAAATTGTAGATATTAGAATTTCCCTGTTATTGTTTATTACTAAACAGATGTTTATCTGTTTTTTAAGTAAGGGAATTTTTTCTATTATACATAGGTTCTATGAGATACATGAATGTCATAAGTGGATTTAACCGGTGAGAATTTATGAATCATGTATATCGATATCTGGATTTAACCAGTGATGTTTTTCTGTCTTTTGGTAAATGTTCCATTGGATACACTGTCACTTTACTGTGGAAGTATGTTGTTTATTTCTATAAAGTCACATGACTCACTATGTCACTGTGAGGGGTTGGTCACTATGTGTAATTAGCATATAAAAAAGCATTGAGTTCGATGTACTAGTTGCAGCGTGAACAAGGGCACAACTTGCCAGAAACGCGTAGCTGCTTTCTGTTGTTCAATAAAACAACTCTGCTGATGTGCTGTGGTCCGTCTCCTTCCTGTTTGCTGGTGTGCTGCGTGGTTGCTGAGACACCGAGAGATCAGAGGAGTCACGTGTTGGATATATATATATATGTATATATATGTATATATATATATATACATATATATATATATATATATATGTATATATATATATATATTCACTGAAAAAAACCATAGGTTTCACACCAGTTATAGTTAGGAATTAGCATTTAAAAAACCTATTAAATTCACTGAAAAAAACATAGGTTTCACACCAGTTATAGTTAGCTGGAAATTTTACTGATATAAAACCATTGAAATTCCCACGTTATAGTTAGTCGGACTCACTATAACTTGCGCGTGCAATGCACTGCTGATGACATCACATATTACATCACTCATGACATGGTCAGTGACATCACTCATGACACCATCCTTGTGACATAGTGACAGACCTCCTTTCACTATATTGTAACCCTTGAGACTCATATTCAAAAATAGATACTGAAATTTTAAAAAAAATGGAGATACCTATATCAGTTACAACAAGCAATTCAGTAATTCCACTATCTATATACACATCCACTCATTCACCAACAGTTCTATATAGTCACTCATACATATACTCACTCATCATATGAAGGGATACACCTATACATCCTGTTACACACCGACATTCATCCAAAAGTTACTCACACACATATTCACACGTGCAAATAAACTATTGGACATCCATTTATTTGAATATAGAGTTATACACACACTTCCACCTTACTTCTATTTAAAATTACACATATTTATTCTCTTAAACAATCACTTATAGAAACACATACTTATTTAAACAGGAACTCTTACAATCTCTTACTCTCACATATACTCACTTATATACATCAATATTCATATATACTAGATTAAAACATATGTAGTTACTGATAAAGACACTAGTGAGACAGTCATTCACTCACTAACAAACACATATAGACACTCATCCACCCATACACTCCTGTACATATGTTGTCTTCAAAACACATACAAACAAAGAGTCAGTCACTCATGCATCTATGTGCTAAGTAATACCCCCACCAAACCATATAGACACTCATACTGATACTAATAAAAATATCTAATAACCCATATACATACACATGAGTGGATGTGTATTAGATGGTGGTATTACTGAATTGGTTGTTGTAACTGGTATGGGTATATCCACTTTTTTGAAAATATTAGTCTCTATTTTTGAATATGTGTTTCATGGGTTACATTACACTGAAAGGAGGTCTGTCACTGTGTCACAAGGATGGTGTCATCAGTGATGTCATGAGTGATGTCACTGACCATGTCATGAGTGATGTAATATGTGATGTCATCAGCAGTGCATTGCACGCGCAAGTTATAGTGAGTCCGACTAACTATAACGTGGGAATTTCAATGGTTTTATATCAGTAAAATTTCCAGCTAACTATAACTGGTGTGAAACCTATGTTTTTTTCAGTGAATTTAATAGGTTTTTTAAATGCTAATTCCTAACTATAACTGGTGTGAAACCTATGGTTTTTTTCAGTGAATTTCATAGGTTTTTTAAATGCTAATTCCTTACTATAAGTTTCACTTTATAAATAAGACTGTTAGCACTCTAGTTGTTCTTTTTAACACTCTGGTACATTCTGTCATTGGGCTACAGTTGTGCTACATCTAGTTGAATTTTGGGCTACATTTACAATTTTTGATCTCTGGTGGCCATCTTTGGGCTTCATTGGGCTACTTTGGGCTACATTTGGGCTACATTTTGGCTCTAACATATATTAAGCCCAATGTAGCACAATACATATTTTTATAAAGTTAATTTTTTTACAAACCACTTCAGAATAGGGCTACCTGTCTCTACAATTATCCCATTTTTTTTTTTTTAATTTTTGGGGGGAGCGCTCCCAGAGCGCGCCCCGGAGTGCGCCCCGAAAAGCGTATTTCTGAAAAGCGCCCCCGGGCGCGCTCCGGGGAGCGTCTCGTGAGCGCCAATATCGCAAACGAAAACATGATCGTGACGTATCGCGTAGCCGCGACCGCGTGATACGCACGGCGTAAGCGCACCCGGAAGTACTCGAACGAATACGATCGCAAAACGTAAACTTCCGACGCGCTTACGCTGCGCGCCCCCGTGCGCGTAGCGTAAGCGCGTCGGGTCATGTGAGCAGAAAATAACACTTTTCATTGGTTCATAACAGTTTTAGTTTCATAATGATGAAGCCCCTGGTCTTGTGACCTGAAAATAACACTTCTCATTGGTTCAGGACAGTTTTGTTTTCCAAATGATGAAAGCCCCCACCTTTTTTCCTTATTCTGACTTTGTCCTTTGACTGAGGAAGATCTGTTTGGAACTCTCTGTACCTTTTTGTACTTTAAAATGGCTTCAGTAGCAGCAGCAGCAGGTGCATCTCAGCCACCACCACCACCACCACCACCAAGAGGACCAGCTCCAAATTATATTGGTGGTCAAGAACAGGAGGAGGAGGAAGAGGAAGAGGAGGAGGGGAGAAGAAGATGGCTGCCTGAAGAAAACACACCTTATAAACCCAAACCACACTTCATTTGGCAGTTTTTTTCAATCCCAGAGGGGCAAAAAAAGGTGAATGCGCCCAAAGTCACTTGCCTCATCTGCAATGATGAACTTTCACGGGGCAACCCAAATAAGAAATATTCTTTTGGTAACTATACCATGATTCGGCACATGACAAGAAAGCATCCAAACAACTACTCTCGCGCAGAGTTCCGGGAACTGGCCAGTAACCTCCCCCAGTCATCAAGGACCCCCTCCCAAAGAAAACAACCCTCTTCCTCGCAACCAGAAACATCTGAGGTGATGCCTTCCATTCAGCCAAGATTTGCTGATTTTAAAATTACTTGTAAGGCTTGTGGCAAGCTTATCTCCTATGGGGAACAAAGTGTTAAGCTCATCGTCCTTGCAGGTGATAATCACAAGTGCCCCAAAAAGAAATAATTTTTGGGGTTTTTTGTTTTTTTGCTCCAGTTGAGCCAGTTTCAATTCCCTTTTTTTGTTTCTCCCCCTAAAAAATACAAAAAAAATATAAAACTGTTTTGAAAAGCCAAAAAAAGTTTAAAAAGTTCCAAAAACACAAAAAAAATATAAAACAACAAAAAGAAGAAAAAAAAAAGTTCTTTTAAGAACTACCTCCAATTTCTAAATGAAAACTTCATTTTTTTAAAACTCTGTCATCTTTTTCCCTCATTTTACGCTCCCCGGTGCGCTACCTGGTGCGCGCACCGAGCGCTTCCCCCGCGCAAAACGAAAAAAAAAAAAATATTTTAAATGCCCCGCGGGGCCCTTTTATAGCCCCCACATCAAACCTAGGGGGTCAAAGGGGTCTATCCCTGACGCCTTATGGTCAGTTCCCACTTTGTTTTAGCCACCTCTTATGTCTCGATTTTACCGAGACACAAGATGGCGACCGCTCTGGACTGTTTGGAATGTTTACAGACACCCGAGAGCCAATCAGCTTTCCATGCGCACCTCGCGTGTCGCGCCTGGAGCGCACTCCGGTGCGCGCACCTGTGCGCTGCTATAGATATATATATTTTTTTGGACCTAAATTACTCAAAATCCACTGGAGCACATATCTTGAGACATAGCAAAGGCACATCGGGCTACCAGTCCCTACAATTTTGCCAAGTTTGGTGTAAATCCATTCAGCCGTTCGGGCTAAAAGTGAAATCGACCGCCCTATGGAAATTAACATGGGGAAAACGCGTTTTGGGACCCCCCTTTTATCTCGGCCCCCGCTTATTGTATCCCCGCCAAACTTTCAGGGAAGGACCGGAGCTCGGCGAGGCCATTTTCCTGAAATTTTCAGGCAGATTCGTCAACCGGTGCCAAAGTTATTCCAAATAGAATTTTGAGATTTAACATTGAAAAAAATCCTAACTATAACTACCTACTGGCGACCGCCAGTAGGTAATATTATATATATATATTATATATATATATATATATATATATATATATATATATATATATATATATATATATAAATATATATATATAGTCACTGAAAAAGCCAAAGGTTACAGGGACATTATACTAAACAGTTGAACCTACAGCTGACTCTAAGCTGAGCACATCAACCATAAAGTCCCATATATAGTCCGATCCAATGCCAGCAACCCACCGGACCTGCTGCAGATCAGTCCCACTGGAGATCCAGAGACAAAGTTCACTACGAAGGTGGAGGCAGCACCAGGGATGAAGTCACAATTCAGCCACTCTATTTCAAAAGTTGTTTATTAATCTTCATAAAAACACAGGACAACAGCCAACGCGTTTCGTTCCTGTTAGAGGAACTTCATCAGTGCAAGCAATGTGTAGACTTATAAGTTGGACCAAAACTTCTGGTCTGGAAAATGATAATCCCGATCCAAGTATCAATTGCAAGATGCAGAATCTCAACAATATCTGTACATGAGCGCAGTTCAGTTATCTCTTATGTAGGTAATCCCCCCAGGCTGCATATTATACAGCCAGTATATGTATGGTGTTAGTCCAAAAAGAGAAGTCCAAGAAGAAAATGTAATTAAGGAACAACATCTAAATATGGTGGTCCCGCTAATGTATACAGCAGTATCAAGTTCTAATATTGACGGAGTTAAGAGTCAGACAGTTCTACAAAGAGAACAATAAAAATTCAAAGGTCCACAACATACAGGACATCCTTATACGGGGCACATCTTTCTATGCCCACGAGGTTGTAATACACCTCAGACGTAGAGATCCTATTGGTCTTCTGAACAAAGTAACGAAACCTGCACCACGACCCACAATACAGGAAGCCTACACGGACATTAGAGTTAGGCTCACATTTCACACACAGAAAACCATAGAAATTCAGCAGTTATAGTTCTACTTATGTGAGCACTTATAGTTATACTTATGTTAAAAAATTATAACTCGTAGCCTAAAGTTGCTTTACGGCATGAGTTGTAATTTCTTTATATATGTATAACTATTACTGCTGAATTTCTATGGTTTTGTGTGTGTGAAATGTGAATCTAACTATGATGTCCCTGTTACCTATGGTTTTCTCAGTGAATTTCTATGGATTTTAGAACGTAAAGTAATATTTGATTGCTGTACGTTAATCCAACTACCTGTGCACACAGCCTTTGGCCGTGGATGGCGGGGATGGCCACATGGCATCGTCTTCTGCCAGGCCCTGTGGCCAACCCTCTTGTATGCAGCAAACCCCACACTGCGCCTGGCCTTTGGGCATAGGGGCGGGGTTTGGTACGTGGGTGAGTGTTTTTGGGCTGATGATTTGTGGATCCTCCACGGAGTTACACTGAGGGCCATTTTGTGCCTGCAACCTGTCTCTGGGTCACATGACTAGGTATAGGATCCTCCTAGACAGCCACACAAAATAGAGAGGTTAGGTTTGCCTGGATGAGCCATCACAGACAGATTGAGAGGATGGAGCTGGGTACATTCCTACTCACTTAGGGCCATATGTATGAAGCTAATTTCCTGTCGCAAACGCTGTGATTCGGTAATAATAGCGTTTGCGACAGAAAATCCGCAATTTCCAATGTATGAAGGATAAAATGCTCGCAAAACAAGGAATCGCTATTTAGCGAGTTCCAAACATTGTGAGAGCCTGAAATATGCGAATACCAGAGCTGTTAGCTATAATCGCAAATCTGGAAATCGCTAATAAGGATTCGCAATGATATGTATCAAAAATTCGCAAATTGCTAATTGATGAAAATGGCATTTTAAGGAATCGCAATTACCAGCAAGTGGGAGCAGGTGGTAACCAGGTGCAAATTATTTAAGGAAGCCCACAATGCAACACACTCTTTTTTACAATGGCTGGGCTCTACGTGATAGCGAGGAGGCGAAGACTGAGAGCTGTGGCGCAGAGGAGGAGACGGCAGGAGAGGATATTCCGTACGCACACCACCATCTACCAGCGCACTGAGGAGGACATCTACAGACTGGAGGAAGAGAGCATACTTGATTTAATAGAAGAACTCAGAACCTATCTAGAACACCCCACCCGCAGGACACAAGCCATACCCACACACATCCAGGTCCTGTGTTCACTACACCTGCTGGCCTCAGGTAGTTTTCAGGGGGTCATAGCCTCAGCAGGAGGGGTGTCACAAAGTGCCCTGTCGCGCTTCTTCCATGCGTTCCTCGATGCCATGACACATAGGATGCAACACTACATACACTTCCCCAGCACCCCACAGGAACGAGCACAAACCAAGCAGGACTTTTACAAAATTGCCCAATTCCCCCATGTAATAGGATGCTTCGATGGGACACATGTTGCAATATCCCTCCCTCAAACGTAGAGTACGTATACAGGAACAGGAAATGCTACCACTCACTTAATATACAGGTAGTGTGTGATGCCAAAAACATCATCACCAACATAGTGGCAAAGTATCCGGGAAGCACACATGACGCCTTTATCTTCCGTTACAGTGGGCTATACCGTAGACTCTCAAGAGGTGATTTTGGTGAGGGATACCTACTAGGTAAATTCTCACATACATAGGCCACATTTCCACTGACTAGCATGTGCATTACTGTGACTAACCGTTAACATTTCCAACCACAGGTGACAGTGCTTATGCAGTCCGGGATTTCATCCTGACACCCTACCTCAATCCTGCTACTGCTGGGGAGCGGCGCTACAACCGGGCACACATTTCAACAAGAGGCACGATTGAGAGAACCTTTGGAGAATATTGAAGAGCAGATTCAGGTGCATTCATAAAAGTGGAGGAGCTCTCCAATACAGCCCCAAAATGTGCTGCAAAATTGTTGTAGCCTATGCCATGCTGCACAACATCTCTACCAGGAAAGGGACACCACTGGAGTTGAGCGATTCTGAATCCTCCGACGTGAAGGGACCTGGACCTGTACCATGGAAGGTGGCGTAGCTGGAGCTGCAGCTGGGCGACAGAGGCGTGATGAGATCATGCGCAACTACTTCTAGGTGAGTAATAATGACACAATGACAACTTAAATCTTTGAAAATGTGTTTTAATTGCTACTGCAACAATGCCACACATCCTCATAGGCAAGTTCAAACACTCCTAATGTAATGCACATGTTCAATTCACAGTACAACTATTTAACTGGGATTACTGCAAAGTCAACACTGCAGTTGTCCATATTTTGCCCCTGTAAGTCATCGTTATTTGGCTGCACATCCTATTGGTATGTAGCAGGCCTGTTGCTCCTGCCACTACGGCGCCTCTCAACAGTGGGAGGTGGGGTGGTGGAGCTCCGCACTGACTGGGAGTCCACTCACTTGGAGTCAGCACTCCTGGTCCTGTGGTACGTAGGGCACGCAGTTCATCCAGGGCAGAAGTGGACTACACTACGACAGTGGCAATGTCCTGAATGCCGTGAGAGAACTCACGCTGGGTTTCAATGGTACGCCGGGACAGAATATTTGTTGATGAGGCCAGGCGGTTGATTGTGCGTGTGTAGCGGTCCATGCGGGCCAGCTCTTTGCGCCTAGCAGCGTGTTCTGCACGCAACTCCACAGTGAGCTCTTGCACAGCACCCCTCATTTCTTCACGCATGCCCCTGAACCCTGCCCTCATCTCACGCTGTATCATCTTCATGTGTTTGGCTTGTAGGCGCTGTACTTGGAGCATGTGCACTTCCAGCCCTGCAAACACTGAATCTTCCTGCTGATCGATTGAGCTGCTGCACGTGCGGGGTCTACGCCTGCCTGTGACCTGTGGACCCTGGCTGTGTTGTGGCCTTGACTCCTGCTGCTGGGAACCTAGAGCTTCAGACTGCTCTATGTTATTGTTGTCTTCATCATCGTCCTCCATGACTGCCAATGGCCTCACGATCTTCCTTCTGTGTCCCTTTGGTGGAATGACAGGGCTGTCCTCCCCATCTGTGTCCTGCACCTGGCTAGCATCTCCAGAGGCTGGGGGTCCTGTGTCTCTTCCACTGCCTATGGGCTTATTAGTTGCAGGTGCTGTGGATAGAACAGCACACATTAATTTTATTTGCTAATGTATGATGTGAAAATCAAATATTTCACAGTTATCCCTTACTTTACTTTTGTTATTCTCCTTTCCTGACCTGCACATGTGAAAATTGCCTAAGATGGATGCTACTTCCAACATTAATTTCAATTGTGACTACATCTCCCACAATGATTGCTGTGACTGCCTGTGTACTTACTCTAGTGTGACATGTGGTTCCCATAATCCCTAGGTTGCTGCAGGGGGGTGGGGCTACTTCGGTTTAGGGTGTGAAGGCATGCTTCTTACCTAGTCTGGCAGCTGGTTGGTCGGAGCTGTCTAGCACGGACACGCCCGCAACACTCTCTGGAGCCAGTGTTCCCTCTACCAGTTCCTCAAGCGGCGTAGAATCTTGCACATTGGAGGTCCCCCCACCGGTGAGCTGAGACTGCTCCATTCTGGCTGCCAATTTTTCTTTGGAGCGCTGGCGCAGGTCGTACCAGCGCTTGCGCAGTAATTCAACACTCCTGTGTGTTACTCCAAGGGCATTGACTTTCGCCTGTATGCCTTCCCAGATGCGTCTTTTCCTTGCTTCAGGCACCTTGTGTGAGCTTCTCCCAAATAACAAATCATGGTTTGGAACCATCTCAGTGATGAGTGTCTCAAGTTCTGCTTCGGAGAACTTCATCTTTCTCTTCCTAGATGTTTCTCCTTCTTGCTGGTCCTGCTGGGTTGCAGGCAAATCCTTGTTCCCACTCTCAGCCATGGCTCCTCAGTAGCAAACCTCACTCTCACACTCTCTCACAATCAATGCTGTTGCAACATGGGTAATCAGTCACTTCCTGGATGGTGATGTCATCAAAGTGCATCAGGATTGCGATTGGATGATTCCAGAAAATCGCAATTTTGCGATTTTTTCGATGTGAAATCACAATTTTGCGATATTTCTATATTAAGGAATCGCTATTGATTTTATAGCTATTATTTAGCGATTTTGGGCAAATCGCTAAATATTTGCGATTGTCTTGATACTAAGCATGGGCAAATTTTGCGAATTCGCGATCCGTGAATTTGCGGATTTGCAAATTCGCGATCCGCAAAATTCGCGAATTTGTGCAAATTTGCAGATTTTTGTTTTTTGCGTGTTCGCGGGGTTTTTTGAGTGTTCACGGGGTTTTTTGCGTGTTCACGGGGCTTTTTGCGTCTTTGCGAGCCGCTTGCATAGCGAAGTTACCCATGCAGTCGTTTATGGGAGAGGGAGAGAGAGATAGATAGATAGATAGATAGATAGATAGATAGATAGATAGATAGATAGATAGATAGATAGATAGAAAGAGAGAGAAAGAGAGGGAAAGAGAGAGGGAGAGAGAGAACGAGAGAAAGAAAGAGAGGCCAGATCTCTGAAGGGCTAGATTCCTGAGTTGCCCCTACAGAACATACAGCTTTTTATTTTTAGCAAAATGCATATGAAAATGTGCTGTAAAGGTCTCTTTTAGTTTAACCCCTCCTGACAACTCAAAATGGGTGTATTTGCCATCCTCTCCCTTCTTCCTGTTTTTTTATATCTGTAAGTGCTTCCTGATGAGGTTTAATTCCTTGGAAAGGTGCCTCTTGCCTACTTGTAACTATTCTCTGACCCTGCTTCAAGGGTCAGAGCAGGGTCAGAGAATAGTTGCAAGTAGGGCACGAGGCGCCAGGAAGCAATTAGCAGCAGGTGTCCAAGTTGAAGTTAATTTGTTTGTAACCCTTTTGTAAAAGGTTACAAAGAAATTAGGTTCAACTTTTGCACCTGCTGCTGTAACCCTTGCTTGGCTGAAAATTTGTCCCTGCTGATTCGCGGATTTTACCGCGACTTCGCGAGATTCGCGGATCGCGAAATCGCGGAAAATCCGCAAATTCGTCCGCGAAACGGATTTTACGCCCATATTTACTTGATACATTCCGATTTGCGATTTTGAATCTGCGATTCGGTAAAAATCGCAGATTCCGATTCGCAAATCGGCTTCTTCATACATATGGCCCTTAAACACTTAGGTGCAGAAGAACCAATGAACTCCTGGACCTGGAAGGATATGTCTTCCCTACTATACAACCAACTATCAGTGAAATATCCTCCTCTTAAAGGAGGCAGTGTTAAATAGGAAAGGAAAATAAGCAATACCCATACTCCACTACAATCAGTGGCGTAAAAATGGAAAAAAAAAATTTTATACAACCCTGACCCACTCTAGCAGTGGCATGCTTCATCATCGGGTTCCCCATGACCCACAAAGCCAAGGAAGCCAAATAGGTTAGCTGAGGGTAGGGACAGTGTGAATACAGGGCTCACCCTTACCACCCCTTGATGAGTATAATTTACCTACTGCTAGGGTACTTCCAAGATGGCAAGTACCACACACTGCATGTATCAACTTAGTTTGCATGCCATGCATGATCTGCATTAAATGACAGTAGTGCATCATTGGGGGGATAATTCCACTATTCTTCCCTATCGAATGCCCTGGATCCTTTGTTAGGGCAAAAGTGTAGAGCAGAAACATGTTGCCGTTTTAAATACTAGGGTCATAAAACTACAATGTCCTGCATGCCCCACTAATATATAGTTTTTTATCTTTCCCATTCTGTAAAGAAAAAAAAACATTTTTTCAAGAGCTCAAGAGCTCCCTGGAACACGGTTGAGCCCACCCTCACCTGTAGGAGTCAGGGTAAACCTGGTGATGATGCATTCCACTACTAGAGTGGGTAAGAGTTGTGTAAAAAAATATATTTTTCCTTTTTCCCACCACTGAGTGTGGTGGAGTATGGTTGTTGCCATATTTAACACTGCCATGTTTAAGCGGAGGATATTTCACTGGTTATTGGTCGCAACCCTACTTACACTTGAATACGCTGTGTCCCGCTTCTACACAAAGGGCTGCATACCCACAGTGTTTAATCTGGAGCCAGGACTGGGAAGGCAGGTGGCCTGAGAACTTTAAAGGGAACCCTCTAGAAGCTTTTTGAATTTCAAAACAAGATCCATGTCTAAATATTGAATCTGAGACAGCAAATCTACAGTGCACAGATGGATCTGTGGACTCAGTCCACAAAGGACTGCTGTGCTGCTGAAAGGACTGTTACTCTGCTTTGGTGTCCTCTGAAGGACTGCTGTCCTGCTATGCTGCCCTACTGCCCGTCTGCCCTCTTGGACTCAGGACTGGACCTGCATCTCTGAACCCAGGACCCCAGAGTGACTCCGAGGGCTAGTTCCCTGACCTTGTGATCAGAAGCTGCAGGGACATAACAGGCTTCCAACAACCATGAACCCAGCACCTGGACTCTGCCATCTGTGAGTCCTGCACTCCCAAGTGGCGCCATCCCAGTCTGGATCCTTGGAAGTGGGCCTGAAGGTGCTCTGCCAAGCCCATCTGTTGTCCCCATCAGAACCAACGTCAAATGAAGTGAAGAGACACAAGTCCCCTCAAAACTTTGCCAATCAACTGCCTGATCATCGGAACTGATGCAAAGCCCGGCCAACCTACACCGCCCAGCTCCCCAGAACCAAAGCAAAGTCCCATAAAGCCTTGATGCACAGCTTCATCTGAACCGACGACAGAAGAAGCAAATGCTCGCAAAGCAAGGAAGCACAGACCACACATCAGGATTTATGATGCAGTGTTCAACAGGCTTAAGTAGGTCCCTGCAGTGACCCCACATTCCATAGAGGTCGGCCTGAACTTTCGACTTTGTCCCAGTCTGACACGACTAGATATCCACAGTTGGTGCTCTATTTTCAGGAAATCTTTAAACCTACATATCTCCAGTTCTATTGATGGAATCTTCATTGTTTTGGACTTGTTTTTTTTATTGAACATTGCTTCGTTATTCTAAACTAGCAGGGGAACCTATTGTGATGTGTTTTCACTGTGTTACTGTTTCAAGTGTTGCATAAATTACTTTATACATTGCCTTTAAGTTAAGCCTGACTAATCTGTGCCAACCTAATAGAGGATTGAGCACAGGTTAATTTGGGCTTTGCTTGGGCCTCGCCCTGACAAGGATTGTGGTTGCTGCTTGCGTAGGGCTATACCCCCACATAACCAGTAACTCAATTTCTTACATGGCCTCATCCCAGAGCTTGTTGGGCATAGTGTTAAACCATAACCAAAGATCAGTGCTCATGGTATGGTCTTCAAAACTGTCTTTCAACTTGCCCAATACTCCATTACACTTGTTTTCATTTTCATTTTGCTTTTTTGCTGACCCATAAATCAAGTTCCTCAAGAAATGACAGGCATTTTGAGGACCCATTGTTAATTTACATATTGATTCCTAATGCAGTGATGACTCTCAAGTTATTGATTATTTATAGCAAAAACGTTTTTCCTAAATAATAAAAGCAGTATAAGGCTTGTAAGGGACTATCATGTCGCCTGTTCTGTCACCAGACCCTTGAACCTCACCTAAACCAGGCCTAAAGCCAAACTTACAGGAGTTCTAGAACTCCCAAAGAATCTCTGTGGGCAAACATCAGCAAGAGAGCCGTACACATAAGAGGAGACCAGTGAGTGACGGTATCCTCCAGCAGTCACCGAACGTGTTGATCTCTGGCAGCGGAGGCTTTTGTGGGGCCATAGGTGGATCTGAAGATCTCACAAGAGCTCCAGATCTTATGGGAGCAGTTGCTATCAAAGGCAATAGTATCCTTTGATGCCTCTGGCCTCGTTTGCATTACAGGACGCTAACAGAAACAGATCATGTGTCTCCGTATTCTCATTGTAACTAGTAATCTAGCCAATGTGTTATGGGCACTATTGCAGCGAGGGAAAGATCCATCAAGTTGCTGTTTGGGTTCGAAACTACAGTATACAGTAGGGATCATTTGTCCCCTAGGGAATCTAGGCCTGGTGCCACTGTACCTACTGCACCAAAGGTGTCTACTTACCTCCTGAGTATCACATGGTGCCAACTGCAGTTCTGCCAAGGCATCCATGTATGAAGACAGCTGCAACGTATGATACATGTACTTGCAACAAGAATCACTGATCCTTGTAGGCAGCAGAGTGGCCAAACTGTCAGAGAAAGAGAAAGACATGTTAGAGAATTAGAAGGTATTGCAAATTTGCCTTCATTTCATTGATACACTTGCATGAAAGACGTTGCCTGACATTTGATATAAGGCCACAATCACAATATAAGGCCTAGTCAAGGTCTCAATAAATTATTCCCTTGCTCAACCCTTGTTAGCTGGCTGTGAGCAGGCAGGCTTACCTTAGGAGATAGGTGTGTAAAGAATTTATTAAAATCAATGCATTAAATAAGTAAGACATAACACACAATAAAAATCCAACACCATTTTATAATGAAAATCATACAAAAATCCAAAATAGGGAACCAGAGATATGAATGTTTAAAGAATATACACTTTCTGGTGCCAAAAAGCTCAAAACACCATTTTGGGACATCTGGTTGCACTTGACCGGCACAAAGTCAATGTTTCAGGCCGACTGTGATTGAGCTCAGGTCAGATACACTTAGCGGTAGAGCCCAATCAAGTTTCTACCTTCTGACTTAGTCCGTTTTTTTGGAGCTTTTTATCTCGACGTTGCACGATGCTCCTTGTCAGGCTGGCCCTGTGTTTGATGACGGGGTCTTAGCTCAGCGCAATGCCTCAGTCAGCTCCTGGGAGTCTTGTTGATGACAAAAAGCTCCAGAGCTTCAGTAGGTTAAACCTGAATCTCAGGCTGTGTCGTGGTTCGACAGCATTGGCTTGTCTCTCGTCGACTTGTCGGTCATCTTATGGAGTTTTTTACCAAAATTTCGCCAATTTTCAGCAAACTTCTGTATCTTCTTCCAGAAGGTCCTTTTTGAGGTTCCAAAGTGTCAGCAACATCAATCCAAGATTCCAGAAGCTCTGAGTGGCTCCTTTGGATGTTGGGACTATGTCTCCGAAAATGCACCTGGCCAAACCAAAGTCCAGCAGAAGGTGGCCCGCTGGTTTCTTTTTGCTGGAGACGATGCAGGTAGAGGTCTTTTAACCTGTTGCTTTCAGGGAGTCTACTCCTTCACTTTTAAAAGTAAGGCAAAGTAATTTGGGCTGTAGTTCCCAAAGTGTGTAGCAGGTGCAGTCATTCAGAGTGCAATCCTCTTGGTGCAGGCCAGGGTTCCAGCAGTGCAGTCCTTCATCTTCTTTTAGTTTCAGGCAGGGATCTGAGTTGCTGAACAGCTCTTCCATATTTATCCAGTGTTCTCAGGTGACAAGCAGAGTCGCATCCGTGACTAATGAGGTGCAGGTCAGGGCGCCGGCCTCAGGAATGACAAGTTCCTCCAAAGTGTGGCATATTCTTGTCCCAGAAAGTACTATTCCTCTAAAATCCAAAATGGAGAAATGGTCTCCTGGAGGTTAAAATCTGGCTAAACCAACTCACTGGTGTGGCTAATTTTCCCTAAGACTCCCCTTACATGCCCTCTGCTAATTCAATTACTGGGGCTTCTGTCAGGCTGGGAGTGCAGGATGTGAGGGTGAGCCTGTGTCCTGTCCTATCATTCCCTCTTTGAAGACCAACTATAAAAAGATTACAGAGCACAACCACTGTACAGTATTACAATTGACCTTGTAGTCAGTTTATTTTTTAATAACCCCAAGTTAATGTAATATTTACAATACAAAACAAGTATTCATAGAAGTTTTCAAAAAAGCAAACATTCTTTGAAAGTCCTGATTCTGTTGACATGAAGTACGTATCGTAGATGAAGAAAGCCGACATGTATTTTGTCATTTATATGACTTTTTTAAGGCTTAGAAAAATTCCTGTGGCTCAGGATTGAAGAAACTTCTTCAAACTCTTGGATATTCAGAGAGAACTGTAAGACGGAGTATGGAGGCACAGTTTAAGTCTTCTAGGACACACAATTCGACTTGGAAATATTTTTTTCTAGCAATCAATATTTCTGTTGTAGGCCGTACATCAGAGATTGTAACTGAGATATATTGTAATGTGAGTCCCAAATAATGGTACTCTTATGTAGAAAAAATGTTGCTCTCACTAACACACGAATTACAGTTGATTCGGCACTCATAGTCTTGTATCAAGTAGTGCTCTATACCGACATCTCTTACAAACAAACGTGTACTGCTACAGTGGAGGATCTCACCACTGTAGAGGTATATGGGGAGATCTTTCTCCATATAACATAACACTGATAAATGGCACAGTGTTTTACATATAGCACACCTAGATAACAATTAGATCTTAAAACCACTGAGGAAAGACATAACAGAGGTGCTGACTAGGTCTCTTTTTACCACTGCCATTTGTCCTAGAACCTTTCCCTCTTTGAAGACCAGTTTGGTTACTCCATCCCCATCCTGCCTTTTGCTCAGCAGCTGCAGATCTCCTCCCACCAGATGTCCTTTGTTTCTATGCAGGCCACTTCACACCTCATCAGAGCAGTTTGACTCAGCCTGTCAAAGGCTGGCCAATCAGGAGAGGCAGCTGGAAGGCTGGATTTTAGCACATCAGAAGAGCAAGTTCTATAACTTCTTTTCTGTGATAGTTATAACAAATCTAATCTCTGCAATGTGTTGGATTTATTCTAACTATCATTTTAAGACTTTGAAGTATGTTTTTAGCTCACTCCTTTCAATAGTTCTACTTTATTAAAGTATTCCTATGTTAGCCTATGGAGTCAATGTGCTACAATGGGGGAAACATAATTGGCAGTTTTTCCCTCACCAGAGCATATAAAACATCATTTATAATGTCCCTGATCATAGTTGCAAGGCACCCCACGCCTGTGGTACCTAGGAGAGACCTTAGGGGTGACTTAATGTAAAAATAAGGTAGTTTAATACTTTGGAATTATAATTAAATCCAAAGTCTAATTTGCATATAATTTACTTTTAAAAGCAACCTGCAAAGCACCGCTGCCTTCACAATGAAGAAGGCAACACAGCAGTGCTCACTTAAGTGCATTAAATCTGCTGGGCCTCTAAACCTACATTCCCTACTGTATGTTAGGAACTTTCAGGGAGGTTGTAATACCAATTGGAATTAGACCTAATTACCATATATCTTTTACACAAAGCACTGGTTCTGGGTCTCGTTAGCAGAGCCTGGGCACAATCGGAGTCAGCTACCACCAGTATCAGTCAAAACATGGGTGTGATCAGGGCAACAAGGATGGCTTTGTGACAGGTACAATTCTAAAGGCATACACATTCTGCCTGCAATTGCACTTCATGCATTCCTTTTGAATGACACTGCTCTCCTACTCCCCTACCAAGAACTGTTGAAACAAGATCCACCACGGGCGAGAGAAACCCCCTGTGCCTACCAAATGGACCAGGAATAACTATATATAATCTATTGCAACTTTATTTTTTTTAGAATGGAGGCCAACCATAGCTACTGGAGTTGTGATAAACAGTCAGCCAGCCTGGACAAAGTGTTGGTTCAGGGGGTAATATTTCCTTTGAAAATTGGTGTCTGAATTTGGAGGGCCATGGATAGAGGTCAGAGGCAAGTGAAATCTCGCCAAGCTGAGGCAGAGCTTCACAGTGTTTGATTTTTGGTGCAGGAACTCTGGGATAGTCCTAATATGGCAAGACACATCCTTCTCTTGAAAAAAGAGAAAAGCTGATGTGTAAACTTTATCAAAGGAAGATGACAATAGAATGGCTCGGTAATGCGTTGAAATGTGTGGAATTAAATGGCAATTTGCAGATGTGGGTCGATGGACCAAGGGTAGTTATATATGAATGAAGGACAGCAGAAAGATGATTGGAAATCACAAAATAGTGACATACTCTCATCAGTGTTATAAAGGTTAATTTCAAACATTGAATCATTTGTATTGTAAAAGCAATGTTTTTATCTGGCTAGTCAGTGTGCTACATGGCCAGACATAATTCCTGTATTTCCCACCGCAGCCCCTCCTCTGCAAGTCCCCCATCTGCACGCCTTTCGCTGCCTTACATCCCATCTGCAGCTTGATATTTCAGCTTTTTTCCTAAAAGTCAAAGAACACTCGCCAATATGTTATTTAGTTCTGCATCAATGTTTAACACTTAGAACATATTTACAAGGTCCGTGCGCCACCGGAGCATTACTTTTTTGACACTCCAGTGGTGCACAATGCTGCACCATATTTACAAGGCCACGCAAAACCACTCTGCATGGCTATTCATGGCCTTGTTAATCTAGCCCCCTTTATGCATTACTCTGTGTGAAAGGGGTGATGCTGTGGGTGTTCCCATGCAACACACATGGATTTTGACACATTCTCAAATTTACAAGCTTTCATAAACCTGGGAATCCGACAGATTCTAATGGCTCCGCAGGAGTGGTGTTAAAGTGCTGCAACGAGGAGAAATACGTTACTTTTTCTTCGTATTTGCTCTTTCTATGTGTGCTGCATTTTGCAGCACACATAGAAGGAGTAAAACACCATTCAGTATGGTTTTGGTGCAGAAAGGTGTCCCTTCCTGCACAAAATCAATCATCTCTGAAACTGCAACAACCATGGTGCAAGGGTGACTGCGTTGGGGCTAGGCAGCCAATTGTGTGCCCATGCAGAGGAAAGGACAGGGATGCGTCGTATTGCTGTAGATATGATACACCCCTGCAGTTTCCTAAATACGCAGGTCGGCACAGCAAGATGGCTTGCAGTGCCGCGCTACGTCATTTTCTAGTAAATATCCCCTTTAGAGACCACTTGAAAATCTCAGAAACGTATTTCATTTTTATTATATTTTGTACACAACTCTCAAGTACCAAGTTCAGACTTGTGGTCTGTAATGTTTTTATTCTACAAGTACATGTTAAGCCACACTGATGAATACATATGGTTTCTATGGCAATAGCTCTGTCTCATTATCGAGTTCATGAAATGAAATGTATGCAGCTTTCATTCGCTACCATTGTACGAGAACAAAAGAAGCTATCATACGTCTTGCACTTACCCTTCCCTACACGGCACCGTGGGCCTGACATATCCCGCACACGTAAGCACAGCCACGGTGGAAAGTAGGCAGCTATGTTGAAATATATTGAATTACTTTATTTTTTTGCGCTTTGTTCACCTCTTTTTCCCGGTTATTTTTTGTAACCATCCCTTTTAAGTAGAGTCAGGGGCGTAACGCAGGCCCCCGCAGCCCCTGCATTGCGGGGGGGCCTCGACCTCCAGGGGGCCCCTCGGGCCCCCCACTTCATAAAGAAGAAGATTTAAAACACGCCCGGCCTCACCTCTTAATAAATTAATTGGTGCACTGCACACTGGCACTGCACACAACCTGGGGCGTAACACAGGCCCCCACAGCCACTACGGTGCGGGGGGCCACGCTCTAGCCTGAAGCGGGGGCCCCTGGCCTCCAGGGGGCCCCTCAGCGAGCCAGCAAACAAGCCTCTCCAAGTCTGCTTGGTGCCGGGCCCCAGCCGGGCCTCTTCATAATGAAATAGTGAGCGGTGGCGCAGTTGTCTCTGCAGGCACGTCTGCATTTTCTTCAGGGTGGGCCGGGCATTCTGGTGGGGGCCTGTCTCCACCTCAGACATTAGTTTTCTGCCACTGGGCATGGGAGGTGCATATCAGTTGTCATTGAAGAAACTAGATACCAGAAATCATGCTAGGAAGAATACACTACAAGTGCAAATGCAGAGCATTCAGTGGTATTAAACAAGGCATAGATGCCAAGATTTCAAGGTCTATTCTTAACTGGGGCCCCAAGATACAAAAAAAAAAAACTAGACTGTAGCAGCTGTCAGGCATAGATCGGAGAAACTTGGCTGGTTGGCTAAAGGCTGTACCAACAAATTCCCACAAGAGCTCCACATAGAGCTGGTCAGTTGGCACACCCCAACGGGAGTCAACCTTCAGTACCAAGATCAGTACATAAACAAGAGAGGCTGTTGAGGGATGCTGGATATTTGCTTATATATTTCGTTTTGAAAATAGTCAGCCTGAAAAAAAGGACATAGTGAAATGTTCCCAATAGCAACCATTGCACAATTGCATTACACCGAATACCGGGAAAGGGTGAGAAGTTTTCTACAAAAACGTTTGCATTAAAATAAAATCAAGAGAACTTGGCAAATTATAGCCATTAAAAAAAAAAAGATTTGTGTTTTGTTTTAGTGTTTGAACAGATAGTTTAAACAGATAATTGCAGTCTCTTAGCATGTCAGGGCGGGGCCTGGGGTCTGAGGGATGAGGGTCTGAGTCCAGTGAGGGTCAGGGTGGGGCTAGGCCTGGGGTCTGAGGGATGAGAGGTCTGAGTCCAGTGAGGGTCAGGGCAGGGCCTGAGGTCTGAGGGATGAGGGTCTGAGTCCAGTGAGGGTCAGGGTGGGGCCTGAGGGATGAGGGTCTGAGTCCAGTGAGGGTCAGGGTGGGGCCTGGGATCTGAGGGATGAGAGGTCTGAGTCCAGTGAGGGTCAGGGCGGGGCTTGGGGTCTGGCTGAGGGATGAGGGTCTGAGTCCAGTGAGGGTCAGGGCGGGGCTAGGCCAGGGGTCTGAGGGATGAGAGGTTCCGAGTCCAGTGAGGTCAGGGTGGGGCTAGGCCGGGGGTCTGGCTGAGGGATGAGAGGTCTGAGTCCAGTGAGGGTCAGGGTGGGGCCTGAGGTCTGAGGGATGAGAGGTCTGAGTCCAGTGAGGGTCAGGGCGGGGCCTGGGGTCTGAGGGATGAGGGTCTGAGTCCAGTGAGGGTCAGGGTGGGGCCTGAGGGATGAGGGTCTGAGTCCAGTGAGGTTCAGGGTGGGGCTAGGCCGGGGTCTTGCTGAGAGATGAGAGGTCTGAGTCCAGTGAGGGTCAGGGCGGGGCTTGGGTTCTGGCTGAGGGATGAGGGTCTGAGTCCAGTGAGGGTCAGGGCGGGGCTAGGCCAGGGGTCTGAGGGATGAGAGGTTCCGAGTCCAGTGAGGTTCAGGGTGGGGCTAGGCCTGGGGTCTGGCTGAGGGATGAGGGTCTTAGTCCAGTGAGGGTCAGGGCGGGGCTTGGGGTCAGGCTGAGGGATGAGGGTCTGAGTCCAGTGAGGTTCAGGGTGGGGCTAGGCCGGGGTCTTGCTGAGGGATGAGGGTCTGAGTCCAGTGAGGGTCAGGGTGAGGCTAGGCCGGGGTCTGGCTGAGGGATGAGAGGTCTGAGTCCAGTGAGGGTCAGGGTGAGGCTAGGCCTGGGGTCTGGCTGAGGGATGAGAGATCTGAGTCCAGTGAGGGTCAGGGCGGGGCTAGGTCTGAGGGATGAGAGGTCTGAGTCCATTGAGGGTCAGGGTGGGGCTAGGCCGGGGGTCTGGCTGAGGGATGAGGGCCTGAGTCCAGTGAGGGTCAGGGCGGGGCTAGGCCTGGGGTCTGAGGGATGAGGGGTCCGAGTCCAGTGAGGGTCAGGGCAGGGCTAGGCCTGGGGTCTGGCTGAGGGATGAGGGTCTGAGTTCAGTGAGGGTCAGGGCGGGACTTGGGGTCAGGCTGAGGGATGAGGGTCTGAGTCCAGTGAGGGTCAGGGCGGGGCTAGGCCTGGGGTCTGAGGGATGAGAGGTCTGAGTCCAGTGAGGGTCAGGGTGGGGCTAGGCCGGGCGTCTGGCTGAGGGATGAGAGGTCTGAGTCCAGTGAGGGTCAGGGCTGGGCTTGGGGTCAGGCTGAGGGATGAGGGTCTGAGTCCAGTGAGGGTCAGGGCGGGGATAGGCCTGGGGTCATAGGGATGAGAGGTCTGAGTCCAGTGAGGGTCAGGGTGGGGCTAGGCCAGGGGTCTGGCTGAGGGATGAGGGTCTGGGTCCAGTGAGGGTCAGGGCGGGGCTAGGCCTGTGGTCTGAGGGATGAGAGGTCTGAGTCAAGTGAGGGTCAGGGTGGGGCTAGGCCAGGGGACTGGCTGAGGGATGAGGGTCTGAGTCCAGTGAGGCTCAGGGCGGGGCTAGGCCTGGGGTCTGAGGGATGAGGGGTCTGAGTCCAGTGAGGGTCAGGGCAGGGCTAGGCCTGGGGTCTAGCTGAGGGATAAGGGTCTGAGTCCAGTGAGGGTCAGGGCGGGGCTTGGGGTCTGGCTGAGGGATGAGGGCTCTGAGTCCAGTGAGGGTCAGGGTGGGACTAGGCCGGGGGTCTGGCTGAGGGATGAGATGTCGGAGTCCAGTGAGGGTCAGGGCGGGGCTTGGGGTCAGGCTGAGGGATGAAGGTCTGAGTCCAGTGAGGGTCAGGGCGGGGCTAGGCCTGGGGTCTGGCTGAGGGATGAGGGTCTGAGTCCAGTGAGGGTCAGGGCGGGGCTAGGCCTGGGGTCTGAGGGATGAGAGGTCTGAGTCCAGTGAGGGTCAGGGCGGGGCTAGGCCTGGGGTCTGAGGGATGAGGGGTCTGAGTCCAGTGAGGGTCAGGGCAGGGCTAGGCCTGGGGTCTGAGGGATGAGAGGTCTGAGTCCATTGAGGTTCACGGTGGGACTAGGCCTGGGGTCTGGCTGAGGGATGAGGGTCTGAGTCCAGTGAGGGTCAGGGCGGGGCTTGGGGTCAGGCTGAGGGATGAGGGTCTGAGTCCAGTGAGGGTCAGGGCGGGGCTAGGCCTGGGGTCTGAGGGATGAGAGGTCTGAGTCCAGTGAGGATCAGGGCGGGGCTAGGCCTGGGGTCTGAGGGATGAGGGGTCTGAGTCCAGTGAGGGTCAGGGCAGGGCTAGGCCTGGGGTCTGAGGGATGAGGGGTCTGAGTCCAGTGAGGGTCAGGGCAGGGCTAGGCCTGGGGTCTGAGGGATGAAGGTCAGCGTCTAGTGAGGGTCAGGGTGGGGCTAGGCCTGGGGTCTGAGGGATGAGGGGTCTGAGTCCAGTGAGGGTCAGGGCAGGGCTAGGCCTGGGGTTTGAGGGATGAGGGGTCTGAGTCCAGTGAGGGTCAGGGCAGGGCTAGGCCTGGGGTCTGAGGGATGAAGGTCAGAGTCTAGTGAGGGTCAGGGTGGTCTAGGCCTGGGGTCTGGCTGACGGATGAGGGTCTGGTCCGGAGTGTGGGGGGCCCCCTCCATGTACATTGCAGGGGGGCCCCCTCAAGTATCGTTACGCCACTGAGTAGAGTGGATCAGCTGTGCTAAGATTGGACATTCCTACGGAAATGGTTTATAATTTGCTTATTACCGATCGTGTGAATGCATTAATTGAGAAGCCTGGCCGCACGTGGAGAGCTTAAGCCACTAGGACTTTCAGTCATGTATGGACACGTGGCTGCCTGATTCATAAATGTGACTGCGATGCTGGGTACACACCGGGTACTCGTGTTTGCCTTTCAAAGAGAAAGGTAGTCAGCACAGAGCTGTGCCTGGATGTGTCTCTGTTTTCAAATGACTGCATCTTACTGCCATCTTCAGGGCGCTAATAATTTTTTCTTTTCTCGAGCTTAAGGGCACACGTGTTGTTTTTATCAAGAACTGTATCTGAGCTGCAGGTTTGCTTAGCATGTTTTCATTTCCAGCAATAAGTTTTTTGATAAGGTTAAATATAGACATGATCAAGCATTGATTTGTCAAATCGATACACACTGCAGCCAAGGGCGCAACTAGACCCAACATTGGGATGGGGGGACGTTCATACTTCAGGCATTTGTAGTGGGGGGCTTCCATTTTACACAGTGGAGGCCAAGATATGCTGGAAGCCAATACTGGAATGCCCATTTGGAAAGTCAATATGCCTGGCTTTAATATGTTAACAAGTGCAAACAGAATATATACATGCATATTCTTTCATGCTTTAACACAATAACGCCAGATCTATTGGCTTTACCAATACCTTTCCCAGAGAAACTGAGCACTTCTGGAGCCCAGAGAGTGCCCATCAGACCTGCGAGCATCGGATATCTGCAATATGGTTGATACCAAGCCAGTCCTGGGCATGTCTGACACACAGAAAAGAAACAACCGAAGGGTTACTGGAAATGTGTCTTTTCTGACTAAAAGTAGCACAGGCTGTATAATGAGCAAATCTGTGGGGAACAAGAAGAAGTGTGTGGAGGGAATCTCACGTTGAGCGCAAGAAATATCTCCCACAGACATTGGGAACTAGACGTATATGAACCCCATTAAGGTGTGAAGAATAAACTGAGATAAAAAAAATCATGGAGGGCTTTTATCTGGCTGTCAAAAAATAAGGGGGGGCTCACCAACAGCTCAAAAGTAAATGGTATTCACAGATAATAATAAGTTGGACTGATGGCTTGTGCTCTCTCACAGGAAGATGAAAAGTATAGATAACACTATAGGAAAGCGCACAGATTATTTGTCCATGTGGGCACCATGATGTACGGTGCCACCAAGCCATACATTAACTTAGACTCCTGCAGGAAATATTTCCTAATGTAGTCTTGAAGGTGACTTGCTCTTACAGACTTTGGGGCAGATTTACAATTACTGGCGCATCCCTGCATATCGGCAGGGATGCGCCAGTAATTGTGGGCCGCAGCTTCGCCACCCTTGATGCCCCCCATTTACAATGCGTTGTACCATGGGGTAAAAAGGGTACAGATGCGTCGGACATCTGTGCCGTAAAAGCGGTGCATTGCTGGAGTTGCGTCGCAAGCGCAACGCAGCTCCAGCAATGATCAGCGGGGCCCTATGTGCACAATGCTGCGTCAATCCTTACGCCTTCTTCAAGCAGGCGCAGGGTTTTGACGCAGCTTGGGCCCAAAAGTGACTGAGTGAAATCTTGTAGATTTCACTCAGCCACTTTTGGGAGGTGTTCCTGCGCCGGAACGCCTCCCCCTGCAATGGTACACTTCTTCTGGCGCAGGGCTTTACAACGTGACGCATCTGGGAGATGCATCACGTTGTAAATACCCCGCACCATGGCGCATCTTTTGCGCCGCTGCTGCGTCACAAAAGTGACGCAACAGCGGCTTAAAAGTGGCGCAAGGGGCTTGTAAATCTGCCCCTTTATGCTTTACTCCTCTATCGCCCACACTGGGAATTGCCTTCTCCAACTAAGCCCATGGAGGTATATATTAAATAAAACAACAAACTGTCAAGGGATTCGTTTTATGTTGCATGTAAAACACAATTTCAAAATTGACTAGTCACTAGACCATCTTGCAAAATTCTAAAACATGTGAAATACCAACAATCCCACCCAGTGCTTAACTTGATTAAAAAAACATATGTGTTGGTGACCAAGATATGTCTTTGTAGACTGGAACCTGCAATTTCCACTGCCAGCATCAACATCACCCACTGGCAGGGTGTCTGTAAGACTTATAGTGAGGATGGGAGCTAAAGAAATTGGTGGAATGTTCTGTAAAGGGAGTCTTAGTTAACCGTTGTGCTGCTTGTTCACACGTCCCTCATGATGCAACCTCCTCTTTCACACCTTTTTTGATTCTTTCCCATTTCAATCACGCTCGCCTCTCATTACTTTCTTCTCTTTCACTTTTCTCTCAAACACACTCACTTCTCTTTCGCTAGTATCTACCTTGTCTCGCTTCAATATCTTCTCTGAATTCTTACCTTCTCACTGTAGTTTGACTTTCCACCTTCTTCTCCTCACTCCCTTTCATAAACAGGCCATGAGCGAGGCTAACTTGGGTGAGAGGCACGATACAATCCCACGGAATACTAGCTTATCCAGTTTCTCAGTCTTCATAGAACTTCGGCTTGGATAGGAAAGAATGCTGATTGAGCTGAACGCAGCCTGGGAACTCGCTCACCTCGATCTAGGTCTGTTCATGGGCTCAGCTGTATTTGCAATGGAGCTCAGCTTCATGCATGCCAGAGCTCAGCTCTGTATTTCCAGGGCCTCCGCGCTTTGTATGTAGGAACTCTGCGTGCATGCACAGCCTCTGCTGTACCTGTACAGGGGTTTAGCACTATGTATGCAGGGAGCTGCCTGCATCTGTGCAGGAATTCAGTTCAAACTGCAAAGGAGCTCAGCTCTACAAGATGATGAGTTCTATTTGTGGCAGAGTCCCATTGTCTCTGTATGCTCAGAAACTCATTTCCATCAGTGCAAGAAGTCGTCTATGCCTGCTAGGTGTATACTATATATTACCAGAGAGACAGCAATTTCAGTTTTCGCTTGCTCTCATTAATAAAACAGGTACCTCATCCTTTGGTTGGTACTTGGAACTGGAATAGTTGGACCCATGCTGCTTTCCTCTTCAGTTGCATCTTTGATCTTATTTGTAACTTGTTTTCTTATCGTTTCTCAACAGCACAGCTTCTTCCTCCCCAAGTATGCTTTGTTATGAACATCTTCTTGACACTCATTGCTTCTTAGTTATTTTGATAAGTCCTTTTGGTCTACATGTACAGTGAGGAAATTTAGAAAGAGTAGGAAAAATAAGGCAGCGACAAAGAGACAATATTGATTATAAAAGGAGACAGAGGTGAAATGTAAGAAGTGTTCTGCAGGAGATGGACAAAAATAAAATGGGATCATGGCAAGGAGAAAGAGAGGATGAAGTTGCATGTGGAGCGAGTGACTACATGGACAGAGGGAAGGATAAAAAGTGCTGAGGTCCAGGTGACAACTCATAGGCAATGCAGTGGAAGTTAAAATACACTTTAAGGAAGGAAAGAGTGAGTCTGAGCAGAAAAGCAAAGACAAAGAAAAAACGTATACAATTGTACATTTTGTCTCCACACTAAGGGGCTCATTACGATGGAGGATTTTCTGCATCCTCCGGGCCGAGGATGCGGAAACTCCTCTGCGAACCCACCAAAGACCCACGCCACATTAGGATGGCTGGTGGGTCTTGGTTTCATTCCGCCGCTTTTCTGCCGCGGTCGGCTTACAACCGCGGCGGAAAAGCTCTAATATGGTGGCGGTGTCTCTCAGACATCGTTAGACATATTAGGATGGCTTCTAACACATGCTTTTCCGCGCGGTGCCTGCCGCTTTCTGACTGTAAATGCAATGCATGCCTTTTTAACATTGCGGCGGGTGTGGCGGTCACATCCTAATTGCACAGGAGGGAACGCCCAGCACATGCGGACGTTCCCTCCTCCTCAGGGGTCCGTCCGCGATCCTAATGGGCCCCTTAGTTTGAGCTTTAAAATCTACTCTTCAGACAAACATTGAAATGAGGGGAGACACCTCTACCCTATCTCAAAAGCAGGTGCGTTTAACCACAGGACTACACTTCCTAATTGTGAGTTGGCAACAGGGAGTAAGAAGGCAGGATGAGCTCCTACATAAGTGGATCAGCTCAGGAGACAGGGCCAGCTACTTCACAGACAGTATACATTTGACTTGAGGGTTTAAAATAAATATCTGTTTCAGATCTGGAGCAGTCACCCATTTCCCTTTGGCTCAAGGTTTTCCAACCACCAACTGACACTCAAAAAGATAGTAAGGATGATCAAAAGATTGACCACACAAGGGCAGAGTGGTCTGGTGAACACCATGTGTCATTCTGATCTCCCTCTTCTGTCTATTACATGTCTGTTCAATAAAAACCATGGGGAAGAAGCACACAAGGGCCTACTGTGAGTTGGACTGGAAGAGGTAAGCACCCGACAGCCCTTGGCTTTGCTTAGGAGAAAATTGCACCACATGTGTCCCTGCTCTGAGCATGTTCAGCAGTACCCAAATTGAGCACAGCATGTGTATGGACTGTTAGAGTAACTGTGTGACATAAACTCATTATGATGCTACTGGTGTAATCTCATTTCATTGCTACCTTACAATGGTATGTTCCAACCCCCCCCCTCCTCCCTTCCCGTGTTATCAGTCCCATGGAATGTTGGTAAGGAGTCTGAGATAGAACGTTGATGAGGCGAGCGGAGTGCGAGAGACCGGACGTGAATAAACCAGCTCTTCCATACCTTCGTGTTTGCTGTGTTTTATTCGAACAAATTGGCGACGGAGCTGCGCGGGGGGCAGGTCCTGGTCTTCCCCAGTTTATCCAGCACTGCCGTGAACCACTACGCCGATCCGAGGAGTAACCGTGAGTCTTCATGGAAATACAAGCACTGTGATTATCGCTAAGCGGCAGTATGATTGTCGGAGAATAAGGTGCGCATAAATCTGCTCCGCATTACTTTGCGCTTGGTTCCTGGAAGAGGTTAACTTTCTGACAAGTACGGAAGGCGTTTATTATGAATTGAGGCCAGCGCACTGCTGTGATCGTTCTGGCTGCTCCGTGAACTGTCAAGGGAGAATGTCCAATGTTAAGAGGATCGGCGAATTAGCCGTAGTTTCCTCAGACTTTTAGTACAAGGTCACGGTGCCAGTGTAAATGTGCAGCCGACTAATTTCTCTTCATACATCAGCCACGTGAAGAGACTTGCGCGAAGCTTCAATAAGCAGAACTGTCAGCTGTATTTTACAGCTCCGACGCCACCTTCAGCCAGCAGCTGCCACTGCAGTGTGAGCGCACCGGCGTTAGTCAGCTTCTCTATCAGCTGTGGTGGGTGCAGAGGTTTTCCGCTTGCGAGAAGGCGCCCGGCGTATAGTTGAGGTGCGGGAGTAACACCACAGCATCTGGTTGGGCAGCAGATTTCCTTTGAAGGGAGCCTGGAGTTGAAGAAGAGCCCACACGCTATTCTCACAGCCGATAGGAAGCCCTTTGGATTACCATGCGGTTCAGGAGCCTGTTGTCTCGATCACGCTGACAGGCACAGCTTACATCTGAGAAGCTTGTCAGAGTCTGCATCCCGCTTATCACGCTGATAGGCACAGCTATTAAAAGACTCTATTTTAGGTGCCTTCTGTTCTCATTATCACGCTGATAGGCACAGCTATTATAAGACTCAAACATTGTAGTGTTTTTTTTTTCCTTTCTTTGACATTGGAGACTGTAGGTAGAAAGTTCAACATGTATATGATGCTGAATTATCAACCTTGAAAAGTCTTAATCTGTGGAAGTGTTAAGTTACAGGTTGTGTGTACCTATCCTCAGCTTGGTGCATACCCAGGTGTTAGGTTGTGTACGGGGGTGAGAAGTGGTAGTAAGGGATTATTAAATGGCTACAGCAATGTCAATGTCACAACCATCTCCCTTCCTCAATGATAACGGTGAACCCCTCACTCCATGGAAGAATTGGGAAAGGATTTTTGAGTCTTATTTAATAGCTATAGGAGGCAACAGATTTTCATCGGTTAGGAAATTGCACATTTTGTTACATAATTTGGGTAAGCACGCCAGAGAGATTTATGATAATTTTACCTGAAATTGAGAATGAAAGCAGTGGTGGTGGTGGGGAAGGTGATGCTCCACCAGATGTATACCTTATTGCTTTGAAGAAACTAGAAGCACAGTTTAGTAAGAAATTTAACGTAGTGTTGGAGCGACACAAATTCTTTTCAAGGTCTCAAGGAAAACATGAAAAAGTAGTGAATTATATAGCGGTCCTTAGAGGTTTGTCTTCCACCTGTGATTTTGGTAACCTCACTGATTCTCTAATCAGAGACCAGTTGGTTAGGTGCACTTCAGATAGGAAAATACAAGAAAAATTGCTTGCTGATGCCCCAGATTTGAAACAGGCGGTGGATATAGCAAAAAGCATTGAACACACGGCATTCTGCATGAATGAGATGAAGGAGGCTGTTGAAGTGAAACAGGTGTGTGAAGAGGAAGTACTGAAAGTGTCCAATAGGCAAGACAAGAGCAAATATGTACAAAAAGGGGGTTCCTTCCTGAAGGATGAGCCCCAAAAGATGAAATGTTTCCGTTGTGGTAATCCAAATCACCTTGCTAATAGTGTAAAGTGTCCAGCAAGGGGTGCCATGTGCAGGAAGTGCAACAAAAGGGGACATTTCACCAAGGTATGTCATGACATGAAAAAAGAGGTGACCCACATGATTTTGGATGATGAGGAGCCCAGAGGGGACATTGTATTCATGATTAATGAATTGCTTGAGAGTTCAGACTATAGTTACCCAGAGTGTGAGATCATGCTTGACAATGTGGCCTACAATGTATATGCTGATTCATGTTCACCGTACACACTTATAAATGAAACTACATTTAAAACCAGGTCTGTTGACAAAGATTACGAAGTATTGCCCCCAGACATAAACCCAGGAGGATACAATCGTGATACTATACCATTGGTGGGAATGGTCATTATGCACATCTGATTCAAGGAGAGAGCCACTGTGGGAAAAGTGTATTTAACTGAGAAAGGGTCGTCTTTACTGGGATGGAAACATCAAAAGGACCTAGGTATTAAATTAGACCCCAATGCCCCTGAACCAGTGTACCTGATAGAACAACCCAGTATTGGAAGTCAGGTGTGTAAGGATTTCCCTGAGGTATTTTCCAGTGAGTTGGGGTTATTGAAAGGATTCCTTCATAAAATAAAACTGAAAAAACATTACAAGCCTACGGTACATAAAGCTAGATCCGTGCCACTGGTGGTGAGAGACTCTTTAAAAAAAGAACTGGAGAAGTTGGAATCCATTGGGGTGATTGAAAAGATTGAGAGTTCTGAGTGGCTCGCCCCCATTGTGGTAGCTTCAAAAGGAGGTGGCAAAGGGATTCGGTTGTGTGTGGATCTCAGGGATCTCAATGCCAACATCTGGGTAGAGAGGCATCCTCTCCCTAGAATAAACGAGATGCTTAGTGTGTTGAAGGGGGCGAAATTTTTCAGTGTTTTGGACCTCTCGGCGGCATACCACCAGGTTGCCCTACATCCAGAGTCTAAAAGCCTGACTTCCTTCATTACGCCATTCGGAGCATACCAGCATAATCGTATGCCATTCGGGTTGGCGTCCGCGGCGGCGGTCTTCCAACACATTATGCAACACATCCTTGAAGACCTAAGTAAGGTCCTGTGCTTTCAGGATGATATACTAATTTATGGAGACTCAGAGGGTGAACACAACTTGATCTTAAGAGAAGTTTTGTGCAAGTTGAGTAAAGCTGGTTTTACCACTCAAAAAGACAAGTGCAAGATAGGGGTCAAGTCTCTGACTTACCTAGGGCATACCATATCAGGTGAGGGAATTAAGCCGAAAACTAGCCTGGTAGATGCAGTATTGTTAGCACCCTCTCCTACTACTGAAGAGGAGCTCAGATCCTTCGTGGGATTGGTTGAATACATGACTAAGTTCATTGAAATTTTTTCTAGCCACACAAGCAACATGAGGGAGCTTTTGAATAAAGGTTGTACCTTTGTTTGGAATGAGGAGTGCAAAAAGGAATTCAAGTATGTTAAGTCAGCCATCGCAAGAGCACCCACATTAGGCATGTTTGATCCTAATGAAAAAACCACACTTACAACAGATGCTAGTAGCAAGTGCCTAGCGGCATCCCTCACTCAAAGGATTGGTGGATGCGAGAGAGTAATTGCTTTCGCTTCCAGGACACTGAAGGACCCAGAGTCTAATTACTCTACCATTGAAAGGGAAGCCCTAGCGTGCTATTGGGCAATAAATCACTTTAAATTCTTTCTTTGGGGAATCCCCTTTACACTAAGGTCTGACCATAAACCGTTAATTCCCTTATTCTCTACTAAGAACATTGAGAGGGCCACACCGCACGTTGCCAAATGGATACTGGCATTACAAGGTTACAATTTCACCATGTGTTATGTGGCTGGTGAAAAAAATACCATAGCAGACTGCATGTCAAGGTTGCCTATACAGGGAGAAGACACTGTGGTTGGGCCACCAGAGGAAGCTATTCTCGCAGTGGAACATCCGGCTATCAGTAAGGAGGAGTGGGAGAGTGAATCCCAAAGTGACCCGGAGTTAAAGGAATTGAGGAAGTTGATTGAGGAAGGGTGGCCTGAGCATAACAGTGAGTTAGCTGAAAACCTTAAACCTTATTGGACAGTGAGAAACGAATTATCCAGCATGAATGGTCAGATATGGAGAGGGAACAAAGTCATTCCCCCGGGTGGCATGAGAGATAGGATCACAGTGTTAGCACATGAGGGTCATCCGGGAAGGAGCATGACGAAGAGTAAAGTAAGAAAACACTATTGGTTCCCCAGGATGGATGGGTTGGTGGAGAGCATGGTAAAAGACTGTGAGGCATGTGGTAGAAGTGACAAATCTAAAGTGGTACATAAGGCACCACTCATTCCAGTGGAAGTTCCGAGTAAACCATGGGACAAGTTGGGGATTGACGTAATAGGGCCCATGAACTTACTCAATGCCAACCAGAGATTTATGTTTGTAATTATAGATTACCACTCTCATTGGATCAGTACCAAGTTTGTCCCCTCAATAACTACACAGGACATGGTAGAATTTTTGAAGGAAGTGTTTGCTACAGAAGGTATTCCGAGCACCCTGGTGACAGACAATGGTGTCCAATTTACGTCAGATACTATGAAAAAGTTCTTGTCAGAGTTAGCCATCTCGCATGTAAGAACACCTTTTTACAGTCCCAAAGCAAATGGCATGGTGGAAAGGGCAAATAGGATTTTGAAGAACTCTATTCAAATGGCTGTTACAATGCATGAACCTGTAGAGGAGGCTGTTAGAAAAACACTATGGTCGTATCATTCCTCCCCCAATGCTGTGACGGGAGTATCCCCGTTCGTATTCCTAAAAGGGAGGAACCCAGGGTCTAAGCTCAACCCCAACTGGTTGAATGGGGGTAGTCCGGTGTGGGTGGACAGGAAGTCTGTGAAAGACAAGGTGGAACTACATCAAATGGAGTACAAAACCAGGTATGACCAGAAGTGGGGCACCACTAGCAGGAAGTTCTTTGTTGGACAATGGGTAGTGGTCAAAAGACCAGCTATAGGACGTGCAAAAGTGTCCTCTTTCTCAAAACCTGTAAGAATACAGAGAGTGAACAATAACTCGCTGGTGCTAGAAGACGGAAGCACATGGAGCATAGACAGTGTAAGTGCCTGCCCCGATGTATGTGTACCAATGGTCAATGGCGAGGGAAACCAGGATGTTAATTCGCCGGACATTCAAGAGCCTAGAGGAGCCAGGGTGCGCCAGCCACCAAGTTGGCAAAAAGACTATGTAACTTAATTTGCCTAGTATGTTTCCTCATTCTGAGGACTGTTCCGCTCTATTGTTATTTCCTGTACAGGGAGAGATGTGTTGTAATCTCCTTTCATTGCTACCTTACAATGGTATGTTCCAACCCCCCCCTCCTCCCTTCCCGTGTTATCAGTCCCATGGAATGTTGGTAAGGCGTCTGAGATAGAACGTTGATGAGGCGAGCGGAGTGCGAGAGACCGGACGTGAATAAACCAGCTCTTCCATACCTTCGTGTTTGCTGTGTTTTATTCAAACAGCTACCATCTTAATTAGGGAAGGTGGAAGTCATGGAGTTTCACTCCGTTGATTTCCATGGAGTTACATAAAAACTGTGAGATTCTACGGAGTTCTGCAAGGAGGCGGAATTCAACATGTTGCGCTACGTACTCTGATTCTTACAACCAATATCTTGTTCCTCGCTGTAAAATCAGTGATAATGGCACCACGCAGCATGCCAGAGGGTGCTACTCGTTTCTGCCGCTGGAGCAGATTTTCTCATTAAGCAAGAGCTTTCTCAATGCAAACAAATGGCAAAAGGGGACTCAAATCCTCACTCTGCAACTTAACATTAGCACTACGAGTTGTGCTAGAACTCCACAGTCCAAGTAGAACAAGAAGTGGGCAAAACTTGTAAACTCTGCCTGCTGAGCGGAATTATTCATCCATTCTTAATTCTGATGCCAATACTACCTCACAGGCAATATCAATATATGGACTTTAACTGGCCTTTCTATAGGCAAAGCACAGACAGTCAAGAATAATTTCCACAGGGGATTCGTGCTGTTTCTTGCTGGACCACCTTTTCTAAATCCCTGTCCTCACTAACTGTTGAAGGTGCTGTCACAAATCCCACCCCTTTTTTAGCCATCATTGCGCATGTTCTTATTTTTAGGTCCCACCTGAGACAGCGCATACACTATTGCTTGAGAGACATTTTGTCTACTTACAGGGCACTTAAAACCCACTCATAACTTACCATTGGTTGGCTTCATCATCACTCATTTCCTTGCTTCCCTTTGGTCAGCCCTTGTGAGCTTCACTTCCCTCTTAGTTTGTCTGTCCCTTCCCTGAAGCATAGCCTAAGAATTGCTTTCTTGCCAGTGTCCTTCTATAGCTTCCACTTTCAGAGCTGTATTTTCCTTTTAATTGCATCACTCCATGATAGTGCATGTTTTTAGCAGCTGTCTCCCTGCTCTTCAATCCAACTCTGCGTTTTTGTTTGTCCCCTCCCATGTTGTTGAGTGCCCCCTCCCTCTACATGTAGTTAATTTTCTTGTACCACCCTCCCGCCCCCGTTGTGGCTTGGCCCGCAGTTGCTTGCTCCTTTGTACTCTGCATTGTTCATTGTCCATTGCCCTAGCCTGCATTTTTGCTTGCCACATAGTTGTCTCTCACTCCCACACTCCCCTCCTGCATTATTGTTTGCCGCCTCTCACCCTATGGTTTGGTGATGTGGCTTACCTCCCTTGTTACTTGCCCGCTCCGACCTAGTAATGCAGTTTGCCCCATTCCACCTCACATTGTTGTTTGCCCATTGTGTTGCTTTCCATTCCATCCTGTTGTCCTTTATTGCTTTCATCACCACACCCTCCTGCTTTGTTGGTTCCACCCTCTTGTCCTGCATTGTCGCTTCTACTCCCCACCCTCCTGCCCATAAAAAGCATTGAAGAAACCAATAGGGCTTGCCTATTGGCTTTGTCAATGTTTTTTGCCATGTTGCACAGCAGCGCAATTGCAAGGTAGCTTGGCTGACAGTTTTTAAAAAAACGATGATATGGCTATTGCTGGCTGAATCATGGCAGTTTTTTATTGCTGGTGGGAGTGTGGGGTAGGAGGCATCTACACTCTCTGAGTTGCATGCCCTCCTTCTTTACTGAGATGCCACTTGCAGAGGAGGGCAAGGTAGTAGATTTGCAGGGAGAGCAAAGGCAGAGCCGAGCCAAAGGCCTAGCTCAGATCTTAGAGACTGTGCACGAGCTGATTCCTGATTTTTTTTCTACATAAATCACACCAAAAACATCAAGTAAAATATGATAAATTTGCTTCAAAATTAAAATATGTGTATCTCTTTGACATGTGAAGCTTTGAGATTAATTCGTCATATTACAGCACAACACTAAGAAGTACTTATTAAAATTAATAATTTTTAAACCTAAACAATTATGGCACAAACAATTGTCATGTAGAACTTGTATATGGACTAGGTTCTCATAGAGCTACATTATAGTCTAATAAATCAAGCACAAAAGGTTTTGTACAACTAGTATTCTGTACTCATACATTTGAAATTGCTTTCATACACAATAATGAATAAAAAGAATTTTGTGAACTTAAATATTTGCCAAAGATCACACAATGTAAGTTGTGAAACCGCTATTTATCCGGTTTTTCTGGTTTCACTTTGAACAAATTATTCAGGAAATGACTATCTTTCCTTATGTTAAGAATTTGTTTCTACATCTTGTGCATTTTGATGCAGTTTTATATAGTGTGAATTCGACCCAAAGGCCAAATTGGAGTGCTTTATGCGAGCACCAGTTACATAACAAAAGGTCACATTAGTTGCTTACATGCATGGGGAGATTAAGTGCTTTTTCCAGAATCACAGAATGATGTTGAGTAGACGCCGAGACTCGAACCTTGTTCCCCAGTTTCAAAGTCTGTAGCACTGACCCTAAAGCCACATCCCGGTAAAGGGAGAGAGGTAGGCAGGCAGAAACCAAATGAAAGCTCGGCTCATTGTGGGCTCAAGGTCTCAAAAAAAGACCTCGAGCTGAGCCAGAGCCAGGCCCGGACTGGCCGTAGCGGGCACCGGGCAATACATGGGTGGGGGCCGGTTTTGGGCCCCTGGGGGCCGGTTTTGTTACAGGGCCGTTTTTGCAGCACAGCTGCAAAATCGCAACCGGCTCTGACAAAGAGCTCGGCGGCACCTCCAACCCAAACCTCCCCCCCTGCCCCCCCCCCCCAGTGGGGAGGGGGGGGCACTTTACCAGGGCCGGTTTTGTTTCCCAGTCCTGCCCTGGCCAGAGCCAGGATTCAAGCTCAAGCCTGGTTTGAGCTTTCAGTGGCTCACCCACCTCTAGACGCTTACCCTCCTGCCAGCAATTAAAAAAAAACAATATGACATGGCCAGCACAGGCTGCTTCATGGCTCATTTCTTTTTTACTTTTTAGCATCCTGCACAGCTAATGGGACTAAAACCATTGATAAATGCAATAGTTCACATAGGTGAGACCTATTGCTTTGTAGTGCTTGTTTAATTATGGCATGTAATTTTTAGAACCACTCAAGATGCTGTTGGCAGAAAAGTCTGGGCTGCTGGATGGTCACTGAATCACTACAACATCATTTCAAACATGCGCTTAATAACCCTCACGTGCGTAGTGTGCACTAAATAAATGCATTTACAAATCCAGGCAAGTTCTGATTTCTGCCCTGTTTGTTTAGAAGTTCTCAGTGCCTTTCAAGTGCAGATGCTTCATTGCATACCAGTGTTAATAGGCAAACACTGTCTCTGCTTTAAAGGAAGAGTGAACGGTAAAACACGTTGAATTGCACAGTTGGAACCCCCATAATGGGGATTTTGTCCTGGGATGTTGTGAATCACCTTTTTCTGAATCGTTTTTGGCCACTATAGGTGTGGCAGGGTATACTCAGACATGAGTCCCTTTCTCACTGCTCCATCAGGATTCAAGCAAGCCGGGCCGAAGACGGCTGGAATGCCAGAAACCGGTCCCCGGTAGCTTGTCTCCTTTCTGGTGAAGAATTGGCTTGGTAGTTTAGTCTGCCCTGTTCCCATGATGCACTGGGCCAGGGACAGACTGATTTGCATATAGCCAGGTTCTGAGCTGGGATGGGGCAGTGAGATAAATAACGGTGATGGATCAAGCCCTGATCTTTGGACTGGGTAAGAGTGGTCTGCTTAATTCAGACACTCTGTTCATCACCACCCCCTTTTCTGAATCGTTTTTGGCCACTATAGGTGTGGCAGGGTATACTCAGACATGAGTCCCTTTCTCACTGCTCCATCAGGATTCAAGCAAGCCGGGCCGAAGACGGCTGAAATGCCAGAAACCGGTCCCTGGTAGCTTGTCTCCTTTCTGGTGAAGAATTGGCTTGGTAGTTTAGTCTGCCCTGTTCCCATGATGCACTGGGCCAGGGACAGACTGATTTGCATATAGCCAGGTTCTGAGCTGGGATGGGGCAGTGAGATAAATAACGGTGATGGATCAAGCCCTGATCTTTGGACTGGGTAAGAGTGGTCTGCTTAATTCAGACACTCTGTTCATCACCACCCCCTTTTCTGAATCGTTTTTGGCCACTATAGGTGTGGCAGGGTATACTCAGACATGAGTCCCTTTCTCACTGCTCCATCAGGATTCAAGCAAGCCGGGCCGAAGACGGCTGAAATGCCAGAAACCGGTCCCCGGTAGCTTGTCTCCTTTCTGGTGAAGAATTGGCTTGGTAGTTTAGTCTGCCCTGTTCCCATGATGCACTGGGCCAGGGACAGACTGATTTGCATATAGCCAGGTTCTGAGCTGGGATGGGGCAGTGAGATAAATAACGGTGATGGATCAAGCCCTGATCTTTGGACTGGGTAAGAGTGGTCTGCTTAATTCAGACACTCTGTTCATCACCACCCCCTTTTCTGAATCGTTTTTGGCCACTATAGGTGTGGCAGGGTATACTCAGACATGAGTCCCTTTCTCACTGCTCCATCAGGATTCAAGCAAGCCGGGCCGAAGACGGCTGAAATGCCAGAAACCGGTCCCCGGTAGCTTGTCTCCTTTCTGGTGAAGAATTGGCTTGGTAGTTTAGTCTGCCCTGTTCCCATGATGCACTGGGCCAGGGACAGACTGATTTGCATATAGCCAGGTTCTGAGCTGGGATGGGGCAGTGAGATAAATAACGGTGATGGATCAAGCCCTGATCTTTGGACTGGGTAAGAGTGGTCTGCTTAATTCAGACACTCTGTTCATCACCACCCCCTTTTCTGAATCGTGAATCACCTCTGACTCCTACCCCCTCCTGTAAGAAGAAGCTGAACGTGCCTCTCAGAGGCAAGAAAATGTTAGTTCCGGCACTCCTGAGCTGTACTTAGCCCTGGCTTCCCCTGGGACAGGTACCCACACTGCTGCAGCACGGGATTTGGCACAAGACGGGCAGAGGGCGGAGGGGTGAGAGGGGAGGGTGCGCACCTGACTAAAGCTCCTGTAAGGATTCTGGAGCTTCAAAGTCAGCATTGTGCCATATACTTATTTTAAGGCACACACTGGCAAAAAAGGTCAGTAATGAAACATTTATTTGCCAGTATTAATACGGTTTATGGTTACATTTTGTTTTTCCTTGTAATTTATTTATGTTAATTCAAATGCTTTGTACTGGTATATGCAGTACATGGCATCACAGGAAGTGCTGACATCACATGAATTTTGACTCACCTGAAGTGTAATTGCCTGTGCTATGCCCATCATAGCATTACATTATGTTTTTTGGAAGGCTCAGTGAAGTCTTTTTTGTGCATTGCAAATGTGTTGTGGCAAATTCTTCTTCGAGTAGCATTTGCTGAAAGATACTGTGTTTAAATGCAATGTTTGAAATTACCTTTTTGCCCACAAATCGCCATCCTGGAAAAAATATGGCCGTGTGACGCGGAGGTCCACGTCAAGGGTATTCCAATGTCTCCGTTTTGAGTGGAGACCGCCTCGGTATGGGGGTGTGACAGAAACTCCTGCTGTTAACACAGCAGTGAGAAGCCTCCGGTTCTGCTTCAGGTGCGGAAATTCCCCGCTTTCTTCATTTGTCGGCTAAATGTGCCTTTTCCTTTGAATATTGGCCGCCATTTCATGAATTAAGGACCCTGCATTCGCTTGAAAGATTCTCTCAGCATGTATTCCTCTCTCAATTTCTGAGGAAAAGAAAACTTAGGCTGCCCTTTTAAATGGATAAATGACTTTTTCATGGTTTTCTTTACCTGAGGTTTTTCCTGCTACTTTGAGGAACTGATGCCACTTGATTCTTCATTTATACCCGCCATTTTGTGACTCCCTTTTCTTGCACTGTGTCATTTAAGTATTCTGGATAATGTTTTTCCTCAACTGACTTATCCTATGGATATTCACTATATCGCTGCTCTATCAAAGCTGCAACAATTTGTGGACATATTTGGAAAGGTTTTAATTTGCCTTTTTTTCCACATGTTAGCTTCTCAGCTTGTCTCCAAGAGTGCGCAACAATCACTTCCTTTTTAATTTCGTGCAAAGATGTTTTTGTGACTTCCTTTTTAGATATCCCCTTTTCCTTTTTTTTTCAAATATCTTTATTGGCTTTTTATAACAATTAAAGTTCCCCAACCCCCCACCCTCCGAAGTCAGACAGGTACACAAATGTAAGTAACATTTTACAAATTACAATATGAGCGGTATAGGCATTCAGAGGCATCATAAATTTTAATACAACCTGTTACATTTCCAAAATCAAGAACATTTTTACAGATAACTTTAATTTTGACCTATACTCTGAGCCGTACTCCAATTCATCAGGGGAGACCAAATCCTCAGCCCCCTTTTACGTCGTTGCATGCCCTTCCGTTTATAGATTGCTACCTCCAAATTAGTAATAGCTAGAACTTAGGTATTCTCATTATGTCCCTTTTTATCACTACTCCTAATGTGTTTGTTTGACTGTGAAGGTGGCCCAATGACCGTTTCATAGATTTGAGACTAGATCTTACTGTTCTTTGGATGTTTTAAAGTTAAATATTGCTTATTCTTGTTTCCTATGTTTTTTCTATGGGAAGATTAAGAACCCTTAAGCTTACTACTTCATCCAAACTCACTGCGCCCTCAGATTCTGAATCCCCTCCTAACGAAATGGAGGACGTTTTGTCTCAGAAACTTGATCAGGCGTCAGGTACCATTCCAAAATCACACCTATCAAGTGAACTATCTGCAATCTCCACCAAGCGACCGAAGAAGGACCCACCCCCGTCTCTAGTGAACTCATCTTTGGCTTCCATGGATATAATCCTTGAGTAAATTTGTGCTCTGAAACCTTTCATTGAGGAGACCAATAAAGCTTTGCAGCATTTGGATGATAAATGGTCCTCATTGGATTGGCGTATGCTTGTTGTGGAACAGAGAACGGATTCTTTGCAGGTCTCGTGCTCTCGCAATTCCTTTCTGGAAGCTGAGATTGCCATGCATAAAAAACAGTAGGAAGATTTAGAAAATTGTAATCACAGGAATAACTTCCAAATTCATGGTCTTGACGAGAATACAGAGGGCTCCAACCCAACCGTCTTTTTTCAAACATTCTTACCTAAGCTCTTAGATCATCTTACTACAACTCCTCTCAATATCTAAAGAGGCTCATAGACTTGGACCCAATATCTCTGCTAAACCCTGAGGAGTCATCATGTGTTTCTTGCAAAATACAGACCTTATCGAACTCTTGTCTGCAGTCAAATCCAAAAAAACACATTTTTTGGGAGGTTTAACACTTATTTTTCTCTCAAGATGTGGCTAAAATTACAGCTGATGGTCGGAAAAAATTCCTTGATCTTTGTCCTCAACTGCAATCTCTAAATGCCAGATTCAGACTTATCCTTCCCTGCCTTTTCAAAGTCACCTATAAAGAAAAGACTACCACATTTGATGATCCAGCTGTTTTGCAGGAATTCCTTCATCAACATGGAGCTGTTGCGATGGACACTTCAAAGCCTACTTGATTTATTATTTTACTTCATTTTGTCTGATTGTTTTCTTGTTTTTGTAGCTCCTTGATTGTTATTCTGTTCATACATTTGTTTTCTCTAATGTATTAACCTGTTGCTCTTACTTATTGTTCCTTCATGCCTTTACATTGCATGTTTTATTTCATCTACATGTTTTATCACTTTTGTTATACAGGTTTAGATCTTCTCCCGTTATTACTTCCCTTTTGATCCCCTTCCTTTTGTCGAAGTATTACCCATGGTCCCCTTGTGGGCTTGGCAGAGCTCTGATGGTGTTGTCGTCATCGTCATCTTCTGGTATTTCCATACCCCACTTCATGTTGTGTTGATGGTATGTCCTTCAGTCATCATTTGTATGACAAGTACTGTCTCTTTGTTCTCCATCGTATTCTTCTCTTTTTGATATTCCTTTCTAAGGTATCTTCTCTCAACACTTCTTTGCATTTCCTTTTTGTATATGTTTCTCCCCTTTACCTTCTCTATTGGATCATTGTGTTTATGGCTGATTATGGCATTGTATGTTTAGCAATTGCTTATGTTGCTTCCTTCCTCATTCTGCTACTTCTTTTTGTTCTTTTTGATCTTTACTCTATTACCTTCTTTCTTCATACTCCTTTTCTTCCATTTTATCTTAACTCAAGATTCGTTTTTCTCACTGTTTGCGTTGTTAATGTTTTTTTACCCACATTCAGAGTTACTACATGGAATGTTAAGGGATTGAATAATCCCATTAAAAAACAACGGGTGCTATCCCATTTAGCCAATTTAAAAACTGATGTTGCATTACTTCAAGAATCTTATCCCTCTGAAGCTGAAGCTTCCAAACTAAAGAGATGTTGGGTGGGGATGGTTTTCTCTTCTCCAGCTTTAGGTAAGAAAAATGGAGTTCTGATTCTCTGTCATAAGAACCTCAATGTGTCTGTTGTTCATCAAGAAATAGGATTCCGATGGACGTTGGGTTTATTGTTAAATTCCTTATTGATAACATAACCTTTGGTTATTTTCAATGTTTATGGCTCTGTTACAGTTGATAAGGGTTTCTGGACACAAATCTCTGATAAATTAATTTCATATGATGATGATTACATTATATTTTGCGGTGACTGCAATCAAACGCTTGACCCCATATTGGATCAACATTCGTCTGTCAAATATGTAAATACTAGAATGCCTTCACAATTTACCTCCTCCATACAACGTAGGTTCCTTTTTGATATTTGGAGACTTTGTCATCTAGAGCTCAGAAAATACACTTTCTTTTCACCTCCACATCAAACACAGTACCGTATTGATTATCTCTTTCTTAGTAAGCCTTTAGCTCAACATGCCCTACACTCTGAGATAGGATCTATTTTAATTTCAGACCATGATCCAGTGTTTCTTGACATCGACCTAATACCCTTTGTGCCTCATGCTGGTGGATGGCGCTTTAATAATTCATTACTTGAGGACCGCAATTTCTCTTGCCAATTCAGTTCTTTTGCCTCCGAGTTTTTTGCTATTAATTTAATTCCAGACTCTTCTCCTGTTATGATTTGGGATTCCTTTAAGGCTTTTAAAGAGTTGTGCTCGCTATTATGATTATGATACGCAAAATAAAATGGGAAAACTGTTAGCCAACTACTTAAAAATAAGGAAAGAAATGACTAAAATGGATTCTCTACAAAGCACTAATGGGTCTCTTCTATTTAAAGATAGAGATATCTTAAATGGATTTGATTCCTTCTATAAAAACGTATATACTCCAGAGACCCAAACAACTCAATCAGATTTATCCTTTTATTTTCAATCTATCTATCCTCCTCCCTCTGACTCTATTGATTTTTATTCTTTGGAACTTTACATTACTTTAACTGACATTACCCATGCTATTTCGGTTTTGCGGCGTGGGAAGGCCCCAGGTCCGATGGATTTACAGTTGAGTTCTACGAACACTTCGCTAAAATCCTTCTTCCAAATATTTTACTTTTATTTAATTCCTTTATTACTAATGGTTCAACTCATGGCACCTTTCAAGAAGCCATGATATGTCTAATTTCAAAGGATAACAAAGACCCTTCCCTATGTAAAAAAAAAACGCCCCATCAATACTGATTATAAGATCTTTGCAAAAATTTTAGCATTACGCATTGACCCTATCTTACCTGAACCTATTGGACCCGAAAAATCCGGCTTTGTAAAAGGTCGCCTATCCTCCGATAATTCAAGAGTCTTCTTTAATGTCCTCAGTAAGGCTTCTTCCTTAGACTACCCTATTGCTGCCATAGCTTTAGATGATGAAAAAGCATTTGATAGGATTGTTTGGAATTTCATGTTTCATGCATTATAACGGATAGGTTATCCTCCTAAAATAATTTCCTTAATTTCTTTGCTTTATTCCTGTCCGAGAGCTTCTATTTTTGTTAATGGCAGAATATCAGATTATTTTCCTCTTCTCAGAGGGGTAAGACAAGGTTGTCATTTGTCTCCGTTGTTATTTGTAATAGCGCTAGAGCCCTTTTTAACAAAAATTAGACAGGATGCTCAGATCTCTGGTTTTCAACTTGATTCTCATCACGTTAATATGTCTGTTTAAGCAGATGATATTCTTTTATATTGTTCTAACCCGTCCACTTCCCTTCTTCCCTTCTTTCATCAGGTTAACACTTTTTCTCAAATATCGGTATACCGTCTTAATCCGGATAATGTGAAGTTTTACCACTTAATTTAATGTTTTATGCCTCAAACATTATTTCACCCATACGCGTTTTTCATGGAAATTCTCTAAAATCAAATATTTAGGTCTATGTTTTTCTTCTTCTATTTCTTACACTTTAAAACTGCATTTTGGTTAAGTATGGGCAAAATTTGCGAATTCGCGGTCCGAGAATTCACGCGAAATGGCAAAAAAATCTGCGAGTTCGCGAATTTTCCCGCGGACTCGCTGATTTTTGTGCCATTTGCACAAATATGTGACCACGTGTGCCTGTAACTTTGCCAGTGAGCAAAAAGGCGCCGAGGTCCCTTGAGTGAGCTGGCCATTATAGTGGGGACGGGCGGGAAGACATTTCATACCGCTAGTGTGTGGTGGACGGGGCCAAACGGGCGGGCTTCTATGCGAGTTCACATGCATCTTGTTTATAAAGGGTCAGAGACCGAGCAGAGCAGCAGATGAGGAGAAAACACCCTCCTGGTCACAGAAGCTACACGGGGATGGCACTCGGGAAACTCATGGATGCAAAAATAAGTTTGGCACAGGACCCCAGAATCCTTCAGATGTCCAAGATAGCTCTGCTGCGCGTGTTGGTACAAAACCAATCTGATCCTGCTCAGTGGGTTCAGGCGCATGCAGCTGCTGCTGCTGGACAATGTCCCATCTCATACTAAACTGCCCCGTACAGGCATATGCTGGCGCTGGGCAGTAGGGGGCTGGTGCATGCGGGTGCTCCACGCTTGGTACATGCGCATACCGGTGCCAGGGGGGGCATGTGTTTATTGGTGCTGTGCAGCAAGTTATGAATTTACATTTTGACTGCACCAGACGGTGGTACCACCTACACGGATCAGGAGCATCCAGGCACCAGACTTCCTGGTGCAAGAGCATAATGGTGCTGTGCGGTATGGGTATATATGTACTAGGGGCAGGGGGGCACTTAGCACAATGTGTGCCCAAACCCAGAGGGCTCCCAGGCAATTGAGCACAAATGATTTTCACACTGAGAGGGCTCCAGGGCAGTTCAGCAGCACGGGGGCTCACACCCACTGGGCCCCCGGGCAGTTCAGTAGCGCGTGGGCTCACAACCCCTGGGCAGCTCAGCAGCGCGGGGGCTCACACCCACAGGGCTCCTGGCAGTTTAGCAGCACCACCCTCTGGTTCATCACTGCCACCCTCTGGTTCATCACTGCCACCCTCTGGTTCACCACTGCCACCCTCTGGTTCATCACTGCCACCCTCTGGCTCACCACTGACACCCTCTGGTTCACCACTGTCACCCTCTGGTTCATCACTGTCACCCTCTGGTTCATCACTGCCACCCTCTGGTTCATCACAGCACCCTCTGGTTCACCACTGCCACTCTCTGGTTCATCACTGTCACCCTCTGGTTCATCACTGCCACCCTCTGGTTCATCACAGCACCCTCTGGTTCACCACTGCCACCCTCTGGTTCATCATTGCCACCCTCTGGTTCATCACTGTCACCCTCTGGTCCATCACTGCCACCCTCTGGTTCATCACAGCACCCTCTGGTTCACCAGTGCCACCCTCTGGTTCATCACTGCCACCCTCTGGTTCACCACTGCCACCCTCTGGATCATCACTGTCACCCTCTGGTTCATCACTGCCACCCTCTGGTTCACCACTGCCACCCTCTGGTACATCACTGCCACCCTCTGGTTCATCACAGCACTCTCTGGTTCACCCCTGCCACCCTCTGGTTCATCACTGCCACCCTCTGGTTCATCACTGCCACCCTCTGGTTCACCACTACCACCCTATGGTTCACCACTGCCACCCTCTGATTCATCACAGCACCCTCTGGTTCACCACTGCCACCCTCTGGTTCACACCTGGCACCATCTGGTTCATCACAGCACCCTCTGGTTCACCACTGTCACCCTCTGGTTCACCACTGTCACCCTCTGGTTCATCACTGCCACCCTCTGGTTCATCACTGCCACCCTCTGGTTCACCCCGGCCACCCTCTGGTTCACACCTGCCCCCATCTGGTTCATCACTGCCACCCACTGGTTCACCACTGCCACCCTCTGGTTCATCAATGCCACCCTCTGGTTCACCACTGCTACCCTCTGGTTCATCACTGTCACCATCTGGTTCACCACTGCCACACTCTGGTGCATCACTGCCACACTCTGGTTCACCACTGCCACCCTCTGGTTCATCACTGTCACCCTCTGGTTTATCACAGCACCCTCTGATTCACCACTGCCACCCTCTGGTTCACCACTGACACCCTCTGGTTCACCATTGCCTCCCTCTGGTTCATCACTGCCACCCTCTGGTTAATCACAGCACCCTCTGGTTCACAACTGCACTGTCTGGTTCATCACAGCACCCTCTGGTTCACCACTGTAGATTATGGGGAGAAAGCACACCTGCCCAGCCTCAACCGGGGGCTGGTTAATGTGTTACTGAATTTGAGCTTCAAGTACGGCACCTGCTTCCTTATCTGTAAGTGCTTCCTGTTGTGGTTTCATTTTTGTGACAGCCTGGAGCATTCTGCCATACTTGTAACTATTCCCTGACCCTGCTTCGAGGGTCAGAGCAGGGTCAGAGAATAATTGCAAGTAGGCAACAACTCTGGAGGCGCCGCTCAGGAAGCACTTACAGGGTTACAGCAGGTGCCCAAGTTGAAGTTAATTTCTTTGTTACCATTTTGTAAATGGGCACAAAGAAATTAGCTTCAACTTGGGCACCTGCTGTAACCCTGCAAGTGCTTCATGTACTTCAGTTTTTGAAAATCCGTCCCGCACGCAATTTCGCTGATTTTTCTGCAATTTCGCAAGATTTGCGGACCGCGAAATTGCAGAAAATCCGCAAATTCCGCGAACGGAAAGGATTTTACGCCCATGCTTAATTTTGATCATATTATAAATTCACTAAATGATAATATTATTCACTGGCATCCTCTTCGTCTATCCTGGTGGGGCTGTCTTGTTTCCATTAAGATGATGCTCACCCCACTGATTTTATATACTCTTTCCATGATACCTGTACATATTCCCGGACATTATTTAAAAAAAATTGATTCACTTTTAACTACATTTTTATGGAAAAATAAATCCCCTCGAATAGCCTTATATTCTTTAAAAAACGATAAATTCAATGGAGGTCTTTGTTTTCCTGATTTCAAATCTTATCATTCGGCTTTTCTTTAAAGCAATCTTCCCGTTGGCTTTCTTCAGCACTTCACACTCATTCCTATGTGGGGCTTTCCATAGAGAAATCTATACTTTTCCCTTTTGCATTTCAAGAGCTTCTTTCTTTTACCAACAATATTTCTTCAGCACGTTCACCTATTCTTTCTCTCTCTCATAAGCTTATAACCCCGTTTCTGCCTTTTTTTTACCCTTCTATTGGCCTTTCTGTCCTAACAACCTAATTGGCACAAAAAATCAAGAATAGTTCCATTAACTGGAAATCCTGGAGATCTAAGGGGTTACTCTGGATTTCCCATCCTTTACATAATAATTTTCCCCTATCCTTCTCTGATTTACAAGTGAATTAATCATTACCTAATTCTTTTCGTAAGCAATATTATTCTCTACTCCCTTCGCTAAACCGGTACCTTCTTACACTACCAACTAACCCCGTTCTTCCTATAACATGTTCTTCTTTATTTCCCATTCTAGACTCATCCCTTTCGGCTTTCTCTATTTATAAGTCCCTAAAATGGCCCTTAGAGAGGTTCAACTCAAAAACTGAGTTGGCATGGGAAAGGGATCTGCAACAATGTTGGCCATCCTCCTTATGAGCTAACACCTCTCAAACCCTTTATTTTGTTTATCAATAACTATTATTTTCCCCTGCAAAATTAGCTTCCTTTTCACACACTACTTCATCTACCTGTTGGTCATGTTCTAACTCTTTAGTTATTTGAATGCCCCCCAAAACTGTACATTTCTGGCAACTAGTTTGGTCTCAGATTAAAAAGCTCTTTTAACACTTCTTTCTCCATATCCAATGTTTTTTTAGGATCCCTGTCCCCTCAATGGCCTCAATCACCAACTAATTCCAAGTTGCTGGATTTAATATTGGCTGTTGTTTTACATCTAATAACCTCAAATTGGAAACAACCCGACAAAAAATACTTGGGTGGAATGACAGGTGCTTTCATCACAGGCTTGCTACTAATTTTGTTAACCCTATTTCTTTAGCTATTTAAAGTAAAGAGACCTTTTATGGCTTCCCCTCACTACATATTTATCCTGGTCCGCCTCTAATTCTGTTACTGTTGCTGATGATATCCGAAAACCACCTTAATTTGTCTTTAAGGATTATGTAACTCATGTTTATATATTAAATTTAGTTTATATTGTAATTCTCTTTGTTCCTAGGTATTTTCCTTTTATGCGTACAGTGGTTTGATTTTGTACCTTGTTGTTTCTTTCTCTAAAATTTTGATAGAGTTAAATTATGTTTTGCCCCCCTTTTTTCTTTTCCCCTCCTCATTTTCTATACAGCTTGATTGGTACAACGATGGCTTTTTCTTATTACTTATCCTTCCTTATATTAATTGTAATTCCCTAAGTTTACTTTGTTTATGTTGCTCTTTACTCTTGTTTTCGAAATAAACTCAACAAGTAAAAACTTTGTTTACATCTATGTGGGTTGCCTCACAATGATGTCTTGGTCAATTTACAAAAATACTAATGTGTGTAAAAAAGTGTAAGAAACACATTGAAATCCGACCTACATCTAACAATTAATAAGTTATGTTGGTATAATTGTTCTCTTCATTTATCATGCTGGAGCTATTTTTCATTGTATACTCTTCCTGGGCTGGTAGACAGGTTATTGTCCTCTCCTGGAGTCAGAATCATTAACTCTCCCAGCCAAGGATGTGTGTTCCAGCTCTAACTGGCTGAGTGACAAAACAGGTTTTAAGCAGGTTTTGTTTCAGGCAGCACAATGTACTTATTTATAAAGTTACTTTTTTACCTAATTTATCAAGAAACTGATTTCACCTTTTAATCAAACTTAGAAAATGAAGTAAATAATAACTTTGAAGTCTTTTTCTCGCATTTTTGCAGACAAAAGTTAAAAATAGAGATTTAAATCTCATCTAATCTTCTTTAGTTTGAGGTCTGCAAAGTCCAGACATTGAAAATAGCACTTTGGTGTTATTATACTACCCGAGTGCATCAACACCAAAATGCAGCATGCCTTATAGTGTGAGGTCTAGCAAAGCCCAGACATTGAAATAGCACTTGGGTTTTACTATACTATCCGAGTGCACCAACCCCAAAATGCAGCATGCCTTATTTTTATATGCATTTAAACTAGGCTTGAGCGAAGTTTAAATTACACTGGTGTAATTAAATTAGCGTCATTTTATGAACTTTGCATTACACTCGCTATGCAAAGTTCCTTAAATTATGCCATTATGCGTTTTGCATAAAAATGTTGCTACATTTTTACTGCGCAAGGCGCAATTTGTGGGTAAAATTAACCAAAAACATTCAGGAAAAACTTTTGTTTGCTGTGCTCTTGTTTAAAGGCATTCTTACGATTTCATGATGCATTTTGTACTGAAAATAGCATAAAAATGACAGGTTTGCATTTTGCATAATTATGTAATTTTACTGTAATTTTGCATAAAAATGTGAAAGCTAATTATGAAAATGTTGCACACCCGTAATTTAAATTGCAGTCTAGCCAGAGCACAATGATAATCCTGTCAGACTTATGTGATTGTCTTATATGTGGGTGGTGTAAATGCACAATGGAACCTGTGTATGGTAAGTAACTTAAATGTCATTTAGTGCATTTTTTGCACCATCTACAGTGATCTTATATAACAGTACCAAATTAGAGCTAGAGAACACACACTGTGTCACTGATTAGCAGTGTCACAGAGTTCGAATACCACCAAATATTGGGGAACAGAAAAAGGGTGAACAAATCTGGGATGCCAATAACAAAAGTGTGCCAACATCCTTACAAGATATGTTTTCGGGGTCATTCTTTTATGCATTGTAGCTTTTTCTTATCGTCAGTTTTGTGTCTACTTTTTGAATTTCATTGCATGAAACTTTTTTTAATGTGCATGATAATAAATCAGGGGTTATATAGTATTTGAGACACAGCTAGTAAGTAACTGCACATTGTGTTTCTATGCACCCCGACAGTCGGAATGTCGAACCCTTTCGACCGGCTAAGTCGGTTTACAATCTGCCTGACCGATTGCGATGTTCGCGGTCGGATTGTAAATCTTGCTGTACTTCTGAATCAGTTCCGACTGGTTCTCGGAAAAGTTGTGTTAGTCGGAACCGCATCATGTAGTTTCGGAAAGTGACTTTGGGGGTCCCAGCAGGGCCCCCTTCTTACTTTGGCCTCCAGTTAGGTGCCGAGGAGGTACCTATGGGATCCCCACGTAAAACCCTGCACTGTGTGGCTGGCACTCTGGGGTGCCTGCCACAGGGTGCAGGGTTTTACACACACACCTCATTTCCCCATAGGAGGTTGTGTTGTCGGTCGGAACACGGGCTCCCTTAGGAAACAATGGTGGTCGATTCACGAATCTGAGATGGTGTCTTAATGAGGCCCTTAATATTTTAATACTATAAGTATTTTAAAATACAACTGAATCTTAAAAAATTAAACTATAACAGGAATCACTAATGAAAAGACAGCAATTCAGATGAGTATTTCCCTTGTTCCACCAGGTTGACTCGCAACTTTCTACAACAAGGATCTAAAATCAATACCAGGGAACATAAAAAGTCAGCTATTGGAGCATCTGAAAAGAAGCCTGAAAGTCCCTCAGATCACTAATTATGATAACTATTATCAGAATATTTCTTTGCTTGTTGGGATGCTTGTGGAGGCAAAAAACAATAATCACGTCATTTCTCAGTGTTTCAGCTCATTTAGGGCCATTCCATTGCAACTAAGAGAATGCAAATGTTTTACTTAGTGGGCAGCATTTCACCTTAAGATACCTTAAGATGGTTTTCCTTTCATCTATTGCACCAAATAGCTGGGAAATAATTGTTTTTTTATATTGTTTCTAGTTTGGTGTTATTCTGCATAGTTTTAATGAACTGGCCTCCTGTGTCAAATTCATAGACCCCAGTGCATTACATTGAGAACCACTCCATACCCAGCATCAAGATCTCCGGTGGCACACCCACAACAACTACAGCTTCTCCTACTGCACTCCTCTCCATTGTGCACTCAGAGAAGAGATGTGTCTCCACTCTCCTATTTTTCCACTTTGGTGTCTCCGGCACCAGAGGTGTGCACTGCCTATGAGTGGTCACTTCTTGTAGCTCATGGATCAGTCGCACAGGCTCCCTGGGCAGAGATCATGATATACTGGTCTCCCACCTCTGCAGATGGTGAAATTATTTAAAATAGCAAGTGTGTGCTGCAGGTCCCTGGCTTCCTGTGTGGGTAATTTCAGTACTGCTTAGGATTTCCCAGGGCACCAGGTGTCCCTGAGCCTCAGGGCACCAATCCCAGCTTGAACATGCCACACATGATAGGTTTCATCTTTTAGCAATAACTCTGGCCCTTTTGTGCCAATTTGAACATTTTCTTTGCCATTATGTTCATAGTGCAAAAAGAACAATTGATAGACAGAATGTAGCACAATGTCATACACCCAGTACAGAGATCTGGGCCTAAATCCATCGTGTTTTTGCTCTCCATGCCATTCCAGTTTGGACCCAGCTATATGCAAATCAGTCTTGACCCTGCACCCAATGGGAGCAGTCCAGCCCGATCTGCCAGGGGAGGTGTCAGGTGCCAGGGCCAGTGTCTGAAAAGTTTCAGTGCCCCGTCCATCATCTCCTTGTATTTGCTTGATTCGCCCTAAGTTGGCAGGGTATACCCAGACGTGGGTTCCTTGCTCACTTTGCCACAGGATAGCAGCTAGCCTGGCTGGTGAGGGGTGTTACCCCGAAACCGGTCCCATAATGCTTCTTTCTGTTAAGGGAAGACCTGCCTTGGAAATTCGGCCTGGACCGTTCTCATGAGGCACAGAGTCAATTCTGATTTGAATAAGGCTGGATGGTAACTGAGGTTGCAAAGTGAGCTAAAGAATGATGATGGATTCAACCCAGATCTGTGACTGGGGGTGAGTGTCTGAAAAGTGTCAGTGCTCCATCCATCATCTCCTTGTATTTGCATTATGTTCCTAGTGGCACACTCCGGCAACCAGGCGTGATCTTGTGTGACCTGCTGATCTGCAAAGTTTCACTGGCTAATTTTTGGAGCCTTGCTACAGCCTCTGGTACTGATGTGTTCTGATCCGGAGCATCAGGTGGGCTTTAGGATCCAGCACCTGCCTCACTGCCCAGCCCAGGTGGATTCTTGACCTGGAAGTTTTCTTCACAGTAGCATCTGATGGTCTTCTGCAATAGCCCACTCTCTCTGCCTTCACTGCCTAAGAACCGTTGCCACTTGCAGCGTGCCTGTCTGTCAAGCTGGAACATGTAGTGCTGACTCTTGGGACATCCAACTAAGACAAGTCCATATTATTTGAACTTGCCACTTGCAGGGTGCCTGTCTGTTGAGCAGGAGCATGTGCTACCGACTCCCTGGATATCCAAATGGGACAGGTCCACTTTATTCGAAGCCAACCCTCTTCCACCAAGGTGACCAGCAAGTCCACCATCTTCTGGTCCTGAGAGAGATTCCTGAAGCTAGTGCAAATAGTCCTGGACACAGAGCCCACATAAGTCCAGTGCAAGTCTAGAGTGTGTTCCTCCACACTCCAGAGAAGGGTTCATCAGACATGCTGATCTTTCTCCTCTCAGGGTCCTCTTCTTCTCAACTATTTTTCCCTGTGTAGGGGTTTAAAATGGAGCTGGTGTGCTTAAGAACATGGGTGTGGCCTAGCCAATCCAAGAATGCTACTTTACACTTGCACTGCTAAGTGGCATCATTCTACTTGTATTCTTGGAGACAAATTGAAGCACACCATCTACTCAAAACCAAGCTCCACCCACTCAGACCTGACTTCTTCTCCCCACGACTTCAAAGAAGCTCAGTCTAGAGACTGGAGACATGGGTTTGGCCATCCACTCTTTGTCTTATATTGGATAATGCTAGAGCTACTTCACTGGAAGGTACTGCTGATCAGCTTATGGGTATTTCACCTGCAGCCCTTTGCTCTTCCGGAAGACATCAAATCTCCCCAGGATGGACCTGTTTTGTCAAAGGAACTTCAGCAGAGTAATGAACTCCCCTGGCAAAGCAACTCAAGGTGTGAGTTAAAACTTACCAAGCTTATATGTACTTGAATATACTGACATTTGGTAAAATAACCATAACATGAGTTGGTGACACAAGAATCGATAGGTTATTGGTGTGATGATGGGTCAATGACCCCATACCTTGTATATATTTCCATTTTTTTAAAGCGCAATTTATCTATCACCCCTAAAGGTATCCAGGCACTGGAGGCTGTCGGGTATGTTAAGTGAGATTTTGCCCAGAGTCACATGATTGTGAGCTGAGCTGCCGCTGGCGATCGAACCCTGAGCCCCGCGCTCCAGAGTCAGCCCCTCTGGCTGCTGCGCAACACCTCTCCCCTTGTACTAATAAAAAGCTAAATGTGAGGGATACTAAATACTATACCAAAAGTGAGACATACTATACCAAAAGTAGAAACCAGTTTAAGCACTACATAGTACGATGCTTCTGTAGCCACAACATATGTATCTGGATCTCATCCCTGTGTTCACATGTGACCTGTGCGGAACCTCTTACCCAAACTGCGCATCAACAGACAGACCTTAGGTTAAAAGATTAGTACTGCAGTTTTTATCTTAAATCTATTTTACCACTGAGTTTACAGTGACTGAGACTCCATTACAGGGTCTCATGCCACATTAAAGGTCACACAACCAGAGGTCTATAGGCAAAAAACGATCTCAACATATTTGCATGTCCTTTCTCTTGATTTTGCAGTCCATTTCAAAGTATCTACCAGTCCCAGGACCCTCACAACACTATTAAATATTTTTCAGGCTGCTCATTACCTCTTGGCAAAGGGCACATGCTGGATAACCCTGCTTTTAACACCAGAACAGGAGGAAATGATGCAGTCTTCATTGAGCAAACGTCCAGGTGCTTCTGGACAGTGCTCCACACTTTTTGAGGCAGCAATGCTAGCATGTCTTATTGTGCTTCTTCCGGTGGTTCTATGAGTATCTCAAGATAGTAGATATTTAGAAATATGGTGTTTACCAAGTATGCACCACGTGCACCAGTAACTGGAGACCATTTACCTTTGTCACTGATTTATTTATTTATTTATATCATTTGTAGAGCGCGCTGCAACCCTACGGGCATCCTGGTGCTTTAAAAGAGGTGCAACTAAGAAGTGATCAGCATAGGGGGCAAGGAAGGAGGAATGATACTGTTGCTCCTGGAGTAATTATACTTTAGGGAAGAGCCAGGTCTTGACCTTTTTGCGGAAAGGCAACAGATCTTTGGTTTTCCTGATCAATGTCAAACACTCACCCCAGTCCAAAGATCTGGGCCCAAATCCATCGTTTTTTTGCACTCCACACCACCCTGGGTTAGACAATGGTGATATGCAAATCAGCTCTGACCCTGTGCCCCATGGGAACAGTCCAGTCCGAACTACAAAAGCCATGTCCTTCCCAGAACGGAATCAAGCATCCGAGGACCGGACCGGTTTCGAGGTAACACCTCTCATCAGCCCGGCTAGCTTGACTCCAGTGGTGTGGAGTGCCATTGTCTAACCCAGGGTGGTGTGGAGTGCAAAAAAACGATGGATTTGGGCCCAGATCTTTGGACTGGGGTGAGTGTGTGACATTGATCCACATTCGGTCTATCACCTGTTGTGTTTGCATATTCCGCCCTAAGTGCGCTGGGGATGCCCAGACGTGGGTCCCAGGCACTCCACACCACTGGAGTCAAGCTAGCCGGGCTGATGAGAGGTGTTACCTCGAAACCGGTCCGGTCCTCGGATGCTTGATTCCGTTCTGGGAAGGACATGGCTTTTGTAGTTCGGACTGGACTGTTCCCATGGGGCACAGGGTCAGAGCTGATTTGCATATCGCCATTGTCTAACCCAGGGTGGTGTGGAGTGCAAAAAAACGATGGATTTGGGCCCAGATCTTTGGACTGGGGTGAGTGTGTGACAATGATCCACATTCGGTCCATCACCTGTTGTGTTTGCATATTCCGCCCTAAGTGCGCTGGGGATGCCCAGACGTGGGTCCCAGGCACTCCACACCACTGGAGTCAAGCTAGCCGGGCTGATGAGAGGTGTTACCTCGAAACCGGTCCGGTCCTCGGATGCTTGATTCCGTTCTGGGAAGGACATGGCTTTTGTAGTTCGGACTGGACTGTTCCCATGGGGCACAGGATCAGAGCTGATTTGCATATCGCCATTGTCTAACCCAGGGTGGTGTGGAGTGCAAAAAAACGATGGATTTGGGCCCAGATCTTTGGACTGGGGTGAGTGTGTGACATTGATCCACATTCGGTCCATCACCTGTTGTGTTTGCATATTCCGCCCTAAGTGCACTGGGGATGCCCAGACGTGGGTCCCAGGCACTCCACACCACTGGAGTCAAGCTAGCCGGGCTGATGAGAGGTGTTACCTCAAAACCGGTCCGGTCCTCGGATGCTTGATTCCGTTCTGGGAAGGACATGGCTTTTGTAGTTCGGACTGGACTGTTCCCATGGGGCACAGGGTCAGAGCTGATTTGCATATCGCCATTGTCTAACCCAGGTTGGTGTGGAGTGCAAAAAAACGATGGATTTGGGCCCAGATCTTTGGACTGGGGTGAGTGTGTGACATTGATCCACATTCGGTCCATCACCTGTTGTGTTTGCATATTCCACCCTAAGTGCGCTGGGGATGACCAGACGTGGGTCCCAGGCACTCCACACCACTGGAGTCAAGCTAGCCGGGCTGATGAGAGGTGTTACCTCAAAACCGGTCCGGTCCTCGGATGCTTGATTCCGTTCTGGGAAGGACATGGCTTTTGTAGTTCGGATTGGACTGTTCCCATGGGGCACAGGGTCAGAGCTGATTTGCATATCGCCATTGTCTAACCCAGGGTGGTGTGGAGTGCAAAAAAACGATGGATTTGGGCCCAGATCTTTGGACTGGGGTGAGTGTGTGACATTGATCCACATTCGGTCCATCACCTGTTGTGTTTGCATATCCCGCCCTAAGTGCGCTGGGGATGCCCAGACGTGGGTCCCAGGCACTCCACACCACTGGAGTCAAGCTAGCCGGGCTGATGAGAGGTGTTACCTCGAAACCGGTCCGGTCCTCGGATGCTTGATTCCGTTCTGGGAAGGACATGGCTTTTGTAGTTCGGACTGGACTGTTCCCATGGGGCACAGGGTCAGAGCTGATTTGCATATCTCCATTGTCTAACCCAGGGTGGTGTGGAGTGCAAAAAAACGATGGATTTGGGCCCAGATCTTTGGACTGGGGTGAGTGTGTGACATTGATCCACATTCGGTCCATCACCTGTTGTGTTTGCATATTCCGCCCTAAGTGCGCTGGGGATGCCCAGATGTGGGTCCCAGGCACTCCACACCACTGGAGTCAAGCTAGCCGGGCTGATGAGAGGTGTTACCTCGAAACCGGTCCGGTCCTCGGATGCTTGATTCCGTTCTGGGAAGGTCATGGCTTTTGTAGTTCGGACTGGACTGTTCCCATGGGGCACAGGGTCAGAGCTGATTTGCATATCTCCATTGTCTAACCCAGGGTGGTGTGGAGTGCAAAAAAACGATGGATTTGGGCCCAGATCTTTGGACTGGGGTGAGTGTGTGACATTGATCCACATTCGGTCCATCACCTGTTGTGTTTGCATATTCCGCCCTAAGTGCGCTGGGGATGCCCAGATGTGGGTCCCAGGCACTCCACACCACTGGAGTCAAGCTAGCCGGGCTGATGAGAGGTGTTACCTCGAAACCGGTCCGGTCCTCGGATGCTTGATTCCGTTCTGGGAAGGACATGACTTTTGTAGTTCGGACTGGACTGTTCCCATGGGGCACAGGGTCAGAGCTGATTTGCATATCGCCATTGTCTAACCCAGGGTGGTGTGGAGTGCAAAAAAACGATGGATTTGGGCCCAAATCTTTGGACTGGGGTGAGTGTGTGACATTGATCCACATTCGGTCCATCACCTGTTGTGTTTGCATAGTCCGTCATGGAGGGGGCACTGAACTGGCTGCTCCTTCCATCAGCCTCTATTAGAGGCTCGTAGTTCTGGCGAGGACAGTATTAAGACGCGTCACGGTTCTGACCAGAATGTACCTCCACAGATCAGGGTTGATGGGGAGTGGCCAGGAGCAATGCTCCCTACAACACCCCTCAAGGCATGCTATAAAAAATGAACTGAATTGGTTTCTAACTTGACTTGGAATAATAAACCCCTGCAATTAGGTTATGCTAAATTCAAAATCGCAAACATTATTGGTGGATGTTGTTTACCAAATTTTTATAAATATTTTAAAGCTTTCATATTAAAACAAGGATCTTTGTGGTTCGGACAGATTGACGTCAGCTCGCCTACATGTCTTCAAGTTGAAAAAAGATGAGTCTCTCCAGTCCCCTCACCAGTATTATTATCTCTGTTCAATTCCAATATGCTTGTAAAATGCTCAACTATTATCACATCCACTAAATTAATTTTATAGAACTTTGATTCTTTTTTCCAGTCACCTAATTCAAAGAAACTCACTCTATGGCACAACCCCCTAATAAACTGGGGTCATAACATAAAATTCTGAAAATCTTGGAATGACTTTTGCCTACGTCAATTTGGAATTCAGCTAGAGAGGGCTAGCATTCATAATACTAAGCTGAAGCTGACCTTCTGAGTGTGTCCTTTCATGAGCGTTTCTCATTTTGCGCAATTCATCTAAAATCTGTTGAACTATACCACCCATTTTGGTACTTGCCTCAGGAGCTGTGGCTCTTCCTGAAGCCATTGAAGTATTTGGAAGATCATTCCCCTGGAGGCTCCATGTTCGATCTTGGCCTTGCTGACTGTGTATGAGATTCCTGAACCTCATGCACTTCTTTACTTATCTATGCTAGTACATAATCCATGTTCGATTTACATCTGATTGCAACTCCTGTTGGAATGTGTCCTGTTGGAACATATCCCCTTTTGTTTGAATCGCTGATGGCACTTTACTTCCTTGTACTAATTGGGGGTATCTAGTTGTCAGTGGCTTGCAACCTGTCCAAGTAGGGACCCTTCCTTCTAGTTAGGATAAGTAAAGTAGACACATAAGTTTTCCTGTGCTCACCCTCTGGTAGCTTGACACAGAGCAGTCAGGCTAAACTACAGAGGCAATGTGTAAAGCATTTGTATTTAGCCCACAGTAACACTGTGCTAACACCACAAATGGACACCACACCAGTTTAGAAAAAGCTATCTTTACCTAACCCAAACAAGATCAAAACAACAAAGATCCAACATACACAACACAAAATATCACTTGTAAAAGGTTTCTTGCAAGAATACTGCTCTTAGAAGACAATAGCTCCCACTGAAGCTATCTCGACGCTGTGATTGTTACCAATCCAAAGTATGGTGCTGACTGCGAGGTGCGCGGCCAGCCACGGAGTCACACGTACCCCCTAAGAAAGAATACATTATGTGATGCTCCAAACAATGGTGTCACACGGTGTCAAGGAGGTGATGAGGTGCCTGTTCCTTTCTGTAACAGGGGAGTTGAATTGCATGTTCCGTACTACCACAAGAGAGGTGGGGAGTCGGTTCCTTACTGCTAGGCAGCAGAGATGAGGCATTGGTTCCTTACTGTTGCAGGGGAGGTGAGGAATTGGTTTCTTTCTGTTCAGGGGAGGTGACACTGCATCGGTGGTGGTGAGTTGCTTCCTTACGATGGTGGGGCATCCAGCTGTCCCCCACTTCGGTTATCGGCTCCACGATGGTATACAGGAGACGGTGGCATCGGTCGGTGGCGGGCGGTGCTCCAGAGTCTATTCGGGGGCGGCGTCTGGAGGCATTGGGGCTGTTGTCACGGTCAGTGTTGCTCTCAACCAGTGGGAAGTGACCACACCATCAGTGCAGGCAGCAGCATTGGAGACGGCATCGGAAATATTCTTCTTGGGGTTTGCAGCCCAGCAAATACATCCAGTGGTCCAGAACTAGGAGTGGCATCACTACACCCAGCAGTGGAGTTCAGGTACGCAACAAGGGAAGTATTTGTGTCCCTGAGAATTTATAACAGGAGGCAAGTTCTACTTCAAGCCCTTGGAGATCTTCTCAAGCAGGATTCAAAACAAAGTTCATTCTTTGTCCTCTCCCTGGCCGGAGCAGCAACTGCAGGCCAACCCAGCAAAGCATTACACAGCAAAGGGACAGTACTCCCCTTCACAGCTCTTCTCGTTGGAAGAGGTTCCTCTTGATTCCAGAAGTGGTCTAAGGCCATGGGTCTTTTAGGTGTCACAGTCATACCCTGTTTTCTCTTTGCAGTCTTTGTGTCAAGAGCCACTGTGCTCAATAAAGCAAGTTCTGTCCTCCCTGGTCATGCTTGACCACAGGGGGTAAAGAAAAATTGTGCAGAGGAGACACACTCTATTCAGGTGCTAGTGAAAACTCCTCCCACCACTCTAAATGCAGAAAGGTCTATTGAGCCTGGCTATGAGTCACCCAGGACACACCTCAACACCACTTGTGACTGTCTACAGTGAATGCATATGAGTAGCTCCTGTCAATCTTAAACCAGACGGTGAATACAAAAACAAGCAAAGGTACACAGAGCGGTAAAGCAAGAAAATGCTCACTTTCTAAAAGTGGCATCTTCAAATACATAACTTAAAAACCCCCTTCACTAAAAGATGTGTTATTAAATTCTGAGTGTAGAAAGCCTTTACTTGTAAGATGTTACAAGGCAGCTCCCATGTTAACCTATGGGACAGACAGCCTTTCAATAGTGAAAAATTAAATACACATTATTTCACTATAGGGACATGTAACACACACCAGTGCATGTCCTACCTTTCACATACACTGCACCCTGCCCCCAGGGCTACCTTTGGCTTAACTGAAGGGTGCCTTACTTGTATGAAAAGGGAAGGTTAGGGCCTAGCAGGTGGGTGCACTTGCCAGGTCGACATGACAGTTAATCAACCATAAACACAATTTTCACAGGGAGCTCTTTCACTTTGGCACTGATCAGCCGTGGCAAAGTGCCCAGAGTACCTAAACCAGCAAAAACAGAGGCCAACACAGTCAAAAATACAGGAGATAGAGACAAAAAATCAGGGGAAACCACGCCAAGGATCCCGGGTCTAACATTCCTCCTGGCACTCCGGCCAAAGAGGGAATATAAGGGTCTGTCATCAATGCTGGAGGATTTCTTCACCGAGTCCTTAGTTACAGATTTAATATCTTGTGAAGATAATCTCCCTTTTTCCAGGGAGACCCCTTCCTCTGGTGGTGGTTTACTAAAGATGGGTGACAGTTGCTCGGCCCTCTGCAAAGATCCAGAGCCAGGTCTTAGATAACCTGCAAATTTCATTGAAGCTCCTGCCGCAATGCTATTATTAGAATTCAGGCTATTGCCCCCATTGAAGTCTGAGCCAGTTTTGACCTTCTCCTGATTAATACCCAGAGTCAAATTCTTAGCACTGCCTCCCCCGGCTGCATTTGGCTGCGCTTTGGTCATTTTAGCCTCTCTGTTTATGGTAGGAGTGCGGCCTGTCCCTGCTGTTTCCCTTGCAGTGTGCAGCTACATCAGCCCTAAAATGCATGGAGGCGTTGTGACACTTGAATTACTTCTAAGGAGGGATGGAGGGGGCCCCTAGATATCTGCTGGTGTTAATCCAGTAATATCCAGCAACATCGGTGGTAGATGCTGGACACCGGATGACCACAAGCCGCACCCTCACCTAGGAGGGCCCCCTCCACGATCACTGCGTTGCTCCCTGTGTGAAGGAGGCACCTAAAGGAGACCCCTCCACCTTGCTGCTCCTGAAATCAGCAAGGTGGAGGAGCACCTATAAGATTACCTAATTTCTTACGGGTACATTTATATATGACTATTTTGTATTTTAATATATTCTTGCATTCTTTTTTTTATTATCCTCATCACTTAAAAAAATGTTTTAAAAAATGTGAACACAAAAAAAGAATTCATGTAAATTGGAACGTAAATATGGGCTTGAGAATGGTATTTTCTTAACCAAAATGTATTCTCTGCATTTGGGATGCACATGTGGGGATGGTTAGAGCATTGCAATTAAAATGAGCATTGATTCATTTAGTGATGATCAGGGCTGTGCTGGGTTTTGAAAAATGAATTATAAGTAACAATAAATAACACAAAGAAAATACCAGAATCAAGTCCAGCTGCTTATTTCTCCTAATGCAGTGACAATTTGCGATTGACGGCCCACTTTCATTGATAGTCAGCCTCACTGACTTTATTTAATGTTTGAAATAAGTGTCACCTACCAACAGATTATAAGAAGTGCTAAAAGCGGGTAGGTTGGCGAAGAATGCCGGTCATTTAACCCCTTCGATGCGTGTGACAAGGTCAGCTCGTCATGGGCGTTACCTGCGCTGTGCGTGTGAAGAGTTGACCTTGTCACGTAACGCGGGATTTTTAAAATCGCAGCGCACAGCGGGAAAACCGCTAGCGCGCATGCGGTTAAGTGGGAATTGTATCTGAACAGAGTAGGCAAAGGCGTATAGTTTTACTCACTGTTGCCAATAGAAATTCATTCTACACCTAACTGCCCGTGCAGGCGTGGAATTATATGTCATTTGTCTAAATCTGACACTAGAGAGTATTGTTCACATTAATAGGCAATGACAAATGCTTCTGGGTCCAAAAACAGTGTCTTAGACAAAGGCGAGTTACAACTAAATGTATGCGAAAGTCATCTAATTTCCTTTTGCCTAATAGTGCAACATTTGGGAGAAATTACCTGAAAATAGAAAAAAATGGAAACACAGCACTTAGCGCTGTACTTTATTGGAAAATGCGCCCTCGCACCCATTTTAAGCACAAGGACACTTTTCCCAGTAAAATAAAATGCATAAAGCAGAAGTACTGCAAACAACTGCAGCATATTCTGGTCATTTGCATAACATGCGAAACGCAGAATACAGAAAATTACATAAGATTACACCAGCATTACGAAAATGGGCATCATTAGAATGCAGTTTTACGTAAGAAAATGCACTTACACAGACTGACAAACATTAGCACTTATCACTAACTCATAATGATGTGACAAAATCTTAAATCTGTCCCTCAAAAAAACACTGAAAGTGTCATTAAGATGACAAGTAAACTAGATGTAAGTCATAATATAGAAATGCGACATTAATTGGATAAAACACCCCTAAAGTGACAGTATGGTTTCAATAAAGGATGCAAAAGTCGGGGAATTAGATTATTGTGTTAGCTTCTCAACTGTCAATTCTTAACCACCGAAGCTTTGCTGTTGACATCCAACATTATTATAGTACTTTTGACATCAGAGATGACACTGTATGTGATATTACAAATTAGTGACATATTAGTGACTTTTTGCACATTAACAATTGCCTGAGTACTGAGCGCTTGCAGGTGTGATTCTCCGAAATAGCTCTGCTTGCAAAATGCACGCAGCTAGGGTCCAAACAGTCTGTACCGAAAATACTGAAGCATTATACTGGTAAAACGATCACACAAATCATGGAAGACGTGCAGGTGGTTATATGACTGAGGGCTGTTTTAGTATTGCCAAAATACGTTCGATTCAAAGCACCAACTATAAAAAGAAGTCATCAAAATTAGTCGGCCAGTTAAACAAAGTAACTAGTCAATAAAATGGAACAATAGCCCTCCAGGGAAATGGTCATCAGAAGCGCTGACCTCTCTATGACACCAGGAGAGGTACAGCACACACACACACACAAACGCATGCACGCACGCGCACGCACACACACAGTTACAGATGGGCTCAGCAATGCAAGCTTCCTTACATAGACAGATGGGTACATTGCAAACAGCAAAGGGTAACCTCTCACACAGAGAGACAAACATACAAAGACATAGAAAACATAAGTATTTGGAAAGCGCACGTTCACCCAGATGTTTCAGCGCTGAATAACAGATGCTCATTGTTACCCAACTCAATGGCATTCATTTTATGACCTCAGATGGATGAAAGACTAAGTGGACCTGCCGGGATTTGAACCTGTGACCATGAGGTCGAACAGAGTCCCCTGCAATTGACTCATTTTGAACCTGTGACCATGAGGTCGAACAAAGTCCCCTGCAATGGACGCATTAGTCCACTAAGCCACCAGACCCGGCTAGAAGAGTTACCCCTTGGCAATAGAAATACAAGCTATCCAGGCACATACAGAGCAGGTACCCATTATGTCTAAGCAGTGCAACTTTTCCAAATACACAGAGAAAACATACCACATGGGCATCAACAGGGCAGTCTTTCCTCAGATATACAGAAGATGTATAACACGGACATCAACAATGCATTCTCCCCTCATGTAGCACTTGGTTTCCTCTCATACAGATTACACGCATTGGTAAATGCATTAGGTTATACCTATGTAATTAATATTAAGCTGTTTTTTGTTGTAAGTTGTAGTTTGCTAAGTAGATGTACAATATAAATTACACAAAGTCTGTTAAAGTGTTATGACTTGTTTATATGCAAAAAAGCAAAACATTGTTATGTTACTATTGCTATAGTGCAGGTAAGTAACAGCAACATTTTGAAAAACGAAATGAAAGAGGGAAATAATAGAATAAATTGATGTAGTAGCAATAATATGTGTTTAGAGGAGTCCTGACAACTTTTGGGCCTGGTGTTACTGCACCTGCTGCCCCATTCAGATTATGACCATATTGCCTGTAAGGTAACTGCACTTGTGACTGCCTGTTTAGTAGTAAAATATTGCAATATTCTGCGTTTAGTGGGGTCCCTAGAGCTTTTGGCCCTGGAACCACTGCACCTGCTGCACCATTTAAATCAAGCCCATTTTAACTTCAAGATAACTGCAATTGTGTCTGCCTGTATAGTAGTAAAATATAGCAATATTCGATGTTTAGAGGAGTTCTGACAACTTTTGGGCCCGGTGCCACTGCACCGGCTGCACAATTCACATCATGACCCTGTTATCTGCAATGTAACTGCACTTGTGACTGCCTATTTAGTAGTAACATGTAGCAATATTAGCTGTTTATTGGCATGCCTAGACCGTTTGTTCCTGGTGCTACTGCACCCACTTCACCATTCAAATCATGATCCTATTGCCTGCTAGATAAATGCACATGTGACTGTCTCGTTTACCTGTAAGATTTAGCAAAAATTTGGGTTTATTGGGGTCCCCAGAGCTTTTGGCCCAAAAGCCAGTGCACCTGCTGCCCTATTCAAATCAAGTCCCTTTTAACTACATGATAACTGCAATTGTTACTGCCTGTTTAGTAGTCAAATATAGCAATATTATGTGTTTAGAGTAGTTCTCACAACATTTGGGCCCAGAGCTATTGCACCTGCTGCACCGTTCAAATCATGACCCTAGTGCCTGAAAGATAACTGCATTTGTGACTGCCTGGTTTGCTGTCAAATATATCAATAATCAGTGTTTAATGGGTACTTGGAACTTTTGGCCCCGGTGCCACTAAACCTGCTGCTCTATTGAAATCATGACCTTTGTGTTTGCTAGATAACTGCACCTGTGGCTGCCTGTTCAGTTGTTAAATATAGCAATATTTGGTGTTTAGTGGAAATATGACAACTTTTGGCCCCGATGTCACTGTACCTGCTGCACTATTTAAATCAAAACTCTCTTAACTGCAAGGTAACTGCAATTGTGACTGCCTGTATAGTAGAAAAATATAGCAATATTAGGTGTTTAGAGGGGTTCTGACAAGTTTTGGCCCCAGTGCCACTGCACCTTCTGCACCATTCAAATCATTACCCTTGTCTGCAAGGTAACTGCACTTGTGACTGCCTGTTTAGTAGTTAAATATAGCAACTTTAGGTGTTTAGTGGGTGCATAGAGCTTTTGGTCCTTGTGCCACTCCACCTGCTGCACCATTGAAATCATTACCGTGTCTGCACAGTAACTGTACTTGTGACTGTCTGTTTAGTTTGACATTTTAGCGATAATCTGGGTTTAGTGGAGTCCTACAGCTTTTGGCCCCGGTGCCATTGCACCTGCTGCACAATTCAAATCAATTCCCTTTTAACTGCAAGGTAAGTGCAATTGTGACTGCCTGTTTAGTGGTCAAATATAGCAATATTATGTTTTTAGATTAGTTCTGACACATTTTGGGCCCAGTGCTACTGCACCTGCTACACCATTCATATCTTGAACGTGTTATCTGCAAGGTAACTGCACTTGTGGCTCCCTGTTTAGTAGTAAAATATAGCATAGCTATTGTTTATTAACTTTCTTTGACGACCAATGTTTATTACAACATTTAGAATTTGATCATAATGACCAAATGGATTATGTTGAAAAAAACTCTCTGATAATGCCTACAAAGTGCAAAGTAAGTTACTGAGCCCTGAATTTGGAAATGCCGCAAACGTTCTAAGGCCAAAGCCTCTGCATTACAAAACTCAGTAATACAAAGCAAGCGTTTCAGCATACTTATAGAAGCTGTCTGCCTTTTCTATTAGATGACATCTTATCTTGACAGTGAATGGGGCTTACACAGTGTTGACAGCTTTAGTAGAAGTATAGTAAATTTGTGCAGCAAGGAGAAGCTAACAAAAAGATAGATCCACACAAAAGCAAATGAACACAGTAATTCTGCAATAGGAACTGGTAGGAGACCCTTTTCAATATGCAATAAATACAAGAGATTTCACAAGCACAGCGCAAGAGCACTGTGCAGGCAAAACCTAAAAAAGAGGCACCTGTCAGTAGTGAATGTCAATGTCCCCTTGCAGGAATGAAGGCATATGTCCACTTCGCTAGCTGCTCACTACAGTTGAATATGGTAATTCTCATTATATATGTACCACCTCTTAGGAGGATCTCATAATGAGGCCTCTGTGGTTATGGAAACAAATGAATACACTAAGCTTCCTGCAAAGCTGATGAACAATGTGACCTTTTAAAAAAAAAATTAAAAACTATTTTCTGTACAATCTGTTTTCCACTATAGCTTTATTATTGTTTCGTCTTCATTTATTTAATAAATTCAGTTTGCAAAATGCCACTTTACAAATAAAACTCAATATCGTGTGTGGGTATATATGCATGTATTTCCTATGTTGATGTATATACATGAAAAGCCCTAGCAGTAACAAACACTGACAGCCCTAAGCACCAATTAATATCATTGAACCAGGAGTAACACATGTCACTGTCCCGTAGCAGAAATTAGCGTCAATACTGGCCACAGGCAATAAAAGACATCAATATCGGAACTAGGCTGTTATGGACATCAAAGAGCACAGAAAATACAAAACGTCCGTGGCCCAGATATTCTACGCATCATTGTCCAGTAATGCATTTGTAAATGTTGCCAGTGACCCTGGGACTTTCAAGCACTCCTCTGATCAACGTTCCGGTGCATTCTGGGACTTGTAGTTTTTTGTGTGTGTTTTTTTAAGTTCTCCACAGAGGTTATGAAGTTCTTTACAGAGGTACATTGGACTTCCCTGCCTTGTGAAGTGAGTCTCACCGCCAGGACAAGGAGGAGTACAGCGCAGGAGGCGGTCATGTAATTTGAGCGCTGTGGAGCAGAGCAGAGTGAAGGGGAGTGGTGCTTTCTGTATTCCTGGATCTATGGGAGAAAGCCTAGAGTAATTTTCTGCCCTGTGTCCCTCTCCTGTATGCCCGGTTCCTATGTTTGGTTGGAATGCAGAATGTCTATAGAGCAGTAGCGGATATAGGTGTCTACTGTGAGTGTTGGCCTCCGGTCTGCTGTTCCTTGTGCTGTTGAGACACAAACGCACCAAGTATTTTTATTCTCTTTAGACTTTGAACATTCTGGCCACCCAGTTGAGGGTTGCTAGTTAAGTAGCGCTAAGCAGCGCCTGGAGCACAGTGTTGCATAAGTGGCGCATCAGTGCAGCGGTGCTCAGGCGCATCAAGTTATTCTTTCCTGGCTGTGCTGTGTTGGTCGGCCTGGCTAGGGTTTTTTTCATTTTTTTGATTTATGAACAAAGCTATGATAGCAAAAAAATGATGCTCTGGTAGATTAGTGTACACAAGAGCTTGCTCAAAATCCAGAGCTAACCCATTAAGGAACAACGCACTGCAAATAAACTCTCCGAAGTGTTTTAATACCATCCCTTCCTTTTTTACTAAAAAAGAAATACGTTCTAAATCTATAGGGATGCTGGAGCTTTTACAAAAAGAACATGCTGATCAAGTAGAGACTAATGCAAGTCCTGGAAATTCATTCCCAGTAGAACCTTTACCAGCAGTATCTTCCATTTCACCGTCTATAATAAGGAAATCACGGACTCCGATCTTCAATATTCAGAATCTGGGGTGGCTGACTCTTTTCTGGTAAATCTAACTATCCACCCTTTTGAGAATGGAGTCTCTGAACCGGAAGGAGTTTCGCAATTAGTCTCAAAAGCAGGAGAATATATAATGCAAGATTTCACTTTAAATGATATAACTTTAGATCAGCCAATTAAAATGTTCCACGCTTGCAATCAAGAATCATCCAGGGTTTTTACTCCTGCTAATCCACCGTCCTTTAAGGATCAGCCTGCAAAACTTCATCTGTTCAGTAGTACACCTAGCGGAACAAGCTTAGTAGACTCACAGGGTTCAATTACTCCTGATCTCTCCCAGAATCTTCCTCCTTCAAGTTATAATCCCGAATAACAAAGGCTGATGTCAGAATCACTGCTTTGTCTAGAAAGAGTGTTGGTTTCCATCTTAGCCCTAATGGAGAAATCAGTAGATAACTCCGACTCTATTTTGGACTCCGTCTTAGCCCTAACAAAGTATATTGCCTCTGAACATAATCTATCATCAGGAAAAGCTTGTGTAGTTCCCCTTAGTATACCTAACCCAGAGAAAGGATCTTCCATTCCCCTTCGTCCGAAGATAGACTGACAAGTCTAAATGCTGACATCCCTCAATGGCCCTAGCCAGTAGTGACAATAAATGACCCCAAACAGGGGGTAATGAACATCAGTGGCCCAATAAATAATGAACATCAATGATACCAGGTGATAATGAGTATACATATCCCCAACTAGTTGAAGCATCATATGCAAAAATGAGCAGAAATAGCCTTGATTGGTAGCTGACATTAGTGATTTCTGTTAGTAATGAACATTGGTGGTCCAGATGGTAAAAGAGATCAGTAGCCCACAGCAGCAACTGGTTTCAGTGGGTCTACACAGCATTGAACATAAATACCCTAGACAGTCATGAACACCCTAGTCATAACAAACAAAATGGCCACAGGGAGTAATGAGTAAAATGGTCCTAGTCAGTAATGAACATTAATAGCCCCAGGCAATGATGAACAAAAATGAACAAAAATTGCCCCATCCTGAAATTAACATCAATGATAATTGCAGTTGACATCAATTCCCCTGGAGTGTGAACAATATTGGATTCATGGAATATTTTTTATAAATATACCAAGCAGTAATAGAAATCGTTAAACCCTGGCAATAACAAACATAGATAGTCCCAGGACAATGAACATTAACCCCTTTGCTGCTAGACCTTCCCCCCACCCCCACCCCTGTCCTAAGCCTTTTTTTGGCAATTTGGGGTAGTTCGCGCTTAGGGCCCTGTAACTTATCCACGCCAAATTTGTGTCCTTTTCTTTCAACATCATTAGGGATTTTAAAGGTACCGAAGGTTTGTTGATTCCAAAATAAAGATACATTTTGTTTGTTTTTTGGAATAATGGCAAAAAAGTTCTGCAGATGAAAGCGTTTGTTTTTTTCCCTGCAAATGTCATCAACAAAGGGTTTGTGGTGCTGAAATGACCATCTTCCGAGTTTTCGGGGACTGACAGATTTTTGTAAGAAAACCAAAAGTTGTTACACAGTTTTGACATTTTACTGGGACATAGCCTATTTTTACTATTTTCCGTGCTTTGAACCTCCTTCCAGTTAGTGGTGAAAATGGGTATGACAGTAATAATGGGTCCTGAGAAGAAATGCATTTCTAAACAGTAGACAAAATTCTAAATTGAGCAAGGGGTCATTTGTGTAGATCCTTCAAGATTTTCTTATAGAACCTAACAGTTGAAAATAGGAAAAATTGAAAACGAGTTTAAAACAAACATTGGCATAGCCAATAGGTCTCGCATTGGGTACTTATAAGTGTTTAGCCAGAGATATTTGGAAAGAAATTGTGTGTGTATGTGTGTGCTTGAGTGAGAGATAGAGGAAGCGAGAGAGCGAAGGAATGAAACAGAGAGGGGAACAGATAGTGCGTGTTAAAAAGAGAGTGACCACAGGAGGGATGAAAAGAAATAGAGGATGAGTGCCTGGGTGATGGCTAGACAGAGAAAGAGAGACGGCAGAAGACAAGATACAAAGATAAAAAAAGAGCAGCAAAGAGACAAGGGGAATTGATGAGAGGAAGAGTGGAAAGAGGTAAACAGAGGAGCAGAGAAAGAAGAAGAGAAAGCGTGACAGAAGAAGTGCGAAAGGGAGATTGATTTATATATAGGAAAGAAGAAATGAGTAGAAAATACATGAAAACTAGCCCCCTGCTTGCAACAGCACATGTGTCAAAGGACACTGCCTGCAAAGAAAGTTGGAAAAAAGGTGACTGCCCACTTGAAGAGACAAAACCCATGCGCAATACAAAACCCTAGCGTCAACTACTTGCGTTCGCTTCTTGCCCCCCTGGCCCACCCCCCACTGCCTCCGTTGATGCCCCACCACACTTGCATAATTATTGCCAGCTTTTATTCAAAGTGCGCCAACAGCTCAGAGCCAGAATGCTTAATAAAAATATTGCTAAAGAACAGTTTATAGAGCAGTATGATTCCAGGGAATGGGAAACAGCGTGGTGGGGGGGAGAGCAAGCAGATGAGGTGAATAGAGGGGTGTCTGGGGGTGCAATAGGGAGATGGAGGAATCCAGATTGCGGGAAAGAAATAGTTGAGGAGAAGAGGTGCTTGGGAAGTGGGGGAGGTGTGAGTGAATACAGGAGCGTGAGAGCTCCGGGGAGGGCTATGAAGAAGGGAGAGGGAGAGAATGAAGAACAGCCGGCTGACCGGACAGTGTGGCGTGTGAGAAGACTGCTGTGAGGGGGCGAGGGGGAGACGAAAGGCGAATAAGGATTATAGAAATAAAGGTAAAGATGGCGAGTTAGGAGACTAGGAGGGCCACGGGGTGATGCGGAGGAGAGAAATGAGCAGTAGTGCACTAATGGAGGTTCAGAGAGTCGTGTGAGGAGTTTTCATACAACAAAATCATAATCGTTACTCACTTATCTTAAACAGCTAGCAACCTGCCTGGTGGTACACTAGGGGATTCAAAGACATTTAGTCCACCTGTTTAAGTCAAGCCCCCTAAATACACAAGCCCTGCGATTTTCATCTCACACAATCACTGGTTAGAGATAATAACATTATTTTCCCTCATATTCTTCGGCGTGGTGTAGCCAAGGGTGCTGACAATTTGGATGTTTGGGCAGAGGTTAAACAATGAATTAACAGTCCTTGAAGTTGGCCAGTGGGATGTCTCAATAACAATGAGTACTCTACGGGCATTTGGGTATTTTATTTCCTCACCTCGACACTCTCTATCTGCCCGGTCATCATTAACAAGAACACACTGGGACTTGCTGCGCCACTCATTGTTCGAGTTGGGTCAGTACCAGGACGCCGTGGCTATGACTGGATCACACATAGCAACGAAGCTATGGGCCTTGGTAACGGAGGACGCCACGGAGCACGCGAGGAGTCAAAACTACTCTTTTGCAGCAGAAATTGGATAACGGCTGAATCTGGCTGGCGATGTTTACATAGAAACAAACGACTGACACAAATGTTTCCCAACAGATAAAAAAAACAAGTAAATCAACAAGATGGAAGGTAAATAATGCTGTCAAGTTTAACATGCGGGCAATAAAACAAGCCGGAGTGTGAACGCTGGCCGCTGAGGGCCAGCAGCCTTGTGGGAATCGAGGCAGGGACACGCAGCGATTACCTTGCGGGAGCGAGCGTGGAATCACTAACACATGGCGCCGCTCGCTCCCACAAGGGAATCGCCAAACGTGCACGCGTTGCCATTTAAAGCAATGCAACGCGGGTACGTTTTTGCCTGCAAACCTGGAGCGATCTCTAAAGGTCTCTTTCCTAAGCAACGGGTCTAGTTTCAAGAAATGTGTGGGTTTGATAGGTTTCCCTAGATGGCAACGAGCTTGGGCCAAAAAACCAGGTGCCCCCACCTGCAATACCAGGTAGTTTTATGATAGGTGATTTTTAAGATTTGGGCCATTTCCTGTTGCATCCACTATGGCTACCAACACAAGTGAGGCACCATTTTTATTGGGAGACCTGGGGGGGCACTAGGCGGTAAGAAATTTGTGTCAGCCCTGTGAACCCACAACTTTCCCACACAGAAAAGTGAGAAAAATGTGATTTTGTTCAGCTAAATTTGAGGTTTGCAGGAGATTCTGGGTAGGGAAACATTGGGGGATCCATGCAAGCCATACCTCACTGGACTCCCCAGGGTGTCTTGTTTTCAGAAATGTATGGGTTTTGTGTGTTTCCCTAGATGGCCGCTGAGCCCGAAGCCAAAAAACATGGTGCCCCCTTGCAAAACCAGGTCTTTTGGTGATAGGTAATTTTGATGTCTCCACAATACGTTTTATGCCCTTGCCTGTCGCAGGTTCTTGACCAACCCACAAAAGTGAGGTACCATTTTTTATCGGGAGACTTTGGAGAATGCGGGGTGGGTGGAGGTTTGTCGATCAATGCAGATTTCAGAACTTTCCATCACGGAAATGTGGTTTGCAAGGGATTCTGTGTAACAGAACCTGGTAGGTGCTGGCAGAGCTAGGGTTCAAAATCTACAGCTAGACACCTTGCCAATAAAGGGTAAGTTTTCACTGTATTAATGGGGTGTGTCCATGTAGCGTTTTGGGCCATTTTCCTGTCGCAAGCACTAGGCCTACCCACACAAGTGAGGCATCATTTTGGATCGAAAGACTTTAAGGAATGCGGGATGGGTGGAATTTTGTGGATCCATGCAGATTCCAGAACTTTCCATCACAGAAATGTGAGGAAAATGTGTTCTTTTTTAACAAAGTTTGAGGTTTACAAGGTATTCTGGGTAACAGAACCTGGTGAGAGCCTTACAAGTCCCCCCATCCTGGCTTCCACAGGGTGTCTAGTTTTCAGAAATATATAGGTTTGCTAGGTTTCCCTAGGTGCCGGCAAAGCTAGGGTTTAAAATCTACAGCGAGGCACTTTGCAAAAAGGGGTCCGTTTTCACAATAAAAATGTGGTGTGTCCACGTTGCGTTTTTGGCCATTTCCTGTCACGGTCACTAGGCATACCCCCACAAGTGAGGTAACATTTTTATTGGAAGACTTTGGGGAATACAGGGTTGGGGGAATTTTGTGGATCTATGCAGATTCCAGAACTTTTCATCACATAAATGTGAGGAAAATTTGTCTTGTTTTTAACAAAGTTTGAGATTTAAAAGGGTTTCTGGGTAACAGAACCTGGTGAGAGCCTTACAAGTCACCCCATCCTGGATTTCCCGGAGTGTCTAGTTTTCAGAAATGTAAAGGTTTGCTGGGTTTCCCTAGGTGCCGGCAGAGGTAGGGTTCAAAATCTACATCTAGGCACTTTGCAAAAAGGGGTTAGTTTTCACTGTAAAAATGTGGTATGTCCAAGTTGCGTTTTGGGCCGTTTCCTGTCGCGGTCACTAGGCCTACCCACATAAGTGAGGTAACATTTTTATCGGAAGACCTCGGGGAATACGGGGTTGGTGGAATTTTGTGGATGTACGCAGATTCCAGAACTTTTCATCACAGAAATGTGAGAAAAATGTTATTTCTTTTACAAAGTTTGAGGTTTGAAAGGGATTCTGGGTAACAGAACCAGGTGAGAGCCAGACAAGTCACCCCATCCTGGATTCCCCTGGGCGTCTAGCTTTCAAAAATGTATAGGCTTGCTAGGTTTCCCTAGGTGCTGGCAGAGCTAAGGTTCAAAATCTACAGTAGGCACTTTGCCAAGAAAGGGTCAGTTTTCAGTGTAAAAATGTGGTGTGTCCACGTTGTGTTATGGGCCGTTTCCTGTCGCGGGCACTAGGTCTACCTACACAAGTGATGTATCATTTGTATCAGAAGACTTTGGCGAATGTGGGGTGGGTGGAAGTTAATGGACCCACGCAGATTCCAGAACTTTCCATCAAAGACTTGTGGGGGGAATGTGTTTCTTTTTACAAAGTTTGAGGTTTGCAAGGGATTCTGGGTAACAGAACCTGCTGAGAGCCACACACGTCATCCCGTCCTAGATTCCCCTTGGTGTTTAGTTTAAAAAATGTATAGGTTTGCTAGGTTTCCCTCCGTGCCGGCAGAGCTAGTGTTCAAAATCCACAGCTAGGCACTTTGCAAAGAAAAAGAGTCAGTTTTATCTGTAAAAATGTGATATGTCCATGTTGTGTTTTGGGCCGTTTCCTGTTGTGGGCACTAGGCCCACCCACACAAGTGAAGTACCATTTTTATCGGTCGATTTTGGGAAATGAAGTGTGGGTCGAATGTTGTGGATCCATGCAGATTCCAGAACTTTCCATCTAAGAAATGTGAGGAAAATGTGTTTTTTTACAAGGTTTGAGGTTTGCAGGGATTCTGGGAAACAGAACCTGGTAAGAGTCACACAAGTCACCCCATTCTGGATGCCCCTCGGTGTCTAGTTTACAAAAATATGCAGGTTTGCTATGTTTCCCTCTGGGCAGGCTGCGCTTGGACCCAAAATCCACAGGTAGGCACATTCCGAAAAAAAGTCAGTGCCTACTGAGCTTTCTTCCCCCCTGCGGAGGGGAGAAATAGCCGCTGGTCTGGCAGGAACTCGCGGGAGTTCAACAGCACTCCCCCGCCCTTCTCCTGCCACACCTCGTGGTCCATACCGGGGTCCCCAGTTGGGGGTCAGGCCCCACGGAGGTCTTCACTGGGAGTGCAACAGCACTCCCCGGGTTCGTGGGCTGTGGAGCAATGCGACAGCACTCCCTGAGTTGAGGATACCGGGTCCCCAAAGGGAAACATTTGTGGGGAACATAACAGTGCTTCCCAACTTTCACCTTGACTTCAGGGCCCAGAGTTGAGCACAACAGCACTCTATGGCTTTGTCTACAGTGGGGCCAGGAGTTGGGGGTTCCATGGCCCCAAAGATATCTTTGTGGGGCGCATGATGGTGCTCCCTGCCCCTGTTGTCCTCAGGGGGTCAGGGTGGGCTCCTGGCATCCCTTTTTTGATAATTACACTGGGAGCTCCCCGACTTTGCTTCCTTCTGGGGCAACCCCCGGGACCTAACTCACCCTGGGGGCACATCCAAGACCGGTGGCGGAGCCCCACATGCTTCGTCGTGGGTCAGGGTAGAGGTCAACGGTCACCTACCTTCTGGGGGGCATATCTCAGCCCCCAGGGGGGTGATTTTTGCAATCATGGCCTCTTCTCACTCCTGATGACCAGCCCCAGCCACCTGGAGCATTGTTTGCCACCCTCCTGGCTTCCAAGGGGTTGAACTCATTAGGGAGCTGTTAGAAACGGGATCCCTGGCTGGCCAGGGCTCACGCCAAAGTCAGTCAGAGACCACCACTCCTAAGTCAGGGCAAGGGAGTTACACGCCAAGATAACCCCTGCTTACCCTCTAGGTAACGTGACGCGAGCAGCAAGGCTAATCTCGGAGGCGATGTGTAAAGCGTTTGCGCACGCACCCCAGCAACAACACCCAAGGCCCACCACAAAGGAAACTCCACACAAGGTTCTATCAAAAATAGCCTTTGTATTATAGTAAAACACATTAGATAACACACAAACTTTACAATGTGCCAACAGGCACAGGCAGAATTTTACAAGGGATTATGGACAGGACAGGGCCACGTGGACCACTGTCAGGGGTAGGCACTTGTTAGAAATAATACTTGTAGGTATACACTTAGCACATAAACATATAATGACTAGCACCAAAATAGTACATGTAGCACACAACCAGTAATCACTGGTAAAGAGTAAATACCTCCTACACAACCCTAAAACACTGTAGGAAAATCACGCAGGGAACTAGGACCTTATCATCAGGACCTATAGGAACATAAACAATCACCTAAGCAGGTAATAACATAAACAATCCTCTAAGCAGGTCACTCTTAGCAAAGGGGATAAAACATAAAATACCTAAGCAGGATCCCTTTTAGCAAAGGTAATGGGACATAAACAATCCTCTAAGCAGGTCACTTTTAGCAAAGGGGATAAAACATAAAATACCTAAGCAGGTCACTTTTAGCAAAGGGGATAAAACATAAAATACCTAAGCAGGTCACTTTTAGCAAAGGTAATGGGACATAAACAATTGCACATGAGGCATTAAAACACATTCAGAGGTGCAGGTTAGAACATTTGCGCAAGAATCACATACATCAGTAAATTACAATGCGCAGGGTGCACAGAGCACACCACTAGAATTGTCCCTCAGGCCAACTGGCCTCGCAAGGGGCTGAATGCCCTGAGTCTCAATGTCAGGGGGTCTGCGCAGGCAGCACAAACCACAAGCCTAAACGTAGCAGTTGCCCACAAAGTGCTGGGCAACTGGTGCAGGAAAAGTTAGGGCAACCTTGGAGCCTCGTGGGCTCAAGAACACAGGTGACTGGCACCTAAGAGCTTCAGCGCTCTAAACAAATGAAATGCCCCCAGGGCTCTAAAATGAATGTGCCCCTGAGCCTCAACCGGCTCTCACTAATAAAATGCCCCTCTCGTTGGAGTCCCTCACGGGGGACTCAGGATCACTGCAAATGCCCCCAGAGCCTCACGGGGCTTGAACACCAATAGGCCTCTCACAGGCCCGGCCCGCACACTGGAGGGGGAGGGGCGGGCACCGGCAATGTGCCCCGAAGCCCTCCTCCCTTCTCTCGTCTTCCCGGCCCCACTCACCGGCTTCTCCTGACCGCGCTCTCCTTCGCTCGGGAGCCTCGGGAACGGCCGGCTGCTCCTCTCCTCGCTGCTCGGCTCCGGGGGCGGGACTTCCGGTTCGCCTCTCCCGGGCCGCTCAGCGATTGGCTGACTGTCCTAGCACTTCCGGGTCGTCGCGGGCATCGTGGCGGCCCGTTTTAAGCAGGCAGGCGGGCTCTAAGTATCCAAGGAGTGGGCTCCCTCGTGATAAATTAAATATCCAAGAACGGGGCAATGCCGGGTGGGCTCCGGCTGTTAAATAAAAGTATAAAGCGAGGTGGGCACTTGCTATGCCGAAAATCGGCAATCAAAGCGGTCAAACGCCGGGTGGGCAACGGCTGCACACAAAGCGCTCCCAAGCGCTTACGGGCTGAATAAAGCGCTCCCAGCGCTAGAAATATAAGCAAAGCGCTCCCAGCGCTGAGGGGAGAAATAAAGCGCTTCCAGGCGCTCTGGCAAAAAGCAAAGCTCCAGCAGGGTCTGGAGGCAGGCAGGGGGGGCAAGGCTGGGCCAGAGCCAGCACACTGGGTCTCCAGGCAGGGAGACAAGCCAAATGGTGGTCCTCCTGGCCCCAGCAACAGCAGCGGCCCCCTCTGGCAAGGATCCTAGAGGAGAACCATTTCTGTGGGGACACAGCCCCATTTTTATACAGTAAAATCCCTTTGTCTGTAGGTGCAGGGTGGGGGAAAATCAGTCGCAGCTGGTTTTGAAGTACCCTTGATAGCTCAACCACCCATTTCATTCACTGGCAGGGCTAGGGTCATCAGTCGCACTACAGGGGGTGGAGCCAGCATTGTGTTGGGAAAGTCCAGGCCCATCAGGGACCAGGTGCACTCCTCCCAAGCCATCAACATGCTAATCTCACACCCACCACCGGGCAGACCCATCCAGCCTTCCTGGAGCCAGGCTCACCAGCCAGCTCCAGCCAATCACACGGCAGGCATATTTTACATTAATATGCCAAGTCCTAGAAGTGGCATTTCTACACATGACACACACATGCCACATATACCATTGCGAAGCATTCATTCTCACGAGCTTGCACATACCAAATTCGGGCTTGCACTCCCCAGGCATCAGGAACTACCAGGGGCACAGACATTCCCCATGCATTGCTATGGGAGAGCAGGCCAGCCTAACTACATGCACGCACTTTACTCTGGGACACAGGGAAAAAGTGCGCGCAGACCAGAAAATCATCCACACAGATCATAGTTCTAAAGCAAAAAGATTAGGGGTGAACCTGCCTTAACCCCTTCGCTGCTAGGCCTTTTCCCCTCCTGTGCTAAGCCCTTTTTTGGCGATTTGGGGTAGTGCACGCTTAGGCCCTTGTAACTTTTTGACCACATAAGGTATCCACGCCAAATTTGCGTCCTTTTCTTCCAACATCATGTGGATTCTAAAGGCGCCCAGGGTTTGTGGATTCCCTTGGAGGGGTCCCGGAAATTAACCAAAATATAGTGTTTTTTTTGTTTTTTTCAGAAAAATGGGAAAAACGGGCTGCAAATGAAAGCCTCTGGGTTTTTCCCTGAAAATGTTATCAAAAAAGGGTTTGTGGGGCTGAAATCTCCATTTTCTCAGCTTTTAGGAAATGACAGTCTTTTGTCAGAGAACCGACATTTTTCACAAAGTTTTGGCATTTTTCTGGGACATAGCCTATTTTTGCTATTTTTAGAGCTTTCCACCTCCTTCCAGTTAATGGTAGAAATGAGTTTGAAAGCAGTAATGGATCCATGAAGGTTTCTTTATAGAAACTAACAGTTAAATATTGGAATAATTGAAAATTTGTTGAAAAAAATAGCCTTTTGTCTCAACGTTTTCACCTATAACTTTTTCTAATTTTGACAGCTCTTGGAAAGCAATATACCGTTACATCCGTTAGACCTTCCTGGTTGTGGGGATATATACGACTTGTAGTTTTACCAAGAACCCGACGAACCCAGATCCAAAAACTGAGCAGCAACTTGCAATGGTATTTTTTCATTTACTGTGTATAGAGCACTTTGTCTTGGAAAATGTATACATGGAAAAATCTGTATGAAAGACACCTATGTATTTCTGAATTGGGTACAAATTATAGAGTTCAGAAACAGTAAGTAATTGCTAATTTTCAAAATTGGGAATACTCATACTAGCATGAGAATTATTGGTCATTTTTCAAAATGTTTTTTTTTTACACAATGTCTTTCATTGAAAGGGAGAAATGCGCAAAAGCTCAATTGGTAATAACAGTTGATTTACAAATCTGAATTACCCCAAGTCTCCCAATAAAAACGGTACCTCACTTGTGTGGGTCGGTCTTGTGCCTGCGACAGGACACGGCGCAAAATGCAACGTGGTGACACCTAAATTTTGCAGTTACAAATTGACCCTTTTTTAGCAAAGTGCCTACCTGTAGTTTTTGCACCCTAGCTCTGCCGGCACCTAGGGAAACCTAGCAAACCTATACATTTTTGAAAAGTAGACACACAGGGGAATTCAGGATGGGGTGACTCGACTGCCTACCACCAGGTCTTGTTACCCAGAATCCCTTGCAAAGCTAAGAATTTGACAAAAAAAACACATTTTCCTCACATTTCTGTGGAGGAAAGTTCTGGAATCTGCGTGGATCAACAAATTTCCACCCACCCAGTGTTCCCCCAGGTCTCCCGAAAATAATGGTACCTCACTTGCCTGGGTAGGCATAGTGGCTGCGACAGGAAACAACGCAAAACGCAACGTGGTTGCACCTCAATTTCCCAGTGAAATCTTGCGCTCTTTGGACAAAGAGACTACCTTTTGTTTTTGTGCCCTAGCTCTGCCAGCACCTAGGGAAACCTAGCAAACCTATACATTTTTGAAAACTAGACACAAAGGGGAATTCAGGATGTGGTGACTCGTCTGCCTACCCCCAGGTTTTGTTACCCAGAATCCCTTGCAAACCTAAGATTTTGACAAAAAAACCACATTTTCCTCACATTTCTGTGGAGGAAAGTTCTGGAATCTGCGTGGATCAACAAATTTCCACCCACCCAGTGTTTCCCCAGGTCTCCCGAAAAAAATGGTACCTCACTTGCCTGGGTAGGCATAGTGGCTGCGACACGAAACAGCGCAAAACGCAACGTGGTTGCACCTCAATTTCCCAGTGAAATCTTGCGCTCTTTGGACAAAGAGACTACCTTTTGTTTTTGCGCCCTACCTCTGCCAGCACCTAGGGAAACCTAGCAAACCTATACATTTTTGAAAACTAGACACACAGGGGAATTCAGGATGGGGTGACTCGTCTGCCTACCCCCAGGTTTTGTTACCCAGAATCCCTTGCAAAGCTAAGATTTTGACAAAAAAAACACATTTTCCTAACATTTCTGTGGTGGAAAGTTCTGGAATCTGCGTGGATCAACAGATTTCCACCCACCCAGCGTTCCCCCAGGTCTCTCGAAAAAAATGGTACCTCACTTGCGTGGGTAGGCATAGTGGCTGCGACATGAAACAGCACAAAACGCAACATGGTCGCACCTCAATTTCCCAGTAAAATTTTGCACTTTTTGGACAAAAAGACTACCTTTTGTTTTTGCGCCCTAGCTCTGCCAGCACCTAAGGAAACCTAGCAAACCTATACATTTTTAAAAAGTAGACACCCAGGGGAATTCAGGAAGGGGTGACTCCTCTGCTTACCCTCAGGTTTTATTACCCAGAATCCCTTGCAAAGCTAACATTTTGACAAAAAAAACACATTTCCCTAACATTTCTGTGGTGGAAAGTTCTGGAATCTGCGTGGATCAACAAATTTCCACCCACCCATCATTTCCCCAGGTCTCCCGGAAAAAATGGTACCTCACTTGCGTGGGTAGGCATAGTGGCTGCGAAATGAAACAGCGCAAAACGCGACATGGTCGCACCTCAATTTCCCAGTAAAATTTTGCACTTTTTGGACAAAAAGACTACCTTTTGTTTTTGCGCCCTAGCTCTGCCAGCACCTAAGGAAACCTAGCAAACCTATACCTTTTTGAAAAGTAGACACCCAGGGGAATTCAGGATGGGGTGACTCCTCTGCCTACCCTCAGGTTTTGTTACCCAGAATCCCTTGCAAAGTTAAGATTTTGACAAAAAAAACACATTTTCCTAACATTTCTGTGGTGGAAAGTTCTGGAATCTGCATGGATCAACAAATTTCCACCCACCCAGCGTTCCCCCAGGTCTCCCGAAAAAAATGGTACCTCACTTGCGTGGGTAGGCATAGTGGCTGCGACATGAAACAGCGCAAAACAGAACATGGTCAAACCTCAATTTCCTAGTAAAACTTTGCACTTTTTGGACAAAAAGACTACCTTTTGTTTTTGCGCCCTAGCTCTGCCAGCACCTAAGGAAACCTAGCAAACCTATACATTTTTAAAAAGTAGACACCCAGGGGAATTCAGGATGGGGTGACTCCTCTGCCTACCCTCAGGTTTTGTTACCCAGAATCCCTTGCAAAGCTAAGATTTTGACAAAAAAAACACATTTTCCTAACATTTCTGTGGTGGAAAGTTCTGGAATCTGCGTGGATCAACAAATTTCCACCCACCCAGTGTTCCCCCAGGTCTCCCGAAAAAAATGGTACCTCACTTGCGTGGGTAGGTATAGTGGCTGCGACATGAAACAGCGCAAAACACAACATGGTCGCACCTCAATTTTCCAGCAAAAGCTGGCGGTATTGACATTCAATACAACCAGCTTTTGCAAGAGGGGTTACCTGGGTTTTTGGCCCCGTGCTAGACGGCCATCTAGGGAAACCTACCAAACCCATACATTTCTGAAAAGTAGACACCCGGGGGCTTTCAAGGAGGTATGGCTTGCGTGGATCCTCCAACGTTCCTTTACCCAGAATCGCTTGCAAACCTCAATTGTAGCTAAAAAAAATCAGTTTTTTCACACTTTTTTGCATGGGAAAGCGTGGCATCACTGGGCTCACACAAATTTCCTCCCACCCAGCGTTACCCCAGGTCTCCCGATAAAAATGGTACCTCACTTGCGTGGGTAGGCATAGTGGCAACAACAGGAAACGGTCCAAATCGTATAGTGGAGAATTAAGTTTTCAATTTGAGAGCGTGTGATTCAAGGAAATTGTGGCAGACAATTTCAAGTTTGCAGGAGATTCTGAATAAAAATCAACAATAGAATTCACCAGAAAGACATGACCATATACTTCCATGGTTTAACAATAATAACTAAATTTAGTAAGTTATTTATAGCTATAATGTACACCTTAACAGAGTTACTCAAAAGTCAAACATTCAAGGCACGGCTAACTATTCCTCAAAGACACACACATACAGGTTGGATTTGGCACGAGGGCGAGTGATGGTTCAGTGCATAAAATTTTATTAACAAGATATTTCAAAAAATGAAATGCTCTGTCAATAAATAAATGCATAAAAACCGAACCAGTGACTCGCAACTCGTGAGCTGTAAAGCCACGACAAGGCACCAACCGTTTTACAGGCCATTCACGCGCCTTTCATACCTGATACAAACCAGACCATTGACACCATCCGGAAAGAACAGCAACACATTACAACAATCACAATAAGAGACAAGGTACACCCTACTTCAGAAAGAGATAAAAGACAAACATTACTGCACAGCCATCTGATCCACAAGCACACACACATTCTGGTTGGATTTGGCACGAGGGTGAGTGATGATTCAGTACATACAATTGTATTCGCAAGTAATTTCAAAAAAATAAAATACACTGCGTATAATTGAAAGTATGATAAACTGAACCACTGACTCACAGCTTGTGAGCTGTAAAGCCACGTCAAGGCACCAACCTCTTTACAGGCCATTCATACACCTTTCGTACGTGTGACACATACAAAACATTCACACCGCCAGCCGCGGACCCATCACATTTCAACACTCACACCAGCAGACAGCGCCATTCAAGGGCCCATCACTTTCAAACGCCCACATGTCTGACATTGCAACAACACAAAATGATGGACTGCGTGGAGTGTCACTCACCTAGCAGTGTGTGTAGTGACCAACAGAAAGTAACTACTCACACACCGCCAGCCGAGCGCAAGTCCACCGACACCACCATCCAAGCACCAGACCATGCACACCACTAGCCAAAAACACCACTCAGCGCACACCGACAGCCAAGTACCACTCCACACACACCACCAGCCAAGCAACACTCCACGCACACTGCAAGCCAAGCGGCACTCCACACACAACGCCAGCCAAGCACCACTCCGTGCACAGACAGACAAGTACCACTCCACACACACCGCCAGCCAAGCGCCACTCCACGCGCACCACCATCCAAGCACCAGACCATGCACACCACTAGCCAAAAACACCACTCAGCGCACACCGACAGCCAAGTACCACTCCACACACACCACCAGCCAAGCAACACTCCACGCACACTGCAAGCCAAGCGGCACTCCACACACAACGCCAGCCAAGCACCACTCCGTGCACAGACAGCCAAGTACCACTCCACACACACCGCCAGCCAAGCGCCACTCCACGCGCACCACCATCCAAGCACCAAACCATGCACACCGCCAGCCAAACACCACTCAGCGCACACCGACAGGCAAGTACCACTCCACACACACCACCAGCCAAGCACCACTCCACGCACACCCCAAGCCAAGTGCCACTCCACAAACACCGCCAGGCAAGCACCACTCCGTGCACAGACAGCCAAGTAGCACTCCACGCACACCACCAGCCAAGCGCCACTCCACACACACCACCAGCCAAACGCCACTCCACACACACCACCAGCCAAGCGCAACTCCACACACACCGCCAGCCAAGCACCACTTCGTGCACAGACAGCCAAGTATCACTCCACGCACACCACCAGCCAAGCGCCACTCCACGCACACCACCAGCCAAGGACAAATTAAAACACAACACCAGGCAAGCGCAAGAGCACGCACACGGCCAACAAAACACCAGACCACGCACACCACCAGCCAAGCACCAGTCCACAGACACCGCCAGACAAGCACCAGTCCACAGACACCGGCAGCCAAGCGCCAAACCATGCACACCGTCAGACAATGGACACTACACGCAAACGAACATCATACTTTAGTTTTTTTTGAAAATAAAAGAAAAACAAAAACAAATTGCAAATTGATACAAATCTACTAACTCAACAACTACACTAAAAAGACTACACAAATGCAAACTTTGAAACTGAACAATAAGACCAACCAGTTCACTTTACCACTCATTGATACTCCCAAAAATTCTTTTGCGTGTGGTACAATCTAAAACAAGCAGGTACACACAGCCCGGGGTTTGAAGGGCAGTCAGGGCAGTACAAATGAACCTCCTTCCGCAAACCTCTTCGCCAACAGACTCTACATCTCCGACTGGGAAAGTCTTTTGAGGTTGTAGGAGGAATTTGACCAGGAAAGTGGCGATCTTTCAATCTGGCAATATCCTCCACCACTCCAACTCCAGGAACACTTGCCTGTTGCACTAAAACAAGGCTGCCTATTACAGACTCCTGAAACTTTTCAAAAGACAACTTTGACTGGGGACAAGATTTCTGGAACACAACAAAAGCATTAAAGGTTGCCAAGTGGAAAAGATGGATAGCCAACTTCTTGTACCAAATGTAATGTAATGGATACTTGCCCTCTGAAAATCATCAAGCAGTGCAGGGAGTCCTTCTTACCACCACTGCTAGAAATAATGAATCTAGCTATAAGAGATGGTGTCTTCCCTTGGAATGGAAGAAAGCAGTAGTAAAACCTCTGCTGAAGAAGGCCTCCCTCGACCCGGAAGTCCTGAAAAACTTCCGTCCAATCTCGCTGCTTCCCGCCCCTGCGAAGATGCTTGAGGCACACCTGAACAAGCATCTCGCCGCTTTTGTGGAAAGCTCGGGTTGCCTTGACTCCTCCCAGCATGGATTCAGGAGGGAATATAGCACTGAGTCGGCCCTCACTGTCGTGCTTGACAACATCCGCACGACAGTGGATAGGGGCCAGACCACCCTCCTGGTCCTGTTAGATCTAACTGCGGCCTTTGATACCCTCTCCCCCTCAGTTCTTTCATCTCGCTTGAGGGATGTGGGGGTGAAGGGCGCAGCTCTAGATCTCCTGACCTCCTTCCTCACTGGGAGGGAACAGAGAGTCAAGATGGGTGAGTTTCTATCTCCATCCCGGCCTGTGCTATGTGGGGTCCCACAAGGGTCGGCCCTTAGTCCGACACTATTCAACATCTATGTGACCCCACTGGCCAGACTAATAAGAACTTTCGGGATGGAGGTAGTCTCCTATGCTGATGACACCCAAATACTCGTCTCTCTCTCCCATTCAGATGTGCAGACCGCCTCCAAATTTAGATCTTGTATGGAGGCGGTTGGTCACTGGATGATTCAGAACTCTCTCAAACTGAATGGGGAAAAGACTGAGGTGATGGTGTTTGGTGGGAACGAAAACATCTGGTCTTCTAGCTGGTGGCCTGACTCGCTCGGAATGTGCCCCTCCCCCACCATATCTGCAAAAAATCTTGGGGTGATGATAGATCCTGCCCTGGATATGGGCAGACAGGTGAGTAGGACTATCTCCACCTGTTGGGGCCTAATCCATACCCTGCGAAGGATCAGGAAATATCTTTCTGTGCAGTCCAGAAAGCAAATAGCTGTCGCACTCATTGGTTCACGTCTGGACTACTGTAATGCGCTGTATGCGGGGCTAAACAAGACCCTCCTGCAGCGCTTACAGGTGGTCCAGAATGCCACAGCCAGATTTGTTCTGGACGTTCCCAGGCGCTCTTCGGCCACGTTGGCCAGAAAAACGCTGCACTGGCTCCCGGTAGAACACCGAGTACGGTTCAAGGTCCTGTGCATGACATATAGAGCCATTGCAAAAAACAGTGACTCTGGAGTGGGTTCTATCATCTCCCACTACATCCCTGGAAGGAATCTGCGTTCCTCCGGGAAATTGCTTTTGTCAGTCCCTCGTGTACGAAGAGCCAAATGGGGTGGCAGGGCTTTTTCCACTCTAGCTCCCAAATGGTGGAATGATCTCCCTTTGGATCTTAGGTCCCTACCCTCCCTGCAGACATTACGCAGTGCCCTAAAAACCCGCCTCTTCTTGCAGGCCTATGTGTAAGGATGAATGGTTCAGACTTCTGATATTATTGTTAGGCGCCTTGATACCTGCGGGTTATTGTGTTTGCGCATTATAAATTTTTTATCAATCAATCAATCAATCAGCATACGGTTCCAACCTCTGATCTACTCTGTCAACACCACCCATGTACTTATTGTAGTGCATTATGCACACAGGTTTGCGCACTTCTGCAACCTGACCCCAAACAGTCACCGGTTCAGTGCTTTCATCATGTATTGTAGTCAACATGTAGACATCTCTCCTGTCTGAAAACTTCACAGCTAGAAGCTCCTCACAACGCAATGCACTACACTGTCCCCGAGCAAGCTTCTGACACACAAGTTCTTTTGGGAAACCTTTACGGTTTGAGCGGATTGTGCCACAAGCAACAGTGTCCACTTTGCCCAATTCCCTGAACAACCGCACACCAGTGTAGAAGTTATCGACATACAAATGATGGCCTTTGTTAAAAAATCCACGACCAAGTTCCCACACAATTTTCTCAGTCACTCCAAAAGTCGACGGACAACCAGGGGGGTTAATCCTGGATTCCTTACCAGTGTACACCCTGAAATTAGAGACATATCCAGTCTCACTGTCACACAGCATATACAGTTTGATTCCATAGCGTGTCCTCTTACTAGGAATGTATTGCCGAAATACCAAGCGGCCTTTGAACAACAGCAAAGACTCGTCCACTGCAATTTCTTTCCCAGGATAAAAGATCTCAGAAAATCGATCAACGAAATGATCAATGACAGGCCGAATCTTGAAAAGACGGTCACAATCAGGGTGATCTCGTGGCAAAGCAAAACTATTGTCAACAAAATGCATCATCCGAAGCAGAAGCAAATACCGATCACGACTCATGACTGCCGGAAATATAGCTGTTGCCATCAAGGGACTAGTAGACCAATATGAAGCCATTGATGGTTTCCTAAGCAAGCCCATCAAAAAAGTTAAACCCAAAAACTTTTTCATCTCCTCCAAATTTGTGGGAGTCCACCGGGTAGCTCTAGCGTGGGGCTTAAGGCTGGCACTGTTCACCCTCAAAAAAATTTCAGCATACAAATTAGTCTGCTCTACAATCTCTGCCACAAACACATCATCCATAAACAACTTGAAAAAATCAATAGGCAAAACATTTTCAGTGTTCACCCTACACCCTGGAACACCAGTAAATTCAGGCAATGCCGGCTGCACCATGCCTGGTGCAACCCAGAGGTCAGAACTTTCAACATCAAGTCTTGCAGCCGCAGGCTGCCGCCCAGCTGCCTCTCGTCTCACTGCACCAACTGGAAGACTAGCAACCCCAGGCTGCAGCCCAGATGTCTCTTGCCGCACTATTGGCACAGGAATGTCCTCCGCAACCACAGGCACAACAATGTCCTCTGCAACCACAGGCGCAGCAATATCCTCCGCAACCACAGGCACATCATCCACACCAAAAGTAGCTTCATCAGCACTCAGAGTGTCTTCATCATCAGATGAAGCCATGTGTAGAGAAAACTGACTACCTGAATCTTCACCTCCCATCTCTGGATCAGAATCAGAGTCAGACTCTGGACCATGGTCAGAGGAAGAATCAAAAAGCAATCCAACAACTTGCTGAGCAGTAATCCGGCGGCTAGCCATTATCCTTACAAATAAAGGAGTCTGCACAACTCAACAACCCCAACACTGCGCAAAGTAAGATAAAAAATTTAAGCCTTTTTTAAAAAAAACTAATTTAGAAAATATATACAATTCACTTACAAGACACAACTACACTCACCAGCACCTACTCTGCAAAGACACAGCAAAGAGGCAACGATATCCCACTAGAAAGAAGAAGAAAAAAAACTTACATCTACAGAAGGACACATCAACAACAAATGCAAAGCATGTTTTACAATCACAACAAACAGAAACCAAAAAATACAATTACAGTACAATTGAACAAAAAAGAGGTCTCTTACCAAACACATAGAACTACAGAAACAGCAGAACAACAGAACCACCAGTAACGGAACCGCACACTGCAACACTCTAAAGAGAAATAAAACAATACACATTAGAAGAACCAAAAACAACACACATTACAACAGGCTATGTCACAAATGGGGGGTCTGTCCCCAAGGGGGGAAGATTATAAATCATTATAAACGTGGGCCCCCTGGAAGCAACCCTACGGAGGGCAGAGAGCCCAAATACAGACACGGCAGAACATACTTTTGAAATGAGCACAAGGAAGCAACCCTTGGCCAAGGGGTCGCTCCCTATAAAAAAAAAACCTGAAGTCTAGTGGGCTTTTCTATCCCCCCCCCTGGGTCCAGAAACGGTAAAAAACAGTCGAGGGGGGGCAGAACAGTCTACAATATTTATAATGCCCCCTGGAAGCGACCCTTCCCCAAGGGGTCACTTCCTTTTCAAAATACAAACAAATCCCTGGTGACTAGTGGGCTTTTCTGCCCCCCCCTGGGTGCAGATCGGCCAAAAGACGGCCAATCTGCCCCGGGGGGGGGGGCAGAAAAGTCTGAAAAAATATGTTATCCCCTAAGGAAGCGACCCTTGCCCAAGGGGTCGTTTCCTTTATAAATATAACCCAATCCCTGGTGTCTAGTGGGCTTTTCTGCCCCCCTGGGTCCAGATGCAGCCCAAAAAACGGCCAATCTGCCCCCAGGGGGGGCAGAAAAGTCTAACAAAATATTAGGGCCACTAGGAAGCGACCCTTCCCCAAGGGGTCGCTTCCTTTTCAAATCCCTGGTGACTAGTGGGCTTTTCTGCTCCACCTGGGTGTAGATCGGCTGAAAAAACGGCCGATCTGCCCCAGGGGGGGCAGAAAAGTCTGAAAATTATTGAATGCCCCTACGGAAGCGACCCTTGCCCAAGGGGTCGCTTCCTTTATAAATAAAAATCAATCCCTGGTGTCTAGTGGGCTTTTCTGCCCCCCCCCCCCTGGGTCCAGATGCGGCCCAAAAAACGGCCGATCTGCCCCAGGGGGGGCAGAAAAGTCTGAAACATTATTTGCCCCCAAAAGGAAGCGACCCTTGCCCAAGGGGTCGCTTCCGATTTCAAACAAAAAATAATCCCTGGCTCTAGTGGGCTTTTCTGCCCACCCTGGGTGTGGATCGGCCAAAAAAACGGCCGATCTGCCCCAGGGGGGGCAGAAAAGTCTGAAACATAATTAGGCCCCCAAAGGAAGCGACCCTTGCCCAAGGGGTCGCTTCCAGCACACATCAAGCCACAGAAAAACAATCCCTGGTGTCTAGTGGGGCATTCCTGGTGCACGATCGCGACGCTGTGCGCGATCGTGCACCAGGAATGCCCTGCATTGGGACATCAGGGGAGAGGAAACACAGTTTCCTCCCCCCCGATGCCTCAAGGCACCGAAAACCGGCCCCCCCGCCCCACCGGAGCACCAAACACGCACCTTGCTCCTGGACGCGCTGGAAACAAATGGCTTCCAGCGCGTCCAGCGCTTCCTGATGACGTCGGCGCGCGCTGTGCGCGCTGACGTCACCAGGAAGCGTGGGGGGGTCAGGGGGTGGCAGCGGAAAGTCTTCCGCTGCCACCCCTGCTAAAGGGACCACGATCGATGCCCCAGGAAGGGAGGGCCAGCGCTCCCCCCCAGGGCTGTACTGATGATGGAATGGTTCCGTCATCAGCACAGCTCACCCGTAGCTGATGACGGAACCGCTCCGTCATCAGCATGCAAGGGGTTAAGGGCCAAGTCCAGCACAACCCCCTTCCAGCCAAAACGCAGGGCAGACCAATCACCACCGTGATGGACTTCCCTGCTTGGGGCGATAAAACACGGACGCGGGCCCGCAACTGCAGGGACACCCTCCGGTTTTACACCACGGTGAACCCCTGGGGTTCTTTCTAAAACTATGGTAGGGACTAACTGGGCTACCCCACTGGTAATCTCCAGCTGCCCTCGGCCAGGACCAAGCCCTAGGCCACCCAGGTGCCACTGGTTCCTGCCTACTCACAAAGTGGGGGGTAGTAACCCCTGGCACATAATAGCCATTCTCCACTCTTCCTGTCTGCAAGACAGGGCTAGACTGCCACTGGTTCTCCAGCCTAGGGTCTACAACCTTAGGTGGACCTGGAGTCTCAGGGAAGGCTCTCCTCCCCTTACCTCTTCTCTTAGGGTTCCTCCTCCTCCTTCGAGGGGTACCCTCTAAACACCATTCTCCCAACCTAGGGTTTAACCCCTCAGGTGGTACCGGGGTCAGAGGTGGGCTCTCCCACCCTCTGCACCCCCTTCCAGAGTCCTGCTCCCTCCCAACCGGGGCGGTACCTCTGGAGAAAGAACTGGTTAGGACACTGATTACAGTATTCCCACCCTTCAGGTCAGGCAAACCCTGAGCCTGGACCTCCAACCTCCGGTCTAGAACCTTTGGTGGAATCACTGCCTGGCACTCCAGGACTTCTGGGGACTCACATCCTATCCTCCAATCACTCTTTTCACTGGACTTCTGTACTCTCCCTACAGGAGCAGTACTGCCAGACTCTACAACCATAGAAGCTCCGCTTACAGATGCTCCAGGTCCTCCACACACTAGGAGATCTCCATCAAGTGAACTAACAGGTAAGCTTAGGTCTCCACCCTGGTGTTCCCTAAAGAAACCATCCAGGCTCTGAGGCAGGGCTTCGGGCGTCTGGGGACTCTCGGTCTCACACTCACTTCCGCTCCACTGAGACAGACAGCAAGCCCCTACACCCTCCTCACTATACTGGGGACTAGCTGGGCTACTTTCACCCTCCTCCACCACGCTGGGTTGGAGGAAACCTGACCCACTATTGTTGGAATCACTCACTAGTGATTCTAAAGAACCTCTCGCACTGTTCCAGCGTTCTGCTTCCCTTGCAAGCTCACAAGGCTTAATCAATCCACACCCTAACAGGTGTTGGCGCAACTCTGGCGCAATACAATTGAGCAGCTGCTCCCTGACAACTAGGTTGAACAGCCTATAATACTCAGGTTCCCCGTGAACCCCTAACCAATCAATCAGTGCATCCTCACAGGCATCGGAATACTCCTCCCACTCCTGGTGAGGTTGTTTCCTAAGGTTCCTGAATGTCAACCGATACTCCTCCTCTGGGGATACAGGAACCATACTCGGGGAACTGGGAGTGGGACTGTCTAAACTGGCACTTAAATCGCTGCCACCACTGGACTCCACCCTCCCTGGGGAATCCAGACAATTACAACTGCACTCAGGGGGTAACCTACTCTCTAGGGCTACCTTCTCCCTGAACAAGGCCCTCTCAGCCTTTAGCTTGGCATGCTCCAACCTGAGCTGTTCCATAGCTAGCTGATGCTCCCTCTCTTCCTTCCTATCCAACCACTCCTCTGGGGACAGGGAAAGGGATGGGGCGCTGGTACTGACACTGGACCCAGCAAGGGACTCCCTATCTATGGGGTCCTCACTATCTACTGGGGCCCATCCACTGTCATCATCATACCACTCACATTCTTCATCAGAATCTTCAGGGCTCCCCACAGACTCACCACCCTCATGGCGTGCGGCCCGGGCCCTATCTCTCTCCCTGTGCTCAAGATCCCACTGACCCTTTTGCCATAGGATCAGGCTGCTCCTAAGTTCGGACTGAGTATCTGACTTATCCACCCCTATGTCTCTCTCTTCACAGAATCTGACCAACTCCAACATACTGTATCTAAACAGATCACAGAATTCAAAAGTAGGCTCCATTTTGGCGGACGTTCTCAAGAAGAGTTTGACACAGGGAACCTGGGGGTCTGAGCTAAACAGGAGTACACAAGTAACACAATTCAGCAAGATTCCTATCTCAGAGAACTTGCACTCCTCTGTCCAGTGTAACACACACTCATTCACACACACCCTCCCCTCGGACTGGTAAGGCAGTTTCTACCACCCCTGATTTTCTCAACCTGACCACAAGCGACACAGGTACCAAACTCTGGGAGCAGGGCGGGGAACAAGGTACTGGACAAAATACAAAATGACACCTTTCAGGAAAAGCAATAATGATCTTCACCTAAAAAACAATAATCCCCAAAATATGGTTATCTAAAAATGTAGAGCTTTGTAGTGCGGCCTGTCGCTACTGTGGTACAGCGCAAACGCAAGTCCAATCCGCACCGCTTGCCACCAATGTTAGAAACGGGATCCCTGGCTGGCCAGGGCTCACACCAAAGTCAGTGAGAGACCACCACTCCTAAGTCAGGGCAAGGGAGTTACACGCCAAGATAACCCCTGCTCACCCTCTAGGTAACGTGACGCGAGCAGCAAGGCTTATCTCGGAGGCGATGTGTAAAGCGTTTGCGCACGCACCCCAGCAACAACACCCAAGGCCCACCACAAAGGAAACTCCACACAAGGTTATATAAAATATAGCCTTTGTATTATAGTAAAAACACATTAGATAACACACAAACTTTACAATGTGCCAACAGGCACGGGCAGAATTTTACAAGGGATTATGTACAGGACAGGGCCACGTGGACCACTGTCAGGGGTAGGCACTTGTTAGAAATAATACTTGTAGGTATACACTTAGCACATAAACATATAATGACTAGCACCAAAATAGTACATGTAGCACACAACCAGTAATCACTGGTAAAGAGTAAATACCTCCTACGCAACCCTAAAACACTGTAGGAAAATCATGCAGGGAACTAGGACCTTATCATCAGGACCTATAGGAACATAAACAATCACCTAAGCAGGTAATAACATAAACAATCCTCTAAGCAGGTCACTCTTAGCAAAGGGGATAAAACATAAAATACCTAAGCAGGTCACTTTTAGCAAAGGTAATGGGACATAAACAATCCTCTAAGCAGGTCACTTTTAGCAAAGGGGATAAAACATAAAATACCTAAGCAGGTCACTTTTAGCAAAGGTAATGGGACATAAACAATTGCACATGAGGCATTAAAACACATTCAGAGGTGCAGGTTAGAACATTTGCGCAAGAATCACATACATCAGTAAATTACAATGCGCAGGGTGCACAGAGCACAACACTAGAATTGTCCCTCAGGCCAACTGGCCTCGCAAGGGGCTGAATGCCCTGAGTCTCAATGTCAGGGGGTATGCGCAGGCAGCACAAACCACTAGCCTAAACGTGGCAGTTGCCCACAAAGTGCTGGGCAACTGGTGCAGGAAAAGTTAGGGCAACGTTGGAGCCTCGTGAGCTCAAGAACACAGGTGACTGGCACCTAAGAGCTTCAGCGCTCTAAACAAATGAAATGCCCCCAGAGCCTCGGGGCTCGTAAATGCAATTAGGGCGGGAGCCTCTCGGGCTCTAAAATGAATGTGCCCCTGAGCCTCAACCGGCTCTCACTAATAAAATGCCCCTCTCGTTGGAGTCCCTCACGGGGGACTCAGGATCACTGCAAATGCCCCCAGAGCCTCACGGGGCTTGAACACCAATGGGCCTTTCACAGGCCCGGCCCGCACACTGGAGGAGAGGGGCGGGCACCGGCAATGTGCCCCGATGCCCTCCTCCCTTCTCTCGTCTTCCCGGCCCCACTCACCGGCTTCTCCTGACCGCGCTCTCCTGGGCCGGGGCTCTCCCTTCGCTCGGGAGCCTCGGGGACGGCCGGCTGCTCCTCTCCTCGCTGCTCGGCTCTGGGGGCGGGACTTCCGGTTCACCTCTCCCGGGCCGCGCAGCAATTGGCTGACTGTCCCAGCACTTCCGGGTCATCGCGGGCAGCGCGGCGGCCCGTTTTAGGCAGGCAGGCGGGCTCTCAGTATCCGAGGAGTGGGCTCCCTCGTGATAAATTAAATATCCAAGAACGGGGCAATGCCGGGTGGGCTCCGGCTTTTAAATAAAAGTATAAAGCGAGGTGGGCACTCGCTATGCCGAAAATCGGCAATCAAAGCGGGCAAACGCCGGGTGGGCACCGGCTGCACACAAAGCGCTCCCAAGCGCTTAGGGGCTGAATAAAGCGCTCCCAGCGCTAGAAATGTAAGCAAAGCGCTCCCAGCGCTGAGGGGAGAAATAAAGCGCTTCCAGGCACTCTGGCAAAAAGCAAAGCTCCAGCAGGGTCTGGAGGCAGGCAGGGGGGCAAGGCTGGGCCAGAGCCAGCACACTGGGTCGCCAGGCAGGGAGACAAGCCAAGTGGCGGTCCTCCTGACCCCTGCAACAGCAGCAGCCCCCTCTGGCAAGGATCCTAGAAGAGAACCATTTCTGTGGGGACACAGCCCCATTTTCATACAGTAAAATCCCTTTGTCTGTAGGTGCAGGTGGGGGAAAACCAGTCGCAGCTGGTTTTGAAGTACCCTTGATAGCTCAACCACCCATTTCATTCACTGGCAGGGCTAGGGTCATCAGTCGCACTACAGAGGGTGGAGCCAGCATTGTGTGGGGAAAGTCCATGCCCATCAGGGACCAGGTGCACTCCTCCCAAGCCATCAATATGCTAATCTCACACTCACCACCGGGCAGACCCATCCAGCCTTCCTGGAGCCAGGCTCACCAGCCAGCTCCAGCCAATCACACGGCAGGCACATTTTACATTAATATGCCAAGTCCTAGAAGTGGCATTTCTACACATGACACACACATGCCATATATACCATTGCGAAGCATTCATTCTCACGAGCTCGCACATACCAAATTTGGGCTTGCACTCCCCACGCATCAGGAACTACCAGGGACACAGACATTCCCCATGCATTCCTATGGGAGAGCAGGCCAGCCTAACTATATGCACGCACTTTACTCTGGGACACAGGGAAAAAGTGCGCGCAGACCAGAAAATCATCCACACAGATCACAGATCTAAAGCAAAAAGATTAGGGGTGAACCTGCCTTAAGGGCCAAGTCCAACAGGAGCTGTTTTCACTGGCTCCCTGCACCAGCCTTTCACCTGGCTCTCCTTCTGGGCCTCTCTTCTCCTTGCGCAGAGGTACCTGCTTCTCCTCACTGGCCCTGGGCTCCCTCCAAGGTGCAGTCCAGGGTCCTGGGACAGTCAGCGGTCCCTCCTTCCAACTACCCATTGCACCAGGCTCCAGCACCAGTCTTCCTCAGCAAGATCACACCCCGGGGAGAGTTCCTCTTCCTGTGCAAGACCTTTTAAAAGAATTTTGAGGGGGCTGGCAGGAAGGCAAACACAGGGAGATGATGGACGGAGCACTGAAAGTTTTCTGACACTCACCCCCAGTCACAGATCTGGGTTGAATCCATCATTGTTCTTTACCTCACTTTGCCATCTCAGTTCAGACCCATCAATATGCAAATCAGTCTTGACCCTGTGCCTCATGGGAACAGTCCAGCCTGAACTGCCAGCTCAGGTCTTCCCTGAACCAGATACACACATCCTGGGACCGTTTTCAGTCTCCTTGTGTTTACTTTGTTTGCCCTAGGTTGCTCACTTTGCCACTGGATTCAAGCTAGCCTGGCTGATGAGGGGTGTTACCCCGAAACTGGTAGCAGGATGCTTGTTACTGGTTCAGGGAAGACCTGGCTTGGCAGTTCCGGCTGGACTGTTCCCATGACGCACAGGGTCAAGTCAAATCTGCATATAGCAGGGTCTGAACTGAGGTGGCAAAGTGAGCTAAAGAACGATGATGGATTCAACCCAGATCTGTGACTGGGGTGAGAGTCTGAAAAGTTTAGGCGCTCGGTCCATCATCTTCTGTTTGCTTTGTTCGCCCTAAGTTGACAGGGTATGCCCAGACGTGGGTCCCTTTCTCACTTTGCCACTGAATTCCAGCTAGCCTAGCTGATGAGGTGTGTTACCTTGAAATTGGTCCCAGGATGCTTGTTTCGGGTTCAGGGAAGACCTGGCTTGGAAGTTCAGGATGGACCGTTCCCATGAAACACAGGGTCAAGACTGATTTGCATATAGCTGAGTGTGAACTAAGGAGGCGAAGAGAGCTAAAGAACGATGATGGATTGAACCCAGATCTGTGACTGGGGTTGAGTGTCTGAAAAGTTTCAACGCTCCGTCCATCATCTACTTGTGTTTGCCCAGGAAGGCACTTCTGCCCTATCCTGCAGCACACATTACCTCTCTGCCCCTGCTCTCTCCTTCCTGCACAGGCCTCTGAGATAGTTCAAAATGGCGTCTTCCAGGGGTCTCATGCCACATGGTCTCTGAAAATCCCTTTTTCCCCCTTGCAGCCTTCATGGCCGAGCCTGGAGTAGGCCTGGTGCCTGGCAGTGGGTGACAGCTGCTGATGGATAACCTGCAGCTCCACCCCATCTCTACCTTTGCGTTTGGAATGCTTGCAGTGACAGGCTAGGCCTATGATGCTACAGCTTGGGGAGGAAGGTAATTAATCCAGCCTGCAGGGTCACACCCAGCCAGGCTATGGTTATGAGCTGAATCAGAGCAATATGACATTTCTGGATGACCCATAAGCAGTACAGATATGGCTTTGGACTCAGCGGAATACTTCTTTTTACACAACTTACAGTGTACTTTGGTGAGTTTCTGGAATCCGTATGCCATAGGGAAGTTAAACTACCCCATGCGGTCCCTATCTTCATAGGAGAGTACTGGATTGTTCCTACAGTGAAAACAGTAAAGCACACTGTCTTTCCCTCACATGTGTCTTCCCCATTTTCAACCGTAAAAGGAGAGAGTTTTCCCTAATGAACCCAGAAAGGACTGGGAAAGTAATGTAACAAAAAGAGGATTCCTTTCTGTGGTTTTTGAAATAAAGTTTTTTTATACCTTATGTATGAATATCTTTAGTCAAGCCAGACACCTCGCTAGAAAAACTCCAATACCCTCAATAACACTTATACCAAAAGACCATAGAGTATGTAAAAAATCACATTTATTAAAAAAGATATCCCATTTATTAAAAAAAGAAAAAGTTTCTTGTTTCAGCTCTTTAAACATAAACAGTTTCTTGCCATGAAATTACATACATATTATACATCATACTCAAAGATTCAAAGTAACAACACATAAAAATAATTTTAAAAAAAAAGCCAGTTTTGTCGACGCGTTTTGGTGCTTTGATCGATAGAACACCTTCCTCAGGACTATGGTTAAAACTTCATGAATCTAAAAAGGTATATAAGACATTAATTAGTATACATTACCAGAGGGATCGTAAAGATGTTGTTAAAGAAGTTTTTTTTCCTAGAGAAAATAAAGTCATGGCTACAAATAATAAGTTCTTACTATTAAAGCAGTTTCAATTTGCAATACCAGTCTTGATCCTGGAGTTGAATAGTCTTTATGCTCCTCTGCTTGCTCGTCTAAAGGATCTATTTAAAAATTAACAGTGATATTGATTTTGTAATCCAACTATCACTATGGTTCAAAATTTATACATTCTAGCTATTCGAGTTCATAGCTTACTTTATGGTAGTGCGTAGAATTTAAAATCTGATATCGGCGGAGACTCATCCAATTGCTTTATGTGTAGCGGATTGGGTCAATTTGATGTCATCATTTTCAAAGTCGTTTAAAAATATATTCCAAAGTCGTCACTTCTTAGTAATCTTCAGGACGAACTTCTCACCTAAGTGGATGATACGGATATCTATGAATATGCTTAGTTATGTTCTATTATAAGCATAAATAGATGTACATTTTTCTTAGTGAGTATAAATGTGTTTAAGGTTTAAATAGCGGTATAGCTATATAACATGAGCGTTCTTAATTACCCAAATCTGTACACTTAATGTTCAGGAGAATAAGTTTGTTCCTGGATGACCTTATAATGGAAATGATTCACGGTATACCACCGATGGAGTTAGGTCGAATCCCTATAGAATAAGAACAATCAAATATATACACACGATCAGGACCCTATGCATATCATAGCCAAATAACTGAATGCAAATAAGAGGACATCATTAGGTACTATGACTTCAGTACACCACTCGATTCTATCAAGGCTTCTCCTTTTCGCCCTTTAAATAATTAATATCGGGGCTTCTTTAAATTTGTAAAGCGGAGCTTCTTTTGATTGATGCCCTTGGCCGGTTCAGGTTTCATATAAGTGAACCCTCTCCAACAGTTAGGTACGGAAAACTTAAAGTATGGCGCTTTTTCTTGACACAAGTTGCAACTAAATATTATCGTTTCTACTTGTGGACAATAGGTGAACTAGCGTAGCACGTAAAAACTACCAAAATGGCACGCTGATTTCGTGCACCGCAGCCTAAACATTATTATATGTAGGCTTTTATTTAAGGCATCGACACCATCGAGATCCCGCTCTCTAAATCACCAATATCGGGGCCTCGCTAAAATTCGGAATACGGGCACCCTTAGATTGATGTCCACAATCGGCAAAGGCTGCAAACTAGTGTATCCCTTTACCAGCGAGCCTACAAATATGGCGCTTCCATTCTAACACAAGTTTCCATGAAATTAGTCCGTCTTTGCATGGGGATAGCTATCGAACTAGTGGAGTACTAAAAAACTACCAAAATGGCGCGTCTAGCGTATGAATTACAGCCTAAACATTATCAGGTGTGAGCGATTATTCACTTAAAAGCAATCGCCACACATATAAATACAACCATCACACCACAGACTCCATACCGACACTGTAGACCGGGGAGACCAGGCGGACGGTTCCTGCAATCACCAATCGAGGTAAGGAGACGTATCCGACGAACTTAACGTGGAGGGTTGTACCTTAGTTCTTGCCCGAGTTACCGGCTGCACACTGAGGCGATATGTAGCAAAATAGTTGAGCCATCTGCATCATGTCAGTTTCCCCTTCTATGTGGTGCGACCGTCTCCGCGGAAATTTCATATATGAGAGGGATAAAAATAATCTTCAAACTCTCGTGCATAATTATGGCTTAAAGTTTAACAAAAGGGATTTTCGAACCCCATTTAAACCTTAAACAAATTTATACTCACTAAGAAAAATGTACATCTATTTATGCTTATAATAGAACAAAACTAAGCATATTCATAGATATCCGCATCATCCACTTAGGTGAGAAGTTCGTCCTGAAGATTACTAAGAAGTGACGACTTTGGAATATATTTTTAAACAACTTTGAAAATGATGACATCAAAGTGACCCAATCCGCTACACATAAAGCAAATGGATGTGTCTCCGCCGACATCAGATTTTAAATTCTACGCACTACCATAAAGTAAGCTATGAACTCGAATAGCTAGAATGTATAAATTTTGAACCATAGTGATAGTTGGATTACAAAATCAATATCACTGTTAATTTTTAAATAGATCCTTTAGACGAGCAAGCAGAGGAGCATAAAGACTATTCAACTCCAGGATCAAGACTGGTATTGCAAATTGAAACTGCTTTAATAGTAAGATCTTATTATTTGTAGCCATGACTTTATTTTCTCTAGGAAAAAAAACTTCTTTAACAACATCTTTACGATCCCTCTGGTAATGTATACTAATTAATGTCTTATATACCTTTTTAGATTCATGAAGTTTTAACCATAGTCCTGAGGAAGGTGTTCTATCGATCAAAGCACCGAAACGCGTCGACAAAACTGGCTTTTTTAAAAAAAAAATATTTTTATGTGTTGTTACTTTGAATCTTTGTGTATGATGTATAATATGTATGTAATTTCATGGCAAGAAACTGTTTATGTTTAAAGAGCTGAAACAAGAAACTTCTTCTTTTTTTAATAAATGTGATATCTTTTTTAATAAATGTGATTTTTTACATACTCTATGGTCTTTTGGTATAAGTGTTATTGAGGGTATTGGAGTTTTTCTAGCGAGGTGTCTGGCTTGACTAAAGATATTCATACATAAGGTATAAAAAAACTTTATTTCAAAAACCACAGAAAGGAATCCTCTTTTTGTTACGTTCCCCCATTTTCAAGCCTGTGTTATGTCACCATCCAACTTTGCATAATTCCTGCCACACAATTCTATCTGTAACTGCTCCAGAGCTGCGCATGACAGGAATCTCCCCCATGCAGCCCTTACATGGGTGTACTCGTGTTTGCACACGTGCCTACATGTAACCAGTCCGGTGTCCCTTACCCCGGCTGCAGCGCAGCAGGCTTCTCTCACAAGGGGGTCACCGGTGCAATCCACATGCAGTCTGTTTCATCATGAGTTCACTGTGGGTGAGTCCCAGCTTATGAGGCTCTCTCACAGTAAAAACTAAAAAGGTAGGTGTTAAAAAAGCAAACAATCCAGGCGGCTCAGAAGGTCAGAACCACTTTCTAACACATACCCAATCTGGGCAACCCCTGCCCCTGAATTTTGAAAAAAAAGTATCCCTGGTGCCTAATGGGCTTTCTACCCTCCCCCAAGGGTCAGGTAAGGGGCCATTGCCCCATCTGCCTCCGGCAGGGGGCCCGAAAGACTGTGGCCTTTTTTGGGGTGGGGCATTGGCATGCCCTTTCTGGGCAGCCCCTACCCCTATGTATAAAAATAGATAGATAATCCCTGGTGCCTAGTGGGCTTCCCCCTGGGGGGCAGATCAGGGACAACTGGCCCCATCTGCCTCCTGAGGGGGGCAGAAAGACTGTGGCATTTTGGGTGGGGGGGTTGGAGCATTGGCATGCCCATTCTGGGCAGCCCCTACCCGGAACTTTGGAGTAAAAAAACGTCCCTAGTGCCTAGTGGGCTTTATTTCTCCCCATGGGAGCAGATTGGGGGCTACTGCCCCATCTGCCTCCCAGGGGGGCAGAAAGACTGTAGCATTTTTTTTGGGGTGGGGAAGGGGGTATTGACATGCCCATTCTGGGCAGCCCCCAATCCTACGTATATAAAAAAAAACCCGTGGGGGAAGATCAGGGGCTATTGTCCTATCTGCCTCCAGGGGGCAGATAGTATTTTGTTTTATTTGGGGTGTAGGGTGGGTCATTTGAATGCCGATTCTGGGCAGCCCCCACCCCTGTTCTATAAAAAATCCCTGGCATCTAGGGTGCTCCTGCCCCTCCTGGGGGGCAGATTGAGGGCTACTGCCCCCATCTGCCCCCAGGAGGGACATAAAGACTATCTGTACCCAAATTGTATGGGGGGAGCAAAGTCCCTTGCCCAAGGGGCCACTCCAGCTCCCTGGTGGCTAGTGGGTGGATCCCTGCTTACGGATATCCCTCCGGGGGTGATCCCCAAGCAGGGATCCACAAGGGAAGGGTGCCATTGCAAAGGGGAGATTCTACCATTTCCAATGACACCTCTCCCAAGTGTGTCAGTGCTCGGGTGGCTAAGATAGCCCCACGAGCACCAAAACAATGAAACTAAAATTAAGTTTCAGTTTAATTTTCAATGCAATCACTTCAGAGCGCCATGTCTGCAGCAGAGAGATTTAGTGTCCCTGTTTTCATGACGGACCATTCCGTCATGAGCACCGAAAGTGTTAATGGCTGCATACTGTTAAAAGCGTCAATGGCCCCTCAAAGTAATGTCGACCATGGCAATTATTAACCCCCCCAATCAGTAATAAAAACTAATGGCTTCAGGTAATCAACCTCACTGCACCAAGCCATTGATTGACATCAGTGGCCCACAAAGTAATACACATCATTGTCTGCAGTTAGGACATGTATCCATGGCCCCAGTAGGCAATAAAAAGAAATGGTCCCCCAAAATAATGTGCATCAATTCCTCCAGGCAATGACTTCAGACAGCAGTGATCATCAATAGCCTCAGTCAAAAATGAACATTAATGGCCTCAGGCACTAATTAGCATCAGCGGCCCTAGTAATTAATTACTATAATGGCAAAGGGGAGATCATGCATCAGTCATCCTATCAGTAATGAGCAACACTGTTCCCAGTCAGTAAAAAAATCATTGACTATACACAGTAATGAGAATCAATGCCCCTAGGCACTAATGAAAGACAATGGTTCCAGTCAGTAATGCACAGTATTGCACCCCAGTTGTATGGTTAGCAATGGCACCGGACAGAAAAGAACACAAATGACCTCTACAGCAGTGCTTTCCAAACTGTGTGGCGCGACACATTACTGTGTTGCGCCCCACACGTAGGTGTGTCGCGAGATCGCGATGCGACGCAATGACGTAGCCGGCCAGCCGATATTAGGCCGGGCAATGCGAATTGAGCCCTCTCACCTGAGGATTGCGACGACGTGCACCCGACAAGGCGGAAGGCGGAGGGCAGAGCAGCTGCAGAGCGGAGCCTCGTAATCTGGAGCTCGATCCCGGACTAGAGACACAACACTATACAGCAGGTAAGTTTGCCTGCATACACACACGCACACGCTCTTGGTGAATTGTTTTTATTATAGAAGGAACATCGAACAGATCTGAAGGGGGGGGGCAGGTATCACGTTCAGCCGCCATGTTTAAAGGTCACTGTCTGAAGTGGAAACATCAAATGTGTATTTGTCCTTCTCTCTTACATGCAGTTATTTTAGCTCAAAGTGCTGAATGGAAAACTTATAGGACTAGTCTTATTCTCTGTTGCCTTTTGGCGTGCTGCGCAGAGGAAAGCTGTCCCACCTGAGTTCAATGCGTAGAGTCCGGTTGAAAAGTTGCATGATTGTTTTATCACTCACAATTCCCCCTTCCAGAATGGATTTTTGTATAACTCATATTCAGCAAGGCAGCAGGTGGACTTTGTGCATGGTTGAAAGGGTTGGCAGGGCGTGCACCTGTCCTTTTTTTGCCGTAAATCACTGGGGCATAAGTCAATGTGTGCGTTATTATATTCTTGTTTCATGCACAAACCTAACCTTTCTTACACTCAGTTTTGCCAGTCACTGGCTTTGTTAGACCAGATTAACAATTGCTTTATTAACCTTCATGCTTTATCAAATTTGGTTGTAAATGCACCATTTGCCCACTACTTTTGCAAAAATTTCTTGGGGGGAGAACACCCCAAGCCTCTCTTGGGTGGTTCGCGCTCGCTCGCTGCGCTCGCTCGGGTTACCGTGTCCCTCAAAAATGTTTCCCAAAAAGGTGTGTCACCAGCATGGAAAGTTTGGAAAGATGTGCTTCACAGTAATGAAATTCAATGGACCCAAGCAGCTATGAGCGCAGCCCCATCAGTGTTTTAGTCACTAACCCAATACATCATAAATGTCAGCTTCTTTAGCAAAGGTGTATCATCTGCCACAACTCTCAGCTTAGATTACATGCCACTGGGTACAACAGAGATTAGCTTTGATTTGCTAAGAGCTCCAGTGCTGCAACCTGCTATGTTGCTCTTTCGGTTCCACCACTTCCAAAGCCAAGTCTCCTCACTTCTTGAATTCTGTAAGAAACCAAAGGCCTGGTTTTTCGTGTAGTCCACTAAGCACTAGATTTGGGTAGGCTCGCACCTTCTCTGCGATAGTATACCCTCATGGGTGGTACTGCGCACTAAAAAGCTATAGAACATTTTATGTCTTAACTCATGTTTGCAAAATCATGATGATTTGGGACGGGCCCAAGTAATTACCAGTGGGTGAGATTCATTCAAGCATTCCATCCATAACTTTTTTGTATACTTAAGTTTGTGGCTCTAAGGGTATGGGTATGACCGGACATGGGTCCTGAGCCACTTTGTCAATGGAACAAAGCTGTACCTGGCTGATGAGCCCATAACTAGAGTGAAACCAGTTCTGGGTTGCTTGTGTTCTGGTTCAGGGAGGACCTTGCTTGGCAGTATGGGCTAAACTGTTCCAATCGGAGCAAGGTTGATAGTGATTTACATATAGCTAGGTCCAAACTGAGGTGGCATGGTGTGCAAAATAACTGTGGATGGGGATGCGGCCCAAATAGTTACCAGTGGCTGAGATTAATTCAAGTATTCGATCCATCACCTGTTTGTATACTTTAATAAAGTGTTCTGGTCAGAGGACTGTAGGGAATCCTTTGACACACTCAAACAGCTATGTGTAAACCACTTGTACTCAAGGCCCCTGACTTTTACCAGGAATACATTATGCAGACTCAGGCCTGATCACACGGCATAGAAGCAGTCTTTTCACAGCTAAATGAGGAGAGCCTAGACTAACCTGTAGCTTTAATCTCTCAATCGCTATTTCCCAGGATACAGAGGTGGAGTGTTTTTGAAAGAGAATCCTTTGTGTGGTCTGAGCACTGAAGAAGCTGGCACCATACTTGTTTGGCACTCACTTCCGATTCAGACAGACCACAGACCCCTCCGATTGCTCATGCAGATGAGGGGCGAGAATCCAAAACTGTTAAGTAGGTCCTTCTCCCTTCAGAGAATGAACTTCACAGTGAAACGCCATCCTGGGTTAGAGCACAAAATTGCTGATGATCTGTCCATATTCTTCCACTTTAGAGATGAGAAATCCTAGGAGGTTGGGGTGTTCTCCCCACCTTTTGCTTGGGTCAGCCTTATTGAGGTCTTCCCCCAAATGTTTTGCCTTCACCCTCCTATTTTGCTGAATTTGTTTTGTTGCCCCAAGGACGCTATGCAATTTACAACTGCTAACTCGTGCTAAAGTGCTGGTGCTCACTCCCTAAAGCATGGTAAAATTTAATTACACCTAATTGGCATAATTAATTTTCTTCTAAGTCCCTAGTAAAGTGGTATTCCATATACCTTAGGTCTGAGAAATTAAATGCTACTAGTGGGCCTGCAGCACTTATTGTGCCACCCTCTAATTCAGCCCCTTATAACATGTGCCAGGTCTGCCATTGCAGACTGAATGCAGTTTTGAATTGCCATTTTGACTTGGCAAAATAAACCCCTGCCCAAGCCTTAAACCCCCCTTCTTTTACATATAAGTCACCACTAGGATAGACCAACAGGGAAGGGCACATTGTAATTAAAAGGGTTTGGCATGTACTTTTTAAGTTGTACAAGTTCTGGTAGTGAAATACACCTAAATACATGTTTCACTTCTATGAGGCCTACCTCTCCCATAGAGTAACATTGGGTTGCCTTATTATATGTAATAAGAGTTAATGTTTCATTGGGAGCATGTAAAGATTTCATGTTTGGTGTCTGAGAAAGGGTCATTTAAAATCATCTTTAATGGTAAAGTCAGATTTTAAGTTACTAATTTTAGAAAGTTGCAACAACAACAAGGTGATGGATGGAATGTTTGAATTAATCTCAGTCACTGGCAATTGCTTGGGCTGCATCCCAATTAATTATTTTCCCACCATTCCACCGCAGTTTGGACCCAGTCATATGCAAAGCAGCCTTGACACTGCTTCTCATGAGAACAGTCCCGCACAAACTGCAAAGCCAGGTCCTTCTTGAACAGTAATATAATTAGTCTAGGAATGGTTTTACCCTGATAAGGGCTCATCAGTCAGGTATAACTTGATTCTAGTGACACAGTGAGCATGGGACCGACATCTGGGCATACGTATTGCAATTAGGGCATCAGCTGCAACAATATCAATGTGATGGTTGGAATGCTTGAATGTAAGACATTGTTCAGCATTCTGTCCATCAATTGTTCTTTTTGCATTTGTCGCACCGAGTGGGATGGGTATGCCCAGATGTGGGTCCTGTGCTCTCCATGCCACTGGAGTCAAGCCATCCTGGCTGATGAGGACTGAAAGCCTGAAACTGGTCCTAGGATGCTTGTTTCCAGTCCAGGGAGGACCTGGCCTGGCAGTTCAGGCTGGACTGTTCCCACAGGGCATAGGGTCAAGACTGATTTACATATGGCTGGTCAAAACTGGAATGACAAGGTGAGCAAAGAAACTATGGATTTAGACCTAGATCTCTGTACTGGGGTGAATGTATGACACTGTTCAGCATGAGGAACATCAATTGTTCTTTTTGAATTAATCTCAGCACTAGCAATCGCTTGGGCTGCAACCCAATCCATCGTTTTTCACCCACCATACCACCTTAATTTGAACTAAGCTATATGAAAATCAGCTTTGACCCTGTCCCTCATGGGAACAGTCAAGCCTGACCTGGATTGCATCTGACCTGGTAGTTAGGGCTATAATGTTCCTATGAAGAACAGGGTCAAGACTGATTTGCATATTGCTGGGTCCAAACTGAGGTGGCATGATTGGTGAAAAAAGAAAGATTGGGATACTGCCCTGAGCAATGGCCAGTAGCAGAGATTAATTCAAGCATTTCATCCATCCCCTTGTTGTTTTTGCATTTGATTCCCTAAGTGCACTGGGTTTGCCCCAATGGGGGTTTTGAGCCCACTCTGCCACTGGAACTAAGCTATGTCTGACTGAAGAGCCCATAACAAGGGCAAAACCAGTCCTGGGTTGCTTGTGTTACGGTTCAGGGAGGGCCCGCCCTGGGGCTCAACTGTTCCAATAAAGGACTGATTTGCATATGGCTGGGTCAAAACAGCGGTGGCAAGTTGGCTAAAAAATGATTAATTGGGTTATGGCCTGAGCGATTGTCAATGGCTGAGATTAATTCAAGTATTCCATCCATCACCTTGTTGTTTTTACTTTTAAAAAGTTGTCCTATCAGAAAGCCACACAGTAGAAGGATTAGTTATGCCGGGATGGGCCATCACTGGCAGGATGGAGGTGGGGGAGCTGGGCACAGCCCCACTGTTGTGTTGTTCTTACTAATCCGTAGGATCTGCGCATTGTTTGGACAACATAAACTAAGGGCTTGGTGTCTAGACTGGTTCTGGACAACCCCACAGGATATGTTGGCCTATAGACCAGCTAGCTCACAGTGCCACCATAAGCTTCCCTAACCTTACTAGGGAGCGAATAGACTCTGGCAACCACTGAACATGACAACCCTGATCACTTAAGGATCATGGAAACAGTACAGAATCTTTCGCTCACTTACTTGTGGTTGCTTATTCTCAGAGAAATACACAGAGAATACATGGTGGGACATTTTCAATAATATTTATTGAACCAAAGGTATTCTTGCATAAAATACATGTTCTGCAATAATTAGGAGACAGAAGCAAATAAAGGAGATTACAAGCACCTAAAGAGTGAACAGTAAATACATTTCTACCATGGTGCGGAAGCAGTGAATAGATACATGTTTATATACAATATGGTAATCTAACTTACTCCTATGATGTGGACCCTACACCAAGTGTACCTAGTGTGTGTATGTAAAGGAATCCCCCCAAGAGATGATCCAACCCCATTACCTGATCGGATAGAGTGAAGGACCCCGTCTTGGAGTGAAGGACCCCGTCTTGCTCTCTGTTGGACACCCCTCACGGAATGTCAGACCAGTGTGTGGTGATTTCTCAGTATGCAGGGACCATCAGTGTCAGCAGAAGTGCATCCTCTACTAAACTATCGGGATGCCTATTATTTTTAATAAAAAGCAGCCTTTGTGATGTACGCACTACATTAGTGACGTTATAGATATGTGGATAGCGCTGGCGCCTCGTGGATGAAGAGAAGATGACTTTGGTATCTAGTGCACAGAGAGGCCTAGGACATGATGTTCAAGACGTCGTGATAATGTTGTGCGAAGCTGGATGTGTAAGCAAAGTAGTTTCAGAAAAACTCATCCAACATTGTCATGCATGCAAGTGTGTGCAAAGGTTGATCGCTGAAATGTTATTTTCTAGGGCAATGTAAGGAATAAGCTGCCTCACTACATGAGCCTAACCCGGGACTATAACACCACTTGGACTGAAATCGGCTGTTCTCTACCATTACACAAAGGACTTGTCACCCCTCTATTGTTGTTGCACCAGCTTGGAGCTAGGGCACGGAAGGCAGGAAACTTCAAGACCTTCAGATAGAATCCTCTAGCAACTTCTCCTACTTCAAAGAAGGCACATGGTAAAAAAATAGAATCCACAGACCCACTTCTGAGTCCACTTTCTGGACCTACAGAAGGACATTTGGAGAACTGCCTGCTGCTGTGACCTGATGTGCCAATCAAAGGACTGTTTTGCTGCACTTGGAAAGACTGCTTTACTGTCTGAAGCCTTCCTTTTACCCTAAGAGGCTTGTAATGCTCCTTTAGCCCTGTTCCACTTCTTGAACCAAGGACTGCCAGAGTTACGAAAAGGGCAGTTTGCTGACCTCCTGATCAGAGCCTCATGAGAGAAAAGGCTCCAACCATCTTGAACCCAGCTGAGTGAGTCCTAACTCTCGAGTGGCGTGCCTCCACTCCTGGATCCTTGGTGGTGCCTTTGAGGTGCCCAGATAGCCAAAAGCCAAAACTTGGGACTTGGCAAATTGGCGGCTAAAAACTGCTTTGAAAACCGAGAGAAGACCAGGACCAGCCTGCTTGTTTATCCACCCAAGGTGCATCACTGGTTGACCTGACTTTATGGCAGCTCCTGCTACGTTCATTTCCACAGTAGTAAATCCTGCTCAGTGGTCCTTCGACAAATAATATCCAGCTTGATAAAACTCTCATCGTCTACACCCTCCAGCTTCATCCCACTGGAGATTTGACATTTCCATACAATTGACGAAGGGGCTGATTACTATGCCATAGGAAACAGCTCTGACCCTCAGTTAGAGTGGTTCCTACAGCATCGTAATTAGCAGTTTGAATTAATTTCCGACCGACCCATGTGGATGGAGTTGGTCCGAAATGACTCCAAACTTGATTTCTGAATGGTTTCCTACAGACTGGAAGATACCGAAAGCCTGCTGTAATCCCAAGGGTGGCTCTTTCTGCCGAGGTATTACAATGTCAGATTCTGACAACCTTTCTGTGCCGGCCTTTCTGACACACAAATGCTGTTGGAAGTCGACTTTGGGGGGCCCAGCAGGGCCCCCAATGGTGCAAGACCTCCAATGGTGGCCGAGGAGGCACCCCTGGTTAGCCCTGCACCCTCTGGTAGGCACCTTGAGGTGCCTGCCGGGGGTGCAGGGATGAATACGATAACGACACCCGTACCTTGATATCAGATATGGATACCTTGAGTCTTCGGCAATTGGTCACTATCCCCACTCACAAGGCCGGCCATACTCTGGATGGCATCTTTTCCAATATGGAAGGCCTAAAAATAATAGATACCTTGCCCATGCCTTGGACTGATCACTATGCCATCTTAATGAGAATCTCAGTCAAGGTGACCAAGACTAGAAGAGACCCCCCATTGAGACCAGAACCTTTTAAGGTCTGGAAAGATATCGAACAGACGGAGTTAACTGCTCTTCTGGATAGGACCCGGCCTTGTCTGTCCACTGACCCCAACACTGCCACATGTCAATTTCAGGAGTGGCTGGCACTGCTACAGACACCTTAGCCCCGACTAAACAACCTTCGAGAAATAGAACAGCGCCCTCGGCCCGTGGTTCACAGAGGAACTGCGCAAACAGAAACAACTCTGCAGAAATAGGAAAAGGCATTGGCGCAGATCCTACAGCTCAGAAAGCAAAGCTAGCTACAAGGAAGCACTAGGGCTGTATAAAGCCCTCTTTGTCGAAACTAAGAAAAAGTTCTTTACAGAACAGATCGATAACGCCAAAAACTCCAGTAAAAAACTGTATGAGATCACCAAGATCTTAGCGGGAAACACTCCAGGCCTAGTTCCGCCACCATCCCGATCTTTCTCTGATTCATTGGCCAATTTCTTTTTTACCAAGGTGAATGACATATATCAAGCATTCACCGTTAAAACAGTAATCCACTCGCCATGCCTGACAGCATGACTCAGGATACTGAACTGCTCCAGTTCACAGACCTCGCAGAGACACAAATTAAGGACATTATTGCTACCATTAAATCTGGATCTGCATTACATCCCTGTCCTCTCAAGGCCATCCGTCCGGTGATGGATTGTTTGGCTCCTGATATCACCTCAGTCTGTAATGCAATGTTCAGAACTGGGATATACCCGGATTCACTGAAGAATACACTGGTTAAGCCTCTTCTGAAGAAAGCCAATCTGGACAAGGAGCAATTAAAAAACTACTGCCCCATAGCTAGCCTACCTTTTTTAGCCAAGGTAGTTGAGAAGCAATGAATATACAACTTTCGGAGTTTGTAGAGAAGCACCAATCATTGGACAACACCCAATTCGGCTTTCGTAAGTACCATGGTACGGAGACTGCCCTAATCAAAGCGACTGAGGATATACGAGTGGTCCGGGACCAGGGAGGAACAGCGGTACTGGTATTACTCGATGTAGTGTCTAACCCAGGGTGGTGTGGAGTGCAAAAAAAAGATGGATTTAGGCCCAGATCCTTGTACTGGGGTGAATGTATGACATTGTTCTACATTCTGTCCATCAACTGTGTTTTTTGCAATTTTCACCCCGAGTGTGCTGGGTATACTCAGACGTGAGTCCCAGGCTCTCCACACCACTGGAGTCAAGCTATCCAGGCTGATGAAGGCTGATAGCCAGAAACCGGTCCTTGGATGCTTGATTCCGGTCTGGGAAAGACATGGCTTGGTAGTTCGGACTGGACTGTTCCCATGAGTCACAGGGTCAGAGCTGATTTGCATATAGCCAGTGTCTAACCCAGGGTGGTGTGGAGTGCAAAAAAACGATGGATTTAGGCCCAGATCCTTGTACTGGGGTGAATGTATGACATTGTTCTACATTCTGTCCATCAACTGTGTTTTTTGCAATTTTCACCCCGAGTGTGCTGGGTATACTCAGACGTGAGTCCCAGGCTCTCCACACCACTGGAGTCAAGCTATCCAGGCTGATGAAGGCTGATAGCCAGAAACCGGTCCTTGGATGCTTGATTCCGGTCTGGGAAAGACATGGCTTGGTAGTTCGGACTGGACTGTTCCCTTGAGGCACAGGGTCAGAGCTGATTTGCATATAGCCAGTGTCTAACCCAGGGTGGTGTGGAGTGCAAAAAACCGATGGATTTAGGCCCAGATCCTTGTACTGAGGTGAATGTATGACATTGTTCTACATTCTGTCCATCAACTGTGTTTTTTGCAATTTTCACCCCGAGTGTGCTGGGTACACTCAGACGTGAGTCCCAGGCTCTCCACACCACTGGAGTCAAGCTATCCAGGCTGATGAAGGCCGATAGCCAGAAACCGGTTCTTGGATGCTTGATTCCGGTCTGGGAAAGACATGGCTTGGTAGTTCGGACTGGACTGTTCCCATGAGGCACAGGGTCAGAGCTGATTTGCATATAGCCAGTGTCTAACCCAGGGTGGTGTGGAGTGCAAAAAACCGATGGATTTAGGCCCAGATCCTTGTACTGGGGTGAATGTATGACATTGTTCTACATTCTGTCCATCAACTGTGTTTTTTGCAATTTTCACCCCGAGTGTGCTGGGTATTATCAGACGTGAGTCCCAGGCTCTCGACACCACTGGAGTCAAGCTATCCAGGCTGATGAAGGCTGATAGCCAGACACCGGTCCTAGGATGCTTGATTGCGGTCTGGGAAAGACATGGCTAGGTAGTTCGGACTGGACTGTTCCCATGAGGCACAGGGTCAGAGTTGATTTGCATATAGCCAGTGTCTAACCCAGGGTGGTGTGGAGTGCAAAAAAACGATGGATTTAGGCCCAGATCCTTGTACTGGGGTGAATGTGTGACATTGTTCTACATTCTGTCCATCAACTGTTTTTTTTGCAATTTTCACCCCGAGTGTGCTGGGTATACTCAGACGTGAGTCCCAGGCTCTCCACACCACTGGAGTCAAGCTATCCAGGCTGATGAAGGCTGATAGCCAGAAACCGGTCCTTGGATGCTTGATTCCGGTCTGGGAAAGACATGGCTTGGTAGTTCGGACTGGACTGTTCCCATGAGGCACAGGGTCAGAGCTGATTTGCATATAGCCAGTGTCTAACCCAGGGTGGTGTGGAGTGCAAAAAACCGATGGATTCTGGCCCAGATCCTTGTACTGGGGTGAATATATGACATTGTTCTACATTCTGTCCATCAACTGTGTTTTTTGCAATTTTCACCCCGAGTGTGCTGGGTATACTCAGACGTGAGTCCCAGGCTCTCCACACCACTGGAGTCAAGCTATCCAGGCTGATGAAGGCTGATAGCCAGAAACCGGTCCTTGGATGCTTGATTCCGGTCTGGGAAAGACATGGCTTGGTAGTTCGGACTGGACTGTTCCCATGAGGCACAGGGTCAGAGCTGATTTGCATATAGCCAGTGTCTAACCCAGGGTGGTGTGGAGTGCAAAAAAACGATGGATTTAGGCCCAGATCCTTGTACTGGGGTGAATGTATGACATTGTTCTACATTCTGTCCATCAACTGTGTTTTTTGCAATTTTCACCCCGAGTGTGCTGGGTATACTCAGACGTGAGTCCCAGGCTCTCCACACCACTGGAGTCAAGCTATCCAGGCTGATGAAGGCTGATAGCCAGAAACCGGTCCTTGGATGCTTGATTCCGGTCTGGGAAAGACATGGCTTGGTAGTTCGGACTGGACTGTTCCCATGAGGCACAGGGTCAGAGCTGATTTGCATATAGCCAGTGTCTAACCCAGGGTGGTGTGGAGTGCAAAAAACCGATGGATTTAGGCCCAGATCCTTGTACTGGGGTGAATGTATGACATTGTTCTACATTCTGTCCATCAACTGTGTTTTTTGCAATTTTCACCCCGATTACTCGATTTATCCGCAGCCTTCGACACGGTCGACCACAAGATCTTGGTGGACCGTGTCGGAAAGATGGGCATTCGCCACCTGGCAAAGAACTTGCTTTCCTCCTTTTTGGCTGGGCGAACGCAGGTGGTCACATTGGGGCATTTTCAATCAGACAAGCTGTCACTGCCGTGTGGGGTACCCCAAGGCTCATCCCTAAGTCCGACACTATTTAATATCTATGTGTCGGACCTGGCATCTGTCATCAAGGCCCATGGGATGAGCCTTACCTCCTACGCAGATGACACGCAGCTTGTGTTGGCCATTAATGGTGATGGAGAGAGGGTAGCAGAAAACTTTCAAGGGGGCATGCGGGCGATTGGAGAGTGGATGGCCTCCAATTGCCTAAAACTAAATTCCGAAAAAACGGAGGTGGTCATTTTCGGACATCTCTCACCCAGTTGGTCTACTACTTGGTGGCTGCCCACGTATGGGACCCCCCCTAAACCGGTCCCTACTGTCAGAAATCTCGGAGTGACTTTTGACGAGAACCTGAATTTTATGGCCCACGCAAACAAAAACAGCAGCCACTGCCAACAATAAACTTAGGCTGATTAAGAAAATGATGCCGTTCTTGCCAGCTGCAGCAGGAAAGACACTGGTAAGTTCCCTGGTGTTGTCCTCTCTCGACTACTGCAATGGCCTATTTATCAATGCCCAGGTGATAGTGACTAATAAACTGCAGACAATCCAGAATGCTGCAGCCCGTCTCCTGTCTGGAACCCCGAAGTTCATGCCAATCTCGGAGGCCATAAACGATCTTCTCTGGCTCAAGATCCGGAATAGGATTACATTCAAAACCCTTTGTATAGTATACAAAGCACTGCATATTCACGGCCCGCATTTCCTGAAAGCCCATCTTATGTTCCACTCATCCACAAGATCGCTTCGATCTAATAACCTCAATCTTCTGATGGTACCGCGAACCAAAACAGTCACTTGGGGCGATAGGTGCTTCCTGGTGGCCGCTCCCAGACTGTGGAATTCTTTGCCAGTAGCCATCAGAGAAAGCTCGTCCCTGATGCAATTTCACAGAAAAATAAAGACCTGGCTGTTTGGTCAATAACGGCTGTTGATTTAGCCTCTGTGGGAACTTTACGCACTGTTTCTAGCGCCGAGACGCCTACGGGCATTTGTTCGCGCTCTATAAATTGTAAAAAATAAATAAATAAACTGCACCTCTTCTCTTCACAATGGGAGCATGCATTCCAGTTGGAATGCATGCTCCCATTGTAAAGAATGGGACTGCATCCTAATCCTAATTCCTGGGTTGGGACCATGACAGGAGGTTGGTCCCAGCACCCAATTGATGGACATCGAAATCTGGCCCTCAGTTTGAATGCTGAAATCTTCTTCATCGCATGTTTGTCCAGCGACACACTAATGATGACGTCTTCTTCCTCATGCACCACCTGCAGCCTTGTCCTGCTGGCCTTTACCTTTTCTGATAACTTTTTGCTGAAATTTCCTCTAAGTCCAAAGGTAAGAATGAACAGGGTCCAATCAACTTTTTGTATACGATTCAAATTCCATTGCAGTCAGCCATATATTTTTACTTTGACCCAGTTTCTCGTGACTAGATCTTTAGGGCACTAGTTTTTACATTAAACATAAAAAATGTATAACTCGGGTTCTACTGATTGGATTTTTGTCATTTAGTGTCAAATAATTTATCAAAATGCACTCTATTTTTTTAAATCGGAGTCAGATTTTCCGTTTGTTAGGTTTTCACTTTATTAATGTTTGTTTGCTGTAGCAATACTTTACACATTTATTCCAGGTTAAGCATGACTGTGTTTGTGCCAAGCTACCAGAGGGTTAAGCACAGGGATATTTAGTGACATTTGTAGTGAACCCTGACAGGCATTGTGTCTTTTGCTTGATTAGGGTTAAAGCACCACTAAATAAACAACTCAATTTCTCACAGTATTAAAAGAAGGACGTGTAAAACTTCATGTGAATTATGTCCTTACAATGACATGGCCCCAAAAGCTATTTTCACTATAGCAAGATTAGTTGTTCCATAGGAAAGCATTAGGAGTTACTATTTAAATGAAATCTTTTTTCTCCACATAGGAAACAGATAAAAAGATCATTCTTGGGCTTTTAAAAACATTTTTTGCAATTCCAATTCATTGGTTAACTAGTATTTGTAATAAATGTTGAACAAAAAGTACTTTTAAAATGTCACCTGTAACCTGCCTAAAACTTTGGAATTCCATTTGCATGAGCTTCCAACTACCACCCAGGAGCATAATAGCTACTTGATGACATCTGACCTTGCTACCAGATCAGAGGCTAAGACCTTGGGTGTGGAAGCTCTTTTTTCTTTTTCTCTGGCATGATGACCATTTAGACTTTGCCCAGGAAATGAATTACAGTCCTGTCACAAGCAGATGTAGCCAACTCCTGGGCCTGTCCCCTTCCTTTATCTCCATAGCCAGTCAGGCATCAATCACAGTGGGAAATATCTGCCCCTAGGACAGGTTTTAAGTGACCACAGAAGAGGGGTTGCTAATTTCTTTGGTCACACCTCTGAGATGGACAGAGGAGGGATCCACAGGATAAAAAAAGGTTTTCTATGTTTCTTTTTTGTAGATAGGTGCAAAATGGGATCCCTTGCTGCCAACAGGAACTGTTGTAAAAGCGGGTAGAGTTGCACCTGGAAACATTTTCCTTATTTTTTAGAGAGGAGCTATAAGTCACCCCATCCATAAGCTAGTGCCAGGCATAAATGTGGTAGCTCTAGGTCTCTTCTTCAGATCACTGTTGGACCTGTGGAATACAGAAGAAGGACTGCGCCTGCTGTTGAGATGTTTGAGTATAATCTTAAGGGCAGGACCTGCTACTATTTGTACCTCAGACAAAGAAGTAGTTTTCAAGAGTCAGTTGGCTACAATTTTGTTAAGATACATAGACATAAAAAGCTGCAAGAATCCCACTTTCCTGGAAGAGCCTAGCTGTCTGGTTTCAGCTGGACCTGCCTGGGACCATGCTGGTTGCTTCTGTGGAGTGATTCCCGACTCCAAGGGCTGTTACTGAGGTTCTGGAACCCTTTAAGTCAGAGTGTATCCCTTCTGCCTAGTTCTAAAACATGGGACTTTGGACTTCTATTTAAGGAATTTTGCATGGAGAACTAGGACCAACCTGCCAAGCTGATCCACTGTGGGTGCATCACCGGTGAGCCTGGCTTCAACGATGCTCCTGCTTAGTTCTTCTCCATAGCAACAAAACCAATTCAGTATGGCCAACTGTTGGAATGTGGCCTATTATTAGGTGTGGGTAGGTACCTACCACTAGTAATAAGGCCACACTTACAATATAAGTTCTAGCAAAGGTCTCAATAAATTATTCCCTTGCTCAACCCTTGCTAGCTGGCTGCGAGCGGGCAGGCTTAACTTAGAAGACAGGTGTGTAAAGCATCTAAAAAACAACAAAACATACAATCCAACACCAATTTATAAAAATAGGAAATATTTTTATGATCAAAATGACACCAGACTGACAATAATTCAATGTAGAGAACCAGAGAGAAAAAAAAAAGATTCAATCCTTTCTAGTGCCTAAAAACAGACAGCGCCAACTTGGGCAATCTGGTTCTGCTAGACCAAGACCAATTCAAAGTTTCAGGCTGACTGCTATGGAGTGTGGGTCGGATACTTTGAGCAGTAGGCTCTGGTCAAGTTTTTGCCTTCTGACTTAGTAACTTTTAAGGAGCATTTTCTCTCAACATCAAACGAGGTTCCTCTTCAGGCCAGGTTTCAAGTCGACAATGGAGGATTGATTCAGCATGAGGCCTCTGTGAAATCCTGTAAGTCATGGCCACTGAGCTTTCAGCTGGACAAACCTGAAATCTAGGCTGGGGCACAGTTCAACATCAGCAGCTTGATTCTCAAAGACGAGTCAGTCAACCTATGGAGCTTTTTACCAAAAATTCTCTAAAGTTCTCCAGATTTCTGGAACTTCTTCCAGAAGGTCCTTTTGGGGTTCCAAAGTGTCCACAACACCAATACAAGGTTCCAGAAGCTCTGAGTGGCTCCCTGGGAATATTGGGACTCCCGCAATGCACGTGCACAAATCCTTTAAAGTCCAGCTGAAGGTGGTCAGCTGGTTTATTCATGCTGGAGATGATGCAGGTGGAGTTCTTTTAATATTTTGCTTTTAGAGAGTCCACTCCTTCAATTTTCAAAGCAACGCAAAGTCCTGTTTGGGCTGAAGGCAATAGTTTGCAACAGGTGCAGTCCTTATGAGTGCAGTCCTCTCTTGTGCAGTCCAAGGGGCCAGCAAGGCAGTCCTTCTTCTTATGGTAGTTTAAAGGCAGGGATCTGGGTTGCTGGGCAGTTCTCCCATATTTATCCGTGCTTCTGGGTTAATAAGCAGCGGGGCACCCCTGACCAATGTGTGTCATATTCTTGACCCAAAAATCACTATTCCCTAAAATCCATAATGGAGAAACTTTCTCCTGTAGGTGAAGAGCTGCCTAAGCCAACACACTGGTGTGGCTAAGTTTCCCTAACAATCCCCTTATTGCCCCTCTGCTAATTAAATTACTGGGGCTCCTGTCTGGCGGGGGTTGGGCAGGAAGTGGTGGTCAACCGGTATTCTGTCATAACTGTCATTCCCTCTTTGAAGACCAGTTTGGCTATCCAGCCCTTTTCCTGCATTTTGTTCTGCAGCTTGCAATCTCATCCAACCTGATGTCCTTTGTCTCTATGCAGGCCACTTCATACCTCATCAGAGCAGTTTTGCTTAGCCTGCCAAAGGCTAGCTGATCAGGAAATGCTGCTGGAAGGCTGGATTATAGTTCATAAGATAAGAAAGTTCTATAACTTCTTTTCTGTGATAGGTATAATAAATCTAACCTTGCCGTGTTGTTGGATTTATTCTAACTCTTCATTGTTTTGCTGCACTTTGCCACTATTCAATTGAAAGTGCCGCTAACCACCAGCGTTTGCCTAAAAAGCCCCTCTGTTTCTGTTTTCCTTGTGTATATGTTATTGTGTGAATTGTGGGACACAGGATTGTGCCCCACGTTGCATATTCGTTGAAACATTTCTTGTAACTGATTTATAGTAAACATTAGACCCTCTCCCGGCTGGGCAGGTCAGGAAACCAAATATAGCTACAATTGTGTCTATATTTCATTTTTGCTTGTTGAATTTACTTTGCCTATGGACCACTGTTGATTATAAAGTACTAATCCCAAGATCCATGGTTGACTTATTTGGGCTCCCTTGTTGTTAAAACACATTCTCATAACAGTTCGCGCACTTTATCACGCCCTTTGGCAAGAAGAGTGACATAAATGCACATTGGCTTCTTAGACACAGTGCTGGGTGTCTTGTTCTGAAATCGTTTACTTCCTCACTTTTCCTGTCTCACCTATCCCTATTTTTTATTTCATTCCTTTCCTTTCTCCCTCATCCCTGTTTTATGTCGCTTTTCATTCTTTATATTTGTTTATACCATCATGACAGACTTGGCTGGCCGCAGCATCAAATCTAAAGTCGACCGATGAATGTTGCAGCACTGATGTTTGGCACAGACAAGCACCTTGCCAGAGTGATGATGACTGGAAAAAATACCATTCCAAGGCTACCTCCTTGTGGAAAGGTGAATTCACAGAGCTGAGGGAATATTGCCTGCGCAGTGCTTAATTTGTTACAACAGTGCCAGGGTCCTTGTTAGGAGGCCACCGTAGCCTGCACCACAGATTGTCACTGACAGCGCTGCCAATGACAGTACCTACACAACTGCACAGTACCTACACAACTACTAACCATCACACTCCTACCAATGTGATCATTCAGATTTTTCGAGCTCTCCAAAGCTATAAAATGGGGAATTAGTTGCTTTTAATGATTATTGAATGAATAAACAACTGTTGTTCTGCTCATCTCCAAATTAGACAAACAGTGCCACCGCGTGGCTACTGTCCCAAGTGCCGGTGCTGGTAAAAAAAGATCATTTAGTCACAATGGGGAATATTTTATAATAGTTAGGAAAAGTTAAAACCAGGTGGCTGACGCTATGAATCACTTTAGTACTAATTTAATTTCTACAAATGACATGAATTTGATCACATTACTAATAACCTTGTTCGCAACCCTTTTATAATACAACAGGGCTCATTCAATAAATGTTCTAATTTCTGCTTCATTAAACAAGCTTTTAATAGAATGTTCTTCCTTACAACTGGAACATTGGATTGAAATGCCAGGACATGGCTTTATTTTACAGTCTCCAATGTCGAAGGTGCAGCAGAAGGCTTGCTATTAAAAAGATGCACATTCATATACAGGCATAAGCTACTTGCCTATGAAAATATTTGTATTAGAGACGAATCTGGGTAATTGTACACCCATAGACATAAACGCAATTGAGAATTAGTAGGAAAGAGTACTTAGCCATCCCGTAATTTGCATATTTGTTCTGCAACGGACTCCTCTCCTGCTACCTGCACAGAGGCACTGTGTTGTAGTGTCCTGCTGGACACGTTCTAGTGTCTCAGCAGGCACTTGTTTTACCAGCCACTCCCTCGAGGGCTGGCCACACACACACCCCACACTCATCCAACACAGGTGTCATGAGTGACTGGACCTCTTAATAAAAGAGCCCAAGTGCACGTGCTTGTGGCTAGATAACGAAGCATACCCACGGTTTCCGTGTCCATCATTTCAATAGCATGTGGGCCCAGGGCCCACAACTCTATATTGCCGATGAGCGGGTCTGACCCGCTTGTATACTGGCAGCCATCCCGCTATTTCTCGCAAAGAGAAGAGTTGCTCATGTCCAGGGTATGCCTGCACATGCTGCCTGCAAAACAACGACTGCAGACAGGCCTGATTGAGGCCTCCCAGAGGTGACCTTACATGCTGAGGTTCCTGCTGCAGCAGCTGTATTGACCGGCCCTGAGGTGGGAGACAAAAGACTGTATGTCCTCGCGCAGCAGCCCAGCCCTGCCGACACCTGTACTCTGGGCACGTGTATGCCCTGGAGGTGCTGCAGCCCCAAGAGAGGTGTCTTGCCTCAGGCACCTGCTGGCAGGAGTCAGACACGGTACCCCGCAAAGAAGAGCGACACTGTGGTGTCGTGGGCCCTAGGCCCACATGCTTACAATGAAGGACACAGACCCCATGTGGTAGGGTACTGTAACTGGCCCAGGGCACGTGCGCTCCGCCCCTTTTATGAGCAGGGTCACCTGACCGGTGACACTTGTGATGGGTGGGTGTGCCATGTGAGGTGCAACATAGATGGAACACTAGAACCAGGGCACAAGTCCTAAAAAAAGAAGTGGGGGACGCTGACGTTACGACAGGAAGTGATGTCACGAAAGGTGGCTTGCACCATCAGACTCATTGCCTCCCTGCGCTCACCCCCTAGATGCGATTGCATCAGATAAAGCCAGCGTGTGAGCAGTGTTCGTGATGAGCTCCGATCTTGCCCCAGAGAGGCCAAAGTGTGAATGTGTGGCTCTATTTTCTCCAGTAATCGAGCTCCTGGTAAAATAAGTGGGGGGATGCAGTCCACCCGCGTGGTACCCCGACTCGAGCCCTGACTAGAACGTGTCCAGCAGGACACTACAGACACGTCCGCACCCCTTCTATGCACTACTCAAACCGCCCCACTTCAGAGTGCCCTGCTGCATGCACTGCCCAGGGTTAGGAAGTATAGGCGGCACCTGCAGTACCCACTGACATCAAGCTAGACAATGCCTGCAGCGTGAGAGTGGGCCACCAGTGATGCAGCAGTGAGAGACTGAAGGCTGCCAGGCGCACCTGTGGAGCCCGGATACTGCCAGACCACAGTGCCAGAAAATATACCTCCATACCTGCTCAGGAGGTGGTGCGCTGTCCCTCCTGTTGCCACGTGTTCCGGTGAGAAGAGAGCCTGTACCGGGGGGGGGGGGGGCAATGGGAACAAGCCCACATCCAGCATGGAAGGTCTGGCCAGTGGGAAAGGAGTCTGGTGGGAGGCGTCCCATCGAGTGAACAGGAGTCCTGCACCTGAACGCGGCATCTCCAGTGAATGTAGAGGCCCGCATTCAGAGGAATGACTGCTGCCGCGAAGTAACACAAGGGAGAAGTAACACAAAGCCATCTAGCATGGAGAAGAGCCTATTGTAGCGGCATAAACAACAAGCATTTACAATGCAACAGTCTCGCCTTTGCAAAAGTTAGAGCTATTGGCATTGTAAATGACAACATTTTTATTTATGTGTTGGTTTTGAAAACGGATAAATAAATGGCATTATCATTTACAATGCCAATAGCTTAATCTCTCGCAAATGCCACACACAAACACGCAGACCCACACACACACACACAGAGCCACACACACACACACACCCACACACAAACACACAGACCCACACACAAACACACAGAGCCCCACACACAGAGCCCCACACACACAGAGCCACACACACAGAGCCCCCCACACACACAGAGCCCCACACACACATATGTGCAATTTCCTAAAATGACCAGAACAGCAGCAGCAATACTGGGCATTAGGTAATTCATCCCCGAATAAAAACAGCAATAGGGGGAACTACTTTGATTGGCTAATATTAACGTTTCTTCAGACAAAGTTTGTCGGCATTTAACAAGGTTCTTAAAAAAAAGCCAGAATACATGTATACCTGCCTTTATTGCCTGGCAATCCAAAAATATATTACATTTCAACAGAACTACCCCCCCACAACAACAAAAAAACACCATACCTCCTAAGTCTACAATTTAGCTCATTAGGATACTGTTGGATAGAACATGGCCAGGTCAAAACAATCCGCTTTTTCCCTGCTCTAAAGTTAGAGCAATTAAGCAATACTTCAATTATTTCCTGCTGCTCCAAAGAGCAGGCAAGCAGCTTTTACTTGGGCACAGGAGAAAAAACCCATGAACAGTGCATTATTGTAAGCTTTCCAAACAGCACTGTTTTAGTCCCACATGATTTAGATTTTATTGTCAGTTGCCTGCCAGCTGCTGCCAAAAACACAGGGAAGCTCTGTTAGTGCTCAGAAAAGCAATGCTTCCTGAAGGTATTTTATTTACTAGCCACACAAGAGACATTACAAAATCACCAGGTAACCATACAATAAAGCTCAACCAAAACGTAAATGGCACCTCGGTTTCTCACATTAGAAACAGAAAAAAATGAATTAAAACATGGAAATTTTACAGGGCACTAAGCGTGTGACAAATGGAGTAAAATCAAGTTACATCTGCCACCGAAAAATAATAATACCAAGCCCAATTCAAGAAAGCTACACTGTTCTGGTGGACGATCACTTCTGTCAGCAGGTTACATACATGTGCTAACATTGACTGCTTGATGTCCGATAATTAACCGTAGTCCATGGTTAGAAGTTAGAAAAATGTGGTATAACACCACAAAGCTGACATAAAAGTACCCTCTCTGTATTCACTCAAAATGGACATCCTATGATTTAAAGCTCCTTGAAGCAGAGGGCATCCCCGGCGACCAGCACCGCAGGCAGCCGTCCCTTCCGTGGGCTACTCTTACCAGGGGCCCAACCTATAAAAAGCAGGTGCAGCACGGGCGGACGCTGCATGCAGCACAACAGCATTACTCATGGCAGAAACCTGCCCTTCAGACACAAGACATTGGTGTCAATGCCACCGAGATCTGCAGGGGAACAATAACGTCGAGGTGCTTGCACAGCGGCAGCAGCAGCAGGATGCAGAGACAGACCACCCAAAACAAGCCAACAGAGCCGATTCATCTGCCCAACTCAAAACAAACAACAACACTCGGAGCCGAGCTTCGGTTACAGATAGAGAGACTAATGCTCTGTGGCAGGCTCTGTGTGTGCAAGTCTGTTATTTCCAACCAATGGAAGGGCGAGGGGACGTGAGCGCAGACCGACAAGCATCAGAACCACGGCATCCCACAGGCGGCGGCCAATCAAGCCCAAGGTCCACTCTCGAGCGCCATTGGACCACGTGACCCGGTCTAAAATGCAGCGCTGACTGTACGACTGATTGAGCATCAAACCATAGATTACAATACATGCGGTGTATGTATACACACACACAAACACACAGTTAAGAGACTTAAGTAACGCACAAATACCGCAATACAATGACATCAACGGAGAGCTCATGTAAAGCGCGCTCGGATACCTTCGGGCCCAGTTCGAACTATATGACAAGTGCTGCCATTTGTCTCTAAGCCCGTCCTTTTGCGATTGGGGGCGTGTTTTCTAGGATGTAAACAACAATCAAAAACATGCCCCCCAGGATGGGGCTTACAGGCAAATGGTTCTTCTTTCGATCTAAGCCCCGTCCTGTTGCGATTGGGGGGGCGGTTTTTTGACTGACAATCCGAAAAAGACGGGGTTTAGAGCGAGAGAATGACAACACTGAGACCTCTTCTCCAATGGCTGGCCGCCATTTAGGAGGCCAGCCAATGGAGGAGAGAGGCGGGGTTTACCCTCGCTACTCACAGTCATTAAGTCTCGCTGGCGAGACTGTGCATGTGCGCAGCCTACACTAGCCGGGACCTAAAAAGCAAAAGTGTACAGCACATGAGCTGCCTTACCATACCAGTACTGTGTCTCCCAGCCTCTCCAGCACCTTCCTGCATCGTAGCTGCCTGAGCCACATAGCCTGCAGCATCAGCAAACTGCCGTAGCATGACCGAAGTGGTGACTGCAGCACCACCTGGCAGTCATGGTGCAATACTGCACCCAGCGATAGTGGCCTTCTGGAACAGCCCCCGAGGTGCTATCAATTTCAAGAGAGACTTGCTGCTGCCCCACTGGTGAGCAATGATGCAACACCAGCATAACAAACATTAAGTAGGTCTCTACATGTGTTCAGGGAGTCTGAAGAGCAAGACAGTTCTGCAGAACCAGCCTATTCGCAGCATCAGCAAGATTGCCTCAGCCCCCCAGAATTGTTTTAACCTCTCTGGTTTTATCCAAGTTTGACTATTATAATGCCTTGTATATCAATTTGCATTCCAACCAACTGAGAAGACTACAATCGGTTCAGAATGCCGCTGCTAGATTGGTTCCGGATGTCCCTAAACACCAGTCCATTAGGGCCAGGATTCAAGATCTGCATTGGCTTCCGGTTGGCCAGCGTGTAAAATTTAAGGCACTTTGCATCGCACACAAGGCACTTCATGGACACGGCCCACAATTTCTTAATCACGTTTTTAGCTGGTACTCTCCCAGCAGGTCTACACGTTCAGCTAATGTCTTTTTAATGTTCACCCCCAGAGTTGGGGGGTGGGGAGGAGCTTTAGACATGGTTCCATCAAGATATGGAATGCTCTCCTGCTTTCTCTTACGAAGATTAATCCCTTCTTGAATTCAGGAAACATCTTAAGACCTGGCTTTTTAAAAATGAGTCTCCCGCTTACAGTATGTAGTCCGCAATGCGCCTAGACAGCTATGGGTAGTAGTGCGCTATACAAATTGGTGTAACATAACATAACAGAAGAGCACAATCTGACCAGAAGAGGGCAGTGTCTGGCACAACCCCCCATATCAGAGACTGGCCAGACAAGGCAATCCTATGGCCACCTAATGAGCTGAGACAATGGCGAGCCTCTGCTGAGGCTTTTTTAACTGTCCACCTTTCGTGTGCCGACATATAGACCAGACCTGGTGAAGAGGGCACCGTGCCACAGCCAGCACCGTAGGCTCTCAACTCTCATGCATCCACACACCGCCAACTCAGCATGGGAGTAGCAACTCACAGTCAGGACACGCCCTGAGAGGCGGTGCAGGCCCCCCACCACTGCCACCACAAGTACAAGATGACCAAGAGGCATCTCAGGCTATTTGAAGAAGGCCTGCAGCACCAGCGGCCCATTCTTGAAGTGGCAGCACCACTGGGAGTCAAGCCAAGACACTGAGCCTGCCGCTACAATAAGAGTTGAGGAGCCAGGGTCAGAGGGAATACCTTCATTTGAAAACCCCTGCACAGGCATCTCCAGGGCCCCATTCAGCCGCAGTAGCCCCTTCCTCAAATGTCAAATGTAGCCAAGGCCCATTATGGGCATGAGGAGCACTGTAGCACAAAGAAAGCCATACTCGCCTCACACCTGAACGTAGTGGTCACTCGCAGCACCACACCCCAGCCCCATCAGGGCTAAGACTTTCAAGAGGACATACCGCCCACCCACCGGCATCAGCCAAGAGTCTGCAGAGTTTCCCCATGTACTAGCCCTAAACAGGAAACAAACTCAGTCTGCACTCAAAAAAAGTGGAGAAATGCATAGATGTTACCTGCCACAAAGCACCACCTGCAGCTTCAGCAGTGCTGCTGAGGCCAGTGCGTGAGTCATGGCTTGCTCACTACTAGCCCGCACCCCGAGAGAGAAGGCAGCTCCAAGGAATGTGCTCAAACAAAGCATGTGTAAATGCCGCCAGCAATGCGTAAAGGAGAGAAGACGCAAGCAGAGCCAGCCGAGAGCACCCTCCAAGAGACAATATTACAGTGCTTGCCTGTTTGCTGGCCAGGTGCCCGCAATAGATGAGGCACATTGACAAGCACCATCAGCATTCCCCCATAGAGGAGAGGGGAGTAAAGGCCTAGCGTGGCCTAGATGTGGAAGGGAGAGTCTCCACTGCACCAGCATTGCCCCACAGTGGGCAAGAGACAGCAGAAAGACAGCACAGAGTCCTCCCCTACATTGCCTCAAGACGGAGTCGCCAGTGGCTCTAGACAGGCAAGAGGAGAGTCGCAGACTCCACGTGGCAAGCTTCCACCACAGCCTGTTCACTCAAGACATGCAACATGTGGCCGGCAGCCACATCACACTGCAAGCAAGAAGGAGCGTTGCATGATGCCACCTTGTGAAGAAGAAGAAATGAGAAGGAAAAGAGAGAAATGAGTGTGACCATATCAGTCAGACTGAAGAACTGGACAAACACATGTGCGCTGGAGAGATCAACAATGGGAGATGAACAAGGACTCATACCACTGCAAGACAAGAATGCACTCACAGACACAAGATAGCCACCAGGCAGAGTGACGTCCCTGGAGACAGTCCAATGGGAGAACCATTTGTAAGCTGTCAACACGCGCAAACTGCATCCCTCCCCCTACGCCTCCCAGTGCGACCATCAGTTCCCGAGCATCAGCAGTTTAAGTCAGATGGCATTCCTGCGACGACCACAGATGCCCCGGGAGAAGAACGGCACCAGCAAGGATACTCCAGGCAAATCACCACCACCTGTCATTCAGGTCTAATGGCAACCACAACGTCATTGCCATGTGCGTCACCCAATCGCGAAGGAGCTAATCATCACAAGGGTGGAGCCTTGCACCTGCAAAGCACCAAGAGATTGAGGCACCCCTATCAAAGTGAGAGTGTCCAGCTCATTCACCCGTGTCCTGTTGGCAAGCACATCGACCATTGTATCACCTACCCAGGTGGTTGCACGAACAACATGAACGGATCCTGTCAGTGATTCTGCAGTGACCTCCAGGTGGCCCACAAGCAGCCCTGCACAGTCCACGGGGTACATTGGCAACCCTGTAAAAGGGCCTCAAGGACATTCCTGCACCAAGGGATCCTGGTACGAAAGATGGTGTGGATGCGGCTCCACTGACTGGGCACTGGGAGAAACCCGGGCTTCGGAAGATAATGTGCTAAGCATTATCAATGCCATCCCAGTCCTGTCAGATTGGTCATCATAGTGCCCAGGAGACCCTAAGAGAAGACTCGGTAGCGGGACTCCGCCGACGCCCATGATGCACCATGTTTGAATTGTCTGACACCAACAGCATCACAACTAGAGCACACAGGTCCATCCAACAGTGTGTAAGTGGACATTGATCTGACGGACAGGCCGCAAAAGAATTTGCACTCCATTGACACATCGTTCGTGCCCAGTAGTTGCTGGTCAAATTATGTACATGTGACGAGATGCCGGCGTGCTCCCAGCTACACCTTGACTGGTATCTAGGTGAGGTTTAAGGCTGAACTTGATGGAGCGCAGGTCAGATACAGAAACCAGGTTCATTCCAGTCAGAAATTTCACCTTTCCACCTTCATCTCTGAATAGGAAGTCAAAAATCCTCAGCGAGGTAAGGCTGCAGGCTATTGCCTCGAAGGGCTCCACATGGCTAAATAGCCATCGGATTAGGTCCTGGTGAACCTGTTGAATTTATGCAGGAAAGCTACAAGCGTACAAAATTAAAAATTTGCACCCAAAGCAGGTCCCTCGATGGCTGAATACTTTCAGTGCCTTTAAATTTCTACCTTCAGACTTAGACACTTTTTTGGAGCTCGGATTACTCCAAGGGGGCAAGGCTGAAAGCTGTAGCTGAAAAGGGCTACACAGGGCCCAGTAGGCTCCTCAACAATATTCTGCTGAAAGAAATTATCCAGTGGGAACACACTTCTGTCAGATTGACTTAGCAGGTTTGTCTGGGTCCTCAGAAGTAAGTATTTAAGAATAGGAATTTTGCGGATCTGCGGTCCGCGAATTCGCGCGAAATGGCAAAAAAAATCCACAAGTTCACGGAAAAATCTGCGAACTCGCAGGTTTACAGAAATATATACTGGAGTAGTTTCTACTGGCTAATCAGTAAGTGCTAGGTCGTTGGGTAAATGTATAGTGCTTTTCCTACACTGCAGCTGAGTAAAGGGCCAGAAGAGTTGTCTCCAGTGATCATGTTTGTGTTACTATGCCATCGCGCCGAAGGGCGCAGGGGACCCTTGAGTGAGCTGTCCATCATAGTGGGTAAATGGCAGGAAGACGGTGGCCCTGCCCACACTGCTAGTGTGTGGGCGGGGCCAAATGGGCAGGGCTTCTATGCAAGTTCACATGCCTCTTGTGTGTGTACAAGGTCAGAGAACGATCAGAGCAGCAGATGAGGAGAAAGAAGCTCCTGGTCACAGGAACTGCACGGGGATTGCGCTTGTGAAAGTGAAGGATGCAAAGGCCTCCATCCAGCATCACAGCTAATTTTTGACAGTAGATATGGGGAGAAAGCACACCTGCCCAGCCTCGACAAAGCTCACAATTGTTTTTGGGCTGATGAATGCATTACTGAATTTGAGCTTCAACTCGGGCACCTGCTTTATTTATATCTGTAAGTGCTTCCTGTTGAGGTTTAATTTTTGTGACAGGAGCATCGTGCCAGAATTAACCCTGCACTTCATATTTGTCCAAGAATACGCCACCGTTTTGTGCGATACCTCTACTCAACTGGAGTACTTTCTACTGGCTAATCAGTAAGTGCTACCCCGTTGGGTAAATGTATAGTGCTTTTCCTACACTACAGCTGTCTAAAGTGCCAGAAGAGTTGTCTCCAGTGACCATGTGTGTGTTACTATGCCATCGCGCCGAAGGGCGCAGGGGTCCCTTGAGTGAGATGTCCATCATAGTGGGTAAATGGCGGGAAGACGGTGCACACCGCTAGTGTGTGGGCGGGGCCAAATGGGCGGGGTTTCTATGCAAGTTCACATGCCTCTTGTGTGTATAAAAGGTCAGAGACCGATCAGAGCAGCAGATGAGGAGAAAGAAGCCCCTGATCACAGGAACTGCACGGGGATTGCGCTCGTGAAAGTGAAGAATGCAAAGGTCTCCATCCAGCATTACTGCTAATTTTCGGCGGTAGAAATGGGGAGAAAGCACACCTGTCCAGCCTCGACAAAGATCACGATTGTTTTTGGGTTGATGAATGCGTTATTGAATTTGAGCTTCAACTCGGGCACCTGCTTTATTTATATCTGAAAGTGCTTCCTGTTGAGGTTTAATTTTTGTGACAGTAGCATCGTGCCCGAATGAACCCTGCCCTTCATATTTATCCAAGAAGACGCCACCGCTTTGTGCGATACCTCTACTCAACTGGAGTACTTTCTACTGGCTAATCAGTAAGTGCTACCTCGTTGGGTAAATGTATAGTGCTTTTCCTACACTGCAGCTGCGTAAAGGGCCAAAAGATTTGCCTCCAGTGACCTTGTGTGCCTGTAACTTTGATAAACTTGCGGGGCTTCTAAAAAAATCCGCCCCTGAGCGGATTTGGGGATTTCTCAGTAATTTCACGAGATTCGCAAATTCCTTGAGCGGAATGGATTTTTCGCCCATACTTACTCAGAAGGTCTCTGGAGCAAAATTCATTCCTATGTGCCGGGTTTTTCCGGATATTAGGAGGAGAAAACTTTGACACAGCCAATCATCCAAGGAACTTAGGAACAACACTTCAGGGGCAAAACTCACTTCAACAGAAGCCACCAGCAAGGTAAAGGGCAGATCCACTTGGAACTGGTTTGTTAGACTCCTCAGGGAAGGCCTTCTAGCAGGCTGCTGCCCTGTACCTTAACAGGAGGTCAACTAACTGACACATGGAGTCCACATGGTTGTTCTAGGTACAAGTGGGATCAGGTTCAGCACTTCAGGTCTCCATAAATGTTTCAACAGTAGGTACAGTTATTTTGTCTTCTACAGATATAGCAGTACTACGAACAAGGTGTCACATTTATGCCTGGCACTAACTTGTGTGTGAGTGTGGCTCATGCCTCCTCCCTAACCAATAGGGCAAAAACTGCTGGGGTTACCTACCCATCTTTGCACCGGTTTTTCTGTTCGCTACTGCAAACAAACATACAATACCCCTCTCTACAAGAAAATCCAACATGACAGAACCTTTCTTACTCTGTTTAGAGTTACTCTGTCCCCCACAGAGTTATGGCCTGGAAATTAGCAACTCCTCCCCTATGTTCACTCATATCCAGTTCTGGAGGCAGCTCCTCTCCCACTGAATTGATGCCCAACTGACTAGAGGGACAAATATGTGGCCAGGCCTAGGTGTTAGCGACATCTATCCCTGACAGGGTACACCCCTTTGAAGTTAATTAAGGTGCTGGGCACTGCCGAGAAGGTCATCCTGTTGGAGGAACAGTCAGATCCCCACACCCAAGGCATTTATTTCAGCTCTAAGAGCAAGTTCAAGCCTCATCAAATTAGCTTTACAGCTCCTGGGTGATAGTTGAAAGCTCATACGTTGGCTTCTAAAGGCTTTAGGCAGGTAAGAAGTGACTTTTTAAAAGTGCATTTTGAAAAATATTTAATATAAATCTGACTTTACCAGTGAGTTGGACCTGTAATAAATATTTTAATAAATCCAAAAATGAACTCTGTACCTGGTTCCTAGGCAGAGATAACATTATAAAATGTAAATATTGTATCACAATGCTTTTCAATGGAACAGCTAACCCTTCTTCAGTCGAATTATCTTTTTGGGCTTTGTCACTATACAGGCATGTTTAACATTAAACCTTTAAATGTCCTACTTTTACATACCTTACACCATCTCTTATGGGCATGTAGGGCCTACTTATAGGTGACCTACTCATATTTAAAAAAAAGTATTAGGCCTGTCAAAAGGGGATATATATATATATATATATATATATATATATATATATATATATATATATATATATATATATATATATATATATATATATATATATATATATACTATATACTGAAAAAAACATAGGTTTCACACAAGTTATAGTTAGGAATTAGCATTTAAAAATCCTTGCAAATTAATTGAAATAACCATAGGTTTCACACACGTTATAGTTAGGAATTAGCATTTAAAAACCTTGCAAATTCATTATAGTTAGCTGGACATTTCACTCATACAAAACCTAAATTGCTATTTTTTTTAATTTCTTTCCCAATATATTAAAATTCATTTCTATATAATTTCTTTTTCATTGTTTTATTTTGGTAATTGTACCGTACGCGTACAGTAACGGAAATACAACAAGTTTGGCAGAGAGGTAGAGTTCAGTTTGCAGATTGTGCTTTTTTTTAAATTGTGTAAACCCAGTCAGTAGTTCCTGAGAAAACCCCTATAGAGTATGCATGTAGTGTTCTATGCACCGGGAAACTTGTCTTTTATATCTTCAATTACACTTCCAGTAAACACTATCATACTTCTGTTTCAGTATTGTAGTGACCATACAGCACTATGTGCTTATCTATACACTATTCTAAAAGAATCCATTCACTACATTAAAACACTAATCAGCAGATGTACAATAAGTTGTACATCCCCAGAGATATGCCAGTTATTGTGTACTGTGATAGCACCTCCTTCTGGCCAGGGCTTTATAATGTGATGCATCTTCCGGATGTGTCACATTGTAAATACTACACACCATGGAACATCTTTTGCACCACCAGTGCATCACAAAAGTGACGCAACAGCTGTGTTAAAAGAGGCACAAGGGGGTTGTAAATCCACCCGTAACACATAGAAATTCATCCAGGCAGTTTCACCAGCTGTGCAAATTAAAGCATAAACTTGTAACATATTTATGTGCATATGTTACATTCAAGTGCTTCGGAGGTACTACAGTATACTATAGGTAAATTGCTTATAGATTTATGCTGTAGCAGTTCCTTTTAGTTCTGCACTTTCACATTCACCATACACTATTAATGTATTCATTCATTCATTTATGCACTACACATTCATTCAGGCAAAGTTTTACACACTATCATAGAAATATAGCTCTTTCTTTGACCAGTAGAGGTAGTTCTTAGAAGAACTGTTTTTTTTGTGTTTTTAGTTTTCTATTTTTTGTGTGTTTTTTTCACAATTTTTTTTTAAAACCAAAAAATTGGAACTGGAACCCAAAAAGTGTCCAACAGGAACAAAAGAATGAAAAAAAAAACTAAAGTAGAGGACAGCGATGCTCCTGCTTCCTGCATTTTATCAGGTCGATAGACTGTTCCCCATAACACAAAAGTTTATCGCAATAAATGCATAGAATTTTAACTTCACCAAAATCAGTGTCAATTTGTGGGTGTGGACTGCTTGCTGAAAATGCTGCTGCAGCAGTTGATGTGCTTGGTGCAGTAGCAGGTGGACTGTCTGCAACCTACGTCTTGCAGCTCGAGCAAAGTTGTTGCGGTGCAAGTTCTTCACGTGTCGCACCATATTTGCTGTGCCAAAGGAGTATTTTTTAGATGGATCACCCCTTGAAAGAATTGTTTGGCAAATATTACTGGTTACTTTTGGAGGATTAACTTGTTTTTGCCCTTCAGGAAAAGTAAAAAAACTTCCAAATTAGAGCTTCTTTCTTCTTCTTTGGAGGTTCTCCCTCTGAAGAATAGCTGGAAGATGAGTCCATTGCTGTTAATATGGTGATCTTCCTTCTATTTGACAGGATTCTCAGAAGGGATGCTTCTTCTTAGAAAGTCAAAGTAGAATGATTAAAATGGGATGGAACTTTCAACAGTTGGAATAGGAAGTGTTATGAACCAATCAAATCTCTTCTTTTAAAGTCACATGGCTTTGCGTATGCTTACGGTGGGCTACAGTACTCTTACGATGCGAGTGCGCATGGCATTTCACTGTATGTAATTGCTTTTAAAAGAAATATACGATTGTTAAAAGTTAAAAAAAACTATTTTCATAATTATCCCAGATAATTTCTACCCTTAGTATGTACATTAAATACATAAATATATGTTTTTAAACAATTAAAAACATTGGCACCTTTTGCGTACAGGGCGCCGTACATGACGTCACAAGGAAGCTTTGATGCGATGCGTAACGTCAAAGCGTATTCGTAGCGTATGCGCGAGTACGCGCTGAGTATGATTAGCAGTACAAAGTATGGTGCGATCACCCTCTCAGTGTCAAATCAGAGCACAGGGCGCGCTACGAGAATGAGTACAAGTGGTCACTTATTGGAGATCCGATTCTGGGCCTGCCTCTGTGCACATGATAACCCCACCCCGTCTCTCTCTGCTATTAATTGTTGGTGCACACACTCACACTTGCACATGCTCGATACACTCCCGCCCACACTCCCTAGATGTCACCACCTAGCTTTCTTGCTATTACTAAGCCTGGAAGTCAATACATTAGCCAATGGGAGGTCCCCCAGGGGCGTCTTTCTTGTAGAGCATGAAAACGCTACCAATGACAGCCCTGGGCTTGGTTTGGTCAGCCTCGCGGTTCCCATATAATTCGGGCACTGACGTGAGCACGCTCTCTTTTGCCTACTTGTGCTGCGGTGACAGACAGACTGTCGTCGGTGATTCTACTGCGAACGTTTTTTGCTCAAGCGGAGGATGACTTGTGACACTCGACGTGGTGTCACTGGTGCTGCCGCCCAGCCAGGCCACCATAGGCGCGATGGCGGCCGCGCCCACACCCAGCCCACCCCAGGCCCAGCCAAAGCTCCAGCCTTTGAAGACAAGACAAGAGACGACAAAAGCAAAGGTAAGAGAAGCCTTCACAACATCAGCCTCCTCTGTAAATTGTACCTACATGATAGTATATTTTTACTGCGTCACGTGGCCCTCCCAGCTCTGTTTTGCTTTATTTTTATGTGCAACATGCTTTGTGCTTCATCATATTTGCTCCCTCCTAATCCTATCGTGACTTTTAATATTTATTGCTGCCTCACATGGCCTTCCCAGGCCTCTATTCTAATTGATCGTATATTGCTGATCGGAATATTTTTAACTGCGCCACGGAGCCCTCCTATGCCTTTTTTAAATAAATTGTGCGTACATGAATTTCTGTGTCGTATTTTTTAACTGTGTCACGTGATTTAGCCTGTATTGGTATAAATTGTGTGTTCATAATAGTATTCTTTTTTTACTGCGTCACGTGCCCCTCCCAGCTCTGTTTTACTTTATTTTTGTTTGTGTGCAACATGCTTTGTGCTTCTTCGTATTTGCTCCCTCCTAATCCTCCCGTGACTTTTAATATTTATTGCTGCCTTACGTGGCCTTCCCAGGCCTCTATTCTAATTGATCGTATATGGTTGAACGTAAAGCTTGTTTCAGAAACAACGACAAGTTATCTGTCAAAGGAGAGAATATGTAGTATGCAGCCGGCGTGCAATACCCATTAGGCTAACGAGGCTTCTGCCCCCACCCATCGTCTGTATCTCTTCCACGTTTTAATGTCCTTTTATCTCTCTCTGTCTTACTGTCTCTCACATCATTTTTTTTCTTTTTTACATTTATGGAGGCGGCTGTCTCCACTGTGCCGTATAAAACCTTACCCGAGTTTAAGTGGTGAACTCTTTTGACTACAGTGAAGCCTGCTTCAACCCTCTTTTAATCATGTCTATGGCACTAGGTGAGCAAACAAACTTGTTTCCGAAACAATAGTGTGCAGCAGATTGACTGTGTAGAAATGTATAATTACCACAGAGCAGTGACAACAGATAGGTTACAACAGTCTGAGAAACAGATCTACAAGCTTATTGCGCCACTTTTGTGTCACTTTTAACATGGGAAAAGTGGCGCAAGGAGCTTGTAAATCTGTGTCTGACTTTTCAAGAAAAAATCTCAACTCCAGACTCTGCGAGCCAGTTTTAATGTTGTTTTCTCTCTTTCTCTCTCTCACTCTCTGTGACATCATTTCTCTTTCTCTTTTGAAGTTATAGACACTGCTGTCTAATTTGACGTGCAGAGTTCAATTGAAGATGTGAACTCTGGTGGCCGCAATATTTATACAAGGTAAGCACAGCGGCCTAGATATTCAATGCCTCCATTGCAATGCATTAGAAATAAGTCGGCGTATTTAAAATCCCGTTGTGCAACTTTTGTGTCAGTAACACAGTAGGCACTTCCATATAGACACCATATAGACACCACTTGAACGCGGGACTATAACAGAAGTGAAATGTACTAGGGACACTACACACATAAAATTGTAGTGTTACCTTCACTTGTAATGCTTCACCTTATTTAGTCACATCTACATAACTTTAAAATCTTTTTCTTTTTTGTTTTGCAGATTACCTACCCAACGTCTTTTGGAGTCCTCATCACAATTTGTTTATAATACTGTTTTATTAAAGTTATTTTTCTAGTTGTTTAATACAGTATCTTTAAGTTACCTTTAAAGTTATTGTTGTTTTAATAAAAGTTAATAAAAAAAAGATATACTTGTTCTTTTTTGGGGGGGACGATCCACAACAAAAATAATATTTATAATTTGAAATACTCTAGTACGATGTTTGACAGTACGGTTGAAAAGTACTGGCTGTACAATAAATTATATTTTCTCAGGATGGACTACAATATAAACAGGAGTATCAAAGTAATACAATGTGCACCACATTTACAAACCTCTTGCCACATTTTCGCGTGCAAACTTACCCCGCTACAAACTTAACTGTGTGGGCCACAAAGACGCCACTCAAATCACGAAAACAACCACCCCCCCTTGAGATTTCTATATAGTGTGATGGAGGCTGCGTGGCCCACCGCCTGATGCCCTGGAGTCCGCCACACCCAGACCCGGTCCTGCAGTCTCCTGGGGGAAAATAGCCATTACAACGCGGTCATAACCAAGCGTGATCGTCACCACAAATTCATTAGCACGCATATGGCTTTACCACGCATGCCTTTACCATGCATGCTTTTACAACTAGGATACATTTACCACGCATGATAAAGGCATAAGCATGATAATGGCTTTGTGGTGACGGACACGCGTTGTAATGGGTGTAGCTCACGTGTTTCAAATTAGTTTTTAGGTATGCGTGTGACCAAGTCTGATAACATCGGAGGCCAAGGACAAACAACGTGGTGTCTGTGGCAGGAAATCTCATCGATCACAGAGAAGATAGGCGGAGGGTAAAATGAAAGTAACAGGTATAATAAAAATAACAGAGGAAAATTACTAAAATGGCGGTGCACGAAGTATGTAATCAATGTTTGGCGCCTCTGAAATAGGTTTCAAATAAATATAGATAGAAAATAATTATTAATATATTGCAAAGGTATAGCAGCGAATGACACACACGGCCCGTGAAAAGAAAGCAGCAAATGTAATACCTGAAATGAGGACAGCTTTGCTTGGCAAACGTGAAGAAAAAGAAAGAAACATGGGATTGGAAACGAGGCTGCGCATGCATAGAGAGTACAACTGGTACACACAAAAAAACTGAAAGTTTCACATACTATCATACTTTTTTTCACCTGTAAAGTTAGTTTTGTTTAGCCCCAATGCCCCACGATCCCAGATGGCTCCCCGCGTCCTTCGAGAGCCGGTATTGCATTGTCAGAGAGAGCAGCTTACATACTGCTCTCTCTAACGAAAACCAATCTGCTTTCCTACTTGAAAGAGAGAGCAGATTAACTTGCTCTCTCTTTCTAATAGGAAAGCGGTTTGCTGTGGTAAAGTGGGAACCGCGACGCTCCCGCCCTACCATAGCAAACAGCAGTGTCCCGGGGGTAGGCACCCCGAGACACTGCAGGAGCCGGCCCTGGGAAGCGGTGGTCCCCAAGGCCATCAAGGGCTCCAGGAGAGGGGCTGTGTGACCCCCTCCCAACATTAAAAAGCCCCGGGGGTGCAGGTCCCCGGGGCTGAAAGGTAATTTTACATATTACTGACTTAGGAAGGTGGCGGTCCCCAGGGCGTGTACGGGGGGATGGGGAGAAACAATCAACCCCCAAAAATGTCTAAATTGTATGAGAGGGGCTGCTTGGCCCTCCGCCTAGTGCCCTGGAGTCCACGACACCCAGACCCGGTTGCAACAGTATCCATTGAGGGGAAACACCCATTACAACGCAGTCATAAGCACGCTTGATCGGCACCACAAAGCCATTAGCACGCATATGGCTTTACCACGCATGCCTTTACCATGCATGCTTTTACAACTTGTATACATTTACCACGCATGATAAAGGCATAAGCATGATAATGGCTTTTTGGTGACGGACACGCGTTGTAATGGCTGTGTGTTATGTGCTTCAAATTAGTTTTTAGGTATGCGTGTGACCAAGCCTGATAACATCAGAGGCCAAGGACAAAAACCGTGGTCTCTGTAGCAGAAAATCTCATCGATCACAGAGAATATAGGTGGAGGGTAAAATGCAAGTAACAGGTATAACAAAAATAACAGAGGAAAACTACTAAAATGGCGGTGGACGGAATATGTATTCAACGTTTGGAGCCTCTGCAATACATTTCAAATAAATATAGATAGAATATGATTATTAATATATTACAAAAGTATAGCAGCGGATGACATACACGGCCCGGGAAAAGAAAGCAGTAAATTTAATACCTGAAATGAGGACAGCTTTGCTTTGCGAACTTGAAGAAAAAGAAAGAAACATGGGATTGGAAACGAGGCTGCGCATGCATAGAGAGTACAAATGGTACACAAAAAAACCTGAAAGTTTTACATACTATCATAGAAATATAGCTCTTTTTTTGACCAGTAAAGTTAGTTCTCAAAAAGAACTGGTTTTTTTTAGCCCCAATGCCCCCACAATCCCAGACGGCTCCCCACGTCCTTCGAGAGCTGGCCTTGGTTTGTCAGAGAGAGCAGCTTACATGCTGCTCTCTCTGACGAAAAACAATCTGCTTTCCTCCTTGAAAGAGAGAGCATAATGACTTGCTCTCTCTTTCAAATAGGAAAGCGGTTTGCTGTAGCAAAGTGGGAGTTGTGACGATCCCGCCCTACCATAGCAAACAGCAGTGTCCCGGGGGTAGGCACCCCGAGACACTGCAAGAGCCGGCCTGGGAGGTTTTGGTCTCCAGTGCCATCAAGGGTTCCAGGAGGACCCCCTCTCAACATTAAAAAGCCCCGGGGAGTGCATATCCCCGGGGCTGGAAGGTCATTTTACATATTACTGCCCCAGGAAGGTGGCGGTCCCCCGGGACGTGTACGGAGAGAGAGGGAGGGGGAGCTGAAAACATACTTTTTAACAAAAAAATATTTTTTAAAAGCCAGAGGGGTGGCGGTCCCCTGGACTGCGGGGTGAGGGAGGCCGTGAGCCACCCGCATACTTCAAAATAAAACCCCAGGGTGTGGCTTTCCCCGAGTCTCGGAGGGCCTTACAAGCCCCCCTTTTTGGAAAAAAAATGCCCCCGGCATTTGGTACCCCAGGGGGCTCAATAAGAATAAAACAAACTTCTAGTTTTTTTCCCTTTTCTACCGCGCACTCGTAATATACGCGTACCTCGCGATTTCCTATTTAAAAAAAAAAAAAGAATTTTGGGCCTAAAGATCCATGTGGGACCCCCTGAGCAGGCCTAGAGGGTCAGGATGTTTCTACACTGCCCCCTTCCTTATTTTTGAACTTTGCTTTACTGATTTCTTGGTGGTTTTACCGAGGCACAAGATGGCTGCCAACGCCTCCTGGTTTGGAGTGTTGACAGACAGTTGACATCCAATCAGCTTGCAGCTCGTGCTCGTAATTGTACGGTTTTCGGTACACTTACTGTACACGTAGGGGGGGCTGAAAAAATACTTTAAACATTTTTTTTTAAAAGCCCCGAAATGGTGGCGGTCCCCGGGGCTGCGGGGCGGGAGGCCGTAAGCCCCCCAGCATACTTCAAAATAACACCCCAGGGAGTGGCTCGGGAGACCTTACAAGCTCCCCACTATGGAAAACAATTGTCCCTGGGATATGCCCCCCCTCCCCCCGGGAGCTAATTAAGAATAAAACAGACTTCTAGTTTTTTTTTACCTTTTCCACCGCGTACGACTACCATATGCGTGCTCCGCGATTTTTTATTTAAAAAAAATTGTTGGGGCCTAAAGATCCATGTAGGACCCCCTGACCAGGCCTATAAGGTCAGGATGTTTCTACACTGCCCCCTTTCCTTATTTTTCAACTTTCTTTTACTGTTTTCTTGTGACTCGGTCCTACAGAGGCACAAAATGGCTGCCAACACTTCCTGGTTTCGAGTGTTGACAGACAGTTGACATCCAATCAGCATGCAGCTTGTTCTCGTAATTGTACGAGTTTCCGTACGCATGCAGTACTTCGTCTCTAGATATCACTATGAATTTCTCAGGAACTACTGAACGGATTTACACCCATTTAACAAAAAGCACAATCTGCGAACCGAACTCTACCTCTCTGCAAAATTTGGTGTAATTCCATTCAGCCGTTCGGGCTGTAGCCCTGGCTAAAGGTCCCTATGGAAAATTGCATGGGGAAAACACGTTTTGGGACCCCCCCTTTTTTCTCGGCCCCCACTTGACGAATCACCCCCAAACTTTCAGGGAAGGAGCAGAGCAGAGCAGAGATTAGTCCACCAGCACCAAAGTTATTCCAAATAGAATGTTGTGGTTTTCCTATGGAAAGTAGGTCCTAACTATGACTACCTACTGGCGACCGCCAGTAGGTAATATATATATATATATATATATATATATTCACTGAAAAAACCATAGGTTATAGACCATATATAGTTAGGAATTAGCATTTACAAAACCTTATTTTACTCACACAAAACCATTGAAATTCGCATATATAGTTAGTTGCACTAACTATATATCGCGCACCCGCAATCCACTGCTGATCATGTCGCATATTACATCATTCATGACATGGTCAGTGACATCACTGATGACATCACTGATGACATCTCAAATGACATCACTGATGACATCACTGATGGCATCACTGATGACATTTCAAATGACATCACTGATGACATCACTGATGACATCTCAAATGACATCACTGATGACATCTCATTTGACATTACTGATCACATCACTGATGACATCATTCATGTGATGATAGGGTGAACCTCTTCAGACTCTAATATAACCTTAGATACACTCAGAGTAAATAGACGCTCACAGACTGTCACTCATCCATGGAGTTACTCACACACCTAGTCAGTCATGCAAAGAATCAATTACACCTCCATTCCCTCAACTAAACAGTTATACACACCTTACTTATTCAAACATATACTAACACATATTTACTCTCTTATACAATCCCTGATACAAATTCTCAATGATCCATACAGCCACTCATACATTCACTGGCTCTTATGCACAGTTATTTATATATGTCAACTCTCACATGTACTGTGTTTTACATATGTACTTACTTTGACATGTAGCACTGAGATATCCATTCACTCACCAATACACTCATGCACACAGTCAACCGCCCATACAGCTGTTTCCACATGCACTTTTGAACCCATACATCTAGTGAATCAACTGCTCACACATCTATGCACAGAGTCATACACCTCTCAGCCACCCACACACACACTCAGTCTCCCATACAAATACTTGGGCAACCAATCAATAACCCATATAGTTACTCATATAGCTACTGCTCAACACATGCAGCAGTTTACAGAACAACAGACATAATGATGCACAAATTAAGACAGTTTAGTCACTAACCCATGCACTCAGTGAGACACATTTAATCACTCACTCATACAGTCAGTCATGCACCTACTAAATCCTTCATCCAGACACTTATACATCCACTCATTCTTCAATATGTAAGACATATTTTAACTTTACAGAAACATACAGTCACTGGATGTTGTCATCAGTGATGTCATCAGTGATGTCATTTGAGATGTCATCAGTGGTGTCATCAGTGATGTCACTGACCATGTCATGAATGATGTAATATGTGACATGATCAGCAGTGGATTGCGGGTGCGCGATATATAGTTAGTGCAACTAACTATATATGCGAATTTCAATGGTTTTGTGTGAGTAAAATAAGGTTTTGTAAATGCTAATTCCTAACTATATATGGTCTATAACCTATGGTTTTTTCAGTGAATTTTCAAGGTTTTGTAAATGCTAATTCCTAACTATATATGGTCTATAACCTATGGTTTTTTCAGTGAATTTCAATGGTTTTTTTAATATCAAATATCAAAAGCTGTAAAATGTATTCTTCTTTTAAAGGAAAAATATATTTTATATGTATTTATTATAATTTTTTTATGTATATAAATTTTTTGAGGGAACAAATTTATCAACTATCATGCTGAAGAAGTGTGGGGAAAAAAAAACAAAGAGGAGGACTAAGAGGAAAGAACAATCAGTTCAAAAATACAATTGCTTTAAAGCATGAAGTGCTTTTCCACACATTTACATTTAAATAACCCATATTAGAACATACAAAATATCTACAGAGGAGACGGTGTACATTGAATTTTAGACTCTTCATTGGTACCTACATGTTGGTACTTACATCACCCACACAACACAACAGCTCTATTCAGAGCTACCCTACCTCAAAGCACTCTAAAATATTATTTTACTATTTCCCTTGGTTTTCCCCTTGTTACGCTTTCCGGAACGCTACCCGGTGCGCGGACCGGGCGCTAACCGTGCGAAAATTTGAAAAAAAAAGGTTTTTTTTTTTTACATATATGGGCCTCCTCAGCCACCCTCAGAAAACCTAGGGGGTCAGGATATGTCTCCCGTGCCCCCTTATACCCATTCCCAACATTGTTTATCCTCCATCTTGTGACTAAATTCATCCGAAACACAAGATGGCGGACTCCCGTTACGCTACCGGTGAGCTACCCGGTTCGCGTACCGGGTAGCGCTTCCACCGCGAAAAATCGAAAAAAAAATTATTTTATTTTTTTGCCCCGCGGGGCCCTTTAATAGCCCCCACGTCAATCCTAGGGAGTCAGGAGGGGTCTACCTTGCCCCCTTTCATTAATTTCCCCCTTTGTTTATTTCCACCTCTTGTCTCTCGATCCTACCGAGAGACAAGATGGCGGCCGCTCCGGACTGTTTAGAATGTTGAGAGTCACCGGAGAGCCAATCCGCTTCTCCTCGCGAAGTTCTGTTACGCGTCTGGTACGCGAACCGGGGCGCTAACCGGGACGCTGTCACAGATATATATATTTTTTTGAACGTTTATTTCTCAAAATCTACTGGAGCACATATCTTGAGACCTAGCAAAGGCACATCGGGCAAACAGTCTCTACAATTTTGCCAAGTTTCATAGAAATCCATTCAGCCGTTCGAGCTAAAAGTGAGTCCAACCGCCCAATGGAAAACTCAATGTTAAAAACACGTTTTGGGACCCCCCTTTTTTCTCGGCCCCCGCTTGACGAAACCCCCCCAAACTTTCAGGGGACGCTCAGAAACAAAATGTGCCATTTTCCTGTAAATTTCAGCCAATTCCGTCCATCAACGCCAAAGTTATTCAACGTAGAATTTTCAGAAATCTCTATTCAAAAAAATCCTAACTATATATACCTACTGGCGACAGCCAGTAGGTAATATATATATATATATATATATATATATATATATATATATATATATATATATATATATATATACATATATATATATATTCTTCCCAAGTTGCCCTGTGCTAAGAGGACGCCACTCCACAGGGATTAGTTGCACTGAACCTTTATTCTGCAATAAACAGCATTTCAACCAGAGTTGTTTCAAAGAGTCCCTGATCCCTGACGCATTTCGAGGCAACATGCCTCTTAATCATAGGGAAAAGCAGTTAGTGCACGGCTGCGCACTACATCCTTTTAAATGTTCCTCATTTGCATACCGCTCACAGGTGAGTATTCTAACAGCATGCTGGGGGTTGTAGTGCTTGAATTTCGTGCCTCCAGTGGCTCCCGAGCACTAACGTAGATATCGCTTGTTGTAATCTTGATCAAAACCCTCCAGTGGGCCTCTGTATTGAAAGCTGTTTCTTAATTGAAAGACAATCCTTGTGCTGCATCTCACGCCAGCATAGTTCCGACGTGCAGCCCCGCCATTCCTTCTCACGGGCGGTGCATCCTCCCACGGCTGGGCTGCAGTGTAGTTAATTCTTCCCAAGTTGCCCTGTGCTAAGAGGACGCCACTCCACAGGGATTAGTTGCACTGAACCTTTATTCTGCAATAAACAGCATTTCAACCAGAGTTGTTTCAAAGAGTCCCTGACGCGTTTCGAGGCAACATGCCTCTTAATCATAGGGAAAAGCAGTTAGTGCACGGCTGCGCACTACATCCTTTTAAATGTTCCTCATTTGCATACCGCTCACAGGTGAGTATTCTAACAGCATGCTGGGGGTTGTAGTGCTTGAATTTCGTGCCTCCAGTGGCTCCCGAGCACTAACGTAGATATCGCTTGTTGTAATCTTGATCAAAACCCTCCAGTGGGCCTCTGTATTGAAAGCTGTTTCTTAATTGAAAGACAATCCTTGTGCTGCATCTCACGCCAGCATAGTTCCGACGTGCAGCCCCGCCATTCCTTCTCACGGGCGGTGCATCCTCCCACGGCTGGGCTGCCGTGTAGTTAATTCTTCCCAAGTTGCCCTGTGCTAAGGGGACGCCACTCCACAGGGATTAGTTGCACTGAACCTTTATTCTGCAATAAACAGCATTTCAACCAGAGTTGTTTCAAAGAGTCCCTGACGCGTTTCGAGGCAGCCTAACCTGGCGTGAGATGCAGCACAAGGATTGTCTTTCAATTAAGAAACAGCTTTCAATACAGAGGCCCACTGGGGGGTTTTGATCAAGATTACAACAAGCGATATCTACGTTAGTGCTCGGGAGCCACTGGAGGCACGAAATTCAAGCACTACAACCCCCAGCATGCTGTTAGAATACTCACCTGTGAGCGGTATGCAAATGAGGAACATTTAAAAGGATGTAGTGCGCAGCCGTGCACTAACTGCTTTTCCCTATGATTAAGAGGCATGTTGCCTCGAAACGCGTCAGGGACTCTTTGAAACAACTCTGGTTGAAATGCTGTTTATTGCAGAATAAAGGTTCAGTGCAACTAATCCCTGTGGAGTGGCGTCCTCTTAGCACAGGGCAACTTGGGAAGAATTAACTACACGGCAGCCCAGCCGTGGGAGGATGCACCGCCCGTGAGAAGGAATGGCGGGGCTGCACGTCGGAACTATGCTGGCGTGAGATGCAGCACAAGGATTGTCTTTCAATTAAGAAACAGCTTTCAATACAGAGGCCCACTGGAGGGTTTTGATCAAGATTATTTATTTATTTATTTTATGTAGTTTATAGAGCGCGCAGCTACCCCCGAAGGGGTGTCCCGGCGCTGAAATCCAGGGTTAACCAAGTGAGAGGGGGAGTGAAGAAAGAGGAACAGAGGGGGGACTAGAGTCCGGAGAAGAGCCAGGTCTTAAGTTTGGCTCGGAAGATGGTTTCGGACGGGCAGAATCTAAGCTCCAGTGGAAGGGAGTTCCAAAGTCTGGCAGCAATGACACTGAAGCCTCTGCCACCGGTTCTGGACAATCTGAAACGGGGTGAGATCAGGAGGCGGAGGTCATTGGATCTCAGGGATCTGGTGGAGCGGGAAATCGAGACCCTTTTTTTCAAGTAAGTAGGTCCGATGTTGTTGACGGCTCGATATGTGAGGGTGAGGACCTTAAACTGAATGCGACTAGCCACAGGGAGCCAATGAAGTTCCCTCCGGTAGGCAGAAACAGATTGCCGGTACGGGATATTACCGATCAGTCTGGCTGCAGCATTCTGGACAATCTGCAGCCGGCCTATCAGGTACTGGGGGGCTCCAGCGTAGAGACTATTGGCATAGTCCAGGTGGGACGTGATGAGAGCCTGGGTGACTGTGCGGCGGGATTACAACACGCGATATCTACATTAGTGCTCGGGAGCCACTGGAGGCACGAAATTCAAGCACTACAACCCCCAGCATGCTGTTAGAATACTCACCTGTGAGCGGTATGCAAATGAGGAACATTTAAAAGGATGTAGTGCGCAGCCGTGCACTAACTGCTTTTCCCTATGATTAAGAGGCATGTTGCCTCGAAACGCGTCAGGGACTCTTTGAAACAACTCTGGTTGAAATGCTGTTTATTGCAGAATAAAGGTTCAGTGCAACTAATCCCTGTGGAGTGGCGTCCTCTTAGCACAGGGCAACTTGGGAAGAATATATATATATCTATATATATATATATATATATATATATATATATATATATATATATATATATATATATATATAAGGTACGTGGCGCTCCCGCAAAGTATACCAACACCTCAGTTCAGCCGATCAGCAACACAGGAACCAGCAAGACCCATAAATTGGTGCAAATATTTTTAGTTTAGTTTTTTAGCCCAGCACCAGTCCACCATGACGCGTTTCGGCTAGAGATAGCCTTGATCACATGACAACGTCACGAGGGCTGATCACCAATTTAAAGTGCAAAAAGCCATCACGTGTGATAGAAACAGACAAAATACTATCAATGTTTCTAACCTTGCAAGTATATCATTACGGCATGAATGCCCGTATAGCACAATTTGTCACACAATAATCATCATGTTGATACCATATAGTATGGAAATGTACACAATATTATTACACTCAGGAAAATACATGTTAATACATAGAAATTCATATGGCAACGGCTATAAGAAACTTTTAAAACTGCTATAAAAGTTAAAAGCCAAATAAATAGTTATATAAATATTAAAATATAACTAAAATTGTAGTCAATTCATTTACAAAATTTGATCTGATTGTGTTGGTCTATTATCGAGGAATCAACACAAAATATAATATGGCCCAAGTGGGCGAGTGCCAAAACCTGAGATGTAAACAATATATTGTGCAAATATGCTGTTTGTGCAACATTGACTGATGGCAATAAAGTGCTACCTTGTGCGTGAAAGTAAATTAAATCAAAATTTTAAAAATTTATATTGGTCATGGAGGGAAAAAGGGATCAAGTTGTTTATACAGATTGTAAGATCCACAGTTCAACATTAAAAGGTGCAGTTT